>NC_140081.1:50854285-52223042 GCF_964194135.1 Talpa europaea | reverse complement strand
GACAAAAGCAAGAAAAAATTAGACATTTAATACCATAAACATTTTTCAGTAACTTGTCCATATGGCTTTAGATGTTACCTTGAATTTTGTAAAGAAATATAGTCATTTACTGGAAGAATATATTGTGTATTCCAAGGGGAAAAAACAAGTAGATTAGTCTTCCTGGAACAAGATCTTATCAAGAGATAGAAGCCTAGAAGTAAGTTTTGTTTGTTTGCATAGGCCAGGTTAATTATTATTCCCTTTGTAGAGCATGAGTAAACACATTTAAACAACATGAAGTATTAATACCCAACATTAAAACCTTAAGGCATGTATGCTTTTTAAACCATTAAATTAGAATTAGTTTTTTTTTTTTTTACCACAATTTTAGATCACGATCTCAAAATTTAGGATTTTTTTTAATAGGCGCCATTTATAATTAATCCTCCGGAGGCAAAAAGCAAGAACAAAGAGATCTCTTGATTTTCATTTAAAACTTTTGGCCATGTGCATTAATTTTAAGATACAGTTATTTTTACCAATATTTGCAAAGACACTGAGAAATTACAGTTTAGTAAACTCCCCTTCTTTAGTAACAATTTTTTTTTGTTTGACACATTTATTTAACCAAGTTTTTAATGTCCTTTTTATATCAAGCAGGTTTTTAATGACATAGAAGTTAGAATTCTTACATAGAACAAGTACCCAATTTTAACCCTTACTTAAAACCTAGGGTCCAACCAAAGACCACAACAATTTCAAAGTCAAGCAGTTTGTACTAACTTTCTTAGATAAGAAAAAGATTTTGAGTTTGTATTTTTAAGTATTACCAATTGGCTTTACATTGTTTTATTTTTGTCACACTGAGACCAAGCACATTTTTAAGACAAAAGATATATTTTTTTTTAGAACCATGTATAGGAAGGACAGGAGAAGAGGAAGAATAAGATCTTTCTTTACAGTTTGCCTGTTTTCAAACTCTTATTAGAAATTAATTAGTCTTAATAAGAAACTAAACTTTTACAGGTTCAATAAGCAGTTTAGAAGTTGTCACTTAGCCAAAAATCACCTTTTATAGCTCATTAGCAAGTCCAAAGTAACTCAGTAGTTTTTACCTTTAACATTTTATACTTTAAAATCAGAAAAACACAGGGACATAGAACTTTTTCCCTAGCATGAACCAAAACAGTTTTTTTAAGGTGGACAAAGGGAGAGTCTAGTTCCCCCACAACTGGAAGGCAGCAGAGACATACCAATAATCTCAACACCGGAAAAAAAAAATCCAGGCAGCTGCTTGTTGAGATCAAAGACAGTCTTTTTTACCAGCCAGCTATAGTGGACCCCAGCATTTTGTCTTTTTTTTTTTTTTTGTCTTGACTGTGACCAAGGAGGGTTAGCTGGAGAAGATGCCATTTATGGCCAAATTGAGCTAGTTTTTTAATTTAAAAAATGTGGCTTAAGGGCATGTCCCATGGAATTGAGATAGAGCATTTTATGGTCTCTGTAGCAATAAAAGAAAGGTACCCGCAATAGCAGCGCAGAGACAAAGCAGGGAAATTCCTACAGTTAAGTCAGAGGTCGTCCCATCCGACCAGGACCATATATCATGGTCTCTCGACTGGCTCTCAGCTCTAGGATGCCAGGAGAGATGTCGAGACTTGGGTCTAAGTGACTTACTAAGAGAAGCAACAGGTGAGATAGGAGACAATTACTCCTGAAAATTTGTCTCAACTCTAGGATGCAGGAGAAGTGCGTGCCGTTTTGCAAGGCTGACGAGGAGGCTCCCATCTGCAAAAAGGAATGAAAGCGGGTGTCCAACACCTGCTTCTTTCCCCAAAGACGGAGAAAACCTATAGACAGGTCAAATTATGGATTTCGGGTCAAATTGAACCCAATTCTCAATCCACTTCTCCCTTGCCTTTTTACCGGAGGCGTCCCTCCATTTAAACTCGGAGCTCTAACTGTGAGTGATCAACAATTTCCTTGCATATGGTCTACTGGACTTAATCACTCCCTTACCAGCGTGACCGATTTGATCTTGGCACTGTCTGTCTCCCACCGAACAGACAGGCGTGGGGTACCAGACTTTGTGGGATCCTACCGGCATCCCCTATCCAGTCCTTGTACAAAGGGCACCTATTTCAAGCTTCTAGCGAGCTTAAGCCATTCTCCTCATCTGATGAAAGAGACCCTGAAAACACCTGAACAGTAGAGACTTAACACAAGCCACAGACCGAGTCCTGCAACCTAATTTCTAATGATGCCCATTTGTCAGACAGCAAAACTGATTTTTGTTTTTAAGTCATGACCCTTGAAGCAGCAGTAGCCCAGGACCTGATATTTACTTATTTTAAACTCCCTTTTGAAAAACTGCCATGAGACAAATTTATAATACCAAAGGTATAATTAATTAGCTGGACCTAGGATTTGAAGCAAAACTGTACATACATTCCTGTCATAATATGAAACTCAGCCTCTCCTGCCTGTGCCAACCAGCAGGATTAAAACAGACACCAAAGAAAAGGCTCCCAGGGGTGCCCCAAGATTTTTATAAGACCATTTTGTACCTTATGACTTATAAGTTGCCTTGACAGAAGCTGAAAGAAGTCTGTCCTATAGGGGAGGGATCAAGAAGGTGAAAGTCCTTTTTTTTTTTTTTTTTTTTTTTTTTACTGTTAGGCCTCTGTGACTCTCGCCTAGGTGCCGACCTAGCAGAATGCCTTGTCTGAGCCATCAGATCTCCTGGATGTCCAGGGTTCCAAGGGTCACTGCTTGGTCGTTCTGAGCACCCTCGGAGTCCACAGATGATAGAGAAAAGTAGGAATCAGTGACAAGAGAGTCCCGACATTCCCACTCAGCAAGTGGGGGATCAGGAAGCCTTGCCAGCTGAGAAACCTGTCACCCGAGACTTTAAGAATGGTGGCCTCACGCTAGTCACTTTTCCCGGGCCGACGGGTGCCCGTTAATTTTTTTGCAATCAAATATAGGACAGAGAAAAAGTTTTCTGAAATATCTACTGCCTGTCTGAAGCCCACAGGTAACAGAGAAGTAAAATCAGTTGCATTGCAAGAGAAGGAAGAATAGGGAGGAGAGAGAGAGAGCCAGGAAAGACATGGAGCCATCCAAATAATCCTAACAGGGATCTGAGGCCAGGGTAGGATTCTGTGTCGGATCCTGTGTGGTGCTTAGTGAGGAATGACTTTCCCAACTGTCACATTGGGACCATTCATCCTCTACTGGGTCTCGGCAGCTCCCCTTCTGCTGAAGGCAAGGGAGGATGGCCCGAGCTGCTGGGAGATCAGTCCTTTATGTGCAGCTCCCAGATGGCCTCTACATGATGTATGTGCCTAGCCCTTCGGAGACTGGAGTCCCTCATACGACGACAACCAGACTTTTATTCTTTGACTGGCAGATGGGCTAGTCCCCTTACCTGGTCTGGTCACCAGTTTATCCTTCCACAGGAGATTTTAAGGCAGTCGCCCTTTGGCATTTACTGACTGTCCTGTGCCCTTTTAATGGCCTCTTTGATGACTCCGAGAAAAGAAAATGTTTAGCAAGAGAAGTTTAGAACAAGCTGAAGATAGAAACAATTTGTGCCTCTCGGCTGACTTACCTTAAATCTTGTGAGATCCCGGACGAGCCCCCAAAATGATACCGGAATTGTCAGGCCTAGTCTCCCAGCCAGGAACAGATCCCAGGCTGCAGGGCAGCACTGAGCCCCAGCCACTAGACCCCCGCAGGTTGGTGTCTGACGAAGCCACAGCAGGAACTTCGCAGACGCTCAGGCAAGCAAGCGAGAAGAGGTGGTTTGTTTAGAGAAAGAAAAAGTTTATTGAGGAGAAAAAGAACAGAAATAAAGTGGGACTCCCAGGCCACGGAACCAGGCCTGGGAGGGGCAAGGAAGCCAAAGTGGAGTTGTGTCTTAGGGAATATATACCTTCTTTCCCTCATTATTCTAAAGCTCCACCAGTCTCTTTGTGATTGGTTAGTTCTCGGCTGTCTCACTTAATTTGCTACTGAGTGGGGGATCTTCACATTCCTTATCTAACAGCTTTCTCTTTACCCATTTGTTGCATCTTTAAATTTATGGCCCAGTCCTCTGGATGGACATCCCTGCATTGAAGTTAAACAGCTGCCCTTCTAAGTTGTCCATAAATTAAACCACTCTCCATTTCTCCAATCTCCGCCTCCCTTTACCACCTGAAGGAAACCAGGACTAGCATTAACAAAGTTGTCCTTGGTCCTGGGATGTTTGTTTTTCCTAGTGGAATGGGTTACTTTCCCTTGGTTGTCCTTATCTCTGAAGCCACCCTAAATTCTTCAGAGGTCCCCTCCTGCACTGTACCTAAAACTGCATAATTCCTAGCTCGCCCTGTGTCTCATTAGCACCCAGGAACAAATTTGCCAATTCAAACCATCACTGCACCATTGTTGGCTTGCAAAATTCCCTCAGGCAGAGATCACCACCAACTTTGGAATTGCTAATTAGACCGTAAGCCAGCAGAGTTCACCGACAAAAGCCTTAGAAGCAGATGCCATATTTGATCTGGCCATGTGATTTCACTTTATTACCATCTTTTGAGTAAAACTGCTTACTTAGTTCCAGAGAAGCCCACCAGGAGGCCTCAGACACCATTTTTTTAAAGGTTTATTTTTATTTATCATTATAAGAACTGGGTAACAAGAGGATTCACCAGAGACAGAGTGGGGAGCAGAACAGGCAGACTGACAGAAATACCTTCCTGAGGGGAGCAGCGGGAGAGACAGGAGAGGTCTGCTGTGCCATGTAGGTCAGCTCCCTGGCCAGGGATTCAAATCATGCTGTAGTGTCTGCAGATAGCTTGATAGTGCTAATTTTAATCCCTGTGCTACCAAGGAGGCCCTCAGACACCACCATTTTGGAGCAGATTCCACATTTGACCTAGACATGTGGTTACAACACTAGGCACCTTTGAGTAAAACTGCATGCTATCACACAGAAGATTATCCACAAAATTAAGCCTTTGAATTAATGAATAGAGATAAATTTTAAACATACACACAAAGTTTCTACAAGGTCAAAGACAGTTTTTCAAATCTAATGGTTCAGTAGCAAACCCACACACATCTGATATACACTTTAAACAAAAAAAACCAAAAACCCATATTCACTCTTATGGAAGCCAGTGCCATGGGGAACCCAACTTTCCCCATAGGGCTGACT
Source organism: Talpa europaea (assembly GCF_964194135.1). NCBI lineage: Eukaryota > Metazoa > Chordata > Mammalia > Eulipotyphla > Talpidae > Talpa > Talpa europaea. The sequence goes on along the minus strand of NC_140081.1, from coordinate 52,217,857 downwards.
AACTGTAGAAAGCCCCATGTCATTTTTATATTGGGCACCAAATATGTTAACGGTAGGGTGAGGGGCACCCCAGGGTCCAAGAACCTCCCCACTCATAATGGATTCTGCCATCTGCTGCATAAAGACAAACATACTTTTTGTTTGTGTAAGGCTTCAAAGAAAATATCCTTAATACGATTAGTGTGCAATAGAGAGGAGGAATACAGTTAAGATAGTTTTGTTAGGGGGAAAGGATGTCCTGAGCTAATCCCATACAGGCTTTGTGGACTCCACCCCCACTCCAGACTAAAGCCATCAGGACATTGGGAAAGACAAATCCAATCACCACCAAAGGGAGGGTGGCTGGGACCTGAGGGTGGAGTTGGGCAGCCAGGTTGTATATAAAAAACAAACACGTGGGCCTTGGGATGGCTCGCTGTCGCTCCCCTCCTGGCTACACAGCTCCTGGCTCGTGGCCAGCTCTCAGAGCGCCATTTTGGGATTCCTGATTGGCGGATTGGGTAGGACTCATTTAAAACTTTGTCTCCCACTTTTCTCCCAGAGCTGTACATTTCCTCATTTCCCCTTCCCTTGTAAATAAACCTTTATTACCCTTTCGCGTGTGCCTGCAGTAGAGCATTGATAAGTCCTTTTAAGCGCGTGGGTGAGGACCCACAGTCAGGCACCCTGTTTTGTATCAGGGTTGCTCTACAGCAGTTTGGAGCCCAGCGTGGTTTCCAAGTTACACCCGCAGTTGACTAGCCCAAAGTAACATTCCTTGCATTGGTCACCATAAGCGCACTAGTTCTGCAGGACTCGCAGTATAATATTTGTCTCAAGTCCTGAAAAGTCTGTTTTTCCCCTGTGCATACAGCCCTTGTGGGTGCGTTTTTGACTCAAATATGGCCTCAACCATGAGCCTAAACAGTTTCATCCCTAGCCTGAGTTCTTTCAGTTTCCTTCCGGCCTTGAATTTAAGTAGCCTTCTTCCATTAAATATCACCACCAGTTTCATTAACGTAAATAATTTGATAAAGCCTGGTGTATGGCACGTGATTTTACTATTGTATACATACATGGGTGGTTTATAAGCCATCGTTTTATAGTCTGTGCTTCTGGGTGTTTTTTTTGTAATATGTGTAAGCGCAATTTGCTACATTCTTGTTTCTGTGAGAGGTAGATGTTCTACTTCACATACTGAGAATGTGCAGCAACACATTCAGGCTCTTAACTTTGCCATGCAACAACAAATTCAGGCTTTTTTTTTTTTTTAATAGAGGCATGTTTTCTTTCTTTGTTTTGTTTTTTTTGTTTATACATGCACTGGGTACAGTCAGAAGCGCGGGAGGGTGAGAGAATTCACCAGAGCCAGAGCGGGGAGCAGAACAGGCAGAAGGACCGAAGTACACTGCTGAGGGGAGCAGCAGGCGGCAGGAGAGGTCTGCGCGCCATGTGGGACCCTCCTCTGGTGGCCGGGGAGCAGCCGGGGATCGAACCGGCGCCGCAGAGGCCACGGGCAGCTTCGCAACCCAGCGCTCAACCGCTGCGCCACCGGGGAGGCCCCAAATTCAGGCTTTTAACATGGCCATACAACAACAAAATCAGGCCTTTGATTTAACTATTAAGTGCATGAGGGATGAGAACCGTAACATCTTTGAGTCAGTTTATAAAAGTGATACCGGAATTGTCAGGCCTAGTCTCCCAGCCAGGAACGGATCCCAGGCTGCAGGGCAGCGCTGAGCCCCAGCCGCTAGACCCCCACGGGTTGGTGTCTCACGAAGCCGCAGCAGGAACTTTGCAGACGCTCAGGCAAGCAAGCGAGAAGAGGCAGATTTGTTTAGAGAAAGAAAAAGTTTATTGAGGAGAAAAAGAACAGAAATAAAGTGGGACTCCCAGGCCAGGGAACCAGGCCTGGGAGGGGCAAGGAAGCCAAAGTGGAGTTGTGTCTCAGGGAATATATACCTTCTTTCCCTCATTATTCTAAAGCTCCACCAGTCTCTTTGTGATTGGTTACTTCTCGGCTGTCTCACTTAATTTGCTACTGAGTGGGGGATCTTCACATTCCTTATCTAACAGGTCTGTCTTTCCCCATTTGTTATGCTTATGGCTTTATCTTTATGGTTTAGTCCTGCAGGTGAGCATCTCTACACTTTATCTTATCACCTGAAGAAAACCGGGACCATTGTTAACATTGTCCTTGGTCCTGGGATGTTTGTTTTTCCCAGTGGAATTGGTTACATTCCCTTGGTTGTCCTTATCTCTGAAGCCTCCCTAAATTCTTCAGAGGTCCCCTCCTGCACTGTCCCTAAAACTGCATAATTCCTAGCTTGCCCTGTGTCTCAAAAGCGTACAAGATCAAGCTTTTAAAAATATGCAGGACCGGATAGAGGTCGCCCTCCATAAATTGGATATGGCAGAGGCTCGGCTTATGGCACAGAGAAAGGATAAACCTTCCCCTTTCCATGAGGACTGCCAGTGGGCAGAGTTAGAAGAGGAGGAGCATCATATTTTAAATACTTTAAATACATCAGGACAAAATCCTCTTCCATGTGACAAGGCCCCTCCCGTGCAGACCCCTGAGGTTGCACAGCCTCCACTGCCCTCTGGGGAGGACACTAAAATGGCATCTCCTCCCCACACTAGACTCGGCACCCATTTTGGCAGGAATGATCACCCTGAGGCAGGGCAGTTTTCCCTTCGCCAGATGCCAATGGGTGGCTTAAATGAACATGGGAGACCTGCTGGGTACTTTTGGTTGCACCATCCGTTCAGTACTGCGGACCTCTTAAATCGGAGGAGCTCTGTTCCCTCGTACCGGCAGGCTCCTAAGAGGATGGCGAACTTGTTTGCCTCTATCTTCGTCTCCCACTGCCCTAACTGGGCAGAGATACAGTCCATGCTCCATACTTTATTAACTCTGGATGAGCAGAGGATGGTATTCAGGAAAGCCAGGGAGGAGGCTGACTCTCTCCACCAACAGGATAGGCAGTCCCCAGAGCCAGAGGTTGTTGTCCCAGAGAAAGATCCTGGATGGGACCCTAACAATGGAGGAACGACAATGTTGGATCTGTATAAAAAAATGTTTATTGGTAGGACTGCAGCAAGGAATCCCCAAACAAAAAAACTTTAACAAAATATTGCAACTCGAGCAAGGAGCTAATGAGGATCCCTCAGAGTTCCTTGAGAGGATTATTCAAACTTACACTAACCACATGGATATAAACCCAGATGCCCCAGAAAATGCTCATCTGATCACTATGGCTTTCATTACCCATAGTGCTCCAGACATAAAGAAAAATTTAGCTAAGGTGGACGGCGTCACTGAGATGAGTCTGTCCCAGGTAGTGGACCTGGCATTTAGGGTTTATAATAAGAGAGGACAGGAGACCGAAACCTGCGACTGCTTTCTTACAAAGAGAACACAGAACAGGGGTTCAGGGAAACAATAATGGACAGAGACGTGAACCCCTAGGAAGAAATCAGTGTGCTTTCTGTAGAGAAGAGGGACACTGGAAGTACAGTTGTCCCAGATTACAGGGAAGCGGCAGACGCAATAATTATAGAAGGCAGGAGAGAAGACAGAGAACACCAAGATATGATGATTCACGTAGGGGGTTATAGGAGGGAATATAGAACCAGGTTCTGTACACAGAACCAGGAACCAAGGAGAGAGGAAAGAAGACAAAGTTTAGCACAGAGTAGAGGCCCAGATGATGACAGGGAATACAGACAGAGAAGGAATCGAGAGCCCAGTACAGAGGAAAGGAGACAAATGACAGCACAGGGTAGAGCCTTAGGTGAAGATAGGAGGGAATACAGACAGAGTAGAAGGAATCTAGAGCCAAGTGCAGAGGAAAGGAGACAAATGATAGTTCATGGAGAAAGTTCAGATGCAGAATAGGGGTGCCCGGGGGCTCCACTAGATCTAGAGAAGCCCATTAGAATAACCCCCTCAGAGCCCCGGGTAACACTCGCTGTGGGGGATTGTCTCATTGATTTCTTGGTGGACACTGGAGCAACATACTCAGTTTTGAATTCAAAATTAACTAAAATGAGCAAAGAGACTGCAGCAGTCACTGGGATTACGGGAAGGCCACAACAGAAAGCCTTCCTGCAACCTTTGGAGTGCCAGCTGGGCACCACACAGCTCCAGCATAGTTTCCTACACATGGAAGAGTGTCCAATCCCTCTACTTGGTCGAGACATTGTAAGTAAGCTCAACGCACGAATTATATTCTCACCAAAACATCAGAGGCTTCACCTACAGGTGCCTCCAGATCATGCTCTGTGGTTCCAAATGTTACTTACTCAAGATGTTCCACCAAAAGGTGAAATTTTACCTCCAGAAATTGTTGAAAGAGTAAGTAAATGGGTATGGGCTGATGGAACCCCAGGATGTGCGAAAAATGCAGAGCCTGTAAAGATAGAAGTGCTAGAGGGGAGCAGAACCCCGAGGAGGAAGCAATATCCCTTAAAGGAGGAGGCCTTGAGGGGAATTGAGCCAGTATTGAAAAGGTTCCTTCAATCTGGACTCATTCGGCCCTGTCGCTCACCGTATAACACTCCAATTCTGCCAGTGAAGAAACCCCATACAGGCGAGTACCATTTTGTCCAAGATTTAAGGGCCATTAATGACATTGTTCGGGATTTACATCCCACCGTGCCTAATCCCTACACCTTATTAACTGCCATACCTGGTGACTTTGGTTGGTTTTCGGTATTAGACCTGAAGGATGCCTTTTTCTGCATCCCAATAGATGTCCAGGATCAACCGCTTTTTGCCTTCAAGTGGCAAGACCCTAAGTCCAAGAGCCCTCTCCAGTACTGCTGGACTGTGCTTCCACAGGGGTTTAAGAACTCCCCAACTATTTTTGGGGAAATACTGGCGAGGGATCTCAGGAAGGTTCAATTAAACCAGGGTGTCTTGTTGCAATACATAGATGATTTATTGATTGCAAGTCCAGACTACAAATCTTGTCTGGAAAATACCATAGTGGTACTGAACCACCTGGCAGAATGTGGCTATAAGGTGTCACCTCAAAAGGCACAGATGTGTAAACAAACGGTGAGGTATTTGGGGTTTGAAATTAAGAAAGGCAGACAGAGCTTGATGACAGAAAGGAAACAAGTAATTTCAGCCCTTAAAGTCCCCAGCAACTGGCGACAGTTGCGCGGATTTTTGGGTATGGCTGGGTTTTGCAGGATTTGGATTCCTAACTTTGGATTAATAGCAAAACGCTTATATGATGCTCTCAAAGGCCTGCACTCTGAACCTTTGTCTTGGACCTCAGAATGTCAAAAGGCCTTTGATGAAATAAAAGTAAAGCTGATCTCAGCACCAGCATTAGGGCTTCCAGATCTTAGGAAGCCATTCAAACTTTATGTACATGAGAGACAGGGTGTTGGCCTCGGCGTACTAATCCAATTGTTGGGGCCAGAAATGTAGCCGTTGCATATCTGTCCAAACAATTGGACCACACCACTAAGGGATGGCCTCCATGTTTGCGTGCTGTGGCTGCCACTTGTGACCTCCTACATGAGGCGGAGAAGTTTACATTGGGTCAGCCCATCACTGTGTGTGTGCCACATCAGGTCTTGACATTGCTGGAGCAGAAGGGTGGACTTTGGTTGACTGCTGGGCGAATGGGAAAATATCAAGCAGCTCTGTTGGACAATCCTAATGTGAAGCTGCAGGTTTCTGACTCCCTGAATCCCACCACACTGCTTCCAAGCAATGCAGATGGACCTGAGGATGACACTTTAATCCACAACTGTTTAGAAACCATAGACACAGTGTATGCCAGCCGACCAGATCTGACTGACCAGCCTCTGCCAGACCCAGAGTGGGAGCTATTTACAGATGGCAGCAGCTTCATGGACCAAGGCTGTCAATGTGCAGGATACGCAGTGGTGACGCTCCAGAACACAGTGGAAGCCAAGGCTCTTCCGGCAGGTACATCAGCACAAAAAGCTGAATTAATAGCCCTGACCCATGCATTGGAACTCTCGAAAGGTAAAAGAGTCAATATATTTACTGACTCCAAGTACTCTTTTATGATTCTCCATATGCATGGGGCCATTTGGAAGGAGCGGGGACTTCTTACTGCCAGTAACAAGGACGTCAAACACCCATTAGAAATCCTGGCCCTGTTAAAGGCAGTAGCTTTACCATCAGCTGTTGCCGTGATGCATTGTCCTGGCCACCAAAAGGGTGGGTCTGACATGGCAAAGGACAACAGGGCAGCCGATCGGGTGGCTAAGGCTGCTGCCCGTTCTGCCCGTTCTGCCCTCCAGGGTGCACTCATCCCTCTTGTGGACCTGACTCAGTATGCTCCTGAATACACCGAGCAGGATGAGGAGAGAGCTCGTGCATGGGGATTTACTGAGTTTGACCCCAGCTCCACTTGGAGAGTAAACTCCCATGGGATGATACTCCTCCCGGAGGCCCTGATATATCCGGTGCTAAAACATCTTCATAAAGGATCTCACTATGGGAGAGATGCCTTATTAGAAACAGTGTGCCCATATTTGAAGGGCCCGTATTTACATAAAATAGCACAACGTATCACCCGAGGTTGTGAATTATGTGCCAGGAATAACCCCAAGACTAACTCCCACCCTAAAGCCATTGGGGTTCAATATCGGGGCAAGTGTCCTTTTGAGGACTGGCAGGTGGACTTTACACAAATGCCTAGAACAACAGGCAACTTCAAATATCACTTGGTTTTTGTCGACACGTTCTCGGGATGGGTGGAAGCATTTCCCACAAAGACGGAAAAAGTTTCCGAGGTTGCAAAACAGCTACTGAAAGAGATAATCCCTCGCTTTGGGTTGCCGGACTCTATCCAGAGTGATAATGGGCCGGCATTTGTCTCTGACGTCACTCATGCAGTAAGCAGTGCGTTACAGATAAACTGGAAATTGCATGCTGCATGGAGACCGCAGTCTTCCGGGCAAACAGAAAAGATGAACCACACCTTGAAGAAAACCTTGGCAAAACTGTGCCAAGAAACACAACTTCGTTGGGACCAGGTACTATCCCTTGCCCTCCTTCGCATAAGAGTGGCACCTAGAAGTGGGCTACAATTAAGACCCTTTGAGATTGTGTTTGGAAGACCTTACCAGGCCTCAGTTCTGAAAGCCAGTCCGGACATAGCACAAGATTGCCGGATCACACAATATGTGAAACACATCCAGGAGGTTCTGGCAGTAATTCATAACTTTGCAACCTCGAGGATCTCTATGCCTCCTGATCAGCCATTGCATCCCTTAAGACCTGGAGATCAGGTCTTACTGAAGACTTGGCAGAGCGGGGATGCTCAAAACCAGCTGTCAGAAAAATGGACTGGTCCCTATGATGTTTTGTTGAGCACACAAACTTCTCTGAAACTTGCAGGCATAAAACCCTGGGTACATCATTCCAGAGTTAAGAAAGCCCCAGGAGGAACTGACCCAGAGATGAAGTCCCATTGGTCTTGTGAACCCATTGAGGACTTGAGATATTTGTTTAAGAAACAGACAAAAACTTGAATATTACTGACTTCTTTTCCAGTTATTGTTGCAGGATACCCAAGGACTTACTTTTTCTGAAGAAACCCTGAGAAAACTAACCAATCTTCTTCCTTTCAAAATTTAGGAGATGCAAAATAACATCTAGGATCCTGCATATGCTGCCAGTATTTTTTTTACACAGAAAGGCGTTCAATCTTGATTTTGGTATTTCTTTTTAACTTTTGTTTTTAACTTTGAGATTTTTTTTCTCTGCTTGTTTTTGTTATTACTTTGGCCTATCAGTGAAACTGCAGTTGTATGAGATATCCCACGCGTGATACATGGTAACTAAAGAGCTCTTTGTGTCTATATGTTGCATGTCTGTATGTCCTTTCCTTGTGTCCTTGTCTTGACCTCCAGTGATTGACAAATTGGTATACATGGTTTCCATAGACGTTGGAAAAAAAAATAGAGTCTCTAGTTATGAGAAAAACTAAAGGTTATGGTTTGATTGTCAACATTGTGCTACTGAACTAAGCCGGTGCCTTCATAGAGATTGAATATTGTTGTTTCTGTTATTTTTCTGATACTTATGGCAAAGCTTTCCAGAAATCTAAATTCAAGTACAATTTTGGTAGCCTGTCATTTGGCTGATGCAAGGAAATTTTGTGGAACCTCAGTAGAGCTCCTGAGACACTCCACAAAGTTTCTCCCTTTCCTCCTGGGAAAGGCATTAGATGAATTTGTTCTATTTGGCTCACCTAGTAGAGTAAAACTAGAAGGGAGGCATTGTCACTTGGGAAAACGGGTAACACCATGACCTGATATGGATGTAAATTGTCAATGATGATTGTCACCTTGTAATATTGTATACTTCAATTGTTTAATATCTACAGGAATTGTTTCTGGAAATATAGGGAGAAAAGGTCTCAACAGATTCCTATTAATGGAACTGTTGAGAGTAAAACTTTTCTACTAAGGACAGAATAGACTTGGAAATACACCTGATATTTACTAAGTTTTCTTTGACATAATACTGATAATTTTTTTTTTTTGCATTTTGTTCTGAATCCACAAAGTTTTCTTGTTTTGGTGACCAGGATCTGCAGCAAGGTTGCAATTTTTTTCCAACAAAGCTAACTTGTGTTTGCATTTTCTCTCCCCTTGATACCAACACAGCATAAAAATAGTGGTAGTAATCTTTTACTACTTATCTCAGAGTCTGTTTTTGCATAACTTCCATAGGGATTTTGTTTGCTTAAACTGAAAAAAATTGGACATAAGTTTCATTGTGTGGCTTTGTGTGGAGCTCTTCCAGAAAGTTGAAACAGAGCTGAATCAAGAAGAGGAGAACCTGTTCGCTTTGTTCGTAGGGTTCCAGAGACCTCCAAAGAAGGTGAGGAAGCTTGCCTCCATTGGCAGGACTGGACAGCCCAGCCAATGAAAAGTGCCTGGTACCCTCAAAAAGAGGAAAGCCCAGGTGGAGTCTGATGAGACCAACTTGTTCCAGAAGCCTACATGGACCGGATGTCAACAGTTGGCTCTGAATCCTATATGGAGTATTCCAACTAAGCCAGCTAAAAATTGCTGCTTAGTTATTCTGCCTTGTGATTTTATGCAAAAATAGGCAATATGGTTTAAAAGTAGATTTATGTCTAGTTCTTTAATCCATTTTGAGTTGATTTTTGTGTATGGTGTGAGGTAGTGGTCAAGCTTCATTCTTTTGCATGTAGCAACCCAGTTTTCCCAGCACCATTTATTGAACAAACTTTCTTTGCTCCAATGCATAGTCTTTGCTCCTTTGTCAAAGATTAGTTGACCATAAATCTGTGGGTTTATTTCTGGATTTTCTATTCGATTCCATTGGTCTGTATGTCTGTTCTTATTCCAATACCATGCAGTTTTGATGATTATGGCTTTGTAGTATAGTTTGAAGTCTGGGAGTGTGATGCCTCCATTCCCTTCTATCTTTTTCAGGAGAGCTTTGGCAATTTGGGGTTTTTTGTGATTCCATATGAATTTCATCAATAATTGTTCTATTTCTTTGAAGAATGACATTGAAATTTTGATTGGAATAGCATTGAATCCGTATATTGCTTTTGGAAGGATGGCCATTTTAATAATGTTTATTCTTCCAATCCATGAGCAGGGGATGTCTTTCCATTTCTTTGTGTCTTCTTCTATTTCTTTTAACAGTGTTTTATAGTTTTCTTTGTATAGGTCCTTTACCTCTTTTGTTAGATTTATTCCCAAATATTTGATTTTTTTTGTTTCAATAATAAAAGGGATGGTTTTCTGGTTTTCTGTGTGGAGATTTCTTGACCTACTAAACATAGAGCTTCCATATGATCCAGCAACTCCACTCCTAGGTATTTACCCAAAGGACAAAGAAACATCAATTCCAAAGAGCACCTGCACACCTATGTTTATAGCAGCACTGTTTACAATAGCTAAGCTTTGGAAACAGCCAAATGCCCAAAAATAGATGACTGGATCAAGAAGATGTGTTACATATATACCATGGAATATTACTCAGCATTCAAAAAAGATAAACACATGCAATTTGCAGCAACATGGATGGCGCTGGAAGGGATCATGCTCAGTGAAATAAGCCAAAAAGAAAAAGAAAAATACCGGATGGTCTCACTCATAGCAGGAATCTAGAAAACTTAAATAAGGGACCAGGAAAATGAATAACTATAAGAAAGTGAAAATCAAAATCAACAAAAAACTATGAACCAGAGACACTTTTTGGGGGGTGGGGGGCGGGAGGGGAGGGATTGGGGTCAGAATGGGGGGGTTGCAATTGTATGGGGAATATAAAAATAAAATTTATTATTTAAAAAAATAAAAGTATATTTAGCTTACAAACTTTTGCTATGCTGCTCAAAAAAAAATTTGCGATCAAGGTTGAGAGAATTTGTTTTTACATAAGTTGAACCATTTTAAGATTTTTTCCTGTGATTTTTGTATATTTGCTGTCTTGTTCTGGCTAATGTCTCCAGATGTTTTCTTTCGGCTTGGACTGATGAACTGTTTTTCCAGGACTGGAGGACTTTTGCTTTCCACAATGGACACTACCTGGAGGGACTGGTTTTCTTTCACACTGGAACCCTGGAAAATTTTCATCTGAGACTATATCCCAGCATCCATATGTTTGATCTTCATCACCATGGAAATGGTGGCAAAAAGTGAAAGGGGGGAATTGTTAGGGGGAAAGGATGTCCTGAGATAATCCCAAACAGGCTTTGTGGACTCTACCCCCACTCCAGACTAAAGCCATCAGGACATTGGGAAAAACAAATCCCATCACCACCAAAGGGAGCGTGGCTGGGACCTGAGGGTGGAGTTGGGCAGCCAGGTTGGATATAAAAACAAACACGTGGGCCTTGGGATGGCTCGCTGTCGCTCCACTCCTGGCTACACAGCTCCTGGCTCGCGGCCAGCTCTCAGAGCGCCATTTTGGGATTCCTGATTGGTGGATCGGGTAGGACTCATTTAAAACTTTGTCTCCCACTTTTCTCCCTGAGCTGTACATTTCCTCATTTCCCCTTCCCTTGTAAATAAACCTTTATTAACCTTTCGCGTGTGCCTGCAGTAGAGCATTGATAAGTCCTTTTAAGCGCGTGGGTGAGGACCCACAGTCAGGCACCCCGTTTTGTATCGGGGTTGCTCTACAACAGTTTCAAATTAAACAAATTAAGGTCCCCATCCCCTCATGGATTGCAAATGCCCAGCTAAACAGGATTAGCCCAAAGCAGGGCTGTTAAGGCCCGAAAGCTTTCTCCAAGTCTGCCACCTTCTTATAGGGACCTATAGGTAAGGGGCAGAAGGGGCCAGGCAAGTCTGGAAGGAAGAAGATCAAAATACAAGTCAAGATAAAGGCTGCCATTTTCAGCCTCCTCAGGGTCCCTCACCCATGTCTCTGTCTCCTTGCAGTGTCTCCTGCCATGTCCCCCAAGTCCCTGGTACAAGTCCAAGGCTGAGAAGCAAGCGTGATTACAGTGCTTCCTCCAGATTTTCTTCATCTCCCACTTCTTCATTCCAGTTACCTCCAGATCTTTTCTAGCCTCTCTTTGCCCAGTGCCACCCTTCCTTAGGGTGGGGTGGAGAACCTGGAACCTCCCCTATCTCTGGAGATTACAGTTACAGTGTCTCTCTACTCATATTATGTGAGGAGAAACTGTCAGTATCATGGGAAATTTGTTGGAAAACAATGTCAGGCCCAATCACAAACCCACTAAATAAAAAATTTTAATAAGTCCTCCTGCCAAGCATTTAGAAGAGTGCTGAGTTTAAGGGACCTGATCAGTTTGTTCCAAACACAATTCAGGTGGCAATTCACAAGGCAAAATTTTAAGAAATTAAATACGTAGCTAATTATGCATTCCTAACATCTGCATTTTTTTCCCTATTGCTGCTGAAAAATTACGACAAATTTGGGCCTCCCTGGGGGCACAAGGGGATAAGCACAGCACTTTGAAGCCATCTGCAGCCTCTGCAGCATGAATTCGATTTGCAGCTGGCCAGGGAGCTACCCACATGGTGCAGCAGACCTCTCCCGATTCGCCCGCTTCTTCCCTCAGCAGTGTATTTCAGTCAATCTGCCTGCTCTGTTCCCCACTCTGTCTCTGGTGAATCCTGTAACCCACCATACCTCTGGCCTGTACCCCAGTTCTTGTATGCATAAATAAATAAATCTTTTTTAAAAAATTAAAGGATATTTTAATTGTTTCCAAGTTTTGGCAATTATAACTAAAGCTGATATTAAAAAAGGAAAAAATTTTGGCTAGTAGTAAAGTAGTAAAGGAGATGGTATGTATACCAAAGAGTGGTGGTGTACAGTAAGTGTAATTACTCTTTTGGGGATCATCTCAGTTACAACTGCAATAGTTTGGCTGAGGATCAACTCCACAGATTTTCTTAAAAAGCTCTTCATTCATGTTTGTTTATTGCTATTCTAACACATTAGTGCTAAAATATTTTTTGAGAATAAACCAAAACAATTCCATGCACAGATTAATGCAGTTTAACTCAAATAGAATTTTGGAGAAGATATTTTTAGATGCTGAAAAAACCATTAAGGTTGTGATTATCTTTTACTTTCAAATTCTTTAAGAAACTATATATATATATATATATATATATATATATATATATACCTTTATGTTAGGCAACCTATAGCACAGAGAGAAGGGGAAAGTCAAATGACCTTGAAAATTTCTTCTGTCATGATTTATTTTATTTTTTAAAGATTTATTTATTTATTCATACAAGAACTGGGGTACAGGCCAGAGGTGTGGAAGGTGAGAAGATTTACCAGAGACAGAGTGGGGGAACAGAACAGGCAGAATGGGGAGTAGCAGGCAAGACAGGAGGGGTCTGCTATGCCATGTGGGTAGCTCCCTGGCAGGCAGGGATCAGTCAGGGATGGAACTTGTGCTGCAGTGGCTATGGATAGTTTCACAGTGCTATGCTTAACCCCTTGCACCACCAGGGAGGCCTCCAGTCATGATTTTCCTGATAAACCATACTGTATTTTGAGGATTTAAAAGTATAGAGGCCTGAAGGAATAGTATCTATACGTTCTGATTTTTCTAAGAAAAAGAATTTGGGGGCCTCCCCGGTGGCACAGCAGTTGAGCGCTGGACTGCGAAGCTGCCCACAGCCTCTGCAGCGCTGGTTCGATCCCCAGCTGCCAGCGAGGGTCCCACATGGCGCACAGACCTCTCCTGCCGTCCTCTGCTCCCCTCAGCAGTGTACTTGGGTCCTTCTGCCTGCTCTGCTCCCTGCTCTGGCTCTGGTGAATTCTCTCACCCTCCCGCGCTTCTGACTGTGCCCAGTGCTTGTATAAATAAATAAATAAATCTTTAAGAAAAAAGAAAGAAAAAGAATTTGGAAAGAAAGAGAAATTTAAACATTTATAGGAATCATATTAGCTAAAGTAAAAATATAACCAGTCAAATAATTAATAGTAAAGGGAAATTACCCTTGTTCTTTTTATCCCTGTTCTTTAAAGAGTTGTTAAGCCCTGGCCACTGGAAAAATATACACCAAGAGGGGTCAGAAGGAAAGGAATGATTGTGCATCTGTTTTTGTTTGTATGTGTGTGTAAATCATAGTTCCAAAATAATTGTTTTTAGATTGTGATATTCAAGCCCCATTTCTTAATTAGTCATGACAGTTGAGAGTTAATTATACTTTACTGGTGTATGTCATACCTTATTCTATGGATAAGGTATCCTGCCCTCGTATACTGACTTCTTATCCAACTTTACCTTCCTGCATATTTCCAAATGTATCAAGTTCTCTTTTAAGTCAAGAGAGAGCATTCAGGGAACAAGATGAAAATTTGGTTACCAGTTTGTCCACTTATGTAAACAAATAACTTCTGAGCTCTTGCAAAGAATTTAAAGATAAAAAAAGCAAATAAGTAGCATGATTTCAGTTTGATCTTGAATTGTAAACAACTTCAGCCGTGGAGTTAGGGAGTCTTTTCTGGTGTTGGAAAAACTGAAACTTAGAGGACTGAAAGTTAGCAGAGTATCACAATTCATTTACTCACAGACTCACTCTATGCAGATATCACTGAATTAAACATTCCCATATATTCTGCATAAATTAGAAATTACTGACACTTGATGGCAAAATTAAAGAAGTTAATGTCATGATTAGTTTTGTTGAAGTAAAAGAGCCCAATCTTGAAACAGGATATTTAAAATTGCATTTAAAAAAAAAGATTTATTTTATTTATTTATGTATGCAAGAACTGGGGTGTAGGCTAGAAGTGCAGGGGTTGAGAGGATTCACCAGAGACAGAGTGGGGAGCAGAAAAGGAGGATCTGCTGAAATACACTGCTGAGGGGAGCAGCAGGAGAGACAGGAGAGGTCTGCTGCACCATGTGGGTAACTCCCTGGGCAGGGATCGAACTCGCGCTGCAGTAGCTGCAAATAGCTTCATAGTGTTGAGACTTAACTCCTACGCCACCAGGGAGGCTCCTAACCAGAGACACACTGGAGGAGGGGAGAAGGGAGTAGGATCAAAACAAGGGTGGTGGGAATTTTATGGGGATGATAACCAAGATGAAAATGCATACATTGAAAAATGATGTAAAAATATATAAAATAAAATAATTTTAAAAAAAATTTAAAAATTGCATTTTATAACAAACCAAACCAAAATTGCATTTTATAACAAACCTGGAGAGGACGTGAGGTAACTTAGTTGCAATAAACTTTTTGTTCATGACCTTTTAATATTATTCTAATTGCCCACAAATTTCAGTACATGGTTTATTACTGTGCTTTTTTCACAATTGAATATGTCATCACATTATTGCTGCCAGTCTCTCTATACATGAGTTTAATAAACATCAAGTATTTGTCAGTCTCAGCAATAAACTATAGTGGCAACAAACTTAATCTGGTGTTAATTAGGCTTGTGGAAAACTAAATCAAGCATCAAAAACCACAGATTATTTTAGGCTTCCTCTAACATAAGCAGAAAGTCTTGAAAGTTCATAGCATGTTATTTTTGTTGACAATCTTTCACTTTTGAACCAATTGATTTCATGTTTCTGATAAGCTCTGCCTTGATTATCCTTACCTCTGTCTTCTCTTGGCCTCCAAGTGGCAGTTTTTTTTTTTAATCCTTTCTATTTTTGTGTATTTCAGCTGGATTACAAGCATCAATACATTGTAAAATGAACTGATACACAATATTTCAAAACCACTTAAGTCACCCTGAGATAGAAGGAACCGCTTTGTAAGTAAATACAAAACATTTCAGAAATCATACCAAGTGTTTATTTATAAGCCATTTGTAATTACTGAGTAAAAATGAATGAAAGTTCTGGAAAATGTAAAGTGACAGTCTTTTGCATTAAATTACTATTTACTCACAACAAGGAAAAAATAATACTGTTTTGTAAGTCTATTCTAATTGAGGATCTGATTATTTTCTACAAGCTCATTGGCAAGCAAATGAGGATTAAAACTGCAGAAATTTTAGTACACATATAAAAGAATAAGCAACTATGAAGAACAGGCAAACAGATGTGAACAACAGACATATTCTACTGCAAAAGTTCCTTACAGTTTTGTGCACCTAGGTAATAACTGATCAAGTAATGAATCTTCTGTTTTCTCTCTTTATGTGAATTTTTTAGGATTCCAAAATATATTCCTTTAAGGTATTTCTCTTTCTTCAATCTTCCCTCACTCTTCAACTTCTTTACCCCCTTCCTCCCTCTTGTTTGAAATTGGTTTGTTCTAGTTCTTTATTTATTCCTTTCTCTTTTTTTATTCTTTTATCTATATTTATTCCATGGGTAATTACAATATCAACACACAAACATCAGTTGCCTTCCTATATGCAAACCATCAACCTGAAGAGGAAAAGCTAAGAAAACAATCCCATTTACAACTGTGCCCCTAAAAATTAAAACCTGGTAATAAACCTAACAAGGGGGCAAAGGACTTATATAAGGAAAATTATATCAGATTGTTTTTTTGTTTTTTAAAGATTTATTTATTTATTTATTTATTTGTTTGTTTATTTATTTATTTATTTATTTATACAAGCACTGGGTACAGTCAGAAGCGTGGGAAGGTGAGAGAATTCACCAGAGCCAGAGTGGAGAATAGAACAGACAGACCGATGAAATACACTGCTGAGGGGAGCAGCAGGTGTGGCAGGAGAGGTCTGTCGCACCACGTGGGACCCTCGCCAGTGGCCAGGGATCGAACCAGCGCTGCAGAGGCTTCGGTCAGCAGCTTCACAGCACAGCGCTCAACCGCTGGGTCACCAGGGGAGGCCCTATATCAGATTGTTAAAAGAAGTGCAAAGATATTCCCCGCTGATGAAACAGAAGACTCAACATTGACAAAATGGCCATCCTACCCAAAGCACTTTACAGATTCAATGAAATTCCAATAAAAAGCTCAATGACGTTCTTCAAAGAAATGGTGCAAAACACTCCCATGACATAACCTTCAGAAACATATTTCCAGATTCATCTCCAGCAGTAAAGAAAAAAAAAATAAATGACTGGGACTACATCAAGCTAAAAAGCTTCTGTACAGCAAAAGAGACATGCAGATGGCAAACAGGCACAAGAAAAAATATTCATCATCTATTATCATCAGGGAAATGCAAATTAAAAATAAAATGATATACTAGTTTACATCATTGAGAATGGCCCATATTTCAGAGATAAAAACAAAAAACAAGTGCTGTCAAGGATGTGGAGAAAAAAGAAGGAACCCTATTATTACACTGTTGCAGGGAATGTAGACTGGTCCAGACCCTATGGAAATCAGTGCACAAATTCCTCAATAGATTAAAAATGGATCTGCCATGAAATCCAGGATTTCCACTGCTAGGAATCTATGTTTATTGTAGCACTTTTTACAATATCCAAGATATGGTAACAACTGAAGTGTCCCAGAACTGTTGAATGGATAAGAAGATATGGTATATACATACATACATACACACACACACACACACACACATACACACACACACACACACACACACATATATATATATATATATATACACACAAACACACACAATGTAATACTACTCACTTATTAAAAAGAAAAAAAATCATGTAATTTCTAGGAACATGGATGGAGCTGGGATTAAGTTAAGCAAGAAAGAGATATATTGGGTGGTTTCACTTGTATGTAAAATATAGAGAAACCAAGCAAAGGGCCAGAAAAAGACAAACCTTGAAAACTAACCATCAATCTGAGGCATCCAGGAGGGATATGGGGGGTGGGGTGTAGTTAGGGGAGGGAGGAAGAGCTCAAGGTACTATGGTGATGGACTATGCGTGCTTTGGTGGTAGTAGAATCACAGTGAACATACCTTAGGGGAGAAATCACACACTGTTCAAAAATTAACAATGAGGTAAGAAAATGCTTCTTCATTTAAAAATCAATTAATTAAATGAAATAAAAGTGACTTGGAGTAGCAGGGAATTTTGGCCCAGAAAATAAATTAAAGAACAAGTAATTATTGCACAAAAGTGCTGGATGGGTTATATAAGATCAGTATTTGCCAGATTATCTTGAACAGGGATTAAGAAATCTGTGCCCATGGTGGCTTCTGAGGGGCACAAATTTGATGGAACTTGGTTGGTTTCTGGCCTCTATAAAATGGTTTTTATTAGTGTTTTCATGCATAGGTGACTGAATAAACAAATTTCAGCATAAGTGAATATTAATGATTCAAAAGAAATGTGACTTTTTGATGTGAAGGATAGCTTAGAATCAAAACATATCAAAGAAAACATATAGTGATTTTGGCCAATTGTACCTCTTGGTTGTATAAAACCTACCTAAACATACACATATTAGGGAAATTATCTTGCCATCATTTAACAATAATATTGTAGATTGTGTCTTTTTTTTAAGATTTATTTTTATATTTATTTTTTGTGTAGAAGAGCTGGGGTGCAGGCAGAGGTATGGGGAGTGAGAGCATTCACCAGAGACAGAGTGGGGAGCAAAACAGGCAGATCTGCTGAAATCCACTGCTAAGGGGCACACAGGGAGATAGGAGAGGTCTGCTAAGCCATGTGATTCAGCTCCCTGCCCGGGGATCGAACTCAGGCTGCAGTGGCTGGCAATAACTTGATAGAGACTTAACCTCTGCACTACCAGGGAGGAACAGATTGTGTCTTTTTAAGTAGAGGAAAATATTATATTCCATACTTACATGTTTCAGAGTCAAACTCAGTGTATCAAATCATGGGATGATTAAAAACTCAGAATTTTAGAATATTTTCTAGTATATTTCAAAAGCCAAATGAACAATATGTTGCCCTTCAGGCAGATATCCCAAACTTTAATTTATTTGTTTACTCATTTATTTTTAAAGATTTATTTTATGCTGGGGTGTAGTCCAGACGTGTGGAGGTGGGGGTGAGAGGACTCACCAAAGATAGAGTGGGGAGCGTAACAGGCAGGTTGACTAAAATACACTGCTGAGGGAAGCAGTGGGCGAGACAGAAGAGGTCTGCTTCGCCACATAGGTTAGCTCTGTGGCCGGGGATCTAATTTGTGCTGCAGTGGCTGTATGTGGCTGCAGATAGCTTGATAGAACTGAGACTTAACGTTTTGTGCCACCTAGGAGGCCCAATTTTTTTTTTTCTTTTAAGCCTCAGTTAACCCAGAAATTTAGTCACCAACAAATCCCTTACTCAGTCATTCAAGTTAATTGAAATTATATTGTATGCCAGAGAAGGTCTCTGACATAATACCATTCAGTTTTGTTATCAGTTGAAGAATTGTTGATATATTTGGAAAAAGTTATGAGCACACTGTGTGTTCAGTGAATTTCCTCCTTACTCCTTAGCATGAAGAAATCATGGTAGAATGGATTAGATGTAACTACTGCTTCAGACAGGAAACAGAGCAGAAGAAAAACTCCCACAATTGTAACAGTCAGTATTAGGCAACAGTCTAAACTGAGATAAATGCAAAAAATTGTATTAGGAAAGTGTGTATGTATGTGCAAGCCTAGAAAAATGGAAAGATAATTGAACTGGGTTCTAGTTTTATCTCTGCCAATAACAATTTTGAGCACTTAACCTGTCTGGTACCCAATTTTATCATTTGCAAAGAGAAGGTTTATGTTAGATGATATCTAAGCTCACTTCCAGCTCTAAAATCCTGTAAGTGATGTATGTCCCTTAATTTTTTCTATTAGGAATGAATTACACATATTCTTAAAGCTGAAGCACTAAGGAAAAGAATAAAATGTTCTTGGGCCTCCCCGGTGGTGCAGTGGTTGAGCGCTGGGTTGCGAAGCTGCCCGCAGCCTCTGCAGCGCCGGTTCAATTCCCGGCCACCAGGCGAGGGTCCCACATGGTGCGCAGACCTCTCTTGCCGCCCGCTGCTCCCCTCAGCAGTGTACTTCATCAGTCTGCCTGTTCTGCTCCCTGCCCTGGCTCTGGTGGTTTCTCTCACCCTCCCACGCTTCTGACTGTACCCAGTGCTTGTATAAATAAATAAATAAATCTTAAAAATAAAGAATAAAATGTTCTTTCATTTTCTAGTTTTCATGTTATTTTCCCTTTACTTATATATTTAGCCTTGTCCTTCAAATAACTGTTCCTTTTATGACAAATAAATATTGCATTTCATGCATAACTTTAGCATAATAAAAAACCATCACCAGCAAAAATTTCATGCTATTGGACACTTTCTAAAATCTCAGAATTTATTATAATCCCTTATTTTTACTAAAGTACATATTATTTTGATTTATGCTTGTTCAGGAGGTATCACTGCCACATTTCAGTGATCTCCACAAAATTACTTGGCAACCAAGTCATTGTAAAGAAAAGAAATCATAAGAGTGATTGCTAGCAATAATAAGCATCCATGTTTAGTCACTTTTTTCTGTAAAGAGCATATTGTTTGATATGTTATAGAATGTAGTTAAAATATTTTGAGGATTGCCTCTGTACTTTAGAAGCAGTTAACTAAGAATACTTGAGCAGTTATGCAGTGGTCTCCCCATAACTGTTCCTCACACACACCCACTATAATGAACAGGATTTGAGAACATTTTACCCATTTTTTCATATGTTTATTAAAGAAAAAGATCTTCTGAATTTCCAAAGCATGCATTGTTACTTAGCATTAAGCATTTCAAAATGGCAAATTTTCTAAGGTATTGTCAGTGAAACAGGGGCCCCACAGTATGGCTGGCTCAGTGGCTGGGTTTTAAGAGAGGCTGGTAGCATGCACAGACTGTGTGCCAGCCCCTGGAACTCTGGTGGCATTATAGGTCAGTGAGAGGGGCACTCCAGAACCCCCAAACCTGCCTGTTCTATATAGGTTTTGCCATTGGCCGCATTAAGCCAAAACATATTCTAGGGCATAGGAACTTTAATGGAAAGGAACTTTAATACAATTAGTGTGCAATAAAGAAAAGACAAAGAATATAGTTTCCAAATCTAGCACCCCAAATTACCCATAAATGTCCATCCAAACAGGGTTGGCCCAAAGCCGGGCCACTGAGGCCCAAAAGCCCACCATAAATCTAAAGCACCTTCTGGTGGGTATCCATAGAAAAGGGTCAGAAACAGTCAGACAAGTCTGGAAGGAAAAGAGCAAATGAGAACCAAGATAAAGGCTGCCATTGTTAACCTCCCCATGGGTCTCTCACCCATATCTGCTTCAACCAGTCCAAGGCCAAGAAGCCAGTGCAGTTTCTTGACCTGTCTCTCTGCTCCATATGCCTCCTCCAGGTTTCCTTCTGGTTCTCCATCCTTCCTCCTTTCTTCTCCTGTCTCCTCTTCTGGCTTCACCTCCCTGCTCAGCACCACCCTCCCTTGGTTGGTGGGTGGGCAGGGAACCTGGAGCTTCCTCTTCCCCTGGGGACTACCCTGTTACAGTGGCATCAGCCTGGGCTGCACCGTGACAGCATTCTGAGCCAGAGTGGCAGGCTCCAACAGTAGCACCATGGTTGCCCCACACTTCCCCAGAGCAAGGTAGCCCAGGGCCCTGGTGGTAAGGCTTGCCTGGGCCTAGTGTGAGCTATGGGAGAGAGGCCCATGGGAGGGAACCCGCGGGGCTGTGTGCTGAGCCAGTATGGCAGTTCCAAGCTGCAACCAGGACTCCAGCTGCAGGGACTCATGTCCCAGCTCTGTACCAACATGTGTGGCCCCATTGGCTCCAGCTGCATCTGCCCTGAGCATACCTCTGAAGAAGCCACCTCTATCAATGCAGGTCAGGCCTGGATGTGGCAGCCAGAGCTCTGGGGATGGGGTGTGGATTTTGTGTGGAGGTACACATCCTTCAAGGTGGGGAAAACCTTGTAAATGAGCTGCGGGAACCCTAAAGTCTGGGTGTCCTATAAAGATTATAGCAGAGCAGGCATTCTGATCTGTAGTCCTCCTCCCATTCCCTGAAACTGGTGCTTACCTTGTGAGGCACACTGACAGCATAAGGACTGCTAAAATTCACATCTCAAACCATAGAGTGGCAGAATATTGAGGTTGTAGCAAATATGACCCAGCATCACCCCAACTCATCCACACCAACATCTGAACTCCTACAAGCACCTCTCCCACTCTGCTGACTCAGCAACATGGAATACATCTGAGCATAAACAGAAGCTAGCGAAGGCCAACATAAGAAAATAAATAAAATCCACAGAGATGCCCACATGGCGAGGCAGACCTCTCCTGTCTCACCCGCTGCTCCCCTCAGCAGTGTATTTCATTAGTCTGACTGTTCTGTTCCCCGCTCTGTCTGGTGAATCCTCTCACTCTCCTGCACATCTGGACTGTACCACGGTTCTTGTATGAATAAATAAATCTTTTAAAATTTTTTTTAAAAATAATTAAAATCAAACAAAACCACTGCACCATCTTTCGATAAAGTAAAATACTTGAACCCCTAAGTTACTGCAAAAGGTAGTAAAAACAATAAAAGACCTCAAGCAGTAAAATGAGCAGACAAAAAAAAAAAAAAACAACACATGGAAATATGAGCCCTCAAGAGAGTATGGCATCACAAGCTGAGAAAAACTCTCTAGAATCCAAACTCAAAAGATGCAAATTATATCTCCCTACCAGATAGAGTTCAAAACTGCTGTTGATACCAACTAAGGATCTCAGATTCCCTCAGCCAATAAAAGGAAACAGAGTTTGAGGAGAAGGAAAGTAGTTTAATTTACCGACAAACTGAAGAGGGCAGCAGACCACTGTCCCACTCTTTGGCAGAGTGCAGGGTTATTTATACAAAGGAGTAAAACTAAAGGGAGATGGGAAAGGGTCAGGTCCTTTTGATGCAGGTATATGGAGATTTTGGGTGGGCACCAGCTTGCTTTGTTAACACCTGATGTTTTACTTCCTTAGAATGTTTAACTTCTTTATTATCCTCTTATTTTCCTCAGAATGCAAGAAGACAGACTTGTTAAATGCAACAGATAGGAATGCTTATCTGATGGGGCAGTAACAGTGACTGACCTATTTTATTCACTATAATAAAGAAATTCTAAGAGAGAACAATCAGAAAGAAAATTCAATGTGGCCTCCCTGGTGGCGCAGGCTGTTGAGCACAGCACTATGAAGCTGTCCGCAGTCTCTGCAGTGCAGGTTTGATCCTGGCTGGCCAGGGAGATACCCACATGGTACGGCAGACCACTCTTGTCTCACCCGCTGCTCCCCTCAGCAGTGTATTTCAGTCAGTCTGCCTGTTCTGTTCCCCACTCTGTCTCTGATGAATCCTCTCACCCTCCTGCACATCTGGCCTGTACCTCGGTTCTTGTTAAATAAATATATCTTAAAAAATTAAAATTATATAAAAAAAAGAAAATTCAATGTAATACAAGGCAACTCATAAAGACAAGTTAAAGAAATATAAGGGAACACAGAAAAATTAAAGATATATAACAAAATTCTGAAAAATTAATGAGCTCAGAAATAAAATCCATTAATAAGAATAAAAACTGAAGCTTTAAACAGAAAATAGCAGAGATGGAGATGAAGACTATGACATCAGAGAAGGTTCCTTGCTTTGTTCCCAGGAGGATATTCTGAGGTACACTGAACCCAGTGGGTCCCCTGATTTGGGGTGAAACTAGAGCAACTCCTTAACATTGTACACCAGTGTTGAATGTGTCAAAAGGGATACTGAAGAAATCCAACTCCATAGAGCCATAAATAATATGACTGGGGTAGGAACCTGCAGTGTAAAATTCAGAGCTATGTTCCCACGGTTGACCCTAAGTTCTAGGGAGGGGAAACCTGAGTGTTGTGGAGACACATTTTTTACTTTGGGGAGATACATGCTGAGGGACTGAGGTATGCCAGATGGCCTGGGTGCCTAGTGTAGAGAACAAGGTACTGGCCTGCACTCTCTCTTGGCTGCCCCTGTAGGACTGGTGATGACACTGCCAAGAGTGCTGAGAGTATGCAAACCGTAGAGCCACAGGTCTGAAAAAACAGAAAGTAGGGATATTGGGGTGCCACAAACATGAGCAAGGCCCAGACACCAACATTTTCTAGTGACTGTGAAACAGGGCTCTATGGGTACTGTAACCACCCAAGGACAGTGCCCAATAGAGGACAGGTCACTCACTGTCTGTGAGTTCTTCACCCCACACACCAAGCAGCAATATGCTTTGCCTGAAGAGATTACACTTGTTGAATATATTTATCTTGGACTTCAGTAAGTTACATATTTGGCATTATGTGTTTTGTTTCATATGAATGGTGATGCTGATCTTTGAAAATTCTGCAGATTTCACAACAAATTTAAAATTCCTCACAGTATGTGTTTTAGGGACCTTCAAAACAAAAGAATGCTTACTATGGCTCCTTGAGTGCTAAATTCCAGTAATTCTTAAGATCTGTTACTTAAGCTTTTCAACAATAATCATTACTGCCTGTTGTTTTTTAAAGGATTTATTTTATTTATTTATGCGTACAAGAGCTGGGGTGTAGGCCAGTGGTGTTGGGCTGTGAGAGGATTCACTAGAGACGGAGTGGGGAACAGAACAGGAGGATTGACTGAAATACATTGCTGAGGGGAGCAGCGGGGGGCAGGGGAGACAGGAGAAGTCTGCTGCACCATATGTGGGTTAGCGATCTGGTTGGGGATGGAACTCGAGCTGCAGTGACTGCGGATTGCTTCATAGTGCTGAGACTAATCCCTGCGCCACTGAGGAGACCCAGTACTGACTGTTTTTATTGAGAGCCAGTTTCAAAGTTTAATTTGCTACTTTAAGCTTTCTTTAAGGTAACTAGAATTAAGTCTTTAAGTCTTTATATATTTTGTATTGAAGGAGTATCATTTGATGAAATATTTTTATAATTTTTCTGTTTATTTTTCAGTGGCTTATTTTGTCATTTTAGCGGGTTTGTTACATGGCAAGCCCAATGTGAAATGGGTTGGCCTGACTGTGGGTCCTTTCTTGAACGCTTCAAAGGGAATTATAATGAGACTCAACTGCAGGTAGACACAAAAAGGTTAATAAAGGGCTTATTTACTAAAAGGGGAAAATGAAGAAAGGAATAACCCAGGGAGAAAGAGGGGAGATAAATTTGTTAATGCATCCTAACAGTTCCATTGAACCAGGAACCCAATGGAATGCTGAAAGCTGGTGAAAAACCAAGGGACACACAAAGATCCACACGTC
Organism: Talpa europaea; assembly: GCF_964194135.1. Classification (NCBI taxonomy): domain Eukaryota; kingdom Metazoa; phylum Chordata; class Mammalia; order Eulipotyphla; family Talpidae; genus Talpa; species Talpa europaea. The sequence continues at coordinate 52,193,217 of NC_140081.1, read as the reverse complement.
TGGTTATACACCAAGCCTGGCTGCTTAACTCCACCCTTAGGTCCCAGCCATCCTCCCTTCGGTGGTGATGACATTATGGGATCTGCAGTTCTTGGTGTCTTGGCTCTCTTTGGTCTGGAGTGGGGGTGGGGTCCACAAAACCTATGTTTATGGAGTTCATTCAGTACATTCTTCCTCCCTCAACAGATTGTCTATTTTAGTATAGTTGTCTCTCATAAATTTTTATTTTGTCCTGAATATTTTTGTATATGTTAAATATTTAAAGGTTGCTCCACAAAAATGTATAGAGGCACTGTCCCAAGAAGTTTCCAATTCCATTCAATCTAATTTGAAATGATACCATGGGCTAAGCAATGTAAAGTTCCATTAGACTGGTGAAAAATTCATGCAAAGGTGATTGGTAAAAATCAGCCTTGGGTATCTTACAGAAACCTCATTATTATACCCCTTGTCATCAATTATGAAGGGACAATTTATCTGGCTCATATATTGGCTGGTGACAAAATATGAAAAATCATTATTCATTTAGACTTTTCCTAGATGTTGATTTTTCTGTGAAACTGAAAATGTATTAATAAAATCAAACTTTAAGTGAAAGTGTCATATTTCTTGTTATAAGTACATCTACGTTAAGGTAGTTTCCTGGCATAATTCCTGGTTTTATAAGCTTCATTATAATCCTAACTCATTGCTTATCTAGATAAATGACATGTCTTTGTATTTCAATGACAAGCATACAGAACTTTTGATATGTGAAAATAATGCATTTAAGAGGCAATTCTAGAATATGTCACAGAACACTCAATGTTCAACTTCTATGACTGATAAGCTAAAGTTTTGAAATCAAACATTCCAATATAACCTTCTCACAGACACTAGCAAAAGTAAAAATAATTCACTGTCACTTTAAACTTCAGAAATATGCCTTATTTAATGAGAAATTCAGGATTTGAAGACATTTCTTGCCCTGGGTTATTATGTGTCTCTTTACTTAATTGATAGAGTTTTTGGCAGGAAAACATGATAAAAAGCAACAAGAAGGAAAATACCAAAGGAAGATTCAGGTAGCACAGCTATACATAATGTTTAAAATGGCTTTGAGAATACATGGAAAAGTAGGATTTTGACTACACAAGTTTTTTTTTTTTCCATAAGTCTTTCCCTGATGGCTGAAGTGGTATGAAGATTTAAAATTATATACAAAATGAGTAAGAATCAAAGTGAAATTTAAAAGCTGACTTGGGGGAGCTTCCTTGGTGGCATAGGGGGTTAAGCGTCAGCACTATGAAGCTATCGGCAACCACTGCAGCATGAGTTCTATCCTCAGATGGGGTGGTGACCCACATGGCTCAGCAGACCTCTCCTGTCTCTCCCACTGCTCCCCTCAGCAGTGTATTTCATTCAGTCCACCTGTTCTGCTCCCACCCTGTGTCTGGTGAATCCTCTCACCCACCCCCCAACTCCCGCTCCCGCACCTCTGGCCTATACTCCAGCTCTCGTACGCATAAATAAATAAAATAAAATCTTAAAAAAACAAACAAACAAAAAAACCAGACTGGGAGTGAAATTGCCAATAATAAGAGAACAGGAAAGACCAAGATTCCATCCTCCAAAACAGCAATGAATAAGTTGATAAATGCTGTCACAATCAATTTCTACAAAACTCTGAAATCTAGTACAGTTTGTGTAAAAATCGGGCTTTAAAAACTAAATAATGGAAAAAATGCCGCATTAAAGTAATAAAGAGACTTAGAACTCTTTTTAAAATATCTGCTTAACCATCATCTATTCCCACAGATCAACAAATGCCATGATAATAATCACACTCTGTCATGGTACAGGCTGCTAATGCCAAAAAAAAAAAATAAATAAAGAAAAAAATCTTTCTCTAAAAGAGTTGTAGTTGCAATATATCAGACCCAAGAGCTAACAAACAATAAACAGACCCAAAGGCCTATAAAGAAGTGGTTAAGGCAGGCAACATGTGGAGAAATTAGGGCTTTAAAAGCTTCCGTATATACCTGAGAATCAAAATGGACTTGCAAATAATCAATGTTTTATACATTTTTAGAAATGATTAGAGAAAATCTTAATGTATAACTTGATGGCTAGAGACTCCATGATAGCAGGAAGTGAAGGGTAAGACAGAATTTTGTTTGTGGTATAGCTAATGTTAAAGAACAACACAGTGACAATCTTCTAAGATTGAGAGAGATTTTTTTCTTCATTCTTTGGATCCAAGTTTTTTAAATAACTGTGAAAATACTGGTTGACCAATAAGCTAGTGGAATAAAGACTTCAAAAGCCACACATGAAACACAAAATTTGAATTTCCTGGAAAGGGAAGGAAAAACTACCAACAACAAGGAAAAATAAAAATTGCAGGGAGAGAAAGAAGCTTATTTCCAGGGTTGCCACAAAATAATGTTCAAACGGATAGTTATCAACAATACAAGATATTCAGACACAAGAAAACATGGCACATTTTGGATGGAGGTGATCTTTTTAAAGATTTATTTATATTTATTTTTATACAAGAGCTGGAGTACAGGCTAAAGGTGCAGGAGGGTGGAGGATTCACCAGAGACAGAGCGAGGGCAGAACAGGCAGACGGAGCGAAGTACACTGCTGAGGGGAACAGTGGATGAGACAGGACAGGTCTGCCCTGCCATGTGGGAATTTCCCTGGCCCGCCGGGAATTGAACCAGCGCTGCAGAGGCTGCAGACAGCTTCACAGCGCTGCGATCAACCCACTGTGCCACCAGGGAGGCTGGATGGAGGTGATTAACTTATGTAAAAGAAGCCAAGAATATGCAGTGCAGAAATTATAATTTCTTAAAAAAATTTGTACAAAAAGTGGATGACCATACACAAAAATTAACAAAAAATGGATTAAAGATATAAAATGCATAGAAAAAATACAGGTAATACACACACGGGCATTGACAGCAAAGTCATTTTGCTTACTCAACTCCAATGGCAAGGGAAACGAAAGCAGAAGAGAGAGTGGGGAGAGAGAGTATGTCTCAAGTGAGGCTGAGTAAGTATCAACCACTAGAGGGCAGCAAAATATTTGAGTGGATAGACATACATTGGATACAGAAAGGATCAGTAAGTGAAAGAGCAACTGAGAAACCCTCTTGAAACAGTTAGTGGACAGACTGAGAGACACCCCAAACCTGCCTACTCTAAATGGGTTCTGCCATCCACCACATCAAGACAAAGCATACTCTCGTGCATAAGACCTTCAATAGAAAAGAGCTTTAATAAAATTAGTGTACAATAGAGAAAGAATATAGTTAAAAGTTTTCCCATTAAACACCCAAAGTTACCATCCCCTCGTGGGTAAATGCCAGCCAGACAGCGTTGGCCCAAAGCACAGCAGCTGAAGCCCAAAAGCCCGCCACAAGTTTAAGGCACCTTCTTGCAGGGAACCATAGGAAAAGGACAGAAGGGGGCAGGCAAGTCTGGAAGGAAAGTAGCAAAATCAAAATAGAAGTCAAGGTAAAGGCTATCATTGTCAGCCTCCCCACAGCTCTTTCACCTACGGCTCTTCCAAGTCCCCCAAGACACTGGTACAGGTCCAAGACTAAGGGACAAGAGCAGCTTCTTCACATGTCTCTCTGCTCCATGTGCCTCCTCCAGGTCTTCTTTTCAGTTTTTCTTTCCCCAGTCCTCTCCGTCTTCTCTAGCTTCACCTCACAGCTCAGCTCCACCCTTCTTTGGGTGGGGCAAGGAACATGGAACATCCTCTTTCTATGGTTATCACACTGTTACAACACCATTTTGACCATGAGAAAAGGTCCTGCATTGATCTGAAGCAAAAGAAAATGTGTAGTCACAACTCAGGAACATAATAAAGTTTCAATACATCAAAAGATAAACTCATGCAATTTGCAGCAATATGAATGGAGCTGGAAGGGATCAAGCTCAGCGAAATAAGCCAGAAAGAAAAAGAAAAATACTGGATGGTCTCGTCCATAGCAGGAATTTAGTAAACCTAAATAAGGGACCAGGAAAAAGACTAATTATAATACAGTAAAAATCAAAATCAACAAGCAACTATAAACCGGAGACACTCTACGGGGGCAAGGGGTAGGAGGGATTACGGTCAAAATAAGGGGGGTGTAAAGTGCATGGGGACTATAACCAAGATGAAAATGCATACATTGTGCAAAAATGAAAAATGGTGTAAAAAATATATAAAATAAAATTGAAAAAAAAAGAAAAAAAATCTAAAATAGATCAAACAAAATCAGGTATTTAGTGGATTTAAGAAGCAAAGAAGAAGGGCCTCCTTGGTGGCTCAAGGAGTTAAGCATTACCACTATGAAGCAATCTGCAATTACTGCAGCATGAGTTCTATCCCCAGCCAGGAAGGTGAACCACATGGCGCAGCAGACCTTTCCTGTCTCGGCAGCTGTTTCTCTTATCAGTGGATTTCAGTAGATCTGCCTGTTCTGCTTCCCACTCTATCTCTGGTGAATCCTTTCACCCCTCGCACCTCTGGCCTACACCCCAGTTCTTGTACGCATAAAAAATTTTTAAAAGGGAAAGAACAACCAAACCTAGAAACCCAACTCCCAATCTAAATTACTTTCAAAATCACATTATTAAAGATATAATAAAAGCTATGGTGAAATCCAAGCACAAATGGGGAAAGAATGGAGTCAAGACCAAAGGTGATGAAATGAAGCATTCTTTCGAACTGTGAGAAATTATCATGTGTTTCTGAAGTAATACCAATTCTAGGTGTCACCTGGTTAGATATAGTTTAAAAATTGTAGCACCTAGAGAATTTTAGGCCATTGGAGGATCTTCTGTCCTCAAGTTCATGTCTAGGGAAATGTGAACTTTCAAATGGGGTATATTTTGTGAAAATCTATATGGAAGTTGGACAGTATTGAATTGGGATGTTAACCTAATTTTATTTATTTAGTTTTTTAAAGATTTATTTATTTATGCATACGAGAGCTGGTGTGCAGGCCAGAGATGCGGAGGGTGAGAGGATTCACCAGAGACAGAGTGGGGAACAGAACAGGCAGACTAACTGAGATACACTGCTGAGGGGAGCAGCGGGCAAGACAGGAGAGGTCTGCTTCGCCATGTGGGTTGCTCTCTGGCCGGCCAGGGATCGAACTCTCATTGCAGAGGCAGCGAACTGCTTTATAGTGCAGTGCTTAACCCATTGTGCCACCAGGGAGGCCCCCTAATTTTATTTTTTTTAAGATTTATTTTATTTATTTATGCATACAAGAATTGGGATACAGGCCAGAGGTGTGGTGGGCAGGGTGAGAGGATTCACCGGAGATAGAGTGGGGAGCAGAACAGGCGGATTGATTGAAATACACTGCTGAAGGGAGCAGCAGACAAGACAGGAGAGGTCTGCTGCACCATTTGGGTCAGCTCCCTGGCTGGGGATCTAACTCAGGCTGCAGTGGCTATCAATAGCTTAGTAGTGCTGAGACTTAACCCCTTGCGCCAACAGGAAGGCCCTTAACCTAATTTTACCACAGAATTCATGTGATATTTAAAACTACCCTTTCCAAATAACCAAGTTATTTTATTTAACCTAATAATACCAAGTACATAAAACTACCAAATTAATTTATATCAGCAAATGTTATGTGCATTATCCAGGAGTATGGTTGTATGAATTGACCTATAATTAACATGAACAGGGTTTATAATAGACACTGGACACATAGTGTTTATTAGGCTGCAAGAAGCCATACCATTCCTCACAGCACACTCCTTACAAAGATTTACCTCTTCCCCATTATGTGTAATTTGTGTAACATTAATTCATGCACCCATCTCCCACTGTGTTACTCCATACTTCTGACCATTAGAAGTGAGAGATTCAGAAGGTTGGACATACATTTTAACTTCAGTAAATCAAAAATATTTTCCATGGACTTTAAATTTTGAAGAAAGCAATGAATTCAGAAGGTATATTTGGACATGACATTTTTTTAGAACAGCAGCTGTAATAGTGGTGTCAATAAAAGTAGCATGTAAACAATAGCTTTTGAACTGGAGAATCCTTAAAAGGCAATTGATATGATTTTCAGTTCCTGATTCTTGCTTTCTCACTTTCTACTTGTCTTCTAGCCTCTCATCAAGTCTGTGAACATTCAAAATTCTTTTATTAAATTATTTTGTGCTTAAGTTTGTCAGAGTTGCTTGCTACACAGTACATTATTTAATACAAGAATATTCTGAATGGAAGGGTATAAATAATAATATACAAAAATTCATTTGTAGAAACCAGAAGACATTTTGGGCCTCCCCGGTGGCGCAACGGTTGAACACTGGGTTGCGAAACTGCCCACAGCCTCTGCAGCGCCGGTTCGATCCCTGGCTGCCTGGCAAGGGTCCCACATGACATGCAGACCTCTCTTGCTGCCCGCTGCTCCCCTCAGCAGTGTACTTCGTCAATCTGCCTGTTCTTCTCTCCGCTCTGGCTCTCGTGAATTCTCTCATCCTCCCGCCTTCTGACTGTACCCAGTGCTTGTATAAATAAATAAATAGTTCTTAAAGATAATTTTAAAAAAGAAAGAGAAGACATTTTATTATTTTTATCAAATAGATAATAATCAGTCTTCATTCTAAGTTGTTGTGATTAGTGTGTAGAATTTGCTCACGATTCTTCTATCAATGAATAAGAGAGAACAGATGACACGTCACAATATAGTCTGTGTACTATAAAATTCTAGGGAATTCATTCACATGAGCTAAAATATGAATGTTCCACCCCAGAAATATACCACACGATGGCAATGATGCAAGCTTCTTACCATTTATCTGGATAATGATTTTCTGGATATAGCCCCCAAACATAAGCAACAAAAACAAAAAAATAAACAAGTAGTTTGTACCTTAAACTATAAAGTTAGGGCCACCCTAGTGGTGCAAGGGGTCAAGCACAGAACGGTGAAGCTACTGGCAGCCACTGCAGCACAAGTTCGATCCCCAATCACTGACCAGCCAGGGAGCTACCCACATGACACAGCAGACCTCTCCTGTCTCACCTGCTGCTCCCCTCGGCAGTGTATTTCAGTCAGTCTGCCTGTTCTGTTCCCCACTCTGTCTCTGGTGAATCCTCTCACCCCCTGCACTTCTGGCCTGTACCCCAGTTCTTAGATGCATAAATAAATAAATCTTTAAAAATAAATAAATAAACTATAAAGTTCATAAACAGCAAAGGAAAAAAAAAATGAAACACAAGCAAAAGCAACCCATGGAGTAAGAGAAAACATTTGCAAACCATACATCTGATTAAGAATTGGAATCCGTTTCTGTAAGGAACTCCTAACACCTCAATAACACAAAAACAAATAACCCAACTAAAAATGCTCTAAGTATTTGAACAAACTTTTCTCCAAGGAAGACCTAAAACCAGCAGGTATATGAAAAGACACTCAACTCCATTAACACCAGGGAAATCAAAGCAAAACTACAATGAAATATGACCTCACATTTTTTAGAATGACTATCAGGAAAAAGACCAGGGATAACAAATACTGGCGAGGATGGAGAAAAAACAAAGCCCTGGTGCACTGTTGGTGGGAATATGAAATGGCACAGTAACTTTGGGGAAAAAAAGTGGAGATTACTCAAAAAATGAAAAAATATAATTACCATATGGTCCAACAAATCCACTTCTGGATCTATATATCCAAAAAGAAAAAAAAAAAAAACACTGTCTCAAAGAAATATCTTTCCATCATATTTATTGCAGCATTATTCACAGTAGCTAAAATCCAAAATACAGAAAATGCCTGTTGATGGATGAATGGATAAAGAAATTATTATATATGTGTATACAATTCAACCTTAAAAAGGAATGAATTCTTGCCATTTGTGACAACATGGATGAACCTGGAAGACATTATGATAAGTGAAGTAAGCCAGATACAAAATGGCAAACAACTACATGATCTCATTTGAATGTGGAATCCAAAAAGCTGAATTCCTAATAGAATGGTTTCACTCAGAGTTTGGAGATTGCAGGAAATGAAGAGGAGTTGGTCAAATTGTACAAAGTTTGTTTTGTAGGTTTAATAATTTATAGATAGTTAGTGTATAACAGGTTGACTCTACTAATTCTGTGTTGTATACTTTAAATTTGCTAAGAGAGTAGATGTTAAGGTGTCTCACCACAAAAAGGTAACAATGTTTGATGATGAATATAATAATTATCTTGATTTTGTAATCATTTCACAATGTATAGATATCAGAACATCATGCTGTATACCTTATGTGCATATATATTACATATGAATATGTAATATAAATTTAATTTTATTTGTCAATTATGTCTCAAAGCTGGGAAAATTCATTAAATTTGATGAACAAAAATAAATAGATTTAAATCACAGTTATATTAATTGTGCATATTTGCCTAATAAAAAATAACCCAAAAGATTATTCAAAGTTTATTTCTTTATTTAACTAATTTTGGTTTACAACACTGTATGTGATTTAGCAGAATAGGTTCACATCTCCTCAGATATATGTCAATACACTGCGCCCACCACCAAAACATCCACAGTATTTTACACTACACCATTTGGCTCCCCCCTCTTTTGTTCCCACCACCCAAACTAAGTGCCCAATGAGAGAAGAGTGGATTAAGAAGATGTTTTATATATATAATTTTTTTATAGCTAAGAATTATTCTATCCTGTGTGTGCATGTGTGCATGTATAAAAGATTAACATTTGTCACTTGCAATAACATGGATGCAACTGAAGAAGTTTATGCTGTGGAATAAATCATAAGGAGAAAGACGAATACCTGATAATTTCCCTCATGTGGAATATAGAGAAACACCACAAAGGAACTGACAAAACTAAATCAAAACAAACCTAGAAATATGAAAATTCTTTTTTTTTTTTGAGAATTACATGTGTACCCTAATCAGTACTGAGCTGGTTTTCCAGAGGTTCATCCCAATCCCTGGTGAGGATACTGCATACGCTAGGCAATTGAATTGAACTTCATAAATTTCATACTTCTAAATTTTTGGCAGAACTTGTGATGCCATTGGAAATAGTCCAGGACCATCTGGACAATGTTGTCATGAGTAGACTACAACTTTGCCCAGATATATAATCATGCTTCATTCCAGGAAAGTTCTGAAACACCAAGTTCATAAAATGTTGGAAAATTTCCCAGAAATAATAAAATCCAGAAGACATAATGATGCATAAACACCAGCCATACTAAATGTTAAGACTTCTTCCTATTAACCAACTCTTGAAAACTGTCCCTGCCACTGAAACTATGAATAATAAGTAGTTAGGTGTAATTATTGGCTGATGAAATTGTTGAAACAGGTTACAGATCAGTTGATGTAGTTTTTCCCATCCTTTTTACAAAGAATATAAGAACTCCAAGCAGAAAATTGGTATTGAAACAAACATTTAGTGGTTATTGGTTTCTAGGTATTCATATAATGCCTAAATTTTAAGTTCTAAAGCAAACATTTTTGTCCAACTAGAATCTGTATGCTTAAACAGTTAGCATATTCACAACATCAGAGGGGAATCAAAGAATCAGTCATGTAGGTAGAAAAGATATTCCATAAATTTGATAGAATCAGAGACATTGGGCATCCACTATGTCATAATATGTTACATTCTTTTTTAAAAAAAGATTTTTTTATTTATACAAGAACCGGGGTACAGGCCAAATGTGCAGGAGGGTTAGAGGATTCACCAGAGACAGAGTGGGGAACAGAACAGGCAGACTGACGAAATACAGTGCTGAGGAGAGCAGCTGGCGAGACAGGAGAGGTCTGCGGCGCCATGTGGGACCCTCGCCGACCGGCCAGGATCGAACCGGCACTGCAGAGGCTGCGGACAGCTTCACAGTGCAGCGCTCAACCACCTGTGCCGCCAGGGGAGGCTTAATATGTTACATTCTAATTTATAGAGAACTCACTTTTCTTTCGGTCTGAAAATAGTTTCTAATAAGAAACATTTATATGACTAATTCTTGTTGTGTGTACAGTTAAAACTAACCCAAGATGTTAAAAATAAAATTAAAAAATGTATGTTATCTAGGTGATTATGGAGTCATGTGTCTCTATTTAAGGGAGATGGAAAAATCAGACATTTGGCTTAATGCCAGGTTCCAGCTACACAAAATGAGATCCCAGATAGTCTCTGATGGGAATTATGCCTATCAACATTGTTCATTAACAGAAGAAAAAAATATTGGTGGTTAGGTCAATCACATCAAGTTTTTTTTTTTTTTTTTGAGATTTGTTATTTGTTTATACATACAAGAACTGGGGTGTAGGTTAGAACTGCTGGGGGTGAAAGGACACATCAGATACAGACTGGGGAGCAGAACAAGCAGATCTACTGAAATACACTGCTAAGGGGAGCAGCAGGCGAGACAGGAGAGGTCTGCTGCGCTATATGTGAGTTCGCTCCCTGGCTGGGGATCTAACTCAGGTTTTTAGAGTGATATTAGTGAGACTTAACTCCTAGAACACCAGGCAGGCCCCAATCACAAGACTTTATTCACAAAATTATTTGAATCTTCAGTCCACAATGTTATGTATGAAGAAATTGATTCATGCCACCTTAAGATCCATGGATTTACAAATCAGTGACTGAGTCTGATTCATAATCTCAACACAGAGCCTGGTAAATAGAAAGCCCTCAGTAGATCTGGAGGAGTGATGCCAGCAACATGGATGAATAAAATGTTCCTCATTCATTACCCTCTTCAACAATAATTTGGCATCCATCCACAGATAAAAGTCCTTTGTATGATCTGTGGGAACCAACACCAAATAACAAAGGGCCCTGGATGAGTATTAGCCACATATGCATCAGGCAATAGCCATATAGTCACTGGTCACAGTTGTGGATTCTGTGATAGTCCATGAACCCATTCAAATTCACTTTATAAGGCCAGCATTACTTTGACACAATACAAAACAAAAAATCCACAAAAAAATCACAAGTCAATGTTCCTGACGAGTGTAAATGCAAACATACTCAACAAAATAATAGCAAACTGAGCTTAATACATTAAAGGATCATACAACATGACTAAATGGAATTTATCCTAGGGATGCAGTGATGGTTCAACATCCACAAATATGTCAACATGACATACCAAATGAACAAAAGGAAATACAAAAATCATATGATCATTTCAAAAGATGCAGAAAAAAATCTTGTATTGACGAGATCCAACACCAATTCATGAATGATACACTCAGCAACGCTAGTATAAATTGACTTTCTTAAACATAATAAAGGTCATGTATGACGAGACCATAGATAACATCATACTCAATCATGTGAGCTTAAATATTTTCCTCTAAGATTCGAAACAAGACAAGAATACCCATCCTTGCCACTTTATTCATCATATTACTAGAAGTCTTAGCCCGAAAAAAAAATTAAAGATTTATTTATTTATGCATACAAGAACTGGGGTACAGACCAGAGTTGTAGGGGGTGAAAGGAGTCACCAGAGACAGAATGGGGAGCAGAACAGGCAGACTGACTGAAATACACTGCTGAGGAGAGCAGTGGGAGAGATGGGAGAGGTCTGCTGCACCATGTGGGTCACCTCCCTGGCTGGGGATCGAGTTCATGCTGCAGTGGCTGCAGACAGCTTCATAGTGCTGTGCTTAACTCCTTGTGCCATCAGGGAGAGTCCAAGCCCAAAAAATTTGGCAAGAAAATGTATCCCATTTGGAAAGGAAAAAGTAAAACATTTATTTGTAGATAACATTATATATTACAAAATCAATATACAAAATGTCAGTTACACTTTGATATACTAATAAGTATCAGAAAGAGAAATTAAGAAAGCAAGCTCATTATATTTGCATCAAAAATAATAAAAAACCTATGAATAAATCTAACCAAAGAAATAAAATCACTTTGAGCGATGTGTCTGTAAAGATGTCTTTGAAGTGCATGTCATATAGTGTTTCGCTTATATTTCCTTCAATATATTTTATGGTTTCAGGTCTTATGTCTAGTGCTTTAATCCATTTTGAGATGGTTTCTGTGCATGGGGTGATTCCACCCCTAGGTATTTACCCAAAGGACACAGAAACATTAATTCCAAAGAGCACCTGCACCCCTATGTTTATAGCAGCACTATTTACAATAGCTAAGCTTTGGAAACAACCCAAATGCCCAAAAATAGATGACTGGATCAAGAAGATGTGGTACATATACACAATGGAATAATACTCAGCATTCAAAAAGATAAACACATGCAATTTGCAGCAACATGGATGGAGCTGGAAGGGATCATGGTCAGCAAAATAAGCCAAAAAGAAAAAGAAAAATACCAGATGGTATCACTCATAGCAGGAATTTAGAAAACCTAAATAAGGGACCAGGAAAAAGAATAGCTACAAGAAAGAAAAAATCAAAATAGACAAACAACTATGAACCAGAAACACATTATGGGGCAGGGTGGGAAGGAGGGATTGGGGTCAAAATAAGGGGGTTGCAATTGTATGGTGAATATAAAAATAAAATTAAAAAATAAATAAATAAAAATGGAAAAAAAAAAGATATTCCACACAAGTGAGAACTGCAAGAGACCATGGATAACTATACTTAAATATGAAAAACAAACTTTAAGCCAAAAATTGTAACAAAAGATAAAAAAATTATTATATAATTTCAAAGATATCAATTAAACAATAATATATAGCAATAATAATGAAACCATCATTAAAGCACTTAACTATTTGAAGAAAATAGTTCAATAGGGAGAAATAGATGATAAGATAATAAGAGCAGGGGACATTAATAACCATTTTCATCAAAGAAGAGATCCTCCAGGTAGAAGACCCATAATGAAACTTTGGACATGTGCTATACTCTACAAAAATTACTTAACAAGCATATATTACACAGGGAGAGCTGTCAGTACCAAGCTTACACCAGCAGGGGGAACTGGGGTGGTGGTCGCTTCCGCCCAAAGATGAGTCACTTCCGCCCAAAGCGGAGGCTGATGCAACAGTAACCGGATGTTGCAAATCCATGTAAAGTGCATGCGCAGGCTTTCTGAGATATAGCCCCTCCCCTAAAATAAAGAGAGTTCCTGCTTCCAGCCAAGAGAGTGCACGTGTCTTTTCATCCCCAGCCCCTCCACCGTGTTCCTGAACCCCGTCGTCCTGCAGGCAGGACCGGTAGAGAGCATTCCATCCAAACGCAGTAGAATACACATCTTTCTCAAGAGACTATGGATATTCTCCAGGTTATATCATATAAGTCACAAAGAAAAGAAAATAGTTAGCAAATAAGAAAATTGAAAACATATGTAGCATGATTTTGACCACAATAGTGAGAAGCTAGAAATAAGGTAACAGAAGGAATACTGGAAAATTTACAAAATTATGTAAAACCCTGAAAAACAAATGAGTCAAAAAATAAATCCAAAGAGAAATTAAAAAATACTTTGAAGCAAATCAAAGTAGAAACACAACACACCAAAACTCATGGGATGCAGCAAAACTAATACCAAGAGGGAAACTTAGACTTTAAAATACTTACAATGAGAAAAAAAGATATAGAAAATAAAAACAAAATTGTACACCTCAAGGAGCTAGAAGAAAAACAATGTAAAGCTTGAGTTAACAGAAAAGGGAACTAAACCATAGACTACAAAGGTCTATGAATGAATGAAATTCTTAGGAGTAAAAGTAGAAAGATCAACAAAATCAGTTTTATAATTGCTTTTATTTTTATTTTAAAAATAATTTATTTATTTATATATTTTACATCATAGTTCTTTTTTTTTTTTTTACAATATTTGCTTTTCTCAGGTGTAGTCCCCATACAATTTCCACAACCAAATCTCCTGTGCACCATCACCATAGTCCCTTGTATTCTTCCCATCTTCTCTTTGATCCCTCTCCTCTCCCCTCCCTGCAGAATGTCTCTGATTTATAGTTCCGTTTATTTTTGTTGTGTTGTGCTGTGTTTTTTTATTGTTATTATTTTTCCCCTTGATCCCTTGTTTGGTTCCCATATATTCCTCCTACAAGTGAAATCATCTGATATTTTTCGTTTTCCTTCTGACTTATTTCACTGAGCACAATCCAGTCTAGCGCCATCCATGTTACTGCGAATGCCATGCATTTCTCTTTTTTGATTGCTGAATAGTATTCCATTGTGTATATATACCACCTCTTCTTGCTCTTCTTGATCCAGTCATCTATTTTTGGGCATTTCAGTTGATTTCAGGTCTTATCTATTATAAATAGTGCTGCAATAAACAGGGATGCAGGTATTAATTTAATTAATGTTTTTTTACTACTTTTTATTTTTTATTATTATTTTTTAAAGTTTATATATTCTTACATCATTTTTCATTTTTGCACAATGTATGCATTTTCATCTTGGTTATAGTCCCCATACAATTCACACCCCCCTTGTTTTGATTCTACTCCCTCCTCTCCCCCCCTGTGTCTCTGGTTTATAATTGCTTGTTGATTTTGATTTTTTCTTTATTATAATTGTCTTTTTCCTGGTCCCTTATTTAGGTTTTCTAAATTCCTGCTATGAGTGAGACCATATGATATTTTTCTTTTTCTTTCTGGCTTATTTCGCTGAGCATGATCCCTTCCAGCTCCATCCATGTTGCTACAAATTGCATGAGTTTATCTTTTTTGATTGCTGAGTAATATTCCATTGTGTATATGTACTACATCTTCTTGATCCAGTCATCTATTTTTGGGCATTTGGGTTGTTTCCATAGCTTAGGTATTGTAAGCAGTGCTGCTATAAACATAGGGGTGTAGGTTCCCTTTTGAATTAATGTTTCTGTGTCCTTTGGATATATACCTAGGAGTAGAATTGCTGGATCATATGGAAGCTCCATCTTTAGCAGGTTGAGGAATCTCCACACAGGCTGGTTTTCACTCCCAGTTTGCACTCCCACCAGTGGTGCAGGAGAGTCCCTTTTCCCCCACATCCTCGCCAACATTTGTTGTTGCAGGTTTTTTTTTTAATATGTGCCATTCTCACTGGTATAAGATGGTATCTCATTGTAGCTTTGATTTGCATTTCCCTGATTACAAGTGATGCTGAACATTTTTTCATATGCCTGTTGGCCATTTGCATTTCCTCTTTGGAGAAATGTCTTTTAAGTTCTTCTGCCCATTTGTTTGAGTGGATTATTTACTTTGTTTTTGTTGAGTCTCTTCAGCTCTTTGTAGATTTTTGCAATCAGTCCTTTATCATTAGTGTTGTGTGCAAAAATTTTCCCCAGTCAGTGGGGTGTCTGTTTGTTTTGGTTACTGTATATTTTTCTTTACAGTAGCTTTTTAATTTGATGTAGTCCCAGCTGTGTATCTTTGCCTTCGCTATCACTGTTTTGGGTGATGAGTCTTTAAAGATGTTGCTGAGATGTGGACCTCCCCGGTGGTGCAGCGGGTTGAGCACAGCACTGTGAAGCTACCCATAGCCTCTTCAGCACAGGTTCAATTCCTGGCTGGCCAGGGACATTCCCACATGGCACAGCAGACATCTCCTGTGGCACCTGCTGCTCCCCTCAGCAGTGCTTTTGGTCCGTCTGCCTGTTCTCCCCACTCTGTCCCTGGTGAATCCTCTCACCCTCCTGCACCTCTAGCCTGTACCCCAGCTATTATATAAAAAAAAAAATAAATCTTAAAAAAAAAAAAAAGATGCTGCTGAGGTGTATTTCATGCAGTGTTTCGCCTATATTTCCTTCTATGTATTTTATGGTTTCAGGTCTTATGTCTAGTTCTTTAATCAATTTTGAGTTGTTTTTTTGTGCATGGTGTGAGGTTGTAATTACCTTCATTACTTTGCATGTAGCAACCCAGTTTTCCCAGAACCATTTATTGATCAAACTTTCTTTGCTCCATTGCATATTCTTTACTCCTTTGTCAAAGATTAGTTGACTGTAAATCCGTGGGTTTATTTCTGGATTTTCTATTTGGTTCCATTGGTCCATGTGTCTGTTCTTGTTCCAATACCATGCAGTTTTGGTTATTATGGCTTGGTAGTATAGTTTGAAATATGTGAGTATGATGCCTCCATTCCCTTCTTTTTTTCAGGAGATTTTTTGCTATTTGGAGTTTTTGGTGGTTCCATATGAATTTCATCAATATTTGTTCTATTTCTTTGAAGAATGTCATTGAAATTTTTATTGGAATATCATTGAATCTATAAATTGCTTTTGGTAGGATGGCCATTTTGATTATGTTAATTCTTCCAATCCATGAGCAGGGGATGTCTTTCCATTTCTTTGTGTTTTCTTCTATTTCTTTTAACAGTGTTTTATAGTTTTCTTTGTATAGGTCCTTTACCTCTTTTGTTAGGATAATTCCCAAGTATTTGATTTTTTTTTCTTTCAATAATAAAATGGATAGTTTTCTTGATTTCTTCTTCTTCAGATTGATTGTTTGTATATAGGAAGGCTACTGATCTTTGGTATTGATTTTGTATCTTGCTACTTTACTAAACTGATTGATTAGTTTGATTAGTTTTTCTGTAGAGATTTTGGGGATCTCTGTGTATATTATCATATCATCTGCAAATAGTGATAGTTTGACTTCTTTCTTCCCTATTTGGATTCCTTGTATATCTTTCTCTTGTCTTATTGCTCTGGCTAGGACTTCCAGAATTATATTGAAAAGCAGTAGTGAGACTGGATATACTTGTTTTGTTCCATATCTTAATGGAAATGCTTTCAGCTTTTCACCATTGAGAATAATATTGGCTATGGGCTTGTCATATATGGCCTTTATGATGTTGAGGTATGTTCCTTATATCCCAAGAATTTCAAGGGCTTTTATCATGAATGGGTATTGCACTTCTTTGAAAGCTTTCTCAGCATCTATTGATATTATCATAGGGTTTTTATATTTATTTTTGTTGATGTATTGGATTACATTGATTGATTTTCAGATGTTGAACCATCCTTGTATCCCTGGAATAAATCCTACTTGGTCGTGGTGAATTATCTTATGGATACATTGTTGGATTCTGATAGCTAAGATTTTATTGAGGATTTTTGCTTTAGTGTTCATTAGAGAGATTGGCTGTAGTTTTCTTTTTTTGTGTTGCCCTTGTTCGGTTTTGGTATTAGTGTAATGTTGGCTTCATAAATGTATTTTGTAGTATTCCTTCTTTTTCAATTTTTTGAAAGATTTTGTGTAGGATAGACACTAATTCATTTCTGAATATTTGGTAGAATTCATTTGTGAAGGGCATCCCTGGTGGTTCAGGGGTTAAAGGCAGCACCATCAAGCAATCGCCAGCCACTGCAGCATGCTTTCAATGCCCAGCCATCCAGGGAGAAACCCATATGGCGCAGCAGACCTCTCGTGACTTGCCCGCTGCTTCCCTCAGCAGTGTATTTCAGTAGATCTGCCTGTTCTGCTCCTCACTCTTTCTGGTGAATCCTTTCAACCCCCACACCTCTGGCTTGTACCCCATAAATTTATTTATTTATGTACACAAGAACTGGCAGACTGACTGAAATACACTGCTGAGGGGAGCAAGGGGTGAGGCAGGAGAGTCTTCTGTGCCATGTGGAAACTCCTGACCTGGGATTGAACCCACACTGCAGTGGCTGCAGACAGCTTCACAGGTTGTTTCTTAACCCCTTGCGCCACCAGGAAGGCCCCAAGTAAATAAATCTTTAAAAAAAAAGTATTCATTTTGAAGCCATCTGTTCCTTGACTTTTGTTGTTGGGGAGGGTTTTTATTTCTGTTTCAATTTCACTGCTTTTAATTGGTCTGTTTAGGTGTTCTATTTCTTCTTTATCTAGCTTTGAATGATTATATAGTTCTAGGAATTTGTCCATCTATTCTAGATTGTTGAATTTGTTTGCATGTAACTGTTCATTATAATCTCTGATTAGTCTTTTGATTTCTGCTGTTTGTTGTAATTTCTCCTCTTTCGTTTATGATCCTATTGTTTGTGTTTTCTCCTGATTTTTTAATTTGTGTACCTGGCTAGAAGTTTGTCTATTTTATTTATTTTTTTTGAATAATGTTGATCTTTTGAATTGTTTTTTAAATTTCTATTTCAGGGCCTCCCCTGGTGGTGCAGTGGTTGAGCGCTGGGCTGCGAAGCTGCCTGTAGCCTCTGCAGCACCTGTTTGATTCCCCGCCGCCGGGGAGGGTCTGGTGAATTCTCTCACCCTCCCGCTCTTCTGGCTGTACCCAGTGCTTGTATAAATAAGTAAATAAATCTTTTTTTAAAAAAATTCTATTTATATTATTTCTGCTTTGATTTTTATTATTTCCTTTCTTCCACTGGGTTTGGGGTTTTAAAAAAAGATTTATTTATTTATGCATAGAAGCGCTGGAGTGCAGACCAGAGGTGCACAGGGTGAGAGGATTCACCAGAGACAGTGGGGAGCAGAAAAGGCAGATCCACGGAAACACACTGCTCAGGGGAGCAGCAGGTAAAAAAGGAGAGGTCTACTGCAACATGTGGGTTAACTCCCTGGCTGGGGATTGAACTCATGCTTCAGTGACTGTGGATAGCTTCATAGTGCTGAGACCTAACCCCTTGAGCCACCAGGGAGGCCCTGGTTTGAGTTTTTTTTTTTTTTCTTTTTTTTTTCCTAGTTCTTTGAAATGGGAGATAAGTTTGTTTCTTTGAGTTCTTTCTTGTTCTTGGTGTCATCCTGTATTGCTACATACTTTCCTCTTATTACTGCTTTTGTTGTGTCCTATATATTCAGTAAAATGGTGTCCTCATTGTCGTTCAACTCAAAATATTTTTAATATCTTCATTGAGGGCCTCCCTGGTGGTGCAAGGGGTTAAGCACAGCACTATGAAGCAATCCACAGCCTCTGCAGCATGAGTTTGATCCCCAACTGGCCAGGCAGCAACCCACATGGTGCAGCAGACCTCTCCTGACTCGCCCACTGCTCCCCTCAGCAGTGTATTTCATTCAATCTGCCTGTTCTGTTCCCCAGTCTATCTCTGGTGAATCCGCTCACCCCCACACCTCTGGCCTTTACCCCAGCTCTTGTATGCATAAATAAAAATCTTTTAAAAAATTATCTTCATTGATCTCATCTTTAATACAATGGTCTTCCAGTAGAGTGGATTTCATTCTCCACGAAGTAGGAGGTTTCCTTGCTTCTTTTAATGATTTATTTCTAGTTTGATGCTTTTATGATCAGAGAAGATAGTTGGAATAATTTTTATCTTAACCTATCTGTTGATGTTTGTCTTTTCTTCCAGTATAAATCAATTCTGGAGAATGATCAGTGCTCACTTAAGAAAAATGCATACTCAGATTTTTTTGGGTATAGTGTCCTATAGATGTCTGTTAAGCCCATGAGATCAAGGTCTTTATTTAGGGCTCTAGAGTTCGTGTTTATTTTTTGTCTCGTTGATGTGTCCATTGGTGAGAGTGGGGTGATGAAGTCTCCTACTATCTATGTATTTTCTCTGATGTCTGTTTTCAGAGCTGAGAATACTTGTCTCATACATTTTGGTGCTCCTTCATTTTGTGAGTATATGTTAATGAGTGTTATATCTTCCTGTTGTATTGTCCCCTTAATCATAATTCAGCATCCGTCTTTGTCTCTTTTCACCTTTTTTGTTTGAAGTTTATTTTATCTAATATAAGGGTAGCTGACCCTGCCTTCTCTTTTGGTCCATTTGCTTGTAAGATTGCTTTCTAGCCTTTTATTTTCAGTCTATGTTTATCATTTGTAGTTAAATGTGTTTCCTGTAGAGAGCAAAAAGTTGTGTCCTTTTTTAAAAATCCAGCCTGTTTCTGTTTGCCTTTTTATTGATGAGTTTAGTCCATTTACATTTAGGGTTAATAGTTATACTCTGGCATCCATGTTTGCCTTTGTGTTTGCCTTTTTGTGACTGTATTCCTTACCTTATTCTATTCTCACTATTCATTCCTCCTTTGGTTTTAGCTCTAGGGTTTCTTGTAATGTTTTTTGGAGTGGGGTTTAATAGTAATGAATTTATGGACATTTCGTTTTTCTGAGAAAATTTTTATTTTCCCTTCAAAGAGAAAGGAGAGCTTTGCAGGGTAGAGTATTCTTCGTTGGCATTTGTTGACTTGGAGTTTGTTAAATATGTCCCTTCATATTCTTCTTGTCCATAGTGTTTCTTTAGAGAAATCTGATTGAGAAATCAGCTTTCTTTAGAGAAATCAGTTTCTTTAGAGAAATCAGCTTGATTGGTTTTCCTCTGTTGGTTATCTGTTTCTTTGCCCTTGTCAGTTTCATTATTTTTTCTTTGTCTTGGAAGTTTGGAAACTTTACAATTATGTGTCTAACTGTAGTTTTCTTTCATTGTGGTAATTTGGTGTTCTTTTTGCTTTCCTATGTCTATTTTCATTTCCTTCTTCATATTTGGGAAGTTCTCTTCAATTATCTCCTTGAATAGTTTCTGGATTCCTTTGCCTCTCTTCATCTTTTGGGATTCCTATGAATCTTATATTTCCTTTCCTCATGGAGTCAGATAGTTCTTGAAGTGTTTCTTCCTTCTTTTTCCTCTGTGCTTCTACTTCTTTATATTTTTTCATTCATTTTATGTCTGTATCGTTGAGAGTACTGATTCATTCTTCCATTTTTAAATATACTATTTTCATGGCTTTTCCTCGAATTCTTGAGCTCCTCCACTAATCTCTGGATATCTTCCAGTTCCTTCACTTTCTTCCTCAAATCATTAATTATATTTTTATCTTTTTTAAAAAGCATGTATTTATTTATGCATACAAGAACTGGGGTACAGGCCAGACATGTGGAGGGTGAGAGGATTCAGAGACAGAGTTGGGAACAGAACAGACAGACTGACTGAAATACACTGCTGAGAGGAGCAGCAGGCGAATCAGGAGAGGTCTGCTGTGCCATGAGGGTAGCTCCCTGGCTGGGGATCGAACTCGTGCTGTAGTGGCTGCAGATAGCTTCATAGGTTGTGTCTTAACCCCTTGCACCACCAGGGAGGCGTTATATTCTTATCTTTTTTCTGCATTTTCTCTTCCTTCTTTGATTGTTTTTATCATGGCCTTTTTCTTTGTCTGTTAGGTGGAGATATTCTTCTGTGTCCGTATTATAGGATTCTGGAGGTTGACTTTATTTCTGTGGTTTATTGTTCCCACCACTGCTTGCTTGATTATTTGTATTTTTTTCTTCCAAAATTTTGCCTTTGACTTTGCTGTGTTCATAGTGCCCCTACTGCTGGTCCTGGTGGACATGACTTCTGATTTCTCTTGCTGAGGTGTGGATGTGTCTGCCTAGTGTCTGGACTGCTGTGGCTGGTTGGTAGAGGTTTGGGTTTGGGCTCTTATATTTTCTCCCTCTTTTTTCTTTAACTGTACCCCTGCTCTAAAATGGTGGTTGTTCCTGTCACTCTTCCCAGGGCATTGGGGGCTACTGGATTTGGGAGTTGGGGGGTCCCTGCAGTTCTCAGCTGGGTACACATGCAGAAATTCTTCTATTATGGTAGATGTTGTCATGAGCTATGCTTTACTCCAGGAACCTCTGCTTTTCCAGCCCCCATTGAGAAGGATGGGACCTGATATCTCAGCTGGAGTCTCATATGGAGCATCTCCAGGAACTTTGAGGCTATGTCCACTGGGAGGTGCCTGCAGCCTGGGTGGGATGTATTTCTCTGTTGAAATGCTAGGTCCCTCTATGTGTGTCTCAAAAGAGAATAAGGAGTGAAAGTAGCATTAAGAGGAAAGAGGAGGATGATACAGAGATATAAAAGGAATGAATGTGAGAAAATAAATCAAAGGCTAGATAGAGGGAAGAGGAAAGGGAGCAGTGAGAGGAGGGAATGTAATGGAAAGGGGAGAGAAAGTAGTGATGGTAATGTTAAAGGGGAGAAAGAAAATAGAAGACTCAGAAAATAGAAATAGGGAAGATGGAAAGGAACAACAGACAACCAACTGACCAATAAACAAACACACAACAGTTGAGAGTATAATTGCTTCTCAGGACTCCCAGTGACCTAGTTGTTGCTGTTTTAGTATGGTTCCCTGATGAGCGGGGTAGGGTTGAGTAGGATAGTCTCCCCAGGGCCCGCTATCTCCCTATCCTTATCAGGACCTCTCAGATGTCTCAGGATTCTCCCCCATATCTGGTCTCCAAACGTTTTTCTCCTTTCTGCTGGTCAAAGTGGGCCAGCTTTGTGGGTGGGGAGGGGACAAATGTTCTGATGATTTTCTCTCCTGCCATTCCAACTTTCCTTCAAAACAGGCTTACTGTTCCTGGGTATAGGATAAATGGTTTTCAGGCTTTTCTGCCCTCCCACCATTAGGATTGCCCTGTCTGATGGGGCACCTGCAGTTGTTACATTGTTATAAGATGTGTTGTTTACTTCTGTGGACCATGGCTCAATATTGAGATGTCTTCCAAGAGAAGCAGAAGCAGGAGAAGAGGCAGAAGGGAGAGAGAAGCCCAGAGTGAAGACTTGCTGGGGGCTTGGAGGCCAATTGGCCTCCTAACCCTCTCCCCATCCCAACCCCACCCCCACACCCCTGCCTGCTGTGTCTACATGTAAAAGCTCAATAAAAGCGTGAGAAAAGCACACCAAGGGCTCCAGGACTATCCTTACCTGGTCTGCATAGAATCATAGGAAACCTGCTCAGTGCCCCTCCTGGCACTACACTGAGGCATGTTAAATTCCTGGAGTTTTGCTTCAGTTCTTGCTTAGTGGGAAAAGTGCCACCTACTGATTCACTAATCTTCTTCCTGTGGAGATCAGTTCCACTGAGCTGAGACCCCAATAGCATGCTGAAAACTGATGAAAAACCAAGGGAAAAATATTAAAAAAAAATACTCCTATATTTGTACAACTCTTTCCCTCATTTCCTACATGGTTGAAGGGTCCAGAAACACCTTTCCTACTATGAGATATTGGGGTTACCCAGAATGAAAACATAGGATCTCACATTCAGAAGTGTTTTCTGAAAACCAAATTAAATAAGGATTAGGAAAGAATCAGAAAACAAGGATGGAACAACTGGAGAAAAGAATAACTAGAATAATCAGTTTCCATCATTTTACTTTACTATCTATTTTATTTTTGTTTTATTTCAGAAAGATACTCTAGACAAAATTTAAAATTAAAAAATAACAACTTTCACATGTTTTTTAAAACATATGAGAACATTAGGATCATTATATTTGCAAATATATTTAGAAGCCTTTTCGTAACAGCTTGCCTGTATATCATTCCACACTCTTCCACATTCAAAGGTTCCATTGTTGAGATCAATGAACTCATTTCCTGGGTTTCATCACTTGGAATTTTTTGAGCCAAACTGAAGCCTCAAAGTAAATTTTCCCCACATAGTTCATTTAGGCCACAAATGAAAATATAAGGAATAGCAAAAAGGAAAATATTGCTTTAAAGTTCCTTGCAAACCATGCTGCATGAATTAGTGACTAAAGAATGTAGCTGGTAAGGAACAGAAAAAGAGAGGGTAGGGGGAAGAAGCAGCATTTTAACATTTTCACCACTTTCAACTTTACATCCTAAATGTTGTCATGTTTCTTAATATGCTAAACTAAAATCCTGCTGTTTCCCAGACTTACAAATTTCTCTTTGATAGATTTCCAGGAACCACAGAGAAGAAAAACTAGTGTATACCCTCTCTGTGCTTGCTCCAGAGGAAATAAATTTGCATCCATAATTGCTAGAGTTCTGACTCTTCGTGCTGCTTCATCTGATAAATGTGCATTCCTTTTGGAGGAACATTTTCATTTTATCTCATTTAGAAGCTACAAATGAGAAGCCAGGGTAATCAGAGACACTCTGAGAGGGAGGGGAAGAGAGAGGGATCAAAACAGGGGAGGGAATGTGTTCTTACACAATGGACAATGGTGATGGTGCATGGGTGAATTGGTTGTGGAAATTCTATGGGCACTACATCTGAGAAAAGAAAGCAGTGTACAAAAATAAACAATGATGTTATATATATAATATATATATAAATTATTTTAAAAAAAGAAGCCAAGGTATAATGTTGTTCAAATAGTTTTTCCATCAAGAACTAATCAGAAAGTTATTCTAATCTTTGTGCAAATAAACATAATTATTTTATAGATAATTCCAGAGGGGAACACTAAGTTGGAACTAAGTTGGAACACTTACACTAAGGTGGAACACTAAGGGAAACACTAAGTCAGGTTACTAATGCATTAACATTTTCAATCACAATTATCAAGCAATATTATGTGTCACAAAGACAAAGATGATACTGAGTGGCAAAGTCCAGAGTGTCATTCTGTAAGCAATTTCCAAGATGTGGTTACATTTATGTCACTGGCACTTGTTTCTTTTTTTAAAAAAAGATTCATTTATTTATGCTTACAAGAACTGGGGTGTAAGCCAGAGTTATGGGGGTGAAAGGATTCACCAAAGAGAGTGGGGAGCAGAACAGGCAGATCTACTGAAATACACTGCTAAGGGGAGCAGCAGGAGAGACAGGAGAGGTCTTCTCCACCATGTGGGTTTGTCTCTGGCCGGTTGGGGATGGAACTTGTGCTGCAGTGTCTAGCGATAGCTGGATAGCGCTGTCTTTTACCCCGAGCCACCAAGGAGGACCCACATTTCTTTCTTTTATTAATGACATATCAATATTTTACATCCTTGCTTGTTTTTTCATAATACAAGATTTTTCCACTCAGGTGTGGTCACCAAAGTTTTCCCACAAACAAAGCAACCATAGTCCTCTACCACACTCCACTTATGCACTGCCCCCCTCTCTTTCCCTCTCCTTCCACCCATCCTGGATGCCACAGATTTCTAAGGACAGTCATACAGTTCACCTATTTTTTTTTAAGATTTATTCTATTCATCTATGCATATAAGAACTGGGGTGTAGGCCAGAGGGTCAGGAGGTAAGAATATTCACCAAAAACAGAGTGGGGAGCAGAATAGCCAGATCTACTGAAGTACACAGCTGAGGGGAGTAGCAGGCGAGACAGGAGAGGTCTGCTGCACCATGTAGGTTAGTTCCCTGGCCAGGGATCAGACACATGCCACAGTGGATGGCAAAAGCCTGTCAGCACCAAGACCTTAAACCTTGAGCCAGCAGGGAGGCCCTTACAGTTTGTCTTTTTTTGACCTTTTGGTTTTTCTAGATTCCACTTATAAGTGAAACCATCCTGTGTTTATCTTTCTCCTTCTGGCTCACTTCACTTAAGATGATCTCTTTTAGTTCTATCCATGTTACAACAAATAACATAAATTTATCTTTTCTGATCACCAAGTAGTATTCAATTGTGCATATATACCATATCTACTTGATCCACTCATCTGTTCTGGGGCATTTGGTTTATTTCCATACCAAGTCTATTGTAAAGAGTACTGCTATAAACATAGGAATGCATGTTTCATTTTAAATTAGTGCTTTTGTGTTCTTTGAGTAGACACCTGATAGTGTAAATGCTGGGTCATATGGTAGATCCATTTATAATCTTTTGAAGAATCTCCATACTTCATTCCATAGGGGCTGGACCAGTCTACATTCCCACAATGTAAATAAGAGAGTTCCTTCTCTCCACACCTTTACCATTTGTTTCTTTTGTTTGTTTGTTTGTTTGATAAAAACTTTTGGATCAAGAATATGTGGAACATATACACCATGGAATATTACTCAACATTCAAAAAAGATAAACACATGCAATTTGCAGCAACATGGATGGAGCTGGAAGGGATCATGTTCAACGAATAAGCCAGAAAGAAAAAGAAAAATACCGGATGGTCTCACTCATAGCAGAAATCTAGAAAACTTAAATAAGGGACTAGGAAAAAGAATAACTGTAAGAAAGATAATATCGAAATCAACAAACAACTATGAACCAGAGACACTCTATGGGGGGTTGGGGGGCGGGGAAAGGAGGGATTTGGGTCAAAATAAGGGGGTTGTAATTGTATGGGGAACATAAAAATAAAATTTAAATTAAAAGAGAATTCTCACAGGTGTGAGATGATATCTCATTGTGGTTTTGATTTTAATTTCTTTGATGATAAATGATTATCAACAATTTTTACATGTCTGTTGCCCATCTGCATGTCTTCTTTGGAGACATGCCTATTTAGTTCTTCTGCCCATTTTTTTGATTGGGTTGTTTGTTTTCTTTTTGTTGAGTTGTATTAGCTCCTTGTAGATCTTTGATATCAGTCCCTTGTCTGATATAAGAAATGGAAAATGTATGAATCAAATATACGTAGACTGAAAATCATTATTAGGATCAACTGTCATACAGTCACAAATCATAAAGATACTATAATGCAAAAACTCTGAAATCACAGGTATAATAACATGTATTAAGGAAAACATGAAGACAGCACATCTGACATCAATAAATTACGCATAACAAAATAAATAGCAACTATGTTTCATATTATATCCTAGACTCAGTACACAACAGAATTTGCTTGCTTGTTCCTACCTGCATTGCAATCTTCAGTTCAGACTGGAAAGTATTGCTTGGAAAGATAACTGGGAAGGTCCTCAAAAATCAGCAAAACATCAATCACGTTGACCAAATTTTATTGAATACACTAAGAGATATGTTCATGTATTTTATTTAAAAAAAAGATTTTACTTTATTTATTTATGCAATCAAAGAACTGGGGCGTAGGTGTGAGGGGTGAGAGGATTCATCAGGGACAGAATGGGGAGCAGAACAGGCACATCTACTGAAATACACTGCTGAGGGGAGCAGTGGGTGAGACAGAGAGGTCTTCTGTGACATGTGGGTTAGTTTCCCGGCCGGGAATCAAACTCATGCTGCAGTAGCTGCTTATAGCTTCATAGTACTGAGACTTAACCCCTTGTGCTACCAAGAAGGCCCACCACATTAACTTTAAACTATAATATAAAGCAGGGTAATTGAAATAATATGACATTGGTATAAAAACAGACATATGGATCAATGGAATAGAATCAAAAACATAGACATAAATCCATATATACATCAACACTTATTTTATGATAAAGTAACTATGACCATACAATGCAGGAGAGTGTTTTTTAATAAATTTTGTTAGGGAAACATGTAGAAGGCCACATGTAAAAGAATGAGGTTGGATCACTTGCTAATCCCATGCATAAAAGTAAATGCCAAATGGATTAAAATTTAGATATAAGACCTGCAAGAATAGATTTAAATAGAAGTAAATATTGGTAAAATGTTCCATGATTTCAATGATAAAAATATTTTTGAAGACACAACCTCTGTGGCAGGGAAATAAAGCAAAAAGAATCAAGATTTCCTAAATAATAAATCTTTTATACAACAAAAGAAAATATAAGTATATTAAAAATTTACCCTACTGAATGACAAAAAAGTATAAATTGTGCAACTGACAAGGATTAATTTCTAAGATCTATTTATTTATTTATTTTTTAAATGCATTTTTTTTAAGATTTATTTGTTTATTTATTTATACAAGCACTGGGTACAGTCAGAAGCATGGGAGGGTGAGAGAATTCACCAGAGCCAGAGCGGGGAGCAGAACAAGCAGAAGGACCGAGGTACACTGCTGAGGGGAGCAGCGGGTGGCAGGAGAGGTCTGAGCGCCATGTGGGACCCTCCTCCGGTGGCCGCGGAGCAGCAGGGGATCGAAATGGAGCTGCAGAGGCTGCAGGCAGCTTCGCAACCCAGCGCTCAACCGCTGCGCCACTGGGGAGGCCCTCTAAGATCTATTTTAAAGAAATATACCATTCAACAATAAAGAAACAAACAACCCAATTACTAAATAGGCAGTAGACCTAAATAAAGAAGATATCCAGAAAGCAATAGATATGTCGGAAAATGTTCAGCAGTTCCATAAGATAGTTAAAACCAAAATAAGATATCAGCGGACACCCAAGGGAATTAGAGGTATTAAAAAGAATCCCAAAAATGATTGCTGGAAAACACTTGGAGAAAATGGAATTCTATTACACTGCTGATGAGAATATAGGTTTGTTCGGCCCTATGAAAAACAGTATTAAGTTTCCCCAAAAATCTGTAAGTGGATCTCTTGGATAACCCAATACTCCCACACCTAGCTATCTACAGAAAGAATACAAAAACATTAACTGAAGGGAAATTTGCATCCCCATGTTCATAGCAACACTATTTGTAATAGCTAAAATATGGAAACAACCTAACTGCCCCCAAATTGATAAGTGAATTAAAAAGATGTATTTATACACAATGAAATACTACTCAGCCATCAAAAATGACAAACATGTTATTTCCAGCAACATGAATGGAGCTGGAAGGGATTAATGATAAGTGAAATAAGACAAAAGGAAAAAGACAAACAGTGTAATAATAGAGAAACTAATCAAAGGGACAGATAAAATCAAAATGAAAAATTAACACAGCAAAATTGATTAAAAAAGTGAGGAATCCAGAGAGGGAGGGGAAGGGAAGGGGTGAGAATAAGGTGGGAAGCAAGCACAATGGACTAAGGTAGACCACAGATGCATTGGTGATAGGTGCACTATGATAACACACTTGAAGAGTGTGGGGGTTCCTATATAATACAAAATATAAAAAAGATATAAACATTTTCTTAATTTAAAAAATAAATAAGTGGGGTGGGAATTGTTTGGGGAACATAACGAAGATGAAAATTCATACATTGTGCAAAAATGAAAAACGATGTAAAATATAGAAAATTAAATTAAAAATTAAAAAAGGAAACAAAAAACAAGAAAGTTCCTAAGACTCAGAATTATTTTCCCAATTACTTGTCAGTATCTGTCAATTACATAGATGCATCAACATATAATGTGGATATCGTTATATCATTAAAAATACGTATAGTTTTCTATATTATATATAATTATATTGTATGTGTTATATATCATTAAAATATGAGGACAATGAAAAATTAATAAATAAATAATATGAAAATATAATTTAATACCTGGTGGTTTCACTTATATGTGATATATAGAGAGATAAGAGAAAGGATCAGACAAAACCAAACTGATAAGAAATCTGACTGTAGAACTGAGATAATCAGAGAAAGAGATGGGCAAGGTGGAGAGCAAAATTTTAAAGGGCACCAATGGACTATGTTGGAGGACCATGGGTGCTTTGGTGACTGCTGGTGATAACATATTCTGAAGGGGTATGGGCCTATAACTCAGAATCACATACAGAGGTGATAATAAATGTTACCTCAATTAAAAAAATAAGTCAATAAATAATAATTTGAACATAACAGTACTGAAAAGTAAGCCATTAAGATTTGAAGCCTTCTGAGATTATTTCTGCATTTTACCACAAGGGGGCATGTGAAAATCAAATACAGACATACATTTTTTATAAAAGGTCTTTGATTTTTAAAAAATACAGTTCTTTTCAAACTTTTGAAAAGTTGATTTATTTCACTACTGGTGTGTTTATTTAGTAAGGCGCAGTTTCACTGAACTGTGAGCATTAGAGTTCGCTTAATATTAAGCCATTCCACGTTCTTTCCTGAATTTGGAGCTGAGAAAATGGTTTTGTTGTTTTCTGAAATAGTTTAGCCCTCTTGAATTGTTGGATGAGGAAAACAGCTAACAAGAACATGCCTGCAACTGTCACTTTAACAGGCAAGTATTTAAGAGAAGATAGGGACACCTTTTGTAAAGCTGGGTTTTTAAGGTGACTATTAATTTTTGGCAGATGTTCTTCACTTTTACTTTTTCGTGAAGTTCACTTTATTTTTACATATGTGATTTATTTTTAAATTATTAAAAAATAATTAGCCTTTAATTGCTATATTAATAAATATTTGTACTCTATTATTGTCTCACACACGAACACACATACACAGAATGAACCAAATTTGCATGTGTGAATGGAAATATGATCAATTTTATGCAAAAGATATAAGCAAATAACCTTTTTCATAAATTCGTGGGAATTTAGCTTTAAGTCTCTAACTTAATTCACCACAATTCCTCCAAGAGAGAATACTAATTTGAAAGGGGCAACACAGTGACAAACAAGCAAAACTGAAATTCAAAGTGTTTCAATAATTTTAAAAGTAGATATTTCCCAAGTGAAATATGTTCCATTTGAAATATTTTGCAAACCCAAATTCAGCAAATGTTTTTCAATTTACATAAAAGTTAGAACCAAATTTGTATATGGATTCTATATTTCAGCCAGCCCACTGTGAGAGGTTACAACAGTTCTTTTTAAAGTTTATGACAAAAGGAATCAAAGTTTTTTTTTTGGATTCTATGTAGGGATATAAGAAATTAAATTAATATTTCAAACTTATACATTAACCTGAAGGAGATGGAAGGCAAAATAATTATGAACTGACATGTTGATGTTCTTCTTATGTGACTTTTAGATCTTAAATTAAAATTAGAAGCATGTGAAATATACAGTGAGCTCCAAAGCATTATGTATAGGAAGCCAGAGCAAATATTTTCCAGAACTATCGCTCCGGTTTATAAATGTCATTACTGTGTACTCTTTGCACACAGTATGCTCTATGTGTTGGACTTTAGAAGTATTGTCTTTTATGATAAAATTTCATCTTCTTATTGAATTCACAAACTTACTTATTCAACAAATTCATTTAGAGTATTTATTATGTGCAAGGAGTCTGTGTTTGGGGAAATACATGTGAAGAAATATGCAGTGGTAGAAGCTTTTGCTTGGTTGGGGGAAACAAACAGAGTTAAGATAGGTTAAGTCATTGTACAAACAAGGCATATTATATAACATGAAAAACAACTAGTAAATGGATTTCAGAGGTGGGTGGATTGGAGAGATTAAAGAGCATATAAAGTGAACTGGCAGAGAGAAAGGAACTGACATTTCAGCTAGATGAGTATGTACAAATAAGTAGAAAAATGGGTTTTTACATGATGCCTTAATGTCAGTGCAATACTGGTTAAATAGGAGTGTTTAAATTGTTCTCATACTGAGAAACAGAGGGCAGTATAATTAGAGTATCAGTGTGAACAATATGTGACATAATTTATCTTGTATAAAACAGGATAATAGTATGTAATTATGGACAAAGCCATGACATAAAGACTTTTTTATTTTTTTTAGATTTTTAAAAGACTTTTATCTTTATTCTTTTAAATTTAATTTTTATATTCCCCATACAATAGCAACCCCCTTATTTTGACCCCAATCCCACCTTTCCCCACCCCCCGAAAGTGTATCTCTGTTTCATAGTTGTTTGTTGATTTTGATTTTTTCTTTCTTATAGTTGTTCTTTTTCCTGGTCCCTTATTTATGTCTTCTAAATTCCTGCTATGAGTGAAACCATCCAGTATTATTCTTTTTCTTTCTGGCTTATTTCGCTGAGCATGATCCCTTCCAGCTCCATCCACGTTGCTGCAAATTGCATGTGTTGATCTTTTTTGATTGCTGAGTAATATTCCATGGTGTATAAGTGCCACATCTTCTTGATCCAGTCATCTATTTTTGGGCATTTGGGTTGTTTCCAAATCTTAGCTATTGTAAATAGTGCTGCTATAAACATAGGGGTGCAGGTGCTCTTTGGAATTAATGTTTCTGTGTCCTTTGGGTAAATACCTAGGAGTGGGATTGCTGGATCATATAGCTCTATCTTTAGTAGGCTGAGGAATCTCCACACAGCTTTCCACAGTGGTTGGACCAGTTAGCACTCCCACCAGCTGAGTAGATTTCCTTTTTCTCCACATCCTCGCCAACATTTGTTGTTGCTAGTTTTTTTTAGTATGTGCCATTCTCACTGGTGTAAGATGGTATCTCATGGTAGTTTTGATTTGCATTTCCCTGATTGCAAGTGATGTTGAACATTTTTTCATATGCCTATTGGCCATTTGTATTTCCTCTTCAGAGAAGTTATTTTTTAGCTCTTCTGCCCATTTTTTGACTGGATTATTTTCTTGGTTTTTGTTGAGTCTCATCAGCTCTTTGTAGATTTTTGTGATCAGTCCTTTATCATTAGTGTTGGGTGCAAAAATGTTCTCCCAGTCGGTGGGGTTTCTCTTTGTTTTTGTTATTGTCTCTTTTGCTGTGCAGAAGCTCTTTAATTTGATGTAGTCCCAGCTGTTTATCTTTGCCTTCACTATCACTGCTTTGGGTGATGTGTCTGTAAAGATGTCTTAGAGGTGCGGTCATGTAGTGTTTCGCCTATATTTCCTTCTATATATTTTATGGTTTCAGGTCGTATGTCTAGTTCCTTAATCTATTTTGAGTTGGTTTTTGTGCATGGTGTGAGGTAGTAGTCAAGTTTCATTCTTTTGCATGTAGCGACCCAATTTTCCCAGCACCATTTATTGAACAAAAATTCTTTGCTCCAGTGCATATTCTTTGCTCCTTTGTCAAAGATTAGTTGACCATAAATCTGTGGGTTTATTTCTGGGTTTTCTATTTGGTCCCATGTAATTATGGACATTTGGTTCCATTTATTATTATGGCTTTGTAGTATAGTTTGAAATCTGGGAGAGTGATGCCTCCATTCCCTTCTTTTTTTTCAGGAGGGTATTGGCTATTCGGTGTTTTAGGTGGCTCCATATGAATTTCATCAATATTTTTTCTATTTCTTTGAAGAATGACATTGAAATTTTAATTGGAATAGCATTGAATCTGTAGATTGCTTTTCGTAGGATGGCCATTTTGATAATGTTAATTCTTCTGATCCATGAGCAGGGGATGTCTTTCCATTTCTTTGTGTCTACTTCTATTTCTTTGAACAGTGTTTTATAGTTTTACTTGTATAGGTCCTTTTCTTCTTTTGTTAGGTTTATTCCCACATATTTGATTTTTTTGTTTCAATAATAAAAGGAATGGTTTTCTTGATTTCTTCTTCTTCAGGTTTATTGTTTGTGTATAGGAATGCTACTGATTTTTGTGTGTTGATTTTGTATCCTGCCACTTTACTAAACTGATTGATTAGTTTAATTAGTTATTCTGTGGAGGTTTTGGGGTTCTCTATGTATATTATCATATCATTTGCAAATAGGATAGTTTGAATTCTTCCTTGCCTATTTGGATTCCTTGTATGTCTTTCTCTTGTCTTATTGTTCTGGCTAGGACTTCCAGTATTATATTGAAAAGCAGTGTTGAGAGTGGACATCCTTGTCTTGTCCTGATCTTAATGGGAATGCTTTCAGCTTTTCACCATTGGTAATGATATAGGCTGTGGGCTTGTCATATATGGCCTTGACATAAAGATTTTTAGAGAAAATAAAACTGGCTGTATTTTACAAAGCAAATTTAAAGAAGGAATTGAAGACCAGTCCAATAACCCAAAGCTAAGATGCTATGAACCTCAAAAAGAATGATGGAAATATCAATTATATTGCGAGAACTAATTCAGCATTTACTAATATTATTGAGATATAAGCCCCATGGGAGTTGTTCTAACCAAACCTTTGGCTTCAGATGGGAACTGGGATGTCCTCTTAGAGCAAATACCCTGGAATATCTTTCACTAGCAGTTTTGATTGCTCTACTGGTCTATGGAATGCTCATGGAAATTAGAAAAAAAAATATTGTGATTACCCTTACCCCTACTCTGGAATTCAGAACAAAAAATTATTTTTTCATTATAAACAAAGAAACCAAACTAAGATCTAATGTAGTGGAATTAATTTGGAAAGCAGACTTTCGTTGACTCTTGATTATGAAAATGTTTGAAAATGTTTGACTACGTATCAAAAACTTAAACTTTCCAAGCTTCATTTTCTTCCTATCAACCCAATTTACAATTATACCAAAAATGATTAAATATCTGGGTGTAAACTTAACAAAGAAGATGAAGAAACTGTACAATGCAAACTAAAAGACGTTAAAGAAAATAAAAGAAGACACAAAGAAATGGAAAGACATACTTTGGGCATGAGTTGGAGGGATAAACATAATTGATATGACTATATCTGTAAGGCAATTTAAAGATACAACATGATACTTATCAAAATGAGGTTTTCAATTAAATATAATAAGTGATTATAGAAGTTTTATAGAAACACAAAAGACCACAAATAGGGGCCTCCCTGGTGCTGCAAGGGGTTAAGACAACTTATGAAGCTGTCTGCAGTAGCTGCAGTGCAAGTTCGATCCCCGGCCAGGGAGCTACCCACATGGTTCAGCAGTCCTCTCCTGACTTGCCCGCTGCTCCCCCCTGCAGTGTATTTCAGTACGTTTGCCTGTTCTGCTTCTCACTGTGTCTCTGGTGAATCTTCTTGCCCTCCTGCACCTCTGGCCTGTACCCCAGTTCTTGTATGCATAAATAAATAAATCTTTTTTTAAAAAGACCACAGGGCCTCCCCAGTGGTGCAGTGATCTGAGCGCCGCACTGTGAAGCTGTCCACAGACTTTACAGTGCCAGTTCAATCCCCGCCAGCTGGCAAGAATCCCACATGGTGCTTCTGCACAGCAAAAGAGACAATAACAAAAACAAAAAGAAACCCCACCATTTGCATTTCCTCTTCAGAGAAGTTTCTTTTTAGCTCTTCTGCCCATTTTTTGACTGGATTATTCTCTTTGTTTTTGTTGAGTTTCATCAGCTCTTTGTAGATTTTTGTGATCAGTCCTTTATCATTAGTGTTGTGTGCAAAAATTTTCTCCCAGTCGGTGGGGTTTCTCTTTGTTCTGGTTATTAATCTAAGAATTCATTTTAATAAAAAGAACATTTTCAGGGCTATCTCAATAAGCCGAACAAGAATCTTGTTCACACTTCTGGGGGTTTATTATACCATTATATGGAAATAAATCAGTCTTCATGTTTTTATGTTTTTATGATTTGAACAAATTTCCATTTGATACAAGAGCAGTAGATAATCCTGAAATATTCTAATAATTGAAAAGATAATTTTTTTCTTTTTATTGCTTTAGTAAATTTTGTAGGCTTTAGCCCTGGATCATTCCCAAAAGCTCATTTGCCCATCCTAAAATGATTATTATCCATGAATTATTACTATTATTATCTGATCTTGATACCAGTATCACTTACATGCAAAGTATGATAGAAATATGTGCTTCTGTGGAAATTTGCATGACTACCAGATGACAAATACCTGAACACTTTCACCAGTTAAGACTCACATAGGTTAGTAGGTTAGAGATTCAAGTACAGGCTTGACATTAACAAAAGAAAAATAACCAAATTCTTCAAAAAATATAGATGGTGGGCCTCCCAGTGGCACAAGCAGTTGAGCGCCACACTGTGAAGCTGTCCACAGCCTCTGCAGTGGGGGTTCGATCCTGGCCGCCAGGTGAGAATCTCACATGGTGCAGCAGACCTCTCTTGTCTCACCCACTGCTCCCCTCTGCCTGTTCTTTTCCCCACTCTGTTTCTGGTGAATCATCTCACCCTCCCATGCATCTGGCCTGTGCCCCGGTTCTTGTATAAATAAATAAATAAATCTTTAAAAAAATATATAGATGTTGAAGGAAACACCCTGGGTCTACACCTGAGGGGGTGGGGGAAAGCAAATATTGTTTAAAACTGAACAATGATGTAAAAAATAAAAAAAAATCATTAAAAAATACAATTAAAAATTAAAGAGAAAGTGGGAAAAAATTGTGAATGTTCTTTTTTTAAAGATTTATTTTTATATGCATATAAGAACTGGGGTACAGGCCAGAGTGCAGAGTGCAGGATTCACCAGAGACACAGTGGGGAGCAGAACAGGCAGACTGGCTGAAATACATTGCTGAGAGGAGCAGTGGGAGAGAGAGGAGAGATCTGCTGCGCCATGTGGGTAGCTCCCTGGCTGGCTGGGAATTGAACTAGTGCTGCAGAGGCTGTGGATAGCTTCACAGTGCTGTGCTTCACACCTTGCACCACCAGGGAGGACCTGTTCTTTTTTTATTTAATGGAAAGGAATTTTAACACAATTAGTGAACAATGTAGAAAAGACAAAGAATATAGTTTCTAAATCAAGCACCCAAAGTTACCCATCCCCTTGTGGTAAAAGTCCACCCAAACAGAATTGGCCCAGAGTAAGGCCCGAAAGCCTGCCAAAAATCTGAAGTAAGTGTCAGAAACAGCCAGACAAGTCTGGGAGGAAACGAGCAAAATCAAAATCAAGATAAAAAAAAAGCTGCCATTGTTAACCTCCCCACAGGTCTCTCACCCACATCTGTTTCAACCAGTCCAGGACCAAGAGACAACCTTTTCTTTGCTAAGAAGTCTACATTCATGTACTCAGTCACCTTGAGTAGCTTTAGAGATAAAAGAAGCTTGAGAAAGAATAACTTACAATGTGGATCTATTCCAAAGTCATCACTCATTCTACACCCTCTACCACCCAGAATAATCATATGTCAGAGATAGTAGATAAGATATGAGCCTTTGGCAGATGAGGAAGCCATGAGCGTAGGGGTTGGTGAACTTGAGGGCATTTAAGATGTTTCTAATCTTAGATTGGAAATGTTAAGAACTAAGGATTCTAAAACATATTGTCTCTTGTTACTTTGAAGATAAATACTACTCAGTGAATGGAAGCAAAGAATGTTACATATGCAATATTTCTATTTGGATAGATAATTTCTTATTTTTTTAAGATTTATTTATTTAGGCATATGAGAACTGGGGTACAGGCCAGAGGTGCAGGGAGTGAGAGGATTCACCAGAGACAGAGTGGGGAGCAGAACAGGCAGATTGACTGAAATACACTGCGGAGGGGAGCAGTGGGTGAGCAGAAGAGGTCTGCTGCACCATGTGGGTCACCTCCCTGGCCAGGGATTGAATTTGTGCTGCAGTGGCTGGGAATAGCCTGATAATGCTGTCTTTAACCCCCGTGCCACTAGGGCCCGATAGATAATTTCTTTTTTCTTTTTTTTTTTTTAAACTAAGTTTTTTTTTATTAATTTTTTTTAAGATTTATTTATTTATTTATAAAAGCACTGGGTACAGTCAGAAGCGCGGGAGGGTGAGAGAATTCACCAGAGCCAGAGCGGGGAGCAGAGCAGGCAGAAGGACCAAAGTACACTGCTGAGGGGAGCAGCGAGCAGCGGGCGGCTGGAGAGGTCTGCGCGCCAAGCGGGACCCTCCTCCAGTGTCCGGGGAGCAGCTGGGGATCAAACCGGGGCCGCAGAGGCTGCGGGCAGCTTCGCAATCCAGCGCTCAACCGCTGCGCCACCGGGGAGGCCCAGCGATAGATAATTTCTTAATAGAAATATTGCAATTACATTGATTCACTATTCCCTGAATACCTGTTTGAACACGCCCACAATATTCTGCATAAAGAAAACCAAAGTCTCCACATCTCTTTCCTAACTTAGCTTCTGATGTGAGCACATAGGAAGATAAACACAGATTTAACATGTATCCCTTCATGGGACAGGTATACAAAGACTGATGAAATGCCCTTTGGATACATACAAAACATCTCTGATTCACTACTTAGCATTAATTTTGTTCTTAAAGGTGAGAGGTATTTTGTAAGATGTATTTACTTTATTACACTGTTGGTAGGAATGTAGACTAGTCCAGTCCCTATGGAAAGATGTGTGGCAATTCCTCATAAAACTGAAAATGGGTTTACTATGTGACCCAACAATTCCACTCCTAAGAATCTACCTGAGGAACACAAATGCACTGGTTTGAAAGGAAACCTGAACCTGTGTTTATTGCAGTACAATTTACAATAGCCAAGTTATAGAAACAACCTAAATGCCACAAAACACATGAATGGATCAAGATGTTGTATATATACACAATGGAATGCTACTCAATGATGAAAAAAGATAAGCTTGTGGTATTTGTAGCAACATGGATGGAGCTGGAAGGGATTATGGTAAGTAAAATGAGTCAGAAGGAAAAAGATAAATACTGGATGGTTTCACTTATATGCAGAATATAGAGAAACTAAACAGTCAAAGACAAACTTTGAAAATTGACCATAGATCTGAGGCATCCGGAAGGGAAAGGGAGGTGGGGTTAAGGTAAGGTTTAAAAACAGTGGAAGTAGAAGAACACAATGGACTACTGTGGATTATGGGTGCTTTGGTGATGGGAGACGTACAATGACTAGACCTGGGGGAGAAATCCTATACTGTCAAAAAATTAACAAGGTTGTAAGAAAAGATACTTCATTACAAAATAAATTATTTAAAATAAAATAAAAAATACCACTCTTAAATTCCTATGATTCTATTCTTAATATTTTGTTATCTTTTTCTCACCACCATTATTTATATCCCCTTATCCCTCTCCCTCCCACTTCTTTTTAATCTCAGAATCTTCATGGTGTTATTGATGTCCATTAGTTTTTGGAAGTGTTTTATGTATTGAATTGTCTACTGTACAAATTTCCAGTATTTTGTATTTGTCACTCTGACTTCCTTTACCACATATAATTCTCTAAAACTCCCACAATTTGTTGAAAATGGTTGCATTTCATTCTTTCTTAGGGCTACATAATACTCCATAGTGTGCATATGTCACATAATGTTGAAAGTATCTGCCAATGGACATTTAAGCTGCCTCCATGTCCTAGATATTGAAAATAGTGCTGCTATGACTGTTGAGGAGCATATGGATTTTTGAGTCGATGGTTTCATTTACTTTGGATATAGTTGCGCGAGTGGGATTGTTAGGTGGTTTGGTATTTCAATTTTTAGCTTTTTTAATTTTTATTTATTTTTTAAAGAGGTATTTATTCATGCATACAAGAACAGGGGTATAGGCCAGAAGTGCAGGGGCTGAAAAGATTCACCAGAGACAGAATGGGGAACAGAACAGGTAGACTGACTGAAATTCACTGCTGAGGGAAGCAGCTGGCGAGACAGGAGAGGTCTGCTGCGCCATGTGGGCAGCTCCCTGGCCAGCCGACGATCGAACTCATGCTGTGAGGCAGCGGATATCTTCACAGTGTTGTGCTTAACTCCTTGTGCCACCAGGGAGGCCCCATTTTTCAGGGTTGTTTTTAGGTAAACCCAGATTGTTTTCCCATAATGGTTGCACCAGATTATATTTACACAACAGTATAACAAGGCTCCTTTTTCTTCACATCCTCTCCAACATTTGTTGTTGAAGGTCTTTTTATTTTTTAAAGATTTATTTATTTATACATACAAGAACTGGGGTACAGGCCAGAGGTCTGCGGGGTGAGAGGCTTCACCAGAGACAGTGGGAAACAGAACAGGCAAATTGACTGAAATACACTGCTGAGGGGAGCAGCAGGAAAGACCAGAGAGGTCTGCTGCGCCATGTGGGTTGCTCTCTGACCTCCTGGAATCAAACTGATGCTGCAGAGGCTACAGATAACTTCACAGGGCTGTGCTTAACTCCTTGGGCCACCAGGGAGGCACTGAAGGTCTTTTTAGTATGTACCGTTTTCATGGGTGTGAGATGGTATCTCATTGTGGTTTCAACCTGCATCTCTCTCTTTTTTTTTTTAAATTGCAATTATATTACATTCCCTTGTTTATCAAACCATGGTGTTTTTACTCATGCCTTTATTATTTTTTTAAAATAAAGATGTATTTATTTATTTATACAAGCACTGGTTACAGTCAGAAGCGCGGGAGGGTGAGAGAATTCACCAGAGCCAGAGCAGGGAGCAGAGCAGGCAGAAGGACCGAAGTACACTGCCGAGGGGAGCAGCGGGTGGCAGGAGGGGTCTGCGCGCCATGTGGGACCCTCCTCCGGTGGCCGGGAGCAGCTGGGGATCAAACCGGCGCTGCAGAGGCTGCGGGCAACTTCGCAACCCAGCGCTCAAGAGCTGCGCCACCGGGGAAGCCCTTAACCTGCATCTCTCTTATTAGAAGTGATGATGAACATTTTTTTCATATGTTTATTGATCTTCTAGCTATTCTCTTTGATACTTGCATGTTCATATTTGCTGACCATTTATTAGTTGGTTTTTATTGTTGAATTTTGTGTTTTTTAAATATATCTTAGCTATTAAGTTATTTTATTATTCCTTTGGCATTGCTTCTATTGTCATTATATATTGTATGACTGATTTCCCACACTTCATAGTTTCCATTAATCATCTACTATTTTTTTAAAAGATTTATTTATTTATTTATACTAGCACTGGGTCCAGTCAGAAGTGCAGGAGGGTCAGAGGACCCGCCAGAGACAGAGCAGGTAACAGAACAGGCAGACTGACGAAGTACACTGCTGAGGGGCAGGAGAGATCTGTGTGCCATGTGGGACCCTTGCAGGTGGCCGGCGATCGAACCGGCACTGCAGAGGCTGCGGGCAGCTTTGCAGCCCAAAGCTCAACGCTGCACCACCAGGTGCATCTACTATTTTAACTTGAGATTATCCCAGTTGTTTATTTTTGTTTTTATTTCCCTTGCCATAGGGTTGGAGTCACCAAATATATATATTGTTGATATCATGAAACAGAGTGTCAACGTTTTCTTCAATGTATGTTATTTTTGCAGATCTTATATATAAAACCTTAATCTTGTTGGAATTTTTGCTGTTGTATCAGGTTACTAAGTGGCCCAACTTAATTGCTTTATGGGTGGCTTTCCAATTATCCCAGCACCACTTATTAAAGACACCATTCCTGTTGTATAGTCAACTTCTCCATTGTGTGAAATTCCCCATTTTATAGAGTGGCTTTATCATAGATTAGGTGTCTGTAGTATGTGGACATATTTCTGGACTTTTGGTTATATTCCATTGATTTTTTGCCAATACCATGTTGTTTTTAGGACTGTTGCCTTATAATAAAGTTTAAAGTCAGGTCATGTGATACTTCCTAGAATGCTATTTAAATTTTTTTTAATGTTACACATTTTATTCATTATCATTATTTTATTTTTAAATTATTATTATTTTTAATTTATACATTTTTTTACATCATTGTTATTTTCCTTTCAGGTGTAATACCCATAAAATTATCACCATGAAGACACCCATGAACCATCACCTTAGTGATGGTTCTTCCTTCCCCTGTTTGATCCCTCTCCCACTCACTTCCCAGCTGAATGTCTCCAATTTATAATTTGCCTACTAGCTTTGTTTCATTGGGATATTTTCCCTGATCCCTTGATTGGCTTGCCTATTTATCCTATAAGTGAAGCCATCTGATATTTTTCTCTTTCCTTCTGACTTATTTCACTGAGCATAATCCCTTCCAGATCCATCCCTGTTGCTGTGAATGGCATGAGTTTATCTTTTTTGATTGCTGAATAGTATTCCATTGTGTATATATACCACATCTTCTTGATCAGTCATCTTTTTTTGGACATTTAGGTTGTTTCCATATCTTAGCTATTACAAATAGTGCTGCAATAAACATAGGAGTGTATGTTTCCTTTTGATTTAATGTTTGTTTTAAAATATTTATTTTTATTTATTTATGCATGCGAGAACTGAGGTGAAGGCCAGAGGTGCAGAGGGTGAGAGGATTCACCAGAGATAGAGTGGGGAACAGAACAGGTGGATCTCCTGAAATACACTGCTGAGGGGAGCAGTGGGCAAGACAGGAGAAGTCTGCTGCACTTTGTGGATTGGCTCCCTGGCCGGGATTGAACTTATGCCTAAGTCCAGTGTCTGGTAATAGCTTGATAGTGCTGATAGCCCTGAGACATTAATCTCTGCTCCATCAGGGATGCCTTCAAATTAATATTTTTGTGACCTTTGGGTAGATTCCTAGAAGTGGAATTGTAGGTCATATAGTAGTTCCATTTTCAGTACTTTGAGGGTCCTCCACACAGCTTCGCATAGTGGTTGGACCAATTTGCATTCCCACCAGCAGTATAAGAGAGTTCCTTTATCTCCACATCCTCTCCAGCATTTGTTGTTGCCAGTTTTTTTTTTTTAATATGTACAATTATCACTGGTGTGAGGTGGTATCTCACTGTGCTTTTGATTTGCATTTCCTTGGTTATAAGTGATATTGAATATTTTTTCATATACCTGTTGGCCATTAGCATTTCCTCTTTGGAAAAGTGTCTTTTTAGACATCTTTACAGTCACATCACCCAAAGCAGTGATAGTGAAGGCAAAGATAAACAGCTGGGACTACATCAAATTAAAGAGCTTCTGCACAGCAAAAGAGACAATAACAAACAAAGAGAAACCCCACCGACTGGGAGAACATTTTTGCACACAACACTAATGATAAATGACTGATCACAAAAATCTACAAAGAGCTGATGAGACTCAACAAAAACCAAGAAAATAATCCAGTCAAAAAATGGGCAGAAAAGCTAAAAAGAAACTTCTCTGAAGAGAAAATGCAAATGGCCAACAGGCATATGAAAAAATGTTCAACATCACTTGTAATCAGGGAAATGCAAATCAAAACTACAATGAGATACCATCTTACACCAGTGACAATGGCACATATTAAAAAAAAATTAGCAACAACAAATGTTTGCGAGGTTGTGGAGAAAAAGGAACTCTCCTGCACTGCTGGTGGGAGTGCAAATTGGTCCAACCACTATGGAGAGCTGTGTGGAGATTTCTTGACCTACTAAACAAAGAGCTTCCATATGTTCCAGCAATTCCACTCCTAGGTATTTACCCAAATGACACAGAAACATCAACTCCAAAGAGCACCTGCACCCCTATGTTTATAGCAGCACTATTTACAATAGCTAAGCTATGGAAACAACCCAAATGCCCTCAAATAGATGACTGGATCAAGAAGACGTGCTACATATACACAATGGAATATTACTCGGCAATCTAAAAAGATAAACACATGCAGTTTGCAGCAACATGGATGGAGCTAGAAGGGATCATGCTCAGCGAAATAAGTCAGAAAGAAAAAGAAAAATACCAGATGGTCTCACTCATAGCAGGAATTTAGAAAACCTAAATAAGAGACCAGGAAAAAGACTAATCAATGCAAAGTAAAAATCAAAAACAACAAGCAACTATAAACCAGAGACACACTACGGGAGGTGGGGAGGAAGGGGCGGGGAAAGGAAGGACAAGAGTCAAAATAAGGGGGGTTGCAATTGTATGGGGAATATAACCAAAATGAAAATGTATACATTGTGCAAAGATGAAAAAAGATGTAAGAATTATATAAAATAAAATATTTTTAAAATTTAAAAAAAAGAAAGAAAAGTGTCTTTTTAGCTGTCCTGTACATTTTTTGATCGAATTCTTTATTTTTTGTTGTTGTTGTTGAGTTGTATAAGTTCTTTGTAGATCTTTGAAATCAGTCCCTTATCAGTTATATGGAGTGCAAATATTTTCTCCCATTCAATAGGCTGTCTGTGTTTTGGTTAATGTATCCTTTGCTGTACAGAAGTTTTTAGTTTGATGTTATCCCAGCTGTTTATCTTTTCCTTCACTTTCTTTGCTTTGGGGGATGAGTCTTTAAAGATGTTTCTGAGATGTATGTCATGGAGTATTTTTCTGTTTCCTTTTATATATTTTATGGTTTCAGGTCTTATGTTCAGTTTTTTATCCATTTGGAATTGGTTTTTGTGCATGGTGTGAGATCAGATATTGCTTTTGGAAACAAATCGAACAACATTATTTTA
The DNA here is from genome assembly GCF_964194135.1 of Talpa europaea. NCBI lineage: Eukaryota > Metazoa > Chordata > Mammalia > Eulipotyphla > Talpidae > Talpa > Talpa europaea. The sequence continues at coordinate 52,149,811 of NC_140081.1, read as the reverse complement.
ATCTCAATGCTTATATGCCTAAGTTTATCCAAAGGAAATTAGAGAATTAAGGAGTCCTTAGACAACTGGAACTAGTTTTGGTATGTATGGTCACCAAAAGTTTTTCACTAGATGACTATTTTTTTTTTGCCTTTATAATCTGAAATTGTGGATAATTTACTTGATGAGTATTTAACATGTCTAGAAGGTGCTGCCATGAATAATGAACACTTTTGGTATAATTTAAGTGAGTCATTTCTATGCTTAAGGATTGTAAATCTGCATTTTTCAAAGTATTACAGAACTTATTCCTTTCCTAGTAAGTTTTAAAGAAGTGGGAAATACATCTTATCAGAATTTTATATTAAAGGAAAAAAGAAAAGATGGATGATGGTTTGGCTTTCCTGAACATAAAGTCTCTATAGTCATATGGCAGTCTAGACAATTTATATATCCAAATTCATGTTATGTTTCCTAAGTAGCTACTCTAGGAAATAATGCAATGTTTATGGAGTTCGTATTCCTTTGGCATTGTTCTCAATGTGTAGGTAAATCATTTCTCACATGATCAATGAAGTAAATTCTCATTACAAGTTTCATATCTGAAAAGAAATAGAATTTATTCAAGATTATGCCCAGTGTATAAGATGGATGGACAAGTTTGCTAATTTAGATCTCAATGAAAACCCAATGAAACTACAATTAAATGAGGTTTATTGTTTTGCCTTGTGTGGCATGCAAACTGAGATTGTTTATATACAGGACTGGGCTGTTAACTAGTGTGTGGCATCACTTCATAATTAAGGATGAGGTGAATGGAGCAGGGACATCAGAAGACAAATAATTACATTTACACTTTGTTCTTGATCCCAATTCTAAAATCTGATCTACTCATATATGAGTGTCTATCTAGAAGAATATGTGTAAGGAAAACAAAGCAGAAATACTATCACTCCCACATTCAGCACAGGAAAGAATGTTCCTTTGATTTGCTTCTACTGTGGCAGCTTGTCTTTGTTTCAGTTATGCTCAGAAGCTTTTGCATTATTTTTCAAAATTGTAAGTGCATTTATAATTTATATACAATAAACTTCACCTTTTAAAGAGTACAACTACATTATTTTTAGTGTATATATGGGGTTGTACAAGTGTCTTTACTAATACCTGAATATTGTCATCATCTCTAAAAGAAACTCCTCACCAGTTAGCAGTGCATCCCCTTTAAGGCATCAACCTATTCCTGGAATCACAAATCTCCTTGTTTCTGGTGAGTTGCTTAGCTAGGCATTTCATATAAATGGTACCATACAATATGCAATGTTTTGTAACAGACTGTTTTCATGTTAATAAAGTTTTAATCATGCTATAACATATATAACTATTTCAATATTTTCTATAGTTGAATAATATTCCTTTTTGCGACTATACCACATTTGGTTATCAAGAACAAAGTGTAAATGTCCATCAGTTGATGGACATTTAGGCAGGTTTCACTCTTTGACTACAAATAAGAATAATGCTGGTACCTCCCTGGTGGCCTAGGGGTTGAGAGTCAGTAATATTACCGCTACAGCTGGAGTTCAATCCCAGGCCAGGGAGCTAACCCACATGGCACAGCAGACCTCTCCTGTCTCTCCCACTGCTCCCGTCAGCAGTGTATTTCAATAGATTGGCCTGTTCTGCTCCCCACTCTGTCTCTGGTGAAGTCTATGACCCCCGCACCTCTGGCCTGCTCCCCAGCTCTTCTATGCCAAAATAAATAAATATTTAATAAAACAAATAAGAATAATGCTGCTATGAACATTTGCATGGTTTTTGTGTGGATATACATGTTCGATTATATTGTTTATATACCTAGATGTAAAATTTCTGAGTCATACAGTAACTTTATGTTTAACTTTTTGAGGACTTGCCAAACTCTTTTCCAAAGTGTCTATGCCATTAACATTCCCACCAGCTGTGTAACTGATACAGGGCAACAAGGGGCACTGAAACTGGCCAAGGACGCTGTCCAAATAGTTTATCGGTAGCTGTCTGAGTTTTTCACCCACACACACAATTGCAAGACTACTCAAGTTCAGAGAACAACAATAATGGGGTTTATTTAAGAAATGAGGGAAAAACAAAGAGTTACTGAGGCCAAAAATGGCCGATTATCTCACCCGAAACAGTGTGCAATGTTTTCAAGTCCTAAACAAAAAGCATCTAAGATGGCATCTTCCCACCTCTGCATTCCTGGAGCACACGGCAGCCTGACCATAAACCTGGTTCCAACTCACAAAGATAATAGAAGATAGAACAGGAGATGCTCCCTGGAGCTGCCGAGATGTCCAAGCACAGAGCCAAAGAAGCAACACTCAAAACAGCAGCTGCAGCTGCTGAACAACCTGACAGATGGCCACACTCACAACTCAGTGAGATGCCTGCTCTGGGTCTTCGCCTGCCCTGCCAGGCTGTAACAGCAGCAAAACCAGGGACAGTTTCAGTCGCTTGGCTACTTGCAAAGTCTCCGAACTTCTCTTCTCCGAGGCTGCCTGCTGGAAGCCTCTCCACGTTGAGGGCCGAAATCCCTCACCCCAGATCGCTGAAGATCCAAAAAAACTGAATCCCAAAAGCTCAATGCTCAAACGCTGAATCCCGAGCACTGAATCTTGGGGGCTGCTTCCGCAGTCCCTTATATTTCTTATCAGTCTTACTCCAAAATATGATACATTGTTTGCGTTTTCCCTGGGGCTATCTGCAGTCCCTTATATTTCTTATCAGTCTTACTCCAAAATATGATACATTGTTTGCGTTTTCCCTGGGGCTATCTATCCTCACCAGAACCCCCTCCAGGAGGCACCACCTGTAATAGTCTGGCTTCAGCCACCAGTTACATAATGAAAGTCTTATGTCTATCCATCCACATCAACATTTGTGACTGTCTTTTTATTAGAGAAAACTTAGTGAGTGTGAAGTAGTATTTCAATATGGTTTTGATTTGCACTTCCATTATAAATAATCATAGTTTATTTTCATGTATTTATTGTTCATTAGTATATCATACTTAGTGAAATCCTATCCAAATGCTCTTTCCATGTTTATAAGGATAGTATTTTTAGTGTTGAGTTGTATAAGTTCTTTATATATTCTGGGTACGAGTTCCATACCAGCCATACTGTTTTGCAAATATTTTCTCCCATTCTTTAAATTGTTTTTTGATTTTCTTCATAATGTCCTGTAAATTTTTTCAATTTAAATGATTGAAAACCAGCATTTTCAATCATTTAATAATGATTGATAAAATAGATGGTAATTTTTTTAAGATTCATTTTATTTATTTATACATATGAGAACTTGGGTCTAGGCCAAAAGTGGGAGGGGATGGCGATGAGAAGATTCACCAGAGAGAGAGTGGGGAGCAGAACAGGTACATCTACTGAAATACACTGCTGAGGGAAGCAGCAGGGAGAAAGGAGAGGTCTGCTGCACTATGTGGGTTAGCTCCCTGGCTGGGGATCGAACTCATGCTGCAGTGGCTGCCAATAGCTTGATAGTGTTGAGACTTAAACCACTGTGCCACCAGGGAGAACTGTGAGAAAAATTCTTTTATAATGTAAAAGGGGTTGACAAAACAATAATTTTATGGAGATTTTGTAACAGCCAAAACTTGGATCTCTTAATAGATTTCTCTGCTTTTTCTCTCTACCATGTCACCAATCCCAACAACTACATCAGTCTCTAAGCATCCTTGTACATTTGCATTTCCCCTTACCTCACACTTCACTTCACCATGAACACTAAAGTTGTTATTCTTTGAGTGTTCTTTACTTAAATCTTCAGGTCCTGAAATATTTAAAAGTGAAGTCAGGCTGTGTTCTCTAACTTTTTCATTCAATTACATGGGATGATGAAGTGATTCAGGCAGAAATTGCCTTCAAATTGAAATACACTTTATTTATGATGGCATTCAAATGGGATGCAATTTTCACACTGCTTCAAGTGTGTTTATGTAGCAGTGGCCCCATGATTCAATAACATAAACACATACATGTTTGCAGTTGAAATCTCCAAGGTCTGAGGCCATTATATCAATAGGCGATAACAATAAGAAAGAATCTTTATCATATCATTTCTTATATATTATACGTTATTACATTCATCAAGAAAATGACTTTGAATTCTTTTGAGGTTTCACTAATCCTTTTACTTTCAAGTAGGGCATTAAAGCACTAAGTAGATCCTAAAAACCTTAGTTATATTTCGTTTGATTATCCCAAATGATCCCTAAAAACTACCATTCTGATATGTCAATGATAACATCTCTCTATTCCATGACAAAAGATTTCTTTCTTCTACAATGAATAGTTCCTGTAAAATCAACACCACAGAGAAGAGAAGTATGTGTTCAAGAATTTTCTGTTAAATCAACTACCAACAATATTCTAGGTGAAGAAAATTCTCTTTTTTTTTTTTAAAGAAAATTCTTCATTTAAGTTAGACAGGATGTCAGAACAGGAAAGGTCTGAGGAAGGTAAAGAAGAAACTTTATCTGAGTAGTGCCAAATCAGATGTGACAGAAATGTACAGCTTGCCTGATTTGCTATGGATCATCAACATAGTCATGCTATGCAGCAGGAACTGGGAAAATCAGACACCATCACATATGCTCTAGGGAAAATATTAAATGCTTCAGCTGGGCCACCTCTCTGTAAAATAACTGGTAGATACCTTCCATTGGGAGACAATGGAGTTCCCACAATCAGATACTCAGTACAAGGAATTAGCATAACAAAACTGGGCTTCAGGGCAAGGAGTGGGAGTGAGGAATGACAAAAAGAGAAGTGGCATTTAAGGGAATCTTAAAAATCTAACCGCTAAACTCATTACTTAGCCAGGCAATTCAATTCAGCTCATTCATTATGTAACATTCATATTTCTTTTTTCAATTTTTTCTTGCTCCTCTTTTATTAATTTTTCGTTGTTGAAGTAGTTATAGAAATATGGCATTATGTAACTAATATATGCATATTAAAAAAATCACCATGTAGGACCTCCCCTGGTGGCGCAGCAGTTGAGCACTGGGTTGCGAGGCTGCCCGCAGCCTCTTCAGCGCCAGTTCGATCCCCAGCCACTGGCGAGGGTCCCACCAAAAAAAAAAAAAAACAAAAAAAAAAACAAAAAAAAAAACACCATGTATATATTACATTAAGCTCAAGGAGTGGTCAATAAATATTTCTAGATCACTCCTTTTTCGCAAGGCCTTGAGATCCGAAGAATCAAAACACAATTCTTACAAACACGGGCTGTAAATTTAATGGATGATGGTTACAATTAACTTTATGATCAAAGAAAGTGAAAATGAACTATGTGGCTCATTTATAAATAAGTGAACTAGATTGGACTTTATCATATCTAGGGTCCTTTATAACTCTAAAATTCAGGCTTTATGATTCTAAATGTCGAAATAGAATGACAGCACGGAACTAGAGCAGAGAATAGGGAAGAAACAATATTAACCATGATTAGAGAAATTCAGGAATTTCATGGAAAAGGTGTCCTTTGATGTAAAATTTTAGAGATGAGTGTTATGTAGTGGGAGAGGGAGATTTTGTAGGGTAGAAAAACATCACAAGTAAGAACTTTGGAGGAGGAAAGCATTTTACTTTCTTTGGAAAGAAATAAAATTTATCTAATCACTAGTCATAAATTAATATTAAAGTCTGAAATTTAGAGTGTATTTTATTTTTAACAAGTGGTACTTAAATATGCTAAAGTTAATTTCCACGTTCTCAACTCAGCTATTGAAACTTCTTTTTTTTTGTGGGACCCTCACCGGTGGCTGGGGAACAAACCAAACCGGTGATGCAGAGGCTGTGGGCAGCCTAGCAGCCCAGCACTCAACTGCTGTGCCACCAGGGGAGGCCCGAAACTTCATTTTTTAAAAAGATTTATTTATTTATGCATACAAGAGCTGGGGTACAGGCCAGAGGTGCCGGGGGTGAAAGGATTCACCAGAGACATATTGGGGTGCAGAACAGGCAGACTGACTGAAATACACTGCTGATAGGAACAGTGGGCAAGACAGGAGAGGTCTGCTGCACCATGTGGGTTGCTCCCTGGCTGCTTGCTGCAGAGTCTGCGGATTGCTTCATAGTGCTGTACTTAACCCCTTGTGCCACCAGGGAGGCCCTTGACACTTCATTTTTAATATTCTTATTTAAAGTTCCATTTATTGATTCCATAACACAGTTTGACAGCTGGTGTGTTTTCATAGTTTATTGACATTCTAAGATAGATACCTGGTCTTATTGTTACAGGGCAACCCCAATATGAAATGGGTTGCCTGGCTGTGGGTCCTCACCCACACGCTTAAAAGAGGCATAATAATTCTCAACTGCAGGCGCACACAAAAAAGTTAACAAAGGGTTTATTTACAAAAGAAGGGGAAATGAAGAAACGAGTAACTCAGGGAGAAAGAGAGGGAGGTAAATTCATGAATGCGTCCTACCAGTTCCACTGAGCTGGAACCCCAATAGCACACTGAGAGACGAGGAAAAACCAAGAGAGTCCCAAGGCCCACATGTCTGGTTATATACGAAACCTGGTTGCTTAACTCCACCCTCAGTTTCCAGCAATCCTCTATTTGGTGATGATGATATTATGGGATTTGTAATTCTTGGTATCTTGAATATCTTTGGTCTGGAGTGGGGGTGGGGTGCATAAAATCTATTTCTGGAGTTTGTTCAGGACATCCTTTCCCCCTAAGTTTAAGTCCAAATGTTGTACTGAAGGTGCATTATTTTAATGACTCTGGCAATTGAACAAAGAATATGAAAATTCTAAAGTGCATGGAAAGTACCCCTTACAAATGTACAAGAACTAATAAAATATTTTAGTATTTGCAGAAAATTCAGAATTTAATCTCAGAGTTCCTATATATAAATATATTATAACTTTTTTTTTTTAAACCAGAAATTTATTGCGTGACTGCTGAAATCCTTAAGATGAACTGGACGCTTCAACAGCGGCCCTCTTGGGTTTAGGTGTTGTTCCTTCACGGAATCCATGCCTGAATCTGCGGTATACAATTTTCAGGTGCCTCATTCGACCAGTCCCGGTGGTATTTCGTCTTTTAGCCATGGCATTTCAGTTATACTTTCTCTTCCGCTTGGCAAGATAGCTACACTTGCCGCAGGTCGACTTCTGAAGGTGGTAGGCCTTAGAACCACAGTGGTGGCACAATGTGTGCGTCTTTTGCGATGCTTTCCCAACGATGACGTTCCTTTCCTCATCGTGCTTCTGAGGCCGGGACCAAAGAGAATGAAAGAGGATCTAGATTATAACTTTTACTGAATGTCTATGTTACATCTACAAGTTCTTGTGCTAGATCCTCAAAAAGAAAACTCTGATTTTAGAAAGTCTATTAAAGGGACTAAGATCCAAAAGCACAAATAAACCCATGACAAGACAATGCCCAGTGGAATATAAAAATGAGCTATATAAGGATACAGGAGACACATCTATACAAGACCTCACAACTTAAAAATTACTATTTTACTATATCTAGCACAGACTGTCAGTGGAACAAATTCCACAAAATTTGACCACTTTGCTGCACAAAAACTGGTAACTTTGAATTTTGGTGATTAGAGCGTCTCTCTTTCCGCTCAATCACTATCTTTCTGTTTCCCTCCCTCCCTTTATTCCTGCCTACATTCTCCCTTATTCTCTTTAATTTCCTTTATTTTTTTCCTCACTGAAATCACATTCACTCATTTATATGTCATCTTTAAACCTATTTACATTTCTATGACTACTTCTCATTCCCTTCCCTTCTGTCATTAGTTACCACTCTGCTGAGGCCAAGCAACGGTTTCCTAATCATATTTACTTTTCTGTCATTTCCTCCTCTTTTCATGCCTGAAGGTAGACATATTATCTGTGCTTATGCATTCTCTAAGAGATGCCTGTCAGTCTTTCTTTGTGTTTTGTGTTTCTTCATCTGTTGTCACAAATCTCATAAAACTGAAAGCATTTCCAATATTGCCACTGCCAGATTATTGCAGTAGCTCGTTTTCCTTGCCTTCCCTTTCCCTCTTCCTTTTCTTAGTTTTAGTGAAATAAATCATCATGAAAACAAAAATGGTCCTACTTCACTGAGCATGATCCCTTCCAGCTCCATCTATGTTGCTGCAAATTGCATGAATTTATCTTTTTTGATTGCTGAGCAATATTCCATTTTTTATATCTACCACATCTTCTTGATCCAGTCATCTATTTTTAGGCATTTGGTTTGTTTCTGTAGGATCAAAATAAGGGGGTAGTGGGAATTGTATGGAGTCTATAACCAAGATGAAAATGCATACATTGTGCAAAAATGAAAAATGATGTGAAAATATATAAAATTAAAAAAATAAGAATATAATAAAATTAAAAAATAATTAAAAAATAAATCTTAAGAAAATAAATGTATATAGTTGAAATGGGAAAAAAAAAAAAACAAAAATGGGGGCCTCCCCATTGGTGCAAGAGGTTAAGTCCAGCACTGTGAAGCTGTCCACAGCCTCTACAGCCTCTGCCAAGCAAGTTTGATCCCTGGCCTGCTAGGGAGCTGTCCACATGGAGCAGCAGAGCTCTCCTGTCTTGCTTGCTGCTCCCCTCAGCAGTGTATTTCAGTCAATCTGCCTGTTCTGCTCCCAACTCTGTCCCCGGTGAATCCTCTCAACCCCCGCACCACTGGCCTGTACCCTAGTTCTTGTATGTATAAATAAATCTTTTAAAAAATGGAGAAAATATTTGCAAATTATGCATCTGAAAAGTGCTTAATATCCAAAATATACAAAGACCTCATGCATCTGAACAACAACAAAATAACAACCTATTTAAAAAGTAAGAAGAGAATCTGAATAGATATTTCACAAAGAAAACATATATAAAGGGTCTCCCTGTGGCACAGGGGGTTGAGTGCAGAGCTGTGAAGCTGTCCGCAGCCTCTGCGGTACGAGTTAGATCCCTGGACAGCCGGATGCAACCCACATGGCACCTTAGACCTCTCCTATCTCGCCCACTGCTCCCCTCAGCAGTGTGTTAAGGTACATCTGCCTGTTCTGCTCCCTGCTCTCTCTGGTGAATCTTCTCATCCCCTGCCACTCTGGCTTGTACCCCACTTCTAAAAAAAACCTTAAAAAAGAAGAAAACATACATGAAAAATATACATGAAAAGATGTCCATCTTCATTTGTTATTAAGGAAATGTCAAAACCACAATGAGATATCACCTCACACTTGTTGGAAAATCTTTCATCAAAAAGACAAGAAAAAAATACTGGCAAATATGTGAAAAAAAAGGGGGAACCACTGTGCATTGTAGATGGGAACATAAACTGGCACAACCGCTGTGGAAAACAGTATGATCATTTCTCAGAAAATTAAGAGTAGAAAGGCCATTTGATCTATCTATTGTACTTCTGAATATTTATCTGAAGAATATGAAACACTAATTTTAAAATTATGCTTTAATATAGCATTATTTACAATAGTGAAGATATGGAAACAACCGAAATATCCATCAGTGAATGGCTGGATAAATGGGAGATACAAACACACACATGCACACACACAGACAAATACTGTTCTGCTATGGAAACAATGATATCTTGCCATTTGAAACAACATGACTGGACCTTAAAGTTATTATGCAAACAAGTCAGATGGAGCAATGCAAGTACCATGTGATTTCACTTATACTGGATTATAAAGAAACAAAGCAAATGAACAAACAAGACAAAATAAAAACAACTCATTAATACAAAGAGAGATTGGTGGTTGCCAGAAGGGAAGGGGATTGGGAGGGTGGGTAAAATGAGTAAAGTGAGTCAATTGTATGGTGAGGAATGGAAATTAGGCTTAGTGGTGACCATGATAGGGTAGATACAATTATTGTATTATAATGTTGTGCACCTGGAACTTATATAATGTCATAAATCAATGTTACTGCAATAAAATTCATTTAAAAACAAATAAGGAAGTTTTTCTCCTTTTCTTTTTCTTTAAAATAAATTGTATGTCAGAAAGACTGATATGGCAGAGCCAAAGATAGACAGGAACAGGCTGAGAACCCTCAAGGGGACTTTTAAAGTAAATCAAGGGTGAACTGCGGACGGAGGCTGCCGAGAGAATGTCAGTTCTGCAAATGGAAAGGAACAGATGTGAGAGATATTACTGGAGAAGACTTGGCAGAATATGGTGACCAGTTGGATATGTGGGTGAGGAAGAAGGAAAGCATTGTTCAGTTTCCTAACACTCCTTCCCACGACCCCATACAAGTGCTGAATGCTGTTGGCTCCTACTTTCAGTTCATTTTTTAAATTTTTTTTTGTAATTTGTTTCCTCCCTCACATTTCACAATGCCTTCTGAGATAATGAGACCCACTAGGGTGTGCAAAACCAATCATCATTCTAACTAAATGATTATTGCTCCTAACTCCCCAGTTAATATCTACCAATTTTAAGTTATACTCCAACATGTGGACCAGCTACAGAGATTTTAACATCAGGCAAAAAAGTAAAGTATACCACAGAAATATGGATTTGCAGGCCTATCTCCTCATTATTGTGGAAAATAAAATTAAGACCCTGAGAGTTGTCTTGATGAGAGGGTTTGCTGTCTGAGCTTGTCCCCCAATATTCTTTGCTTGACAAAATTCAATTTTCACAACAGTATTTTCTTCTAAAATTTCTAGATGGTCAAGCTCTGACTAGGAGTGACAATCTTCAGTGTAACTAGAGGGTGATAATTTTCTTAATATACAACCTGGAACGTAACCAAGGAGTGCCTTTATGATGAATAAGGTCCTGGTTTCTACTAGAAACATTATCACATAATATATCAGTTTTATGTCAAATGTTCTGAAGTTTTTATAGTCTTTCCATTCAATGTGCAGGGGTGCCTTGTCACAGGGTCTTTTTAAAATATGACCATAGGGCATTAAAAGGGATGACATGATTTATAAAACCTCATTCATGTATCAGGCATGAAAAGCAAAAACACACAAACCAAAAACATTTTACTTCTGTGAAAACTGCTGCTGCAATTCAGTAATGAGTATATGAACAGTCAATGAGCAAACATTCAAAGGATAGCTTTGAATTGATGTATCTAACTTATGAGACCCATAAATTAATGCCATGGTAATGAAGCTCTGGAACATAAATTCAGGACAAGGCTAAAATGATTTGGGCAGCTTCCACATGGTCACCATTCAGTCAGGAGGTCCAAATCTGAACAAGCAGGCAGCAGATGTGGAGGTAAGGAAAAGAAAGTGGTGTAGAATGGTGAATGGAGAGAAGACATCATGATGTGAGGGGGAAAGCAGGTGTTTTCTAGAGTCCGCTGCAAACAGAATAATATTAAATGAACACTGGATGACTACTGCAGCACCTGTGCTCATTGTGACCCAGAGTAAATCATCATAATGTGACATTGGATCTGCCTGAATCCAAACTGCAGATTCCAATGACAGCCCCTCACACCTGTTCATTTCTTGTTACCAGCCAGCCTCTGAGCAACTGTGTGTGTGCATATTTGTATGTTTGCCCAGCTATGCCTATCAATCATAATGAACCAAATATTATTAGAAATAAAACCAAAGACCAAAAATCCTTTATCACAGATTGTAGAATTTAGATGATCCCTAGTTCTGATGTAATAAACAAAATTAAAACAAGGACAAAGTCTATATGAAAAGAAAGGCCCTGGAAGTAAAAACTGAGTATGAAAAGGGGATATTGTATTTCCCATTTTTATTGTATGTTTGATTATGTGAAAATGATATTTATGGAGGAGGGAATAAATGTTTAATCAGCAGTATCATGATCAGAGTAGACACCGAACCCAGGAAGTAGTAGACTGTAGTGTAAAGAGCAAAAGAAAAAGAGACTTTTACTCCAATTTTTTCGGCCAATTGACAGGAAACTTGGAGGAAGGCACCTCCTCACTGGGCACCCAAAGAAGGAGTTGAACTGAGTCTTTTTTAAAAATTATGTTTAAGGGCCTCCCCAGTCGCGCAGCGGTTGAGCGCTGGGTTGCAAAGCTGCCCGCAGCCTTTGCAGTGCCGGTTCGATCCCCGGCTGCTCCCGGCCATCGGAGTAGGGTCCCACATGGTGCGCAGACCTCTCCTGCCGCCCGCTGCTCCCCTCAGCAGTGTGCTTTGGTCCTTCTGCCTGCTCTGCTCCCCGCTCTGGCTCTGGTGAATTCTCACCCTCCCGTGCTCCTGACTGTACCCAGTGCTTGTATAAATAAATAAATAAATCTTAAAAAGAGAATTATGTTTAAGTGATATCGATTTACAGCATGTACATGTTTTAGGAGTTCGGAAGAGTCAAAGGTTTGAAGCTTTACAAGTGTATGTTATCACTGCTCTCCCTGCACCATGGCCACAGCAGTGCACTGAGCCCTGCTTCGCTCCTAGCCTCCCTCAACTAAGCTTTTAAGATTCCTTCCAACTCTGACATTTTGGGATTCTATGAGGTCCCATTCTTTTTATGTTTGTTTTTGGAATAGGAAATCTTTCAAACAAAAGATATTTTGGTAGTGGCTGTCCTGAGGGGTCCAATAAGAAAATACAAGTTTATTTGCAGCAATAATGTTTTCATGTAGAAGTTTTGTCATTTCAGAATCTTCAATTTGGTGTTTGAGTGCTTTTTTTGCAATTGGAAGCTGATAGAATTCCGAGTTTAGACTTTTCATTCCGAATCTCTGTCTTTTATCCCTAAAACACACCCCTTCAAAGTGGATTATACTAATGAAAACCAGATAGCCAGAAAGGAACTAGAGGATTGCAGAGAATCAGAAACATCCACTCCCAGATTTTCTAAAAGAAAGTACATACTGGAAAACTGAAAATCTGTCTTTGCTAAGCAAACACACTCTTTACAGTGCTAGGGCCATAAAATTGTGAACTAGTTTAGATCTGCTGATTTTTGTACTAATGGAAAGAAAAAGCAGCATTAAAAGACTAGGAGACCCCGGTTGGTCATTCAACATGCCTGTCTATATTCAGACTGACAAACATCAAGCAGAAGTCGCCAAGCAAGTACAGAGTCCAATAGTTCTAAGGAGACCTCCTCTTCACATGTACATGTATGATGCAAATCTGGACTGGTCCTAAGTCCTGTTTGGACCCTGATTTAAATGACATTTGTCCAGTCCCTATGAAAAACAATATGGAGTTTTCTCAAAATATTAAAAATGGATCTACCATGCAGTTTTGATGATTATGGCTTTGTAGTATAGTTTGAAGTCTGGGAGTGTGATGCCTCCATTCCCTTCTTTTTTTTTTTTTCAGGAGAGCTTTGGCTATTCAGACATACAGACCAATGGAATCGAATAGAAAATCCAGAAATAAACCCACTGATTTATGGTCAACTAATCTTTGACAAAGGAGCAAAGACTATGCATTGGAGCAAAGAAAGTTTGTTCAATAAATGGTGCTGGGAAAACTGGGTCGCTACATGCAAAAGAATGAAGCTTGACTACTACCTCACACCATACACAAAAATCAACTCAAAATGGATTAAAGAACTAGACATAAGACCTGAAACCATAAAATATATAGAAGGAAATATAGGCGAAACACTACGTGATTTGCACATCAAAGACATCTTTACAGACACATCACCCAAAGCAGTGATAGTGAAGGCAAAGATAAACAGCTGGGACTACATCAAATTAAAGAGCTTTTGCACAACAAAAGAGACAATAACAAAAACAAAGAGAAACCCCACCAACTGGGAGAACATTTTTGCACCCAACACTAATGATAAAGGACTGATCACAAAAATCTACAAAGAGCTGATGAGACTCAACAACAACAAAGAAAATTATCCAGTGAAAAAATGGGCAGAAGAGCTAAAAAGAAACTTCTCTGAAGAGGAAATGCAAATGGCCAACAGGCATATGAAAAAATGTTCAACATCACTTGTCATCAGGGAAATGCAAATCAAAACTACCATGAGATACCATCTTACACCAGTGAGAATGGCACATATTAAAAAAACTAGCAACAACAAATGTTGGCGAGGGTGTGGAGAAAAAGGAACTCTTCTGCACTGTTGGTGGGAGTGCAAACTGGTCCAACCACTGTGGAAAGCTGTGTGGAGATTTCTGGACCTACTAAACATAGAGCTTCCATATGATCCAGCAATTCCACTCCTAGGTATTTACCCAAAGGACACAGAAACATCAATTCCAAAGAACACCTGCACCCCTATGTTTATAGCAGCACTGTTTACAATAGCTAAGCTTTGGAAACAACCCAAATGCCCAAAAATAGATGACTGGATCAAGAAGATGTGGTACATATATACCATGGAATATTACTCAGCATTCAAAAAAGATAAACACATGCAATTTGCAGCAACATGGATGACGCTGGAAGGGATCATGCTCAGCGAAATAAGCCAGAAAGAAAAAGAAAAATACCGGATGGTCTCACTCATAGCAAGAATCTAGAAAACTTAAATAAGGGACCAGGAAAATGAATAACTATAAGAAAGTGAAAATCAAAATCAACAAAAAACTATGAACCAGAGACACTCTATGGGGGCTAGGGGGCGGGAGGGAAGGGATTGGGGTCAAAATAAGGGGGTTGCAATTGTATGGGGAATATAAAAATAAAATTTATAAAAAAAATAAAAAAATAAAAATAAAAAAGTAAGATAAAACTATAAAAAAAATAAAAATAAAAATAAAAATGGATCTACCATATGACCTAGCATTTCCACTCCTACATATTAACCTGAAGAATACACAAATACTACCTTACTATAGCACTGTTTACAATAGCCATTCTATGGAAACACCTAAATTCCCAAAGAGAGATGAATGGATTAGGAAAATGTGGTATATATACAGAATGCAATACTACTCAGCTATAATAAATCATAAACTATTGCCATTTGCAATAACATGGGTAGCACTGGAGAGGATTATGCTAAGTGAAATAAGTCATGAGGAGAAAGACAAACACCAGATGATTTCATTTACATGTGGAATATAGATAAACCGAACAAAGGGTCAGAGAATGCCAAACCAATAACAAACCTTAGAAATCTAACTGTAGAATTGAGGCTACCAGAGGGAGAGGGCGGGCGAGGTGAGAGAACAAAGTGGGGAGGGAGCACAATCGACTATGGTAGAGAACTATTGGTGTTTTTTTTGGTGCGTGTGATGTGGTAACATTTGAAGGGGGAGATAGTAAACTTATGAATCATAATCAACATGGTAAACCAGTGTTACTTAAATTAAAAAAATAAAATAACTGAAAAATACATAAAATAAAATGCAAGAAATTAAATAAATGAAGCTTGTGTGCACATTAAGAAAACCTGTTCTATATACTCCTCAGGTATGTAATGTATAGAGGAGGAAAAAATGCCAAGGAGAAACAAGCTTAGAAAGAAAATGCAGACAACAGGATTCAAGATGGTTCTACCTTAAGTTATGTTTAGAGAGAGAAGATAAAAAAGGAAAGTAGGGATTTCATTATGCCTCAACGCCAACAGTATTTTTTTCTCCCCAGAGACAGGAATCTAATTTTATAAATAATGTCAATGAATAATCATAACTTGCTAGGTTGGGTGTGGGGAAGGATATAATTTTTTTTGTCTAATGGTAAATACATTGACAGGGAAAAATCCACTAACATCCTGATATAAGTATTATTTTCTAAATGAGTCATAAAGAAATAAGTTACCTTTATCTTTGCATTTGGCACAGAGGCTTCAGGTGCCTCTGTGAAGAGTGAACAAGGATGTTATGGTTTAATAGGACAAATCATAAATAAATGAAAAGTTTTTAATTAATAGATCTTTATTTTAAACAGTAGTCTACCTAGAGTTTCCAGTCAATTATCTAATTTTTTTTGGTCAATTTGGTAACTGGAATCTAATGAAACAGTGGGTTTATTTTTAGCCCGCTCTGATCTTGTTCCTCAGTTCTTATATCTCTTACAACACTGAATTGGGTTTCTTCCTGTCAATACTCTAGCTACTTACATTTGGAAGTATAGACTTATTACATAATGGAAAGTGCAAAATATAAAGACTAAAAACCAGAGCCAATTATTCAATAACTCAGTTGATGTGTAGATTGAACAAGTGTCAATTACACAAGTGATTGGTTCTCAAAAGTATTCCCAGACCTCTCTGATGCTCTACTCTAATTCCTACTGCTTTAGTCCTCTGACATTTTACTTATATGTTTTGACTTCCACTGTCTACTTTGGAATCTTCCTAAATCTACTGTCCTCTTCCAGCAAGTTTCTCCATCCAGGAGAAGATTCTGAAAATACTGCATTGTAATTGTCATACAACTAAAAGGTAAAAATATCACAAGAGTAATCTATCACTCATTGCATAATTTTGTCATCAGTTGAATATTAGTCTGTGCAAAGTCATAGAAATAATACCAAAATGAAAGTATCTGCTTACACAAAAAACCTTACATATGGGCTCTCTCTACCATCTGAGCTCTTACTATCAGGCCTCGGACATTTGTTTCCAAATTTATCAACTTGTACAAAGGTCTTATTTTAATATTAAACTATAGTTCACACATAAGTGAAACTTCCAGCATTTATCTTTCTTCTTTTGGCTCTTGTCATTTAGAATAATCTCTTCCCACCCCATGCACGTTGCCACAAATGGCACCAGTTTTAATTTTTTGGTCACTGAGTAGTATTCCATTGTGTGTGTGTGTGTGTGTGTGTGTGTGTGTGTGTGTGTGTAACATCTTCTTAATCCATGGATCAGTTCTGGGCATTTAGGTTGTTTCCATGTCTTGGCTATTGTAGATAATGCTGCAGTAAACATAAGAGTACAAAGAAAAACTTTACAAATGACCTTTGAAAGCAGACCATCATCTGAGACTGTCAGGAGGAGGTGGAGAAGGGAGAAGGAGAGAGTAGAAAAAAGGGGAAGGGGGAGGAGAGCGTAATGGACTATGGGTGCTCTGGTGGTGGGAAAACTGTGGTGACTACACCTGAGGGGAAAAAGCCTATATAATGAAAACTTAAACAAGGGTGTAAATATACACAGGTGCATACACACATATACACATATATATTAACCTAATTAAATCTGTACTCAATGAGATTGTCTCAGCCTTGATATCACCCATTTTGTGTAGAAAAGTCTTTATGCCAATCATATTGTCTTTCTAGAGAAAGCATTATGAGTTCTTAGGGATTTTAGTCATTTTGCCATTCAACTCTTTACTCACTTTATGCTTCTTAGAATCAAGAGAGAAGATTCTACATTAAGCTAATTAATTTGAGCCACAGTAAGAGCAAAATTATCTTTTTTGGGTTACCATGTTGAACATAAAGCATTACCAATTCCATCTGTAGATATTTGAAGTATTGTCACTTTTAGAAATAAACTTGATAGCTTCTGAATTTAAAGTCTAATTGAGCATTTTGTAGTTTTAATTCTAGTTGCTATTAGAAAAATACAACACAAATTCTTTTTTCAAGGAAAAAATGAACAAACAAAAACTTGATCAAAATTTCACATCATTAAATACTTATATAAAATAATTGAAGAAACAGTACTTTAAAAATGAACTGCTGTAGGACCTCCCCGGTGGTGCAGCGGTTGACGGTGGGCTGCAAATCTGCCCGTAGTCTCTGCAGTGCTGGTTTGCTCCCCAGCCACCGGTGAGGGTCCCACATGTCAAGCAGACCTCTCCTGCCATGCCCGCTGCTCCCCTCAGCAGTGTACTTCATCAGTCTGCCTGTTCTGCTCCCTGCTCTGGCTCTGGTGGATTCTCTCACCCTTCCACACTTCTGACTGTACCCAGTGCTTGTATAAATAAATAAATAAACAAACAAACAAACAAACAAACAAATAAATAAATAAATCTTTAAAAAAAATGAACTGCTGCAGAATCAAATGTGGAAATTTCATATCACGAAATCTGTTGAAAACCCAAATGTGAAACTTGTTTGTACCTTTTTTTCCTGAAGTTCAATTCAACACAACTATATTTCAACCCGCCACTTGAACCTATATTTCCTTTGATTTTTTCACCTTCTCTTTTTTCATAATTGAATCACATTTTAAGATTTATTCTGCTGATCTCTTTTTTTTTTATTGAAGTAACATCAGTTTATAGCACTGGAGTTTCACGTATACAGATTTATATATCAACATCTGTGTATGCTACATTACATTGCCACCAAAAGTCTAGTTTCTATCCATCACCATACAATTGACCTTTTTTACTCCATTAATACTCCTCCTTCCGCCTCCCTTTCTGGTAAACTATTTGGTTCTTATAGTCCAAATGTTTGCTTTTGTTTTGTTTTCTTTAACTCGTTGATTTGGTTTCTCTATATATTAAATATCACATATGAATGAAGTCATACGGCATTTGTCTTCCTCCATTTTATTTATTTCAGTTGACATAATACCCTCTAGGTTCATCTATGTTGTTGTAAATGACAGGATTTATTTTTTTATAGCTAAGTAGTATTGCATTGTATATATGTACAGCATCTCCTTTATCCAAAATTCTGCCCGTAGGTGTTTAGGTTGTTTCCAACTCTTGATTATTGTGAAGAGTGCTGCAATGACTATTGGAATGCATATATGTCTTCAGATTAGTGCTTTTCATATTCTTTGCTTAAGTACCAAGAAGTGGGATGGCTGGATCACATTATATTTTTATTCTTAACTTTTTGAGAGTTCTTTATATTGTTGTCTATAACGGCTGCACCAATTTCCACTGACAGTGTATGACGGTTCCCTTTTCTCTGCATCCTGGCCAGCATTTGTTTCTTGTCTTTTGTATGATTACCATTCCCACAGATAAGAGATAATACCTCAGTGATTGGTTTTGATTTGCATTTCCCTAACAATAAGAGATTTTCAATAACATTTTTTAATATTTATTTTATTTTTTAATTTTATATAAATTTTTAATCATTCTTCATGTACAAAATGAAATTCTCACCACCAATTCACCTCTGTCCCATAACCATAGTCCCTTGTGCTCTTCCCACCCCTGTCCTGATCCTTCTCCCCTACAGAATGTCTCTGGTCTTTGGTGGCTTGTTGACTTTGAATTTAACTTTTTTATAGTTAATTTTTCCCTTGATCCCTTATGTGTTTCTCTACATTCCTTCTATAAGTGAAACCATCCAATATTTTTCTTTTTCTTTCTGGCTTATTTAGCTAAGCATAATCCCTTTCTGCTCCAACAATGTTGCTGTGAATGGCATGAGTTTATCATTTTTCATTGCTGAGTAATATCCCATTGTGTATATATACCACATCTTCTTGATCCAGTCATCTCTTTTTGGGAATCTGGGTTGTTTCTAAGTCTTACCTATTGTAAACAGTGCTGCAATAAACATAGAGGTGCAGGTGCCCTTTTGAATTAATGTTTTGGTGTCCTTTGTGTAGATACCTAGGAATGGAATTGCTGAATCATATAGAAACTCCATTTTTAGTAGTTTGAGGAACCTCCACACAGGTTTCCATAGTAGTTGGACAAGTTTGTATTCCCACAAGCAGTGTAGGAGAGTTCCTTTTTCTCCACATACTTGCCAACATTTGTTGTTGCTATTTTTTAAATATGTGCCATTCTCACTGGTGTAAGATGGTATCTCATTGTGATTTTGATTTGCTTTTCCCTGATTATGAGTGATGTTGAACATTTTTTCATATGCCTGTTGGCGGCATTTGCATTTCCTCTTTAGAGGTGTGTCTTTTTAGCTCTTTTGCCCATTTTTTGACTAGGTTGTTTACTTTGTTTTTGTTGAGTTTCATCAGCTCTTTGTAGATCTTTGTTATAAGTCCCTTATAATTAGTGTCTCTTGGCTAGCTGTATTTCTTCTTTGGAAAGTATCTATTGAAATCCTCTGTCCAGTTTTTTAGTTCTTTGTAAAGTTTGGGTATTAACTCTTTGATAAATTATTTGACAATATGTTTTCCCACTGAATAGGTTGTCTATTTATTTTAACAGTGTGGACCTATATTTCCTAAGTTGTGTTCATCAACAAGGAAATACCAAAGGCCTGTGAATTGAATAACCACAACTATTTTAGGTTAAGTAAAATAAGCCTTATTACAATTAAAATGGTTTATGTACAAAATGGAAATAAATAAAGCTAGTCTAAAAATATATTTCTGATTAACATCTCTGCTTTAAAGAGTCCCCAAATTGCAATAATTTACTGATAATATTATGTAGAATTTCACTGAAGATTATGTTTTTTGTTTTGTTATTTTTTTTGGAAATAACTGTGGGAGAATTATTGGTTGCCTACCTTATAGTCAATGCATTTATTCCTACCTATAGATAACCCAATTTTGTTCACTCAATAAAATGTATCTCTCTGACCCGAGTGAATTTTGAATAGACTAAATCAATTGTGGTAATTCCATTCATTCTTCTTGCCAATAATTGATTTAGGAATGAGTATATAATGCAATAAGGTCAATATGACATCAAGGAAAATCTGTTTAGAAACCTCTGGGGAAGATTTCAGAGCCTGCATATAACCATTACTCTAGATTGCCTCAAAGATCAGGACAGAGATAAGGAACACTGACTACATATATTTCAAGTGCATTTTTGCATTTGATAAATTCAGAAAGGCTGAAGTTGCTGTGAATAGCTATTATATAAAGTGTCTTGGGGCCAACGTGTCATATTTCTCGTAGAAACCTTTTTCATGGTCTGTTTGAAAAAGCTGCATGCTATTGGTATTGTTTTACATAAAATTCCTTGGCAAAAAGGAGATCTCAAATGGCAAACACTAGAGGTCATATTTTCATACTACTACTGTTGATTTATGACAGTGATAGTTAGACAGGGGACATCTGTTGTACCAGGAAGCAGCATGGTATAATAGGTAGAAAACTTAACTTGGAGTTAAGAGACATGTGTTCAATCCCAAGCTATACTACACAGGCTGTGTGATTGGAAACAACTCCACATACTCTGTCAAAGGGACTTAATGAGCTCTGCCCTGATGCATATGCAAGTTTTTTTTTGGAATCAAGTGGAATAAGGGATGTAAAGCAAATATCATCCTATACAGATGGAATCTATTATTATTCTATTGCAAAAGACTTTATTAAATATTTTTGTAGTAGACACCATTCTTCATATTTCTATATTTTCTATACAACTTAGAGTCAGGCACATAAAAGAAGATAACTGCAGTATTGTGCCACTTATTTTCCCTTTATTTTCTCCCATTTTCTGCAAAGAGAAGCACATGTCAACAAATTGCACAATAGGTGTACCTCCTTTGAACACTATGTATTTTCTCAGACTCATGCTAGACATTGTGGAGGTATAAAACATGGAGATCAGTTTCTGCTCTTTACAGGCATTTAGAATATTTAGACAGGAGAAAGAAGCACAGTCACATACAGTGGCATCAGAGAGCAGAAGAAAAAAGTGAAGTTAGTGTTGGTGGAGATCAAAGAATGGGAGAACCGTGTTCCAGGAAAGCACCATGAAGGAAGTGAGACATGGAGTGAATAGATTTCTGTTTTGTACAAGATGATTTTGCTTCAGAATTTCTAAGGGTGCTCCCTAGTTCCAAGGTAAGATGTGCTATATACCCATGCATTGTTTTACCAATTTAGAAATACAGGAGTGCAGACAGAATCACACCAGACAGAGCATTAATTGGAGATGTCTCTAAAGTAGAAAAGTCTTTGTGAAAACTGTAATGGGTGTATATACAAAAATACAGCTGGACCCCTTTGTTTTGCTGGATAATGTTCACAATTTTTTTTTATTTCAAATATTTTTACATCATTTTTCATTTTTTGCACAATGTATACATTTTCATCTTGGTTATAGTCCCCATACAATTCCCACCCCCCCTTGCTTTGATCCTACTTCCTTCTCCCTCCCACCCCCCCATAGTGTGTCTCTGGTTTATAGTTGCTTATTGATTTTGACTTTTAATTTAGTATAATTAGTCTTTTTCCTGGTCCCTTATTTAGGTTTTCTAAATTCCTGCTATGAGTGAGACCATCCATTATTTTTCTTTTTCTTTTTCTGGCTTATTTTCCTGAGCGTGATCCCTTCCAGCTCCATTCATGTTGCTGCAAATTGCATGAGTTTATCTTTATTGATTGCTGAGTAATATTCCATTGTGTACATGTATCACATCTTTTTGACTGTTGTCTGTGAACTTCAGATTCAGTTAAATCAATAATTTTATTGTCTCATCTTTGTAATAGGCAAAGTAAATAAACAGT
Organism: Talpa europaea; assembly: GCF_964194135.1. NCBI lineage: Eukaryota > Metazoa > Chordata > Mammalia > Eulipotyphla > Talpidae > Talpa > Talpa europaea. Next base: position 52,127,561 of record NC_140081.1, on the reverse strand, counting down.
ACCAAGAATTCAAAGATACGTTAGACAGAGTCTGATGGAGGCAAAAGATAGATATATATGGAATTGACTATACAATAAGACACTCTAATAACATACAAACCCCTTTCATTCTTTCTTAGCAACAGTAAGTTCCAGAGTTACTGCCAGTTACTGCAGAAGCATAAGAAACTTGAATTACTTCCTAGGAATAGTTCTGTTAATCTTTCACCAGGCAGGCAAATTAGAACTACAAGCTTCACAGATATATAAAAAAGCATAAAATTGAAGATGATGCCAGTAATTATCAAGAAATAAGAAGAATGTTAACATCATGCTAGTTTCAGTTGTACTATATGCTGCACACAAAGTATAATTTACATGCTTTGGAGTTTTCCAGTTAAAGCTTCTTTGGATGCTTAAAATGTTTGCACGATTTAGAGAAACTAGTCTCAAAAGAATATGCTCATTAAAACAAATACATGTACAAACACACACAAAAACAGAAACAAATTATGTGTTAGTTGATTTGTTGGGAGAATATTTTGGCTTCTTTGAATTTCCTAGAAAAAAAAATGTACTTGCTTTCACTTTTAATTGCTGGGAAGAGATTTCTAGCTTCATTTGAGAAGCAGATTTAGAATTCAATTTCTTTTTCTTACAGAGTTATCTTTGGAAGAAATTGCAATGTAGGTGGCAGAATCATACTCTGCCCACAGTCTCAGCACATTCATTATAGTATTTGTTAGATTCTTGGTAATCAATCATTACTTTATTTCCCCAGCTTCATCAAGGTTTACAATTCATAGGCTATACTTGCCTCCTAAGCAAATTAATTTCCTGAGTAACTTCTAAAACGCACATTCCTTTTTCTTATTTAATTCATGCTTCATTATTTTTCAGTATCAGTTCTTGGTGTGAATTGAGAATTGATTTATTCTTAAGATAGTTACAAATAAACTATCAAACAAGATACCAAAGGATGTAAAAAGGGACACCGAGTAAGAATTCACCAGGATGGATACCTTTTAGTTCCCTTGGAAGGTTTATTGAAGTAGAGAATTAAGCAAATTATAGTTCAATAAAGAAGAATCCTTTTTAAAGGTTAAAGGTCAAGAGGTAATCTTGTAGCGGGGGAAGGAAAATATTCTCATTAATAATGGATATTGGCATTTGTGCAATCATTTCTATTTATAAATGGCACTATTATAATCTTCCCATTTAGTATAATATTTTAAATTATAAATCTTAAAGCCAAATATTAGGAAAGAAATGACTATTTACTGTGCTAACTGCAACATTAACAGAACATAGAAGAAACCGTTTCCTTCTCAGTGTTAATGTTAATTTTGTGCAGTATTCTCAGTATGGTGGAGGCTCTTACAAATATCAGTTGCTAAAACAAAATAAAATAATTCTGAGAAGATCACTTCTATAACTCGAAAGTCAGGAAGTGTAAGAGATGTGTTGATGAAAACCAGTACAGAAGCTACTACACAGTACAGTATTCTTTTACAGAAAACTTCCCTTTTGCACTAGAACAGAAACAAAAACACTCTAAATTATAAATGTCACTTTCTGTGGAACTTGAATCTGGGTTAGGAGATTGTCAACCAGGTTTTTCTGATCACGACATGACTTGATTTGTTGAGACAGTCCCATTGACCTGAAAATCTAATTTAGAGCATTCTTTTGTTGTGTATATTCTTCTGCCCTCAATATTAGTAATATGTCATTCATGCTCTGGGATAATTAAAAACTTTGGGATATGAATATGTCATAGTTGATCTAATAATTAGTAAAATAAAAATAAAAACAAAATTGCATTTCAAGAACAATAAAAATGAATCGTTTCTATGACAGTTTGGGATTTTGTCTTAAGAATAAACTAGTAACAGGCCTCCCCAGTGGCACAGCCGTTGAGCGCTGGGTTGCGAAGCTGCCCGCAGCCTCTGCAGCACCGGTTCCATCCCTGGCCGCAGCGAGGTTCCCACATGGTGTGCAGACCTCTCCTGCCGCCCGCTGCTACCCTCAGCAGTGTACTTCCGTCCTTCTGCCTGCTCTGCCCCCTGTTCTGGCTCTGGTGAATTCTCTCACCCTCCTGCGCTTCTGACTGTACCCAGTGCTTATATAAATAAATAAATAAATCTTAAAAAAAAGAAAGAATAAACTAGGAACAGAATATGTGGATACACCAGTAAAACTAAAAATTGGATAAAGAGACTATCTGGATTAACAATCATTAATTAAAAGACCATTAATTAAGCTTTTATTGAATAAGAACACAGTTCTACAGTCACAAAGATAGCTTAGTATTACTTAGTACTATATATTTTTTTAATTATTTATTTATTTATTTCTTTATTTTTACAAGCACTGGGTACAGTCAGAAGAGCGGGAGGGTGAGAGAATTCACCAGAGCCAGAGCGGGGAGCAGAGCAAGCAGAAAGACCGAAGTACACTGCTGAGGGGAGCAGCGGGCGGCAGGAGAGGTCTGCGCACCATGTGGGACCCTCCCCCAGTGGCCGGGGAGCAGCCGGGGATCGAACCGGCGCCGCAGAGGCTGCAGGCAGCTTCGCAACCCAGCGCTCAACTGCTGCACCACCGGGGAGGCCCCACTTAGTACTATATTATGGAGCAAATGAACCAACTGTACATTCTCAGAAGCATTCTTAGAACTAGACTTAGGGCCTCCCCGGTGGCACAGCGGTTGAACGCTGGGGTGCGAAGCTGCCCGCAACCTCTGCAGCACCGGTTCGATCCCCTGCTGCTCCCTGGCCACCTGAGGGAGGGTCCCACACGGCTCGCAGACCTCTCCTGCCGCCTGCTGCTCCCCGCAGCAGTGTACTTCAGTCTGCCTGCTCTGCTTCCTGCTCTGGCTCTGGTGAATTCTCTCACCCTCCCGTGCTTCTGACTGTACCCAGTGCTTGTATAAATAAATAAAAATAATTCTTTGAAAAAAAAAAAAGAACTAGACTTAAGCTTTCTCCTTGTATTACTCAGGATTTGTGCTTATGCAATTTGTAACCAGACAAGACATGCTCAGCTATTGATTCATGACTCCTTTGAAAAAATTCCCCAAAGAAAGTCTGCAACAAGATTATTTTTGACAATTTAGAAGGGGTATTTTGAAAGCACAGACATTTTTACTAGATTTTTCAATTGCCCTAAGTGAAAAAAAAGAAATGTGATTTTTATATTTTTTTATGAATTTGGGTGAGGTAAAACTTCTTCACCTTGAAAATATGATATTATCATTGCGAAGTGATGAAGTTTGTCTTTATATTAAGAAAAAGTTGCATCCTCCTATTATTGTAGCCTAGTAACCTACAAAGAAAATTTTAAATGCACTTGAGAAATGAGAATCTATTCCAGAAAGCTAATGTCATTTATTCCCTTGTCGTCTATTACCTACCATATTCCAGAGACTAAGTTATGTATGCAGGGAAATAGTGGACCTAGAAAATGGCCTGCTTCTTCAAAGATATAAATCAAATTCCTGGATCATTCCCAGAAGCATTGGACTGGACAACTCTCCCTGAAGCTGTTTTTCTGCCAAATGGAACAACTGCAGAAATCAGTAGAAATATGTTTTAGGATGAGTAACTTATAACCATGTACTCATGGTTAGCAACGCTTTAAAGGTATTTCAACTGTTTCTAGTCCTTAATGAAAAACTAGGCAAGAATCTCTGAATTTGACCAGGAGATTAATATTTCAATTCCCTACAGAATATCTTGATTATTTTTCCTGCTTCCAAGTCTGCTCTTGATTTTCTCATTTCTTTTAGTTGCAGCAAAGCAATATGATGGGTAAGAGTACAAACAATGGAATCAGACCACAACCATGTGATTCTGACCTTTGTTAGTATCTGACCTTGGAAAAATCATCTAATGTCTCAAAAATTCAATTTCTTCATCAATAAAATGGGGAATATAATAATACCTCACAACATTGTTATAAAGGTTAAATGACAATTTATTGGTTTAGCACGGAAATTTAATATTTGATATGTTCAACAAATGTTTAGTATTGTTATCAAGGACATCACCATTTTCTTAATACTGTTTTTCCAGTCATTCAAAAAGATTTTAAAAACAATTGTCTACATATTTCTTCTTTATAAACATTTTTTAAAATGTAACTCACGTAATGAAAATTCAAAGATTTAGAGTATATGACATAATAGTTTTAATGTGTATTCAGAGTTGTACAACAATTAGCATAAATATTTTATAACATTTTCATCATGACAGGAAGATCTGTACTTATTAGCTATTTCTCTCAATGATTTTCCATATGACCCAACAATTCCACTCCTAGGTATCTAAGCACACAAAAACACTAATTCCAAAGGAAACCTGCATTCCTATGTGTATAGCAGCACTATTTTCAATAGCCAAGATTTGGAAACAACTTACATACCCCAGAACAGATGAATGGATTAAGAAGATATTGGTACATATATACAATGGTATACTACTCAGTGATCAAAAAAGATAAAGTCATGCCTCTCTGGCAACATAGATGGAAGTAGAAGGGATTATACTAAGCCAAGTGAGCCAGAAGGAGAACTATAAATACTGGATAGTTTCACTTATAGGTGGAATCTAGAGAAAACAAACAAAGGATAGGACAAAGGCAAACTGTAAGACTGACCCTTGAACACAGACCATAGATCTGAAACATTCAGTAGAAGGAGCGAAAGGAAGGGGTGGAGTCAGGAGAACATGGTGGAGTATGGCGGAGGACTGTGGGCACTTTGGTGGTAGGAAAACTAAGGTGACCATCATGTTATTTATACCACCACCAGATCTTGGCTTCTAAACATCTCTGAGAATTGTTCCTTTATTTTCAATATCTCAGTCACCAATGTATTCTATCTACTACATGTCACTGGGAATGTCAGAGTGCCCTATAACTTGTTTCCCAATACAAACAGGATTTATCTTCCTAAATAGAATTTTGGGGTAAAGCCATTGAAGGTGAACTAGAAATTTAAGCATCTAGTAGCACTGACTATGTTTGAAAGTACTCTGCATGTTTGTAGAAATTCTACATCTTGCTCATAGGACAGGACAAGTGTTCCACTCCAAAAACTGAACTCATAATAAATATGACATTTCCATGACTGCAGTGGTGATTACAAGGGTAAAGTTGTATGTACTTTATACCACTGTATTTCCATGGCTAATCATAGCAAAAGATACATAGTAGACATTCAGCAAATTTTTGATGAACAAATAAATGACTTTATGAATGAAAGACTATCACAGATGCCATTAGTACCCTTATTTTTGTGTGAATGAAATTTTTGATATTTTCATAATATCTTTCATAGGGAATTGACATCCATTTGTATGTCATTTTCCATTCAACCCAATTTATGATGGCTTAGTTATCATCTGACATATGAGAACAGGGAAGTTATTTATGAATGTTATGATTAACAATGAGCTGGAATATGCACAACAACTAGATCCTCAAAATTTCTGAAAACAATAAAGAGAACTTGATTCTGAGGAAAAAAAAAGATTATTGGGCAGGAAAGAGAAAGACAAAGAGCTTAGTCATTAAGAACCACTTTAAGTAGATAGAAAAATGTTAACTACTGCTTTCAATCCAATTAGCAAATGGCAGACCATATTTTGAAATAAAATAAAACCTTATAGATAAAATTTACTTTCCATGAAATGGACACTAACAATGGGTGGTTTATTTATATTCCACTTATTAGTGATTCCATCTGGCATTTATCTTTCTACTTCTGACTTATTTCACTTAGGTTTATCCCTTCAACTCCATCCATATTGCTGCAAAATGGCATGAATTTATCATTTATTATTGCTGAGTAGCATTGCATTGTATATATGTAGCACATCTTCTTAATACACTCATCTGTGGTTGGGCACTTCGCTTTTTGCCATATTTTGACTGTCATAAATAGTGCTACCACCAATATAGGGTTGTGTTTTTCCTTCCTAATTAATGTTTTTGTACTCTGGGTAGATATCTAGGAGTGAAATTGTTGAGCTGTATGGCAGATACAACTGGGTTGGACTATTCTACATTTCTACTAAAAGTGCAAGAAGTTTCCTTCTTCTCCTCACCCTCACCAGAACTTGATGCTGCTGGTCATTTTGATGTAGGCCATTTTTTTCTGGTGTCAGATGGTATCTCATTGTGGTTTTGATTTGAACTTCCCTAATGATAAGTGATGGTGAACATTTTCTCATGTGCCTATTGGCTGTCTGTGTCTTCTTTTGAGAAGTGTCTATTTAGCTTCTCTGGCCATTTCTTCATTGGGTTATTTGTTTTCTTTTTGTTGAGTCACACAAGCTCTTTGTAGAATTCTGATATCAATCCCTTGTTAAATGATTGGTGTGCAATATTTTCTCCCATTCCGTAGGGTGTCTCTTTATTTTAGTTATCATCTCATTCACTGTGCAGAAGTTTTTTGTTTGATGTAGTCCCAGGTTTTTTATATTCTCTTTTGTTTTCCTTGCTTCTGGGGATAAGTTCAAAAAGAAGTTCTGAAATTTTTGACATAGAATATTTTGCCAATGTTTTCTTTTTTGTATTTTATGGTTTCAGATATTACATCCAAACCTTTTATCAATTTTGAGTTGAATCATATTAACATATCATTAATCATATCAACAATGTATTGTTGGTGGGAATGTGAACTGGTGAAATTATCATGGAAAACAATGTGGATTTCTTTTAAAAATTTAAAAAATAGAAATACTATATGATCTGGCAATCCCACTTTTGTACATATAGTCAAAGAAAATTAAACAATTAAAAAATCTCACATCTTCCGCAATATTTGCAGCAGCATTAATTCTTTTTTTTTCCCCCAGGGTATTTTATTTATTTTTTAAAATTTTACTTTGTATATATTTTACATCTTTCTTCCTTTTTGTACAATGCATGCTTTCTCTTTTCAGGTATAGTTCCCCACAAAATTCCCATCACCAATTCACCCATGCACCCATCACCATAGTCCCTTGTGTAAGAACGCATTCCCACCCCATTTTGATCCCTCTCCCTCCCCTTCTCCTGCAGAGTGTCTCTGATTAATAGTTGCCTGTTAATTTTGTTTTTTGATTTATTATATTTATTTTTTTCCTGGTCCCTTATTTGGTTCCCCTTCATTCCTCCTATGAGTGAAACTATCCAATATTTTTTTTTTCCTTCTGGTTTATTTCACTGAGCATAATCCTTTCCAGCTCCATCCATGTTGCTGTGAATGGCCTGAGTTTATCTTTTTGGTTACTGAATAGTACTCCATTGCGTATATATACCACCTCTTCTTGATCCAGTTATCTGTTTTTGAGCATAGCTTACCAATTCCATAGTTTACCAATTATATATGGTGCTGTAATGAACATAGGGGTACAGGTATCCTTTTGAATTAATATTTTTGTGTCCTTTGGGTAGATTCCTAGGAGTGGAATTGCTGGGTCATATGGAAGCTCCATTTTCAGTAGTGTGAGGAACCTCCACACAGCTTTCCATAGTAGTTGGACCAATTTGCATTCCCACCAGCAGTGTAAGAGAGTCCTTTTTCTACACATCCTCTCCAGCATTTGCTTTTGCCCGTTTTTTTTTTTTTAATATGAGTCATTTTCACTGGTGTCAGGTGGTATCTCATTGTGCTTTTGATTTGCATTTCCCTGATTACAGGTGATGTTGAACATTTTTTCATATGCCTATTGGCATTTGTATTTCCTCTTTGGAGAAGTGTCTTTCTAGCTCTTCTGCTCATTTTTTATTTTTATTTTTTATTTTTTACATCATTGTTCATTTGTATTTATTTATTTTTTATTGACCATATCAATAGTTTTTATTTCTTTCTATTAAATTTATATACTTTTTAGTTGTTTCTTGTACCTACATTTCCTTTCTTTTGATTTTTTATATATTTTTTTATTTTTTATGTCATTGTTCACTTTTAAACAATATTTGCCTCCCCCCATAGAGTTTCCTTCACCGATGCACCCATGCACCATCACCTAAGTCCCCTGTGCTCCTCCCTCCCACCCTCTAATCCCTCTTCCTCCTCTTCCCCTGTAGTAAGTCTGATTTATAATTGTCTGTTTTTGTTTTGTACTGTTATTATTTTTTACACTGATGTCTTATTTGGTTCCCCTATATTCCTGTTATAAGTGAAAACATCTGATATTTTTCTTTTTCCTTCTGGCTTATTTCACTGAGTGTAATTTCTTCTAGTTCCTTCCACATTGCTGCAAATAGCATGAGTTTATCTTTTTTGAAGCTGAATAATAGTCCATTGTGATATATGCCACATCTTCTTGATCCAGTCATCTATTTTTGGGCATTTGGGTTGTTTCCAGGTCTATTTACCTATTGTAAATAGTGCTTCAATAAACATATAGGTACAGGTATTCTATTCTTCCCATTTTTTTGACTGGATTGTTTAATTTGTTTTTGTTGAGCTGTGTGAGCTCTTTGTAGAATTTTCTGATCAGTCTCTTATCAGTTGTATTGTGTACAAAACATTTTTTCCCATCCAGTAGGGTGTCTCTTTTTTTTGGTTAATGTCGCTTTTGCTATGCAGAAGATTTATAGTTTGATGCAGTCCCAGGTGTTCATCTTTTCCTTCACTTTTTTTTTTTTTTTTGCTTTGGGGGATATGCCTTTAAAGGTATTACTTAGATGTATGTCATGTAGTGTTTTATCTGTATTTTATTCTATATATTTTACAGTTTCAGGACATATCCAAGTCTTTCATCCATTTTGAGTTATTTTTTGTGCATTATATGAGGTGGTAATCTAGCTTGATTTTTTTTGCTTGTAGCAGTCCAGTTTTCCCAGCACCATTTATTGAACAAACCGTCCTTGTTCCATTGCATATTCTTTGCACCCTTGTCAAAGATTAGTTGTCCATATATAAGTGGTTTTATTTTTGAGTTTTCTATTCAATTCCATTGGTCTGTGTGTCTGTTTTTGTTCTAGTACCATGCAGTTTTAATTACTATGGCTTTGTAGTATAGTTCAAAGTTTGGGAATGTGATACCTCCATTCCCCTTCTTTTTGGTCAGGAGAGCTTTGGCTATTCAAGGTATTGTGTGGTTCCATATGAATTTCATCAACATTTGCTTCATTCTTTGAAGAATGTCATTGAAATTTTCATTGGAATAGCATTGAATCCATAAATTGTTTTCAGTAGGATGGCCATTTTTCATAATGGTAATTCTTCTGATCCATTAGCAGGGGACATCTTTCCATTTCTTTGTGTGTTCTTCTATTTCTTTTAACAAAGTTTTATAATTTTCTTTGTATTGGTCCTTCACCTCTTTTATTAGATTTTTTCTGAAGTATTTTATGTTTTTGGTTTCAATTGTAGAAGGGCTGGTTTTCTTGATTTCTTCTTCTTCAGATTGATCGTTTGCATATAGAAAGGCTACTGACTTTTGTGTGTTGATTTTGTGTCCTACAGCAGCATTATTTCAATAGTTAGGATGAGGAAACAACCTAAATCTCCTGCAATGGATAAATGGATCAAGAAGATGTTGTATGAACACACCATGAAGTATTATGTTGCCATAAAAAGGATGAAATGCAGCCATGTTCAACAAAAATGGAGGAAATTTGAGAGAATTATGTGCAGCAAAGTAAGGCAGAATGATAAAAACAAATACTGGGCATTCACATAACAGACAATTCCACAATGTAAAACACTTAAAAACTAGTGGATATCAATAAATATCCTGAGAACTCTTGGGTTAAGAAGGAAGAGGAGGGAGAGGGTCAAGAGGACACAAGAGATGGTGATGGATAAAAAATAAACCTCATGAAATATCATCTCATACCTGTGAGAATGATCCATATCTAAAAGACCAGAAATAACAAATGTTGGCAAGTGTATGGGAAAAAAAGGGACCCTCATATACTATTGTTGGTAGTATATTCTGTTCCAGCCCCTATGGAAAACAATATGGAGTTTTCTTAAACCATTTAAAATAGATCTACCATATGATCCAGCAATTCCACTCCTAGGTATCTATTTGAAGAATGCAAAAAAACTAATTTTAAAGGATATATGTACTCCTATGTTTACGACAGTACTATTTACTGTAGCCAAGCTATGGAAACAACCTAATATCCAAGGATTAAGAAGTTGTTTTATGTATGTGTATACATACATACACATGTATGTATGTATGTATACACATACATATATATACACACACACATATATATACAGTGGAATGCTACTCAGCTATATAAAAAAGATGAACTCTTGCCATTTGTGACAATATGAATGCAACCAATAAGATTAGTCAGAATGAGAAAGACAAAAATACTGGATGGTTTCAGTCATATGTGGATTATAAAGTAACAAAACAAAGGGTCAGACAAAATCAAATCAAATCAAAGTCTAGAAATCTGAACGTAAATTTGAGGTTACCAGAGGAGTAGGGCAAGGTGGAGAGCAAAGTGTGGAGATGGTCCAATGCACTATGTTGGGGTACTGCAGGGGTGTGTTGTGGTAACATACCTGAGGAGGTGTGAACCTAGGTATATACAGTGTTGTAAACTCAATCATATACAGTGTTGTAAACTAATATTAACTCAATAAAAAGGAAGATTTCTTGGGTAAACAACCATTTCACTCTCTTATTTGTTTCATAATTTTAAAATTATTTTGCTTCTTAACGGTCCTAAATGATCCTCAGAGCAATGGGAAAAAGACATTGCAGCAGTCTATTGAGGAAGAAACTGAGACCTAATAATATGGAATGATTTGTTCAATGTCACATAACCAGCAAATAATAATATACTAGCTTTATTGTTATCAGAGTTTGGGTCTACTCATGTGAAAAATGGAAATAATTTCTGACCCTTCTACCTCATTACATTTCAGGTTAGATACACTAAAATAATAATGTGCCATGATTTGGTTGTTAAACGTGTATGAGCAATAATTTGTTCCTACATTCATGTGCTGTTAATTATAGGGCCAGACTAACCCAGATCCTAAGTTGAGTTGTCACAAAAGACTGCCAAATAGAAGGTAACTATAAAAAGAAAAATCTTAGGAATTTTAAATTTCCTGAAATATGTGAAATTATAATGATCAGCGTTGACTAAAGAATACGCGAAAGAAATGCCAATAGTTCTAAGTAAACTCAATCATCTGGCCCTGTGTAAGGCATAGACTTCTTACTCTTTCCCTCCATCCCTTCTCATCTGTGGTCTAGCCAGGAAAATGAAGGATGTCTTTGCAAAACCCCTACATTGAAGATAGGATCTTGGATTCAGAGTCAAGGAAATCTCTGGGAAAAATTTCAACCTGGAATTTCTTGGACAGAGAGGTGGTCACAACATATCCATGTCCCTTTAGTAAGTAGATTGATAAATAGGGTAAAGCCGTATACATACATGTGTGTGTATAATGTTATTGCCTTTGCAGGATAGGATTTAATAAAACACTTAAAAAGCTGTCATCTCCAATCATCAGTCTCCACAGGATGAGCTTCATATGATGAGGTTCTCTTTCAGTGGAATGCTACTCAGCTATATAAAAAAGATGAACTCTTGCCATTTGTGACAATATGAATGCAACCAATAAGATTAGTCAGAATGAGAAAGACAAAAATATAGGAATGTAGGAAAACTGTGAATAAATAGCATGATTATAGTGACTGCACATGTAAAAGTTTCAATAGTTATTTCTATCTCAGCCTCTTTGAGATTATTGGTTTTTGTCCCGCTGAAGCTGTGTTAGCATCTACCTAAATTTTATATCTCCTGTGCACAGTTCTATCTCACTAAACACATAAATATGCACACACCTATTTTGCTCTCTGCAGATTTCATAGCAGATTACTAAAGAGAAACAGGCTGTGGTTTCCTTGAAAAATGGGCAGTTGAGAAGGCAGAAACAGTATATTTCTGATTTACCATTACACTAGATTAAGAAATTAAAATTACAAAACTAACTACAAGAAAGAAAAATTTTGTTGAGAATAAACCAAGTAACTATAAAACGGGTTTTCACGTATTTTTTAAATGGAAGACCTTATTATAAAGGTATAGAATAGTCACGAAAACTGCTTTTGTGACCTAGATGGGTGCTGAGCTGGAGAAGGTTGGGTTAATGCCAAGTTAATGTGGGGAATCAGGGCCCAAGTTTGAAAAAACAGAGCCAGGGTCAGGGGCTATTGTGACAGGACAGAGGGAGAAAGACACTATGTGGCGGGCTTCCCTCTGGTCTTGCTCAAATCTGAGGGAGCAGAGTTGGTGGGAGCAGGTGAGGCACGTTTTGCCCCTGTGAGCCTCCGCCAAGGGCTCCACCTCCCCTCCTCTTCCCCCACTGGCACCCCCCCACCCCCATCCCAGAACTTGAAGCCCCTCTCGCTCCTCCCTAGGCTCCTCCCTGGCCCCGCCCACCGTCTCCCACTCAGCTTGTAACAGAGTCTTAAGAATCCCCCGACCTGTGCTAGCAGCGGTGTAAGGCAGACAGGGGAGGCAGTAAGTAGGTGCTGCTAGGGCCAGCACGATCTTCTTTCCCATCCTGCAGCCCAGGACGCTGATTCCAGCCTGCACTTAACCTCGCAGCCCAAAGATTCACCATGGTGAAAATCGCCTTCAACACACCCACAGCGGTGCAAAAAGAGGAGGCTCGGCAAGACGTGGAGGCCCTAGTGAACCGCACAGTCGGAGCTCAGATCTTAACCGGCAAGGTAGCAGTTTCCAATACACTCCTGACAGCCTGCTGGTGTTGGAAGGGGTTGGGGAGGTGGGAGAAAGGAACGGGGCAGGTGGCGGAGGATAAAATGAAAGCTGCCTTTCTGATCCTGCTTTCCCAGGCGGTCTTGTCTGAACTATCCTTCGGGTTTGCTGCCTCTCACGGTTCTGTCTAGTCAGCCACTTTCTTTTGCGGTGCCCTACACCCACTTTTTATCCCTGCACGTCGAGCCAAGTTCCTGCGGTTCTAATTCACGCAGCATATGGCTGAATGATGTTGGAGAGAGCTCGAGGAGAACCTCTGGGAATCAATGTCATCTCTTTGGGAACATGTGGGAGACTAGGATTCAGTGAGAGGAATGCTGCCGAATCCCCCTCTCCAAAGGCATGCACAATTTGCCCAGGGGCAGAGTGGACATGCAGGGTGAGCAAGGGCAGGAGATTATACTCTTCTTTCTTTCCTTTTGACGTGGATGAAGTTCGATGACTCTAAGTCCTTCTAGGATCACTGTGTGTTGGGGGAGAGGACAGGGTAGCTTTCACTTGAAGCAATAAAGGTTGACGCAGGTATGTGTGTCCGCTTGAGCATGGATATTTTCGATTTTTCCTTGGTCACAGGGGGCTTTAAGTATTTGGTAATGGAATTAGTCAAAGTTGAAATTGGTCTTAATTAGAATTTGGGATGTTCACTGCGCTCTCTTACTGCAAGAACTTTGTGTGTTTTTCGAGTGGCAATTCCTAAACAAAAACTTACTTCCATAAAAATTAATTTGGAGACTTTATTTCCTTTTTCTTTTTTTAGTATTTCCTTTTTGAGTCATGGTGATCTCAACCCCCCTCCCCCCATGTAGAGATGTAACTCATGTCCAAGCTTGTAATTTAAAACTATTAACATTGCAAGAACTGGGAGAGTATTCAAAAAAATATATATTAACCATTATTTATTCAGTCCAATTTCCTTTAAACATCTATCATGGTTTCAATGTTTTAAACTACTTCTCATTTCTTCAGTAAAATCACAATGTTAAAAAGCACAATGATATTTTCTTCTTGTTATACAAGATCTATGAAGATCTTTTGTGTTCAGAATGGAAATTTTAAATGTGCTTTCATTGAAATGATAACCCTGTGGTAAAAATGATCGTGTACATAATCTGAAATACTAATGTGTTTATGTGCAAGTTTTATCATGAAAACATTCAATATTTAAGCCAGCAATCAGACTAACTTTTGTGTATTATACATTTCAGAACGCAAAAGTAACACTCCCTTGCATTGTTGAGGTTTTGATTAAATGGCAGAAGGTTAAATATGTAACCTACTGACTTTGTAAGTGTAATGGCCAGATTTTTGGGGAGGTCTAATTAGATGCCAGTAGTTAAATATAGTCACATAGTTATCCTTTTTTTTTTTTTTCTCAGCAGCAAAAACCTCATGACTTGTAGTTGGATTCAGTTAATATGCAAGTTATACTTCTTGCCAGGCTTGTGGTGTGATGAGAAATAAACAAATTTGAGCATTTGCACTGTGATTAGATTTCTTTGTTAGGTGTTGAGAAACCCCCGTAGGATCCTGACTTGGCCACTGCAGGACACTGATTTTATATTACTTGAAACATCATATTGTGATGTTTAATATTGGTCAGCTTATCTGATATTGGGCACAACAGAATAGTATATCACAGGCTGTGTGTTAAAATGCAGTTCACAGAGAAATTAGCTATAATAAGTGACAACCACCAACACCCTGAAGACCAGAAAATTTAAATGAAAGCAAAAAGCCTTTATTTCTAGTATGGTAGGAAACTTTTTGTAATTGAGACTCTAATATTTAGACTTTGCTTAGTAATAGACTCCCTGAATATTGGAAGGAAAAAAGAAATTGTAGTTTATATTGTTCTCATATCTCAGAAATAAAAGAAAAATACATTTGTTACTTTGAATATTTCAAAGTAAGTCATTTTGTAATTTATAGGCAGGTCACTCATCTCTATGGATCTCATATTAATCAACTGAAATATAATTTCTAAGTCTAAAGTAGAGTGATTCGCACTCATAATTTATAGTTCTGTCTTTGCAGTGTCAATTTTAAACATTTAATAACAATAATTAAAATTTCTGAAAAATTTTAAGTCAAGGAAAAGCCCTAAGGTTTACAGAAAATTAATGAAAGGTTTGAACTTAGATAAGTGTAGTTAAGAAAATGTGAATACCAAATTTCTTTGAATTTCAAAGAAAAATAATTTTCTGAAAAACCATTTATTAATTGTTGCTTCTCAGAATTCATGCATATGTTTTCACCAAATTAACTGATTGTTAGCCATATAATCATAATAGTAGTTGTCATGGAAAAGAGCTAATGGCCTAAAAGACTAAAACAATTATATTTATATACCAATTTGAATGACTTAAACTTTGATTACCAGAGACTAGATTTGCTGACTTCATATATTCTACCCTTATGTAATAGTGTGTCTTTAGGATATTTTGACATAGAAAAATAGGATTGGAGGACCTTTTGATCCACTGCTCTGGGAAAAGTGCAGAATTAATAAGTTACTTGTTTGCTTTGAAATCTTTCTTGTTCCAACTAAGCAAATGACTGACTGAAAAGAATTTTGTAGTCACTATTACACACATTTTGTACCTAACTATTTCAAATACTATACTTTAAAATTTAATGTTTTGCCTAGAACTTAGAAAATATTATTTCATTCATGCAACATATAGCTATAGAATATTGGGTGACATTGGGAAGCCTAATATCTCTCTAAAAATAGGAACAATATGAAATATCTCATTTTCTATATTTCAATTTCTAAAATAAGGTGAAATAGCATATAGGTGTCTTATAGAACTCCTTCCTATAGACCTTAACTTTCAAAAAAATCTTAATGAAATTATTTAATAGATTTTTTTAATTGACAGCAAATAGATTTACAAAAAAATTGTCAAGAAACACAATTGTATTCCAGAAAGTAAGCGATTATATCACTATACAAATCCAAACAGTAATAATTCCTTTTATTTAGAGAGGATAACTTATTTCATAAATGAATGACTATTTTCAGCTAATTCTACAAGTATGTATTTTGAAATAACTTTATGTCTATATTTGGGTTTGGAAATGCTAGAAGGAGGGTTAATATAACTGGAGATTTTCACATCTATTAAATTCCATTCATTGTCTTGAAGTGATTTTAGGTAAGGATAATAGCGTCTTTTAAAAATATTTTGGGTTTCAAGGAACATAAATCACACAGAAAAGAAACTATATGTCTAAAAGTGCAATCAGTTTGTTTAGTTATTTGTTAACTTTCAAATGAAGTGCTATTGTTTTACATTCTTGTTAATATTTTGACAGTATAGGATTTCTCCTCTCAGGTGTGATCACCATAGCGCTCCCATTTGATTTTGTTTTTCAATAATAGGAACTCCTAGTCCCGTCCCAGGAGAAAGAAAGTTCCTCTGGGAGATGCATGCTGACTCTCTTAGGCCTGTCATTCATCTTGGCAGGACTTATTGTTGGTGGAGCCTGCATTTACAAGTACTTCATGCCCAAGGTAATAATTACAATTATTATTTGTATTACTTAGTTTTATACATTTAGTAGCAACTTAAATAATACTGTGTTCGTACCAGAGAAATGAAAATTTAGGGACGATTTCCAATTTCCTTTTAGTTTATAAAATTGATTAGTCTTCATGGTGACAAATATAGTCAACAATCTTTAGCTTCGTAAAATATACAATGAATTGATATGAGTGTGAGATATGATACAAATGTCATGGTAGTATTAGAATATTTTGTTCCTGCATTTTCTTCTTCTAGAATACTATCTACCATGGAGAGATGTGCTTCTTTGATTCAGAGCTCCCTGCAAATATCCTTCGAGTAGGAGAGCCCTACTTCCTTCCTGTCACTGAGGAAGCTGACATTCGCGAGGATGACAACATCGCAATCATTGATGTGCCCGTACCCAATTTCTCTGATAGTGACCCTGCAGCAATTATTCACGACTTTGAAAAGGTGGGCTTCTCATTCCTACTGGTTTTTTCTCAGCTTATTTATTTGTACTAAACCTGTTTATAAATGTAGTTGTTGTTGTTGTTGTTGTTGTTGTTTTCAGAAGAAGGGTACCAGAATTCATGATTATAACACATAGATAATCTCACTAATGTCCTGCGATTTCTTTTTTTTAATTGAAGTAACATTGGTTTATACAAATATTTTAGGTGTACAGGCTTACAAATCAACATATGTATATAGCACATTATGTACATCTTTTTGCAACAAAACCTTTTTCATTCCTTTGATATTGAATATACATTAGTTGATTTTGAAAGGCTGAAGCTGCTTATTCTAATGGTAGTTGGAAAATCCTCAGTGTTGATACTGTCTATATCATACCTCACTTTTCTCCCCTCCCCAACAGGGCATGACTGCTTACCTGGACTTACTGCTAGGAAACTGCTATCTGATGCCGCTCAATACCTCCATTGTTATGTCTCCAAAGAATCTGGTGGAACTCTTTGGCAAACTGGCTGTATGTATTTTGGATGTCAAAATTTTTATAAACATTTCCAAATATTTTTTCCTTTCAAAAAATAATGATTTGAACCAAAACATTCCAATTCACTGAAATATAGTTTTCAAATAAGAAGTATGCTGTGAACCTAAAATTGCTCTAAAAAGTCTATTTAAAAATGTATCTGCTATAGATAAAGATTTAAATAATCTTTTTAAAGAATTTATCACCAGTTGTTTTTTTTAATTACGATTTTTAGAGTGGTAAATACTTGCCTCACACTTACGTGGTTCGTGAAGACCTAGTTGCTGTGGAAGAGATTCGCGATGTTAGTAACCTTGGCATTTTTATTTACCAACTTTGCAACAACCGTAAGTCCTTCCGCCTTCGTCGCAGAGATCTTCTGCTAGGTAGGAAATTAATATCTTCCTTTATCTTGTGTAACTGGGAGACTGAAATATAGTGGGAAAAGCTAAGAGCAAATTTAGATCTTTTTTTATTTACACAAATGCTCAACAGGCACTTTTTATCGAGATGTCTTGGTTTATAACTTTATACAAGTTTCAGGTGTACAGTATTATAATTTGACATCTGTATACACTTCAGTGTGCTCACCATGTAAAGTCTAGCTTCTATTCTTCACCATAAAATTAACCTTTTTATATATTTTGCCTACTTCCCAGCCCTCTTCCTCTCTGGTAATCACTAGTCTGTTCTATCTATGAGTTTGTTTTGTTTCTTCCTTTATATTCCACATATGGGTGAAATCACATACTATCTGTCTTTCTTTGTATGACATTTACCTTAGCATAATACCCCTGAAGTCCAGTCAAGTTAGAAATGGCAAGATTCCACTGTTTTATGGCTGAGTAGTATTTCATTGAATATAAAGTTATTTGTGGCTTAATGTTTCATTCGGCAATGCACTGCATATATGATAGTTCCAATAGGTTATAGCATATAGACTATGTGTGTTGTAGGGTATACCATACAGGTTTGTGTAATTACACTCTATGATGTTTGCACCACAAAGTCACCTAACAATGCATTTCTCAAATTGTATCCCCATGTTAAGCAACAAATTATTGTATACAACAAATCTTTATCCATTCATCCTTGGATGGGCACTTAGCTTTTTCCCACGTATTGGCAATTGCAAATAGTGCTGCAGTGAACATAGGGGTGCATATATAATTTTTGAATTAGCTTTTTATTTTACTTTGTTTTCTTCTCTAACAATTTATAATGGTGAACATTTTTTTTCATGTTGCTGTTGGCCTTTTGTTTGCCTTCTTTGGAGAGATGACTATTCAGATCCTCTACCCATTTTTTAATCAGATTGTATGTTTTTGAGTTGTTGAGTTGTATGTGTTCTTTATGTATATTGTATATTAACCCCTTATCAGATTATGATTTGCAAATATCCTTTTTTTTGTGTATTTCCTCACAGGTTTCAACAAACGTGCCACTGATAAATGCTGGAAGATTAGACACTTCCCCAATGAGTTTATTGTTGAGACCAAGATCTGTCAAGAATAAGAGCCAACAGAAAGAAAAAAAAAATCAGTAGCAATAAGAAGTCAGTGCTTTATAATATGATTTCAATATTAAAGTTGGGTGGGATACTGAAGAAATTTACTCATGCATTTACTCTATTGCTTATACTAAAAAAAAAAAAAAAAAAAAAAAAAGAAAGAAAAAAAGATAAAATACCAGCAACTGCATACTCTTGTCAGTTTTTTTATTTCACTGACATTGTTTGTTGTTTGAAACTGAAATAAAGTGTATTTTTTATTTTTTTGTTTGAATTTATAGGGTTTAAACTCCTGAAAACAGCATGAATGTGTCAGCTAACATCTTGACAAGAATTTCCATTCTTTGAATTTTTTAAAGTAAACTCTACTCAATTACATTGTAGAAGATGATTTAAATTTAAAATTGCTTTGATCTTTTTGTGAAAAGGATGTCAAATCTCTTAGCATTAACTTTTTTTTAATTTTCATTTATTGCAACTTTCCTGAATTTAGGAATTATACCTTTGCATTTTTGTTAAGTGTTCTGTAATAATTCTGACTTATATGTGAAAAAATTTTATAAGTGATTTTCACTAATGCAATGATTCTCTTTTACTAATATGTAAATCCACATTGTGAAATCCAGAAAACTGTAAAAGTGCCGAATGCTGTGAGGACTATGTTATAAAGACTATGAATGCTACAACTGTATAATAAATTTTACCATATTCAACCACTGTTCTTACTTGAGGTATATTTATTGTGAAAATTTATCATTACTTATTTAACTTTAGTGTACCTGCAACGATAGAAAATTATTAAGCTAGCTCTCCCCTAACTCCACATATTTATATTTTATAATCTCATATTTTACTCCTTTTTGATGTTATGTCAAATACTCTTTTATTATTTTACAAATACTCTAGAATTGGCTCACATGTAAATTGAATTACATTTCCATGGCAAGTTTAAACCTTTTAATGTGTTTCCTTTTTCACAAAAACATCATATACAGCTATAATAGATTACTAAGAACAAAGTTTGAATAAGATGTTAAGATTAAGATTTTTAAGAACTTCACACTATGGTCTCTAGCTGCCTACACAGCTCCTATTGATTATGTTACAGCTGGCAAATGAAGAAGCATCTGTTGGAGAACGTGGCACTACTACTGAACTGAGGAGTATCCAGGAGGAGTCAGCCACCAGCCACCAGTGTCCACATTCTCCCTGAAAGTGTGTGGAAGCATACTCACTGCCTACAGTCAGCTATGTCCACATTAGCACAGAACAGACATGTCAGGTTCAGAATGTTCTTGAAACTTTTTTTTTTTTTTTTTTTTTATAAATTTTATTGTTATATTCCCCATACAATTGCAGCCCCCCATTCTGACCCCAATCCCTCCCCTCCCGCCCCCGCCCCCCTAAAAGTGTCTCTGGTTCATAGTTTTTTGTTGATTTTGATTTTCACTTTCTTATAGTTATTCATTTTCCTGGTCCCTTATTTAAGTTTTCTAGATTCCTGCTATGAGTGAGACCATCTTTTATTGCCTCAATTTCTTCTGCTCTAATGTAGGTCACTGAGCACTTTATCGATGGGTGTCCCTGTTGAAAAAATGATCAGAGATCTTCCTGGTGGTGCAGGGGTTAAAGTCTTAGTGTTATCAAACTATTGCCAGCCACTGCATACTGTGTTCGATCCCCTGCCAGGGAGCTAACACACATGGCCCAGCAGACCTCTCCTGTCTCACCCGCTGCTCCCCTCAGCAGTGTATTTCAGTAGATCCAACTGTGCTACTCCCCACTCTGTCTCTGGTGAATTCTCTCTCCCCTCTATACCTCCCCACACCTCTGGCCTACACCTTAGTTCTTGTGTGCATAAATAAATAAATCTTTAAAAAAAGAAAAAAGAAAAATGATCAGTACAGGTGCCACTGTCAAGAAAATCACAAGTTACATGACTTAACCCTCAAGTTACATAACTTAATCCTCAAGTTACATAACCTAACCCTCCCCCTGCTTCCATCCTTAATATGTTAACAATTTTATCATTTTAGCTTAGACGATAATTTGAAAACACTATTAGGAAAATAAATCCTGCATTTTTGATGTTGTCATTTTTACGAATCAATGTTCTGAA
Source organism: Talpa europaea (assembly GCF_964194135.1). Lineage (NCBI taxonomy): Eukaryota > Metazoa > Chordata > Mammalia > Eulipotyphla > Talpidae > Talpa > Talpa europaea. Next base: position 52,106,685 of record NC_140081.1, on the reverse strand, counting down.
CATACTAAGGGTGAACTAACATACTGGTGAAACAAATGACCTTTGCTTAAAATCATACAAAAGGGGGGGATCAGTATTTTAAACACATTTTTCTTTTAATAAGTTAAAAATTGTCCCTGATAACTGATCACCTGCTGGTAAAGGCAATCAATTTTGATAGCCAAAATTGTACCCAGTCAAATACATAGTCCTCAATATGTCATTATTTAAAAACTAAAATACATTTTAATATAAAAATTTTAAACTCCTGTCTGCCAGAAGATGGCAAACAGACAGGATCTTTGAGTTGTTGTTTCTCACAGGAACACCAAGGGTAGTGCCTGGAGGGAACACCCACATCTACAATGGACCTGGGGATGAGAGGACCAAATTGTCAGCAAAAAGGACAGCCAGAAATCATCAGAAAGGGGAGAAAAGACTGAAAAACTAAGTCGGGAATGGTGTCACCTCAGTGGAAGGGCTGAGAAGGAGAAAAAACGATTCTCTATGAGAGCATAGCCTGTTTCACAGTGCAATAAGGAACACTCAGGCTCAGGAGCTGGATCAGGAGTAGAGAGAGTCACATGGTCATCCCCAGTGTGGCTCCCAAGAACAACTCTAACTGCCCTGGGGAGCCTGGGAAGATATATCCCTCTCTTAACCTGAGTTACATGGTCAAGATATATCCCTCTCTTAACCTGCACTTACATGAAGATTATGGGAAGTCACAGAAAACTTGATCTGCTTGGTAGCTCATTCAGGGTTACCATGGAACATAATGCTTGCATAGAATTTTTGGCAGGAGACTGCTAAACTCCAGCTTTCCAGGTGGCTGGAGGTTTGCCCACTATTCCCCTTCCTATTCCTGCAAGACCTTTGCACTGTGCTGACAAAGAGGGTGAAAACAAGGGACCCTGTGCAGCCCCAGTGTGGCCATATCTCACATGTGTGGACTTTTCAGCAGGGGACTGAATATTAACTGTTAGCATGTGATTGAGTGTTACACAAGGATCCCAAACTGTTAAGAGGTACATGCGCTAAAAAGGGGTCCAGCCATCCACCACACAAAGGCAAATGTAACATAATCAAGAAAATATAGGCAAAACACTACATGACATATATCTCAGTAACATCTTTAGAGACACATCAGCTAAAGCAAAGAAAGTGAAGGAAAAGATAAACAGCTGGGACTACATCAAATTAAAGAGCTTCTGTACAGCAAAAGTGACATTAACCAAAATAGAGACACCCCACTGGGAGAAAATTTTTGCACTCCATACAACTAATAAGGGACTGATCACAAAGATCTACAAAGAACTGATGTGACTCAACAAAAACAAAGTATGCAATCCAAACAAAAAATGGGCAGTAGAGCTAAAGACACTTCCCTAAAAAGGAAATGCAAATGGCCAACAGGTATATGAAAAACTGTTCAACATCACTTGTAATCAGGGAAATGCAAATAAAACCACAATGAGCTACTATCTTACACCAGTGAGAATGGCTCATATTGAAAAAAAAAAAAAACAGGAAAAAACAAATGTTGGCAAGGATGTGGAGAGCACTACACTGCTGATAGGAATGCAAACTAGTCCAACCACTATGGAAAGTTGTGTGGAGATTCCTCATACTACTGAAAATGGAGCTTCTGTATGACCCAGAATTCCATTAATTCAGAAGGACAGCTGCAACCCTATGTTTATTGCAGCAGTATTTACAATAGGCAAGCTATGGAAACAAACCAAATGCACAAAAATAGATGACTGGATCAAGAAGATGTATATATACACAATGGAATATTACTCAGCAATCAAATAAGATAAACTCATGCCATTCACAGAAACATGGATGGAGTTGGAAGGGATTATGCTCAGTGAAATAAGCCAGAAAGAAAAAGAAAAAATATCAGATGGTTTCACTTATAAGAGGAAGTAAAGGAAACAAATAAGCGATCAGAGAAAAAAGTAATTATAATAAATTAAAAATAAAAATCAACAGGCAACTATAAATCAGAGACATTCTGCAGGGAAGGAGGAGGGAGAAGGATCAAAACAGAGACAGGAAGAGCACTAGGGACTATGGTGATGGTGCACGAATGAATTGATGGTGGGAATTTCATGGGGACTACACCTGAGAGGAGAATGTATACATTGTACAAAAATGAAGAATGATGTAAAATATATAAAAAATAAAAAAAGTAACATAATCTTAGTGTGAAATATCATTAATAAAATTAATATGCATAGAGAAGGAACATAAGAAAGGATATTCTTTATAATAGATTTCTTGTAAAACACCCCAAATTACCCATCACTTCATGGGCAAATAGTCAGAAAGTTTTGGCCCAAAGTGGAGTTGCTGAGGCCCAAATGCTTGCCACAGGTGTCTTTTGGCTAGGAACCACAAGAAAGTGGTTATGCATGTCTGGGACAGAAGGACAGACACAAAAATACAAATCAAGACAACAGGAGCCATTGTCTATGTCAAGGACAACCTCCCCATTTGTCTCTAACCTGTGTGTGTTTTCCAAGTATCTCATGTGTCTGTTCTTCGTATGTCTCCTCAAAGTTTCCTCAGCAGTACCAGGGTGCAAGTCAGGACACAGAAGCAAAAGCTCACAAGTGTTCTATTATAAACCCAATTATGGCCATTTAACTCCACCCCTAGTTTCTAGAAGCCTCCCATTAAGGTTGTCATATTCACTGCATGCTGGGAGTTGTAATCCTGCATGCATGAGACCCCTTCAGTGTAGAGGTGGAGGTGGAGTCTGTAAAAATACCAGGGGGTGGAGTTCATTCAAGATGTCATTCACAGGCTTAGAGTTTTCTTCTTACTCTAATAATTCAATGAATATTGGAACAAAATAAACATAAAATGTGACAAATATGGTTATAAATCAGGTTGTAATGTTAAAAATATTTTTAAAAGATAAATAAAAATGTAAAAAATATTTTTATTGAGATGTGATTGGCATATGTTGACTGAAATAAAAGTTTCAATGATAGAGTTTATAATATAATCAAAGTAAAACTTTGAACGTGAGATGCAGTCCCACAGATTTTACTCTGTGAGAACTATTCCAACAATTACAAGTTTGAATTTCATTTTTCAGATAAGAATATTGAGTTATTGATGTAAACAATGTAATTTCTTAATAAAAGACTTATTTATTTATTTATACAAGAACCGGGGTATAGGCCAGATGTGCAGGAGGGTGAGAGGATTCACCAGAGACAGAGTGGGGAACAGAACAGGCAGAGTGATGAAATACAATGCTGAGGGGAGCAGCGGGTGAGACAGGAGAGGTCTGCAGTGTCATGTGGGATCCTCGCCAGCTGGCTGGGATTGAACCAGCACTGCAGAGGCTGCGTACAGCTTCATAGAGCGGCTGCTCAACCACTTGAGCCACCAGGGGAGGCCCCAATGTAATTATTCTTAAAGAGTTAGGGGGCATTCTAATTTTCTAGGGGCTTAGATCATTCACTTTCCTTTTACATTTACCTAAAGATACGTTGATTTTTTTTTTTTTTTTTTTTTGCAGAGAAGAGAGGAAATGCCAGAATTCAATCACTCCATGATTTCTAAAGAAAGCACTGTGGAGATGCAAGGCTGGGTACCCATCGTTTAGATGTTTTTTATCAAGTTTCTTGGACATTAGTGAGGTGTGAACGACTGGTTTACTAGCAGGCAGCAGATGTTTTTCTTTTTTTTTTTAATTTTCTTACACCATTGTGCATTTTATTTGATTTCTTACTTCAGGTGTCCCCATAATTTTCCCAGCATATCAGCACCTATGGCCCATCACCATAGTCCCTTGTGCTCTTCCCTCCTGTTTTGACCTCTCTCCTTCCCCCTCTCCTGCTGTATACCTCTGGTCTATGGAGTGCCTGCAAATTTTATTTGCATTTGTTCACAAAATAGGAACAGAAAGCTAGTTCTGATTTAAAAGCCAGTGCAGATGACTTTAATCTCTTGCTTGGTAGGTCAGGAAAGGGGTGGGGTACTCCCAGTGCATTTTGATATGAAAAATGCCCTCATGAGAGAGCCTAATACCATCTGGAAAATATAATGTCAAATTTACATTTCATCAGTCATTGTGTGTTTTAGTAATTCCACATGCAGGGATCTCATAAATTTGGGTCTGAGCATTTGTTATTTTTAGTCTGACATCTCTTATAACACTTACAAACTAAAAAAAAACCAGTTATAATAACAACAATAATAAATGCAGTGATCGTTTTTATTATAGTATGAGAATAAGGTAGAGAGTTAAAAAGGACAAGAAACTCAATAAAACATCTGCCACAAACATTTTCATATTCCTTAACTATTTGCAATATACCATCGCTTCCTTTGTCAACCGATTTGAAACTTGTAAGATTCTGCTGCTACTAGAGAACACCAGTGAGTTCATTGTCCCAAAAGGCTTAGCTTCTCCTTAGGCCATCAAGTTTCCATGGGAAATTTTTTATCAGGAGATTTTATTCAATCTCCAGTAGTTTACAGTAACACATTGCACTGTGTTAGATAGTTCAGAGTTCAATTTAACAATTATGTCCAATTTCTGAAGACAGTCTTATAGGTACGTATAAGCAATAGTTAGAGACACTTCTATGGAAACAAAGGAAAACCAAAGTGTCAGGGTACCATTTAATAAGGTTAAAAATTAAGCCCCCACTCCTTTCCCATACAGGTTTGGGAGACTTGAATAAATAAGAGAATTTGTAAGGTTGCCTTGGAAATAAGGCCATAAGACTTACCACTGCTGTTTTGATGAGATGTTGGGATCAAAGAACAGGTTCCTTGGGTTACCTTTGAGAAAAATAATGCCAGAGATCCTCTTTCAGTGGGACATTTCAAGTTTCTCCACTAGGCAGAGATGTTTAGTTATACCCAAAAGGTAGGATTTATCAAATGCCCAAAAACAGATGACTGGATCAAGAAGATGTGGTATATATACACAATGGAATAGTATTCAGCAATCAAAAAAGTTAAACTCATGCCGTCTGCAGCGAGTTGGATGGAGCTGAAGGGGATTATGCTCAGTGAAATAAGTCAGAAGTTAAAAGAAAAATATCAGATGGTTTCACTTATAGGAAGAATATAGAGGAACTAAATAAGGGATCAGGAAAAAATAACAAATAAACCCCCAAAATTAACAGGTAACTATAAATCAGAGACATTCTGCAGAGGAAAGGGTGGGAGAGGGGTCAAAATAGGGAAGGGAAGAGCACAAGGGACTATGGTGATGGTGCACTGGTGAAATTGGTTGTGGGAATTTTACAGGGACCACATCTGAGAGGAGAAAGCAAATATTGTACAAAAATGAACAATGATGTAAAATACATATAAGTAAATTTAATTAAAAAAGTAAAGAGATCAGGTTTATTATACATAAAAAGGAAAGGATAAAGGACACTTGCACAGACACTAGTGGTCAGAAAGACCTGCTCCTGAAATGGGCAGGTTTGTTAAAAGAGACACCGGCATAGACATAGGCTGACAGTCTTGGGACCATAGCTGCATTTTTGAAAGGGGTAGGTTTTAGAAAGTGATGACTGCATAGACATAGGCAGGCAGGAGAGCTGCATCTGAAAGGGAGAATTTTGTTAAGAGAGACACCTGCATAGATACAGGTGGGCAGTCTTGGGAAGAGAGCTGTTTTGCCAGAGCAGAAATTGCACTGATACAGTGTTGTTCCTTTTGGGAGGGATTCATTCCTTTGTGGAATTGTTATCTACTGTTAAGCTAATTACTTCTAGGGTATGTCTAGGTTCATTTGTAAGGACTGGTCATTCTCTACAATGGCCTCCAATCTCCATATCCTCACCTCTGATCTGCACCTCAGGATACTTTCTACAGAAGTCAGATACTTGTTGTAAAACTTAGTGCCTAATAATTTTTTCATTTCCATAGCTGGTTTAATAACTATATTCATAATTTCTAACCCACAACTCCAGTTTCTGGTCTCATGATGCCTCCATCCTAAATTTTCTACTCTTAGCCTCCATCAACCACCATGACCAGAAAAGCCAGTCTAGCTCCAGAAATGAAGAAGCAGGGCCAGGATGATTTTGTGTCAAAGACCAGTGCCCGAGACCAGATACCCCAGCAGATAACTGGTGCAAATGTGTGTCCCAAATTAGAAGGCTTACAAAAACAGAGTATAAAATAGCCTCAAATACTTCTTTCTAGGCACACCTCTCCTGTTTCTCTCCTGCTCCCTTGAAGGGTATTTCAATAAATCCACCTTTTCTGTTTACTGTCTTTGGTGAATTCTTTCACCCTAGTGTCTTCAGCCTCATCCTGATATTTTTCCTCACTCCACAAAGGTTAAAAATTGAAGCAAACCTCAAGTTTAGTCGGGTGTCCTGATGGTAGCCGCTTGAGAAGATTTCTATATATCTGGGGTTGAAATATATTCAGGTGACAGAATCTTCTAAGTCAAAGTGTCTAAGATGTCATCAGATATTTAGAAAGCAAATTTCAGTCATGTCCATGCAGAGTCATTATGTTGATTTCCCTGAAACTGACATTAAGGCTATTTCCAGTTTGCATGATTTCAGAAAAAAAAAAACAGTCAGAGACCAGGAAAATGAATAACTATAAGAAAGTGAAAATCAGAATCAACAAAAAACTATGAAACAGAGACACTTTTGGAGGGTCGGGAGGGGAGGGATTGGGATCAGAAAGGGGGGGTTGCAATTGTATGGGGAATATAAAAATAAAATTTATTATTTAAAAATAAATAAATAAATAAAATTTAAAATGGTAAATATATTAAGGTGGTAAAACACTGTGTCCCAAGCACAGGTCTTTTATAATTGAATGTAGGTGGCTCCAATGATAATTATCCAATGATAATAATTTATTACTTTATAATAAAGTGTCTGCTAAAAAGTGATTAAAAAAAACCAGTCAGAGTTATAATAAATATAGCTCAGAAGATTGGGAGAAAAAACTGGAAACTAGTTTGGAAGGTCATAGTCAGATATTAGAAAAATTCAGGATCCAGTCTTGTCCACACATTAAAAAAATATAATTTTTTCTTAAATCTGAAAAAAACATGAAAGAACCAATGGTGTTTCTAAAAAAATCATTAAAAATATATTAGTTCTCATTTTCTTATTAGCCATAAACATGAGTTCAGTTTCCCTCCATAAGCTCTGCAATTTTCTTTATCCTGTTTCATGATAATCTTGTATTTCTAGAATATTTGTGAAAGTCTTTTTCATTTGAATTTATTGAAATAGAAAGTATTAGAGTAATTTTTATAAATGGAAAAATATACTTTAAAATGACCACAATTAAGATCTGATTATAACATAATTGACAAGGAAATTTGCACAATTTTGAAACACACAATATTTTAGAGCAATAACCAGAATTGAGCAGAAAAAATATTATACCAGGCTGTATCAGAACTTTAAGAAGTTTCACGTAATTTTTAGAATGCCTATGTTAATATCCACATAAATACTAAGAAGGTCAAACACTTCTCATTATGTGAGTGCTTCCCATGAAGTTTCAAGATGTCTAAATTAGCCTAATTTAATATTTTTCCTATATTACTCCTATAAGTGAAACTATATGATATTTCTCTTTTTCCTTCTCACTTATATTGAGTAACATAATCCTTTCCAGCTCCACCCAGGTTTGCTGCAAATGGCATGAGATTATCTTTTTCGATTGCTGGGTAGTATTCCATTGTGTTTATATACCACACCTTCTTGATTCACTCATCTGTTCTGGGACATGTAGGTTGTCTCTGTATCTTAGCTATTGTAAATAGTGTTGCAATAAACATAGGAGTGCAGGTTTCCTTTTGAATTAGTGTTTTTGTGTCCTTGGGTAGATTTCTAGGAATGGGATCCTGGATCATAGGGTAGATCCATTTTCAGTGTTTTGAGGAAACTCCACACAGATTTCCTTAGTGGTTGGACCAGCAGTGTAAGAGAGTTCCTTTTCCTCCATATGCTCACCAGCATTTGTTGTTGCCAGTTTTCTTTTAATGTGGGCCATTCTCACAGGTGTAAGGTGATATCTCATTGTGTTTCTTTAAAGATTTATTTTATTTATTTATGCATACAAGAGCTGGGGTATAGGCCAGAGGTGTGGGGAGGGGGCAGGGAAAGGATTTACCAGAGACAAATTGGGGAGCAGCGGGCTGGACAGGAGAGGTCTGCTGTGCTATGTGGGTTAGCTCCCTAGCTGGGGATTTAACAGTTGCTGAAATGGCTGCCAATAGTTTCATAGTGCTGCAACTTAACCCCTTCCACCACCGGGGAGGACCTCTCATTGTGGTTTTGATTTGTATTTCTCTGATAATAAGTGATGTTGAATATTTTTTCATTAGACTGTTTGCCATTTGCATTTCTTCTTTGGAGAAGTTTCTTTTTAGCACTTCTGCCCATTTTTTGACTGGGTTCCTTGCTTTGTTTTTGTTGAGTTGCGTAAGCTCTTTGTAGCTCTTTGATATCAGTCCCTTATTGGTTGTATGATATGCAAACGTTTCCTCCCATTCAGTAGAATGTCTTCATTTTGATTACTGTCGCTTACCATACAGAAGCTTTTTAGTTTGATGTAGTGCCAGCTGTTTATCTTTTGCCCTCATTTTCTTTGCTTCTGGAGATGAGTCACCAAACATATTTCTGAGGTGTATGTCATGGAGTGTTTTGTGTATGATTTCTCTATATATTTTACTTTTTCAGGTCTTACATTCAAGTTTCTTATCCATTTTGAGTTTTTTTTTTTTTTTTTTGTGTGTGTGTGTGTGTATGTGCATGGTGTGAGGTAGTAGTCTAGTTTCCTTCTTTTCTATGTGGCAGTCCAGTATTCCCAGCACCATTTATTGATAAGACTGTCCTTGTTCCAGTACATATTCTTTGCTCCTTTGTTATAGATTAGCTGAACATACACGTGTGGCTTTATTTCTGGATTGTCATTCAATTCTATTGGCCTGTGTGTCTGTTTTTTTTTTTTTCTAGTACCATGCTGTTTTTATTATTATAACTTTGTAGTATAATTTGAAGTGTGGGATTTTAATACCTCTATTATTCCCCTTTTTAGTCAAGGGAGCTTTGACTATTCAAGGTTTTTTGTTATTCCATATGAATTTCAGCAGTATTTTTTCCATTTCTTTGAAGAATACCATTGAGATCTTTATTGGAATTGCATTGAATCTGTAAATTGCTTTTGGTAGGTTGGCTGTTTTGATATTAATTCTTCCATTCCATGAGCAGGGAATGTCTTTCTGATACTTGGTGTCTTTTTAATTTTTTTTCACCAATGTTTTGTAATTTTCCTTGTATAAGTCTTTTAACTCCTTTGTTAGGTTTATTACCAGATATTTATTTTTTTTTTTTTGGTACAATTGTAAATGGGATGGTTTCCTTAACATCTTCCTCTTCAGACTGATTGTCTGTATATAGGAAAACTACTGATTTTTGTATATTGATTCTATAAACTGCTGCTTTAATAAACTGGTTTATTGTCATAGTTTTTCCATGGATTTTTAAGGATTCTCACTAAATATTATCATATCATCTGCAAATAATGATAGTTTTCCTTCTTCTTTCTCATTTGGAATCTTTTTACGTCTTTTCTCACCTATTTTCTCTGGCTAGGACTTCCAGTATTATATTGAAAAACAGTGGTGAGGGCCTCCCCTGGTGGCGCAGCGGTTGAGCGCTGGGCTGCGAAGCTGCCCACAGCCTCTGCAGCACTGGTTCGATCCCCGGTCACCAGGAGAGGGTCCCACATGGCGTGACATACCTCTTCTGTACCCAGTGCTTGTATAAATAAATAAATAGATAAATGGATAGATAGATAAATAAAATTTAAAAAAAAGAAAAACAGTGGTGAGAGTGTATGTCCTTGTCTTCTTTGAGATATTAATGGAAAGGATTTTCACTATTAAGTTTTTCACTATTAAGAATGATGTTAGCTGTGGGCTTGTCATTTATGGATTCTATTATGTCAAGGTGTGTTCCTTTAATCCCAGTACTTTGAGGGCCTTCATCCTAAATGGGTACTGAACTTTTTCAGCTCAAAATATAATGGTTTAATTTGAAGTATATGTACCTCCTTAGGTTTTTTCTAGCTCTTGGTTATTGTGAATAATGCTGCAATAAACACGAGGAGTGCACTTACACATCAAATTAGCATTTTTGTATTTTTGAGTAAATACCCAGAAGTGAGATAACTGTATCATGTAGAATTTCCATTTTTAATTTTTTGAGGAATATCCATGTAGCTCGTATAGTGGCTGCACCAAAGTACATTTCTACCAACAGTATAAAAGTGTTCCTTTCTTTCCACATCCTCTCCAACACTTGTTTGTTGTCCTTTGGAATAGCCATTCTGACAGGTATGAGGTAATGTCTCATTGTTTTGATTTGCATTTCCCTAATATTATGTGATGATGAGCATTTTTTCCTCATGTTCCTATTGACCACTTGAATGTCTTCTTTGGATAAGTATTTACTCAGATACTATATATATTTTAATTTTATTATTGTATTATTTTATTATGATTATTTTTATTTTTTACATCGTTGTTCATTTTTAAACAGTATTTGCTTCCCCCACCCACTCAGGTGCAGTCCCCATAGAGTTTCCTTCACCAATGCACCAGTGCACCATCACCTCAGTCCCCTGTGCTCCTCCATCCCTCCCTCCCTCCCTCTGATCCCTCTCCCTCCTTCTCCCCTGCAATATGTCTCTGATTTATAATTGTCTGTTTTTGCTTTGTTTTGTTTTGTACTGTTATTATTTTTTTACACTGATGTCTTATTTGGTTCCCCTGTATTCCTGTTATAAGTGAAACCATCCGGTATTTTTCTTTTTCCTTCTGGCTTATTTCACTGAGCATAATTCCTCCTAGTTCCATCCACATTGCTGAGAATGTCATGAATTTATCTTTTTGATTGCTGAATAATATTCCATTGTGATATATGCCACATCTTCTTGATCCAGTCATCTATTTTTGGTCATTTGTGTTGTTTCCAGGTTTTACCTATTGTAAACAGTGCTGCAATAAACATAGGTGTACAGGTGTTCTTTTCAATCAATGTTTTTGTGTCCTTTGGGTACCTCCCTAGTAGTGGAATTGCCGGATCATATGGTAGCTCCATTTTTAAGACTGAGGAACCTCAAGACAGCTTTCCATAGTGGTTGGACCAGTTTGCACTCCCACCAGCAATGTAGGAGAGTTTCTTTTTCACCACATCCTCGCCAATATTTGTTGTTTCTTGTTTTTTTGATATGTGCCATTCTCACTGGTATAAGGTGGTATCTCAATGTGGTTTTAATTTGCATTTCCCTGATTATAAGGGATGTTGAACATTTTTTTCATATGCCATGAGCAGGGGATGTCTTTCCATTTCTTTGTGTCTTCCATTTCTTTTAACAGTGTTTTATAATTTACTCTGCATAGGTCTTTCACCTCTTTTGTTAAGTTTATTCTTAAGTATTTGATTTTTTTTTTGTTTCAATTATAAAAGGGATGGTTTTCTTGATTTCTTCTTCTTCAGATTGATTTTTTGTGTATAGGAAGGCTCCTGATTTTTGTGTGTTGATTTTGTATACCACTATTTTACTGAACTGGTTATTTCGAGTAGTGTTTCTGTGGAGTTTTTAGGATTTTCTATGTATATTATCTTATCGTCTGCAAATAGTGATAGTTTTAGTTCTTCTTTCCCTATCTGGATTCCTTGTATGGCTTTCTCTTGTCTTATTATATACATTTTTAAATCGGGCTTTTTAATTGTTTTTCTTAATATTATGGTTTATTTATTTTTGGATATTGTTCCTATGTCAGATGACATACACATATTTTCTCTCATTCAGTGGGATATACTTTCATTTTTTAAAGATTTATTTATTTATGCATACAAGATCTGGGGTGTAGGCCAGAGCTGTTAGGGGGTGGTGAGAGGTTTCACCAGAGACTAGTGGTAAACAGAACAGGCAGACTGAGGGAAGCAGCAGGTGAGACAGAAGAGGTCTGCTGCATCATGTGGGTCATCTCCCTGCTGGGTATTGAATTTGTGCTGCTGTGCAGAGCTTCATAATGCTGAGACTTAACCCCTTGCATGACCATGGAGGCCCCTGTATTTTCAATTCTATATAAGTTTCTTTCATTATGATGAAACTTTTTAGTTTGATGTAGTCATGATTGCTTATTTTTGGTTTTGTTTCCCGTGTTGTTGGAGTCAAATTTCCAAACATATCTAGGTCAATGTCAAGTAGCATATTCTTATGTTTTATTTTTCATATTTTATTATTTCTTCTCTTATACACAAGTATTTAATCCATTTAGAATTGATTTTTGTTTATGGTGTTAGGTTGTGATTTAGTTTCATTATTTTTCATGTGGCTCTCCAGTTTCCCTAACACCATTTGTTAAAGAGATTCTCCATGCTCCATATAAGATGTCAGTTCCATTGTTAATTAGTTGACCATATATTTTTGGGTTTATTTCTGGTCTTTTAATTTTTTTAAAGATTTATTTTATTTATTTATCAATAACTGGGGTACAGGCCAGATGTGCGTGAGTGTGAGAGGATTCACCAGAGACAGAGCAGGGAACAGAACAGGCAGACTGACAAAATGCACTGCTGAGGGAAGCAGTGGGCACGACAGGAGAGGTCTGCCAGGCCATGTGGGACCCTCCCCAGCAGGCTGGGATAGAACCCACACTGCAGAGGCCGCGGAGAGCTTCACAGCTTGGTGCTCAACTGCCTGCGCCACCAGGGGAGGCCCTATTTATGGTCTTTTAATTCTGGATTACTATTTCTGTTTTCATTCCAATACCATGCTGTTTTAACTACTTTTGTTTTGCAACATAGCTTTTTCATAGGTGTAAATGATAAATTTAAAATCAATTTTGTTTATATGTATCTCTTCTCAAATGGCAAACTATTCCACCTACTATTCCACATCAAAGTCTAATATGCATAGTGTCTCTGAACACTTTGTACCATTGAAAAGCAAGGGGCAAGATCATCGCCAGGATTCCAAAGGCAAATTTTTCATAAATACAGCAAATGCAGACTTAATATTAGATGCTTCATCTTACATTAAATGGCATTGTAAATTCATATTTCAGCATTATTATTATTTTTTTATTTTTTTGCTTTGCACTCTCCATTTAACATTAAACTTGAAACTTAATCCTGCCAAACAAATTGGTGAAAGATTCCTTTTACTCTTAGATTAAAGAGCAAAATAGAGTTTTCCAGATGTGAAGGGCAAAAGGGGTTGGTCATTTGTATGGTGAAGGTGAAAACTAAACTTTTGGTAGAAAACCTAATGTAGTATATATAGATGTTGATTTACAATGCTGTATTCCTGGGACCTATATAATGTTACAAATTAATGCTACTTCAATAACAATAAATAAAAATAAATTGCCCTTAAGCAACAGTTGTTAGGGATAGGAAAGGAAGCTAGAATGAATGGATAATTAGTAAGAATGAGATAAAACAGAAGTTTTCAAAAGGAATATTTATCTCCAAATAGATAATCATAGATTAATTTTAAAGTGTAGAGTATAAAATGTGCTGACTAGTTCAACTTGCTTCTCTGTGATAACACACAATTAATAAGCTTGTTGAATATAGTGTAGCAACTATTTTTGTAACATTAAATATTCTAACAAAAATGTTCTCATGTCTTCTTTTCATAAGATTATCTTATATAGGCTTATCGCTTGAGTGAGACTTGTATCATATTTTAAATTTCAATGTTACCTCTTCTCCTCTGGAACAATTTTCAAAACGGAAACCTAGAAGAATAAGCAATGTGTCCACCACGGAGCCTTAGCCAGATTTCTTTCATAGCATCTGCATTTCCCACCAGTCAGATATGAATCCTTATATGATATTTCGAGACAATGTTATACCAGATAAGGCAATGCAAAAGCCTAAAGCCCAAGGACAAACAAAAACCACCACTACCCTGTTGGGTGAGGTGTCAGAAGAGGGCGCCACAGACTTTAGGAGTACTAGAGTCAAGTCAATGCTAGCCCTTTAAGGATGAAGGTAAAATGATAAGATCACATTATTATTATCAAATAATTGGGTGTTTCTATGCAGGCAGTTACAGGAAATATTTCCTCAGAAGATAGAAATGACCATGCTTGAAAGGTGTTTCATTACTTTCTAAAAGTTTCTACCTAAAACTTAAGTTCTCAGTGGAGTTAGTGTTTAAAGATGCCAGGTTCTAATCTTCTTTTCTCTGTCTATCTAATATATCTAATGGGGAGGATTATAAAACATAGGTTCTGAAACTTAATCATTTTTTGATATGTAAGTCCAGAATCTCAGAAATTTTGTGGCGTTAGCTACTCTCTTATTTGACAGAAAGAGAAGCTGAGGTCCTAAGCAGTCACACAATTGGATGCTGACAAAGTTGGGATGAGATTCCAAGATTCCATTTTTCTGTGGGGCTCTCTCTAATATAGCCAGCTAACAAATCCAGTAAAAATATTATCTATACAGTGGTAATATAAAGCAGATATTCCTCATTTATTATAGATGTTTTCTAAGGTAAGGTGTTTATGGAAGAAATTATATTACATCTGGGACTTGTTTTGAAATGCTTCAATAAAATTGTGAGGGAAGACATATAAACACAAGCAATATGTTCTTAATTATTGTAACGTGGTATTGGGCACATTAGGGTTCATCATACCACTCTTTATTTTGTTTATGTCTGAATATATCTATAATACAGTATAAATTTTTAAGAAGTATGTGTTGTGGGATATGCATAATCCATAGATATATGCATAGTCCATAGATTTTTAAGGATCCACGACTAAGACTATGACCAAGAATTTCTTATAAAAAATGTCTTAAAACCAATGAAAGTTACATAAATAGTGTGAGTCTATTTATGATACCATACGTTGTCGTGTGCTAAAATGGGGACTTCTGCTTTTAAAAGAATTATAATTGAGTTTCCAGTTGAGACTATAACTTTTTCTAAAAATTTATTTTTTATTATATATTTTATATCACTCTTCCTTTGTGTACAATGTATGCTTTCTCCTCTAAGGTGTAGTCCCTGTGTAATTCCCATCACCAATTCAAACATGCACTATAACCATAGTCCCTTGTGCTCTTCCCTCCCCTGTATTGATACCTTTCCCATTCACTTCCCTGCAGAGTGTTGTCATTTAACATTGTTTGCTAATTTTGTTTCTTAATTTATTGTAATTATTTTCTTCCTGATCCCTTAATTGGTTTCCCTACATTTCTCCTATAAGTGAAACCGTCCAATATTTTTTTTTCTGATTTATTTCACTAAACATAATCTCTTCCAGCTCCATCCATGTTGCTGTGAATGGCATGAGTTTATATTTTTTGAAAGCTGAATAATATTCCATTGTGTAAATATATCATCTCTTCTTGATCCAGTCATTTGTTTTGGGTATTTGGGTTTTGTCCGTATCTTACCTATTGTGAATAGTGCTGCAATTACCATAGGGGTAGGTATCCTTTTGATTTAATTTTTGTGTCCTTTGGGTAGAATCTTAGGAGTGGAAATGGTGGGTCATATGGTAGCTCCATTTTTAGCTGTGTGAGGATCCTCCACACATCTTTCCACAGTGGTTGGAACAGTTTGCATTCCCACCAGCAGTGTAGGAGTGATCCATTTTCTCAACATCTAAGCCAACATTTGTTGTTGTCTGTTTTTTTAATATGAGACATTCTCACTGGTGCAAGGTGGTATCTCATTGTGGTTCTCATATTCATTTCCCTGATTACAAGCAATGTTGAGCATTTTTTCATATGTCTGTTGGCCATTTGCATTTCCTCTTTGGAGAAGAGTATTTGTAGCTCTTCTGCCCATTTTTTGACTGGATTGTTTACTTTGTTTTTTGTTGAGTCACATCAGCTCATTGTAGATCTTTGTGATCAATCCCATATCAGTAAAATTTTGTACAAAAATTTTCATCCAATGAGTAGGGTATCTCTTTGCTTTATTAATGTCTCTTTTGCTGTACAGAAGATTTTCAGTTTGGTGGAGTCCCAGGTATTCATCTTTTCCATTACTTTCTTTGCCTTAGGGGATATGTCTTTATTTTTTTTAGATTTATTTATGTATAGAAGAACTGGGGTACAGGCCAGAGGTGTGGGGTGTGTATGAAAAGATTCACCAGAGAGAGTGGGTAGCAGAACAGGCAGACCTACTAAAACACACTACTGAGGGGAGCAGCAGGCGAGGCAGGAGAGGTCTGCTTCTCCATGTGGGTTGCTCCCTGGCCAGCAGGGGCTAGAACTCATGCTGCCATGGCTGGTGATAGCTTGATAGCACTGTCTTTAACCCTTGTGCCACCAGGGAGATGCAGGGAGGGAGACGGGAGGGATATGTCTTTAAAGATGTCACTGAGTTGTATGTCCTGTAGTGTTTTGCCTATATTATCTGCTATATATTTTATGGTTTCAGGTCTTATGTCCAATTCTTTTATCCATGTTGAGTTGGTTTTTGTGCATGGTGTGAGGTCATAGTCTAACTTCATTCTTTTGCATGTAGCAGTCCAATTTTCCCAACAACATTTATTGAACAGACTGTCTTTGTTCCATTGCATATTCTTTGCTCATTTGTCAAAGATTAGTTATCCATAAATACAAAGCATAATATGTGGATTTATGGGGCCTCCCTGGTGGCACAAGGTATTAAGACACAACCTATGAAGCTCACCAAAGCCACTACAGAACAAGTTTGATCCCCGGCCAGGGAGGTGACCCACATGGAGCAGCGGACCTCTCCTGACTCACCCCCTGCTCCCCTCAGCAGTGTATTTCAGTCAATCTGCCTGTTCCCCACTCTGTCTCTGGTGAATCCTCTCACCCACCAAAATTCTGGCCTGTACCCCGGTTCTTGTATGTATAAATAAATAAATCTTTTAAAAATATGTGGGTTTATTTCTGGGTTTTCTATTCAGTTCCATTGGTCTGTGTGTCAGTTTTTGTTACAGTACCATATAGTTTTAATTAGTATGCTTTGTAGTATAGTTTGAAGTCTGGGAGTGTGATGCCTCCATTCTCCTTCTCTTTGGTCAGGAGATCTTTGGTTATTCGAGGTTTTTTGTGGCTCCATATGAATTTCATCAATATTTGTTCTATTTCTTTGAAGAATGTCATTGAGATTTTTATTGGAATAGTATTGAATCTGTAAGTTGCTTTTGGGAGGATGGCCATTCTAATAATGTTAAATCTTCCAATTCATGAATAGGGGATTTCTTTCCATTTCTTTTTGTCTTCTTTTCTTTTAAAAATATTTTATAATTTTCTTTGTATAGGGCCTTCACCTCTTTTGTTATGTTTATTCCCAAATATTTGATTTTTTTTGTTTCAATTATAAAAGGGATGGTTTTCTTGATTTCTTCTTCAAATTGAGTGTTTGCATATAGAAAGGCTACTGATTTTTGTGTGTTGATTTTGTATCCTGCTTCTTTACTGAACTGGTTCATAATTTTGAGTAGATTTTCTGTGGAGTTTTTGAGGTTCTCTATGTATATTAGAGGTTCTCTATGTATATTGCCTGCAAATAGTGATAGTTTTACTTCTTTCCCTATTTGAATTCCTTGTATGTCTTTCTCTTGTCTTATTGCTCTGACTAGGACTTCCAGTATTGAAAAGCAGTGGTGGGAGTAGACATCCTTGTCTTGTTCCAGATCTTAAGGGAAAGGCTTTCAGATGTTCACCAAAGAGAATAATATTGGCTATGGGTTTGTTGTATGTTGTCTTTATTTTGTTAAGATATACTCCTCCTATCCTGAGAATTTCTAGGGCCTTCATCATAAATGGATGTTGTACATTGTTGAATGCTTTCTCCACATCTACTGATATGATCATATGGTTTTTCTTTTCCTTTTTGTTGATGTGTTGGATTACATTAATTAATTTCCAGATGTTGAACCATCCTTGTGCCCCTGGAATAAATGCCACTTGGCCATGGTGAATAATCCTTTTGATGCATTACTGGATTCTTTTGGCTAGGATTTAATTGAGGTTTTGCTGCATCAGTGATTATTAGAAAGATTGGCCTGTAGTTTTATTATTGTTTTTTTTTTTTTGTCCAAGCTCGATTTTGGTATTTTGTAATGTTGGCTTCATAAAATGTACTTGGTAGTATTCCTACCTTCTCAATTTTTTGAAAGATTTTGTGTAGGATAAGCACTAGTTTGTTTCTGAATGTTTGGTAGAATTCATTTGTGAAGTGTCTGGTCCTGGGCTTTTGTTTTTGGGGAGGGTTCTGATTACTGTTTGAATTTCAGTACTTGAAATTGGTCTGCTTACGTGTTCTATTTGTTTTTTTTTTTCTTTTTTTTTTTTAATAAATTTTATTGTTATATTCCCCATACAATTGCAGCCCCCCCATTCTGACCCCAATCTCTCCCCTCCCACCCCCGCCCCCCTAAAAGTGTCTCTGGTTCATAGTTTTTTGTTGATTTTGATTTTCACTTTCTTATAGTTATTCATTTTCCTGGTCCCTTATTTAAGTTTTCTAGATTCCTGCTATGAGTGAGACCATCCGGTATTTTTCTTTTTCTTTTTGGCTTATTTCGCTGAGCATGATCCCTTCCAGCGCCATCCATGTTGCTGCAAATTGCATGTGTTTATCTTTTTTGAATGCTGAGTAATATTCCATGGTATATATGTACCACATCTTCTTGATCCAGTCATCTATTTTTGGGCATTTGGGTTGTTTCCAAAGCTTAGCTATTGTAAACAGTGCTGCTATAAACATAGGGGTGCAGGTGTTCTTTGGAATTGATGTTTCTGTGTCCTTTGGGTAAATACCTAGGAGTGGAATTGCTGGATCATATGGAAGCTCTATGTTTAGTAGGTCCAGAAATCTCCATACAGCTTTCCACAGTGGTTGGACCAGTTTGCACTCCCACCAACAGTGCAGAAGAGTTCCTTTTTCTCCACACCCTCGCCAACATTTGTTGTTGCTAGTTTTTTTAATATGTGCCATTCTCACTGGTGTAAGATGGTATCTCATGGTAGTTTTGATTTGCATTTCCCTGATGACAAGTGATGTTTAACATTTTTTCATATGCCTGTTGGCCATTTGCATTTCCTCTTCAGAGAAGTTTCTTTTAAGCTCTTCTGCCCATTTTTTGACTGGATTGTTTTCTTTGTTGTTGTTGAGTCTCATCAGCTCTTTGCAGATTTTTGTGATCAGTCCTTTATCATTAGTGTTGGGTGCAAAAATGTTCTCCCAGTTGGTGGGGTTTCTCTTTGTTTGTGTTATTGTCTCTTTTGCTGTGCAAAAGCTCTTTAATTTGATGTAGTCCCAGCTGTTTATCTTTGCCTTCACTATCACTGCTTTGGGTGATGTGTCTGTAAAGATGTCTTTGATGTGCAAATCACGTAGTGTTTCGCCTATATTTCCTTCTATATATTTTATGGTTTCAGGTCTTATGTCTAGTTCTTTAATCCATTTTGAGTTGATTTTTGTGTATGGTGTGAGGTGGTGGTCAAGCTTCATTCTTTTGCATGTAGCGACCCAGTTTTCCCAGCACCATTTATTGAACAAACTTTCTTTGCTCCAATGCATATTCTTTGCTCCTTTGTCAAAGATTAGTTGACCATAAATCTGTGGGTTTATTTCTGGATTTTCTAGTCGATTCCATTGGTCTGTATGTCTGTTCTTGTTCCAATACCATGCAGTTTTGATGATTATGGCTTTGTAGTATAGTTTGAAGTCTGGGAGTCTGATGCCTCCATTCCCTTCTTTTTTTTTCAGGAGAGCTTTGGCTATTCGGGGTTTTTGGTGATTCCATATGAATTTCATCAATAATTGTTCTATTTCTTTGAAGAATGACATTGAAATTTTGATTGGAATAGCATTGAATCTGTATATTGCTTTTGGTAGGATGGCCATTTTAATAATGTTTATTCTTCCAATCCATGAGCAGGGGATGTCTCTCCATTTCTTTGTGTCTTCTTCTATTTCTTTTAACAGTGTTTTATAGTTTTCTTTGTATAGGTCCTTTACCTCTTTTGTTAGATTTATTCCCAAATATTTGATTTTTTTTGTTTCAATAACAAAAGGGATGGTCTTTTTGATTTCTTCTTCTTCAGATTTATTGTTTGTGTATAGGAAGGCTACTGACTTTTGCGTGTTGATTTTGTATCCTGCCACTTTACTGAACTGATTGATGAGTTGAATTAGCTTTTCTGTGGAGCTTTTGGGGTTCTCTATGTATAATATCATATCGTCTGCAAATAGTGATAGTTTGACTTCTTCTTTTCCTATTTGGATTCCTTGGATGTCTTTCTCTTGTCTTATTGCCCTGGCTAGGACTTCCAGTATTATATTGAAAAGCAATGGTGAGAGTGGACATCCTTGTCTTGTTCCAGATCTTAATGGAATTGCTTTCAGCTTTTCACCATTGAGAATGATACTGGCTGTTGGCTTGTCATAGATGGCCTTTATGATGTTGAGGTATGTTCCTTGTATCCCAAGAATTTCAAGGGCTTTTATCATGAATGGGTGTTGCACTTTGTCGAAAGCTTTCTCAGCATCTATTGATATTATCATATGGTTTTTATATTTTTTGTTGATGTGTTGGATAACGTTGATTGATTTTCGGATGTTAAACCATCCTTGTGCCCCTGGAATGAATCCAACTTGGTCGTGGTGAATTATCTTATGGATACATTGTTGGATTCTGATAGCTAAAATTTTATTGAGGATTTTTGCATCAGTGTTCATTAGGGAGATTGGCCTGTAGTTTTCCTTTTTTGTGTTGTCCTTGTTCAGTTTTGGTATTAGTGTAATGTTGGCTTCATAAAACGTGTTTGGTATTGTCCCTTCCTTCTCAATTTTTTGGAAGAGTTTGTGAAGGATAGGCACTAATTCGTCTCTGAATGTTTGGTAGAATTCATTTGTAAATCCATCAGGTCCTGGGCTTTTGTTTTTGGGGAGGTTTTTGATTACCATTTCAATTTCGCTGCTTGTAATTGGTCTGTTTAGGTGTTCTATTTCTTCTTTATCTAGCTTTGGGTGATTGTAGAGTTGTAGGAATTTGTCCATCTCCTCTAGATTGTTAAACTTGTTTCCATATAACTGTTCATAGTAGTTACTGATTATTCTTTTGATTTCTGCTGTGTCCGTTGTGATTTCTCCTCTTTCATTGATGATCCTGTTTATTTGTGCTTTCTCCCTTTTTTCCTTTGTGAGCCTGGCTAGGGGTTTGTCTATTTTATTGATTTTTTCAAAGAACCAGCTCTTGGTTTCATTGATCTTTTGGATTGTTTTTTTAGTTTCAATTTCATTTATTTCTGCTTTGGTTTTTATTATTTCTTTTCTTCTATTGGTTTTGGGGTTTTTTTTGTTGTTCTTTTTTTAGATCTCTGAGCTTCGAGATTAGGTTGTTTCTTTGAGTTCTTTCTTGTTTCTTGATGTGAGCTTCTATTGCTATATATTTTCCTCTTATTACTGCTTTTGCTGCATCCCATACATTTAGGATATTGGTGTCCTCCTTGTCGTTCAATTCAAAAAATTTTTTAATTTCTTCTTTGATCTCCTCGTTAGTCCAGTGGTCTTCCAGTAGTGTGGTTTTTAATCTCCATGAGGTAGGAGAGTTCCTTGCCTCTTTTTATGGTTTATTTCTAGTTTGATGCCTTCATGGTCAGAAAATATGGTTGGTATGATTTCAATCTTGGTGTATCTGTTGATGTTTGTCTTGTGTCCCAGTATGTGATCGATCCTGGTGAATGATCCATGTGCACTTGAGAAAAATGTGTACTCAGATTTTTTTTGGGTTTAGTGTTCTATAGATGTCTTTTAAGCCCAAGCGCCCTAGATCCTTATTTAGAGCTTTAGTGTCATTATTTTTTTTTTGTCTTGTTGATCTATCCGTTGTTGATAGTGGTGTGTTGAAGTCTCCCACTACGTATGTGTTTTCTCTGATGTCTGTTTTCAGAGATGACAATAGTTGCCTGATATATTTTGGTGCTCCTTCGTTTGGTGAGTACATGTTAATGAGTATTATTTCTTCTTGAAGTATTGTCCCCTTGATCATAATGTAGTGACCATTGGGGTCTCTTTATGTTTTTGAGTTTGAAATCTGTTGTATCTGATATAAGTATAGCTGTTCCTGCCTTCTTTTTTGGTGTATTTGCTTCTACGATTGCTTTCCATCCTTTAACTTTGAGTCTATTTTTATCTTTTGTAGCTAAATGTGTTTCCTGGAGACAGCAAAAGGTTGGGTTTTGTTTCTTAATCCAGCCTGCTACTCTGTGTCTTTTTGTTGGAGAGTTTAGTCCATTTACATTTAGAGTTACTATGGATATGTTAGCATCTGTATTTGCCATTGTGTTTGTCTTTCCTTTGATTTTATTTATTTATTCTTTTAATAACTTTTTTTTTGGTCTTCTTTCATTGTTATTCATCCCTCTGAGTTTCTGGCTTTAGGACTCCTTGTAGTACTTTTTGTAGTGCGGGTTTAGTCATAATGAAATTCTAGAGTTTCTGTTTGTCTGGGAAGGTCCTTATTCTTTCTTCATAGAGGAAGGAGAGCTTTGCGGGATAGAGTATTCTTGGTTGGCATCTGTTTTCTTGGAGTCTGTTGACTATGTCCCTCCACTCTCTCCTTGCCCGTAGTGTTTCTTCAGAGAAGTCTGATGTCAGTCTGTTTGGTTTTCCTTTGGATGTTATCTGTTTCTTCCCTCTTGTCAGCTTCATTATTTTTTCCTTGTCCTGGGTTCTTGGGAGCTTTACTATTATGTGTCTTGCTGTATTTTTCCTTTCGTCGTGGAAGTTTGGTGTTCTTCTTGCTTCTTGTATATCAATTTTCAGCTCCTTCTTCATGTTTGGGAAGTTCTCTTCAATTATCTTCTTGAATATTTTCTCTGTTCCTACATCTCTCTCCTCTCCTTCTGGTATTCCTATAACTCTTATATTTCCTTTCCTCATGGAGTCAGATAGTTCCCGATGTCTTTCTTCAGTCTTTTTCCTTCGTACTTCTCTTTCCTTTTCTGTTTTGGTTCTTTTTATTTCTGTGTCTTCAAGAGTACATATTCGTTCTTACATTTCATCTATTCTGCTTTCATTGCTTTTCCCAGAGTTCTTTAGCACCTCTATTAATTCTTTGATCTCCTGCATTTCTTCTACTTCCCTCTTTAGGGACTCAATTTCATTCTTCTGATCATTGATTATTTTTCCCTTATCATTGATTTCCTTTATGACTTCTGTCAGTTTTTTAATCACGGCAATTTTAAATTCTCTTTCTGGAAGGCTCACAATTTCTTCCAAGTTACTCTCTTTGCAATCTGGGGGGTGGTTTTCTTTTTGTGGTGTGCTTTTTTGCTGAGGAGTTGCTGGGTTGCATGTGGTTTTTCTGCTCCCTACTGTCTGTTTTCTAATTTGCCGTATGCATTGGGACACTGTGTTGCTGGTACTGGCCGGCATCTTAGGCGAACTTCCCAGCTCACCTCTGGCTCTCCCAGGAGCCATCTGCCGGTTTCAAGCAGGCTTAACTGAAGAAAGGTCCCTGTTCTAAAAAGGCCATGCAGGTTCGCACTCCTCTGAGTGCCAGGTCTGCTCCGGTGGTGGGTTTCCACTCCCCCTCTGGGCTCGGACTGCAGGGCAGAAGGGGCCTGGCATGGGCGAATTTCCCAGCTCACCCCTCCCAACTTTTTTAAATTGTTAAACTTGTTTCCGTACAACTGTTCATAGTAATCTTTGGATATTATTTTGATTTCTGCAGTGTCTGTGGTAATTTCTCCTCTGTTTATGATCCTATTTATTTGTGTTTTCTCCCATTTTTTTTCTTTGTGAGCCTGCATAGGTGTTTGTCTGTTTTTTTGTTTGAAGAACCAAGTTTGGATTTCATTTATCTATTAGATTGTTTTTTAACTTCTATTTCATTTATTTCTTCTTTGATTTTTATTATTTCCTTTCTTCTACTGACTTCTGGTGTTTTTTGTGGTTCTTTTTTCAATTCTTTATGATGGGAGATTAGATTATTTCTTTGAGTTCTTTCTTGTTTCTTAATGTTAGCCTGTATTGCTATATGTTTTCCTCTTATACCTGTTTTTGCTGTGCCCCATATGTTCTGGAAAGGTATGGCTCATTGTCGTTCATCTCAATATATTTTTTAATTTCTTCTTTGATCTTCTCATTGATCCAGTGGTCTTCCAGTAGTGTGGGTTTCAATCTCCACGAGGCAGGAGGGTTCCTTGCTTTCTTTTCATGGTTTATTTCTAGTTTGATGCCTTTGTGGTCAGAGAATATAGTTGATATGATTTTGATTTTAGGGTATCTGCTGATGTTTGTCTAGTATCCCAGTATGTGATCAATACCGGAGAATCATCCATGTGTACTTGAGAAAAATGTGTACTCAGATTTTTTGAGGTGTAGTGTCCCATAGATGTCTGTTAAGTCCATGAGTTCTATGTCCTTGTTTAGAGCTATAATGTCCTTGTTTGTTTTTTGTCTCCATCTATCCACTGGGGTGAGAGGTGTGTTAAAGTCTCCTACTACATATTTTTTTCTAATGTCTGTTTGTTTTCAGAGATGATAATTATCTGATATATTTTGGTTCTCCTTCATTTGGTGAGTATATGTTGACGTGTGTTATATCTTCTTGATGTATTGACTCTTTATGCATAATGCAGTGACCATCTATGTCTCTTTTTACCTTTTTTAGTTTGAAGTGTATTTTATCTGATAAAGTATAGCTGTTACTGCCTTATTTGTTGGTTCATTTGCTTGTAGTATTGCTTGCCATCCTTTTACTGTCAATCTATATTTATCTTTTGTAGTTAAATGTGTTTCCCGTAGACAGCAAAAGGGTGGCTTCTATTTTTTAATCCAGCCTGCTACTCTGTGTCTTTTTATTGGTCAGTTTAGTCAATTTAATTTAGAGTTAATATTGATATGCTGGCATTCGTATTTGCCATTTTGTTTGTCTTCTTGTGGTTTTATTCTTTGTCTTAATCTGCTCTTCCTATTTTTCTTCTGTCACTTCTGGCATAAGTTTATCTTTTTTGCTTGCTAAGTAGTATTTTATCGTGTATATACCACATCTTCTGGATCCATTCATCTATATGGGGGCATTTGGGTTGTTTCCATATATTGGCTATTGTAAATAATGCTACGATAAAGATAGGAGTGCAGGCCCCCTCTCAAATTAGTGTTTTTGTGACCTTTGGGTAGATTCTTAGGAGTGGAATTGCTGGGTCATATGGTAGTTACATTTTAATAATTTGAGGGTCAGGGCCTCCCTGGTGGCACAGCAGTTGAGCACTGGGTTGTAAAGCTGCCCGCAGCCTCTGCAGCTCCAGTTTGATCCCTGGCCACCAGCGAGAGTCCCACATGCTGTGCAGACCTCTCCTGCTGCCGCTGTTCCCATCAGCAGTGTATTTCGTCAGTATGCCTGCTCTGCTTTCCCCTCTGGCTCTGATGAATTCTCTCACTCTCCCGTGCTTCTTACTGTACCCAGTGCTTGTATAAATAAACAAATAAATCTTTTAAAAAAATAACTTGATGGTCATCTACACAGCTTTCCTAGTGGCTTAAGGGACAAAGTTTTTAAAAATGGTGATGAATATGTCAAATACTTGAAAGAGGTCATATTAATTTATATATTGATTGGAAAGATATTAGTGACCCTCAAGAGGCGATTTTTATTAGAAAATGAGGAAATCATGTTTTTTATTATTTATTTTTATGAAGTACCATTGTTTTACATCCTTGTTCATGGAATTCAGATTTTAAGAGAGAATGGGAGAAAGGAGATATGCAGTGGGCAAAAATCATTTGGAAGGAATGTTTGAGTGTGAAAAAAATGTATTAAATCAGAGTGGCAATTTTGGTGAAAAAGAATACTGCTATGTTTTATAATATATAAAGATGCTTTACCTTAAAAGTTAAATCAGAGGCCCTCCTTGGTGGCACAAGGGGTTAAACAGAGTACTATGAAGCTCTGAAGACTCTGCAGCATGTGTTCAATACCTAGCCAGCCAGGGAGCTACCCACATGGTGCAGCAGACCTCTCCTGCCTTGCCTGCTGCTCCCCTCAGCAGTGTATTTCAGTCAATCTGCCTGTTCTATTTTCCTGCTCTGTCTCTGGTAAATTCTCTCACCCCCTACACCTCTGGCCTGTACTCCAGTTCCTGTGTGCATAAGTAATCTTTAAAAAAAGTTAAATCAGAGTGGTTGTTAGATAAGGCAACAGAATTAATATAGCTTATATCTGTTCTCAATTTACTAAACAAAAATACTTTAGTTTATGCTTTTTGCTTTTGGTTATAAGATAGGGAAAAATAAAAGTGAGTTCTTTGGCAATTTAGGGTAGCATAACATTCTGACTTTATTTTTTAAAAGATTTATCTATTTATGCATAGAAGGACTAGGGTGTAGGCCAGAGGTGGAGGGGGTAAGAGGATTCACCCGAGACAGAGTGGGGAACAGAACAGGTGGATCTCCTGAAATACACTGCTGAGGGGATCAGTGGGCAAGACAGGAGAAGTCTGCTGCACTTTGTGGATTGGCTCCCTGGCCGGGATTGAACTTATGTTACATATGCAATATTTCTATTTGGATAGATAATTCCTTATTTTTTAAAGATTTATTTATTTAGGCATATGAGAACTGGGGTACAGGCCAGAGGTGCAGGAAGTGAGAGGATTCACCAGAGACAGAGTGGGGAGCAGAACAGTCAGATTGACTGAAATGCACTGCCAAGGAGAGCAGTGGGTGAGAAAGGAGAGGTCTGCCACACCATATACGGGTTAACTCGCTGGCCAGGTATCAAAATCAGACCACAGTGACAATAGCATGATAGTGCTGAGACTTAACCTCGATGCCACGAGGGAGGCCTATGTTCTGACCTTCTATATCTGAATATTCATCCCCTGGTCCCTTCATTTTCCACTAAAACTAAGTGCTACCCTCACTCTTCCCTGGCTTTAGGAAAATCTTTTCATAGTTCTAATGATACAATTTTTTTAAACTTGTGAAAGTTCGGGTTATTTCTGTCACCTCTCAAAGACCCTCTATTTACCTTTGTTTACAAGTTTCAGTGAAAATAGCTGACCCAGGGAAAGAAATAAATGCTGACATAACTAATTAATAGTCCAGAGACACTGAGTCATTTCCAACAGGACCCAAATGGTTTAAATTGATTTGTAAATCCATGAATTTCCATATGTATACATATGCAGTATATATTTTTTATATGTGTTTTACAATACTTCCATAGCAGCTTTTTGCAGGGCTCAGTGGTGGGGAATCTCAAAATAGCAACCTATTCATATAAGGACTTAGGGAAAATCTGACTAGCACTATTGGCAAGGTCTCAAGTTCCCTTCCCACTTCACACCTTCCCCTTTCTCCTTTCATTTCCCTGACTTCTTTTTCTGTCTTAATTCCTGAATTGAATCAATCTTTCAATGTTAGCAAGTTTCATTCCTTTCCTAAGTGTGACTGAAATGCAACTACACAGAACCCCCAATAAAGTGAAACATCTCCATGGCCTGTGCAGTTGAGATAGGTCATATTTTATCAGCAAAAGTGGGTAATGTCTGAGAATGTGAAGCACTCATGAAAAAATGCCTAACTTCCTTTTAGTGTAAGTTCAATAAGTGGAGACTCCAGGGATTTTGTAGCTTTTCTTCATTAGAAAAGTATGTGTGTATCATATCAGTATTAATGCTCAAATACAACTTATTAGCACTTGTTGAAATTCTTTTGCACCAATAAGCACCTTATTAATTTTACTTAATTTTCAAACTTCTAACCATTTATAAGCCACTGATACTAAATTATAATATTTGCAACAATTCTGCTTCACATCTAAAGAGTTGGTGATATAGTACTTGAAATAACTATATATTATTTATATAATTATATATTGTTTATATACTCAACTTTATTACATTACTTTGTCATTCAAAAATCTCATGATATGTGGTCCCATTTGTTTATTTTTTTGTTTGTTTCCCTTCCATTGTAGTTAAGTCCCCAAAGACACCACTGAAGCCAAAGTATCAGAATGTTTTGCATATGTTTTCTATATATTTTAGGTCTCAGGTCTTACATCCAAGTCTTTAATCCATTGTAAGTTAATTTTTGTGACTGATATAAGACAGTAGTCTAGTATATGGAATAAATTAGAGAAGATAGCTCAACTTTATAGTTAAAATTTTCTCTTGCCAAATTATGTCATATTTTATAAGAATTTGTATATGTTAATTATAGCACTTAACAAAGTCTTTTGAGTAATACAGAATGAAGCTACATATATATGTATATATAAAAAGACATGTGATCACCAACTTTTTCACGAAATACTCTTAAAGCTTTATCTAGGAAATTTAAATTACTCAATAAACACCCTGTGTCCATTTTTGTGTTTTACTGATTTCAAGGCAATTATCCTTCTTAAGAGCCAGTTGCTTAAAATATTTTTAACCACGGTCATAATTTGTCTACTAGTCCTTTGCACATGTAAGTAGGATTCAGACTGTACCCACAAAAAAAAAATTAAAAGATCTTGCCTTATTAGGTCCTGAGATGTTCCTTTGCCCCTATACTGATACCATGAACCAACTCTATTGACTAAGATGTGGCTTTTATTGAGTTCTTATGTTTAACCAATAGCTAGATCATACTACTTCAAAATTCTCCTTCCTTCCTCCTCTTGTTGGTCCCAATTCAAATCCCACGACTGCATAAAAATAAGAAGGCCTTCAATATTTTCTCGGTTATTGCACTGCAATAAAATTGTATAAAGAAAAAATAAATGATAAAATATAATTTAGCCTTTATATAAATCCTACTTAATCAAACTACTTTTCATAACATGTGTAATGTAAATGAGAGGATTATCAGAGTTGCCTATTTTAAAGTGTTGCACTTTCTTTGTCTAATCTGATTCTACTATACCCACGTAGGTAGGTATTCAGAGGAAAACACTGGTGTGCTTAGTTCAAATTGTTCCAATGGCTTAGAATCTATTCGGTGAGAGGCCTCCCTGATGGTGCAGGTGGTTGAGGGCCACATTGTGAAGCTGTCCACAGCCTCTGCAGTGAGGGTTTGATCCCAGCCGGCCCGGAAGAAACCCACATGGTACAGCAGACCTCTCCTGTCTCACCCGCTGCTCCCCTCAGCAGTGTATTTCAGTCCTTCTGCCTGTTCTGTTCTCTACACTGTCTCTGGTGAATCCTCTCACCCTCTGGCACATCTGGCCTGTACCCTGGTTCTTGCATAAATAAACAAATCTTTAAAAAAAAATCTCTTCAGTGAGAATAAATCTCTCTGGAATAGGACTCTGAAGAAAGATGACAACCTTTTGCTTGTTAATGGTCTTGCAAGTGCATATGTCCACTAGTATATTCAACTAGCTGGGGAAAGTTCTTTGAGAACAATTATAAAAAAGTAATGGCTACATAAACTGTGCTTTAATCTGTCTACATCAAATAGTAATGTACCAACTAGCTTTCTCAGGTAGATAAATTTTATATATAAACTGATTTCCAGCAAATTACAACAGAAGGTTTTGGGATAGCAAATTTTCTTCATGAACTAGAAAAAAATAATGAAGGGAGAAACAAACTTGAAGGTTTGGTTGAAATATTGTTGTCCAAAAATCATCCTGAAAATAAATATTTTCTCTTTTTTGAAGGAAATACAACATAGGCAAGATCTAGAGCATGCACTATTTTAACAGTAAGGGGTTAGGAGAGAGGAAGAGTCTCTACTGTGTTCATTATAAGAAGTTCATTTTCTTATCACATAGAGATTCGTTTTCAAGTCACACATCCTTTCCCAGCTAAAATATATCTACCACTTAAATTACCACCTATCCACCCACCCACTAACATAGAACAGCAATTGACAAAAAGATATAGATGCTTGGGAGAGGAAAAGAATGGGGGTGGTCAGTACCCACTTTTTCCTGTTAGACTCCGAGCACTTCCTTCCACTTGCTAAATATAATTTTTGAGAATGCAGACTTTGGTACCAGACTGCCTAAAGCCAAAACCTCGCCTGACCACTTAGCTAGCAATGTAACTTTTGGCAAATCATTTCATAGTTCTTCACCTCAGTTTTACAATCAATACAATGTAATCATAATAGAATCTATATCACAGAATCCCTGTGATGATTATACGAGCACAAAGAAATGTTTGTTATCACTATTTGAAAACATAAAATTCCTCATCATATCCTCTTTGTGACCAAGTTTCACATTAGTCCAGAATATATCCCTGGTTATTTGCATAAAGCCTCAAAATACTCCTAGAGGTTGTTATATGTGTTATGTTCAAGTGGGAGGTGGACACACTTTCACACTTTGTGTACCAGGTATACACAAAGGCTTCATATAGAATTTTGTGTGCACGTGTGCATGAATGTACATTCTTTTAGTATATCTGTACCTGAGGTTAAGCCAATTGCCAAATTTACTATTAATTTAATTATTTTAGTAAAATTTTATTGATTTAGAAGATATAATATTGAGGTTCAGCTTCATCCTTGTGCACATGATTCACTCACTTACCACCAAATGGTGTAGTTTCCTTAAAAACCTCAAAATAGAAATGTCATATGATGCAGCAATACCACTCCTGGGTATTTATGCAAAGAATACAAAAGCACTAATTTAAAAAGATGTATGCTAACCATATAGTCATAGCAGCATTATTCATATTAGCAAAGTTATGGATTCAACCCATTGACAGACAGTTGGATAAAAAAATTGCGGTATATGGGTGATGTGGTTGTGGGTGACTTATGGGGATTACACGTGAGGGGAGAAATCAAATATTGTACAAAAATGAACAACAATATAAGAAAATAAGAATGTTTAATCAATTAAAAATAAATAAGTAAATAAATAAAAATGATTAAAAAAAGAAATTGTGGTGTATATATACTCATTGGAATACTACTCAGGTATTAAAAAGCATGAAATTATGCCTACCCTGACAATATGTACAGATCCTGAAGTCATATATGCTAAGTGAAGTAAATCAGAAAATGCAAGACAACTTCCCAAAGGACTGACTCATTTGTGGAATGAATATGAAGAAGCAATGATAAGATACTATTTATTTCTTTTAAAAAGAGAAACACATATTCTTTTCCTTGTTTTTTCTCTATGGAAAATTCTACTGCAATGTTCTTTTCCCAGATTTTCAGCAGGCAAGTGGTTTATTTTTATTTTAAAATTTGAAGTGACAGAGCCTCTCTGGTGGGGCGCTGCACTGTGAAGCTGTCCGCAGCCTCTGCAGTGAGGGTTTGATACCGGCTGGCAGGCAAGAATCGCACATGGCGAAGCAGACCTCTCCTGTCTTGCCCGCTGCTCCTCTCAGAAGAATATTTCGTCAGTCTGCCTGTTCTGTTCCCCACTCTGTCTCTGGTGAATCCTCTCACCCTCAGGCGCATCTGGCCTGTACCCCGGTTCTTGTATAAAAATAAATATTTAAAAAAAATGAGGTGACATTAATTCACATTTTGTTTTAGGGGCATAGGCTCACACCTCTTCAAACATATGTTATCACACCATACCCACCAACAAATAGCCAAAATTGTTTACCATAATCCAGTGCCGTCCAACCCACTTTGTTTCCCAGTCCCACTCTCCCCTCTGGTAGTAGTCAGATTTCAAGGATTTCGTTTGGCTTCGTTTTGTCTGTTCTTTTGCCTTGTTTCTTTATTTTCTACTTATGAATGAAATCATCTGCTGTTTTTCTTTCTCTTTCTAACTTACTTTGCGGAGTATAATACTCTCCAGTTCCATATATGTTGTAATAAATGGTAAGATTCATGTTTTTTATATAGTTACGTAGAATTCCATTGTGTATCTATCCCACACCTTTATCTACTCATTTGTCATTGTGTATTTAGATTGTTTTAATAACTTGGTTATTGTAAATAGTGCTGCAATGAACATAAGAGTGCATACATACCTTCAAATTAGTTTTTTTTTTTTTTTTAATTTTTCACATTGATATCTAAGAGTAGAATTGCTGGGAAGTGTTTTTAAACAGAATTTAATTATTTTCTTGGTTATTAGGATAACTTCAAAATTAAACACAGCCTCTGGCTATGAATGTTATTAGCTTATATTCAGATTTCCTTAGAGCCTATGAAGACTTTCACACTTCTTCACCTTCCCCTATGTGTCCTCAGGAACCCACAGCTCTGTTTCGAGACAGAGAAGAAAAACCTGTGCTTTCATTTTGCACTTGTTCAGCAGCCCCACATCCCACCCCCACATCGAAATACCAAGGGCTGAAAAATGTCCCACCTTTCCTTTCTGATTTTGTCTTGTTGCATATAGATCAAAATGTGTTTCTTCATCTTTGAAGCTTCTGAGGGATATTTAAGGTGTTTAGTTACTGTTTTTGAAACTCCTTCCCTCCCCCCTTGTACATATACAGGAAACTAGATAAGCATGCCTGTTAGAAACATGGTAAAACAGTTCACAGATGCTGCAACCAAGGCCTGCATTCTCGTTTGAATGCGGTTAAGATGAGAAACTGAAGAGTGGGTGTCGATGGAAACGGTCACGTAAGTGATTATAAGATGAGACATAAAGAAACCAGTTTGTAAAGGGTGTTTGCTAACTCCAGCCTCCTCCAGCAGTGACAAATGATAGCGCTTTGCATTTTTCAAAAGGCAATTGGGACTTTGAGGGTCATCTTCAAATTTTCCTTCAAACATACTCAGTTTCTGGACTACCTTCCTTTGACTTAAAAAGGAGGTGCTGAGTACTCAGAGCTATAAGTAAATTCTACTAAGAGCAGACATCAGTTACCTAACTATTTCCAGAAAGACACAATACTGGCCTCCCAGCTTCTTTGATAGTGTAAGGAGACTTTTGTAGTGGGTCATAAGAGTGAATTGAAAGAACAGTGGCATTGCGGTTAAGAACTGCTCTAAAGCATGGTTTACCCAATTATTAGCAGTAACTCAGGGAGGCTTTACAATTTGTAGGAGTCAGACTTCCTAGGATCTTAATTCCAAATCTTTTTTTCAATGTGAATTGATTAGAGTAATAGGTCTTATATCTCACAGGACCATATGAGAATTTATGAGATAATAAATACACCTGGTATAAGGAACAATTATGTATATATATATATATATATATATATATACACTCACACACACACACACATATATATATACAGCAAATATCTATTACATCTAGGAAAAACAAAATATCCTTGCTTCTCTTTAATGTACTTATCTATAAATTAATAATTATCACCTAGAAATATTGCAAAAAAATCCCAAAATTTACTAATTCTAATCATACATTGTAGCCTTTGAATGCTGTATGAATTGAAGGATGAAAACAATAATTTATTGATAATTACTTAAGAGAGACACTAGTAAGTGACCACATGACTAATTTGAGCTGTTATGTAGGGGGACTTTAAAACAAAATTTAAAACTTTAAAACTTTAAAACAAAATTTTAAGACAAGCATTTATTTCCCAGTTGTTTCTCAATAAATGTTTCATAGCATGTCTTCAACTATTCATGGATACTTGCACACTAGATTCCAGAAATAATGATTCCTTCACAGTATCAACTCAGTTGTTTTAAAACATATAGGACACGATTAACATATCTTTTTGTTCTTGTCATGATCAGTGAGAAATCTGGGATTGATTACTCTTCCTGTCCTTTAGTTAACTGAGCCCCACATTCTTTGTGGTATCTCAAAGAAATTAGAAAATTTATGGATATCATCTTGGCTGCCTTTAATACAACTTTAGCTTTTTTCAGTAACATTTCTTCAGTAATATAGTTAGATTACAATTTCAACGACACTGAAATCAAACTTTAAGGGGATAGCTCTCCATAGTCAATAAAGTGAGGTTTGAAGATTGTCAGCTTTCTTTTTGTTAATTTGTTTGTAATATGCCTACATCCAAATAAGAATTAGCAAGATGTGTGGAAGGGTTATGTTTCAATGTTTAACATAAGTAGATCTTCAGTTACTCAAAGCTCTTGAGAAATATCAGCTGTCATCCTCATGATTATTTGCAGAGACTTAGTAAGACTTTACTGCCAAAACTCTAGATTAGGCATCACTCGCCAACATGTCTTCTTTTTTATTTATTGAGATAATGTTGGTTTACAACACTGTATATGATTTAGAGGAATAGGTTTACATGTCCTCAGATGTATGTTACCACATCACCCCCACCATCCAAGCACCATTTCTTAATCAGTCCTTTGCAGCTTGCCAGCAGAGGGAACCAGTAGCTGTATTCTATGGTTGTTCTGAAAGCTGAGGGTCTATGGTGGGGTTTTTTTTGTTTTGTTTTTTGTTTTTTTGTTTTTTTTTTTTTTTGCTTGTTTTTGTTTAGCAAATCTGTCATTGTGTCAGATTCATGGAATTCTTCCCTGGATGTCAATGGGATTATTCCCATTTATAGGAGTTACCTAACAGAAAACCTATTCATATGTTCCTGACTAACTAAAATGTCATGTAGGCAACACTTCTAAGATGGGATTATTTTCCATTCTCCAACATGATATTTCATTTGTCTCTAATAATTTTTTATTTATTTATTTTTTTAATAGAGGCATGTTTTTATTTATTTATTTATTTGTTTGTTTTGTTTATACATGCACTGGGTACAGTCAGAAGCGCGGGAGGGTGAGAGAATTCACCAGAGCCAGAGCGGGGAGCAGAGCAGGCAGAAGGACCGAAGTACACTGCTGAGGGGAGCAGTGGGCGGCAGGAGAGGTCTGCGCGCCATGTGGGACCCTCCTCTGGTGGCCGGGGAACAGCCAGGGATCGAACCGGCGACGCAGAGGCCGCAGGCAGCTTCCCAACCCAGCGCTCAACCGCTGCGCCACTGGGGAGGCCCTCATTTGTCTCTAGAGAATATTTCTGGCTTCAGGGAGAACAAAATACCTTTAAAACTCCAGTGGATACAACTTTTGACTGAATTAAGTACTCTATATCACCCTCACCTCACACAAACACACACGTATGGAGGACTTCCTATGAAAAAAGTTTTAACTGCCAAAATTTATTGTTACTCATATTAGGATGAACTGACTAATAATAACTTGCCCTTGTTTTTGAGCGCTCTCTCTCTTTCTCTCTGTCTCTTCTTTCTCTCTGTCTCTGTCTCTGTCTCTCTCTCCCCCCCCCTCACAAAAAGGAGGGCAATTATTCTTTTCTCATGGGAAGAGGAATTAAAATCCAAAAAAGTTTGGAAAATTATCAAAAGTAGTACAGTCAATAGTAAGAAAAAAATAGAACTACACTGGGCTTCCCTGGTGGCCTATGGGCAAAGTCTCAGCACTATCAACACTATGGCCTGAGTTCCATCCCTGGCCAAGGAGGTAACTGACATGGCTCAGGAGACCTCTCCTGTCTCACCTGCTGCTCCCCTCAGCAGTGTAATTCAGAAGATCTGCCTGTCTGCTCCCCACTCTGTCTCTGGTGAGTCCTCTCACCTCTGACCTACACCCCATTTCTTCTATGCAAAAGTAAATAAAAATTAAAAAATAAAACTAGATTAATTAAGTTGGGAATAATCTCTAAGTCAAGTCTCAGTGTCTTCTTTATCCCTGAAGTTTACAAATGGAAATCCTTAGTGACTTAAGGCACATACTTGTGTGTGTGTGTGTGCGTGTGTGTGCATGCAAATACACAGGAAAAGAAAACCAAATACAGAAAAAAGAGTCAGAGCATTAGAATGTCAGAAGGTCAATTATCATGGCCTCAGAGTCCTCTCTGTGGTATTTAGATACGCATTTCACCTTGATCACAGGTTACCCTATCAACCAAGAATCTTCACAGACCCAACATTCCATATATATATATTTTTCCACAGCAAGAAACTTTCTTTAGCTTATCTTCTATTTCATTGAGAAAAATGAGTCATTCTCAGTTGTCCGGAGCTGCACGGAGCATGCGCCGTGTTGCGCATGCTCCGAAGTGAGGGTTCAGTTTCGTTTTCGCCTTCGGAGAAACCACCGCGCATCCGAAGAAGCACGTGGGACAGAGAGGTACGAGAGAGGAGCGAGGGGGGATAAGAAGGAAACCATGGGAGAGACTGGAGAGACGGCGGGGAGAGAGACTGCGTGGAGGAGGAGAGAGACTGCGTAGAGGATGAGGCGAGGAGACCTTGAGAGGGAGACTGTGGAAAGGATGCTGTGTAGAGACTTTGAGAAGAGGATACTGAGAAACGTACTGAGAGAGGAGCATAGAGAAAGCCAGGGAAGGTAGTAGGACAGGGAAAGGAAAAACATGTAAAAGTAGGAAAAGGAAAAAGGAAAAATAAAGAAGCAAACGCTAGCGTCAATTTGTCAAGCCCCTCATTTCAATCCTCAGCCCTTCTCTTTTCGTGCCTCCGAATCCCGCGGGTCGGGACACTCAGTTTAATCCTCTTCAGTGGTGGGGAACTTGTACTTTCACAAGCAGTCTGTATCACTTTTAAAGAACTACTCATAAGTTCTGTTAAAAAATAAAAGCAAAACAAAAAACAGATCCAAAATTGAGTCTTTCATGCCAGGTCCAACAAAATTTAATACCTAACCAAATTTCACTTTTAGATTCTCCCCAAATGAAATTTTAAATCAAACAACGCACGTTTTTCTGGCAGGCACTCAAGGAGGTAATCTGTAACATAAACCTCTCCTGCCTTCCTTTAACTGAAGATGGCTTTGCTGAAGTAATCCTTTTCTTTTGCTAATGACCTTGCCTGACCCTCTCTTTGAGAGGGTACAAAGGGACTTTCTATTTTTTAGGTAGGATGCTGCATGATTCATAAATTATTTAATAAAGCCAATTAAATCTTTAAAATTATCTCAGATTTTTTTCATTTAGCATATTTATATTACAAGTGGAAATTCACTTCTGCTTAACTGCCACTAATTGCCCTATTTCCTCCTTTTTTTTTTACATTAAAGAATTATGTTCCTTTACTCTGAAACATGATAGTCATTTTTTCTATCTGAAGATCAGTATATTCCTCCCTTTCCTTTCCAGCCTCAAAGTTTTCACTTCTCATGATACCCATGTTTATTTTCATCACATATTCTTCATTAGTCATGATTTTAACATCCTACTATGTTGAACAACCTCTACTGGGCACTTGAATTTATTGATGTGACATCTGAAACTCGTCTGACCAATGT
The DNA here is from genome assembly GCF_964194135.1 of Talpa europaea. Classification (NCBI taxonomy): domain Eukaryota; kingdom Metazoa; phylum Chordata; class Mammalia; order Eulipotyphla; family Talpidae; genus Talpa; species Talpa europaea. Next base: position 52,069,545 of record NC_140081.1, on the reverse strand, counting down.
TCATTTGAGAAAGAATAGCATCTTCTTCCGAAAAATACATTACTTAATATATTAAAGGATTTTGCTAGTTTTATATAGTTACATTATATTGTGGGGTTAGCATACTCAATGAAAGTTATATCTTATCATGAATTGCTATCATATCAGATCTCTTCATATATGACTTGTATAAAATCATTGTTGAACCTAAATTCCATATTATACATACTGTTATTTTACAATACCAAAATAAATCTAAATCAGACAGCTCTTAATTTATAAGTATTTCTAGAAAAGATTATTACAGGATACTAGAAGCATTAGGTTAGAATAATAGGGAAAGATTAGATGCTAATAAAATGTCAAGAAATTATAGCTGACAAAAAGAGAAGATATAGAAACACTAACCCAAGAACTAAAGAAGAAATGTTAGTCCAGAAGCACAGTATAGGGGAAATTAGTCCTACATCTCATGAGAGTTTCACGGTATCTACAAACTACACAGAAAGGACTTGAGCCATTAGTACATTATTCCTTTATGTAAACTATAATTAATAAGGTAGACACATATCAATCTTTAGAAACAACCTGTTTAAAAATCTTTTGGTGTTTGTAGTGGGTTGAATGCTGAGCCCCCAAAATATATATCCACATTCTAATATTCAAAACTTGTTTGCAAAATTATTCATTGCACTTGCAATTAAGTTAAGAATTTTGACATGAGTATATCATCCTGGGTCACCTGGATAGTTATTAAATCCAATGATAAGTATCTTTGTAAGCCAGAAAGGAAGATAAAGACACACAAAAAAGCCATATGAAGATGGATGCAAGGACCAGAGTAATATGAAAAATATAAAAAAATCAATATTTGCTAACAGCCAAAATAGCTAAGAGAAAGGAATGGGATGGATTCTCCCCTAGAACCTTGTAACATTGTGGTAGTGCTGCCACCACCTATTTGGGGCTTGTGAGCTCCAGAACTTTGAGAAAAATAATTTCTGTTATTTTAAATCATCTATACAAGTTAGTATCACTACTTGGCAAATTAATTTAATGAAAGTTACTAAAAAACTGAATAAATGAAGTATTAGTGGGTAAAAGTCAATACAAAAATGATATGAATTATAGAAAATGAACGATGTAGTAACATTAATGTTTTAAACATTAAATTTTATTTATAAAATATGTACTGAAAGAATATTCATTCTTTTATCCACTTATCTATCTGTCCTTCCATTCATCCATTAAATCGTATATGCTTTGATTTAACTCACCAGACAGCCAGCATTTATCTGACTAATATTGAGTTCAAGCTTGAATTTTTCAAGGCATAAGTTCACTGATTAATATTGTTGACTGTTAGCATATTTTATTGATTGTGATGAATTCAATCAACCAACTATTTTTACTCATCCAGATGTTGTAGATCATGAAGTCAACTCAACTGAATGATAAACTAAAATATTTCCAGCACTTTACAAATGCCTTGTTTTCTTGTAAATACAATCAAAGTTTAAAACTGCCCAAAATGCAGAAGAACTAAAAAGACATTTTTCCAAAGAAGAAACACAAATGGCCAACAGGCATATGAAAAAATGTTCAACATCAAAACCACAATGAGGTAAAACATTACACCAGTGAGAATGGTACTTATTAAAAAAAAAAAAAAACTAGCAACAACAAATGTTGGCAAGGATGTGGAGAAAAAGGAACTCTCCTAAACTGCTGGTGGGAATGTATACTGGTCCAACCACTATGTAAAGCTGTGTGGAGGTTCCTCAAACTACTAAAAATGGAGATTTTATGTGATTCAGCAATTCCACTCCTAGTGACCTACACAAAGGACACAAAAACATTAATTCAAAAGGACACCTGCATGCCTATGTTTATTGCAGCACTATTTACAATAGGTGAAATATGGACACAACCAAAATGCCCAGAAACAGATGACTGGCTCAAGAAGATATGGTATATATATATATACCATATATATATATATATAATGGAATATATATATATATACCATATATATATAATGGAATATTACTCAGCAATCAAAAAGTATGAACCCATGCCATTCACAGCAACATGATGAAGCTGAAAGTGATTATGCTCAGTGAAATAAGCCAGAAAGAAAAAGAAAAATATTGGATGGCTTCACTTATACGAGGAATGTAAAGGAGCCAAATAAGGGATCATGAAAAAAAGTAACTATAATAAAGTAAAAATCAAAATCAAGAGGCAACTACACATCAGAGATATTCTGTAGGGGAGGAGGTGGGAGAAAGATCAGGATGGGGTTGGAAGAGCACTAGGGACTATGGCGACATCGCACAGGTGAAATGGTGGTGGGAATTTCATGTGAAAGTCATACATTGTACAAATATGAAGAATGATGTGATATATATATATATATATATATATATATAATATGTATTCCATCCCTTTGCACTCCGAACCATTTTACGATATTTTGATTTAATTTCTTGTGCCATTTCAAGATAAAACTTCAGGGAAACATGCATGTCTCAAAAAGTTGCATTGAAATAACCTCAATTCCCCATAATCACTAATAAATTGCAATGTCCCCTGAGAGGGGACATCTGAGTGATATGATGATAATTTATGCCTGATCTTGTAGGAATTTCTTCTTTTAGTTGTCCAAGGTGTTTTGTATATTAGGTTTGTTTCACTTATAATATGCTTTTTGCCTTCAAACAAGTTATCTTATTGGGACAAATAAAGGGAAATTAATTGGAGAAAATGTGCATATTATTAAAAACCAAGTTTAGAATGATTCCAGAAATGAAGGAATTTCATTCATCATTCTACCAATGAATTTCATGGCGAGTCTTACTCAAACATAAAACCATCTGTCTCCATAAGAAGTTTACCAGTGACTGTCCATGAGGAAGAGTGTAACAATCCCAAGCAAAAGGTGAAAATAAGGGCATGTCAATTGTATTAAAGCTAAAAGGATTTAACTTAGAATATGTTGGACACTTTGCTTTCTTGTCAATTTCATGGAATATTTTATGAAGGTTAAGCATTGTTTCTTCTTTAAATATTTGATAGAGTTTACTAGCGAAGATATCTTGTTCTGGACTTTTGTTTTTTTGGGTACGAATTTGATTACTGTTTTAATTTCATTATCTGTGATGGGTCTGTTCAGGTTTTCTATTTATTCCTGATTCAGTCATGGAATGTTTCTTAGAAAGTTACCATTTCCTCTATGTCGTCCAACTCCTCACCATATTAATTGTTCATAATACTCTCTTGTGATCTGTTGTGTTTCTGCAGTATCTTTTGTAACTTATCTTTTGTTCTTGATTTTATTTTTGTATGTTTTTACATTTTCTTTGTGAATCTCACTAAGGGTTTGTCTATTTTATAATATTTTCAAATAACCAGCTCTTAGTTTTATATTTTGTTTTCTTTTTTTTACTTGTGTTTTTATTTTTTTTATTTCATATAATTATTTATTTTTTTCTTTTTTTTTACAGTGTTTGCTTTCTTTTTTAAATTATTTATTTATTTATACAAGTACTGGGTACAGTCAGAAGAGAGGGAGGGTGAGAGAATTCACCAGAGCCAGAGCAGAGAGCAGGCAGAAGGACAGAAGTACACTGCTGAGGGGAGCAGCGGGCGGCAGGAGAGGTCTGCTCTCCATGTTTGCTTTCTTTTCTCAGGTGTAGTCCCCATAGAATTTTCACCACCAATTCACCCATGCTCCATTACCATAGCCTCTTGTGCTCCTCCCTCCCCTGTCTTAATCCCTCTCCCTCTCCCTCCTCTGCAGAATGTCTCTGATTTATAGTTCTGTTTTCTGTTTATTTGTGTTTTGTTGTGTTCTTTTTTTTAATTGTTATTATTTTCCCTGATACTTTATTTGGTTCCTCTATGTTCCACCTATAAGTGAAAACATCTGATATTTTTCTTTTTCCTTCTGACTTTTTTCACTGAGCATAATCCCTTCTAGCTCCATCCAAGTTTAATATTTTGAACTGACTAAATATTTTGAACTGACTTTTTGATCTCGGTTTCGTTATTTTCTCCTCTATTTTTTTTACATAGACAATGAATGGTTACTTTAAAAATAAACATCCTTGTTTATTTTTCACAATATTGGATTTCTTCCCTCAGATCAATAGAATAGAAATGAGAGCCTGGAAATAAAGGCACATATCTATAGACAACTAATACATGACAAAGAGCAAATAATATGCACTGGAACAAACAAAGCCTCTCAATAAATGGTGCTGGGAAAATTGGAAAAGAATGCAAAAGAATGAAACTATACTACTATCTTACACCATATATGAAAATCAACTCAAAAAGGATAAAAGACAGGGATGTACGACCTGATACCATAAAACACATAGAAGAAAACTGTCCCGACCCGCGGGATTCGTAGGCACGAAAAGAGAAGGGCTGAGGATTGAAATGAGGGGCTTGAGACAACTTGACGCTAGCGTTTACTTCTTTATTTTTCCTTTTCCTTTCTTTTCCTTTTCCCTGTCTTTCTACCTTCCCTGACCTTCTCTCTGCTCCTCTCGCAATAACCTCTCTCGCAATAACCTCCTGACCTTCTTGTGGTTCTCTTCTTATATCCTGGTAGCTCCTCCCATCGTACCTCCCAGTCTCATTTGATTAATAGGAAACACCTGTGGTTTCTCAGCAGGCAAAACGGTAAAGCGAAAACTAATTAATGGCACGTGTGTTGCGCAACACGGCACATGCTCCAGGCGGCTCCGGACAAAAACATAGGCAAAAGTCTAGATGACATAAACCTCAGAAACATCTCTGTGAATTTATCTCCAGCAGCAGGGACAGTAAAGGAGAAAATAAACAACTAGAACTACATCAAACTGGAAGGCTTCTATATAGCTAAAGAGACAATAACCAAAACGAAGAGACACCCTACTAAATGGGAGAAAGTATTTGCACACAATACATCTGACAAAGGGTTGATACTGAAGAACTATAAAGAGCCCAAACTATTCAACAAGCAGAAAACAAACAACCCAATCAAAAAATGGGTAGAATTAAATGTCTGCAAAGAAGACAAGTAGATGTCCAACAGGCACATGAAAAAACGCTAGTCATCACTTAGCATTGGGGAAACATAAATCAAAATCACAATGACATACCACTTTACACCTGTGAGAATGACAGGTGTGGTACATATACACAATGGAACACTATACACAATGAAGATGTGGTACATATACACAATGGAACACTATACAGGGATCAAAAAGACAAATTCATGTCATTTGTGGCAACATGGATGGAGCTGGAAGGGATTATGTTAAGCCAAATAAGCCAGAGGAGAAAGATAAAACCAGATGCAATATAGAGAAACAAACGAAGTGTCAAAAGACAAACTTTAAAATCAATCCTTGAAAGTTGACCATAGATTTGAGACATCACAGAGGGGTGGTGGAGTTCCTGGAAGCAGAGGGAGAAGTGGGAGGAGTGAGAACCGGGGTTGAGGAGAGCACAATGGGCCATGGTGGAAGACTATGGGTGCTTTGGTGGTAGGAGAGCTACAGTGATCAAACCTGATGGGAGAAATTCTATAGCGTCAAAAAATTAACAAGAATGTAAAACAATGGTGCTTCACTAAAAAGTGAAAAATATTGCTATTTTTATAGGTTTTGCATTATATTTGTATATTGCTTTAGGTTGTATGTCCATTTCAGCGATGCTTATTCTTCTGATCCATGATCATGGGATATTTTTTTCCATTTATTTCTGTCTTCTTTTATTTCCTCTAAGGTTTTATAGTTTTAAATATACATAGGTCCCCCACTTCCTTCAAGTTTACATTCAGGTATTTCAAATTTTTGGTGATTTTAAATGAGATTGTTTTTCCTTATATGTCTTTATTTTGATATAGTGTTTGCATATAAAATACAACTGATATTTGTGTATTGATTTTGTATCCTGCCACTTTACCATATTTATTATTTCTAATATTTTTTTTTGTAGTCCTTTGGGTTCTCTACTTATATTAATGTGTCATCTGCAAATAGTGTCTGTTTCACTTCTTCTTTTCCAATTTGGATTCCTTTACATTTTTTTCTCATCTAATTGCTTTGGCTAGGACTTCCAATACAATTTTGAACAACAGTAGTAACAGTGGAAATCTTTGCCTTGAATCTGATCATAGTACAAATGCTTTCAGCTTCTCATCATTGAGTATGATGTTGACTGTGGGTTTATCATATATGGCTTTTATAATGTCTAGATAAGTGCCATTTATTCCCATTTTATTGAGAGTTTTTGTCACAAAGGGATATTGAATCATGTCAAATGCTTTTTCTGTATCTACTGAAATTATCCTTATTTTTGTTTTTGTTGATTTGGTTAATTACATTCATTGATTTACATATGTTGAACCAGTTTTGAATCACTGGGATGAAACCTACTTGATCATGGTGGATCATGGTGAAACCTACTTAGTATGTTTTTGTATCTGGCTTACAAGGATTCTTTTGAGGATTTTTGCATCTTGGTTCATCAGGTATATTAGCATGCAATTTTCTATTTTTTGTACTGTATTTGGTTTTGGGGTTAAAGTAATGTTGGCCTCATAGAATGTGTTTGGGGAGTTTTTCTGCCTCTTCAATATTTTTTGAAGATTTTGAGTAGTATAACTATTAGACCCTCTATGAAGATTAGGTAGAATTCATTAGAGGTGCCATCTGGTTCTGAGTTTTGTTCTTAGGGAGATTATTGATTACACTATGAATATAAGCACTTGGGATTGCATTGTTTAAGCTGTCTATTTCATCCTGACTCAGTCGTGGGAGTTTTGATAAATCTAACAATTTGTCCATATGTTCTAGGTTGTCCATTTGTTTACACAGAAATATTCATAATATGTTTTTATGATCTGATGTATTTCTGTTTATCTGCTGAAATTTCACCTCTTTCATTTCTGGTTCTATTTATTTGCGTTTACTTTCTTCTTTATAAGTCTAGCTTATTAATTAATACTTTGCTAATTGTGATTATTTTGTCAAAGAACCAGCTCATAGTTTCACTGATCTTTTGGACAATGTTTTTGTTTTCTATTTCATTTAGGTCTGCTCAAATTTTTAATAGTTCTTCCTTTTCTAGTTCCTTAAAATGCAGAGTTAATTTGAGATTTTTCTTGTTTTTCTTTTAAAGATTTATTTATTTATGTATACAAGAGCTGGGGTACAGGCCAGAGGGCCAGAGGTGCGGAGGGTAAGAGCATTCACCAGAGACGGAATGGGGAACAGAACAGGCAGATTGACCAAGTACACTGAGAGGGGAGCAGAGGACGAGTCAGGAGAGGTCTACTGCACCAGGTGGGTTGCTCCTGGGCCAGCCGGGGATCGAACTTGGGCTGCAGAGGCTGCGGACAGCTTCACAGGTTGTGTCCCAACTCCTTGCGCCACCAGCGAGGCCTTATTGGTGGAGTCTTTCTGGTTTTAGACATATAATATTTCAGTGTCTGAGTAGCGAGTCACTTCTTTTCTGATTTGTATTCCCTTTATTTCCTGTTGTTTTCCGATTACTTGCTCCAAAACCTTGAACACTAAACTAAACGGAAGCAGCAATCCTTGTCTTGTTCTAGATCTTTAAGGAAAAGCTTTCAGCTTTTCACTATGATTTAATGTTGATTTCAAATGTATGGCCTTTTTATTTTTAAGTATGTCCTTTCCTTATGTTCCCATTTTGATTAATTTTATTACAAATGGGTGCTGAATTTTGTTAAATGTTTTCTCTTCTATTGATATTATCAAATGACTCCACATTTGTTTTTATGATTTATTATACCAATTGATTTACATGTTAAGCAATGTTATGAATCCCACTTGATCATGATGTATATAGTCTGTGTGACATGGAAGTGTTTGTCCTTTAATCTTTTGGAAGAGTTTGAAAAAATTTTTTCAATAATTTTTTAAATATTTAGCAGAATTTATTAATTAAGCCTTCTGGTTTTGTGCTTTTTTCTTGGGAGGTTTTTGATGATTGTTTCAGTATCTTTATTTGCTCAGGTTTTCTATTTATTTTTGACATGGTCTTACTAGGTTGTATGTTTCTAGGAATTTATCAATTTCTCATAGGTTCAATATTTTGATGTATAGTTTTTCACAATAAAAGCCTCATGTTTCTATTTCTGTAGTATCAGTTGTAGTGTCTCATCTCATTTTTTAATTTATTTCACTCTTCTCTTTTTTCTTAATCTAGCTAAGATATTATCTAATTTTGTATATTATTTCAAAAATTGCCTCTTAGCTTTATTAATTTTTCTATTCTCTATTTTATCTATTTCTACCTCATCTTTATTATTTCTTTCCTTATTTAAATTTTGATTATCATATACTCATTTTCTAGTTTCTTGAGGTTGAAATTTGTTTATTTGAAACCTCTCTCTTTTATCATAGGCATTTGACATTATAAACTTCTCTTTTAGCTCTGCTTTTGCAGCATCTCATCTCATATGTTTTATTTATTTTTTAGATTATTTATTTATTTATACAAGCACTGGGTATAGTCAGAAACGTGTGAGGGTGAGAGAATTCACTAGAGCCAGAGCAGGGAACAGAACAGGCAGACAAACACAATACACTGCTGAGGGGAGCAGCGGGTGAGACAGGAGAGGTCTGTCGCACCATGTGGGACCCTCGCTGGTGGTCGGGGATCAAACTGGCGCTTCAGAGGCTGTGGGCAGCTTCGCAGCCCAGCGCTCAACCACTGCAGCACCATGGGAGGCCCCAGCATATCATATGTTTTACCATGTTGTCTTTTTGTTTTCAATATTCTTGAGACATTTTCTAATATACTTTTTGATTTCCTCTGTGACCCAATGCTTTTATAAGAATGTGTTATGTAATTTTCAATTATTGGTGAATTTTCCCATTTCTTTCTATTATTGATTCTAGTTTTGTTATATTGTGGTTGGAAAAGAGACTTGGAATGACTTTAATCTTTTAATATTTGTTAGGGCTTGTTTTCTTTACTAGCATGTACTCTATTCTGGGGGATGTTCCAGAGATGATTCAAAGGATGAGTATTCTGCTGTTGTTGGTTGAAGTATTCTGTATATGGTCCAACTAAACTCTTGTGTAGTTGAATCCTGTTATCCTTTTATTGATTTTCTGTCTGGATAATGTGTCCATCATTGATAGTGTGGTAAAGAGGCCTCCAAATTTTATTGTATTGATTTCTAGTTCTAACTACACATCTGTTAATGTCTGCTTTATATAACCAGGTATTTTGATGTGGGATTCACATATATTTATTTATTTTATATTTTAACTGATTTTTAATGATTTATTTATTTTATATATATATATATTTTTTTTTTTACATCATTGTACGTTTTTGTTACTTTTTTTGTTACATTAACTTTCTTTTCTCAGGTGTAGTCCACATAGAATTTTCACATTTTACACATGCACCTTCTGCATAGTCCCTTGTGCTCTTCCTGCAGCAGTTTTGATCCCTCTCCCTCCTCCTCTTGTACAGAATGTCTCTAATTTGTAGTGTCTATTTTTGTTTTGTTTTGTTATGTTTTATTGTTATTATTTTTTCCCTGATCCCTTATTTGGTACCCCTATATTCCTCCTATAAGTGAAAGCATCCAATATTTTTCCTTTTTCTTCTGACTTATTTCATTTAGCATAATCCCTTCGCACTCCATCCATTTTACTTCAAATGACATGAGTTTATCTTTTTTGATTGCTGAATAGTATTCCTTTGTGTATATATACCATATTTTCTTGATCCAGTCATCTAATTTTGGTCATTTGTTTCCAAGGCTTACTATTATAAATAGTGCTACAATAAATATAAGGGTGCAGGTATCCTTTTGAATTAATGTTTTTGTGTACTTTTGGTAGATCACTAGGAGTGGAATTGCAGAGTCACACGGTAGCGTCATTTTCAGTAGTCTGAGGAATCTACACACAGCTTTCTGTAGTGATTGGTTCAGTTTGCATTCTCACCAGCAGTGTAGGAGAGTTCCCTTTTCTACACATCCTCGCCAACATTAGTTGTTGCTTGTTTTTTAATAGTGCAATTCTCACTGATATAAGGTGATATTGCATTGTGGTTTTGATTTGAATTTCCCTGATTGTGAGGGATGTGAACATTTTTTCATATGCCTGTTGACCATTTGCATTTCCTCTTTGGAGAAGTGTCTTTTAAGTTCTTCTGCCCATTTCTTGACTGGATTGTATACTTTGATTTTGTTGAGTCATTTGAATTCTTTGTATATCTTTGGGATCAGTCCCTTATCAGTCGTATGGAGTGCAAAAATTTTCTCCCAATCAGTGGGGTGTCTCTTTGTTTGGGTTAATGTCTCTTTTGCTGTGCAGAAGCTTTTCAGTTTGATGTAATCCCAGCTGCTTATCTTTTCCTTCGTCTCCATTGCTTTGGGGGATAAGTCTTTAAAAATATTACTGAGATGTATGTCTTGTAATGTTTTACCTATATTTTATTCTACATATTTTATGGTTTCAGGTCTTATGTTTAGATGTTTTATCCATTTTGAGTTGATTTTTGTGCATGGTGTGAGGTAGTAGTCTAGTTTCATTCTTTTGCTTATGGTGGTCAAGTTTTCCCAGCACCATTCCATTTATTGAACAGAATGTTCCATTGTTTCATAGCATATTCTTTGCTCCTTTATCAAAGATCAGTTGTGCATATATGTGTGGCTTTATTTCTGGGCTTTCTATTTGGATCCATTGGTTTGTGTGTCTGTTTTTCTTCCAGTACCATACTGTTTTAATTATTACAATTTTGTTGTATTGTTTGAAGTCTGGGAGTGTGGTAACACCATTCTCCATTGTTGTCATCAGGAGAGATTTTGCTATCGAGTTTTTTTTTTTTTGTGGTTCCACTTGAATTTCATCAATATTTGTTCTATTTATTTGAAGAATATGATTGAGAATTTTATAGGAATGGCATTGAATCTATAAATTGCTTTTGGCAGGATGGCCATTTTGATATTGTTAATTATTCCAATCCATGAGCAGGGTATGCCTTTCCATTATTTTTGTCTTCTATTTATTTTAACATTTTTTTATAATTTTCTTTGTATAGGTCACTCTCTTCTTTTGTTAGATTTATTCACAAGTAGTTTGTTTTTTTGTATCAATTATAAAAGGGATGGTTTTCTTGATTTATTTTTCTTCATATTTATTGTTTGCATATAAGAAGGCTACTGATTTGTGTGTGATGATTTTGTATCCTGCTATTTTACTAAGCTGGTTCATTGTTTTGATTAGTTTTTTGGTGGAGTTTTTGGGGTTCTCTATGCACATTATCATATCATCTGCAAATAGTAATAGTTTTTCTTCTCCTTTCCCTATTTAGATTCCTTGTATGCTTTTCTCTTTTCTTATTGTTCTGCCTAGGACTTCCATTAGTATATTGAAAAACAGTAGTGAGAGCGGACATCCTTGTCTTGTTCCTGATGTTAAAGGAAAAGATTTCAGCTTTTCACCATTGAGAATAATGTTGGCTGTGGGTTTGTTGCATATGGTTTTTATCATGTAAAAATATGTTCCTTCTATCCCAAGAATTTCAAGGGCCTTCCTCATAAATGGATATTAAACTTTGTCAAATGTGTCTTAGCATCTATCAATATGATCATGTGGTTTTTCTTTTTCTTTTTGTTGATGTGTTATATTACATTAATTGATTTTCAGATGCTGAAACCATCCATGTGCCCCTGGAATAAACCCCACTTCATGGTGGTGTATTATCCTTTTGATTCATTGTTGGATTTTGTTGGTGTGGTTTTTTGTTGAAGATTTTTGCATCAGTGTTCATTAGGGAGATTGGCCTGTGGTTTTCTTTTCTTTTCTTTTTTTTTTTGTGCTATCTTTGTTTGATTTTGGTATTAATGTAATGTTGGCTTCATAGAATGTATTTGGTAGTATTCTTTCCTTCTCATTTTTTGAAAGAGTTTTGTAGGATATGCACTAGTTCATTTCTGGACATTTGGTAGAATTCATTTGTGAAGCCATCTGATCCTGGGCTTTTTTTTGGGGGGAGCAGTGTTTCAATTACTGTATCAACATCACTGCTTGCAATTGTCTGTTTAGGTGTTCTATTTCTTCTTCTTGTAGCTTTGGATGATTATGTCATTCTATGAATTTGTCCATCTCTTCTGGATTGTTGAACTTGTTTGCATATAAATGTTTGTAGTAATCTCTGATTATTATTTTGATTTCAGCTGAATGTTGTAATTTCTACTCTTTCATTCATGATCCTATTCATTTGTGTTTTCTCCCATTTTTTCTTTGTCTATTTTGCTTATTTTTTTCAAGAACAAACTTTTGGTTTGGTTGGTCTTTTGCATTTTTTTTAAATTTAATTTTTTTAAATTTCATTTATTTCTGCTTTGATTTTTATTATCTGCATTTTACTGGTTTTTGGGTTCTTTTGTTGTTCTTTTTCTAGTTCTTTGAGATGGGAGATTAGGCTGTTTCTTTGATTTCTTACTTATTTGTTGATGTCACCTGTATTACTATATACTTTCCCCTTATTACTGCTTTTGCAAAGTTGTGTCTTCATCGTTGTTCAATTCAAAGTCTTCTTTAATTATATATTTGATCACCTTTTAATCCAATTGTCTTCTAGTCATGTGAATTTCAATCTCCATTAAGTAGGATGGTTCCTAACCTTCTTTTCATGATTTATTTCTAGTTTGATGCATTTGTGATAAGAGAAGATAGTTGTAATGATTTTGATCTATTTTTTAATTTTTTGAAGATTTATTAAAAAATTATGTCTATGTCTCTTTTTACCTTTTTTAGTTTGAAGTCTATTTCATTTGATACAAAATATAGCTATTCCTGCCTTCTTTTTTGGTGCATTTGTTTGTAGGATTTTTACCTTTTACATTCAGTCTATGCTTAACTTTTGTAGTTAAATATGTTTCCTGGAGATAGCAGAAGGTTGGATTTTGTTTTTTAATCCAGCCTGCTGCTCTGGTTATTTGTATTTTTCCTTTTCCCTGTTGTTTGTTTTCTAATTTGTTCTATGCATTGGGACACTGTGCCGCTAGTATTGGTGGGGATCTCTTTGGATTTCTCTTTCAGAGATGTTGGGAACTGTCTTTTTATTGATGAATGTAGTCCATTTACATTTAAAGTTAATATTGATACATTGGCATCTGTATTTGGCATTTTTTGTCTTTTTGTGATTTTATTCCTTGCCTTATTCTGTTCTTCTCCATTCCTTTGTTGGCTTTGGTTTAGGATTTCTTGTAGTATTTTTTGGAGTGGGAGTTTAGTTATAATGAATTTCTGGAGTTTCTGTTTCTCTGAGAAGGTCCTTGTTTTTTCTTCATAGAGGAAGGAGAGCTTTGTGGGGTAAAATATCCTTGGTTGGCATTTGTTTCCTTGCAGTTCATTGAATATGACACTGAATTCTCTTCGTGCCTGTAGTGTTTCTTCAGAGAAGTCAGATATCAACCTTATTGGTTTTCCTTTATAGGTTTTTTGTTTCCCCCGTCATCAGTTTCATTATTTTTTCCTTGTCTAGGACCCTTGAAATTTTTACTATTATGTGTCTTGCTGCAGTTTTCCTTTCATTGTGGTCATTTGGTGTTCTTCTCCCTTCTTGTATGCCTATTTCATCTCCTTCTTCATGTTTGGGAAGTTCTTTTGATTATCTCCTTGAATAGTTTCTCTGTTCCTTGGTCTTGCTCCTCACCTTCTGGGATTCCTGTAACTCTTGTATTTCCTTCCTTATGGTGTCAGATAGTTTTAGAAATGTTTCTTAATTCTTTTTCCTTTGTACTTTTCTTTTTTGGTTCTTTTTACTTCTGTATGTTTGAGAATGCTGATTCTTTTTTCCATTTCATCAATCCTATTCTGTTGCCTTTCCCAGAGTTCTTTAGTTCCTCCATTAATCTTTTAATCTCCTGCATTTCTTTCATTTCCTTCTTTACGGACTCAATTTCATTCTTCTGTTCATTAAATTTTTTTTTCTCATATCATTTTTTCCCTTTTTGTCTTCTTTATTTTTTTTTAATCTGACGATTTGAAATTCTCTATCTGGCAGGCAGAGAAGTTCTCCCACATCATTGTTGTTGAGTTCTGGTGGCTGACTTTCTTTTTCTGGTGTGTCCTTCTCCTGAGCGCATGCTTTGTTATTTGTATTTTTCCTTTTCCCTGTTGTTTGTTTTCTAATTTGTTCTATGCATTGGGACACTGTACCGCTGGTATTGGTGGGTATCTCTTTGTGTTGCTCCTTCTGAGATGTTGGGAACTGGTGGCCAGACTGAGTCCAGCACTATTAAGCAAAAACTCCACAAAGGTAGTGATGCTGTGGATATTTTGATGAGCGCTGTCCTTGACGATGCCCTCCCTCTTTATTTACTCAGTTTCAGAAGGGGATCATGGGGTCCATGACTTCCAACAATGGCACAGAGACTGTGCTCTCCTGGTACCTGCGGTTCACCTTGATGGTGGATTCTGCCCCAGCTCTACTCAGTTTTCTGATTCATATATATTTATAATAAACCTATTAATTGACCCTATTGTTATTGGTATTATTATATAATGACTTTCTTTGTCTCTATATTTTTCTTTATCTTAAATTCTATTTTATATAAGCAAAGCTGCTGATACACATTTTTTTAGTTATAATTATCATGAGACAATTTTTCCTTCCCTTCTCTTATAGTGTATGTGTGCATTTAAATGAAAGTGCATTTTTTGATAAAGGGACTATAGTTAGCAGTGAGTTTTTTATTATTTAACTTTTTAACCACTCTGTCTTTTGATTAGTGGTGTATCCATCAACACTTCATATAATAATTGATAGGTAAGGAAACAGTATTGCAATTGCTGTTTTCTGACTCTAGTTCCTCTGTTTCTTTCTTCTTTCTTGATAAGTTACTTTGTGATTTGATTTTCTGAGGCACTATGTTTTGATTCTTTTTTCTCTCTTTTGTGTATCTACTATAGGCTTTTGCTTTGCAGTTACCATAATGCTTGATAAGACATCTTACAACAGTCTATTTTAAGCTAATAATAACTAAACTTTACACTTTTATTTTCCTCCCCACTTGTTATGTTTAGATGTCACAATTTACATTTTATATTGTGTATATATTTACAAAGTATTGTTGCTATAGTACTTTTCACACTTTGTCATTAGTCTTTATACTAGATGTTAAATTATTTACAAACCACCATTGCAGTATTAGAGCTTTCTAAATTTAACTATGTAATTTCTTTGCCAGCAAGTTTTATACTTTCATGTGTTTTCTTGTTACTAATTAACATACTTTCATATTAATTTGCATACTCTCTTTGGTATTTCTTGTATAGTAAGTCTTCCAGTAATGAACTCCTTCTTCTTTATCAGTTAAAGTCTTTTCTCAGTTCTGATGAAAAGTTTTATTCAGTATTGTAGGATAAGGAAAAATGTCAGGCTTTTCTGCCCTCCCACCATCAGGATAGATGATGGATCCTTGCAGTCCTGAATGCATGCCTGATGGCGGGCACCTGGAGTAGGGTGTGGGCATAGGTAGATGGGATTCACCTCGGCTGAGACTGGGCTTTTAAGGGTGGCGTCACAGAGAAGCCGAGAGAGAAGAGAAGCAGAAGGCAAGAGAAGGCCGGAGAGCCCACAGAGTGAAGACCTGCTGGGGGCTGGGAGGCCTGCCAGCCTCCCGGCCCCCCAGCACCCCTGCCTGCCATATGCCTGGTGAACCCCAATAAAAGACCTGCAAAATCACTGAGGACTCAGACTCCTCCTTTACCCGGTATGCTGGATCTTAGAAAACCTGCACCATGGCCAGTCCTGACCTTACAAGTATTCTTAGCTGTTTATTATTTTTTTCATAACTTTGACTATATTATTCCACTGTACCTGGTCTTTGAAGTTTTTGCAGAAAATTCTACTGATAATCTTATGGGCATTCCACTGTATATAACAATTTGCTTTTCTGTCACTGCCTACAAAATTCTTTGTCTCAGATTTCTTAGCAGTTTGATTTATGTGTTTCAGTAAAGTTCTCTTTGTACTCAATCTGTTTGGAGACTTTTGAGCTTCTAGTTACTAGATGTTATGTGACTCCTCAGATTTGGGACAAATTCAACCATCATTTCTTTAAATAGGTTTTTTGCTACTTTCTCCCTCTCTCTTCTGTATGCTTTCTTGATTCTTTTCATTCTCTTTTGTTTTTTTTCCTCTGACTTGATAATTTCAGATGATCTACTTAGAATTTACAGTGCTTTCTGCTTAATGGAATCTTTAGTTGATCACTTCTATTGCACTTTTTAAAAAAAATTCATTCATTGTTTACTTCAGCTCCATAATGTCTTTTTGGCTTTTATGATTTCTCCTTGTTGAAATTCTCACCTTGCCTGTATGTTTTTCTGATTTAATTAAGTTGTTCATCTGTATTCTGTAGCTTGGTGAGTTTTCTTAAGAAGTATTTTGAATTTTTTTTTGTCAGGAAATTTATAGATTTCCATTTCTTTTTGCATAAATTACTGGAGCTTATTAGTTTCCTTTGTTGATGTCATGTTTACCTGTTCCTTGCAGTATTTTTTAACATTTGAAGAGGCAAACACTTCTTCCTATTTTTAGACTCATTTATGCAGACAACTAAAGGTCTCCTCCTGCTGAGTCTTGAACTATATGACCTACTACTAATATCACTGCCTAATGGAAATAGAATCAAATCACACGGCTGTTTCTGGGTCTACAACTGGGTCCACTCTTTGTAGGGCTCACTGGGATCACTGGAGGATGTGGCTACTGATTCATTCAATTGCCTCCTAGGTTATGATTAATCAGGTACATGATGAGGTCATGGCACCACAGTCGAATCTGCACACAATGAGACTGTCATTGTTGCAGGTAGATGTGGCTCACACCAAGTCACTGAGCATTAACAAAGACTGCCTTCAGTACCATGGTAGAATGGAGCTGGAAATGGGTCATAGGGCTGTAGTCAGGAGCAAATTCAGTGGGCCTTCCACTGGGTGTTCAGATGGAGCTGCTTTCTGTCAGTTCCCTGTACATGCAGGAACAACCAGTACTGAAGCAAAGGAGGGTTATAACTGAGACTTAGGAATGCTTCCGTGTCCACTGCAAGGTAACTTTAGAGTTTGCAGCTGGAACATAGTTTGGCAAACTTGCAACCAGTAACATGTTATATTACTGAGTCCCTGGGAGGGAGACCTGAGAGCAGGGTTAAAGTTAAGTCACACAGTTGCTTTTACCAGTCAAAACCAAGTTTGGTGGGCCTGAAAGTAAGGACATATACAAGCATAACTCATACCAAGTATTTATGCAGGCATGAATGACTGGACTGGAAATAGAACTGGGCTGACGATAGGTCATGAAGTTGCTTCATGATCTAAAATTGAGTATGTGACAGGTGGATCATGTTACCCAAGACATGATTGGTTCCTCTGGATTCCTTGGCAGAAAAGATTGCTTGTGGGACAGTGGCCAAATGGTGCTCATACCAATTTTATAATAGGATAGGATTGCTTTCCTGTCTTCAAGTGGGACAATGTTTGGCAAGCTTGCCACTATATAATATGGACAGGATCAAAATAGTAATCCAGGAGAGGGAAGATGATGAGAACAGAGGTGGAAAAAGATAATGAAGGCAGGGTACATAAATTTAGCTAAAAGTAAGAAAAAAATTGCAAAGCAGGGTTAAAACATTTGAACTAAATTCTGTAAATGGCATGAGGCTGTGGCAAAATTCTGAGGAGTCAATAAGGATATTGCAGGTGATACCACTTAGCATCTTTAGAATTCTGAATAGGTTAATTTGGCTGTTAAATTACACTGTGAGGGGGCTCCCCTGGTGGTGCGTGGCACAGGTGGTTGAGCGCTGCGCTGT
The DNA here is from genome assembly GCF_964194135.1 of Talpa europaea. NCBI lineage: Eukaryota > Metazoa > Chordata > Mammalia > Eulipotyphla > Talpidae > Talpa > Talpa europaea. The sequence continues at coordinate 52,051,685 of NC_140081.1, read as the reverse complement.
GAAGCTGTCCGCAGACTTTGCAGCACCGGTTCGATCCCGGCCAGAGGGCAAGGGTCCCACATGGTGCTGCAGACCTCTCCTGTCGCAGCCGCAGTGTATTTTGTCTGTTTGCCTGTTCTGTTCCCCGCTCTGTCTCTGGTGAGTCCTCCCACCCTCCCGCTCATCTGGCCTGTACCCCGGTTCTTGTATAAATAAATAAATCTTAAAAAATTACACTGTGAGGATCAGTGGGGAGAGTATATGCAGAGGCAGGACTGACCACTGAGCAGGTTTTCCGATCCAGCAGACCGGATAAAGGAGGAGAGAGTCCTGGAGACCTCGGTGGGTTTTCAGGCTTTTATTTAGATTTACCAGGCATATGGCAGGCAGGGGTGCTGTGGGACCGGGAGGCTGGCTCCCAGCCCCCAGCAAATCCTCACCCTATCTGGGCTCTCGGCTTCTCTGCTTCTTTCTTGGCTTCTGCTGGCATCTCCATGATGCCGCCCTTATAAACGCAGTCTCTCAGCCCAGGTGTACCCACTTCAGGTGCCCACCATCAGGCATGCATTCACGACCACAGGGTTTCCTCATCTATCCTAATGGCGGGAGGGCAGAAAAGCCTGATACTTTTTCCTTACCCTACAGTATACTAAAGATTTAAATATGTATTTAAGAATAATTTGCTAAGATCAATAACATGGCATAATCATTATTTTGATTTGGCAAACCTATATATATTATGGAACCAGGGACTGTAAGAGCTGTCAGGGCCCCAACGTCATTTAGTCCATTGCCCTAATTATGGTGACACTAAAACTCAAAGAGGGAAAACATCTTTCATAAAACTCAGAGTGATACAACAGCAAAAATCAGGGGTAACCTTGATGTCTTTAAGGCAGAAAATTTGATTTATGTTTCTCTGATGATAAGTGGTGGTGAGCATTTTTCATGTGTCTGTTAGCCATGTACATGTCTTCTTGGCAGAAATAGCTATCTAACTCTTCTCTCCATTTTTTGATTGGGTTATTTTTTTTTCTTTTTCTTGAATTGTATAAGTCCTTCATAGATCTTAGATATCAGTCCCTTGTCAGATGCATGATTGTAAGGCAGGAAGACCACAGTGCAGGTTTTCTAGGATCCAGCAGACCAGGTAAAGGAGGAATCAGAGTCCTTAGTGGCTTTTTGCAGGTCTTTTTATTTAGATTACCAGGTACAAGGCAGGCAGGGGCGCTGGGGGGCTGGCAGGACTCCCAGCCCCCAGCAGGTCTTCACTCTGGGCTCTCCGGCCTTCTCTCAGCTTCTGCTTCTCTTGCTCCTCTCTTGGCTTCTCTTTCGGCTTCTGCTGGCGTCCCCATGATGCCGTCCTTAAAAAGTACAGTCTTAGCCCAGGTGAATCCCATCTACCTATGCCCACACCCTATTCCAGGTGCCCGCCATCAGGCATGCATTCAGGACCGCAAGGATCCATCATCTATCCTGATGGCAAGAGAGCAGAAAAACCTGACATTTTCTTTACCCTACAATGATGTACAAATATTTTCCTCCATTTAGTAGAGTGTACTTTCATTTTAATAATGCAGAAATTTTTCAGTTTGAGGTAGTCACATTGCTTACTTTTGCTTTTTTTTTCCTTTTCCACAGGAGTCAAGTCCTCAAATACATCAATGAGGCCAATATTAAGGAGTATTTACTTCTATTTGAATCAAAACCAACCCAATAAAAAACCCTAGATATCTGGTGCATAATTAATTTTACCATAACAGGAAGGAGGAGGGCAAAGTGTGCAGGAAGCCCAATGGACTATTGTGGAAGACTGTGGGTGCCTTGGGTTGGTGTGTTATTGTGACATACATCTGAAGAGGTGTGATCTTGTACCACTGAATCATACAGTGTTATAAACCAATTTCATCTCAATAAAAATATTTAAAAATACCACTATTTCCAGTATTTATTGCATTGTCAGATTCAAAATCCACTCTGGCTTTATGTTCTGCTGGATTGAAAGCTAAACTTCACAAATATGATATGTGTACTGGATTTTAAATAAAACTTTTAATTACTCACATTATCTTAGACTGGTAGAATTCCAGCTTTTGTGCTTCTTTGCTTCTATTTCTAGATGGCAATATTACACAGCTCACAGAACATGTTTGTGCTGTGGCCTTCAAGTCCCAGATGGACATTCATAGGGTTTATATGCTTCCTGAGCTCAAATGTTTGTGGAGCAATTGATTATGAAAGCATGAAAAATAAAACTGATTACCCACATTTGGGATTATTTAGTTCACTAAGAACATGACAGACCATAAATACAGTTGGATAAGGGAGTCAAATGGACACTGGGGAAAGATGACTTCACATCCCTGGCATTCTTGGGGTTCCCTGGGTTATGGGAAAGCCTGAAAGAATTCAGGCTTGAGGCCAATGCTCACTCTCAATACACCTTCTGTACCCTTCCCATCATAAGAAAGATTGGCTTGACAAACTCAGTTACTGATGTACCATGTATTTCTCTATTAGGTGACTGATATTTTAAAATAGACTTCTGGGCAAAGGCAAGAGGTAGCTCAACGAAATGTCTGCCTAAAGTGCATTTCAGAAATTAGTGAGTGAGGAGTTTAGAAGCAGGGAAGTATTTTCTTTGGACCTTAAATTGATTTTGAAGAGATGCAAAGCCAATTTTTTTTTTTTTTTTTGCGTATCCTCCAGAGTCATTATGTTCCAGGAAGGGGAGATCAGGTCATGTTCCAGAGAATATGATTTTTTCCCCATTACTATTGCACTATATACCCTATCTTCTGACACCTCTGCTACAGATACTGAAGAAACATCATAGGAGGAAACCAATTTGCCTGACGGTTTTATGAATGCAAGCACTGTGTTGGCTGATGAAACTGTTTGGAGTAAGTACAAAAACACATTGATAGGGTTTTCAGGTGCTTTATGCTGAACCAATCAATCCTTTAAGTTTTGATTAGCAAAACAAAATAAAACATACTGAGCTATACGTTCAACTATCTCAATATCAGATTTTCTTGATTATGTTCTGATTAATACATATTCACATATGACATGAAACAATTTAGCTTGTAGGGTTTCTTATGAATTATTTAATAATTTTTAAGAAAGAATTTTAGTTGTTACTTAAAAGGATACAAACATATATTTGTTTTGTGATATAATTATTCCTCTTAATTTAATTTCATTGCTAATGCTCAGACTAACTGTTCAACATTAACTTATATAATGCTATAGTGCAATGTTACTTCAATGAAATATACAAAATAAAAATATATTTAAAAATTAAACTAAATTGGAAGTCTCATGAAAATGCTCATGAGTAAATATAACAAAGGAGGTGAAAGACCTATATGAAGAGAACTATTATATGTTTTGAAAAGAAAGAGAAGAAAACAAAGAAATGGAAAAATATTCCATGCTCATTGACTGGAAAAATTAACATTGTCAAAATGGCCATCTACCCAAAGCGATATGCAGATTAAATTCAATTCCTACCAGAGGTTCAATGCCATTTTTCAAAGAAATAAAACAAACATTACTGAAATTCATATGGAACCACAAAAGACCTAAAATAGCCAAAACAATCTGGACAAAAAAAAAAAAAAGAATGGCAGTATCACACTCACAGACATAAAACTATACTACAAAGGTATTATAATAACAGTATGGAAGTAGAACAAAAACAGACACACCAACAATGGAATAGAATTGAGAACTCAGAAATAAATCCACACTATAAGGACAGTAAATACACAAGAAAAAGTCAAGAATACGCATTAGAAAAGGAAAAGTCTCTTTGATTTATGTTGTTGGGAAAATTGGACAGTTACATGAAAAAGAATGAAACTAGACTACTATCTCACATCGTACACAAAAATCAAGTAAAAATGAATAAAAGACTTTTATGTAAGACCTGAAATCATAAGATATATAGAAGAAAACAGGCAAAACACTCCCTGCAAAAGGCTTCAGAAAAATCTTAGTGGATTTGTCTCAAATAGCAAGGAAAACAAAAGAAAATAAAAAAAGTTGGGACTACATCAAACTAAAAAGCTTCTGCATAGTGAGAGAAACAGTCACTAAAACAAAACAAAAAAAAAAACAGCCTACTAACTGGGAAATAATGTATCACACCATGCATCTGATAAGGTGCTGATATCCAAGATCTACAAAGAATTGATACAACTCAACAAGAGGAAAACAGATAATGCAATCAAAAAGTGGAAAGAAAAGTTAAATAGGCACTTCTCCAGAGAAGACATAATGATGATCAACAGGCACATGAAAAAATGCTCATTATCTCTTATTGCCTAGGAAATGCAAATCAAAACCATAGCAAGATGCTTCCTCACACCTGTGAGAAATGGACCATGTCAGAAAGATCAGAAACAATTTTTGGTGAAGATACAGAGAAAAAGAAACTCTTACACTGTTGGTAGCAATGTAGAATGGTCCAAACTCTATCTAAAACAGTATGGGTGTTTTTCTAAAGATTAAAAATGATTATTCTATATGTCTCATCAATTCCACTCCTAGCTATCTACCTGAGGAATACAAAAACACTAACTTGAAGGGAATCATGCACTCCTATGTTAATTACAGCAGTATTTACAATATCCAAGCCTTGGAAATAAGCTAAGTGTCCAAAGGCAGATATGTGGAGCAGGAAGATGGGGATATTAAAAAAAAATACTACTCAGCTTTTTAAAAAGATTAATTCTTGCCAGTTGTGGCAATGTGGATGGAACTGGAGGAGGTTATGTTAAGTGAATTAAATCTGATGGAAAAAGACAGTGCAGGATGGTGTTGTTATATGCTAAATGTAGAGAAACAAAACAAAGAGTAAATCAGATGAAGCCAAACTAATAACAAATCCTTGAAATCTGACTGTAGAACTGAGGCTACAAGAAAGAGTTACAGGGGACTGGGTGGAAACAATGTGTTGAGGGAGCATCATGGACTATGGTGGAGGGCTGTGGGTGCTTTATTGGTGGATGTGGTGTGATAACAACACCTGAAGGGAAATATACCATATATCTAAAACACAAACAGTGTTGTAAACCAATGTTCCTTCTCTCTCTCTCTCTCTCTCTCTCTCTCTCTCTCTCTCATATATATATATGATATATATTATATTATATATATTATATCCATGGAAAAATTTAAATTGACTGTTCAATTTAAAATGTCTAGGGGGCCTCCCCGGTGGCACAGCAGGTTGACTGCAGCGCTGTGAAGCTGTCCGCAGCCTCTGCAGCACAGATTCAATTCCCAGCCGGCCAAGGGGATACCCACATGGTGCGGCAGACCTCTCCTGCCTAGCCCACTGCTCCCCTCAGCAGTGTATTTCAGTCTGTCTGCCTGTTCTGCTCCCTGCTCTGTCTTTGGTGAACCCTCTCACCTTCCTGTGCCTCTGGCCTGTACCCCAGTTCTTTTATAAAAATAAACAAGTCTTTAAAAAAATAAAACCTCTAGGGATAGTCAGTGGAGGTGCATTTCTTCTTAAGTAAATATATTTTTGTGCCACTATGCTCTGGTGCCCTAATATTTTTGTGATAGTTCCATAATATGCAAGCTTTTTGCATTCATGGAATGTATACTTGAATGATTTAATTTTGTTTCCATGTTGATGAAAATGTTAGAACGTTCACACTGTGAAAGTACAAACAAAAGTGAACTTATACTTTCCAATGTAAATATAAATATAAATAAATATAGAACTGGGTCATTTAGAAATGGTTTAGGTAATGCAGGTTGGTGTTTTGCTACCCATCAAAGCAACACAAAACAAAACCCAAAAATCCTTCTTCTTGCTATGTCTATTAGAAATGTCATAATGTTAACTCCATGAGATGAGATTTTGTGGTTTGTTGTTCAGTCCCATAACCTTAAAAAGGGGAGGAGCATCACAGTACAGTTAGTGTGTGCCATTTCCCCCACCCCCACACACTTGCAGTTGTCTTGAATTACAAATACAAAGGTGCCATGAACCAAACTTCTTTATTTTTATTTTTTTATTTTGTATGTTTTTTATATCAGTCTTCAATTTTGTACAATGTATGCTTTCTCATCTCAGTTATAGCCCCCATGAAATTCCCACACCAATTTTCCCATGTACCATCACCATAGTCCCTTGTACTATTCCCACCCCTGTTTTGATCCTACTCCCTTCTCCCCCGCCCCTGCAGAATGTCTCTGGTTTATAGTTGCTTGTTGATTTTGAGTTTCACTTTATTATAATTACTTCCTCCCCCCTTATTCCTTATTTGGATCCTCTACATTCCTCCTATAAGTGAAACCATCCAGTATTTTCCTTTTTCTTTCTGGCTTATTTCACTGAGCATGATCCCTTCCAGCTCCATCAAGGTTGTTGCAAATGGCATGTGTTTATCTTTTTTGATTGCTGAGTAATATTCCATTGTGTATCTGTACCACATCTTCTTGATCCAGTCATCTATTTTTGGGTGTTTGGGTTGTTTCCATAGCTTACTTATTGTAAATGGTGCTGCAACATACATAGGGGTGCAGGTGTCCTTTTGAATTAATGTTTTTGTGTCCTTTGGGTAGATTCCTAGGAGTGGAATTGCTGGATCATATGGAAGCTCCATTTTTAGTAGTTTAGGAACATCCACACAGCTTTCCATAGTGGTTGGACCAGTTTACATTCCCACCAGCAGGGTAGGAGAGTTCCTTTCTCTCCACATCCTCGCCACAATTTGCTGTTGATGAAACAAACGTATTGAGCAGGGGATCTAGGGGGTGGAGTCAAGCAGCCATGCTTGGTATATGACTGAACACATGCAGACTTGGGGGATCTTGCTTCTGTGGCCCCTACTTGCACCTTGGTACTCCTTGTTTGCAGGACAAATTGTATTTCTCTCTCTCTCTCTCTCCCTCTCCCTCTCCCTCTCCCTCTCCCTCTCCCTCTCCCTCTCCCTCTCTCTCTCTTTCTCTGTGTGTCTCTCTCTTATTCTCTGTCTCTCTCTGTCTCCCCTCCCTTCCTTCCTCTCCTTTGTCTGTCTTCATAAATAAATATTTTTATTTTCTCACCTCTCTCTGCATGTCTACTTTTTGGTCTTTCCCCAAGTTCTTAGGTACATGGGTAAAGACTCACACCCAGGTTACCCTGTTTCCAATGGGTCTGCTCTGGAACAGCCTGACACCCAGTTTGAGGACCTTACCCCCCTGGTGACCAGCCCTAAGGATCCTCCCTTGTGTTGGCCGCCAAAAGCACATTATATTTGCAGGACACTCATCAGGATCTTCCTGTCTCTAATTTAGAGGAACTTGGTCTCACTCCAGTAAAACACTTTCTGTGTGTTTTTTTATTTAAATGTGGGTTCAACTGTTAGTTTAAGCAGTTCTCCTCTTTCATAATGTTCTTTAAGTGTTTTTTTTTTTTTTTTTGAGGGGGAGATGGATAATCTTATAAAGCTGGTACATGGGAGATGGATTTGTTCCTCTGGGCTTATGCATGGAACTGGTTTCAACCTCAAGATTAGAATTTGTGCTTCTGGGGGCCTTCTCATGTGTGTGTAAGAGTTTATACGACGTTGGTTTTGGTTTGAGAGGTGGTGAGCTGTTTATTTTGGCCACTAAGACTCTGCAAGGACAAATGCAGGCTGCCCTCTATAGATTAGATCTAGCTATTTTGGTTACTGGGAGTATGCAAGAACAAATTCAGGCTGCCTTCTGTAAGTAAGATTTTGAAAAGGCAGGGACCACTGAGAGAATTCAGGCTGCCCTCTGTAAATTAGATCTAGCTACTTTGGCCACAGACAAGAATGAATTCTGGCTTCCTTCCACAAATTAGATCTATCTACTTCAGCCACTGAGAGTATGTAAGAACAAATTCTGGCTGAAAAGGCTGAGGCAACTGAGCGTATTCAGGCTGTCTTCCATAAATTAGATTTAGCAACCTTGGCCAAGCGCCTGCAAAAACAAATTCTAGCTGCCCTCTGTAAATCAGACTTAGAAAAGGCAGAGGCCCATTTGGTGGCTATAAGAACAGGGGAGCAGCCTTCCTCTCATTCTGATAGCTGTACAAGGAAAAGGACTATTACTTACTGGAAATTTTGAACCCACCTGCAGTGAACCCCTTCAAAATGACAATGGAGGGTGCAGAGTTTCCACAGGCCTCATTGTCCTCTCAAGATAGGACTAAAATGACTTCTCCTTCTCACACCAGATGGGAAACCCAACATGGCAGAAGGAGCCTCCCAGGGGTAGGACAGTTCTTTCTTCACCAATTCCTGATGTGTGGATTGAATGAACAGGGAGATATGTCAAATTTTATAGGACACCCTTTTCCATGGGGACCTCCTGAATTGAAGAAATTCTGTTTCTCCATACCATCAGGATCCTAAAAAGATGGCTAATTTATTTGCCTTTATTTTTGTCTCCCATAAGCCTACCTGGGAAGACATATAATCTATACTACAATCTCTACTAACATTAACAAAGAATGGTTTCAAGGAAGGCTAGTGAGGAGATGCATCATATCCACTAGGTAGTTATAGAAACCATGGAACCAGAAAAGGTTCTGCCAATGGTAACTTAAACTGTGACCCCAAAAAAGGGGGGAATGGAAAGGTTAAAATGCTATAATAGATGCTTATTAGTAGAGCTGAGGCAGGGAATCCCTAAGCAAAAAAGCTCTGGTAAGGTACTACAACTTCAACAAAAGGCCAATGAGGATATATCTGAGTCTCTTGAAGGATTATTCAAACTTATAGAATTGAACAGACTTGAATCCAGATGTTCCACAAAATCAAATGACTCAGATGATTAATGTGATGTTCACTGAGCACAGTTTTCCAGATGTAAATTGGAAATTAATCAAGGTAGACAGTATTGTAGAGATGAGTCCTTACCAATTGGTGGATATAGCCTTTAGACTTTACAGTGCCAGAGAGGAAATGAGAAAATGGTAGTGCAAGATGAGGGCTTATATGAAGAATGGTGGGGATCAGGGGCTTCACTCACTCTGAAAAAGCCTATTATGATAACCCCCTTGGAGGCCTGGGTAACTCTCACCATGGGGAAGCATTTGATTAATTTTTTGCGTATACTAGAGAAACCTATTAAATTTTGAATTCTAAATTGTGTTGGGTCAGCATGAGGACTGTGCCAGTCACCAGAATAACAGAAGGGCCACAAAAGAAAGCTTTCTTATAACTCCTAGTATGCTAATTTGGCAATACAAGCCTCCAGCATAGCTTTGTATACATGGAAGAATGTCCAGTAGTCTTCCTTAGCCATGACCTCTTAAGTGAACTTAATTCACAGATTTTTTTTTCTTACTCCATTCCAGAGACTGTACCTACAAGTACCCTCTGAACATGCCTTGTTATTCCAGATGATACCCACTAAGGATGCTATACAAAAAAGGTGAAGTGCTGCTCCCTGAAATTTACAAATGGATAAGTTAAGTGGTTTGGGCAACCCAGGACATAGCAAACATGCAGTTCCTATAAAAATAGAAGTTGTGGAAGGAAACAGAAAGCATATGAGAAAACAATATGCTTTGAAAGATGAGGCCCTGAAGGGAATTTACCCAATATTACAAGTTTCTTCGATCCAGCCTCATTTGACCCTGGTGCTTCCCCTATAACAGTCTTATTTTGCCAGTAAAGAAAACTCACACAAATGAGTACCATATTGTTCAGGATTTGAGTATCATTAATGAAAATCCAGGGTATACATACAACTCTGCCAAATCTTTATACACCATTAACTGCCGTAGTTGGGGATTTGGGCTGATTCTCAGTACTGAACTTGAAAGATGCCTTTTTCTACATCCTAGTAGATGCCTGGGATAAACTACACTTTGTTTTTGAATGGCAGGAACACTGAATCCAAAAGTACTCTGCAATATTGTTGGATTGTGTTTCCATAAGGGCTTAAGAATTCCTCAACAATTTTCAGGAAAATTGTGGTTAAGGAGCTCAGAAAAGTCCAACTAAAACAGGACATTCTCCAACAATATTTGGATGATTTACTAATCACCAGCTAGCTGACAGTGAATCTTGTTTGGAAAATACCATATTGATTTTGAATCACTTTGCAGAATGTGTCTATAAGGTGTCACCTCAGAATGCTCAGATAATGTAAACAAAATGTAACATACTTGGGATTTAGGATTAAGAAGGGCAAATGAAGCTTCATGACTGAAAGAAAGTGGCTAAATTCAGCTCTCAAAATCCAGAGCAATCAAAAATAATTATGTGGGTTTTGGGGAATGGCTGGGGTTTGTAAAATTTGGATCACCAACTTTGGGTTAATAGCAAAGCATTTTTATGAGGCCTTCAAAGGCCTGGACTCTGAATCTTTGCTTTGGACTCAGGAATGTCAATAGGTCTTTGATGAAATAAAGGGAAGGCTGATCTCAACACCAGCCCTAGGGCTGCCAGACTCCAGGAAGCCTTTCCAACTCTGTGTGTGTGAAAGAAAGGGAGTGAACCAGAAATGCTGCCCATCACATACCTGTTTAAGCAATTGGACCACACCATTAAATGGTGGTGTACATGTTTGTGTGTTGTTGCTGACACTTGTGACCTCCTACATAAAGCAGAAAAATTTACATTAAACCAGCCATCACTGTGCATGCACCATGCCAGGTTTTATCATTACTAGAACAGAAGGGTGGATTTTGGTTGACTGTTGAACATATGGGGAAATATCAAACAGTTACATTGGATAACCTCAGGGAAGTTTTGTGAGTTACTAGCTCTTTAAATCTAGTTACTTTGCTTGAAAGCAATGTAGAGAGTTTTGAGAATGAAATCTTAACTCATAACTGTCTGGAAACTGGTGTATGCTAGTCAAAAAAATTCATCTGACCAGCACCTGCCAGATGCAGTTTGGGAGATGTTTACAGATGGGAACACTTTTATGGAACAAGATTACCAACAGTCATGATATGCAGTGGAGATATTTTAGGACATCATAGAAGCCAAAGCCCTGCCTTCAGGGCTGTCAATAGAGAAGGCTGAATTGATAGCCCTGCCCTGAGTCCCGGGACTCTCTCAAGGTAAGAGAACAAACAAATACACTGACTCTAAGTACTCATTCATGACCCTTCATGCCCATGGAGCCATATGGAAGGAAAGGGAGCTACTTTACAGACAGCAATAAAGGCAATAAGCACCTAATGGAAATCTTGGTATTGCTGAAAGTAATAGCTTTGCCATCAGCTATGGTAGTGATGCATTCTCCTGGCTCTAAAGGGGTGAGTCTGCAATTGCAAAAAGCGAAAGAGAAGCTGACTGTATGGCAAAGGCCAGTGCTCATTCGTCTCCTGGGGAAATTTATCCTTCTCATGAGCTTACTCAGTTTGTGCTCAAATACACTGACCAGGGAAAGGCCTGAAAATGGAAATTTATTAACTTCAACCCCAGTTCCACTTGGCAAAATAACTCACATAATATGATACTCCTTCCAGAGGTCCCAGTCTATCCAGTGTTGAAATATCCACATGAAGGATACCACTATGGAACAGTTATCTCGATGGAGTCCAGGAATCCATATTTAAAGGGCCCTTGTTTGCATAAGATGGCTCAACAAATCACCCAAAGTTGTCATTTATATGCCAGGAATAACCCCAAGATTGACTCATGCTCTAAAGCTACTGGGTACAATATTGGTGTGAGGACCCTTTTGAAAGACTTGGAAGTGGATTTTACTTAAATGCCCAGGACTGATGGCAATTATAACTATCATTTAATCTTTGTGCATATATTTTTAAGATGGGTGGAAGAATTTCCCACTAAGACAGACAAAGCTGGAGAGGTTGCCAAACAATTGCTGAAGGAAATAATTCTTTTCTTTGGATTGCCCAAATCCATTCAGGGTGACAACAGGCCCACATTTGTTTAAGAAGTTGCTCAGAAAGTAAGTAATGCCTTACAGATTACTTGGAAGTTGTATGCTGCTTGGAGACCTCAAACTACAAGACAGGCTGAGAGAATGAATCACACTTTAAAGTAGGCTTTAGCAAAACTGTGCCAAGAAACCCATCTGAGTTGGAATCAGGTCTTGTTCATCATTCTCCTTCGAATAAGAGTGTTTTTTAGAAGTGCACTCCCCTTCAGAATTGTTTTTAGAAGAATTTCAAGCTTCAATTTTGAAACTAAATTAGACATAGAACAAAAACATAGAATCAAACAATGCACAAAATTTATCCAGGAAATTCTAGCTGTAACTCATAACTTTGTTCTTGCTAGGATTTCCATGCCTCTAGATGAACCATTGAATAATTTCAGATCTAGTGATTGGGTCTTATTTAATACCTGCAAGAGTAGAAATGCCCAAGCTCAAATGTCAGAGAAATGGTCTGGTCCTTATGATGTTTTGCTAAACACTCACAGTTCTCTAAACTTGCAGGCATAAAACCCTGGAGCATCACTCCAGAGTGAAGAAAGCCCTGGAAGGAGACTGTTCAGCGAAAAATAACCCATTGGTTTTTGGAAACTGTCAAAGACTTAAGATATTTGTTTATGAGAAAGACAAAATGCTTAAATGTTCTCTTTTTCTCTTTCAGCTTCTGTTGCCCAGATGAACACTGAAAATCCTGAGATGATAAACAAGCCATGAGCTTCCCTTGATAATTGCTGTAGATAAACTTTTTTTCCCCTTTTATCCAAAGTCTAAGGTGTGTGGGATGACAACTGGAACCATGTGAAACTTACTGTCTAGATTTTGGAATTTGATTTTGACTCTAGGGAGAAAATTGTTTGGTTGTTTGTTTATTTTTTTTTTTTGGCTTTTCTGTTAACTTTTGAGTTTTATAATTTTGATTTTCATGAGTTTTGTTTATAGGCCTGTGTTTTCATTTCCCCCACTTGTCTTTTTGCAGACTATTTTTTCAGGTACATGTAGCAAACAGCCTGGCTACTTAAATGTGAGTAAAACTGTCTTTACATCAGACAATGGTAAAAAAAATAATAATAACTTCAGAATACTAGTATTTGTCCTCATAAGAAAGTAAATAGCTTTGTGTCTTTGAAGATATAAATAAAACTGCAGTTGTATAGGGTATTTCATGTGACTTATATGAAAATTTAGGAAACTGTGTCTATATGTTGTGTGTCTGTATGTCATCCCCATTTATGTCTAATTATTTTGGCATCCAAAAAAATAGCATAGATAGCACCTATAGAAATCCTGGGCTTGTGAATATAATGGAAACTAATTTGAAATTTAGTGGGCTTGTTTGAAACACATGTTCCTATAAAGTTGTATTAAATATAATATTTTCTATCTGGCCTATTAATGTGGGCACATGAAGTCTTTTAACATCTGGTTAAAAGGGAGTTGGGAAATTTAAAGTTTTTTATTGAGAGTTAAAAACTCCAGTTATGGGATAAAAATAAAAGCTTAAGATTGGCTGTCAGCATTGTGCTGGTGCGTGTAGCCAGATTCTCATTGCAATTATATTTTTTTCTAATATTTATGATAAAATTTCTCAGAAAATCTAAATTAGGAATATTGGTGGTCTTTTTTAATTGATCAGAGGAAATTTTGTGGAACCTCAGAAGAACTCCTGAGACACTCTAGGAGTGTCTCGACCTATTGACTATTTATCTGGTAAATTGGAACTTAATATGAATCATTGTAACTTGGTAAAAATGTTTAGCTCTAGCTTATATATAAATATTAACGTTGGTATTTCAAAATTCATATGAAAACTTTTAAGTGTCTGCTATGTAAATTGTGTGTCAATTTTGATTGTCTTTCTGCTATACTGCAAGTTATAATGTTGAATAAATTTCCTTGTCTGTTATCAGATTTTAACTTTGGTTCATTTACAGAAATTGTTTCTAGAGAAATTATCAGAAGATAGACCATGATTCACTCTTATTGATGGAACTCAAGAGTGGAAATTTTCTACATAAGACTGAATGTATTATTGACAATAAACAATTTTAATTGTATTTTTTATTGAAATGACACTGGTTTTTGTTTTGTTTTGTTCTACTTTGACATAAGGAATTATTTTTTTTCCTAGCTGGCTCGGATATACAACAATGTTAAATTGTATTTTTGCAAGCAGAACTAACTTGTGCTTGCATTTTCTTTCTCCTTGATTTCATCATAGTATGGAAAAGTGATAATAATTCTTATTGTTCATGGCAAAGTGTCTATCTTTGCATAATATCAATAGGGAATTTTGTCTCTTCTAAAATTACAGAATTGGAAATATATTTCACTACATGGTTTTGACTGGAATTTTTCCGGGAGTTAAATTTTAGTTGAGCCAAGAAGAAAAAGCCTGCCACTTTGTAGGGTTACAGAGACCTCCATCGAAGGTGGGAAAGCTTGTTTCCATTGGCAGGACTGAAAATACTGGAGAAAAAGCCCTGGGAACCTCCAGAAGAGAAACTGATAAGAGCATAACCTTGATCCTGAAACTTGTACAGACCAGTTGTTTAGGACACAATCTAAGATCACTTACAGAGTGTTCCAACAAAGCCAAGAAAATTATTCTGTCTTGTTAGTTTATGCAAAAATAGTTCGAATGGATTGGAATTAGATCTCCTTTAAAATGCATTTTGCTATCCTAATGGATAGAATTGCAATGAAGATAGAGAGAAAATTCTTTTAAACAAGTCAAATATTTTAAAAGATTTTTCTTGTTTTTCCCCCCCTCTGAGTTTGTTTTTAATACTCTGCTCCTTGATTGATTAATGTCTCAATTTTTTTCCCTTTTGGCTTGGACCGATGAATTATTTTCCAGAAATGGAAGCTATTGCCACACTAATCATCCATGAAAATGCCTAGAGACTGTTAATTCTTTTGAACTCATCGGAACCGCAGATAAGTGTTCCCTCACACTGCACCACTCCATACCTTTGTCACCATGGAAATGGTGGCAAAAATTAAAAGGAGGGATTTGAAAGAGGGAGGGCCATCGCAGTGCAGTGAACTGATGCCATTATCCCCATTCCCACACACATGCAGCTGCCTTAGACTACAAGACTCAGGATATCATGAATCAAACTTCTTGAGCAGGGGAATAAGAGGTGGAGTTAAGCAGACATGTCTGGGTGTAACTAAACACATGTGGGATTGGGGATCTTGCTTTGGTGGCTCTGAACTTACACCCTGGTACCAATTGTTGGCAGGATGGATGGACTCTTAATCTCTCTCTTTTCTCTCAATGGAGATAGTATGGGAAAGATGTGGGGTCAAAACTTGTAGTAAAATATTTTCCCAAGTCAAAGTATCTTAATATGAAAACCAGTGTCCCAGACTGAAACCTGAAAATAACACTTCTTGCTTATAACACATTGATCATTTTGCAAAATGTTCTAACATTGATCTTGTTTGGATCTTCAGTTTTTTCATTAAAGGGATAAAATGTAGTAGTGTACTGAGGAACACACTTCAAGAAGTGCTCTTCTACTTAATAGACACTTTCCCAAAGAAGACATACAGATAGTCAACAGGCACACAAAAAAAAATACTATCTCTTATTATCAGGGAAGTACAACAAAAACCATAGTAAGATACAACTCAGAGTAGTGAGAATGTCCCTTGTCATTAAGACCAGAAGCAAGCATTACTGAGGGTGAGAAGAAAAAGGTACCCCTGTACACCATTAGTGGGAATGTAGACTGGCCCAGCCCCTTTGGACAACAATATGGAGGTTTCTCAAAATATTAAAAAGAGACCTGCTATATGATTCAGCAGTTTCACTTCTAGGTATCTACTCAAATAATATAAAACTAGCAATTTGAAGGGATATATACACTCTTATGTTAATTTCAGCACTATTTACAATAGATAAATTATGGAAACAACCTAAGTAACCAGCAACAGATCAATAAAGAAGATGTGGTGCGAACCTACTCCCCTAAATCATATACAGTGTTGTAAACCAATGCTGCTTCAATAAAAATGACACCATTTCTAAATACAGAAATCTTCTAGGATGATAGTGAAAATCAGGAGTCTTCAATTTTTTAAATCATATAACCCTATAATTAAAACCATTTGAACATGTACCCCATTGGATTATATTTATTAGTAACAGATAATATTCTTAATTCTTATATTAAATATATTAAGTATAGACATTATATTTAAATAAAAGTCAATGCATAAAGAATTCTAGTATTATCTTTCCATACCTAAAAGAACTTCATATATATTCCACCTAGGCATACATATGCCATTTTGAAGAGCTATGATTTTTGTGTGTGTGGGGGGGGGAGGGGAACCCTTGCCAGCGGCCAGAAAACGAACCGGCGCTGCAGAGACCGCCGGCAGTCTCGCAGCCCAGTGCTCAACCGCTGCGCCACCAGGGGAGGCACTGAAGAGCTATGATTTTTAAGGGTGTGTTCAGAATTCATCCATAGTTGTCTAGATGGCAACTGAAGTAGTACTCTCTTATTTTACCTGGAAATCAGGTCCAGAATTGGAAGGGAAAAAGCTCCTTATGTTCTATCTCTAGATAAAATAATACTTCAGAAAGCTATATATCTGCTATGAAATTATATGGTCTAGCCCCATAATTTTACCATTATAAAATAGTAAGTTGCCATTGTGCCCCAGTAAGCTTCAAGCTCTTAGTCATTCTGCTTTGAATTTTTTAAAAAGTTCCAGTAACCATATCAATTTTGAATCTCATTAGTTTGATGTGTTATTGTGATTATCTATTCCTGTCACTAAGTTCCTCATGGAATTTTCAAATGTGTGTGAGAACACTGACAAAGATATGCAAGTATATCAGTTTGTTAAATAAGTTATTAAATATACATAAATTTCTGGAGGCAAGAATATTCTATGTAATCAGTGACCATCTTTATTATTAAATGCATATTATAAATTATACATGTAAATAAATTCCAAGTGCAAAATTTTCACAGTGTCTTGGTAGTAAAAGCAAAAAGATGACATAAAAATGAAGCTGAATAAGAGTTCCACTTATGTGCTCTTTTCAAAGTAGCTTGATCTGGTGTTCCTGGGGTAGATGGCACCTCTTCATGGAATAACAGGCTGACAGGATTAGCTGTTTAACTGAGTGACGATAAAAACACAACCATTTGAATATTATAATAATAATAATTACTATAACAATAATAGCAACATAGAAATAGTTCCATATTCAAAATATCTTGTCAGAATAATTATATGTATATTTTAAAAATAGAACCTAACTTTATATAGTAAATATGTTTTTACCTTGAATTGTATTTTACTGTACTTAAGCATGTTTACATTTTGTACACTGATTTTATTGAACTCAGAAATAGATAAATGGGAGTTCCAGAGATAAGATTCTCCAAGAAAAGGAAAAGTTCAGAGAGGAGGTTGCTGTCTGGATGGCAGCTACAGTACTACTTTTCTAAATTTAGATTTTTACCTGGAGATCAGTTCCAGAACTGAAAGGGAAAAAGGCAAAAGTAAAAGAAAACAAGCAGAGATCTGAGAAATGGTAGCTGTGTGTGTGGGTATATTTCTTAGAACTTAGCATTCCCATTTTAATAAGCAAAGTAAAGGATTATTTACTATATATAATCTGAAAGCCGCTGCTTCAAAGTGTCTTTCCTTATTGTCTGTTTCATTGTCTTTAATTTTTCCATTAAAAGTGAGGGAGTAACACTTTGAATTAATAGGTATCCTTAAAGTTTGGAATTCATATATTTCTGGGCAAATTAAGTTAGCATTAGTCATTACCACCTTATTAAAAATAAGTTGATTGGATTAATCAGTATAAGAACAAGGGAATAGAACAGAAGACAAAACATGTTGATGGAGAGGAGGGGTAGAGAAAGTAAATCATGCACTTGAATATTTGAATACAAACCTAGATGAGTAGGTCTAGGGAGAAAGGGTGGTCATAGCTAAGCAAAATAAGATTATCAGATACTTGCCTTCTCCTCAAATGACATAAGTGAGTTCTAAGTGTTTTTGGACTAATAAATGGGATCTAGCTTTAACAATTTCTCTAAGAATTTCAATAATCTGGAAGCAGTCTCCCTTCTCTAAAAATCTAGATGTGTTCAAAGCAAAATTAATATGTTGACAAAATTAAATCATTGCTCTCCTAAATTGATTTAAGAAATGTAATTCATGTTAATCTACAAAATAGCAAACACGTACTGTACAGACAACACTACCATTGTAAGTACCCACAAAATTGCTACTGGTGATCTCATTACAACACTAAAATATATTCATACACAAATTGTTTTAAAGCAGACCAGACATAGTTACAATCACTCTTTTAAAACACAATTTAACACTCATTTATCAAAATATGTACCTTGCAATGAATAATTAGGAGATAAATACACTATTGCTAGCAGCACAAATTCAGTCTTCTAATAAGTTATTATTTTAATAACCAAGCACAAGCAAAATTAACACTTGTCCAGAGAAACCATTAGACAATATTCTATTGATCTTGAATATTAGTATTCATTTTGACTTCACTAGTTTTTGCCTCACACATATGGGTACAATAATTGAGTGCATAAAACAATTTTCTTCATCTAAATATGATGAAACATATTTAGAACATAAGTTAAACATATAACATGCTTTTGTTAAAACATGTCAAAGTAATATAGTATTTAAAGCCTCTGGTTTATTACTAATATTTTGTGTGTCTTTCCTACCTAACAAGTACAAAACAGGTAGCAAGCAAGGCATTGTAAGGGGAGTCCTATGCTATAAAAATTATTCTGCTCTTTTCTCAAAAGGTGGAAAAAAATGCCTCTCCTATCTGCTAGGAGGTAGAATCTACAGGCCTAAGAATGGTATAACTGGGGCAAAGCTGGGACATAAAAATTACTGAAGACTCTAGGTTCCACATGCTTACCTACCTCCAAATTCTACTCTGACTTGTGAAAGTGTCTTGACAGTTGCTACCTAGCTTAAAGTAAGAAATAGAATTGTGGTGACTCTTTTGAACAGTGTAAACTACTTCAGGGTTTTGCTCTGGTGTGACATTAGTGATTAATTAGTGCACTATTTCTTCCGTATACTCGGAAAGTATAGTAACATTTCAGAGGGACCTCAGTGTAACTCTAGAGGCATGATGGAAACTCTTTTCACTAGACAGGTACATGCATTTCCAGAGGTGTTCTTTGGAAATAGTTTAAGTGAAGCAGAACTCTGATCATCACCTATTGCTGTCTCTTAGACCCATAGAAGCAACTGTAAAGACTTTGACAAGCTATCTTCTCCAGATAGATTCAATGGCATCTTTAAAGTTATAGAGTCATATGTGAATCTTTACTTTGTTATTAAACATACCAGAGGTCTGAGTTAAGATTTTCAATCTATGAATAATATGTGTGACAGATAATGTTCTATGTTGACACTGAAGTGAAAGAAATAACTACTTGAATCGTCAAACCTTACAAAGAAATCACACATGGGGAGAGAAAAATTGTTCTATTTTTCTAATACTTTGTTTCACAGAATAATATATTGTACATAAATATGCCAAAATATGATATTGGACAATAACATGATTAGTAATTTAAATAGACAACTACATTGCTCCTAAATACAAAGAAACTCAATGCCCATTGTAACAAAACTAAGTGCTTATGACCCCAAGCCAATAGTATCTTTGTGTCTTATGTTCTCATATAAAACTACTTACTCTAGTTGAAATTATATGTGTACAGAATGTCACTGAAATTCTATAGTTTGAATCTAAAACAATGGATTATAAATTATTACGTGGGAATATCAATATTAATGATGGTGAATCATAATATTCTAAATAGATTTTCTTATAAAATGTGAGTTCCTCTTAGAGGTAAGATAGAGCATAACTGCATAGCTGTCAGCGCTCCCGTGATTATTTCTCAGTGGCCTAGGGTATTGCAAATGTGTTGTTATACTTACATTTAAAAACACATTTTTTATTTAGCATAATTCAGTTGTCAGGGTCGACACTGTATGGCTGCTCACAAGGGATTTTGAATGGAGTTGGATGCTATCATGCAAATCTTGTCTTGAAAGCCGTCTTCTAAACTCATCGGTGGTAAAGTAGTATATGACTGGATCAAGGCATGAATTCAGACTAGCAAGACACAGGGCAACAGAATGAAATATAATAATCACCCTTTTGACTAGGCAGCTTTCAATTTTATTGGACTTGACCAGGAAATCCAAAGGAAAACTGAAGTGATACGGTGCAAAGCAAATTAGGAATACTCCTGCACAGGTTAGAATCATCTTCAAGGCTTTCTTTTTCTCTCCAAGATCTTGCAACACAGGATACTTATCTTGAAGTGATAAAACTGTCTTCCAGGTACAATATAGGATGACCATAAGAGGAGTGACAAATCCAATCAATTCACCAATGGTCATGATGGCAACTGACTGGACCCGATTGACGGTCCTGGTAGGAAGATCTACGAAGCATTTTGTTTTGTTGCCTGAAGTACTATCATCATTGATTCTGAGGAGAGGAAAGATCAGACAGGCAAGGCAGATAATCAGCCAGCCAGCAATACTGATATATAGGTCATATTTCTGTTTGCAGTCATGGTAACGTAAGGGGTAGATGAGAAAACAAAATCTTCGCACACTGATGCAGACCAAAAAGTAAATGCTTGCATACATGTTGACATACTTCAGGTAGAAACAGAACATGCAGAGGACAGGCCCAAATGGCCAGTCATGATTCAAGTAGTAAAAGATCCTCAGTGGCAGGGAGAGAACTTGCAGTAAGTCAGCAATGGCTAAGTTTATCATGTATATCACAGCCCGTTTGGTCTCCTTCATATAGCCATAAAATACCCATAAGGCTAATATGTTTCCTATGAGACCTGGCACAAGAATAACAGTGTATGTCACTGCATAGATAAAGCATCTAAAGTCTGTATTGTTTCCATCTGGCCACACACATGTCTCATTATCAGACATGTTTCTTTCTGGAGAAATTGTCTGGAGCATTGCCAGATCGTGGTTCAAAACTTAAATTAGCAATTAATCGCTTTTCTTTCTAAAAGACTGATCCTCACTGGGTTGGAGAGACTGAGTATAAAATAATATTTTTTTTTAATTTTTATACTGCATTGATCTGATCCTCTACACATGATTTGGGTACTTCTCAAAGAACTACCTGCATGTTTGGTTTGGATTTGTTTACAGTAACTACAGGGAAGTCTAGCATGTAAGCACATATGACACTCTTGTTTATTCTATTATAAGATCATTTGGGACATCAGGACAGCTGATCCTCTCCCATTTGCATCATGAATGTGCCATATAGCAGGTCTTCAAATTCCCATATGACAATAGCCATGTGTTCACAGGTGTTTGGCAGGCTCTCTTTTTTCTTTTTTTGGCTTACAGAGTAGAAATGTTTGCTTTAGTGCTCTTGATGCACAACTCTTCAGAGATATTAACTTGGACAGATGAGCTTTCTGGGGCCTTTTCAAATATGTTGAAAGCTGAAAAATGACAAATGAAGGCAGCACTGCAAGTGAAAAAAAAGGCAATTATTTTCAGGAACTTTTGAAAAAAATGTTTATATGTAGAAAAATCTATTCATTTGATTGGAGAGTACTGATGTGACTGAGGGTAATAAACCAGTTTCTATAAAGCACTTTAAAACTGAAGGTAATACACAAATGCTTTCAAAAAATTGAAAAAGGAAAAATACTACCAAATATGTTCTATGAAGTCAACATTACACAAATACCAAAACCAAAGACAACACACACACACACACACACAAAAAAAAAAAAAAAAAACTGCAGGCCAATCTCCCTAATGAACATTGATGCAAAAATCCTCAACAAACTTCTGCCAACAGAATCCAACAATGCATCAAAAGGATAATATACCACTACCAAATGGGATTTATTCCAGGGGCACAAGTATGGTTCAACATCTGAAAATCAATTAATGTAATCCAACACATCAACAAAAATAAAAACCATTTAATCATATCAATAGATGTTGAGAAAACATTAGACAAAGTTTAACATCCATTTATGATGAAGGCCCTTTCAATTCTCAGGAGAGAAAGAACATAGCTTAACATGAAAAAAGCCATATATGACAAACCCACAACCAAAATTATTCTTTTTTTCCCCAATCTCTTCAAACATTTTAATTTAATTTTTTATTTTTATATTTGTCTTTTTTAAATTTTATATGTTTTTACATCATTTTTCATTTTTGTACAATGTATGCATTTTCATCTTGGTTATAGTCCCCGTAAAATTTCCACCTCCCTTGTTTTGATCCTACTCCCTTCCCCCCGCTGTGGTATGTCTCTGGTTTAAAGATTCTTTTTTATTATTATTTATTTTTATACAAGAACCAGGGTAACAGGCCAGATGAGCGGGAGGGTGAGAGGATTCACCAGAGATAGAGCAAGGAACAGAACAGGCAGACTGACGAAATACACTGCTGAGGGGAGCAGCAGGCGAGACAGGAGAGGTCTGCTTCACCATGTGGGATTCTCATCGGCTGGCCAGGATCGAACCCACACTGCAGAGGCTGCGGACAGCTTCACAGTGTGGCACTCAACCACCAGGGAGGCCCATATCTCTGGTTTATAGTTGCCTGTTGATTTTGATTTTTACTTTATTATAATTAGTTTTTCTCCTGATCTCTTATTTGGGTCTTCTAAATTACTGCTATGAGTGAGACCATCCAGTATTTTTCTTTTTCTTTCTGGCTTATTCACTGAGCATGATCCCTTCCAACTCCATCCATGTTGCTGCAAATTGCATGAGATTATCTTTTTTGATTGCTGAGTAATATTCCATTGTGTATATATACCACATCTTCTTGATCCAGTCATCTATTTCTGGACGTTTGTGTTGTTTCCATAGCTACCTATTGTAAATAGTCACAGCCAACAATATTCTCAATGGCAAAAAGCTGAAGGCCTTTTCTTTAAGATCCGAAACAAGATAAGGATGTTCACTCTTGCCACTGCTTTTTTATAATATAATCCTGGAAGTCCAAGCCAGAGCAATAAAAGAAAGACATACAAGGAATCCAAATAGGGAAAGAAGTAAAACTCTCACTATTCGCAGATGACATGGTAATATATAGAGAGAACCTTAAAAACTCCACAGAAAAACTAATCAAAACAACCAATTTAGGATACAAAATCAGCACACACATATCAGTAGCTTTCTTATATGCAAACAATCAATCTGAAGAAGAAATCAAGAAAACCATCATTTTATAACTGAAAAAAATACAAATACTTGGGAATAAACCCAGCAAATGAGGTGAAAGACCTCTACAAAGAAAATTAGAAAACATTGTTAAAAATAATAGATGAACACAAATAAATGGAAATATATTCCCTGCTCATGGATTGGAAGAATCAATATTATTAAGATGGTCATCCTACCAAAATAATTGAACATAAGACCTGAAATCATAAAATATATAGAACAAAATATAGATAAAACACTACAAGACATACATTTCAGTAACATCTTAAAGACTCATCCCCCAAAGCAAAGAAAGTGAAGGAAAGGATAAGCAGCTGGGATTACATCAAACTAAAAAGCTTCTGTACAAAAGAGACATTAACCAAAACAAAGAGTCACCCTATTGATTGGGAGAAAATTTTCACACTCCATACAACTGATAAGGGACTGATCCCAAAGATACACAAAGAACTCGTATAACATCACAAAAACAAATCATTCCAGTCAAAAAATAGGCTGAAAAACTTAAAAGACATTTCTGCAAAGAGAACAGGCAAATGAAAAAAAATGTTCTCCAACAGGAACATGAAAAAAAAGTTCAACATCCCTCATAATCAGTGAAATGCAAATCAAAACCACAATGAGATATCACCTTACACCAGGAAGACTGGCACATATTAAAAAAAAAAAAACTTGCAATAACAAATGTTGGCAAGGATGTGGTGAAAAAAGAAATCTCCTACACTGCTGTTGTGAATGCAAACTGGTTCAACCACTATGCAAAGCTATATGGAGTTTCCTCAGACTACTAAAAATGGAGTTACCATATGACCCAGCAATTCAACTACTAGGGATCTACCCAAAGGACACAAAAATGCTAATTCAAAAGAATATCTGTATCTCTCTGTTTATTGCAGCACTATTTATAATAGGTAAGACTTGGAAACAACCCAAATTTTCCAAAATAGATGACTACTAGATCAAGAAGATGTGGTATATATAAAAAAAAGGAATACTATTCAGCATTCAAAAATTTACACTCATGCCATTTGCAGCAACATGGATGGAGCTGGAAGGGATTATGCTCAGTGAAGCCAGAAGGAAAAAAAAAATATTGAAAGCTTTCACTTATAGGAGGAATATAGGACAACCAAATAAGAGATGGGGGGGAAATAACAATAAAAACATAACAAAACAAAAACAGACAGCTATAAATCAGACACATTCTGCAGGGGCGGGGAGGGAGGAAGAGGGATCAAAACAAGGGAGGGAAGAGCAAAAGGGACTATGGTGATGGTGCACGGGTGAACTGGTGGTGGAAAGTCAATGGGGACTACACCTGAGAAAAGAAAGCAAACATTTTTAAAAAGTGAACAATGATCGCAGGGGCAGGAAGGGCACAGAGCAGGATCTCTATGACCCGAGCAGACAGGTGAAGGAGAGGAGTCCTGGAGCCCTAGGTGGCTTTTATTGGGATTTTACCAGGTACACAGCAGGCAGGGGTGTGGACGGGGGGCAGTCAGGAGGTTGGCAGTCTTCCTTGCCCCCTCGGCAAGTCTTCACTCTCACTGGGTTCTCTGGCATTCTCTCGTGGCCTTGATCTTCTTGTGGTTCTCTTCCAGTCTCTTTCGCTCTGCTCTTCTGCTCCGCTATTCAGTTCTTTTCTCTCTCCTGGCACCCCCGTGATGCTGCCCTTATAAGCCCAGTCTCTCAGCCCAGGTGTACCTGTTTACATAGGCCCACACCCCACTACAGATGCCCACACCCCACTCCAGGTGCCCGCCATCAGGCATGCATTCAGGACCGCAGGGATCCATCATCAATCCTAATGGTGGGAGGACAGAAAAGCCAGCACTTACCCTATAATGATGCTATAGACAGACAGACAGATAGATAGATAGATAGATAGATAGCATTTATATAATTATATATATGGCTAACAAACCTCCAAAAGTAAAAACAAATAAAACTGCAGGTAAGTACAATTGAAAAGCACCTGAGACACAACCTAGCCCTTTACTATTCAAAATGTCTTTGTGAACTAGCGTTAATTGAGTGCTTGTTAAAAGAGCAGGAGAATCTCATACCCCTCCTTGGTCCTGCTGAATCAGAGTCTGTGGAGGAACAAGAACCACAGGTGATTCTTACTAGTATTAACTTTTGAGAAGGTCTAATTTAGAACATTGCTTCATACACCTCATTGATTTTTATACCTATCTAGGAAAGTGGGTTTTTTTGTTTGTTTGTTTTGATTCAGAACATAGGGCCCCAAATTTATATTTTTTAAAAATCCCTTCATATGATTCAGATATAGTCAACTCAGCATTTGTCCTTGAGCCATCATTTGAGGGCCACTGAGTTGGGCCACATCCTTCCCAGATGTTTGAAAAAAGTGAGCAGCCAACCTCTGTTTAAATACTTATACTTACATGGTTCATTTAGTCACCTCTCAGTTATCCAAGACAACAGATCATAGCACCAGTTCAGAGAATCAAAATCCCCAGAAAGTTGATTTAGCTGAGCCTGTGACCTTTGTTCTGAGGTAAACAAAGTTTAGCTTAAGGACCTGGATAGTTGCCTTACAGCTGCTGAAATCTGGAGGACCTAATTGACTTTAAAGATATGTGGGAAAAACAAAAATGTAATAGGAATTATGAAACCACCTGCTTTGGTTTATCAAATCCATGTGGTTTGAAGTGTGCTTAAGTCAGCCCCTAAAAGAAATTTGTTATTTTATGTTAATTGTCTGTTAAGTAAAATAGCATGCTTTGTTCAAAGATAGGATATTCTCATAAATTAATTAAAAGGCCTGATGAATGATATGCATTTACATTGAGCAGGTAAATACTTAGGATGTTTCAGAAAAGAAGTAGAGCGATGGTGTTATAAAATACGGAGCTCCCAAACTGAAATACATCTTTGAAGTATTTTCATCAGTAGTGATTTTGAGCAGAAAATAAACAAAATCAGGTGGCAGACCAAAAGTAAAACACCATGGGTTTTCAACCTCCGTTTAGCTATTTGTATAAAAGTCATCACCTGCTAATGTATATGCCCAGTCAATATCTACTGAATATTCACCTTCTTCATCATGGCCAATGACTCTTGAATCTATATCTCATCTGAGCTGTAGATTTGTTTCCAACTATAAATAAGACCCTTTCTATTGTGTATTTCATCATTGCCTCAAAATTCAACATCTAAAGGTGAAGTATTATTTTTTAAAAAAGATTTATTTATTTATACAAGAGCTGGGGTACAGGTAAGAGGAGCAGGAGGGTGAGAGGATTCACCAGAGACAGAGCAGGGAGCAGAACAGGCAGACAGATGGACCAAAAGCACTGCTGAGGGGAGCAGCAGGTGAGACTGAAGAGGTCTGCCACACCATGTGGGTAGCTCCCTGGCTGGCCAGGAATCGAACCCACACCAGAGGCTGTGGACAGCTTCATAGTGCTGCGCCACTGGGGAGGCCCAAAGTGAAGTAGTATTTTATATTGACTTAAAATATAAGTCATATCTTGTCTAATTTGTCACCACTTTGATAATAATCTAGTGACTCTTCATCTTAATCTAGTGACTGAAATACTAGATTAATACAATCTTTTTTTTTTTTCACAGTATAGGATTTCTCCCCTCAGGTGTAGTTACCATAGGTTTCCTATCATCAAAGTACCCACAGTTTTCACCATACTCCCCACCATGGTCTCCTCCCCACCGTTCTCTACTCTCACCCCTCTCTTCCCTTGGCCCCTCCACTTCTGATTGTCCCAGATCTAAGGTCTACTTTCAAGGGTCAGTTTCACAGTTTGTCTTTTTCTGACTCTTTGTTTTTTTCAGATTCTACATATAAGTGAAAGCATAAGGTATTTATCTTTCTACTTTTGGCTCACTTCACAATCTTATTTAAAACTGCTGCTTTCCTGACACTCCTGATCTCCCTTCAGCATCTGTTTTATTCATTATCAATCATAACTAACATATTCTGGTTTTTTACTTATTTACTTTTTTAAAAAGATTTATTTATTTATTTATAGAAGCACTGGGTACAGTCAGAAGCATGGGAGGGTGAGAGAATTCACCAGAGCCAAAGCGGGGAGCAGAACAGGCAGACTGATGAAATACACTGCTGAGGAGAGCAGCAGGCGCGTCAGGAGAGGTCTGTCGTGCCATGTTGGATCCTCACTGGCGGCTGGAGAGTGAACCGGCGCTGCAGAGGCTGCGGGCATCTTCACAATCCAACTACTTTGTTTTTATATATTTTCCCTACTAGAATGTAAAGTCCACAAGGATCAGGATTTGTGTGTACTTTTGTTTACTTGTGTTTACTAGAACCGATTATTGTGCAAGCCACGAAGTAAATGTTCAGTATTTGTTGAATGAAATAATTTCAGTATAAAAATTATTTGACTATAAAAATCAAAATGTCTCAAACAAAAATTATCGGTCAAAACTTTAAACCAGACTCTGCTATAGACTTCCTTATTGTGATTAAGTTCACCAATATTTCCCAAGTTGTCTCAAAGTTGTGACATTGAACGTTACTTATTTTCCACATCCAAACAAGTTCCTATGGGGGAGAGAGTATACTATAGTGAAAATAATGTATATTTAGGAGTCAGAATAATCTGGGTTTAAATTCTTGCTCATTCAATTAATAACTGCGTAACGTTCAGTATATCACTAATCTTCTCTTCCTAAATATTCTGATTGATAAAAATGAGAATAATTATAGTATCTAGTCTATAGTCAGTGTGAGAATTAATTGAGCTAATGCATGTAATCTATTTAGCATAGTGACTGGTATATAATAAATATTCAGTAAAATTAGTTATTATAAATGATATAATTATTACTAATTATGCAACTGCATTATTTTTCACAACCATCTCATTTTCTTTAATTTGCATCTACTCTAGTTCAGACCCATATTAGTTAGTCTCCCTATCAACTTTTCCACTCTTTTCTACATAATTCTCTCAGGTATGTATATATATATATTTTTTTTTTTCTTAGATGAGTTCTTTAAAAAGACTTAATGACTGCCTATTGTCCAACAAACCAAAGTATATAGTCTGGCTATCACTGCTGCCATACATACAATGACATCTATCTTCACAGTTTACCTCCTACTCCTCCCCTGTATGCCCAAGCTTGGCACTCCAGTATTTACTTATTCTGTTACCTTGGCCTGCAATGTCTTCTTTTTTTGTATATTAATCCTCCCTATACTTCATGAACATTTTTATGGTTAACTCAGTATTGTTATTCTCATCCTCTTTTTATGTCTCCATTTATACCTCTTTTAAAGCAACCTATTTCCTCTGATTTTTTTTAAAGATTTACTTATTTATTTTATACCAGAACTGGGGTACAGGTCAGAAGTGCAGGAGGGTGAGAGAATTCACCAGAGCCAGAGCAGGGAGAACAGGCAGACAGACCAAAGACACTGCTGAGAGGAGCAGCGGGTGAGGCAGGAGAGGTCTGCCGCGCCATGTGGGGTTCTCCCTGGACGGCAGGGAATCGAACCGGCGCTGCAGCGGCCGTGGACAGCCTTGCACTGCGGCGCTCAACCTCTGCACCACCGGGGAGGCCCCTATTTCCTTTGATTTTTGATTAGTAATTTTTGGCCGTGTTTTATTTACATTCCTATTCACCTGCAAACCTTACCCTTATTCCTTAAAGTCAGAGCCCAGGTGTTACATATTTCTACCCTCGGGGACACCTCTAGCCATGTTTAGAATGCAGTGGGATTCATCCACTATTTAGTCATCAACTATTTATTTAGCATCTACCATTTATAAGGCACCTTGCTTGGTACTGGGGATATAGACAGTGGAAATAGACGCATGATCTCTGTCTTCTTGGACCATACATTCTAGGGAGGGAGAATGATAATTACCAAATAAAATGAAAAACGTTATCATAGGCAACGAGCAGTGTACTCTATAAACACAAAACAGGGGAACCAACGAAAATATTAAAAACTCCTTTGCTTAAGTAAAATTAACCTAAAATCAAGACTCCTTCCTTAAAGTCTGTATTTTTCCTGTTGGGCATTCCCTTATTGGTCACATTTTATATTTTTTTTCCATTTTTATTAATATATTTTTACATTGTTGTTCATTTTTGTACAATGTTCCATTTATCCTTTCAGGTCTTGTCCCCATAAAATTACCATCACCAAGACACCAGTGATCCGTCACCATAGACTCGTGTGTTGTCTGCTACTGTTTTGATCCCTCTACCTCCCTCTTTCCTGCTGAATGTCTCACATTTATAGTTTGCTTGCTAGTTTTATCTTTTTTCCCTCTGATCTCTTGTATGGTTTTCCTATGATCCTCCTATAAGTGAAACCATCTGATATTTTTCTCTTTCTTTCTGGCTTATTTCACTAAGCATAATCCCTTCCAGCTCCATCCATGTTGCTGTTGAATAGCATAAGTTTTTCTTTTTTGATTGCTGAGTACTATTCCATTGTATATATGTACAACATCTTCTTCTTGATCCAGTCATCTGTTTTTCGGTATTTAGGTTTTTTCCATATTTTAGCTATTGTAAATAGTGCTGCAATAACAAAGGAGCTTATTTGCCACATCTTAATGAAATTTCACTCTATATCTTAGCCTATAATCTTGAAATGCTCCTGAGTAGATAATCTCCCTGAATATTTCTCTGGCTTTCTCCTAGGATAGTTGATGATGCTTTCCCTTTGTTTAGATAACATTATCTTCTAATATGAAAATTTTCTTTGGATGTTGGACTTTTAAACATGAAAAAAAATTAGCTGTGCTGTAATAAATACTCCTTTATCTAAGAGTGATGGAGAGAAAAATGAAGAATACATTTTTCAGAGCTTACCACTATGTTTTTTGAGGTTTTCTTTTCTCAGGAAAAAAGTCCATATTGTAACAGACACTGGAACACACTCCAATTTTGAATGAGATATTTATTTGAAGAAACATGCCAGATTCCATCAGTAATTTTTGTCTTGCTTTAACAGTATCTCCTTCCTTAATTGTATTTACTTTTTTAAGAAAAGGGGAAAAGGGGAGGAATAAAATGAAACCAAAAGCATGAATTTAGCATGATTTCCAGTAATTTTCAAGTCAGAAACTATTTCATGTGGTGTTCTTGTAAGATGTTACCATTTTCGCTTGTGGAAATTTTTCTGTTGATCTAAATCTGAAGCCTCTCTAAATTTTACTCACAGTATATTATTATACTCGAGGAGTATTTTCCAGCAATATTTTGTTTTTGGTTGCTTATCCAGCCAAAACCGAATTCAAATTAATATCAGGGATATTTTTCTAAGTTATTTGCTGAGACTTCTTTTGAGCAAGCCATTATTACCTATGAAGATGCTAAACTATTCCCAGTCAAAATGTGTTTCTATATTTTAATAAAGTGAATTATTTAAAATACTATATCATCAAATAACCCAATTTCTTAATGGTGGTTTTGAGACATATTAGTAGCAGGTAGTGACTATATTTTGGGATGTGTAGCCCTGTACAACAGCCATCCAATCACTTGTCATAGGCAACCACTTACTGGTTAGGTACACAATTTAGTCAGCCTAGAAAGAGCAGACTTAGTGCTGCAAGTGACTACAAATGATGTGGAGCTGAACAGATTCAATTCTGGCATATGTGTGAGAAGCAATTGCACCATTTTGCAAACATGAATAATCACAAATATTGTATTGAAGACATAGGAACAATTTTTTCCAGATTCTGATCAACATACAAAGCAAATATCAGGCTTCCTTTTCAATTTTGAAAATGTTCAAAGTCAAATAGCTTACAATCTTTCCAGGAAAGCTGCATGTAGGTAAGGAGCTGACAGCGGGTTCAAATATTTTAGAAAGTCTTTGCCTAGCTAATTTTCTTAGGGAATACTGGATGTTTCATCAAAATTTTCATTTTGCCTGAATGTCACATCCAGTAATGCTCTCAACATGTCCTATCTTTGACACCTATGATTTCCCCCATAGGTCAAATTCATGAAAGAAGGAAATATTTGTGTGTGAACAGACAATACAATTATTATTAATACTGCCATTTCACCAGAAAGTTCTTTCACTTAATTGACTCTGAATCTCTCTGCTAAGATCTAAAGCCCATTTTCTTTCAGCAGTCATTGCATTTTTATTTCTCTGCTCTGATTAGTACTCTTAATTGCTTGGAGACAACAAGGTCATCACTTTGAGCAGTGAATAATGCCCAGTCTCATTGTCTTTCCTCAGATATCCTAGTTTGTTTAAATATTCGGGATACCCAGACACACCAATTAGTATTGAAGATGGTGATCTTAGAGGCTACTGTAATCCATACTGATAAGTGACAAGTAGTTTAATATCTATCCACTTCTTTGTTTTTAACATCCATGAAAAAATAATTGTTTGCTCTTACACAGCTCCCATTTTTCAGGGTCTTGCTCTTGTCTACATTATGTATTTTCTTCTCCCTTATTACTTAATCAGGGTTTCTCAAAAGTAGTCTCTGAGTCAAAAAGAGTGCACATTACAAAGGAATATGCCCAGATGGACAGCATTCTAAGTGCCAAAGAGTAGAGCCAAAGTATTTACATTTTTTTAAGATTTATTTTTATTGATTTATACAAGCACTGGGTATAGTCAGAAGCGCGAGAGGGTGAGAGAATTCGCCAGAGCCAGAGCGGGGAGCAGAGCAGGCAGAAGGACCCAAGTATACTGCTGAGGGGAGCAGGAGAGGTCTGCGCGCCATGTAGGACCCTCCTCCGTTGGCCGGGGAGCAGCCGGGGATTGAACCGGCGCTGAAGAGGCTGCGGGCAGCTTCGCAACCCAGTGCTCAACCGCTGCGCCGCCG
Organism: Talpa europaea; assembly: GCF_964194135.1. Taxonomy (NCBI): domain Eukaryota; kingdom Metazoa; phylum Chordata; class Mammalia; order Eulipotyphla; family Talpidae; genus Talpa; species Talpa europaea. The sequence continues at coordinate 52,019,683 of NC_140081.1, read as the reverse complement.
GGGAGGCCCAGTATTTACATTTTTAACAACCTTCCCATAGAGCCAAATCTGAGGGCCTTTGAAACGAAGAGTTTTCTATGAGTGATAAAGGGCAATTCCAATATAAAATCAATCATTTTGTTAAACTCAATAACCAAACTAGGTCCTTGCAGTCATTCACCATGCTTTCCTACCTCCATTGCCTATGTTTTTAATTTTCTCTCTGTTTAAAATGCTCTATCCCATTTTTAGCTATTGAAATCTTGCCTATCCTTTAAGACCACTATCAAAACATGCCACCTTCTTCTTAAAATCCTTCATTATGTCTTGTTTGGTTTTACTCATATCCACCTGTGAACTCACATAGCTTTTTTTATTATAAATATGCTTCTTTCTCAACCATTCCACAAAATTTTGAGCTCCTTAAAAGCAAAGACCATATTTAGTGACATTTATACACCCTTCAAGTGCCCAGCTAATTTGCATGTAGCAGTAACTCCATTAAATTCAACTAAACTTATTGAACATAAAGACCAGAGCTTAGGGTTGAGTGCTGGGCTACAAAGCTGCTCACAGCCTTTGCAGTGTGGGCTCGATTCTCGGCAACCAGATAGGGTCCCACATCGCACAACGGACCTCTCCTGCCGCGCCCGCTGCTCCCCTCAGCAGTGTATTTCTTCGTCAGTCTGCCTGTTCTGTTCCCCACTCTGGCTCTGGTGAATTCTCTCAACCTCCCATGCTTCTGACTGTACCCAGTGCTTGTATAAATAAATAAATAAAATATTTAATTTAAAAAAGACCAGAGCTTAATATAATGGGAAGATCCCCTTATGTTTCATACGTTCTACATTCTTTTGTAAAGAATTTGCATATAGCTCAATTTTGTTGACAATTGTTTATCATGTGATTCACAATGAATCTCTAATCTTTATGAAAGAATAAAATACTGCAGAAAGTATTAAATCCCTTTTGAGAGGTACTATAAAACACTGAACAGGGAGTTTATATAGACAAATATCTATCAGTCTTTCCTGTTTTCACTGATCTGGATATATGTATCCCAACATTTTATTTAAAACACAAGTCACTATTTTATAAAGTTCCATTTTACAAGTTATATTTAAAATATTTTAACACTGTAGAGGTGATGAGAAAAATCACCAATATTGTTAAAGTGGGAAAACTATGTATTTCCTGTTCTTAGTGCTGATGTAGGTGTGGAGAATTTTCTCAGCTCTCCTGAATGTTCACCTTGTGTTGCAGAGCACACATCAGGATATGAACAAGAAGGCAAATTTTTAGGGAAATTTATAAGCTTCTTAGCTTAAATAAAATAAAGTAGGATCCAAGATAATCAGGTCCTCTGGCTCTTTTTCCTTTTTTTGCAGTTATTTTCTTGTAATTTTCTCTTTGAGAGAGTGCCCTATATACTGCTTCAAAGAATGAATAGCCCGTGAAAGTAGAGGAGGGACACTAACCTCAATGTATCTAATGGAAACAGTGAGCATAGAGTGGAAAATCAAACCAGTGTCCAGGCCCTCACCTCAGGGTTGTTCTTGATCTTTGGTGGAGGTGTCTACCTAGTACAGTATGATTTGAGCAGGGCCCAAAGTCCATTTTTCATTGAGGAAATATTTGCTTACATCACCACATTTATATGGGTTCACACATCTTCATACATCTTACCCCACCACAGCCAACACCAAGCCACCCATAATTCTTCACCATAATCCATTGGAATCCTCTACAACCTACTCTTTATCTCCCTTCCTCTAGTAGCCTCAATTCCATAGTCAGATTTCTAGGGTCTGCTTTGGTTTTGTCTGTTATTTTGTTTTGTTTCTCTACATCCATTTCTTTTTTTAAAACTTTCTTTTTAAAAAATATTTATTTATTTATTTAGTTATACAAGAATTGGGGTACAGGCCAGATGCGCAGGAGGGTGAGAGGATTTACCAGACACAGAGCGGGGAACAGAACAGGCAGAATGACGGAATACACTGCTGAGGGGAGCAGCGGGCGAGACAGGAGAGGTCTGCTTCACCATGTGGGACCCTCCCCGGCCGGCCAGGGAGGGAACTGGTGCTGCAGAGACTGCAGACAGCTTTACAGCGAGGTGCTCAACCGCCTGCACCACCAGGGGAGGCTCTACATCCATTTCTTAGGGATAAGCCCTTTCCTTATAGAGAGTTTAGACTTGGGATACCACACTCCCACCTTTAAAGATGGAGTCTAGGAACTTTTTCTGGGGAATGTCAGTAACTCACACAAACACAGAATTTATGGATCATGTGTAATAGATTATAGAGTTTTTGTAACTTTTACCTTTTGAGAGTTTGTCTGGAGGTTCTAGCAGGGAAGCACAGCTATTCATATACTCCTTACTGAAAAATGGCCCATCTCTATTCATGTAAGGCTGTTCTATTTAACAGAAAAGGCAACTTCAGAAGGGACACACATGGAGCCATGAGGGAGCCTCACCAGCCAGATCAGCCAAATCAACCCTGAACATCAATGGTGTGACAGATGCCGTAGCCAGATCACCCTCACATACATCTTTTGCTTTTTGGATCAGTTAGTGTATAATCAACTATTTATTTCTGATTTTAGTGATCAGTAATTTTCCCCCATAGTTTTTGGTGTTTTATTTTAGGGCCATTTTATCCTCAGTATATCATTCAAAATCTATAACACTTTATTTACAAGAACAAAAGGGTAACATGGAAATCCCTTAGCAGACACTGGGTTCATGAGAAATTTCAGTAAAAATTTCGAAGGAAAATGATATAAAATTTAAGATTTTGCAAAATAGTCAAAGGAGAAAGACAAATAACACATGCATATGTGGAATAGAAAGGAACAAAACAAAGTAATAGACAAAACAAATCCTTGAAATCTGACTGTAAACCTGAGGTTACCTGAAAGGGAGGACAGGGGTGAGAAATCAATGAGGGAGGGGGCCCAATGGATTATGGTGAATGATTATAAGTGTTTTGGTGGTGAGTGTGGTGTGGCAGCACACATGTAAAGAGAAACAAACATATTATTCTTACGTATACATAATGTTGTAAACAAATATTACTTTCATAAAATTAATTTAATTTAGAAAAACAGAAGAAAGATAATAAAAATTTGATACTGTAAATACTAAAATGAAAGTGGCAAAAGGAAATGCTTAGCCTTCAGTCATTACCCTAAAAATTACCCATAGTCTATCACAAAGGGGTAGAAACCTGAAAGCATTGATGTCCCAAGGAAGCAGCAGAGGTCCACATTCCTGGTAAGACCACCCTCACCCTCAGTACATTTCAGGGGCAGAGCCATACACACTGGAAACCCCATCTATAGTAGTGGGTCCCTGAAAGCAAAATAAAGAGAAAAAAAGGAGATATGGAGAAACAAAATGAATGACAAGATAAGTTCTCGAAAGAATACCACACCACAGAGAGAGAACAAATCTTCCAAACACAATTACAATGACATGGAAGATCTATTTTTCCTATCAGACAGAGTTCAAAATGACCACGGTAAAGAAATTCAAAGAAATGGGGCCTCCCTGGTGGCGCAGCAGTTTGTGTGCAGTGCTGTGAAGCTTTCCACAGCCTCTGCAGCATGGGTTCGATTCCCAGCTGGGTAGGGAGAATCCCACATGGTGAGGCAGACCTCTCCTGCCTTGTCTGCTGCTCCCCTCAGCAGTGCTTTTGGCCCATCTGCCTTTTCTGCTCCTCTTTCTGTCCCTGGTGAATCCTCTCACCCTCCCACGACTCTGGCCTGTACCCCAGCTCTTGTATAAATAAAAATAAATCTTTAAAAAAAAAAAGAAATGGACAAATCCACAAAAAAGCTGACCAAAGATATTCACAAAAAGTTAGAAAAATAAAGGGATGTCTTGAGAAACAAAATTAGCAAACAGAAGATTAAAACTGAAGCTCTAATAAGAAAATAATGAAGGGGCTTCATGGTGACACAAGGGGTTAAGGCTCAACCTATGAAGCTTTCCACAGCCACTGCATCATGAGTTCGATCCTCTGGCCAGCCAGGGAGCACCCACATGGTGCAGCAGACCTGCTGACTCACCCACTGCTCCCCTCAGCAGTGTACATCAATCGGCCTGTTCTGTTCCCCACTCTGTCTCTAGTGAATCCTCTCACGCCCCACACTTCTGGCCTGTACCCCAGCTCCTGTATGCATAAATTAATAAATCTTTTTTAAAAAGAAAATAATGAAGATGCAGAAAGTAAAAAGATCAATATATGGATAAAAATTCTGGAGAAATCTATAGGAATAGAATTGAACAAATGGGATACAGTCAGTCATCTTGAAAATGATAATGTATAATGAAACAAGGTAGAAAATGAAAGAAAGGTAGGAAGAACAAAATGAGGAAACACTTCAAGAATGTTCTGACTTCTTGAGGAAAGACAATATAAGAATAATGAGTTTTCCAAAGGGGGGAAGAAAGAGAAGCAAACAGATTTTTTTAAGGATTTATTTTCATTTATTTATGCATAACAAGTACTGGCTTGTAGGCTAGAGATGCAGGGGATGAGAGGATACTCCAGAGACAGAGTAGGGACCAGAACAGACAGATCAACTGAACTACACTGCTGAGGGGAGCAATGGGCAAGGCAGGAGAGGTCTGCTTTGCCATGTGGGTCAGCTCCCTGGCCAGGGTTCAAACTCATGCCACAGTGGCTGATGATAGCTTGATAGTGCTGAGAAGAGTAAACCCCTTGCATCATCAGGGAGGCCCAGAAACCAAGATCTTATTCAAAGAATTAAGTGGGGATAACTTCCCAAACCTAAAGAAGGAAATAAACATTCAAGTTCATGAACAGCAACAGAATTCCCAGTCAAATGAGACCTACAACAAGACATATAAAAATACAACTCCCAAGAGTTCAAAACAAAGAAAGAATACTTAATCTGGCTCAGGAAAGCAGGAGATAACCTAAAAAGGAACCCTAATCAGGTTAACATCAGATTTCTCTGAAGAAACACTAGGCAAGAAGAAAATTGAATGACATAATCAGAATACTTAAAGATAAGCACTGCCAGCGTTTTATTTCCCCTTTACACATGAGGAAAAATAAAAGCCTTTTCAGGCAATTAGAAGCCTAAGGAGTTTGTAAACACTAACTCTCCCCTTCAAGAAATTTTGAAAGAAGCTCTCCTATTTAAACCAAAGAGCAGAACATTCATAAAAAAAATCTGAACAAAGAAACAGAACTACAAAAGTATGGGCAAAATCTTATCAACAAATTTCCATATATCAATAATTATTCTAAATGAAAACGGACTGATCTCACCAAGTAAAAACCACAGAGTGCTGGATTGTACTAGGAAACAGATTTCAACTGTCTGCTGTCTCAAGGAGATATACCTGAGCTCCAAATATAAATATAGGCTTAGAGTGAAGTGTTGGAAAACAATCCAACAAAGCAAATGGGACCCCAATGTAAGGCAGGGTTGGTCATACCTACATCACATAAAATAGTATTCCAGCTAAAAGAGGTAACAAGAAACAGGGATGGGTACAATATAATGATTGAGGGAACAATGCATGAGGAATATGTAACACTCATTAATGTATGCTCACCAAATGAAGAAGAATTAAAATATATAAGACAATCACTATCAAATATGAAAATAGACATTGAAGAAAACAATCATAGTGGGGGATGTCAACATCTTGCTTTCACCTATGGATAGAGAGGACCAATGGACTGGAGAGGACATAAAGAGCATAATATCATTAAACAAAGAATTAGACTGTATTGGCTTATAAACACTTTTAAAGCACTGCACACCTCATAAAACTTAATAAATATTCTTTTCAAGTACACATGGAATATTCTCCAAGATCAATCACATACTGGGTCTCAAAATAAATATCAGCTAATTTATGTAGATTAAAATCATACAAAACATCTTCTCTGATCATAAGGGTATAAAACTAGAAAGCAATTACAAAAGGGAGGCAGGGAAAACCTCTAATACACAGAAACTGAACAACACATGACTGAATGATACTGAGTTAATGAGGAAATCAAAGAAGAAATCAAAGAATACCTCAAGACAAATTACAATGAGGATACAACCTTCCAGAATTTATGAGACACAGCAAAAATTATACTAAGAAGAATGTATATAGCAGTAGAGTCCCACATTAAGAAACATGGCAGAGCTTAAGTAAATAACCTTATGTCCCCCTCAAGGAACTAGACAAAGAAGAATAAACAAAACCAAAAGTCAGTTGTGAAAAGGAAATAATAAAAAGTGAGAGCAGAAATAAAGAAAATAACAATTAGAAAGTGCAAAATATTAAAGAAACCAAGAGCTGCTTATTTGATAAAATCAACAAAAGAGACAAACCTCCAGCTAAGCTCACAAAGAAAAAAAAATGAAGAAAACCCAAATAAATAGGATTATAAAATAAAGGAGAAATTACAACAGGCATTGAAGAAATTCAAAGGATAACAAGAGATTCCTATGATCATTTGTATGCTAGTAATTTCAATAACCTGGAAGACATGAGCAAATTCTTAGAATCATACAACCATCTAAGACTGAATAGAAAAAAACAGAAAACCTCACTAGACCAATGTCAAGCAAGAAAATTGACAAAGTAATCAACCTCTTCCAATAAACAAAAGCCCGGAACCAGAAGGTTTCACCAGTGAGTTCTAACATATCTTAAATAAGGAATAGATAACTATCCTGACCAAAATCATTCAAAAAACTGAGAAAGAGGAAATACTTCTAAACACATTTTATGATGCCAAATTACTCTAACACTAAAACCAGAGAAACACAACACATACCAAAACAAAACCAAAAACCTACAAACCAATTTATCTAACACTGACACAAAAATCCCCAATAAATTCCTAGAAAACCAAATCCAACAATACATTAAAAGGATCCTACAACATGACCACATGGTACTTATATCAGGGACACAAAGAAGGTTCAACATCTGGAAATCAATATGTGTAATTCACCAGGTCAATAAAAGTTAAGACAAAAACCCATATGACTGTATCGATAGATGCTAGGAAAGCATTTAATAAGATTCAATATGCATTTATGACAAAAACTCTTAAGAACTGTGGATAGATAAGACATATTTCAATATAATGAAGGCCATATATGACAAAACTATAGCTAACATCATTCTCAGTGTTGAAAAACAGAAAACTTTTCAACTAAAATCTGATACAGAACAAGGATGTGCACTTTCATCATCACCATTCAACATAGTATTGGAAGTCTTAGAGCAATCACGCAAGACAAGGATATAAAAGGAATAGACACAGAGAAAGATGTAAAGCTATCATTATTTGCAGATGTCCTGATATATACATAGAGAACCATAATATTCCACTGAAAAACTAATTGAAACAAATTTAGCAAAGTGGCAGTGTACAAAAAGTTTAGCAAAGTGGCAGGGTACAAAAATTAGTCATCTTACTATATGCAAATAATGAGCTAGAATAGAAAGAAATTAAGAAAATAATCCCATTTATAATAACTCCAAAATTAAGTAACTAGGAGTCAACAAAGTATATGAAAGATCTATATTTTAAAAATTATGAAAACCTGTTAAAAGAAATAGATGAAGAAATGAAAAAATGGAAAGATATTCCCTACTCATGGGTTGGAAGAATCATCATTGTTAAAATGGCAATCCCACTAGATCAAGAAGAGGTGGTATATATACACAATGGAATATTACTCAGCAATCAAAAAAGATTGTGAACTTGTGCCATTCGCAGCAACATGGATGGAGCTAGAAGGTGTTATGCTCAGCAAAATAAGCCAGAAAGAAAAAGAAAAATACCGGATGGTATCACTTATAGGAGGCATGTAGGGGAACTAAATAAGGGATCAGGGAAAAATAATTATAATAAATTAAAAAACAAAATTAACAGGCAACTATAAATCAGAGACATTCTTCAGGGGAGGGAGAGGGAGAGGGATCAAAACAGGGGAGGAAAGAGCAAGGACTATGGTGATGATGCATAGGTGAATTGGTGTGGGAATTTGATGGTAACTACACCTGAAAGGAGAAAGCATACATTCAACAAAAAGGAAGAAAGATGTAAAATATATACAAAATTTAAAAAAAATGAAATGGCCATCCCACCCCAAAAAAATACAGATTCAATTCAATCCCTATCAAAATTTCAATGGCATTCTTAAAATAAATAGAACAAACAATACTTAAATTCATATGAAATCACAGAAGTCCCTGGGTAGCCAAAACAATCCTAACAAAAAAAGGAAGAATGGCTGCATACTTACAGTCTGCATGTCCAGACTTTAAACTATATTACAAAGCTATATTAATCAAATCAGTATGGTACTGGAACAAAAAACAGACACATACCAATGGAATAGAATAGAGTCCAGAAATAAACCCATTCCTATATGGACAGTTGATATATGAAAAAGGAACCAAGAATATACTGTGGAGAAAGGTAAGCATCTTCAATTAGTGTTGTTGGAGAAATTGGACAGGTACATGCAGAAGAATGAAACTAGACAACTACTCACATAACACACAAAAAACAATTCAAAGACTTGAATGTAAGACCTGAAAATGTAACATACATTGAAGAAAACAGGCAAAACACTCCAATCTTCAGAAATGTCTTCATGGATTTGTCTCCTGCAGCAAACATAACAAAAGAGAATCTAAATAATTGTGACTACACCAAACTAAAAAGCTTCTGCAAACCAAAGGAAACTACCACTAAAACAAAAAGACATCCTACTGAATGGGAGAATATATTTGCAAACTATACATGTGATGGGGGCTGATATCCAAGGTCTACAAAGAGCTCATACAACTCAACAGAAACAAATATCTCAATCAAAAAATGGGCAGAAGAGCTAAGAAGGCACTTCTCCAAAGAAGATATACAGATGAGCAGTAGACACATGAAAAGATGTTCAACATCACTATTGTCAGGGAAATGCAAATCAAAACCACAATGAGATACGACCTCATACCTGTAAGAATGCTCCATATAGAAAGGTCCAGAAACAAGTGCTGGTAAGAATGTGGAGAAAAAGGAACACTCTCACACTGTTGGTAGGAATGTGGACTAGGTTAACCCTTATCAAAAACAGTGTGATGGTTGTCAAAAGGTTAAAAATGCATCTGCCATATGGCACAACAATTTCATTCTTAGGTATCTATTTGAAGAACACAAAAACACTAATTTGAAGGGAATAATGCATTTCTATGTTCATTGCAGCATTATTAACAATATCTAAGCTATGAAAACAACCTAAGGTCCAAATGGAGAAGAGTGATTAGGAGGATCTGGCATGTACTAAATACACAATGGAATACTATTCAGCTATCAATAAAAGTGAACTTCTGATATTGTGGCAACATGGCTAGAGCTGGAAGTGATTATGCTATCTGACATAAGTCAGTAGGAGAAAGACAAATACAGGATGGTGTCACTTATATGTGGAATATATGAAACCAAACCAGGGTCAGATAAAGCCAAATGAAGAACTAACCTTAACCTTAGGGAACTGAGTACAAAAATGAGGTTACCAGAAGGGGAGGGGAAGGAGCAAGGTGGGAACACAATGGACTATGGTGGTGGGCTTAGATGTCTTGGTGGTGCACGCAGTAGGGTAACAACACCTGAACAGAGATATCCTATATTTACAATATACCAACAACAATGTAAACCAATGTTATAGCAAAAAAAAAAAAAAAAGAGAGAGAGAGAGAGATACTAAATTTAAAATAAATAAATAAATATCCTTAGTTACTGCTCAAACAATAATCACATGCCAGGAACCATTTTTGTGTTCTTACACTTCTTCTAGCAGCAAAACAGCCCTTCTGATTAGAAACAAACCATGTTTTTTGGAAACTTTTGGCTTTTAGAGGTATTTTTTTCTGGTTAATGATACTGGAGTATCATTGAAAAAGAAGATGCCTGGATTCCTTAACTGATCTTTCTACAGTGATGGGACCTCTGTGAAAGTTGCATGCTCCCTGGTTAAGGTGGAACTAGGGGGTGGCACCTCATTGCTAATACATGTCGTTCTCAATGTGGTGTAAATCACCACATTTGAAAATTTAATTGTAACTAAAGTGTTAGAGAGATAGGTATCTATTACCCTGGATATGTCTCCAAAAGGAGGGTTACTGGGGTGAGATGGGGACAGCCCTAGACTAACTTGAAAGACCCTTGTGTGAAACCTACTATACCCAATATTCTAGAAACCAGGTAATGACATAGCCCCTCTTGCCCAAATCTGGAATAAGGATGCCTGAAATATGAAAAATCAATACCAGATTATAATGTAGATCCTCATCAAAACAGTTGCCACATTGGTCTGAGTTGGAGTTGGTGTCATATATATTGACTGAAAAGAGGTAGTGAAATTTGAGTCAGATGAGACCCTTGCATATGAAACTCACTCTACTTCCCACAGTGTTTAGGTACTAGATTCACAAAGACCCAGAAAACTTGCTGTTCTCTAGAACATAGCTCAAGTGTCCTAAGGGGTAAAAGACTGCTTCTCAAGTCATCCCCTGGAACTTTTTAGACTTTTTCAAACTCATGTTCACTGCACATTGCTTTTTTACTAAATACACAATTTTTTAGTGAAGTATCAATTTTTTCAAATAATTGGTTTATTTTTGGTGGCTTCTTATTTTACTGGCGTTAAAAATAATACAATTCAAGATTTATACATATAGGAGGACTGAACAGGTGAATGTTGTGCCCTCTTTTTCTTAGGCTTTAAAAGCAGAAATAGGGGCATCCCGGCTGGCACAGCAGGTTGAGCACAGTGCTGTGAAGCTGTAGTCAGCCTCTGCAGCACTGTTCGATTCACAGCTGGCCAGGGAGATACCCACATTGCACAGCAGGCCTCTCCTGTCTCACCCGCTGCTCCCCTCAGCAGTGTATTTCAGACCGTCTGCCTGTTCTGTTCCCCACTCTGTCTCTGGTGAATCCTCTCACCTTCCTGTGTCTCTAGCCTGTACCCCAGTTCTTGCATAAATAAATAAATCTTTAAAAAAAAGCAGAAATATATCATCCATTCTTTTCCTGCAATATGTAGTAAGAGTTTAACCTAAGACATCCAGAAAATCCCTTCTTCCAAATTATTTTGAAAATGTTCTTAAAGAAACCTTACAAAGTTCTGTTCTTTGTTGACTTCATAGTACAGCGTAACACCTTCTATTAAAATGAATAGGCAAGCAAATAAGGAATCCTCATTGGCAAATACAAACTTTTTGTACCTTTCCAACACAATATCAGGAATTCCAGCAATGTTTTAGGAGGAACAAAAAAATTAATATTTTCCCTTTGTTTACAGCATTTGACATGAGTAATAGGCTTACTTTTGTTATGTTAAATAGCATAACTTATTTTAGACTGGACATTTCTGCAGATGTCTTTATCAGATACAGGTTGAGACATATGATGTAGCTATATAAAATCCTTCAAATGCCCATACCGTGATAGTTTAAAAATCAGATATTTATAGTTCTATTTTCTTTTTGTAATCTGATCTCTTCCAAATGCCAGGCAATCCTTGAATACATCATGTACTTTGATGTCTCTTTTAATATAGCCTGAATGTATTTATAACCCTGTCCCTTTTCTATCTTGAGAGGAAAAATCTTGATAGAATGAAGAATCTTAATAATCTTAATAATCTCATTTTCTTCTGTAGGATTTCCTTGAGTCATTCATGATGGAATTGACTTTATATTCATTTGTCTTACCACAGAATGTTGTTTGTACCTTTTTTAATAGTTTTTCATTCTATCAGATTTTAAACTCTTTTAGAAGAGACTTTGTCCTAACATCTGTGTAGCTCTAGCAACACTTAGGATAAACCTGTACTAAATGTCCATTGGCAGACCTTTAGGAAATGTCTATTAATGGATAACAAAAATATCTCTGTATGATTTTAGAACCACTTTTTTATTCAATTATCCAGTTCTGTATAAGATTTTTAGCATGTCCTTTAAAGGCTCATGAAGTTATTAAATTTAAAAGCATGTTTAGTAATCTCTAGCTTTTGTTTTAATCATTACTATTGATCACTGGAAAGTAATTTGGAGATTATAAAAGCCACTTTTTAAAAGAATTTTCTTTTTCTAATTCTAGTTAGAATTATATCTGATTTTTTTTTCTTTATAGATTTTTTTCCATGAGGAAAATTTGTTCTCTCTCATTGGTGATCTGTGAATTAATGAAATAATGGCTGGATATGGCATCCAGCTGAACAGATTAAGGTTTCTTCCATATTTTACCAAAAATAGCTTACCAAATATTTGAGATTCAAATTGAAAAACCAATCAAAATTAAAACATGTTCTTCATAACAGTAGTGTCCCCCAAAAGCTCCATGTCAATTTAACTTAAAAAAAAAAAATCACCCAACTACAAACCTAACATTTTCGTCTGCATGCTATGAGCTAAAGCAGAGTATGAAGTTCAAAATATACTCATTGGCTTTCTAAAACGATCTCAACTCTTAAAAATATAGACTTCAGCAGCCACATTTTATTATGATCAAAGGAAATACAACTAAAAGCAAGTCTGGTTAAAAAATATCACATCCTCACCGCATGAACAAACACATACAATCCAAAATGGAGTACAGCACATTTCTATGTGGTAATGTGGTGCTATTTTTACTTTCTCTACCACAGCCTGCTGCCTTCTTATGACAGGAAATGACAAGTCTTTCCCCCACCACAGCCAGGGAAATAATCAAGTACCTGAAAGTATGTTTATCACTGATCCCAAGGTCTATAGTTGAGAAATTTACCTGATTTACTCACTTTTATTTTCGACACAGATTAATTGCTTACCTCTCCATACCACTGTCTACTCAAAGAATAAAACTGGACTTCTGGACACATGTCGGTCTAGAGAATAATTTAGCCTCAGTTGAGTTTAGAAGTAATTTAGACACAAGATTCCAACTTATTTGTTTCTAATTTCTTTCCCTTAAATATATCTTTTTTTTTAAAGATTTATTTATTGATTGATTGATTGATACATACAAGCACTGGGTACAGTCAGAAGCACGGGAGGGTGAGAGAATTCACCAGTGCCAGAGCGGGGAGCAGAGCAGGCAGAGGGACCGAAGTACACTGCTGAGGGGAGCAGCGGGCGGCAGGAGAGGTCTGCGCGCCATGTGGGACCCTCCTCCCGAGGCCGGGGAGCAGCCGGGGATTGAACCGGCGCTGCAGAGACTGCCAGCAGCTTCCCAACCCAGCGCTCAACCGCTGCGCCACCGGGGAGGCCCTCCCTTAAATATATCTTGTGAAAAGATTGTGCTAAACTAAATTAGCCAGAAGGAGAAAGATAAATACTGGATGGTTTTACATATATGTGGGATATAGAGGAAGCAAACAAAAGGTCAGACAAAGACAAACACTGAAAGCTGACCATGGATGAAACATCCAGGACCAGGACGATAGGGGTTGAGGGGGAGAGAGAGGGAGAAAGATGAAAACAGGAGGAGGAAGAGCACAATGGATTATGTAAGGCTACCAGAAGGGGAGTGTGATGGGGTGAGAACAAAAGGGAGCGAGTGGTCCGATGGAGGATTGCTGGAACTTTGGTGGTGGGTGTGGTGAAATAACATATATTTGTAGAGATGCAAACCTAAGACATTTAATGTGTTGTAAATCAAGATCACTTTAATAAATATAAGTTTTTTTAAAAAAGGAGAAAGAAGCTATTTACACCAAAACTTGTGACAATAAGTAACAAGAATTTTTTTTTTCCTAGTGGGTGGCATTATTCATGACATTTTGTTTGTTTTTGATGACTATTTAAAACTAAGAGACTAGCCACTTCCTGAGATTCACACAGGTAAGTTGATTGCAGTTCCTACCCATTTCACTTTAATAGTTTAACAAATGTTAAGCAATGACATTTATTTGTAGGAAATAACAAAGACTTGCATTCAGATGTCCTCTTAGTACTTATCAACTTAAGTGTATATCAGATACAAAGAGATTAGAAAAATAACTCTTGACAGTTTTGACAGTTTTGAGGGTCAATTGTTTATTTTTATTGACCTCAGTTACAGAGTGATATCAAATATGTGAAAGCCAGTTTAATTTATTTGTAAAAGGCAAACTCATGCCATTTGCAGCAACATGAATGGAGCTGGAAGGCATCATGCTCAGTGAAATAAGTCAGAAGGAAAAACAAAAATGTTGAACATAGGGTAAAGTAAAAAGACAAAACTTGTAGGCAACTATAGATCTGAGGCTTAAAGCAGGTGAGGGGGAGGAAAAGGGATCAAAACAGGGGTGGGAAGAGCACAAGACCATGGTGATGGTTCACAGGTGATGTGAACAATATAAACAATTTTATATAAACAATTTTAAAAAAAGTTACAGGCCGGAAGAGTAACAAAGGACATCTTGTAAATTAACAGAAAAGAAATCAACATCTTTACAGGGAAAAGGACAAATGGGCTGGGGGTGGGGGCGGGCATAGTGGAGGGTGGTGGAGGACTGTGGCACTTTAGTGAGTGGGAAAACTACAGTTACCACACCTTAGGGAGAAAATCTTATATAGTGAAAAAAATACAAAGATGTTTAAAAAATAAAAATATAAAAAAACTATTTTTAAGAAGAGCATCAAAGAGTTATGCATACCCGTCATTTGTTCTGTGATAGCCCTCTTATCTATTTACCTATCTATCTATCTATCCATCCATTATCTACCTAGTCATCATTTAGACATGACAGACAGGATAAGAGGACTATTGAAACAAATAGCTAGCCACCCTTAAATCCTTAAAAATGTCTGTCTCAGTAAGAGCAGTTTTAAAAGGAACTATATAGCAATAAAGACCCACATACAGAAATAAGGAAGAACTCAAATAAGTAACCTTATCTCTCATCTTAAGAAGCTAGGAAAAGATGAACAAGCAAAGTCAGAAGTCAATAGAAGGAAGAAAATAATAAAACTTAGAGCAGAAATAAATGAAATATAAATTCAAAGACAGTCCAAAAGTTTAGTGAAGCCAAAAGCTTGTTCTTTGAAAAAAACCAATAACATAGACACAAACCTTTAGTTAGGCTTATAAAGATAAGAGGGAGAAAATTCAAATAAATGGAATCAGATAGGAAAGAAAAGAAGTTACAACAGACATCTCAGAAATTCAGAGGATCATAAAAGACTACTGTGAACATTTGCATGCTTAGGAGTTTGAATAACCTAGAAGAGATGGAGAAATTCTTAGAAATACACAAGTACCTGAGACTGAATCAGGAAGAAATAGAAAACCTGAACAGACTAATTACAAGCAAGAAAATTGAAGCAATAATCAAAAATCTCCCTAAAAAAAAGTCCAGGACCAGATGGTTTCACAAGTGGGTTCTATCAAACATTCAAAGGTGAGATAATATCGATCCTTCTCAAACTCTTTCAAAAAATTTGAGAAAGAAGGTATCTTCCACACATATTTTATCAGGTCACCATTACGCTGATACCAAAACCAAAGACAACATACAAAAAGAACCTATAGACCAATTTTGCTAATGAACACAGATGCCAAAATTGTCCATAAAATCTTAACAAACTGAATTCAACAATGCTTTAAAAGATTCATGCAACATGCCCAAACAGTATGTACACCAGGGACACAGGGATGGTTCAACATCTGACGATCAAGCAACATAATTCACCACATCAATTAAAGCAAAGATAAGAATCATATGGTCATATCAATAGAAGCTGAGAAAGCATTTGATTAGGTTCAACATCTATCTATGATTTTTAAAAAAAACCTCCAGAAACTGGGAATGGGGGAAAAGAGGGAGTGGTTTCATTTTGGTTTCCAGATAGTCAAAAATCCATACACAGAATGCATAAGTTAAATGTGTACATATTCATATATAGAGAGAATATGTACACTTAAGGAGTCATGTGTTTAACATATATATGTATATATAGTTACCTTTAGAATCCATATTCTAAAAGCTTAACATTGAAATCATTTCTGTGAATTGCACATAGACTTACTTTCAAAATAGAAAGAAAGGCTGGATGTACAGGTTTCTCTGCTCCCCCTTTTAAGTCAAAGAAACAAATTAAATAGGCTATAAAAACAGGAACAGGATTAGGAAGATGAGTGAGAACAAAAAACTCCTTGCATACAAAATTTAAGGGTTGCCAGAGAACTCATCGAAATAGAGATTTTAGTATTTTCAAAAAATCAAAATGAATGCAAATTCATGATGAACATAATATCATAAGAGTATAGAAAGGATCAGTATGACTGACATTTCCTTTTGCTTCAGGCTCCAACATAACAAGGAACTATTGAAAAGAATATCACATATGACTAAATACTCCGGAACCCACAGCTTTTCATATTCCATGTGATTATATGCATTGATTGTGACAACCTGGCCATTAACTGGTGGAGCAGCAAACGTATGACAGGTGATTAATAAGGGTGCTCAGTATCTGTTAAAGGCCCACAGGGCAAAAAAACACTCTTTCAGGTACGATGGCAAAACAGAAGTGAAGAACAAGTTTGAGTACCTACTGTGCTGATGGAATTCCCTTTCACAGCAATAGGATTTCCAGAGGAAGCCACAGGGAAACTGACTTGTTTATTAGATTCACACCTGAAAGAATATAGAACAGTGATCAAGTGTAACATGAAGATGTCCATGGGAGACTGGCATATTTTAACAGGTGGATGTTGAGACCAAAAAAAATGGATTATCATTGGGCAATGGAGCGAGTTATACTTAGCCCTCAGTGATAGCAAAGCACAGCCAATGGGAATCCCCTTACAAACTGACACCTCTTTTTTGAATTGAGAGTCTTTGGGAAGGTTGAGAGAAAATAGGTATGTCAGTGGCAAGGTTGACAAGTCACTCCCTGTCTATTAGGAACTCTTAACTATGATGAACTAGCCTAGAAAAATCCCACAGATTCTACTCAAACTCATACACAGTCAAAAGTAGAAACTGACTTTTTCTCAATTGGGGATCTTTTTTAAGTTCTCAAAGCCACTGTTTCATTGATTACTAAATATACATGGACTAGACCCAGCTGGTCACTGGCTATCAGCACAGCTGGTGTTAAGAGATAGAATACCTTTATAAACTATACTCATTTTAAATCATTGTTCATTTTTGTACAACGTTTGGTTTCTCATCTTAGGTGTAGTCTCCATAAAATTCCTAGTCACCCATGAACCATCACCGTAGTCTCTTGTGTTCTTCCTGCCCCTGTTTTATTCCCCCCCCCTCTGCTGAATGTCTACAATTTATAGTTTCCTGCTATTTTTGTCTTTTTTTCCCCATCCTTATTTGCTTCTCCTATATGCCTCCTATAAGTGAAACCATCCAATCTTTTTTTTTTTCCCTTCTTTATCTCACTGAGCATAATCCCCTCCAGCTCCATCCATGTTGCTGCAAATGGCATGAGTTTGAGTTAGAATAACTTCTGCATAAAAATGCTCTTATGTGTAACTTTGCAATACTTGTAATTGGCTTCCTATGTGGAGTGATTTATGGGCATTGAAAACCATATGCCAATCCTCTCTAATCCACTTTGCCCAATGATCTCTTGCTCAGATTGGCTACATAGCTTGAAATGTAGCATTATAGATTCAATCCTTTAAGTCATTCTATCTCTACCACTCTCCTAACAAAGTGAAAGTGCTACAAGAAAGAGTTTTACATTAATTCATTAATTGTAATCAATCGGATGAGCTAGTTTTCACCTTAGAAAGTGGATGAAATAAAATACAAAAAGGAATACATTTTACTTGGTAGAAGGGAAATAGGGGTATAGAGAAGGACAGTCTTATAAGAGACAATTTCAGAATTAACTGAAAAGCCAGATTGTATTGAAAATGCTGGCAGGAGATTATACAAAGGGGAGGAGAGGGCTGGCAAGATAGAAGAGACAATATAATAGCCACATAGATAAATTTTCTCCAAGCTATTCCTTTTAACAACCTTTTTTCAGCTAGAATGCAAGGTCCTTGGGGAGGGGCTAGAGTTTAAATGACAGCTTCAGTTGGGAATATTGAATCCTATTTACTTGTTTTTTTTTTTTTTTTTTTTTTTTTTTTTTTTATTTTATTTTATTTTATTTTATTTTTTTTTTTTTATAAATTTTATTGTTATATTCCCCATACAATTGCAGCCCCTCATTCTGACCCCAATCCCTCCCCTCCCGCCCCCGCCCCCCTAAAAGTGTCTCTGGTTCATAGTTTTTTGTTGATTTTGATTTTCACTTTCTTATAGTTATTCATTTTCCTGGTCCCTTATTTAAGTTTTCTAGATTCCTGCTATGAGTGAGACCATCCGGTATTTTTCTTTTTCTTTTTGGCTTATTTCGCTGAGCATGATCCCTTCCAGCGCCATCCATGTTGCAGCAAATTGCATGTGTTTATCTTTTTTGAATGCTGAGTAATATTCCATGGTATATATGTACCACATCTTCTTGATCCAGTCATCTATTTTTGGGCATTTGGGTTGTTTCCAAAGCTTAGCTATTGTAAACAGTGCTGCTATAAACATAGGGGTGCAGGTGTTCTTTGGAATTGATGTTTCTGTGTCCTTTGGGTAAATCCCCAGGAGTGGAATGGCTGGATCATATGGAAGCTCTATGTTTAGTAGGTCCAGAAATCTCCACACAGCTTTCCACAGTGGTTGGACCAGTTTGCACTCCCACCAACAGTGCAGAAGAGTTCCTTTTTCTCCACACCCTCGCCAACATTTGTTGTTGCTAGTTTTTTTAATATGTGCCATTCTCACTGGTGTAAGATGGTATCTCATGGTAGTTTTGATTTGCATTTCCCTGATGACAAGTGATGTTGAACATTTTTTCATATGCCTGTTGGC
This sequence comes from Talpa europaea, assembly GCF_964194135.1. Taxonomy (NCBI): domain Eukaryota; kingdom Metazoa; phylum Chordata; class Mammalia; order Eulipotyphla; family Talpidae; genus Talpa; species Talpa europaea. The sequence continues at coordinate 52,000,801 of NC_140081.1, read as the reverse complement.
CATTTGCATTTCCTCTTCAGAGAAGTTTCTTTTTAGCTCTTCTGCCCATTTTTGGACTGGATTATTTTCTTTGTTGTTGTTGAGTCTCATCAGCTCTTTGCAGATTTTTGTGATCAGTCCTTTATCATTAGTGTTGGGTGCAAAAATGTTCTCCCAGTTGGTGGGGTTTCTCTTTGTTTTTGTTATTGTCTCTTTTGCTGTGCAAAAGCTCTTTAATTTGATGTAGTCCCAGCTGTTTATCTTTGCCTTCACTATCACTGCTTTGGGTGATGTGTCTGTAAAGATGTCTTTGATGTGCAAATCACGTAGTGTTTCGCCTATATTTCCTTCTATATATTTTATGGTTTCAGGTCTTATGTCTAGTTCTTTAATCCATTTTGAGTTGATTTTTGTGTATGGTGTGAGGTGGTGGTCAAGCTTCATTCTTTTGCATGTAGCGACCCAGTTTTCCCAGCACCATTTATTGAACAAACTTTCTTTGCTCCAATGCATATTCTTTGCTCCTTTGTCAAAGATTAGTTGACCATAAATATGTGGGTTTATTTCTGGATTTTCTATTCGATTCCATTGGTCTGTATGTCTGTTCTTGTTCCAATACCATGCAGTTTTGATGATTATGGCTTTGTAGTATAGTTTGAAGTCTGGGAGTCTGATGCCTCCATTCCCTTCTTTTTTTTTCAGGAGAGCTTTGGCTATTCGGGGTTTTTTGTGATTCCATATGAATTTCATCAATAATTGTTCTATTTCTTTGAAGAATGACATTGAAATTTTGATTGGAATAGCATTGAATCTGTATATTGCTTTTGGAAGGATGGCCATTTTAATAATGTTTATTCTTCCAATCCATGAACAGGGGATGTCTCTCCATTTCTTTGTGTCTTCTTCTATTTCTTTTAACAGTGTTTTATAGTTTTCTTTGTATAGGTCCTTTACCTCTTTTGTTAGATTTATTCCCAAATATTTGATTTTTTTTGTTTCAATAACAAAAGGGATGGTCTTTTTGATTTCTTCTTCTTCAGATTTATTGTTTGTGTATAGGAAGGCTACTGACTTTTGCGTGTTGATTTTGTATCCTGCCACTTTACTGAACTGATTGATGAGTTGAATTAGCTTTTCTGTGGAGTTTTTGGGGTTCTCTATGTATAATATCATATCATCTGCAAATAGTGATAGTTTGACTTCTTCTTTTCCTATTTGGATTCCTTGGATGTCTTTCTCTTGTCTTATTGCCCTGGCTAGGACTTCCAGTATTATATTGAAAAGCAATGGTGAGAGTGGACATCCTTGTCTTGTTCCAGATCTTAATGGAAATGCTTTCAGCTTTTCACCATTGAGAATGATACTGGCTGTTGGCTTGTCATAGATGGCCTTTATGATGTTGAGGTATGTTCCTTGTATCCCAAGAATTTCAAGGGCTTTTATCATGAATGGGTGTTGCACTTTGTCGAAAGCTTTCTCAGCATCTATTGATATTATCATATGGTTTTTATATTTCTTTTTGTTGATGTGTTGGATAACGTTGATTGATTTTCGGATGTTAAACCATCCTTGTGCCCCTGGAATGAATCCAACTTGGTCGTGGTGAATTATCTTATGGATACATTGTTGGATTCTGATAGCTAAAATTTTATTGAGGATTTTTGCATCAGTGTTCATTAGGGAGATTGGCCTGTAGTTTTCCTTTTTTGTGTTGTCCTTGTTCGGTTTTGGTATTAGTGTAATGTTGGCTTCATAGAACGTGTTTGGTATTGTCCCTTCCTTCTCAATTTTTTGGAAGAGTTTGTGAAGGATAGGCACTAATTCGTCTCTGAATGTTTGGTAGAATTCATTTGTAAATCCATCAGGTCCTGGGCTTTTGTTTTTGGGGAGGTTTTTGATTACCATTTCAATTTCGCTAATTGTAATTGGTCTGTTTAGGTGTTCTATTTCTTCTTTATCTAGCTTTGGGTGATTGTAGAGTTGTAGGAATTTGTCCATCTCCTCTAGATTGTTAAACTTGTTTCCATATAACTGTTCATAGTAGTTACTGATTATTCTTTTGATTTCTGCTGTGTCCGTTGTGATTTCTCCTCTTTCATTGATGATCCTGTTTATTTGTGCTTTCTCCCTTTTTTCCTTTGTGAGCCTGGCTAGGGGTTTGTCTATTTTATTGATTTTTTCAAAGAACCAGCTCTTGGTTTCATTGATCTTTTGGATTGTTTTTTTAGTTTCAATTTCATTTATTTCTCCTTTGGTTTTTATTATTTCTTTTCTTCTACTGGTTTTGGGGTTTTTTTGTTGTTCTTTTTCTAGATCTTTGAGCTTCGAGATTAGGTTGTTTCTTTGCGTTCTTTCTTGTTTCTTGATGTGAGCTTCTATTGCTATATATTTTCCTCTTATTACTGCTTTTGCTGCATCCCATACATTTAGGATATTGGTGTCCTCCTTGTCGTTCAATTCAAAAAATTTTTTAATTTCCTCTTTGATCTCCTCATTAGTCCAATGGTCTTCCAGTAGTGTGGTTTTTAATCTCCATGAGGTAGGAAAGTTCCTTGCCTTCTTTTTATGGTTTATTTCTAGTTTGATGCCTTCATGGTCAGAAAAGATGGTTGATATGATTTCAATCTTGGTGTATCTGTTGATGTTTGTCTTGTGCCCCAGTATGTGATCGATCCTGGAGAATGATCCGTGTGCGCTTGAGAAAAATGTGTACTCCGTTTTTTTGGGGTTTAGTGTTCTATAGATGTCTGTTAAGCCCAATTGCTCTAGGTCTTTATTTAGAGCTTTGGTTTCTTTACTTATTTTTTGTCTTGTTGATCTATCCATTGTTGATAGTGGTGTGTTGAAGTCTCCCACTACGTATGTGTTTTCTCTGATGTCTGTTTTCAGAGAGGACAACAGTTGTCTGATATATTTTGGTGCTCCTTCGTTTGGTGAGTATATGTTAATGAGTGTTATTTCTTCTTGAAGTATTGTCCCCTTGATCATAATGTAGTGACCATTGGGGTCTCTTTTTATCTTTTTGAGTTTGAAATCTGTTTTATCTGATATAAGTATAGCTGTTCCTGCTTTCTTTTTTGGTCCATTTGCTTGTAGGATTGTTTTCCATCCTTTAACTTTGAGTCTATTTTTATCTTTTGTAGCTAAATGTGTTTCCTGGAGACAGCAAAAGGTTGGGTTTTGTTTCTTAATCCAGGCTGCAACTCTGTGTCTTTTTATTGAAGAGTTTAGTCCATTTACATTTAGAGTTAATATTGATATGTTAACATCTGTATTTGCCATTGTGTTTGTCTTTCCTTTGATTTTATTTATTTATTCTTTTAATAACTTTTTTTTTTTTGGCCTTCTTTCATTGTTATTCGTCGCTCTGAGGTTCTGGCTTTAGGACTCCTTGTAGTATTTTTTGGAGTGGGGGTTTAGTTGCAATGAAATTCCGGAGTTTCTGTTTGTCTGGGAAGGTCCATATTCTTTCTTCAAAGAGGAAGGAGAGCTTTGCGGGATAGAGTATTCTTGGTTGGCATCTGTTTTCTTGGAGTCTGTTGACTATGTCCCTCCACTCTCTCCTTGCCCGTAGTGTTTCTTCGGAGAAGTCTGATGTCAGCCTGATTGGTTTTCCTTTGAATGTTATCTGTTTCTTCCCTCTTGCCAGCTTCATTATTTTTTCCTTGTCCTGGATTCTTGGGAGCTTTACTATTATGTGTCTTGCTGTATTTTTTCTTTCGTCGTGGAAGTTTGGTGTTCTTCTTGCTTCTTGTATATCAATTTTCAGCTCCTTCTTCACATTTGGGAAGTTCTCTTCAATTATCTCTTTGAATATTTTCTCTGTTCCTACATCTCTCTCCTCTCCTTCTGGTATTCCTATAACTCTTATATTTCCTTTCCTCATGGAGTCAGATAGTTCCCGAAGTCTTTCTTCGTTCTTTTTCCTTCGTACTTCTCTTTCCTTTTCTGTTTTGGTTCTTTTTATTTCTGTGTCTTCAAGATTACTTATTCGTTCTTCCATTTCATCTATTCTGCTTTCATTGCTTTTCCCAGAATTCTTTAGTTCTTCCATTAATTCTTTGATCTCCTGCATTTCTTTTACTTCCCTCTTTAGGGACTCAATTTCTTTCTTCTGACCATTGTTTTCCCTCTCTAGGGACTCAATTGCATTCTTCTGATCGTTGATTATTTTTCCCTTATCATTGTTTTCCTTTATGACTTCTGTCAGTTTTTTAATCACGGCAATTTTAAATTCTCTTTCTGGAAGGCTCAGAAATTCTTCCAAGTTATTGTCGTTGCAATCTGGGGGCTGGCTTTCTTTTTGTGGTGTGCTTTTTCTCTGGAGAGTTGCTAGGTTGCGTGTGGTTCTTCTCCTCCCTACTGTCTGTTTTCTAATTTGCCGTATGCGTTGGGACACTGTGTTGTTGGGACTTGCCGGCATCTTGGGTGGGCTTCTCTGTTCCCCTCTGGTTCTTCCAGGAGTCATCTGTCAGTTTCAAGCAGCCTTTACTGGAGAAAGGTCCCTGTTCTAAAATGCCGATGTGGGGACACACTCCCCTGTGCGCCTGGTCTGCCCCGGCAGTGGGTTCCTGCTCCCCTCTGGGCTTGGACTGCAGGCCAGAGGGGGTCTGGCGTGGGCGAACTTCCCCCGCTCACCTCTGGCTCCTGAGGAAGCCTTCTGCAGGTAGTCTTTACTGAAGAAATGTCCCTGTTCTAAAATGGTGATGTGGGACACACTCCCTGCGCTTCTGGTCTCAGGCACACTCTTCTGCGCGCCTGGTCTGCCCCGGCTGTGGGTGCTCGCTCTCCCTGTGGGCTCAGACTACTTGTTCGGAAGGGGCCCGGTGTGGGCTAACTCCCCAGCTGGCCACTAGCTCCTCCAGGAGCCTGTGCTGGGGTCAAGTCGCTAGGTGGCGCCAGAGATCTCTCCTAGAGCCCTTGGGGAGCTGATTTTCCACCCCGTGGGACAGGGAGCAGAGCGGGGATGGTAGGGTACACCTCAAGGGCTTTGGGGTGCTGTGTCTGCCTTGTGCCCCACCGTCGTGGGGAACCCACGCCCCTAATTTCGTGCCCCGGGTCTCAGTTCCAAAGCCCTCAGTTCCAGGACGCGGGCTGTAGCCCAGATCAGTGGCGCGGGAATGGCGCCTTTTGAATCCCGCTCCCTTTCCTGGGCGCCTTGTTCCTGCTCACTCAGGGAGGGCCTCCGCCCGGGTCTCAGTTCCAAAGCCCTCAGTTCCAGGACGCGGGCTGTAGCCCAGATCAGTGGCGCGGGAATGGCGCCTTTTGAATCCCGCTCCCCTTCCTGGGCGCCTTGTTCCTGCTCACTCAGGGAGGGCCTCCACCCGGGTCTCAGTTCCAAAGCCCTCAGTTCCAGGACGCGGGCTGTAGCCCAGATCAGTGGCGCGGGAATGGCGCCTTTTGAATCCCGCTCCCCTGCCTGGGCGCCTTGTTCCTGCTCACTCAGGGAGGGCCTCCGCCGTCTCCCCCTAATTTCGTGCCCAGGGTCTCAGTTCCAAAGACCTCAGTTCCAGGACGCAGGCTGTAGCCCAGATCAGTGGCGCGGGAATGGCGCCTTTTGAATCCCGCTCCCCTGCCTGGGCGCCTTGTTCCTGCTCACTCAGGGAGGGCCTCCGCCGTCTCCCCGCAAGCCTAGGTCGCAGGCGCAGGGCCCTGGGCAGCTGCAATCCGAGCGCCGCTTTCGCGCAAGCTTACCGGGCGGCCGGGGCTGTGTGCTGGTGCAGGTCTCCTCCTGGGGGGCGGGGCTCTTTAATGGCGCCTGGAGCTCACCTCCGCGGCGGATCCTGCAGGGTTCGCCTCAGCTCCCGTTCACGGGGTGTGGTGGCTGAAATAGTTCCTTTCCACTCACAGTCCCACTTGCTGCGTCCGTTTTTCTTGTTGGGCGTTTTGGTTTGTTGTTTTCCTCCTCTCTGCCGGTCGGAGAGTGCCGCCTCTGTGGGCGGGGGAGGGGAGCAGGGTTCTGCGCTTCCCTCCCTTCTCGTCCTCTTTTATGGCAACTTTCTTCTTCGGGCAGTTTGCTGGAGTCGTCCGTTTATCTTCCGTGTCCCAGTTCTCACTGGGACCTGCCGCTTTTCCTCCCTATTAACTTTTTTTAATGGGAGATCTTACTCGCAGCGTCTCCTCGCCGCCATGTTGCTCCGCCCCCCATGAATCCTATTTACTTGTGACTTTGCTTCTTCCTCCCCTCCCTTCTCCTCCTCCTGCCCCCTCTCTTCCTCCTCCCCCTCCTCTTCATTTTTCCCCTTCTTGCTATTGTTCTTGTTCTTGTTCTTTTCTCTTCCTCCCCCTTCCCTCCCTCCTTCTCCTTCATTCAGTTTCTTCCTCCAGTAAAATGAGTACTAAACAATGCCTACTGCTGGGGTATATTAAAGGTCACATAAGGTATCCCAAATAAAATCCAGTAAAACAGTGATTAGCATATAATAGCTGTTCTTATGTTCTTTTTCTTGCCTTGAGCACATAGTAAAGAGGGACTAAGCACACAGGAACTTCTAAATGAATGCTTTAAAAGGACCTGATAAGGGCCCTGGCCAGGGAGCAACCCACATGGCACAGCAGACCTCTCCTGACTCGCCCACTGCTCCCCTCAGCAGTGTATTTCAGTCAGTCTGCCTGTTCTGCTCCCCACTCTGTCTCTGGTGAATCCTCTGACACCCTACCTCTGGCCTACACCCCAATTCCCCAATTCATCTATGCAAAAATAATAAAAAAAGAGAAATCAGACTTTTTAAAAGAAACTAATAAAGAAAAAAATTAGTCAAAATTAGTGGTGAAGATAAAATTTCTTTTTCACTTTCTTTATCTTTAAGAGAGGGTAACAATGTGGCAGAAACAGACCTGAGAAAAAGATAAATAAGCAAAAGTCATTCCCAGAGACCTTAGAATCTAAATTAGCTTGTCGTGAGAGCTAGGAAAGAATGTACAGGCAAGAAGACACAAACTGACAAAGTTATGATCCCTTCTGGTAGTTTATTTTATGTGAAGTCAGAACCATATCTATACATACACCACCTGCATGGAGCAGATATGTGTGGATAAACTAGAACAATAGTCCACAGGGAGAAAATTCAGTGACCAAACAGGGTAACAGATTATCCAGACAAATTCATCTGGATATATGTAGATTCTACTAAAAATCTTAAATTTTCTCAATTTATTTGTTGTATTTCATGAACAGGAGTAAGGCAAGATATCAATAAGTGGATATTGGCTTGGGGGTACTTAATCAATTTCTTCTAGAAAAGTTATATATCCTAAAACTATTCTGATTTACCAGCTGTTTCTTTCAACTCCCATTATAGATGACTTAAGGGGGTTGTAGGGGAAAGTGTTCTTTCCACACACATAGGACACTTGGCTTCTACTCTTGACCTTACCACTTGGGAAAGTATCATTTATGAAGGAGTTAGACTAAATTATTCCTAAGCTTCCTTTGATTTCTAACAATCTAAGTCTGTAGAAAGTTTGATTTTGCAGGTAGGTCTAATTCTACATAAAAATGAGAAAATATATGGAGATCCTTATGTCATTCCCTTACATTGATTTATCACCTAATGTCTGACCAAAAATTGCCATATCACAACCCTAATTGCCTGGATTCAATAACCAATCCATGACCCATCATTTTAGGCGGTTTTTCTGGTTGATGCAGACTTGTTCCTGTCATGGACTGCTCCCATCAAAACAGTCCTTATGGCCACTGGTTCTACTTTTAAGCTCAAAACTACTGAGGTTTGTTAAATGTCATTAAGCCAGTACATTAATGACACAGATCTAGAAGATATTATCCTGGACATTTATGGGGAGTGTGCATGTATTTTACCAGCAACTTTCTTTTAAATAATTCATAGGAATCATTTCTGATTCAACTGAAAAGGAACAAAGCACCCTGGGAGGAAAGTAAGGTAGAGAGTTTCAATAGGTTTAATCCCTCATGTATTTCACTGAGGTATGCTCAACAGCCTACATGTGAAATAAGAAATTCAACATGTTCCTTAAATACATACTTACTGAACATCTGGGCACATGCTGTTTTCATTGTAAGTCTAAAGATGACCTAGATAATGAGTCTTATTATAATTTATCAGTTGAAGACAGAACTGATTGAGCATAGTACACTTTTAAAATATTTATTAAATTTTTACTAATAATCTCTTAATTTCTATTGATGCTTTATTTTTTGCAAACAAAGGAAGCGAGGAGTAAAGAAAGTAAAGGGATTCATCCTTAGTTACATAGCAAATTAATGGCACAGTCTGAACTAGATCTAAAGTTTTAATTCAAAAGGCTTTTGTTTCTTTATTCATCTCATACCCTCCACACACAACCTCTAATATGTGTGTGGCTGTTTCTTTTTTTTAAAAGATTTATTTATTCATGCATACAAGAACCAGGGCATAGACCAGATGTGTGGGAGGGTGAGAGGATTCACCAGAGACAGAGCGGGGAACAGAACAGGCAGACTGACCGAAATGCACTGCTGAGGGGAGCAGCGGGCAAGCCAGGAGAGGTCTGCTGTGCCATGTGGGTATCTCCCTGGTTGGCCAGTATCGAATCCGTGCTTCAAAGGCTGCAGACAGCTTCACAGCACCGTGCTTAGCTGCCTGCACCACCGGGGAGGCCCTGTGTGGCTATTTCTCATCCCCTCATATAGTCAGACCATTTGGATGGAAGCATTGTTGACATTGTCAAGTGTCAAGAGTCATCAAATCTCTAAATCAAACAACAGTGTACAAATAATCAAAAAAGTGTCCCTCTTTTTTTGCTTTCTGCAGTGGCATGTAAACCAACGTTGCTTATTATTTGTAGAAAAATATGACAACTAGTCTTAACTCTTCTTGTTTCCTAACTCCCATCACTATATACGGAAACACAGATATGCAGGCATCCATTTTCACTCATGGAATTCTTAAAAATAGTGACTTCACTAATCCATAAAACTCATACTTCTTTTTCTCTTTTTAAGCAGCATGCCTTATGTCTATTATCCTTATCAACTTTTAAGCTGCAAGCATGACCAAATATAATGCTCCCATGTACTGGAGGATATCTCTCAGGTGAAAAGCATGTTTAATTTTCCCAGTATGATTTCAATTCAATTGCAGGTGGCATTTTGCAAATTGTACAGAGAAACTCTGACCAAATGAATGCAAAGTATCTATGAGGCATTTGCATGGTTATCTATATCCTTGGGATGGGGGAGGGAGGGAGAGAGGGAAAGAGAGAGAGAGAGAGAGAGAGAGAGAGAGAGAGAGAGAGAGAGAGAGAGAGAGAGAGAGAGAGTTGCCCTCAATCACACCATTTTCACAGATTAGGAAACTGAAAAATTAGGAAACTTAGTGTCTTGTTCAGGTTTATTCCCTTGATCAGTTCCAAAGGGGCACAACTTGAAGCTCAAGCTTGTTTTTGTTGCTTGCCAAAATTATGACTTAAAGTTCAGAGATGGATGTTCGGAGGTTCTTCATCTATTTCTTTCTGGATAAAGAGGCATAGACATGGCAGGGAAGTGCATGGAGCAGAATAAGGAGAATAACCAATATTATCAGGAAACAGTTTATCCCAAAATATTGTTCCTGTGCTTTATTATTTTTTTGTTTTACCCATAATTATGTAGCTGGTTGGGTCAAAGGGTTACAACACTTACAAGAGCTACCAAACTTATATATTTGAGTTAAATTTCAGTCAATTCCCGTTGTAATATAGCCAGATTGTCCTCTGACCCTGGCACAGGGATCTTTATCTCCAAGTCCTTGGTCCTAAGCGGGGGGGGGGGGGGGGGGGGAAAGGCTCACAAATGCAAATATAGTTCTACCCTCTCTTTTGATGGTTAGTTTGTAGCATCATTTCTGCATATGAAGCCATATGAGGCATCTAATGTTTTTCTCTCTCTTTCTAATAATCTGTAACCAATATAGAGTCCAATGGTAGGCCATCAAGCCAGTATACTCATAAATAACACCATAAATTTAGATTCACTTTTTTTCTGACCTGTATAAGAGAATATTTATAATTTATTTTTGAGCCCTTTCCTACTGTTGATTTTAACTTGCATCTCAAACTACATAGTCTGTCTTAATTTCTGATATAGCCTTATATTTGGAAAATATCATTTGCTCTTTGTACTTTTATTTCTGTTCTACAACTTTTATTTTATTAAACATCCTTGTTTATTTTTTTCACAATATAGGATTTTCCCCTTCAGCTGAGGTCACCATAGTTTTCACACCACCAAAAGTTCCCACAGTCTCCACCAAATTCCACCGCACAATCCTCCCCCCATATTCTTTACTCCCCCCCCCCCGATTGTCCCAGATCTACAGTCTACTTTCAAGGGTTAGTCTTACAGTTTGTCTTTTTCTGATCCTTTGTTCAGTTTCTCTAGATTCCACATAGAGGTGAAACCACCTAGTATTTATTTTCTCCTGCTCATTTCACTTAGAATAATCCCTTTCCAGTTCCATCCACATTGCTGCAAATGGCCTGAGTTTATCTTTTTTTGATTGCTGAGTTATATTCCATTGTGTATATGTACCACATCTTCTTGATCCACTCATCTATTCTGGAGCATTTAATTTGTTTCCATATCTTGACTATTTAAAATAGTGCTGCTATAAACATAGGAGTCCAGGTTACCTTTCAAATTAGTGTTTTTGTGCTCTCTGGAATAGATACCTAGGAGAGAAATTGCTGGTTCATATGGCAGATCCATGTTTATCTTTTGAGGAAATTCCTTATTTCTTTCCATAAGGGCTGGATCAGTCTACATTCCCACCAACTTTGTATTAGCATTCTTTTTTCTCCATACCCTCGCTAGCACTTGTGTTTTTTTTTTTTAATGGGCCATTCTCACAGGTGTGAGGTGATATCTCATTGTTGTTTTGATTTGCATTTCCTGATGATAAGTGAATATGAACAGTTTTTCATGTCTCTGGATCATCTGCATGTCTTCTCTGGAGAAGTGCCAATTGAGCTCTTCTGCTCATTTTTTGATTGGGTTGTTTGTTTTCTTTCTGTTGAGTTCTACAAGTGCTTTGGAGATCTTCATGATCATTCCCTTATCTGATGTGCAAATATTTTCTCCCAAATATTTTCTTTTCATTTTGGTCACTGGCTCTTTCACTGTGTAGAAGCTTTATAGTTTGATATAGTCCCAGTTGTTTAATTTCTCCTTTGTATTTCTTGCTTCTGCAGATGAGTCCACAAAGATCATTCTGAGGCTTATGCATGGAGTGTTTTGCCAATATAGTCTTCTATGTATCTTATGATTTCAGGTTTACGTCCAAGCATTTTATTCATTTTGAGTTGTGTGGTATGAGTTAATACTCCACTTTTATTATTTTTCATATTACAGTACAATATTTCCAGCACCATTTATTGTACAGGCTTTTCTTGATCCAGTGTATATACTGGATCAGGTAAGTATACAAATATATATTAGCTCACTATAAATGTGTGGTTTTGTTTCTGGGCTCACATTCTATTCTATCGGTCTGTGTGACTGGTTTACTCCCCCCAGTACTATGCTGTTTTAATTATTATGGCCTTATAGTATAGTTTGAAGTGTGAAAACATGATACCTCCATTTTTACAAATTATAATCAAGAGAACTTCAGCTATTTGTGGTTTTCTGTGGTTTTATATGAATTTCAACAATATTTGTTCTATTTATTTGAAGAATTCCATTGGGATTTTTATTGGGTTAGCATTGAATTTATAAATTGTTTTGGATAGGATGGCCATTTTGATTATGTTGATTCTTTCAATCCATGAGCAAGGAGTATGTCTCCATTTCTTTGTGTCTTCCTCTATTTGTTTGAACAATGTTCTATATTTTTCCTTGAATAGGTCTTTCACCTCCTTTGTTAGGACTATTTCCAGATACTTAATTTTGCCTTTGTTTGGTTTTAACATTAGTGTAATGTTGGCTTCATGAAATATGTTTGGAAGAATTCCTTCTTTCTTGATTTTTTGAAAGAATGTGACCAGAATAGTTATTAATTCATCATTGAGAGCTTAGCAGAACTCACTTGTGAAACCAGCTGGTCCTAGACTTTTCTTTTTTGGAGAGTTTTTTGGAGCTCTTTCAATTCCTGTGCTTATTTGAGAAGGTTCTTATCTCTTATACAGAAAGGAGAGCCTTGCAAAAATGGCCACCATTTTTTTTTCTTGGAGTATTTTGAATATGTCATTCTATTCTCTTGCCTGCAGTGTTCCTTGAGAGAGATCTGATATTAGTCTAATTGGTGTTCCTTTATAAGCTATCAGTTTCTTCTACTATTTTGACAGCTTTGCTATTCTTTCTTTGTCTCGGACTCTTCAGAGTTTTACTATTACATGTCTTGCTGTAATTTTCATTTCATCTGGATAACTAGGTATCATTTTTGCTTCTTGTATTTTTTCAAATATTTATTTACTTATGCATACAAAAGCTGGGGTGCAGGGCAGAGATGCGGGGGTGGGTGTGAGAGGATTCATCAGAGACAGAGTGTGGAGCAGAACAGGTGGATCTGTGGAAATACACTGCTGAGGGGAGACAGGAGAAGTCTCTGAGCCATTTGGGTCACCTTCCTGGCTGTGGATCGGGACTGAACTCGTGCTACAATTTTGGCTGTGAAAAGCTACACAGTGCTAAAACTTAACCCCTTGTACCACCCTGCTTCTTGTATTTTTATGTTCATTTCCTTCTTCAAGTTTGAGAAGTTCTCCTCCACTATTTCCCTGAATAAATTCTTAGTTCCTTTCTCTTTCTCTTCTCCTTCTGGAATTCTTATGATTTTTATATTTCCTTTCCTCATGGTGTTAGATATTTCTCAAAGTACTTCTTCAGGGCCTCCCCTGGTGGCGCAGCGGTTGACTGCTGGGCTGCAAGGCTGCCCACAGCCACTGCAGCGCCAGTTTGATCCCCAGCCACTGGCAAGGGTCCCACAAAAAAAAAAAAGTGCTTCTTCATTCTTTTTTCTTTGTTTCACTCTTATCTCCTTTTCATCTTCCACTTCACTGATCCATTCCTTCCACTTGATTTATTCTACTTCCACGGCTTTCACCAGGAATTTTTGCTTCCTCCTGTGATTCTTCTATTTTCTTCTTTAAAGTTTCAACTTTGAGAATGAAACTTGACTACTACCTCACACCATGCACAAAAAACAACTTAAAACTGATTAAAGTACTAAGCATAAGACCTGAAACCATAAAATATATAGAAGGAAATATTGGTGAAACACTACATGACATGCACCTCAAAGACACCTTTACAAACACATCACCCAAAGCAGTGAGAGTGAAGGCAAAGATAAACAGCTGGGACTACATCAAATTAAAGAGCTTCTGCACAGCAAAAGAGACAATAAGCAAAACAAAGAGAAACCCCACCGACTGGGAGAACATTTTTGCACACAACAATAATGATAAAGGACTGAACACAAAAATCTACAAAGTACTGATGAGACTCAACCAAAACAAAGAAAATAATCCAGTCAAAAAAAAATGGGCAGAGGTGCTACAAAGTAACTTCTCCAAAGAGGAAATACAAAAGGCCAACAAAAATATGAAAAAAATGTTCAACATCACTTGCAATCAGGGAAATGCAAATCAAAACTAAAATGAGATACCATCTCACACCAGTGAAAATGGCACATATTAAAAAAAAACAGTAACAACAAATGTTGGCGAGGATGTGGAGAAAAAGGAACTCTTGTGCCCAGCTGGTGGGAGTGCAAACTGGTCCAACCACTATGGAAAGCTGTGTGGAGATTCCTCAACCTACTAAACATAGATCTTCCAAATAATCCAGCAATTCCACTCCTAGGTATTTACCCAAAGGACACAGAAACATTAATTCCAAAGAGCACCTGCACCCCTATGTTTATAGCAGCACTGTTTACAATAGCTAAACTATGGAAACAACCCAAATGCCCAAAATAGATAACTGGATCAAGAAGATGTGGTACATATGCACAATGGAATATTACTCAGCATTCAAAAAAGATAAACACATGCAATTTGCAGCAACATGGATGGAGCTGAAAGGGATCATGCTCAGCAAAATAAGCCAGAAAGAAAAAGAAAAATACCGGATGGTCTCACTCATAGCAAGAATCTAGAAAACCTAAGTAAGGGACCAGGAAAAAGAATAACTATAAGAAAGAAAAAATCAAAATCAACAAACAACTATGAACCAGAGAAACACTATGGGAGGGGGGCGGGGAAAGAAGGGATTGGGGTCAAAATAAGGGGGTTGTAATTGTATGGGGAATATGAAAATAAAATTTAAAAAATGTTTCAATTTTGAGCTTCTGTTTGTTGATTGTGTTTCTCACAATATTCTTTTTTTTCTGAGTTTTCTTTATTTTCCCTACTTATGGCCATCCTGAATTTTATGTGTGATAGGTAAAAAAGTTCTTCCATGTTGATGTGATTTGGTTCTGGGGTTTTATTTTCTCTCTTGGTGGACTGTTTTCCTGAGGGTTTGTTGGCCATTTTTCTTTTTCTTTTCCCCCATTGTTCTTTTTGGGTTTGCTCTGCTGTAGTTGAGGTTTTTGGTGTTTGTGTGCTTCTTCCCAGTGTTCTGGGTATTTACTTGATAGTGGGCACAGATACTGTGTTTTTGTATAATTAGGATGGTTCTAGAGCCTCTCCTGAAGCACTTCCAGGCCCTGTACTGGTGACTGGAAGGGTTGGGGGCCACTGGGTCTAGATGCTGAATCATTGGTATGTCACCTCACCCAGGAGTGGTGGCATAGGGCCTGTTTCCAGTGGCTGGGAATGTTGAAGGTTGCTGAAGATCCTTAAAATAGTTCAAGGCCTTATTTTGCTTGAACTGGGGTCTGCCTCTGCTCCTGAGGCACTAATGGCTGAGTGTTGAGTGGGATGTACCTCCCAGCTGTGACTGGGGGTCCCTTGAAAGACCTGGACTGGGGTTTACATCTGATTCTGAGAAGCTGATGACTGAACTTAGAGTCAATGGTGCTTATTTGTGGGATTGTTGAGGATCCTTGCGTAGAGCAATGTCCTACCTGGCTTAGTCTAGGACACAGGTCTACTGCTAGGCACTGGAAACTGAGCTCTGAGTGGGATACACTTCCTGGGGTCCACTTTGAAGGAGTAGGCCATGCAAGACCCAGTCTCTGGTTTGTGTGTGCTCCCCAAGGCACTGGTGGCTGAGTAGTGCCTGAGATGCACTTCCTAGGTATGAGATCCTTTGCTCTTAAACTTTAGAGTGACATATATTACAGGGGATAAAATACCAAATATTTTGTTAAAACCTTATGAATTCATTTTTGCAACACATCAGCTTAAATGTAAATGGAAGCCATGCCTCTGTTTAAGGCAAAATATGTCATGAAATCACACGACTTCTTCCTAAATCCTTTTTGTATGCTCAGAATCAAATTGTGTTACTTTATCCTCCCCAAGTAAATAAGCTTTATGAGGCCAGTGGTCACATCTTATATAACCTTGACTACTACCCATATAAAAAATAGTAAAACAAAAAGGCAACTTATAGGATGCAAAAAAAAAAATATTTGCACATCACACATCTGACGAGGTATTAATTTCCAAAATATCCAGAGTACTTATACTATCCATCAACAACAACAATAGCAAAAAAATTAAAATATGGGAAAAAGCTAAATAAACACTTTTCTAAAGAAGACATTTAGATGGCATACAGGCACATGAAACATTGATCAACATATTTATTATAAGGAAAATGCATATCAAAACCACAAAGAGATATCACCTCATTCTTGTGAGAATGGCTCATACTTAAAAGAATGGAAACTACAAATATTGGTGGTGATGTGGAGAAAAAGGAACTCTTATTCACTGTTGGTGGGAATGCAATTTGATGCAGCCTCTATGAAAAATAATGGGCAGAAGAGCTAAAAAGAAACTTCTCTGAAGAGGAAATGCAAATGGCCAACAGGCATATGAAAAAATGTTCAACATCACTTGTAATCAGGGAAATGCAAATCAAAACTACCATGAGATACCGTCTTACACCAGTAAGAATGGCACATATTAAAAAAACTAGCAACAACAAATGTTGGCGAGGGTGTGGAGAAAAAGGAACTCTTCTGCACTGTTGGTGGACGTTCAAACTGGTCCAACCACTATGGAGAGCTGTGTGGAGATTTCTGGACCTACTAAACATAGAGCTGCCATATGATCCAGCAATTCCACTCCTAGGTATTTACCCAAAGGACACAGAAACATCAATTCCAAAGAACACCTGCACCCCTATGTTTATAGCAGCACTGTTTACAATAGCTAAGCTTTGGAAACAGCCCAAATGCCCAAAAATAGATGACTGGATCAAGAAGATGTGGTACATATATACCATGGGATATTACTCAGCATTCAAAAAAGATAAACACATGCAATTTGCAGCAACATGGATGGCGCTGGAAGGGATCATGCTCAGCGAAATAAGCCAAAAACAAAAAGAAAAATACCGGATGGTCTCACTCATAGCAGGAATCTAGAAAACTTAAATAAGAGACCAGGAAAATGAATAACTATAAGAAAGTGAAATTCAAAATCAACAAAAAACTATGAACCAGAGACACTTTTTTGGGGGGTGGGGGGTGGGAGGGGAGGGATTGTGGTCAGAATGGGTGGGTTGCAATTGTATGGGGAATATAAAAATAAAATTTATTATTTAAAAAATAAATAAATAAATAAAAAATAAAAATGGAAATGTCATACCCAATAATACCTCCATTAGGTATTTATCCAAAGAGTATGAAAAGCTTAATACAAAAATACTTGTGTACTCCTATATTCATAGCAACTCTGTCCATAATTGCCAAGTCATGGGACAAACCTAAGTGCTCATCAACAAACAACTGAATAAAAAAAAAAGTTGTGGAAAATTTACTCAATGGAATACTGCTCAGCTATTAAAAAATAAAATAGTTTATTTTGGGACAAAATGGATGAACCTTGAAGTGATTATGCTAATTTAATTAAATCAGAAAGTGAAAGACACATATCAGATGTTTTCACTCATCTATGGTACATAGACAACCAAAAATCATAGTGGCAAAGCATAGGAAAAACTAATCTTAGACTTTGTGAAAGATATACCTGGTTCCATCCAGGTTCTGGATGGAACAGGGGAGAGGCAGGAGGGGATGGGGAAAGGAAGGAGATAGAGCATAGGCATAGAAGGTTTGGTGGAGAGTAGGTGAAGTATGTGCACATATGCATTAGTGAAAAATGTAACCCCAACTTATATAGACATGTAAATGACTGACGAATTTAATTTTTAATAGATCAGTGGTAAAAAAAAAAGTAAAAACTATCTGTTATTAATTTGTTTTTCTCCTTCTGACTTATTTTGCCTAAGAACTCTCTTGATTCACAAATGGAATGGAACAAAATAGTGATGTTTATCATATAGAGACAACATAGCAAATTGGTAAGAGCTTTGGCAACAAACAGAACTGTGTTTGAAACTCAACCAAGATAGTTTTATAACTTTGAGCAAATTATTTCATTTCTTTAACATGGATTTCCTCATATGTAAAATGGGGAAATCTGTAAAATATAGCTATTTCAAATGTAAGACATTTTTGTCCAATAAATTTTGTCCAGTAAATAAGGATAATTTGTTGGTAAGAAACTTCAAATCAAAATTAGAGCTCATTGTAGGGAGACTCCCAAAACCTGATAAATGTTAGACTCTAGCTAGCTGATTAGACATTAACAAATTTTCAAAAGTCATTATTAGGAAATACTCAATTTAGAATAAGACATAAATTCTTTGGGCTGAAAATTAACATCCCAGAGGTGTTCAAAATCTACTGTTGACCTTTAGTGCATGGTGAGGACGTTGGCCCTGCTTTGAAGTTCATGCATACCTTGAGCTTTGGGGAGCTTTGGGAACCAGTAAATGTACCTCTAAATCTACACTGGAGTATACTTATTATTTTCTCTTTGCTATAATATAAAAACCAGACTGACTTCCCAGAGTTGGGGGAATAAAACAAGGCCAAAGACTCAGAATTGTCTGTGAATAAAATCAAGTCAGCATGCTTAGGAGTGAGACTGAGCAAATCAAAATTAATTTGCATTCCAATAGGAATGTTGTAAACCTTAATATAATTCCACGCCCACTAAAGAGCTATCTGAAATTAAAACTTTATTTTGGAAACAATATGAATATAAATTAATTCCGTCTTTTAAATAAGTGTCCATAGCTTTTACAGAAAGAATGAACTGATCACTATGTCTGAGAAGTACTTCATATTCTTTGGCCCAAGAAGATAAAGAGGCTAATGCATGAAAAACTTACTAGATCAGAAAATTTCCAAAGTAGCATCATACAGTCTTTGGAGCAGAGGGTATTAGGGTGGTTCACCATTAATTTTCATTTTTTATGTATCCCAAATATTTTCAACCAGATCCCAGATGAGTCGCTAAATAAAAAATCTGAGAAAAAGACTGCATCTCTATCCAATATATTAAAGCAGTTTGCATAGTGGAAATACCACAGCATTTGAGGAGGAGCCAGCATGTTTTAGCCATTTTCTCCAGATACTGGTTTAACTTAGGTTTTTACCCTGTATATGTTTGGTTCAAGTACCAGTCAGGGAGTAACATATAACCCAGGATAATCAACCTAAATATCTCCTACTGGATCATGTCACAGGAATTTCCAGATTTACTGATTCCCACATGTCAGGCAGTTTTAAATTTCCTGAGCAATTTCCCCCTTGGTAAGACTAAAACACACACATACATGACTTTTCTGAGTGTTTAAATTTACATCTGTATTTTAGAACCAGGATGGTTAATAACAGGTTATTCTACATTAAGTATGATCCAGGTCAAACTCTGAATTCTGAAAAACAACATCTTCTTTCTGAAGATTGCTTTGCTTAATTAAATTTCCTGGTCTAAAATTGAGAGACATTTATTCAATTCTTTGTGACTAAGAGGACTTTCAGCAAGGTAACCAGAGCAAAACTCTGTAGCCCAAAATCTAGTGGATGATCACTATGAACAATTTGGACCCCCGCTCTATTTTCCCTAATTAGTTATCTAGACTGGCCAATTTGTTGTTTGTCATAATCATACTCTACTTTACTTAGGTAAATTATTATATTTATTCATGTGAAATTAACCATGAATCATTTTTTGTTTTTAGTCCTGATAATGTTTTGTAGGTTACAGAATTTTGCAGGAATGGAAACTTTTATACCAGATGCCTTGATATAGACTGTGCTTGTGTATAATAACAAAAACAAATATTTCTATTGTCAATGATTCTTCTTCAGAAAGGCTGTTAGTCAAGTGAGTGAACTTTCCTTTATTACATTGAGTTAGATTTATAAAGTATTAACCTAATTTTAATATTAGAATCCTTAGAATAAAAGAGATGTCTGCTAATACCCTTAGAATTTAAACATGTTCAGGGAGAGTGGGAAAATTTTTAAAAACAAAAACAAAATCAGATACTGATCCAAACTGGACACAAGACAGGAGCAGAATGTCAATATTATAATTGGAATGAGGGGATAAAATTCCAAAGAAATATATTTTTAGAAGCTTAAATGAGTAAAATTTTTGCTATAGAGTTCTGGAAAATAAAAATTTAAAAGTCCCCCCTAACATTTCTATCAAATAGTAATAAAGTTAGAAATGTCTAAATTGTTTGTACAGTTACAAATTTAAACTAGGTAAATTTGACAAAACAGTAAGATAACAACATTGCTCCTTATTGAAGAAAAGTTAATTTATTGGAACTGGATTACATTTCTTCTTTATTTACATTAACTGAATTACTTACAAAATCACTTAATTTTCCATTATGACAGGCATATGTGAACTTAATTTTATAGTAAAATTATCCAATTTTGTCATATTATGTTTGAAGATAGTAGTTTTTTTACTCTTTATGAGTATGTCTAGTTTATGTCCTTGATTTTTTTTTAATATGCACATGTCAAGTTGCCAAATGTGTATTAGATTGAACAACTTCAATTTTCATGAAAGAAGAGAGAGAAAGAGCTCTTCAAGGTTTCATGGTTAATTTAGAGCAGAAATTGTTTCTGTAGTTTGGATTCATTGTCTTACTACTTTATTTGCCTCTGTATTCAAGGTATGTTTATTATATTAATTTATGTGATATTAATCACAAATACAAGAAAACATTTGCCTTTGCAGTTTTGGAATTGAATATCATTATTAAACACATCTGAAATAACAAGTCTATCTTCTTCATGTCATTCATTTTTTTTTTTAAAGAGGCATGTATTTTTATTTATGTATTTATTTATTTATTTTTTTGTTTGTACATGCATTGGGTACAGTCAGAAGCGCGGGAGGGTGAGAGAATTCACCAGAGCCAGAGCGGGGAGCAGAGCAGGCAGAAGGACCGAAGCACACTGCTGAGGGGAGCAGCGGGCGGCAGGAGAGGTCTGCGCGCCATGTGGGACCCTCCTCTGGTGGCCGGGGAGCAGCTGGGGATTGAACCAGCGCCGCAGAGGCCGCGGGCAGCTTCGCAACCCAGCGCTCAACCGCTGCGCCACCGGGGAGGCCCATCATGTCATTCATTTTTCAGCACACATTTTGGTCTGACACTTGAAAGACAGAGTAGACACACAGAATGACAAATCTTTAGTTTTAAAGAACTGACTCATAATTCACTTGTATCACTGAAAAGATTAAATATGCCAAGTTAACCATTTATAATTACCATTATCTTTTAATTAAACTGAAAAAAATAACTTTTATTTTATCATAAAAGTTAGTCATTAATCAGAAATATCTGGTAATATGTTACTAGCCTATGAGAAATACCTGAATCTGATCTGCCAAGTAAAACTGAAAAGAATTTTGTCTAAGTATAACAATATCAAAACCTTTCTTCTGTTGCTGAGAATGTGGAGAAAAACTTTCATTGTCTATCATTAGTAGTTTGATCTTGAAAAACTTTTTGGAAGAAACAAATATATTGTTAGGAAGTAGGATAAAAGTTGTAGTACTTTTTACTTGGTTGCATACATGTACATATATATATATATATATATATATATATATATATATATATTAGGTAGCTAGTGAGATAATTCTGATACTGTCTGAGATACAACTGAACCTGTATTGACAACTTTAGCTCATGCTCTGGCCCAAGTCACTTAAACTTTGGTGTCCTCACAAGATAATTAGAGTTAGTGAAGTCCCTTGCCCATGCCCAGGCTCCCAGAGTCTATGAATACATGAGTTGTTTCATATCCTATACTTTTAATTATTTCTACAGAACTCTTCTGCATCTTCATTCCTTGGCCGATGTTAATACAGCAACTACTGCAAATAAAAGCGAAGCCTCAGAAGCACCTCCATTCTCCCAATTATTTTCCAATAACAATACCAAGAAAACCCACTTCAACTTTCAAATCCCAGACATCAGCTTGCTATGTGATAATGATTAGTAATAGTCAAGTCACAAACTATTGCATTCTTTTCAGTATTCACATATGACCAAATATTGTAATATTTCTCTTACACTTTATTCTAAGTCTTATAATCTTGTTTTTGCCAGGCAGATACCGTGTACTCTTAACTCCCTTTTCAAATATGGAATCTCACATACCACAGGGCTTCATTAGTACTTTTTCTTGTCTTGTATCTTGGCATGACACTCATATGCACATAAACAAGAATTACATGGCCAGGTCTGTATTATTATTGTATTACCCCACTTAGTGCATGCTCATTTGTATTTTTAGATTTTTTTCTGTGTGCACAGTGGAATAATTATCTCCTTGCAAGGAAAAAGTTCTTGGTAAACGAAAAACAATCAAGATTCACTATGCTAGCAGAGCTCTTGGAAGAAGTCTGAAGTGTGCCTCTGGAAATGAGAGGTTCTTGAATGATTTCAAAGTGACATATTTTAACAACTCCCAGTGAATAATGCACGTGTCTATTAATTCTCAAGCCCTATATGCAGTAATGAGAAGTGAAACAAGAACTCGATGATGCATCAAGTGACTTAGGTTTTATCCTTTTGTCTCTCACAGACTCATAGAGTTACTTGGCCCAATAACTTCAACCCTCTGAGTCTCAGTTTTTCCAATTATAAAATACAAACTGTCAATCTATATCAATTGCCAGTGCATATTTTCCATTACTCCTGTGAATGACAGAATTTGAATCTGCTTCTGAGAATTTATTGTTCTCTGATTCGTGAGACCTACTGCACAAAAGAAAGACTTTTGGGAGGTCACTTTAATTGGCAAAGGAAATGGGACTGTGACCCTTCTTTTTAAGATTAGGTAGAGATCATAGAAAGGAACTAAATTCCCTTTTGGGTTCTGGGCATCTGATTGGTGCCCAAAAGTATATATGAGAGGAAGACAGAAATGAACTTTTTTATTCTCTCCACTTCAGTTACATAGCATAAAGGGACCACCGAGTTCAGTCATGCCTAAAGGTCTCAGTGCTGGAAACTCAGTGATCTTTTTGGATGAGTCAATGCCCCACTTTGTATTTACTCACCTTTACAATTTTCCAAACTATATTACAATGATACCAACAGAACAGATGCACTGGATGGTTCCTGTCTTACAGAAATATTACTGCAAACACACACAGCAAGTGGAGCAATACATGTTCACAAGTTCAAAGAACATTTTTTTCTAGTTAAAAAAAAATCTCCTCTGTGGCACATATTCCTTAGAGGATGGCTTTTATGTGATTATAAATATTATTTGCTAGTGTGCTGGTAGAATCTTTTCCAAGCTGAAAAAGTTGAATACCATTTATAAGACTTAAGTCCTTGTCTCCACACCTGAAGTTAACAACAGGCACAGAAAAAAAAAATTCCTTGCTGGATGACCCAAAGCACTCTAACAAATATATATCTGTTAATTGAGTAAAATTTTGTTTCTCTTTTTTAAAAGAAAAGTATCTGTTAATAGCAGAGAACAGAGTGAGAAAGTTATTTGATGTTTAATCCTCGGTCATGTTGCACTGTGAAAACCCATCTTTTCCTGTCTTTTAATCTCTGACTACAGCTCCTAACAGTTACATGTCATTGATACTCTCATCATTTGGTAGGTAGAAGACACCTTTCTTATTATTTTCTCTTTGAACACAAAAGAGAAACAACATGTAAGTCAAGGAACAATTTCACTTGCATTTTGTCAAAATAAATCAATTATGAGTATCTAAAATATAAATTTAATCCAAAATCATTTTATCCATTGCTGATTTTCATTCTGATAGATCTCCAAGAAACAGAGCAACTGTGCTTGTGGTCTTTCTTATTTTCCCTCTCTCTCATTATAAAAATCTTTTATTTCCTGAGTACTTTCTTTAAAAATAGACTCTCTACAGTTAATATTAATTACAATTCACTTTTAAAGTGAAAGTATCTGATACAAGCTGATAAGATCATGCATTCATATTGGTAAAGATCCTGACATATCTCTCTCATTTTATCATAGTTCACAAATTTAGCCATTTTATTCACATAACAGGGAAGATAAATGTCTCATACCCAAAGAGTTATAACAAAGAATAGATTAAAAAAAAACATACTACACATTCATGAAAGGAACTCTACTTAATACAGGTCTGCTTAAATTACAAATATTCACAGGGCAATTTTATTCAATATCAATTTAGTGAAGCACATTATAAAAAGCTCTCCATAGCAAACTTACATTTCTCCAAGTTCAAAGTTACCCCCCAATATCAGGCAGCCAACCATGTAATTATTTTTGTTTGTGCAAATACCAAGGAAATGACAGTGGTCCAGGCTCATTATATCCATGCCACCCTTATTTCTAACCGGTTATCAAAAACCTGATGTGAAGAGGCCAAATCTAGATATCAAAGGTGAAAGGTACAGATTAAAGCTAATTATGCATTAAAAAACTGGAGCCTACCGTTTCAGTTTCCTTCTGTTTCCTCCAGAGATCTCCAAAGAATTCACACAACAGCCACTCCAACAAGGACGCTACAGATCTGTGCATCTATTTCGACTCCTTGTTCTGAGATCAACCAATCTAGTCCCTCTTCAGTTACCAAAAAAAAAAAAAAAAAAAAAAAGCAAAGAAAAGAAAGAAGGGAGGGAGAGGGGGAAGAATTAGGGACAGAGGAAATAAAAGAAACAAAGGAAAAGAAAGACAAAAGACAAATGAAGAAAGAAAAAGGAAAGAAAATAAAATTCTCAGCATTACCTAACCACTACCATGTTAGGAAAAATGGTAGTGAGGTGTCAGATTGAAATGTGCAAGCTACTCTATACACACTGAACATATTTGTTTTCCACGGGGTACTTTCTCTCTCTCTCTCTCTCTCTCTCTCTCTCTCTCTCTCTCTCTCTCTCTCTCTCTCTCTCTCTCTCTCTCTCGATACAGGGTTCTGCTATGATCTGTACACAGAGCCCTCAAGGCTTCACACTTAGCAAAATAAACTCCAGTTTCTTCCAATCCTGTGGTTGCACTCATTTGCGAGTTTTTAATAGCACACAGTGTGTTTATAGCTCTCTGCTGAAGATACATGCCCTCTGGCCCCTTCCATAGATTGCACACCACTGAAATCTTCACAGTGATCCTTTCTCACAACTTTCAGTTGTTGTGTGCAGGTACCAAAGTGCACATCTCCTTAGTAGCTCCAGGTAGGAGAGGTCAGGTTGGGAATGTCATCTGCTTAGGATATTCTTGGCTGTACAAACCTCTGAATTCCAGACATGTTAATAAACACCTTACTCATTAAGAGGAAATTGGAGCTAGTAAACCTGCCTCCCACTTCCTATTCACCCGCTCCCTTTTCCCCTCAGAGTCCCTGTGACCAGGAAGTGCAGGTAAGCCCCCATTTCCTCTCAGTGGTTAGGGTGGATTGGGTGAAAAGAGGCTGATTTTCTGTACCCAGACCTATATCAACAGCTTATTGAAGATGGTGTTTCAAGAAGCCTTAGAGTCACAGAACCCAGAGGCACATTGTATCAGGCACCTAACACCCCATCACCAGCACCATTGGAAGATGAATAAGAGACAGCTGGAAACAATCCCCAAGACTTGAGTAGTAGATATCCAGTAGACTAAGGGAAATTTTCACATAAGCCATGGAAGAAAAAAGTATGTTAGTACAAGTGCGGCTTCATGCCAGGACATTCCTGGGTGGTACATTATAGTGAACACCTCTAGGTCTCTCTGCCTCAAAACACCTCCTTCGCTAATGCCTGAAACACCAGTTCTTTGAAGGTAAGTATTTCTTTCTTCCTGAAATCTTGATTTTCAATTTCTGATACTCCTAGAAGTATATGTCCATAAAATTTTTGGTATGAATGAATTTATCATAATTGGAAAGATCGGATGAGATGGTGGAAACCTGATATAAAGGAAAACTGAAGAGATCCCAGGATGGGGCAACTGAATCGCCAAAAGCAATCTTTAATGGTGTACTAGGTTAGCTATGATGGGAATAGTCCTGACGAAGCAGAAGAAAATATCGTAGATAGGGAGCAAATTAATCTAAACTTGCATTAGTTTCAGTATGTTGACAACGGACCAAAACACATTGTCCCTGCTTTGTCTTTTTAGTCTGTACTTCAGGATATGGTAGAATATGTGGGGAAGGCTGTGTTTATTTAAAGAGTTTTTCCCTAATTGCTTTTGGTATGTCTAAAATTTATTGTGATTCTCTCTTCCATCAAACAATCTTAGCTCCATTCAGTAAATATCTGTTGAATATCTGTAAATGCAGAGCAGTAACTCAAGTACAAATGGGGAGGAGAGAATGGGGAGGGAAATGATGGTAAAGGAAAGGGTAGTAACTTCCAGCAGCTTTTAAGAATCTAGTTAAGCAGATTAGATATTATGCAATTGCCTCAAATATAAGACAACACATATGTGATAAGGACCTAAGAATGTCATAACTACAGCTGTAAGATTTCACAGAGGAAGTTATGGATCTTGGAAAGCTAGGATAAGGAATGGAATTTTGGAGTGGAAGTCAGGCAAGCCTTCCAGGGGAAGGAGAGTCAGGGCTTGGCCTTTTAGGAATGGAAGAATTTCAGTAAATAAATAACAGAGATAGTTGGATTTCTAAAAAACCTGTAATTTTTGTCACTTTGTACAGGCTCACCTTTTTGAATCCTTATTTTCCTTCTGTCTGCTTCCAGTAAAAGAACTTTGGGTGTAAGCGCATTAGTTTCCTTGAGTTTTCAGATTGCTGCCTCAGATAGAACTCATAGGAGCCAATCATGTATTTGAAATAAAACACCATTTGATGAAATTTCCTGAACTAGACTGCACTTAACTTTCCTATTTAGGTCAAAGAACTTTAGCTTAGTTAGAATCAAGGGAATGCCCCTTGATCATTGTTAAATTCCACTATGAATTGGTCTAAGAAGAATAATATATCAAAGATGAAGGTGATATGAACAACAATTTAGTGCAAGTTCTCATTAAAGATGAAGAGCGTAAAAGAAAAAAAAAAACAGTAATCAAGTCAGGATGTAAACCAAGGTTTCTTGACTTTTTAAGATAATGTTCTCTCCAAAGTAATTTCTGTATGGCTAAGTTGTGATAGCATCTATGAAATTGGTGCTTTTTTTCTTTTGTAGTTTTGCCCTCAGTTAGTCTTGTTTAGTTACAGAAGAAAGGGCTAATACCAAGTAGACTCAAATGATAAATTCTATGACTGCCTTTATACATAAAAAGGGTAGACATATTGACTCAGAATTATCTTAAAGAGGAAAAGGTCAAACCCACTCAAACTAAGGACACAGACCAGGAAAAGTTGTTTATCTTTTCCTGATAGTGTAATTCTAAAATATAAAATACATTAAAATAGAAATAGAGGAAATCTTTGAGCTTTTATTATTAACTCAAGGAGAAAATTTTCTTTTTAATAAATGTTTCATTATCGGGGCCTCCCCGGTGGTGCAGAGGTTGAGCGCCCGCAGCCTCTGCAGCGCCAGTTCGATCCCTGGCTGCTCCCCGGCCACCAGAGGAGGGTCCCACATGGCGCACAGACCTCTCCTGTCGCCCACTGCCCCCCTCAGCAGTGTACTTCGGTCCTTCTGCCTGCTCTACTACCCGCTCTGGCTCTGGTGAATTCTCTCACCCTCCCGCGCTTCTGACTGTACCCAGTGCTTGTGTAAATAAATAAATAAATAATAAATAAATCTTTAAATAAAATAAATGTTTCATTATCATATAATGATTTCCTCATGACTAAAGTTAATGAGCTTCAACTTAACTTCCTTGTTGTGTTGTACAAAAATATAATTATCACTAATATAGCTTTTCTAAACATATTCATAACATTAGGTCTATAATCTTAAATGCCATGGATCTCCCTTTCCAAGAATTTTATATAGTTTAAAAATTTATTAGTTATGATTTAATCATGACTAGCATTTGTTTAATGCTCTATAATCTGCAAAGTGTTTTATGCCTTGTTATGATACTGTACAGTAGTAACCCATATCCATCAATAAAACATCAAGGTATTGAAATTACCATATTAAAATACATTTTAAACATGGGTTAGCTAAATTATTTTCTCTGGAAAGATACCAGTTAATTTTCATTGATTGTTTGAGTGTAGTACCTGTTTTTTAATGGAATGAGAGGATATTTTATGGCCTGAGAGTCTGCAATTTTCCAGGCACAACTGTGATATGGGTTTTACAGGCATTGTCTTGTTTAGTTATCAAAACAATCCTAAGTTTTAGATACTATTTTGTTGCTATTTTACATTTGAAAAACCAAGCTCAGAGATGTTAAGTAATTTTCCACCAGTTATATAGCTTTGATAGTCAAGAATTATTGAGAGATGGTTTGTGGTTTTAAAATTAAGGTTTTAAGACAGATACTATCCTCTTTGATTCTCTGTATCTAATTGTAAAATGTAATGTTAAAATCAAATTCTATTAATCATTCTAAACACACAGACAAAAAAATTACCAATGTAGATTTAAAGGAAGCACAGGGTTAAGACGAAAATTATTACTGTTTTGGGATTATGTAGTTATGGCATAAGGGATATTTTATATTTAGAGAATTCCCACATAGTCTGAAATTAGCTGCAAAATACCTCTCAGTACTAAAATGCCAAACTATTTAGGGTACATAACATTCTCATTCCTTTTTTTGCCAAAGTTTTCAGTTATAAGTATTTGGGTTTTTTTTTTTTTTTTTTTTTTTGGTGGGGGGTAAAGTCTCTAACTTTCTAATGGAAGATGATTGAATAGAATTTACTTTACATAAATACATTAAATCCTGGAGGAAAGTAGAGAGGGATTGATAGAGAGTTTGTTTCTATCCATGACAAATAGCCTAGTGTACAATGCAAAGAGCCAGTTTACTCAGGACCATGCTCATTTGCAAAACCAATGTGCTGAAGTTTAACTTGTTCATTAAATATTCACTCTTATTTAGAAAATAAAGGAAAAGAAAATGGTCCAAAATATAGTGTACAAAATAAGAAATAATGATACCATCTATTGGGACAAATTTGTCACCTGGAGGGAACCTAATATTTTATTTCAAAAATGTTCAGAAGACATTATACTAACGGTCAAAATGCAAGTATAGATGAGCACTTAATTTTCCAGTCCAAAATAGCTGTCGAGGTAATACAGCAAGGAGGGGATATTTGGATCTACATGCTCAGACCAGAATCCAAGGCATAAGTGGTTTTATTGTTACTGATAAGTTAGAATAGCTACTCTATTAGATCACTGATGATTATTTAAAAACCTGCATTCCAGTACACATATGTAGACGAAACCTTACAGGAAATAAAAACCCTATTCGTAGACTAGAAGGTCATTTATCCCACTCAGTGCAAGTATCTTCCCAAATCGAACCTCACAAACCTGCCACCAGGTCTGAAAGCCAGTATTTCAGATATGTTCTTTTGTTTCTTCCACTTTGGTGTTGTTTTTCCAAAAGCAAACTCTTTTGAAAGGGGCAACACGTATACCTTCAAATTCCTTTATTTTTTTTCTCTTCATTGAATAAATATTTATTCTAAGTGTTGGGGAAAGGGTCTCTACCATCATTGTGTTTTTATTTGAGTTGATGGAACAGTTCGGAATGTTCTACTTCAAAAATGTACTTATTTTACTGATATTGCAATATTCCTTTCTTAGTGTAACTTTATCAGGCAAATAAATCTACTTTCAGTAGAGACTTTGGCAGTTTCAGGAAAATTAACAGGAAAGAAACGTTAAAGAGGAGTGGAAAGAGTGTGGGGAAATGTCTATCATAAAATTTTGCCTTGTGCCAAACATGCTGACCACATAAGAGACTCACAGAGTACTGGAAGTAAAAAGGATTTTTAGACATCATCCTGTGCATGAATTTTTGCTGATGAGCTGTGTATGGCTCTGAAAGTATTTATATTTTCTGTGTGCACTCATATGTGCATTTTCTTTTGAAAAGAAGATTCATATTTTGAAGTGATTCATGAAGGGTATTAGGACCAAAAAAAAAAAAAAAATTAAGACGCATTGGACTCATTGAGCTTTACCACTTCAGTCTGCTTTCAAGAAGGGCAACCTGGCAGGAAGGGCCCAGCAATGAGGGTTTTCAGATAGTAATCCCTGCAATGGTTATAAACTGCTGATCTGTTCCAACTTCCTCATTTTACAAGCAAGGAAACTGTAGCCCAGAGAGTTGCAGATCTTGTCCAAAATAGTATAACCAGGATGAGCTCAGTGGAAACTATTTTGAGCCTAATGAGAGATGATCTGTTGTATCCTTATCCTTTTTCTATTTTCCATGTTATTTCCTCTCCAAGTGCCCTGTATATGGAAAAGACATTCAGTGTGTTGGATCGAGATGTATGCTGGTATTTTCAGATATGAATAATGATAGAGGAATAAAGACAGTAAAAAGAATCAGGAAATGTTTGAATATCGGGGCTATTACCATTATATTGAATGTAATTTAAAGCACAAGTTCTTCAGCCTAGAAAATCTCTGATATTATAAAATTGTTTTGAATGAGTGTATGTGTGTGTTTCTGTGTGAGTTTTACTGAGGAAGTCTCTCTATCTATCATAAGTGTGTTAAGATTTCATGACCCTTGAAAGAGTTAAAAAGTCACTGACCTCATAGTTCTCCTTAAGGAAACAAAGAGCCTCGCGCCCCACAGCCCATAGCTGTAAAGTGCAAAAGTCAAAGCTAAAACCCAGATGCTCAAATTTAGTTTAGTGTTTTTTACACTTCCCGTGGTAATCTTTCTCTACCACCCTTTTTTTTTTTTTAAGTAAGTTGCATTTTTATCTTTCCCCTATTTAATAGCTGTGGGAAATACTGACCACATATAATCAAGACCAGGGATATTATAGACTCAGTAAAATAAGGGCTTCTTAAATAAATGCAAGCAAATCTTCTGAGCCCTAAGTCATTTAACTAATGTATTTTCAAATGGATCTAGTCACTGTGGTTGGGGAAATGAGTTTAAGTTACTAGGCTAGGTTTTCAGTTAAAGACACAATAAAATTAACTCTATTTAACTTAGACAGAAAGGGATTTGTTAAATATAAGGTAAATCCTGGATCTCCAGGAAATACAACCAGGCTTATATATCATACAACCAGGGACAATTCAACCAAAAGTAATGTCCATTCACACCATCAGAATATTCTAGCAGAAATGCCAATATGGTGACCATTCACCATTCAGTATTTATAGCAATAAAGACTGTATATAACATTTTGCTCATATTTTCTAAAAACTGTCAAATATTTGTGCCATAATGATTTCCAGGAGACCCGACCCCACCCATATGATCCCAGCCCCATATTGCTTCTACTTCTACTTCCAAGTATCATGAAGTTTCACATGCTTAAACAAAACTGGGTCATATGCCTGCACACCAGTTGCAAAAATGTGTGTGTGTATGGCATTATATGTGTATATGTGTGTGTGCATGTATATATGTAATGTAGATTTTCATTTTACATGGGAGGTAAGATCGGTAACTGTATTGCAGTATGCAAAGGGGGATGAATATGTGGAAGAATAAGAGTTACTCAAGGAAACAATTCAGAATAAAACATGATATGTTGAGACACCTTAGGACACTCCTACACTACCTATTTTCATAATGAATCGGTGTAAAACAGAACTCTTTGGAATTTTAGTTAAATGAAATAGCATTAAAAAATACTCAGAAAAATAAAATGCACTAAAGCCACACCTGCAATTCTTACATTGAAATGCTTGTTTTGGGGGCCTCCCTGGTGGCGCAGCAGGTTGAGTGCAGCACTGTGAAGCTGTCCTCAGCCCCTTCAGTGAGGGTTCGATTCCCGGCCGGCCAGGGCCAGGGAGATGCACATATGGCGCGGCAGACCTCTCCTGTCTCGCCCGCTGCTCCCCTCAGCAGTGTCTTCAGTCCATCTGCCTGTTCTGCTTCCTGCTCTGTCTCTGGTGAATCCTCTAACCCTCCCATGCCTCTAGCCTGTACCCCAGTTCTTGTATAAATAAAAATAAATCTTTAAAAAATGCTCGTTTTAGGACTTGTCTGTGCTTCTGTATGTTCTCATAGAGAATTGTCTATATCAGGAATTTGAACCAACTAAGAGATGGAACCTAGCCAGCTTGGGAATGTCTGATCCTGATTCCCTGATTTTTTTACTGATGTAAAAAAATATATTATGCAGATAGATAATTGTTAGCTGGGTATCTAAGGGAATACAAAGAGACTGATAGTTGAAAAGTAATGAAGAAGGGTAGGTTAGAGATGGAGGTAGTGAAGACATGTTTCAACGAGTGAAGTATGAGAAGTTCATAGGCAACATTCTCTGTATACTAAGCTCTGGTCCACTCTTGGTGGAACTCTAGGAGGTGGAGTCAGCTAGAGGTCACAAGATGTTCATTTTACTGCTCTGCGATCCAGCTTTTCCTTAAAGAAGTGGAGTTTGATACAATATGAAGATTTTTATCTACATGGAAATTTGGATTGTTACAACTTTTGAACTATCATAAGAGAGGTTTCTGTGAACTCTTGAGTACAAGTTTTTAAATGGGTGCATTTATTTTTGTTTCTCTTAAGTAAATATGTAAGGGTGCAATTGCTAGGTTTAGAGATCCTACATTTAACCTTTTGAAGAGCCCATTAGACTGTTTTCTAAACTAAATACATTCTGCAATACCATCAATCCAGTTACTCCATATCCTTGCCAGTACTTATTATTGTATTTCCTTTTATTATAGCCACCCTAGTGTGTATGAAGTACTATACTATCTCATTGGGATCTTGAGTTTCATCACCCTTGTGTCTTATCATTTTGTGCATCTTTGAATGTACTTATTATCTACTTGTTTAATCTTTGCAGAAATATCTGTTAAGATATATTGACCATTTATTGGCTTACTTGTTCTCTTTTATTGAATTGGAAGAGTTCTTTATATATTCTGAATACAAAATGTTTGGCATTAGCTGATAATCAGCATCCCTCATTTCATTATTAATCTTCTACTTAATTGTTCTAGCCTTTATTAAAGGGTCCAATTCTCCTTTCAATTCTATTAGTTTACACTACATGTATTTTGGAGTTCTCTTCTTAGGTAGAAACATATCTATAACTGTTCTTTTCCTAATAAAATTGCATTTTTGTCATTATAAATGTCCTACAGTTCTAGTAACAGTGTTTGTAATATCTATCTTGTCTCAATTTAGTTTAGCCACCCAAGCTCTCTTTGGCTGCAATTTATATGGTGTATACCTCTCCGGTCCTTTTACTTTCAGTCAATTTGGTGTTTTGAATCTGAAGTGTGTTTTCTGAAGACAGTATAAACTTTTTTCTCTATTCTTTCTCTCTCTCTTTCTCTTTCATTTATTTATTGTTAACTGAGATAATATTAGGATACCTGCAACAGGGAGTGTCACCATAATGGACCCACCACTAAATCACCCAGAGTGTGCCGCCATACTCCATTGTGCTTCCTCCCCTCTTTGTTCTCACTCCTTTCCCCCCCCTCCCATTCTGGATGCTTCAGTTCTATGGTCAGCTTTCAAGGGTTAGTTTTTAAGCTTGTCTTTATCTGACCCTTAGTTTGGTTTCTCTTTACTGCACATATTAGTGACACCATCCGGAATTTATCTTCTCCTTCTGACTTATTTTACTTAGCATTATACCTTCCAGATCTACACATGATGCAAATAGCATGAGTTTATCTTTTTTTTTTGATCACTGAGTAATATTCCACTGTGTACACACACACACACACACACACACACACACACATACGCACACACACATATCTCTTATTGATCTAATCTTCTGCTTTGGGCATTTACATTGTTTCCATAATTTGGCTATGTAAATAGTGATGTGATAAACATGAGAGTGCAGGTTTCCTTTTTTTTCTTTATATTGTACATCATTCTTTATTTTTGTTCAATGCATGCTTTCTCCTCTCAGGTGTAGTCCCTGTGAAATTCCCACCACCAATTCACCCATCACCATAGTCCCTTGTGCCCTTCCCTCTTATGTTTTGAGCCCTCTCCCTCCCCATTCCATGCAGAATGTCTCTGATTTATAGTTGCCTGTTAATTTTGTTTTTTATTTATTATAATTATTATTTTTCCCCTAATCCCTTATTAGATTTCCTTTTGAATTAGTGTTAGAAATTTTCAGGTATATAACTAGGAGTGGAGTTACTGGGTCATATGGCAGATCCATTTTAATGTTTTGAGACACCGCCACACAGCTTTCCATAAGGGTTGGAACAGTATGCATCACCACCAGCAGTGCAGGAGAGTTCCCTTTTCTCCACATCCTCACCAGCACTTGTTGTTCTGGTCTTTTTGATATGGGCCATTCTCACAGGTGTGAGATGTTATCTCATTGTAGTCTGAATTTGCATTTCTCTGATGTGGTGATGAACATTTTTTCATATTTTTGTAGTCTGTATGTCTTCTTTGGAGAAGTCTGTTTAGTTCATCTCTCATTTTTTGACTGGGTTATTTGTTTTCTTTTTGTTGAGTTCTATATAGATATTGTATATCAGTCCCTTGTCAGATGTATGGTGTGTAAGTATTTTCTCCCACTCAATAATTTGTATATTTGTCTGAGTTGTTGTTTCTTTCAAATATGCAGAATGTTTTTTAAGTTTTAGTCCCAATTAGGTTCTTTTTCATTTTTCTTGCTGTTAAGGATAAATCCCTAAAGATATCACTGAAGCTTATGTCATGAAGTGTTTTGCCTATGTGTTCTATGTATTTTATAGTTTCAGGTCTTATATCCAAGTCTTTTATCCATTTTGAATTTATTTCTGTGTATAATGTGAAATAGTAGTTTTGTTTAATTCCTTTGTATGCAGTTGTCCAGTTTTCCCAACACAATTTACTGAAAAGGCTTTCCTTGTATTAGGGTATGTTCTACAAAACTTTGTCAGAGATTAACTCTCAACAAAGTTGTGGGTTTATTTCTAGTCCCAGAATCTATGCCACTAGTCTGTGTCTCTGTTTTTATTCAAGCACCAGGATTCTTAAAGTAGTATGGTTTTATAATATAGTTTAAAATGTGAAAGTAAAAATAAAATAAAATAAAATGTGAAAATGTGATACCTTCATTCTCTCTCATTTTTGTCAGAAGTGTTTTGTTTGTTTGAGGTATTGTGTGATTCCATAAGAATTTTGGTAGTGTTTGTTCCATTTCTCTCAAAAATGCCATTGATATTTTTATTAGACTTGCATTGAATCTGTATATTGCTTTGGGCAGAATGGCCATTTAGGCGATGTTGATTCTTTCAATTAATGAGCATTATTCCATTTCTTTGTGTCTTCTATTTGTTTTGACAATGTTTTATAGTTTTCTTTGTATAGATCTGTTACCTCCTTTGTTAGGATTACTACTAGGTATTTAATTCTTTGGTGTTATTATAAATGGGGTAATTTTCTTAATTTCTTCCTCTTCTAGCTCATAGTTTATATATAGGAAGGGAACAGATTTTTGTATATTGATTTGATAGCTTGCCACTAAACTAATTATTTCAGTTAGTTTTTCCATGGAGTCTTGGGGTCTTTATATGTGTATTATCACATCATCTTCAAATAATGATAGTTGTAATTCTACTTCCCCAAATCAGATTTCATTTAAATCTTTCTGCTGTCTAATTCTTCTACCTAGGACTTCAAATACTATGTTAAATAGTAGTGGTGAGAGTGGACATCATTGTCTTTTTTAAAATTTATTTTATTTATATACATTTTAGACCAATCTTTATTTTTGTACAATATATACTTTCTCCTCTCAGGTATAGTCCCTGTAAAACTCATGCTATTCACAGCAACATGGATGGAATTGGAAGGGATTATGCTCAGTGAAATAAGCCAAAAGGAAATAGAAAAACATCAGATAGTTTGATTTTAGGAGGAATATAGGGGAACCAAATAAGGCATCAAGGGAAAAAAAACAATAATAATAAATTAAAAAATTAACATGCGACTATAAATTAGAGACATTCTGCAGGGAGGAGGAGGGAAAGTGATAAAAACAGGGGAGGGAAGAGCACAAGGGAATATGGTGATGGTGCACAGGACATCCTTGTCTTACAGATGATCTTAGTGGAAAAGTTTTTAGTTTTTCACTATTGAGATTGACACTAACTGTAGGTTTGTTGTAGATGGCTTTTATTATGTTGAAGTATGTTACACTTAGCCCCAGGTTTTTTTGGGGTTTTTCACCATAAATGGATGCTGGATCTTTTTTTTTTTTTTTTGATGTTTCTTTTTTTATTTAAATATTTTATTTTATATAATTCTTACATCTTTTTTCATCTTTGCACAATGTATGAATTTTCATTTTGGTTATATTCCCCATACAATTGCACCCCCCTTATTTTGACTCTAGTCCTTCCTTTCCCCATCCTACCCTCCCCCCACCCCATATTGTGTCTCTGGTTTATAGTTGCTTACTGATTTTGATTTTTACTTTGTATTGATTAGTCTTTTTCCTGGTCTCTTATTTAAGTTTTCTAAATTCCTGCTATGAGTGAGACCATCCGGTATTTTTTCTTTTTCTTTCTGACTTATTTCGGTGAGCATGATCCCTTCTAGCTCCATCCATGTTGCTGCAAACTGCATGTGTTTATCTTTTTTGATTGCTAAGTAATATTCCATTGTGTATATGTACCACATCTTCTTCATCCAGTCATCTATTTTGGGCATTTGGGTTGCTTCCATAGCTTAGCTATTGTAAATAGTGCTGCTATAAACATAGGGGTGCTGGCGTCCTTTGGAATTACTGTTTCTGTGTCCTTTGGGTAAATACCCAGGAGTGGAATTACTGGATCATATGGAAGCTCTATGTTTAGTAGTTCATGAAATCTCCACACATCTCTCCTTAGTGGTTAGACCAGTTTGCACTCCCACCAGCAGTACAGGAGAGTTCGTTTTTCTCCACAACCTCGCCAACATTTGTTGTTGCTAGTTTTTTAAATATGTGCCATTCTCACTGGTGTGAGATGGTATCTCATTTTAGTTTTGATTTGCATTTCCCTAATTACAAGTGATGTTGAACATTTTTTCATATGCCTGTTGGCCATTTGCATTTCTTCAGAGAAGTTTCTTTTTAGCTCTTCTGCCCATTTTTTGACTGGATTATTTTCTTTATTTTTGTTGAATCTCATCAGCTCTTTGTAGATTTTTGTGATCAGTTCTTTATCGTTAGTGTTGTATGCAAAATTGTTCTCCCAGTCGGTGGGGTTTCTCTTTGTTTTGCTTATTGTCTCTTTTGCTGTGCAGAAGCTCTTTAATTTGATGTAGTCCCAGCTGTTTATCTTTGCCTTCACTATCACTGCTTTGGGCGATGTGTCTGTAAAGATGTGTTTTAGGTGCATGTCATGTAGTGTTTCACCTATATTTTCTTCTATGTATTTTATGGTTTCAGGTCACTAATACCAAAACTGAACAAGGACAAAACAAAAAAAGAAAACTACAGGCCAATCTCTCTAATGAACACTGATGCAAAAATCCTCATTAAAATGTTAGCTATCAGAATCCAACAATATATCCATAAGATAATTCACCACGACCAAGTAGGATTCATTCCAGGGACACAAGGATGGTTCAACATCCAAATATCAATCAATGTCATCCAACACATCAACAAAAAGAAGTATAAAAACCATATGATAATATCAATAGATGCCGAGAAAGCTTTCGACAAAGTACAACACCCATTCATGATAAAAGCCCTTGAAATTCTTGGGATACAAGGAACATACCTCAACATCACAAAGGCCATATATGACAAGCCAACAGCCAATATCATTCTTAATGGTGAAAAGGTGAAAGCATTTCCATTAAGGTCTGGAACAAGACAAGGATGTCCACTCTCACCACTGCTTTTCAATATAATACTGGAAGTCCTAGCCAGAGCAATAAGACAAGAGAAAGACATACAAGGAATCCAAATAGGCAAGGAAGAAGTCAAACTATCACTATTTGCAGATGATATGATAATATGCATAGAGAACTCCAAAAACTCCACAGAAAAACTAATTCAACTAATCAATCAGTTCAGTAAAGTGGCAGGATACAAAATCAACACACAAAAATCAGTAGCCTTCCTATATACAAACATTAAATCTGAAGAAGACATTTAAAAAAAATCCTTATTATCAAAACCAAAAAAAATCAAATACTTGGGAATAAATCTAACAAAAGAGGTAAAGGACCTATACAAAGAAAACTATAAAACACTGTTAAAATAAATAGAAGAAGACACAAAGAAATGGAAAGACATCCCCTGCTCATGGATTGGAAGAATTAACATCATCAAAATAGCAATTCTACCAAAAGCAATATACAGATTCAATGCTATTGCAATAAAAATTTCAATGACATTCTTCAAAGAAATAGAAAAATTATTGATGAAATTCATATGGAATCACCAAAAACCCCGAATAGCCAAAGCTTTTCTGAAAAAAAAAAAAAAATAGAAGGGAATGGAGGCATCACACTCCCAGACTTCAAACTATACTACAAAGACATAATCATCAAAACTGCATGGTATTGGAACAAGAACAGACACACAGACCAATGGAATTGAATAGAAAATCCACAAATAAATCCACAGATTTATGGTCAACTAATATTTGACAAAGGAGCAAAGAATATTCACTGGAGCAAAGAAAGTTTGCTCAATAAATGGTGCTGGGAAAACTGGGTCACTACATGCAAAAGAATGAAGCTTGACCACTACCTCACACCATGCACAAAAACCAACTCAAAATGGATGCTGGATCTTACCAAATGCTTTCTCAGCATCTATTGATATCATCTGTTTTTTATCTTTCTTGCTGTAGATGTGGTGAATTTTGTTGATTGATTTTCAGATGTTCAACAATCCTTGTGTCCCTGCTATGAATCCCACTTTGTCATGGTGCATAATCCTTTTAATGAGTTGTTGCATTTGGTTGCTAAGGTTTTATTGAGAATTTTTATCTCTGTGTTGATTAGGGGAATTAGTATGTAATTTTCTTTTTTGATAAGTCTCCTGTTTTCTATTAGATTAATGTTGGTATCATAAAATATATTAGAAAATATTCCTTCTTTTTCATTTTTTTGAGGTACTTGAGAAGAATAGATATTGGTTCGTCTTTGAAGGTTTAGTAGAATTTACTTGTGAAGTTTGTTTTTTGGGAGAGTTTTTGATTACTGTTTCAATTGCCTTGCTTGTGATTGGTATGTTCACGTTTTCTTTTCATTCAGTATTCAGTCTTTGATGGTTACATAATTCTGAGAATTTGACCATCTCTTTTAGGTTTTTTAATTTGTTAGCATATAAATGTTCATAGTCTCAATAACATCTAATTTCTAAAGCTTTGGTTGTAATTTCTCCTCTCTAATTTTTCATTCTATTTATTTGAGATTTCTCCCTTATTTTCTTAGTGAGCTTTGCTAAAGGTTTGTCTATTTTGTTTATTTTTTCAAAGAACAAGCTTTTGGTTTCATTAATCTTTTGAACGGTCTTTTTATTTCTATTTCATTTATTTCTGTTCTGATTTTTATTGTTGCTGTTTTCTACACGATTCTTGGATTTATTTATTCTTTTTCTATTTCTTCAAGATGAGAGAGAAGGTTATTAATTTGAGCTATTTCCTGTTTCTTGATATGGACCTATAAGTCTGAATATGAACAAATCAACAATACTATTATAATTAGTATGCTACATGATATTTTTTAAAGAAACTAGGAGAAGAAAAGGAAGCACCATATATTTTTAGTTTTATGAAAACATACCTTTCTTCATCTCTGATTCTCTTCATTTCTTCTTGTACATTCAAATTTCTATCTGTGTATCTTTCTTACTCAAATATTACTATTGTCAATTTATTAAACAAATGTGTTAGAATCACTATAAAGCAAGTATATGAATATTGTTTTATGCACTTGATTTTTAAATAATTTCAGAGATGAAAGGGAAAATACATGCAATTACGTTGTCTTTTATCATTACCTGCATAATTATCTTTACTTCAGTTTGGTTTTTGATATAGATTTGAATTATAATATAATATCACTTTCTTTCAGGCTGAGAAATTCATTTAGTATTTCTTGCAAGACACTTGCCAGTAAGACAGTTTCTGGTTTAGCTTAGCTAGAAATGTTTTAGTTTCTTCTTCATCTTTGAAAAATATTACTTCTGGATACAGATTTTGTTTTCTTTTCAACATTTTGACTATATTATCTCACTGCTTTGTGGCTTCCATTTATCCTGATATGACATCAGTTAATCTTATTGTGGCTACCTGTACATGGTTGTTTTCTCCCTTGCTGCTTTCATGATTTTGTCTTTGCCTTTCAGCATTTTCACTATGTGTCTGGTTGTGGACTTCTTTGTATTCTTCTGCTTCTGCATTTTTTAATTTGGGGGGATGTGAAGATTATATTAGTGTTTTTCACTAAACAAGTGAAGTTTACAGCCATCATTGCCTTAAGTACTTTTTTCAGTATCTCTTTCCATTGTTTCCAATATGCATATATTCTTCTGATTCATTGTGTCCAATATTTTAAAAATTCTGTTCCTTTTCCTTAATTCATTTTTCTTTCTGTCCTTCAAATTGCATAATCTCTATTGATCTACCTTCAAGTTTTCTGATGCTTTAATCTGAGAAGTCAATGTACTCTTGAACCCTTCCATTGAATTTTTACTTATTTTAATTTACATCTCCACAATTTCCATTTTTATCATCTCTATCTCATTATTGGTATTATTTATTTGATAGCATGTAATTTTCATACCTCACAATAACTATTACTCATGGTTTCCTTTAGTTCTTTGTAATGATATAATATTTGCTTTGACAGCTTTGTCTGCCACGTGTTCAATATTTGGGCCACCCAAAGTTCTTTTCTATTGTTTGCTTTTCCCTCCCTGTATAGGTTACATTTTCCTGTTTCTCTACAAATATTTATTTTTCTGTTGAAAACTAGACAAATAATATATTGCAGCAACTCTGGATACTGGGTCCCTTCACTTGGGGTTTGCTTTTTTTTGTTATTTATTTGGACATTTGTGTATTTGTTTAGTGATTTGGCTGGACTACTTCTGCGAACTCTATTTATCCTGCATTGTGCAGTCTTGATATCCTTTCTCAGATTAGTTTCTCCCTTTTTAATTTTCTAGCCTGTCTTCTCTAGATCACCTCTGATTCATCACAAGTCATTATTGGTCAAACATTATGCTTAAGCTCACTAAGCTAGTTAGAATTTTTCCTTTTAAAAATGAATATTTATGTAGCTTAAAGACTGTTTCTACAGCTCAGGAAAATCGCATTTTCTTCACTCTCAACTTGGGATGAATGGTTCAGAAGTTCTTTCTAGGGCCATCCCTGAAAGAATCTGCCTCTTTTGTCATACAACATTTGGTGTGCATAGTCTTCCAGATCAACAGAATGGAATGTGATATTATTCTTTGGTCTAGATCCTTAGTAATCACCATCAGGTAAGAAGAGGTATTATTAAACAAGTGTTCTGTCAGGGTTTTTGCTTAAGTGCCTTGAGCCAATAACACTTCCACCTTCTGCTGACTGATCTGTATGTGGCTTGGGGAATGCTTTCAAGTCTGCCCTATGTCCTCTTCCATGTTCATGAGTAGCACATGCACACAGCATTCCCAGCCCTCAGAGTTCACTTTGATTCCAGGAATATTCTTTTTGGCTATCTTTTTCTTTAGTTATCCCTACAAAACTCTTGGCTCCCCTGCAGTTTTACTTATAGAGAGTTACTGACTCTTAATTGCTCTCCACAAAAATGTCCATTGCTTTGGCAATACCCTTAGGAATGGAGTTTTCCATTCTCTGTTCTGAAATAGTCATTCTCCTCATGCATAGATAGTTATGGCCAGCCTATTCCATTGGGTAGATCCTCTATGTCATTGCACAAGAGCTAAGGGTAGATAACATCATGCATCTTTTGGAGTGACACCTCTGCCCTGTGAATGCTTTATGAGAGGAAGAAATAATATAGTAAACCCTGATTTTCTCACTTTACCTCTTCCAGAGGGATGTCTCAGCCATATGAGTCCACTATGGCAGGAAAAATGAGACTCTAACATTCTCCGTCACTGCTGTATATAATTTCTAAATGTATGCATAGAAGTTGTGTAGTTGGAATAATGTTATTCCTTTCAGCCATGTCTACTGGGAATAGATGTTGAGCAACAGAATAAAGTTTCTATAGCATAGACCTGTGAAGGGCAGAAAATAGGAACAATTTATAACTCAATTACCATAGATTCTGACTCTTGTTGCTGAGCTTTACTAGATTTAGTAGATTTTCTTGAATTAATGTTCCACCATTTCCTGTGTGATACATAGATCAGTTTTCAGATAATGTAAATGATTGTTTTCTATAATTTTCTCTAGTTAAGTGTTTATTGCTCTGAAGAGAAAATCTGCTGAGATTCTCATAATAACACTCCTTTCTTTAAAAAAGTTTTATTTTAATATTTGTATACTCATTTATCAATGTATGTTTGTCTATGTCTACTTTTCAACTCAAAGGCAGAGTTGAATAATTACAAAAGATCTACAAAGTCTCAAGTGCTTACTTTCTAGCCCTTTACAGAAAAAGTCAACTCCTTATTTAAATACATAGTTCCTTGAATCAATCAGCCTTCTATTTTTTAGATGCAAACCATCTCAGAGAACTGTTGGAATATAGTTGGGTTTATCAGTGATCAAAGTCATGTTATAAAATTACTATGGTTAGCAGCTCTTAGGGAAAGGGCATCCAAACTTTGCAGCTGGCTATGATCTGAGAAGTACATAGGGATTCTGGGGATTTTAGAAGAGGTAATGCCTGGGTGAAAGATTGAGGAAGTTAATTTGGACTGGCAAAAGGGAAAAATGAGGATATAGAGTGTTAATAGAGTGATGGAAGAAAGGTTTCACTGACTTTTTGAAAGAATGTTAGTGATGCCTGCACCCAGGTTCTCTTAGTGGAGTTTGAATTATTCTTGCTTGTTGGTTTACATATTTTCAACACATTGTGTTTTGATTTCAGGCGATTTACAAGAAAAAAATAAACATTTTTAATTATCTAATTGAAAAATGTACATTTAAAATTCTCTAACTGGTAAAATCCCAAACACAGCAAAAGCAGGTATTTATTAGTTTGGGGGAAGATGTCCCCCTTCCAAGCTCCTAACTCTATCTACCTTGGAGCTACAAGCGTTAGATGATTCATTTTCCCCGTGTTCTCACTGTTACCAAGATGGGACACAGCTTTTGCAAATTTAGCCCAAAAGCTGTGAAATTCCAAGCATATTTTGTAATGCTTTCTTACTCCACAGCTGTACACTTGTGTTTCTCTTAGTGTGAAAATCTC
This sequence comes from Talpa europaea, assembly GCF_964194135.1. NCBI lineage: Eukaryota > Metazoa > Chordata > Mammalia > Eulipotyphla > Talpidae > Talpa > Talpa europaea. The sequence continues at coordinate 51,957,998 of NC_140081.1, read as the reverse complement.
TCTTGTCTTCTTTCTAAGAAGTTGTACTCTGCCATGACTAAATCCCTTCTGCATACACGTGCACTTATTTTATTCACTTTTCAGACTTTCAGGAGAACTACAGAGTAGTGAAACATACTCTTTAATCTATGCAGTTGAAATTAGACAGTAGTCTTTTCTCATGGAATTTCCCTTTAACTGCATAGTGCCTCTGCTCAGACTGCTATTTTCTTGCTTCAAGGTTGTAGCTGTCTTTGAAGTAAGGTGAAACGAAAAGAACTACACACAAGTAATCCTTAATTGGGATCTTGCTTCAGCTCTCCCCCTCAATGTGGAACCTATTTTTTCCGATCTCCATCCATCTGACCTGTTTCTTCCTTTATAAAAAGAAGGTATTAGATTCCATAATTTCCAAGTTTACTTCCAACTCCACAAATTTCTAATATCTCTATAGTTGAGGTTTTGTTTTTTCAGTTGTGTTCTCTGGGTTGGATTTGTTTGGAAAGACTTCTTACTAGAAGGTGAGGATATTTCTAGCAGCACATCTAACCCAAGGAATACATTACCCATGCTCCACTCCTGTCATCCAGTTTGAGCTACAGCCTCTTCAAATCTGTTCCCATAGCTGTGAAATTCCAAGTTTGATGCATAAAACTGCATTTCTGCTCACAAATATTACATGCTCCATTCCTCACTCTTGCAATTCTTCATAGTCCTTTTGTCTCTGAATCAGCACATTCTTCCTTTAACTTTATAGCAAAGCATATGGTATAGCATCTTGCCTACTAACAGACTGCAGAAACTAGAACATACATGTCGTTAATTATAGTGAAAGTTTCATTTAATGTAGTATGTAAAGGGTTAGACTCTTGAGTTAAGTGTAATAGTTTCAAATATGCTGCTTACTTAATTTCTGGAATAGAATAAATATGAGATACTCTGACTTTTATCATCTGTCAAATGAAGATAATAATACTTGTTCCACTCCATAGAATGGTTGTGGGTGCTTACCTTAGTTAATGATGTGGGTGCAGTTTTTTTAAGTATTCAGTACAGTAATCAGAATTAGTAAATGCTTGAAACATGTTTGTCAATGATAATACAATGGATTGTTGGTATTGTCATTAAAATATTTTATTTTATTTTTATTAATCAATTTATTTATTTAGTTTACATCACTATATATGTTTCAGAGAAATAGACTCACAATTCCTCAGATGTTCATCACCACACCAACTCACCCCAGAGCACCCACATGCCTTTATCATATAAAGGAGTTTTTGTGTGATCCTTATATATGCAGAATAATACAAATAACTCAGGCTACCTCAAACCATCAATAATTGGGATGATGGAAAGAGGAATCTTTTCAGCTGGAGAAGTCAGCCAACTTACCAGTATAAACAAAGAGTTTATTTGGGGATCTCAACACAATGAATGATGAGAGGAAATCTTTGGTTCTCAGAAACACAAGTTTTGGATCTGTGCTTAGATCTAATTTAGAATTCCAAGGTGTGAAGTCAGATTCACCAAAAAGACCCCACAAAATTTCTCTTTGACTTCCCTTAAAGACTTGAAATATCCCTAAGTAAGACTGTCTGTGTATATGTCTTTGTATTCAAACTTTCATTGAGGTTCAAATGAAGCAAGAGACCTTATACATAATAGATGTTAAATATATATTTGTTGTTGTGTGTTGAAATTATAATACCATTTGATGGGATGTGGATGTGGAGCTAAAAAATCAGAACTGGAGAGGCAAATGTAGCTAAGAGGGGAGAGGAGATAAAAAGCTGAAAATTGGGTAACAATGTAACCATGTCTTTGCATGCTTTTCTGTATCACTGGCCTGAATGAAGACAAAGGTGTATGCTTATGAAATCTGGCTTAGAGCGAATGAGAAATTAACATCTCAAATGTCAAATTTTGTGCACCCAGATGAAACAACTTTATGGGTTATTTTTTCACTAATTTATTTTTATTTTTTTGGATGGGAGGTAGAGCTCAGAAAAATACCCTGCATTATTTTCCTAATATTCCCTCTTGTCTCAGGATAGTTTACTGAATGTAATGGAAGTCCTATCAGAGTAACTATAATCATTAGGATAACTTTAGGATAATTTTGATTGAATTTCTTAAATTTAATTTTAAAGATTTTACAGAAAGATTGTCACAGAATTTACTTGGTTTCTCTTTATTACTCTTTATTATTATTCTCTTTATTACTCTTTATTCTCTTTATTACTCTTTATTATTCTCTTTATTACTCACATCATTTCCATTTGAGATGCAGTACTTGAAACGTCAAGGTTTTGAAAATGCTATTTAAGATACTTACTGGATTTTACATTCTGGCCTGAACTTTCATATTCTCTCTTAGAGAGCTCAGTTGGTTGATTGCTTAGACTTCTCTAATTGTAGGTTTGAAGTTCTGGAAAATACAGTTATGAGCCTTGAAGTTTTTCAGATTGCTATCAGGTCTCTGTAAGTACTCAATCTTTTGCTAATTTTAAAATTGAAGAGGCGATTGTTTCTGTATTTAAGCTATTTGTCAGGTTGAAGATTGTTTAGTGGAGTGCCCAGCTGTGTTTGAGGAAGAGACTGATATAAATGCAGGTGGTGAAGAGTGTTATAGAGAACTTTTTCAACGGGTTCAAAATCAAGGATTGCAGCATAATAAGTTAAACTCATTGCTTTAGAAAAATTGATCAAAATTTATTTGTTCAGTTTTGTGGGTGTTTGGAGTTATACTTCAGCATACATTGAGTTTACCTCATAAACTTGTGGCTAAAAAGATTTTCAGTTTTTCACTTGATTATTAAACTTAAGATTCTGTAGATTCATGGAGTGGGTAAAAAAGTGAAGACATATGGATTGAAAAAAGTGCAAATTCAACACATTGCTTAACTAATCCTGATAGAAACACCAAAATAGTTTGTAAAATGGGAAAATATATACTTTTCTTCCCATCCAAATAATAATTGTCCTTTATACTTCAAGGACCCTGTCAAAGTTTCATCCATTGAATCCAACAATTGTCAATCACTTAGCCTTTGGTATGATCTTAACCTCATTTGCAATGTTTCTGTGTAATGCTCACTATTTCTTTCTAAGTATGTACCCTATTTCAAATTATATGGTGAATTAGCTTCTGAAGAACACACATAGCCTTTTATAAACTCATTTAGAATCTACTGATGGACTAAGTGGCTGAACAAAGCTCTATGGGTCTCAGAAATGAGTAAAAGTGGAAAGGATATTCATTTTTTTATAGGATGGGCAAAATGAAAAAAAAAGTTTCATTTCGGGGAGGGTCACAGACTCCAAAGAGGTTGCCATATATTTTCCCAGTAGCCTTTATGCCAACTTACATGTTTTCAGCCCTGATGTGTGTAATGGGAGAACAGCTTTCCCTGTTCACTTTCCTCACTCTGTCAAAAGTGGGGCCAAAGTTTATCTTTGATTAGGGCAATCTGGCCAGTAGAATAGACTTGAGTAATTTGGATCATGATGGGCGATTTGGATTCATGATGCCATGCCTCTCTGGTAAATTTATTACCCAGTAAATTCTCAAATATATACTTTTCTTCGTTAACAGCTAAATACAAATGAGTTTGAAGTGTTTAATATCATATATTCACTTTCATTGTACTAGTTACACATGAAGGGGGTTTTTGTTTTAACCCAAGGAAGTGATGTTATATCCTGTTTTTGGCAGTGGTTTATGAATAGCAACCAAAGTTCATTGCTCAGCCAACTGAGAGTGTAACCTGAAACAAGTAAGATAATTGGTTCATAACTTCTTCCATCTAGTGCCACTGACAATTATAAGAAATGCAGAATATAAGCCATTTTAAGACCAAGAGTTTTGAAATAATGCAAAATAAAATATATGTGTACTTGCGACTGTGCAAGGATAGGCTGTCATCCTAACAATACTGTAATGGTAATGATTAATAATGATCACATTGTGATGGTGCCAGAATATAGAATAATAAAGAATCTCAGCCTTAAAGTGTTAATGGAGCTACTATCAATACCTTAAAGTGCTTGCATTATGTGAATCAATCATGTCTTTATTGATAATTGAAATTTACACTAAAACTAATATTAGTCCCAGGTTTGAACACTTACTATTACTGTGTATTGGTCACCTTGCTTGATGCTTTATGAATAGCATGCATTATGTCATTCAAAGTATGTGCTGGAAAAAAACCAAAATATGTACTGGAAATTATGCTATCATTCCCATTTTTAAAATGAGGAAACAAGAAAAGTTAAGTTGCCTAAAATCATACAGTCAATAGGTACAGTAGCAGGTCCTTTTTATAGACCCTACCCACTTACCATTATGCTGTATTTCCAAGCCTGCATCAAGATAGAATTCAAAAAGTCACAACACAAGATTTCTTCTCTCTAGAAACTTGCAGACCAGTTGGTGAGGCATGACATACAACCAGAAATATTCCAAGGATGTGATAATAAATGCTCAGTTATAGAGTTCTAGCTTTAAGTGCTTTGGGCATCCACATATTCCAACTTAGTTCAAGGCATTTCTCCAAATCATATGAATGGAAATTGGGCTGTTTTAATTACATTGAGGAGTCACCTAGTAATAACAAAAGACAAAGAAGAAAGTTATGAACATTTGTTGCCAGCTCACTATTGTATTAGTACACAATTTCAATTCAACCCAAGATAATATTTGTTAGAGATTATTTTACAAAGAAGAACAATTTAAATTCAGAAAACTTCATTTCCCAGAATACCCCAGAAGAAAGTAGTAAAGCTAAAATTTGGATTTAGGTGTATCTGATTCCAAAACCCTGGAAAGAAATATGTTACAGTGGGATGAGCACATGGAATGGCATTGTTCCCATTATAAAAGTAGAATAACAATAATACCAACTACCTTATTGTTATTATAGCATTAAATCACAGAGTTAAAATAACATTGTCTATTCAATTTTTCAACCTTTCAGATAAGTTTATAAAGTAAATGAAATGATGCATGAAAAGTGTCTAGTATAAAGTAATTGGTAAATTGTAGGTATTGTTATTTTGTGAATTAATACAAGAAAAGGATTCATGGTGATGAATTATTTTGAAACACTTTGATTTGATGTATTTTATTTTTAATATTGAAGGTAAAGTTGAAACAAATCTTAGTGTATTTAGGCAATGTCTGTACACTTTTTTAAAAAAAATTGGGAAGATTTTTGTAGATAAAATTCAGAAAAATGGAAAATTCAGACTTTCATTATTTATTTAACAAGAATATGTCTTTTTGCAAAGTATATGTACAATGAAAATTTTAAAATAATGAAAATTTTAAAATAAATTGAAAAATTGCAAAAAAAGGAAAGTTATTTCCTCCTCCTCAATTGGGAGGATTAACATTGTTAAAATGACCATCTTACCTAAAGCAATACACAGATTCAATACAATTCCAATCAAGGCTCTATTGGCATTCTTTGAAGAAATAAAACAAACATTAATTAAATTCATATGGAACTTCAAGGATTCCCAATAGCCAAAGCAATCACACAAGAAAGAAGAGTGTTTGTATCAAAATCCCAGACTTCAAACTGTACTTGAAGCTATAGTAATCAAAGTACTATGTGTCTGAGAATTATGGAGACTACACATGAGGAGAAAAATCAAATACTGCACAAAAATTAGCAATGATGTAGGAAATAAAAATAAGTTAATAAAAATAACTAAAAAAAAAATAATATGGGTCCAGAATGAAAAACAGACACACAGACCAGTGGAACAGATTTGAGAGTCCAGAAATAAGCCCACACATGCATGGACAGTGAACCTACAACAAAGGAGCCGGTGATCTAAACCTGGAGTTCAAGAAATACAAATGATTGATAGGCACATGAACAAATGCTCATCATCAGGCAAACGCAAATCAAAAACACAGTAAGATATCATCTTACATCTATAAAAGTGGCTTATATAAGAAAGAGAAGAAACATGTGTTGTTGAGGCTTTGGAGAAAATGAAATCATAGTCCACTATTGGTGGGATAAACTACCACAGTCATTATAGAAAATAATATGGAAATTTCTCAAATTTAATGGAAATATCATCTCATCAGCTGTTATACTTCTGGGTATTTCTGGAACAATATGAAAATACTATTACAAAGAGCATATTCACTCATTTTAATTGCAGCATTAGTATTAATAACCAAGATATGGAAATTCCGTAAACGGTCATTGATGAATGAATGGATGAAGAAGAAATGCTGCCAGTAAACAGTGGAATATTACTCAGCTATAAAAATTATGAAATTTTGCCATTTGAAACATGAAAGGAACTAGAGAGCATTCACTATCAAGTCAAATTGATAGACATACACCATGTGATTTTACACATATGTGGAGGGCAAAAATATAAACCAATATATAAACAAGAGAAGACAAAAAGAAATTCTTAGATATTAGAACAAACTGGTAATTACCAGATGGGAAAGGTGAAGGTCATGAGCAAATTGGACAAAGGAATCAATTGTATGGTGGTGAACAAAACAAGACTTTGGGTGGCAATCATAATGTAGTATATACAGATGTAAAATTATCATTCTGTATACACGAAAATTATGTAATAATTGATTTAATTTTAGATTTATAATCATTATTGTATTATTTTTTACAGAGGTAATGTAGGTTTACAAAACTGTATATGATTTAAAGGCACAGGTCACTCCTCTTCACATGTATGTTACCACTCCACATTCACGACCAAAGCACCCATCACCCTCCATCATAATCCATTGGGCCTTCACCCCAATTTGTTCTTCAACCCCACCCTTGGTAGCCTCAATTCTACAGTCCGATTTCTAGGGTTTGTTTTGATTTAGTTTTGTCTGTTCCTTTCCATTATCTAATTCCATGTATCAGTAAAATCATTCAAAATTTTTCTCTTATTTCACTTAATTCCCTCTAGTTCCATCCACGTTCTTGTAAATGGCATGATTTCTTCTTTTTTTTTGTATCTGAGTCGTAGTCTATTGTGTATATATAACATATCTTCTCAATTCATTCATCTGTCATTGGGCACATAAGTGGTTTTCATAACTTAGCTATTGTAAATACTGTTGCACTGAACATACAAGTGCATATATCCCTTCAAATTAGTGTTGTTGCATTCTTCTTGTAGATGCCTAGAAGTAGAATTGCTGGATTATCTGATGGATGTATTTTTATTTTTTTCTTCTTGCCCTACTTTTAATCCTCCCACCCACCATATGGCTAGTTATGTCTGTCCTCTTTTTTCAGGCTTTATCGGAATTAATTTTGCCTTATGAGACAAGACAATACAGTCAATGACTATTAAATGAAAAAGTCTGGATTTCCACTTTGTAATATTTTGAGGAGAATGTTACTCTATTATTTTAAATATTAATAATATGATTTTTTATCTTGTCTTTTTCACTTTAAATTTTATTTGTTTTCTGGTATTTTTTTTTCTTTTTTCCCCCACCAACATCCCTTATACCTTTTTGTCCCTTTCTCTCCCTCCTCTTTCTTAAACTTATAGCTCTTATGGTGTTTATTGATTTCCAATGGCTTTGAAAGTGTTTTGTTATCAAATTTTCTTCTATGTAAATGTTCAATATTTGTTTCTATTATTCCAACTTGTTTTATTTCACAAAATTTTCTCAGACTCCTACCATTTTTTTGAAGATGGTTGTATTTCCTCTTTTCTTATGGGATATGTAGTACTCCATTGTGTGAATATAACACTTCTTCTTGATTCTATCATCCCTTAATGGATATTTAGGCTGCTCTTATGTCCTATCTATTGTAAATAATGCTGCTGTGGACATTGAGGGACATAGAAGTTTTTGTTTTAATGATTTCATATTATTTGACTATATGCCACAGTAGGATTGCTGGATAATAAGGTATTTCCATTGTTAGATTTTTTTTGAATGAAGAAATATTTTATTTATTTTTTAATGAATTATTTTATTTTATATAATTCTTACATAATTTTTCATTTTTGCACAATGTAATTCCATTGTTCTATTTTTAAGGTAAATCCAGATTGCTTTCCATAATGTTTACACCAGTTTACATTACCAACAATTATGTAATAGAGTTCCCATTTCTCTGCATCCTCTCCAATACAATTTTTGGAAATCTTTTTAATATGTGCCATTCTCAAAGATATGAATGGAATCTCATTGTGATTTTAACCTGTATTTCTCTTTTTGGAAGCAATGGTGATTTTTTTTTCATATCTGTTGGACTTCTGTATATCCTCTTTGTTTAATTGCCTGTTCATATATGATGTCCATTTATTAATTAGGTGTTTGATTTTTGTTGAATTGCATGTTTTTAATATGTCTTGGTTATTATCCCTTATTAAGTTATATATTACATGAATATTTTCTCCCATTCAATAGGGCGCCTTTTTAATCTTCTTGTATTTTCTTTTGCTGAATATAATTTTTTAACTTGAGGTAATAAATTGTTTATTTTCTTTTAATTTTCTTTGCCACAAGGGTGAATTCATCATAAAACCTCTTTATCATTCATGTCATGGAATGTATCATTAATGTTTCTTCTATGGATTATATTGTTCCAAGTCTTATACATAAATCTTGAATCCATTTGCAGTTTATTTTTGTGTATGGGGTTAACAAATGATCTGTTCTCATTTCTTTATGTGTAGTTTTCCAATTTTCCCAGCAGCATTTGTTTGAGACTGTCCTTCACCCATTGTATGGTCATAGCTACTTTGTCATGTTTTTTGAGGTAATAATGTTGAATGAAATCAGTCACAACGTGAAATGACAGATTTTGGATGGTCTCATTAATCTGCAGAATATGAATACACACACAAAAAAAAACAATTAAACACAAACAATGGAAGAAATGAAAGTTTGAACTAGGCAAAAAAAGATAATGGTTACCAGAGGTAATAGGACAAAGGATGGAGGGAATGGGAGAGGGAGGCCAGTGGGGTATGGGTAGGGTGGTTTGGTGGTGGGAATAAGAAAAAAAAGACATAAGTGGTAAGAAAATAAGAATAAATACACAAATAAAACAGTATCATGTAGAAGTCTGTCTTATTTAATAATGGATCATTAAAAAATAATTCACTTCTTCAATATATTTTGGTTACCTGTTATGTGTAACATAAGGTACATGGGAGATAAGATTTTGAATAAAACAGGTATATTCCTTTCCTTTTGCAGGCATTTAAAATCAAGAAACAATGACCAAAAAAAAAAAAAAGAAAAGAAAAAAGAAAAAGCCAAATCAATGATTTCAATGTTTTCTAAACATTCTAAACACATATGCAGAGTTAGAAGCATTAGTAAAATTTATTAATGGTTTGAAAAGTAATTTCCAAGTAAGCCCCATATCATATCTTAACAAGATTGCTTAACCCATGTCTTCTTGACAACGCTAACTTAAAAAGAAAAAAAAATTAAGTTATGGATTTTTATATGTTGATTTTGTGACCTGTCACTGTATTGTATTCATCTATTGTTTCTAATACATTTTTGATGGCATCTTTCAGATTCTTTATATATAATATCGCCTGCAAATAGTAATAATTTCACTTCTTTTCCAACATGAATCCCCTTTATTTCTTATTTTTCCCTGTTAGATTTGGCCAAAGGCACTAATACAAAATTAAACTGAAGTGTTGACAATGGAAATCCTTTGCTTGTTTGTAATGTTAAAGAGAAAGCTTTAATTTTCACCATTAAGCATAATATAAGCTGTTGGTTTATAATATACATCCTTTATTATTACATTGACATTGGTTCCCATCTTGTTTAGCATTTGTTATCATAAATGTGTGATGAATCTTACCAAATATGTTGCCTACTTCTGCTCATATTATCATATTATTTTTATCTTTCTTTTTGTTACTACATATTACATGAATTTATTTATGTATATTAAACCATCCTTGCATCTCTATGAGATACAGACATCAAAGTGGTTATAAGAAAATTAAGGCAGTAGAGGGAAAAATATACTGAGAAATAAAAACAATGAACAGAAAGTTGAAATTAAAGCTCTAAGTAAGAAAACTATGGAGATTGAGGATATAAAAAGAGCAACAGGGACTCCCTGGTGGCCTAGAGGTTAAGTCTTAGCACTATCACTACTGTGGCCTGAGTTTGATCTCCAGCCAGGGACCTAACCCTCATGGTACTCAACACCCAACCCCGAGGACTTTCTTCCATATAGAGAGATGCTACCATAAAATAAACATTGTGATAGGGGAAGTTAAAAAGAAAATAACACTTTAAAACATATGTTCTATGACATTGTTGAATTCATACTGTAATTCAATAAGCATAAAGTCTCCCCTGGTGTAGGCCATAAATGAACTATTCTGGTAAATGTAGAGGAAGTTGCTGAGCGCACTTGATATGACAGCTGATTATAGAATGCAAGATAAATGTTGTAATTAGTAGTTTTCAAGGTATTAATTTGTTAGATATGCTGATATTAAAAAGTCATTTCCACTCATTTTTTTTTTCTGTCAAAGAGAGGTCTTTTTTCTTCCTTCCGTGTATTCATTATTTGAAGACATCACTGTACAGAGAAGGACTGTCAGTGTCTGTTCACATCAGAGATACTGAGAAATCCCCTTTGCAAATATTTTTTATGACCAAACCTACAGGCTCTGAAGTCAACAAACTTAATTAATTTTACACTCCATTCTTGTCAATAATTTACTGTGTCACAATTGGCAAGCCACTTAACACTTTCTGATCCCCAATTCTTTCTCTTAAAAGCTGATGTGAGGATAAAATGTGGTAAACTTTTTAAATACCTAGCAATGTAACTGTCACAATAAATAATCAGAAAAACTAATAGCATAATCGTATGAACATGAAGAACCATATGAATATGAGGCAGAAAAATCATAAGTTCCACCCCAATATACCCACCCTTTTAATTCATATCTCAAATGATTTACGTAAAATGAAAGGCCTTCTGGTATGGGACATAGTCTTAGCTGTGCAGAATTGCAAGAACAGAAGGAAATACTATGAAAGAAAAATATTAACTTGCTGGGATATTTTATTGAAACAAGCCTTATATCATTTTCAGTGGTAAAGCGTCTTGTCTGGAAAGCAAGAGGCGGAATTATTTCTGTCCTTGATCGAAACAAGTGCCCTTTGCAGTAGTCACATTAAACCAACCAACTTGTAGGCAATGATATCTGTGTTTTCTGCAGAGAGAGGTTTTCTTAACAGATATAGTCATATTATCCCATTCAAATAATCACTTTTCTTTTCAGTGTGATTTGAGTATACAAAGCATAATAAAGAAATAGTGGAACTTTGTAGTTCTTCTTACACAGCCTTGCTAGCATTGCAACCTCTTTGCTGTTTGTCATAATGGAAAATAATACATATCTTTACTTAATCAGAAATTCAAGGAAAATGTAACTTATTTAGGTTGGCTAGTAAAGGATAATTATAGGATACTATATTCTGAAAGTAAGAGACAGACTGATGTAGAATTTTCTGACTGTGGTGAAAAGTTGGGCTTGTTTTAACAGTGTGATCAGAATCCACTGGTGTCTTTTAAGCACCATATGTGCATGACCTGATTCATATAACTAGAAATGGATTTTCTGATGCTTCAATGAAGAATGGGTTCTAAGGACCAAGAAGGGAGTGATGATTCCATTAGGAAGGTTATAGTAAAATAATTTAGAAAATGTATAAAAACATAGAAAAGAATGCTCTGCATACCCCAGCTGCATGCTGCTCCACAGGCCCACTCCCATTGCTGCCTTCCCCACAGCTGTGGGTCCCGCTTGGGCCACCACTTCCTGTCGGCTGCCACCACCCAGGCAGTGGCAGCCCCAACCAGCAGCCCAAGGTCTTCTACATCCAGATCTTCACAGATAATGAGTGGCACGAAGCCCTCCACAAGAAAATGTTCCCCATGGTCAATCCATCCCATGCCCTGGGGAAGTTATCTGCAGGCTAAAAAGGACAAGGAAGTTATGGACTGAGGAGCAGTGAAGGCTGCACGGGCTGCCTTCCATCTGGTTTCCACCTGTTGTCACATAGACGCGTCTGAGAAGAGCCGGCTGCTGCATTCACCGCCTGGCGGATCTGACTGAGCGGGACCCGGCCTATCAGGTTGCCTTGGAGACTCTGGACAATGGCAAGCCCTACATCATCTCCTACCTGGTGGATTTGGACATAGTCTTCAAATATCTGTGGTATAAGGCTGGCTGGGCTGATAAGTGCCATGGGAAAACCATTGCCATGGACGGGGACTTCTTCAGTAAGACCCACCATGAGCTTGTGGAGTGGTGTGGTGGAAAGATCAGTGGGTGGAACTTCCTGCTCCTGATCCAGGCCGGGAAACTGGGGCCGCCTTGGCAGCAAGGAATGTAGTTGTGATGAAGGTGGCAGGACAGACTCCACTAACCGCCCTCTATTTGACCAACTTGATTAAAGAAGCTTGCTTCCTCCTAGCGAGGTCAGTATTATTCCTGGATTTGGCCCCACGGCTTTGGGGCCACAGCTTTGGCCCCACAAAGTGGCTTTCACAGGCTCCACTGAGGTTGGCAGCCTGATCCAGGTTGCTTCCAGGAACAGTGACCATAAGCAGGTGATCCTGGAGCTGTGGGGGAAAGAGCCCCTACATCATGTTGGATGCAGACATGGGCTGGGCTCACATCGCCCTTTTGTCAGTGAGGGCCATGCTGCTGTGAGGGCTCCTGGACCTTGTCCAGGTGAGTTGTGGAGCATAGTGTCACCCAGGCCAGGTCTTGGGTGGTGGGGAAGGGAGCAGAGACTACAGGTGGAAGAAACTCAGATTTACAAGGTCCTTCCCTATATCAAATCCAGAAAGGAAGAGTGGACAAAGCTGCTGTTTGGAGGAGGAGCTGTTGCTGACTTGGCGACTTCATTCAGCACTTTGCTGAATGAAGATATGCAGATCATATGCATGATCATGGCAAAAGAGGAGATCTGTGGGCCACTGATGCCTGAAGTTCAACACCATAGAAGAGTTGTCGGGAGAGCCAACAATCCCAAGAAAGGGCTGGTTGCCACCATCTTCACAAAGAACTTGGACAAGGCCAAGTTGTCTGTCCCAGGCCCACAAGGTGGGAACTCTGTAGGTCAACTGCCATGATGTGTTTGGGGCCCAGCCACCATTTGCTAGCTACAAACTGTCTGGGAATGGCTGAGAGCTGGAGGAGTACAGCCTGTGTGTATACACAGAAGTGAAAACCGTCACCATCAAAGGCCCTCAGAACTAATAAAGAACCACTAACAAAAGTTTCCCTACTCATCCTGTGGCAGAAAGGTCAATGAGATTAGCATCCACACCAAGAAAAAAGGCCCTTATATGCTAAAAGTCTCAAAAGAGAAATTCTTCCTCAAACTCTCTTGGATGAAGAAAGTCCCAGTATTTGAAATGACAGATAGGGCATGTGTGAGGTAAAGAGTATTTGAAAAAACCTCTAAACTTCAACTATATATATAGTGCCTTTGGGGGAGGGGTTTCAAAGACAGATTAAAATACCTCAACCTGTCCATCTGACACACTTTTGTAACTTTAAGAGGAAAGAACAAGCTATTGCTTACATTTCTACTAACCTGGAGGCAACAGCTGCTTTGCTTTGTATTCTGTACTAAAACTCATTAAAAATCAATGCTGCTCTTCAATAAATAAATAAATAATATAAAACAGAAGAGAAAAGAAAATATTTTTGTTCTGAGATAGCCACTATTAGGACTCTGGTATGTTTTCTTCCCATACCTTTATGAACAAAATGAAATTGCAGTATGTACTTTGTTTCACAGCCTGAATTTTGCATTAATGTTTGGAAGCCATTTTATTTATTTATTTATTTATTTATTTTTTAATTTATTTAACAATGGCTTATAACACTGTACATGATAATGTAGGGGTATAGAATAACACCCTTCATATGTATGGAGCCATTTTATTATTATTTTTTATAGAGGCATGTTTTTATTTATTTATTTGTTTATTTGTTTGTTTGTTTTGTTTATACATGCACTGGGTACAGTCAGAAGCACGGGAGGGTGAGAGAATTCACCAGAGCCAGAGCTGGGAGCAGAGCAGGCAGAAGGACCGAAGTACACTGCTGAGGGGAGCAGCGGGCGGCAGGAGAGGTCTGCGCGCCATGTGGGACCCTCCTCCGGTGGCCGGGGAGCAGCCGGGGACCGAACCGGCACCGCAGAGGCGCGGGCAGCTTCGCAACCCAGCGCTCAACCGCTGCGCCACCGGGGAGGCCCTGTATGAAGCCATTTTAAAGAGAAATTTCTGGAAAAAGAAGAAAAAAAGTAATAGATATTTCCTACTCCCAGTTTAACTGGATTTGATTTTGTTCCCTAGTTGCCTCTCACTATTTGTCCCCTGGCTATGGTACCGCTTCTTATGTTCTACTTGAGGTCACATAAGTGGAGAATGAAGGAGAGGGTGGGCTGACTATAGTATCAACAGATGTAAGACATAGCATCCTTTAGTCTTTGTTTCTTTGATATAAATTTCTGTAGAGTTTTCTCTCATCTGCCCTCAAGATTTACTACTTCCCCATGCTACACACACTTGTATCATTGTGTCTTGACTTTTCTGAGAACATCTGACATTCCTTTTCAGAGCCACTATATGGAAGAGAACTGGAAAGGATCAGAGAGACCATGAAGTGTTCATCTTTCTCATTTGACATAAGAGGAAACTGAAGTCTGGCAAGGGCTAATGCTTTGATTCAGGCCACAGGAATTGAGCAACAGAACATGAACTAGATGGATCTTGGGTCTCTGACCTTCCAGGACAGTGCTCTTTCCTCTGTGGTGGGTTCTTTTCACATAATTATCATAACAAAGTCAGGACCAGAGAGGAAACTGAAAATAGGACAGAACCCAGACCTGGCATACTGTAAGTAATTTGAGTTCTCTTTGGAGGTAATTATTGCCATTTTGCTGACTTAAGTTTAGTTTGGGCCCAAGGTATGGTGTAGGGAGATCTGGGGAAGTTATTTCTTTCTACAACTTTATTATAGTGAATTTCTCTTTCATTCTTTCTTCTTCCTTTCCTTCCCTCATTCCTTCATTCCAGTTCCCATCCTTCCATCTCTCTTTCTAACATCTTTTCCAACTTTATTTCATTTGTATTCTTGTTTTCACTTTGTATTTTTTTAATAGTATTCCATTGTTTATATGTAACACATCTTTTTTTTTTTAAGATTTCTTTATTTATTTATACAAGCACTGGGTACAGTCAGAAGCATGGGAGGGTGAGAGGATTCACCAGAGCCAGAGCGGGGAGCAGAGCAGGCAGACTGACGAAATACACTGCTGAGGGGAGCAGCGGGCGACAGGAGAGGTCTGCGCGCCATGTGGGACCCTCGCAGGTGGCCAGGGATCGAACCTGCGCTGCAGAGGCTGCGGGCAGCTTCACAGCCCAGCGCTCAACCGCTGTGCCACCAGGGGAGGCCCTCACTTTGTATTTAGATTGTTTTTAAATTATAAAATATTTCTTGAATAATAGAACTAAAAATACAAATAAACTGATAATCATGGTTGCCAGCAGGTATAACATCAGAGGATTAGGATACAGAATGGAGGTCATGATTATTTCATTTCTATTTAAAATTTTAATTTTTTAGTATTCATGTATTCATAAATCTAATTAATATAAAATAAATTCAGACTATGGGTTTCTTGGTGGTGGGTGTGGTGTGGTAACATACACCTGAAGAGTGTGATCCTTTAACACTAAATCATATATAGCGTTGCAAATCAATGTTACTTCAGTTAAATAAATTTTAAAAAATAGGTCAGAAATTTAAAGTGATTTAATTATCAGTGTTGGAATATAGGTGGTTATATTTTCTTTATAATTTAGAAAATATTTGTAATTATTGAGGTAACATTGGTTCATAATATTGTATGTGATTTAGGGGAATAGGTTCACACCTCCTCAGATGTATGTATGTTACCACACCACACCCACCACCAAACCATGCTTACTACTTTATAGTAGATCATTGGGCCCCATAACCTCCTTTGTTCCTATCTCCACATTTCCTTCCAGTAGCCTCAATTCCACAGTCACAATTCTAGGATTTCTGTTGATTTAGTTTTATCAGGTCCATTGTGTTGTTTCCCTATATTGCACATGTGAGTGAAATCATCTGTTATCTCTCTTTCTCCTTCTGACTTAATTCACTTAACACAATCCTCTGCACAAATGCTAGAGCTTAGAACGTTATCTAGCTAGTAGCTTATTGATCTCCAGACAAAACAAACCCATGAAAGTAATATGAGACCAAGGAGAAAAATGATCCCAAGAAGAGGGAGTAAATACAGAATGCCACATTAGAACTGGAACTAGAGTGGAAGTGAGGGCAAGAACAGATTTCCTGGCTATTAGTGAAAGCTCGCAAAGGTGGCATTATAAACATCTTCAGTGAAATTCACAAATGTCTAATTTTACCAACACTTTATTGAATTCACTGGAAATAAAAGATACAATTCAGGATATAGTTGGTAGAGGGGAAGAGTAACTGACCTTGTGAGATATTTATCTTCATTTTGCACCTACTCTTTCACAGCTCCACTTCCAGAAAAGAAAGCATTAATTACCCTTTGTTAAAGCAACAACCACAACATCAAAGAAAAAAAGCAATTAACCTTTCCCAAATATTTTGAAATTTTTTATATTTATTTTTATTTCTTTAAGATCCTTATTTTTTTTCCATAATATAGGATTTCTCCCCTTAGGTACAGTCACCATTGTTTTTCCATCACCAAAGTGCCCACAGTCCTCAACCACATTCTACCCAACTCTCCTCCTGAGTGTCTCAGATCTATGGTTTGCTTTCAAGAGTCAGTCTTACAATTTTTTGTGATATTTTCTTTATTTATTTAGATTCCACATATATGTTTAATATACAACTTACAAACATATTTTACAGAACTACAAATGTCAGTCTAATGGAATATGGTCCCCTACTTAACTGAGAGCCAGCCATACTTTATCACCACTTGTTTTCAACAAATTCAACTAATCTGCCCAGATACAGTGACTCTAATGCGATATGTTTCATTGCATATGTATATCAAATAATCACACTGTACACTTTTTTCCTCAATAAAGTTGGGGGAGCAAAGAAATCATTTTTAAGGTCCTTATATCCTAGTGATTGTCTCATTCCCTCTGTTAAAAGCAGAGGAAATGAGAACATAAACCTTGTAACATTTATCAATATCAGCTTTATATGGGACTAGTCTTTTAGATATCTAAATAATCACTGTATATTTTCTTCTAAGTCAATAAATTATTGAACACTTATTTTTTGCATAAGGCTGAGAGAAATAGTAACTGTGAGATTATTAATATCCCTATAAGAAATTGGGCTCAATTTCAATATGCTGTAAAGTACAACATACTGCATTGTCCTAGATGTGTAACCTCAACGACTTTACTGTGTACAGGAGATGATACAGCTTTATAGCAAAGAAGAATTTAAGCTGAATCTTAAATAATTTGTAATTTTGGACAGATGGAGGGGAGGAGAAGTGACGTACATGCTGGGGAAACAATATGAGCAAAAGCAGAAAGAAATGTGGTCAAAGTTTCTTCAGTCAACTTTCATTTTTTCATATTTCATATTTGTAGATTTGATTATCCAATATGTTTAGTGAGGCTAGGAATCATAGAATAGCATTTAATAAAAGAAGTACTTTGAGGGCCTCCCCTGGTGGCGCAGACAGTTGAGTGCAGCGCTGTGAAGCTGTCCCCAGCCTCTGCAGTGCTGGTTCGATCCTGGCCGGTCAGCGTGGGTCCCACATGGCGCAGCAGACCTCTCCTGTCTCGCCCACTGCTCCCCTCAGAAGTGTATTTCATCAGTCTGCCTGTTCTGTTCCCCACTCAGTCTCTGATGAATCCTCTCACCCTCCCGCTCATCTGGCCTGTACCCCGGTTCTTGTATAAATAAATAACTAAATCTTTAAAAAAGAAGTAATTTGAACTTTTTAATGTTCTTCAACAAATCAATTCATGCCCAAACAATGCTGTAGATAACCTATTCCTGCCCTCAGTTTTCCCCTTTAAAACTGTAGGTTCCTCTGGAATTGTTTCAAGTTCATTCCTTCCCAAAGTGCTGGAATCCTGATTTCCATCTGCAGAATTCATCCATAGGAAACACCATGTTGTAGTGCATGTTTATTGTTTCCCTAAGGCTAATCTTTGATATTAGAATTCTTTAGAGATCCTTAGCCCTAATGATAACTCCCTAAATAACTCAAGATGGGGTACACAGTTCCTTCTGTTACCCTCAGTGTCCTTAGTCATTATTGCCTTGACTCTTAAACTACTTCAAATCTTCATATTTTCTATGAGACTAATAAGTTATTTAAAATATTTTAATAATAGCCTCTGTGTTGTTATGGTTTTATGGAGGGGATATATTTCCTTTCACTGATTCCTTGCTTAATACTACCTCTTCCTATGTCTTTATATTTTAATAATTATAGTTTAAAAATAATTCTCATTTGCATTTCTTATTCTTTCCTTTTTTAAAAAACATACTATATAATATATTGGCAGTAGATAAATAAAATACAATTTACACATATTTATTTACTTGATTGAAGGCTTTATGGTACATAAAAAGTTTTGGATAGTTATTCTAGGCTTTGTCCATGCTGACTTCAGTTGTATTTGGGTTTTTTATGCCCCAGATTGCTCAGCTGCTGCTTAACATTACCATTAGTTTGATTTATTTCAGACTTAAGGTGTGTACTGTCATATAAAAATCTTGTTTTTGATTTCTTCTCTGGCAGTTCTTTCCTGGATTCTTTGCTTTGCATAATTATAGCCACAATGGAACCAGCATCCTAAAGTCACCAAGAAAATTCTTCCTACTCCAAAATCATATGAACTTTTAATCCTATCAGTAAACAAATGATGTCTAAGCGCAGCCACAACACATCCTAATGAACAATATAATAGCAAATCCCGTGCACAGGGAATGTTTTCAACATCTGAAATTTGTAAGAACTCAAAGGACTACCAAATAACAAAACAAAGTAACAAAACCAAAAAACATGAAACATTCCCTTCCTTGGCTCACCTTACTCCTGCCTGGTAGCCATCGGGAATGAGTTCCACCTCCAACCCTGCCTTCTAACTCTTTTGTATTGGATCTTTACAAAAATCCTTTGAGTAGAAAGGACAGAGACTATTATCACCATACTGCAGATGAGGAAATGGCATCAGAATGGAAAGGTGCTTTGTTCAATATCACAGTTACAAAAAAAAAAAAGAAAAGATACAGTACTAGATAGAACTAAACTCCATCTAAGTATTATCAATCAGTTACACTCAAACTTGTCATTCTTGGAGCTCCTACACGCCAGTATTTTGGGGAATGTAGAGTAGGGAAGTGGGGTTGACAATATACCTGACCCTAAAAATGCTGGACCAAGGTGACTGCATATAGTACCTCCTCTCAAATTATAAGTAAATTGAAGCTTTCTGGGGGAATTCTGACAACTTTAAAATTGTTGGTAAACTAGTCTGTTTTCTGTGATTCTCTAGCTCTTTGGATAATGTTCATTATTTATTGTAACAGTAGCCCAAGTTAGAAAAAAATCTCAAACAAGGCTTCACATTCATAGGGGAATTTTTCCCAGGTGCTCTTAAAGAGAAAGGTAGCAATAGCCAGAGTGAGCAGATATTTTCTTGAAGAGCATTATAAAAAATGGAAAATAATCTCTTAAGAGTGATAAAAGTAGTTTTAAATATACTATTTATTGACTCTCTTCTTCTCTCCATTCAACAGTCAACTGCCTCTTCTTACACTGTACTTGAGGCATGATAGTGAAGGCCTGAGTGAGTGGATTTGGCTGTATTGGGTGCCTGGTTATTACCAGGGCTTTAATTCTGGCAAAGTGGACATTGTTGCTATCAATGACCCCTTCATTGACCTCAGTTCCATGGTCTACATGTTCTATCCATGGCAAGTTCAATGGCACAGTCAATGCTAAGAATGGGAAGTTTGTCACCAATCAAAAATTCATCTTCACCTTCCAGGAGTGAGATTACACCAACATCAAATGGGGCAACGCTCATTCTGAATATGTTGTCTTCACTACCTTGGAGAATATTGAGGTTCGCTTGAAAGTTGCAACCAAAGGGCCATCATCTATGCCCCTTCTGCTGATGCCCCCATATATGGGATGGGAGTGACCCATGAGAAGTATGAGAACTCTTTCAAGATTGTTAGCAATGTTTCCTGAACATACAACTGCTTGGGTCCCCTGACCAATGCCATCCATGACAGCTCTGTCATCATGGAGGGACTCAGGACCATATAATCACTAATACCCAGAAGATGGTAGATGACCTGTCTGGAAAACTAGCATGATGACTGAGGGGTTGTCCAGAATATCATCCCCACTTCTTCTGGTGCCACCAAGACTGTGGGCAAGATCATACTTGAACTGAACAGGAATCTCATTGGCATGACCTCCCATGTTCCCACCCCCAATGTGTTAGTGGTGGATCAGACCTATCGCCTGGATAAATTTGCAAAATATGATGACATCAAGAAAGTTGTGCAACACGTATTACAGGACTCCCTCAAAAGTATCTGCATTACAGTGAGGATCAGGTTGTCTTCTGCAACTTTAGCATTGACACCTACTCCTCCACCTTTGATCCTAGGCCTGGCATTGCCCTCAATGACCACTTTGTCAAGCTTATCTCTTGGAACAAGGTGGTGGACCTAATGGTCCAAATGGCTTCAGTGAAATTATAAGAGATACAGAGGGGAAGTACTTCCCACACTCATTCAGCTCAATCAAGATCTCCTGACTTTCCCCCTGTTCCATCCCAGAACCCCTGGAGAAGGGGAGGAGCTTGGGAATCCCTCCTTTGTCATGTACATCAATAAAGTATACTGTACCCCTAATGAATAAGCGAATATACTATTTCTTGGAACAAGTAATGATTTTGGAAATTTAATTATATGTATTGTATTATGTGCATGTATTTATATATGTATATACTTCTATATACATACATATTATAGTACATGTATATATACTACATATATAGTAAAGTGACAATATTTGTATTCAAAGAAAATTTAGGTGACATAAAATAGCTAGTTATACCTTGGCTATACAAAACTCAAATATCTGGCAACCTCAGTTATCCAAACACAAATGGTAGGACCTGGAAGGATGCAAAACAGTCCTCAATAACAATAACCAAAATAAATGTCATAAAATTCATAACCTAAAAAGCATACACTTTAGATATTTTCCCTTTTCAACATACACCCTCTCCAAGTAAAATAAAATAAGCAGATTTTACTATTTTTGTTAAATGTAAATGGGTATATCTAACTTGATTAGTATGTTTTCAAAGCCACAAAGTATTAGAAAAAAGTAATTGAAATGATAGGGATGTCATTAGACAGGTCCAATGACAATGGCAAAAAGTAACAGAGCCTAAAAAGGTGAAGAAAGAAACACAAATACAATTAAATATATATGAACTAAAAATTAATAGAGCCATTTTAGTGTATGTACAGCAATGCTAGAGATACCCATAGCTCTGAAAGAAGCAAATATAAAAAGTACAATAACTGATGTTTATAATGACCCTCAGTAATCCTGAAAAGAATACATTAAAATGCCAGAGCTAAGTTCTTTAAATAATAACAATACTAATACCAATAATAACAAACATTAGTAAAGTGCTTTAGTGTCTAGAAAGCACTTTCCAAAAAGTATGCTTCATTTGAGATTATCTAGTCTATACCCCATTATGGACAGACAATAAAACTGGAACTGAGAGAAAAGTAACTTGTCCAAGTTTATACGGCTTATCAGGGATGCAACTGAATTAAGATCCTGGTTCTCTGAATGTGGGTTAATGCTTATTTTATACACTATATTCCCTTGTTTAAAGCTAACTGCTTAAGTTAACAGGAAAGAATTTAAATTCAAAAATATTTGTGCATAAAATGTACACATATTTTAAAATATGTGAGTACTTCAGTAGCTACCTGATCATTTCTACAGAAAACAGCAGTCTAAAATATACTTTCCCCTTGAGTCTATTTTTCTCAAGTAGTATATATTTTCTAAATAAATCTGGGATATTGTTCTCCTGTACATTTTTAAATATTTGGAAAGTTCACCTATGTCTACCTGTTTTCAATTTCAATTTTCTTTCTTGCAGGAGAGGGTGAGAATAGGTGTGCAAGTCATTCTGTTGCTCTTCACTTGCTATAAAGAAATATGTTTTCTCATATGTTCCATAGAATAATATGTTTTCACTTGGAGAGAAAATGTAGACATACACAATTCTTTCAGAAAGATCGTTTTGTGAATTACAGAAAGAGGTGATGTTTTCTTATGGTAGTCAAGAACACTAATTTTAAAGAGAAATCCCCAAGGGGACAAAGCTAAATTGATTAGTATGTAGATTATTTTAGATAATTAATTGATTACATTGTCTTGGAATTATCCAAAAATTCGAGAGAGAGTTTGAAAATCATCTTTTCTGCGATGATTTTCTGAAGCATTATCTTTACATCTCACACATGATGGAAGAACGAAGCCATCATGTTCCGAAAATCTATCATGGAATTCTGAGGCCATAAAATAATATAGAACTAGATCAAGACAGCAGTTCAGACTTGCAAGACACAGGGAAATGATGTGGAAGCAGAGTGCTCTTAATTAAGGAACAGTTCAAAAAGACACCTTGCTTCATCATTATACAGAATGGGAAGTTGAGGTGGTAAGGGGTAAAACACAATGAACACCACTGCACACATCAGGGCCATCCACAAAGGCTTTTTTCTCTTCTGAGTATTCTTAAAGGGACCTTGGAATTCCTGTAAAGATTTCCTTATTTTCCCTGTGCAATATGTGATAGTTACAGCAGATAATACAAATCCCCCAAGTTCAGCAACAGTTACCAGGCTAATAGCGGAAGCCATGCTAATGTGTTGAAGCCCTAAATCAACAAAGCAGGATTCAGTGTTGTTGCATAATCCCAAACTTCTTAGAAATGGAAGTGGCAAACGGCAGTCCCCACGATGACCCAGATGGCAGCACTGATTGCCACATCATACCTGCGTTTCCAGTCTCTGGCCTTGAAGGGTTTGAGGAGAAAAAAGCACCTCTGAAGGCTGATACACGTCAGGAAGCAAACACTGGTGTACATGTTGAGATACTTCAGGTAGAAGCATAGCAGGCAAAGGGTCCTCTGGAAAGGCCAGTGGTGGGTGATGTAGTAGTAAATCCGGAGGGGTAAAGACAGCACGTGAACAAGGTCAGTCACAGAGAGGTTGATCATGAAAATAATGGCTTTATTTTTCTTGCTGATGAAGCGACACAGAACCCACAAGGCTGCACTGTTGGCCTGAAGTCCGGGGATGAAAGTGAGGATGTAGGTGGTTGCATAAAGAGTGTACTGGAATGGCATTTGAAGATCAGTGCACTTTGCTTTTGTACTGTTTGTGCTGTTAATTCTCATTTTGAGGATGTAGGTTCCTTCCTTAAGGAAAGCATCAGAGTAATGCTTTCTGCAGAAAATAAAGTAAAATTAGAGTCAAAGCATGCCAGTCCATATTTGGGTATACAAATATCTTTGTTTCCTACTAAGAAGTATTCAAGTATGAGCTTTCATAACTTCAACAGGTCTTTTCTATGAAAACTAAAAGAAATATCACGCCAATCTACAAATGGATGACAGTACTATAAAAGTTATTTACAGGAAACAAAAAGATCACTATTTTGGCAACAGTCTGTCAGATTTTCCCCTTAGTGGTCCGGAATAGACTTACAGGTATAACCAACAAGCAAACTGAGTTACCTGTCATCAACCCTGAGAGATAGAATCATTTATATCAGTTTTCAACTTCAATGTTATCAAGGATTAGACGACTGCTGAGGTGAGTCTACGAACCTTTGGGAATGAAACATGTGGTAAGAGCCTGGGGTAGGGCTTGGGATAGGGGCTTGGGACAGATGATGTAACCCAGATAACCACTGCTTCCTTCAGAATTTGACTAAGAGCAAAATTAGTCCTACTTATTATCATAGCACTTTCTAGAAGCTTCTGTAACTTTAAATGTCTTTTTACCAATAAAATCATGGTAGCTTAGACATTTACGTTTTGAGCTTATCCTTGCAACCATTTAAGCCTCTACCAGAATATGTGCAGTAGAGCTTATCTCACGAGAGATGCAGCAAAATGAGTTATCACTACTTCAGCTCTTAGGACAGAAAAAAATATTAATGTGGATGGTTACATTTTTAGCAATCATAATTGTGAGAAAGCCCTTGTGTCCAGTGAGTCAAAATCTCTATCCCTTCATTGCAATCTGGTTCTGTGTGCCCCCAGCCAAATAAAATAACATCTACTCTCTGTTACATATCAAACTCTTCTAATATCTGTAAATGGCAGTCCTGTTCTTTCTTAAAACTTCCTTTACACAGGTTAAATATTAACTCCTAATATGCTGTGGTCCTCACTCTCTGCCTTCTTTTGGATCAGAATAGTATACTTTGGATGAACTTCTGCTTTTTGTGACATGGATGGATCTTGAGGTAATTTTGCTAAACAAAATAAATGGGGAAATGAAAGTTAATTACCAGGTGGTATCACTCATATGTGGAACATAAATAACCAAAGAAAACAAATTGGTAAAATGCAATAAAAATAACTCTTAGTCTGAGAAAAATATGGTGGTTACGAGAGACAAAGGATGTTGAGAACAAAGGGAAGAATGAATCAGTTTGATAGTGTAATAACATTAGAACTTTGATGGTAGGTGAAAGAAGCACATACACATGTCAAGGTATAAAGCTACACACCTGAAATCATATAGTTTCGTAAACAAATGGCAAATCAATGAAAGCGGCTTTTAAAAAAGAGAACAATTGAAAATATTGTAACTAGATATGTGCCAAAATGCTTTTTAAAGAGACAGTTAAAATGAAATATATAATTAAATGTAGTGATGGTTTTTAAATAAAAAAGAATATGATTGCTTTTAGACAAAGCCACCAAAGTGCAATTTGTTTTACCCTTGATAATTAGTTAAATTACCCCAAAAGTTTGATATTTTTATGAAATGTGGCTGATATATCACATTGTAGAAACAAAAGAGTAGCTGGCATTTTACTACTCCCTTGTACTTCTTATTTTTTGTAAAGACAGTTTGCTTTACATTTTATGTAATTTAAGGGAAAATGAGAGGCAATCTTAACACTAATGATTGAAAACATTATAAGATCTAAAACAGTACCTATTGACTATCAATTGAAAAGGGTAAAAATTCAATCAACCCATACATAGTTCATACAGTTCCAAACAACATATTTGATGTCTTTGCACTGAGTAGATGAAGTTCTCAGATAGACTGCATTTATTAACTGCTAGTTCATTGCAATCAAACAACCAACTGATTCAAGTAAACAACTACTTTGAATTTTTTAGTGAGTTGACTATTTCACTGAATATACAAGTTAGTCTAGCAAACTATCTTTCCTTGATGCTTTCTTACTTGTCCACTGAACTAACTAAAATAATTGCACTTGTACTGTGTATACTTACTCAGTCTAAATTTAAAAATGTAAGTTTGAACCAGGATTATTCTTGAAATAAAATTAATGAAATAGTTAATATACATAAAGACTTCCCTGATCATTTTTGGTTTTGTTATAATAATAGTTAACAGTCATCGAATGCCTATTTTGGACAAGGTATATTTTATATACAATCTCATTCAATTCTTCATGGCAATCTTATACAAAAATAAAACACTAGTAATGTAATGTAATTAGTAATAAAAAACAGAGACCCTAAGAAAGGCAAAGCTCACTTTCTCTAAGAAGACTTCCCTAACTTTTCCTAACAACAGGTCACTGCTACAACCCATAGTATGCATAATTTTGATCATTTTCTTTAGGGAGAGTTAACTTAACACACCTAGCATACTGTGGTGGCTTGCCTTTCCAAAAAGTCTATTTTGCTCTTAATAACAACTCAAAAACCCATTCTCTCACTTCTTCCTTTCCTCCATAATAAAGTATCTAATAAAGTGTTTTGGACACATTAAGAATGCACTAAATGTTTGTTGAGTGACTGAAATACATGATAAATAGATGAATGGGGGTGGGGGAATATCTCATTCAGAGGAAGGCAATGAGTATCAGGGGGATTATAATGCAACCGTGATATTTGACTTGACCACCAGGTGTCATAAGCATACCAACTTGCAAATATTTTTTTGATATTTAACACTTAATTTATTTTAAAATTGTATTAAGAAAAAAATCTATTAAGGGAAAAGGCATACTAAAGGAAGTATCAACAGCATCCTTCTAACATCATGAAGAATTAGGGAGTTTGAGTTTAATTTTTTTTCAGCCTCCATACTTCCTCCTAAAGTTCTCTGTAGTTTGGACTCTAACTGCGTATATTGGTGGTATATTATAACTATTAAAGGCCACCATGCTCTTCTGCTCCTGCCACATTTTATATATGAAGAAACCAGGCTAAAACCAGAGGACTAAACTTTTTTAAATTCACACAGGAAATTAGTTGCAAAGGATGAATCAAGATCTCTTGCTTCTTACGGCAGAGCATTTTTTCACTTTTCCGGGAACTTCTAAGAAGACAATGGGTGTTTTCAGCGCAGGCATGGTGCTATAATACTCTTATGAAGAGGTGTGAACCTGTGTCCCCAAATCATATACAATGTTGTAAACCCTGTTAGCCCAAAAATAAGTAATTTTTTTAAAGGAAGGAAAAAATGCTTTTGTAATTTAATAATAATAGAAACTTTCAGAGACAAACCAGTGCCAGATTTTAGAACATACTCTTGAGAATGAACTGTTATAGCAAGAAGGATTAGTTCTTTCCAAATATTCTAGTACAGATACAGTGTTTTTAAAAAAGCAGAATAAGTATTTCTATTCTCTAATGATACGATTGTGCTTAAAATCTCAGGTTAGATTGTTTTCAAACTTACATTATTTCTTCACATAAAGAATAGAGTTTCACATTATGAAATACAGATAAGCAAAAGTAAACCATAAAAAATACATATCTATAACCAATATTTCCATTGTTAACATTTTGTTGTTTAGCCTTTTTTTCTATGTGGATAGACCTATAAATGAATACATGTACATGTATTTTAACCAAAGTTGACTCAAATATGCATGGTTTCTTATAATTATGGTTTGTATTAATCATAGTTATTATATAGTCTCTTATCAAAAAATAGACAACTAAATAATCATTTCAAAAATACTTAGAATTCCATCAGGATTATTTACCACAATTTATTTAATGAGCAGACATTGAATCAGATTCCCATTTTTTTAATATAAGAACAATACCTTGATAAACATTCTTGTATATCCATCTTGTATGCTCACTTCAGCAACTATTTTCTTTGAACAAATTCTTAAAAATGAATTGTTAGGCTTTTGATGTGATGCCAAATTATCCTACAGGAAAGCATTCTAATGTGAAATTCTGAAGTTAATATTCTTTCCCATAACATCATGATATCAAATCTCTTTCCAAGTATATAAAATTATTTTTAGCTAGAGGAAGAAGTATGGTATAGATAATTCTGTCTTGTTTGTTAAGGCCTACCTCAAAGTAACTTCCTCTTCCTAGTCACAAATCACCGCAGACAAAAATTATTATCCCCACTTTAACACACGATTCTCAAACTCCAATTTGCCTCAGAATCATCTGGAGGGCTGCCCCATACACAGTTTCTGATTGGCAGCACCCCCAAATTTACATTTCCAATAAGTTCCCATATGATCCAGTGATCACACGTTGAAAGACACTGTGCTAACACAATGTTTATACCAACAAAGATTGCTTTTCTGAGAAGCCAGTATATTTTCTCCTCAGGAATATTATGAATCATTTAATTAATGCTACAGACAGAATGCTCAAATGTTTATTTGCTTCCCAAATCCACAGGCCAAAATCTATTACCCAATCTAATGGTATTTGGTGGTGAAGACTTTTGGGGACTAACTAGGTTATTAGGGGATTAGTTCTCTTATAAGGGAGATTTCACATCCCTTGTTCCTTCTACCATTGAGTAGACCCTCTATGATCTAGGATGTGATTCTCACTAGACACAGAAAAAGTCACTAGAAAGAAAGACACAGGAAAAAAAAGACACTAGGAAAAAAAAGACACAGAAAAAGTCACTAGACACAGAAAAAGTCACAGAAAAGCTATGGCTTAACTTTCATAACTGTATAGTATAACCTAGACTATCTACATTCTATTATTTCTTCTTTCTTGACCAGGTAGGAGAAAAAATGTTCGTAAAACAAAACCAAAGCAA
This sequence comes from Talpa europaea, assembly GCF_964194135.1. Classification (NCBI taxonomy): domain Eukaryota; kingdom Metazoa; phylum Chordata; class Mammalia; order Eulipotyphla; family Talpidae; genus Talpa; species Talpa europaea. Next base: position 51,929,600 of record NC_140081.1, on the reverse strand, counting down.
TGACAAAAAAATAAATTGCATTGTGTAGAGAAATCAATCAGGATTCTATGTTTTTAAAGAATCTTCTGAAGCTGTCCCAATCCTACAATTAAAAAGTTGAGCTTTTAATACATTTGTTTTTGCAATGGATCTTTGAGAAAAGCCTAATTAAATTTATTACTGAATCTTTCATATCCAACTGATTCAATTTAAAAAAATCACTACTAATTTTCAGAAAAACCACTGTTTATGGCATTTACGAACATTTTCAAAAACCCAAAACTCCTAAAAGACAAAACATGTGTTTTAGAAAAGTAAAGTATGTCATCTGAGGATACTTTACTCTGCTTTGGCATAAGAAACATGAAAAATGTAAGTTCAATTACAGCCAAAGATGCATTTATCGGGCCTCCCCGGTGGCGCAGCGGTTGAGCGCTGGTTTGCGAAGCTGCCCGCAGCCTCTACTGAGCCGTTTCGATCCCCGGCTGCTCCCCGGCCACCGGAGGAGGGTCCCACAGGGCGCAGACCTCTCCTGCCGCCGGCTGCTCCCCTCAGCAGTGTACTTCGGTCCTTCTGCCTGTTCTGCTCCCCGCTCTGGCTCGGTGAATTCTCTCACCCTCCCGCGTTTCTGACTGTGCCCAGTGCTTGTATAAATAAATAAATAAATATTTAAAAAAAAAAAGATGCATTTATCTTCAACACTTTTTATTAGGTTTCAAAACCTAACTGGCAAGCACTTTTTGGAGTTACAGCCGATTTTCAATTTTAAAAGGAAAAATACATTTCTAATGTTCTTTTCGCCTTAAACATTGGAGAAGTTTATAAATTTTCTTCCATAACTACATATTTAAATTATTTTCACCTTATATCTATATGTTTTTAATTCAGCTTTCTGGATTTTTTTCCCCCTAAGAGTCAGCATGGCGTATTGGTTCAGGCTACAGGCTTTGGAGTTAGACAGATATGAATTTGAATCCAGGCCTCTGCCTGAGTTACATTTCCTGATTTATCTGATCCAAATTCTTCCACCATATAATGTATATCTGGGTTGTATACAAAGAGGTAAGGTAATATATGCAATGTTTGTATCTGAAACATAGTAATATTCCAACAAGTATTGTTATTATTTTAATAATATGCATTTTATGCATATTATGCATTTCTTTTGAATCACAAAACATGAAATATAAAACTTTTCAAAGCCCAGTTCAAGTTCCAGGAAACTACCCCTGACTTCTCTAGTCAATATTGATTTCAACTTTCTTGGAATTTCTGAAGTATCTAGCAACTTATACCACATGGCATTAGTAACTGATAACAAATTTACCAATCATTTATCATGTGCTAGGCACTTTACATAGATTATATCATTTAAACCACATGGCAATCTTTTAAGGAAGGAAGCTACTGTGATTAACACCTATATAACTATACAGAAATGGTCAAACTTTTTACTTACACAATTACTTCCAGCTAGTAGATTATTTGCTATTGTGCCTAGCATGTGGATCATGTCCCTTGAGAAACATCTCCCCTACCTCCACTAAAATATAGGCCACACCCATAGCAGGCAGAAAAATCTCACTCTGTAAATGCTACTGCAAACATCCATGGCTTGGTTACAGACTTCCTAGGATTTTCCCAGTTTCCCCTCAATGTCCTATAGTTGGACTATGTTTTCTATGGATTCTGGCCTTTAAAATTGTCATACTTTTCAATAGTTTTTAACCATTCTTGAAATACGAACTCTGCAAAGGAATTTTAGGTAGAGGGCAATCCATCTGCACTGGAGACCACATCCTCTTTTCTCCAACGGTAGGACATTAATGTTTCTCTGCCTGGTAATGCTTGCTAGAGACAGCTGCTGGTTTCAGATAACCACAACAAAAAAACCCACTTTAGAACAGAATATTCTCACCACTATCTTGTTACTTTGGCTGTTGACGAGTTTCGTATTTCCTCCTGGGGACTGAGCCAGTAGAGATAGTTACAGAGCATTACTTCTTCAGAAATGTTAGTAACAAGAACTATCAGTTGCCTGATTATGTAGGGCCCAACTCATTGGTCCCAGAAATGGAAAATTCTACCTAAGAAAAATTTTTTTTTAAATCATTTAAATCTTCATGTTTGTTTCACCAGTGCATTATCTCACTTAGTGAGGCACAGGCATAAAAAGAGTAAAGCAGCTTTTCTGGGGATAAAGAGCCTCATTGTTCATTTAAACTTTGAAATGTGACTAGAATACTGCTTCTGCCTCTAATAATCTTTCTCCTTCACCTGGATGCCTCCATGATGAGAAGAAGGTGTTCTAGGAACTCTCCTAAAGCCAGGTGCAGGACAAGGCTTGGAGCAAATGAGTTGTGTTTCTGTGGTATGAAGAGATGGCATTGATAAGATGTTTTTATGATCTTCCTGTATATATGTATATATAATATATATAATATATAGATATGTGTGCATGTATATACACATATACACTCACATATATTTGTTTGTTTTTAAAAATGAACAACATTGAGGTTCTTTGTACGGCAAAGCACTTTTCATGGATGTCTAATTATCACAGCATCCCATGAGGTATAACTATAATTATGCTGATTTTTCAGGTAACGATTTGGAAACAGAGTGAGATTCAATACCTAAACCAAGGTCACATTAACACTAACTCTGGGTCCAATTTTCTTACTCATGCCACTGTTTTACTCTCTAGCATTTTTTATTTTTCTAAATGCATCTTTTCCTAGGCAAATTGATTTTTTTAGGCAAAGGTCTATGTGGTCATTTGTAATTGTAAGGCTTTTTTTTTTTTAACAATATAGTAAACATTAAATACATTCTGTGTTTACCCCATCACCATCCCTTAATTTACAGTCTGTTTGTTTGTTTTTAAGATTTATTTATTTATTTATACAAGAACCTGAGTACAGGCCAGATATGCGGGAGGGTGAGAGGATTCACTAGAGACATAGCAGGGAACAGAACAGACAGGCTGACAAAATACACTGCTGAGGGGAGCAGTGGACGAGACCGGAGAGAGGTCTGCTCACCATGTGGGACCATCTCCGGCAGGCTGGGATCAAACCGGTGTTGCAGAGGCTGCGGACAGGTTCACAGCGCTGCGCTCAACTGCCTGCGCCACCAGGGGAGGCCCAATATATAAAACTCTTTGACTCTCCTCTTTTCTTCTTAATGCCAGAAACCTCACTTTGTATATTAGTGTCCACTAGTTTTTGTATTTTGATTTGTTCAATCATTTGCTATGTAAATATTCATTATTTGTCTTTGTCATTCTGATTTGCTTTACTCACAGAATTTCCTCACACTCCTCCCATTTTGCTTTAAATGGCAACATTTTATCTTTCCTTATAGCTAAAAAATATTTCATTGTATGAATATACCAGGGCTTGATCCCATCCTCTAACAGTGGGCACTTAGCTCGTTTCTATGTCCTAAATATTTTAATATATAGATATATAGATATGTGTGCATGTATAGATATATATAGATATAGCATTGTAGAATATAAAATTATTCAAGTTGATGATTTCAGGTTCTTTGGATAAATGCCCAAGAGTTGGATTGCTGAGTCATATTGTATTTCTTTTTTTTTTTTAGAGGTGTTAAAGTCACTTTTATTATTTTTTTTAAATAATAAATTTTATTTTTATATTCCCCATACAATTGCAAACGCCCCATTGTGACCCCAATCCCTCCCCTCCCGCCCCCCACCCCTCAAAAAGTGTCTCTGGTTCATAGTTTTTTGTTGATTTTGATTTACACTTTCTTATATTCATTTTCCTGGTCCCTTAATTAAGTTTTCTAGATTCCTGCTATGAGTGAGACCATCCGGTATTTTTCTTTTTGTTTTTGGCTTATTTCGCTGAGCATGATCCCTTCCAACGCCATCCATGTTGCTGCAAATTGCATGTGTTTATCTTTTTTGAATGCTGAGTAATATTCCATGGTGTATATGTACCACATCTTCTTGATCCAGTCATCTATTTTTGGGCATTTGGGCTGTTTCCAAAGCTTAGCTATTGTAAACAGTGCTGCTATAAACATAGGGGTGCAGGTGCTCTTTGGAATTGATGTTTCTGTGTCCTTTGGGTAAATACCTAGGAGTGGAATTGCTGGATCATATGGAAGCTCTATGTTTAGTAGGTCCAGAAATCTCCACACAGCTCTCCATAGTGGTTGGACCAGTTTGCACTCCCACCAACAGTGCAGAAGAGTTCCTTTTTCTCCACACCCTCGCCAACATTTGTTGTTGGTAGTTTTTTTAATATGTGCCATTCTCACTGGTGTAAGATGGTATCTCATGGTAGTTTTGATTTTCATTTCCCTGATTACAAGTGATGTTGAACATTTTTTCATATGTCTGTTGGCCATTTGCATTTCCTCTTCAGAGAAGTTTCTTTTTAGCTCTTCTGCCCATTTTTTGACTGGATTATTTTCTTTGTTGTTGCTGAGTCTCATCAGCTCTTTGCAGATTTTTGTTATCAGTCCTTTATCATTAGTGTTGGGTGCAAAAAATGTTCTCCCAGTTGGTGGGGTTTCTCTTTGTTTTTGTTATTGTCTCTTTTGCTGTGCAGAAGCTCTTTAATTTGATGTAGTCCCAGCTGTTTATCTTTGCCTTCACTATCACTGCTTTGGGTGATGTGTCTGTAAAGATGTCTTTGATGTGCAAATCCCGTAGTGTTTTGCCTATATTTCCTTCTATGTATTTTATGGTTTCAGGTCTTATGTTTAGTTCTTTAATCCATTTTGAGTTGATTTTTGTGTATGGTGTGAGGTAGTGGTCAAGCTTCATTCTTTTGCATGTAGCGACCCAGTTTTCCCAGCACCATTTATTGAACAAACTTTCTTTGCTCCAATGCATAGTCTTTGCTCCTTTGTCAAAGATTAGTTGACCATAAATCTGTGGGTTTATTTCTGGATTTTCTATTCGATTCCATTGGTCTGTATGTCTGTTCTTGTTCCAATACCATGCAGTTTTGATGATTATGGCTTTGTAGTATAGTTTGAAGTCTGGGAGTGTGATGCCTCCATTTCCTTCTTTTTTTTTCAGGAGAGCTTGGCTATTCGGGGTTTTTTTGTGATTCCATATCAATTTCATCAATAATTGTTCTATTTCTTTGAAGAATGACATTGAAATTTTGATTGGAATAGCATTGAATCTGTATATTGCTTTTGGTAGGATGGCCATTTTAATAATGTTTATTCTTCCAATCCATGAGCAGAGGATGTTTTTCCATTTCTTTGTGTCTTCTTCTATTTCTTTAAACCGTGTTTTATAGTTTTCTTTGTATAGGTCCTTTACTTCTTTTGTTAGATTTATTCCCAAATATTTGATTTTTTTTGTTTCAATAATAAAAGGGATGGTTTTGATTTCTTCTTCTTCAGATTTATTGTTTGTGTATAGGAAGGCTACTGACTTTTGCATGTTGATTTTGTATCCTGCCACTTAACTGAACTGATTTATTAGTTGAATTAGTTTTTCTGTGGAGATTTTGGAATTCTCTATGTATATTATCATATCATCTGCAAATAGTGATAGTTTGACTTCTTCTTTTGCTATTTGGATTCCTTGTATGTCTTTCTCCTGTCTTATTGCTCTGGCTAGGACTTCCAGTATTATATTGAAAAGCAGTGGTGAGAGTGGACATCCTTGTCTTGTTCCAGATCTTAATGGAATTGCTTTCAGCTTTTCACCATTGAGAATGATACTGGCTGTTGGCTTGTCATAGATGGCCTTTATTGTTGAGGTATGTTCCTTGTATCCCAAGAATTTCAAGGGCTTTTTTCATGAATGGGTGTTGCACTTTGTCGAAAGCTTTCTCAGCATCTATTGATATTATCATATGGTTTTTATATTTCTTTTTGTTGATGTGTTGGATAACGTTGATTGATTTTCGGATGTTAAACCATCCTTGTGTCCCTGGAATGAATCCTACTTGTTCGTGGTGAATTATCTTATGGATACATTGTTGGATTCTGATAGCTAAAATTTATTGAGGATTTTTGCATCAGTGTTCATTAGGGAGATTGGCCTGTAGTTTTCCTTTTTTGTGTTGTCCTTATTCGGTTTTGGTATTAGTGTAATATTGGCTTCATAGAACGTGTTTGGTATTGTCCCTTCCTTCTCAATTTTTTGGAAGAGTTTGTGAAGGATAGGCACTAATTTGTCTCTGAATGTTTGGTAGAATTCATTTGTAAATCCATCACGTCCTGGGCTTTTGTTTTTGGAGAGGTTTTTGATTACCATTTCAATTTCGCTGCTTGTAATTGGTCTGTTTAGGTGTTCTGTTTCTTCTTTATCTAGCTTTGGGTGATTGTAGAGTTGTAGGAATTTGTCCATCTCCTCTAGATTGTTGAACTTGTTTCCATATAACTGTTCATAGTAGTTACTGATTATTCTTTTGATTTCTGCTGTGTCCGTTGTGATTTCTCCTCTTTCATTTATGATCCTGTTTATTTGTGCTTTCTCCCTTTTTTCCTTTGTGAGCCTGGCTAGGGATTTGTCTATTTTATTTATTTTTTCAAAGAACAAAGTCTTGGTTTCGTTGATCTTTTGGATTGTTTTTTAGTTTCAATTTCATTTATTTCTGCTTTGATTTTTATTATTTCTTTTCTTCTACTGGTTTTGGGGTTTTTTTGTTGTTCTTTTTCTAGATCTCTGAGCTTCGAGATTAGGTTGTTTCGTTGAGTTCTTTCTTGTTTCTTGATGTGAGCTTCTATTGCTATATATTTTCCTCTTATTACTGCTTTTGCTGCATCCCATACATTTAGGATATTAGTGTCCTCCTTGTCGTTCAATTCAAAAAATTTTTTAATTTCTTCTTTGATCTCCTCGTTAGTCCAGTGGTCTTCCAGTAGTGTGGTTTTTAATCTCCATGAGGTAGGAAAGTTCCTTGCCTTGTTTTTATGGTTTATTTCTAGTTTGATGCCTTCATGGTCAGAAAAGATGGTTGGTATGATTTCAATCTTGGTGTATCTGTTGATGATTGTCTTGTGCCCCAGTATATGATCGATCCTGGAGAATGATCCGTGTGCACTTGAGAAAAATGGGTACTCCGTTTTTTTTTCGGTTTAGTGTTCTATAGATGTCTGTTAAGCCCAAATGCTCTAGGTCCTTATTTAGATCTTTAGTTTCTTTACTTATTTTTTGTCTTGTTGATCTATCCATTGTTGATAGGGGTGTGTTGAAATCTCCCACTACGTATGTGTTTTCTCTAATGTCTGTTTTCAGAGAGGACAACAGTTGTCTGATATATTTTGGTGCTCCTTCGTTTGGTGAGTATATGTTAATGAGTGTTATTTCTTCTTGAAGTATTGTCCCCTTGATCATAATGTAGTGACCATTGGGGTCTCTTTTTATTTTTTTGAGTTTGAAGTCTGTTTTATCTGATATCAGTATAGCTGTTCCTGCTTTCTTTTTTGGTCCATTTGCTTGTAGGATTGTTTTCCATCCTTTAACTTTGAGCCTATTTTTATCTTTTGTAGCTAAATGTGTTTCCTGGAGACAGCAAAAGGTTGGGTTTTGTTTCTTAATCCAGGCTGCAACTCTGTGTCTTTTTATTGAAGAGTTTAGTCCATTTACATTTAGAGTTAATATTGATATGTTAGCATCTGTATTTGTCATTGTGTTTGTCTTTCCTTTGATTTTATTTATTTATTCTTTTAATAACTTTTTTTTTTTTTGGTCTTCTTTCGTTGTTATTCGTCCCTCTGAGGTTCTGGCTTTAGGATTCCTTGTAGTATTTTTTGGAGTGGGGGTTTAGTCGTAATGAAATTCCGGAGTTTCTGTTTGTCTGGAAGATCCTTATTCTTTCTTCATAGAGGAAGGAGAGCTTTGCGGGATAGAGTATTCTTGCTTGGCATCTGTTTTCTTGGAGTCTGTTGACTATGTCCCTCCACTCTCTCCTTGCCCATAGTGTTTCTTCAGAGAAGTCTGATGTCAGCCTGATTGGTTTTCCTTTGAATTTTATCTGTTTCTTCCCTCTTGTCAGCTTCATTATTTTTTCCTTGTCCTGGATTCTTGGGAGCTTTACTATTATGTGTCTTGCTGTATTTTTCCTTTCGTCGTGGAAGTTTGGTGTTCTTCTTGCTTCTTGTATATCAATTTTCAGCTCCTTCTTCGCATTTGGGAAGTTCTCTTCAATTATCTCCTGGAATATTTTCTCTGTTCCTACATCTCTCTCCTCTCCATCTGGAATTCCCATAACTCTTATATTTCCTTTCCTCATGGAGTCAGATAGTTCCCGAAGTCTTTCTTCATTCTTTTTCCTTCGTACTTCTCTTTCCTTTTCTGTTTTGGTTCTTTTTATTTCTGCGTCTTCAAGAGTACTTATTCGTTCTTCCATTTCATCTATTCTGCTTTCATTGCTTTTCCCAGAGTTCTTTAGTTCCTCCATTAATTCTTTGATCTCCTGCATTTCTTTTACTTCCCTCTTTAGGGACTCAATTTCATTCTTCTGACCATTGTTTTCCCTCTTTAGGGACTCAATTTCCTTCTTCTGATCATTTTTTTCCTTTATGACTTCTATCACTTTTTTAATCATGGCAATTTTAAATTCTCTTTCTGGAAGTCTCAGAAGTTCTTCCAAGTTGCTGTCGTTGCAATCTGGGGAGTGGTTTTCTTTTTGTAGTGTGCTTCTTTCCTGAGGAGTTGTTAGGTTGCGTGTGGTTCTTCTACTCCCTACTGTCGTATGCATTGGGACACTGTGTTGCTCAGACTGGCTGGCATCTTGGGTGAACTTCTCCGCTCCCCTCTGGCTCCTCCAGGAGCCATCTCTGGCTTCTGGGGGAGCTTTCTGCTGGTTTTAGGCTGTCTTTACTGAAGAAATGTTCCTGTTCTAAAATGGTGAAGCGGGATGCAGTCCCTGCGCCTCCTGTCTCAGGCACACTCTTCTGCGCACCCGGTCTGCCCCGGACGTGGGTGCCTGCTCCTTCTGTGGGCTCAGACTGCTGGTCGGAAGGGGCCTGGCGTCGGCTAACTTCCCAGCTGGCCACTGGGTCCTCCATAAGCCTTCTGCCCTTTTCAAGAAGTCTATGGGGTGTTAGTGACTTTTTTTTCTGGTCACTAGGTGGCGCCAGAGAACTCTCCTATTGTCCTTGGGGGGCTGTTTTTCGACACCCCCCCCCCGTGGGACAGGGAGCAGAGCGAGAATGGTAGGGTAAACCTCAACGGCTTTGGGGTGCTGTGTCTGCCTTGTGCCCCACTGTTGTGGAGAACCCACGCCCCGAATTTCGTGCCCCGGGTCTCAGTTCCAAAGCCCTCAGGTCCAGGACGCGGGCTGTAGCCCAGTTCAGTGGCGCGGGAATGGCGCCTTTTGCACCGCTCCCGTGCCTGGGCGCCTGGTTCCTGCTCACTCAGTGAGGGACTTTCACCTCAGTGCAGTGAGGAGGGCCTCCCCGTGTCTCCCCGCAAGCCTAGGTCGCAGGCGCAGTGACCTGGGCAGCCGCGATTCCGATCCGCGTTTGCTTTTCAAGTGCTCCAAGCGCGCGCTTTTCCGCGCAAGCTTACCGGCAGCCCGGGCTGTGTGCGAGTCTCCCGGGGTCTTTGTTCTTCTCTAATGGCGCCCGGAGCCGTTAGCTCACTGCTGCGGAGAATCCTGCAGGGTTCTCTACAGCTCCCGTTCACAGGGTGTGGTGGCTGGAATAGTTCCTTTCCACTCACAGTCCCGCTTGATGCGTAGTTTGTTCTTGTTGGTCGTTTTGGTTTGTTGTTTTCCTCCTCTCTGCTGGTCGGAGAGTGCCGCCTCTGTGGGTGGGGGAGGGGAGCAGGGTTCTGCGCTTTCCTCCCTTCTAGGCCTCTTTTATGGCCACTTTTATTCGGGTAGTTTGCTGGAGTCGTCCGTTTATCTTCCGTGTCCCATTTCTCACTGGGACCTGCCGCTTTTCCTCCCTATTAACTTTTTTTAATGGGAGATCTTACTCGCAGGTCTCCTCGCCGCCATGTTGCTCCGACCCCTCCTAAAGTCACTTTTTTTCATATTGTATTTCTAATTTTAGTTTTTTAAAGGTAAACCTAGATCACTTTCCAAAGTGCTATACCAGGGCCTCACCTGGTGGCCAGCGGTTGAGCACTGGACTGCGAAGCTGCCCGCAGCTTCTGTAGCACCGGTTCAATCCCCAGCCGCTGGCAAGGGTCCCATATGTTACTACAGACCTCTCCTGCTGCGCCCGCTGCTCCACTCAGCAGTGTATTTCATCAGTCTCCCTGTTCTGTTCCCCGCTCTCGCTCTGGTGAATTCTGTCACTCTCCCACACTTCCGCCTGTACCCAGTGCTTGTATAAATAAATAAATAAATCTAAGGGGGAAAAAAGTGCTATACCAGTTTACATTTCCCCAACAATGTAATAGGGTTTCTTTTTCTCATGTCTTCTCCAGCACTCGTTGGGGGCCTTTTCAATATATGCCATTCTCATGAATTTGAGGTGGTATCTCATTAAGGTTTTGATCTACATTTCCCTTATTAAAAATTATGATGAATATTTTGTTTCATATATCTATTGGTCTTCTTGAGATAAGAATTTTTGACTAGGCTAACTTAATCTTTCCTATCCTCCCCCCCATAACAGTCATTCTTTAGCGTTCACATAGCACTTGGGGCCTTTCCCATGGTTATTTCACTTTATGTGCCTTCAAGTGCAAAATAATCCATATCTGGGCTTTATAACACAATATGCCTCCAAATATAATAAAAATTAATTAATTAACATTTTGCTTGTCTCCAATGAGGCATTGATTTAGATACTGATGAAAAGATGGTATAAAAATAGAGCCTCCCCTTGGTATCCCCTAGTGGCACAGTGGTTGAGCTCTGGGTTGCGAGGCTGCCCGCGGCCTCTGCAGTGCCAATTCGATCCCTGGCTGCCTGGCAAGGGTCCCACATAACATGCAGACCTCTCCTACCACCCGTTGCTCCCCTCAGCAATGTACTTCGTCAATCTGCCTGTTCTTCTCTCCTCTCTGGCTCTGATGAATTCTCTCACCCTCCCGCGCTTCTGACTGTACTCAGTGCTTGTATAAATAAATAAAATAAATCTTTAAAAAAATGGTATAAAAACAGGCATGGTCTCTGCCCTTATGAACCTTATAATCTCATTGTAGTAAATTTAACCCATCCTCCTTACCCAAAGAAATAATACTCATCCATCATAATTATATTTGAGTCATACATTTTTTAAGAGTTTTCTTTTTTAAAGATTCATTTATTTATGCATACAAGAGCTGGGGTACAGGCCAGATGTGTGGGGGTTGAGGGGATTGACCAGAGACAGAGTGGGGAGCAGAACAGGCAGATTGACTGAAATACACTGCTGAGGGGAGCAGTGGGCGAGACAGGAAAGGTCTGCTGCACCATGTGGGTCCCCTCCCTAGCCAGTGATCAAACTCATGCTGCAGTAGCTATGGATTGCTTCATAGTGTTGATGCTTAACTGCTTGCACCACCAGGGAGTACCCTTGAATCATACATTTTTAGTAAATCTTTCTATGAATGCTATCCTACTAACATTGTCCTTTTACAATCCTCCTGCTACAGCCCCTTTCTAGCTAATGAACTAATTTACATTGAAATGTCAGTGCTGGGTATAGCTGGAAATCCTATTCTTTGCAAAAACATTTGTACTTAAGGGGGAAATAATTAAAGAAAAAATAGTTTAAACAAAATAATTAAATGGTGGAATTTCAAATTTGAAGACACTTTTTGGCTAGGAAACTTTCTGCATCTCTGAAATCATAGCTATTAACTCATAATATATTTTGTAGATGAGTAAACCCAGGCCTTCAGTAAAACTTACTATATCTTGATAGTAACACAAAGGTCTATGCTATCCATTTTCAGCTATATTATTTCTGTATTCCCACTTTCTCATTTACGAAGGCTGGTGATATTTTAAAATAAGACCTCTGAAGGGAAAACAATTAACTTTGTAGCAAAAACCCAGTGCCCCATACAGAATCTAATAGCCCTATGGTAATTTTAAATGTTTCACTTATTTACTGTTACAAGACCACAGAAAGACATATGTTCAGTAATTCAGGCCCACCACAGTGAAATAAAATATTTTCTTCGCACTCTAGGCCCATTTTCCCTGTGTCTCTCAGGTTACATAATATGTAAATGTAGTATACTAAGGAACTAAATTGGTAATATTCCATTGATAATTTATTATAGTTGTATGAGCAGTGACTTAGGTGTTGAAATGTCTGAGGTTGGACACTGGATTTGTCAGTTACTAATTGTGGGCCAGTTCTTTAACTTTCATGTGCTTTTTTTTAATGGAAATAACAATTGAGTTATTGTGAGTATCTAGTGTATTATAAATAGTTGATATCAACTATTATCATTATTATTTAGCAGTTACCTAGGTGTATGGCCCGTCCTTCCATAAGGTCATGCTTTGGGGGAAAAGGTGTATAAAACTACAAAAATAAACATAGGAATTGAGCAAAACCAGACTGGTCTCTGTGGTTGGAATACTTCTCTGTTCTGGTAGAAGAAAGAGTTACATAAGGTTTCTGTGCTTATAAATAACAGCAATGTCATGAATTAAGTTTTCTGTTGATACATTCTCTTTTGTTACATTTTGTTTACCATTTCTTCAGCAAAGCTTAGTAGTCAAAGAATCATACTTCTGGGAAGAAAAAAAAAGAAGATTTGCATTTCCCTGATTACAAGTGATGTTGAACATTTTTTCATATGCCTGTTGGCCATTTGCATTTCCTCTTCAGAGAAGTTTCTTTTTAGCTCTTCTGCCCATTTTTTTGACTGGATTATTTTCTTTGTTGTTGTTGAGTTTCATCAGCTCTTTGCAGATTTTTGTGATCAGTCCTTTATCATTAGTGTTGTGTACAAAAATGTTCTCCCAGTTGGTGGGGTTTCTCTTTGTTTTTGTTATTGTCTCTTTTGCTGTGCAGAAGCTCTTTAATTTGATGTAGTCCCAGCTGTTGATCTTTGCCTTCACTATCACTGCTTTGGGTGATATGTCTGTAAAGATGTCTTTGATGTGCAAATCCCGTAGTGTTTCGCCTATATTTCCTTCTATGTATTTTATGTTTCAGGTCTTATGTCTAGTTCTTTAATCCATTTTGAGTTGATTTTTGTGTATGGTGTGAGGTAGTGGTCAAGCTTCATTCTTTTGCATGTAGCGACCCAGTTTTCCCAGCACCATTTATTGAACAAACTTTCTTTGCTCCAATGCATATTCTTTGCTCCTTTATCAAAGATTAGTTGATCATAAATCTGTGGGTTTATTTCTGGATTTTCTATTCGATCAAAACTACCATGAGATACCATCTTACACCAGTGAGAATGGCACATATTAAAAAAACTAGCAACAACAAATGCTGGCGAGGGTGTGGAGAAAAAGGAACTCTCCTGCACTGTTGGTGGGAGTGCAAACTGGTCCAACCACTATGGAGAGCTGTGTGGAGATTTCTGGACCTACTAAACATAGAGCTTCCATATGATCCAGCAATTCCACTCCTAGGTATTTACCCAAAGGACACAGAAACATCAATTCCAAAGAACACCTGCACCCCTATGTTTATAGCAGCACTATTTACAATAGCTAAGCTTTGGAAACAGCCCAGATGCCCAAAAATAGATGACTGGATCAAGAAGATGTGGTTCATATATACCATGGAATACTACTCAGCATTCAAAAAAGATAAACACATGCAATTTGCAGCAACATGGATGGCGCTGGAAGGGATCATGCTCAGCGAAATAAGCCAGAAAGAAAAAGAAAAATACCGGATGGTCTCACTCATAGCAGGAATCTAGAAAACTTAAATAAGGGACCAGGAAAATGAATAACTGTAAAAAAGTGAAAATCAAAATCAACAAAAAAGTATGAACCAGAGACACTTTTTGGGGGGTGGGGGGCAGGAGGGGAGGGACTGGGGTCAGAATGGGGGGGTTGAAATTTTATGGGGAATATAAAAATAAAATTTATTATTAAAAAAATAAGAAGAAAATCTAGTCTATCATTTCTGTGTTAAAAATGAATAATTAGATGCCTGGAAATTGAAAAACTTTTCCCAAAAATACACTGAGAATTCCAGACAATTCCAGGTATAAAATCTAAATCTTACTGTATTCATTGTGCTCACTGCACTTTTTCTAATATATCACACTCCTTAATATTGTATTATATTTAGATTTGATTTTTTCTATAGCTATTTCATATTTTTGATCTGTTAATCTGCATTCTCCCCCAAGTCTGGATGCTGTCCATTTAGTCATAATTATATATTTTATTTATTTATTTACTTGTTTGTTTGTTTGTTTGTTTAATTATTTATTTTTATAAATTTTATTTTTTTATTCCCCATACAATTGCAACCCCCTTATTTTGACTCTCCCCTGCCCACCCCCCCATAGAGTGTCTCTGGTTCATAGTTGTTTGTTGATTTTGATATTTACTTTCTTATAGTTATTCTTTTTCCTGGTCCCTTATTTAAGTTTTCTTGATTCCTGCTATGAGTGAGACCATCCGGTATCTTTCTTTTTCTTTCTGGCTTATTTCGCTGAGCATGATCCCTTCCAGTGCCATCCATGTTGCTGCAAATTGCATGTGTTTATCTTTTTTGAATGCTGAGTAATATTCCATGGTGTATATGTACCACATCTTCTTGATCCAGTCATCTATATATTAGTAACAGAAGAAATTTTACGTAGGGAGCCACTACAAGAGTGCCACCATCCTGAAGTGTAGATTGTTTAAGGGAATTCATAAGAACATATTCATCACTCAAATGCCCCATAGGATTGAGCAAAGTTTCTGAATTATAGACAGTTATTCATTGTAAAACCTAATATTACTGACATGCAATGTTATAAATACCCTTATAGTTGCAAGCCAAACAAAGTATACATGGCTTTAGGTATGTCATGCTTTCCTTCTAGTACTGCTACCCTCACTTTTGGTGGCACTTTCATCTCCATCCCATACCTAATATTCAAGCCTTTTCAGTGTTCTTTGTTTGTTGAGACTTGATTTCAGGAAAAATAATTCATTCTATAACATAAATAATAAGGATGATTTTTATTATTTTCTTCGCAAGTTCTGATTTAGCAATTCATTCCAAATACTTCTATCATCAAAAACCTCATTGGTATTCTTGTTGCTAACTGAAATAGATTCATATTTGACTTCACCTGAACTTTTGATTCTCCCAACCACACCCTACTTCTTGAAAGATTTTTCTTTCCTTGGACTTTCCTTCTCATTTTTCTGATCAATCCTTTCTTTTTCTGAATCTTCCTCTGATAATTTCAAAAATTTCAGCATTCCCAAATTGTTGTCCTAAGCTTTCCTTTTCTTTCACTGCCAGATTTCTCTAAACTATCTCATCTGCTCCTTAATCCTCATTTATCACATATAAGCTCATTATTACCAAATCTATAGTTTCAGTTTCTGTCTTCTGAGCTCCAATACACACAAACATACTGACTTACTTGTATAGATATATAAGTACCAATTGTATTTATATGCTTTTAAATTAAAACTTTCTGAATAGAGTATAAAATTCCTCTAAAAATCAAACCCTCTTCCTACTAGAATCATCAAATACTAAGCTGATTATATATCGTGTTTTTCTGACAGTTTTGATTTCTACTTAGTATTCCAGTGTAATCAATAAGAGCAGAAGGATGCTTCTTCAGATGGAAGAGCACTAAAAGCACCATCCCAATAAACACACTTTGTATTTTAAAAAAAAATTCACAAGTAAACCAGTAAGACAATAAATCAAATTAAAGAAAAATTAAAAATTAAATTGAAACATACACAAGAAAATGTCTACATAAACAAATGAAGATCGAAATGGATGATTAGAAGAGAGTGTCATGTAAAGTTAAAGAAAAAAATAGCAAAATAAATGATCTGTAACTACCTTAAGTTTAAAGGGAATAATCACACCAATAAAAAAACAGACTGGTAAGCTGGATGAAAATAAAAACTATGTAAAACCATGTGCCTTACAGAGACACACATTAGTTTCAAAGACACAAATAGATTGAAAGTAAATACAGATGAAAATATATCATGTGAGATAGTTCAAGGAAGATGGTTGAGAGACTGGATCCTTCAGTCATCACTTCTATAGAGACCAAGGATAGGCATCTGGTGGGAGCAACCATGTTTGAACAGTCCTGGGTATGTGAGGGCCAGTATCATAATGAGGGACATTTACTCTCAGAGAAGTTTAGAAAGGTAGCTCTCCTCCTTTCCTGTGTCTACGCAGGTGTTTCTTTTCACAAACTGGTCCCTTTCAAGGGGAACTTTTTTTACCCACTTGTGTCTATGCAAGTGTCTTTTATTTTCGTTCCCTTCTTCATAGTAAATCTGCCCTTTCTGTATTTGAAAAAAAGGAAAGGATAGGAAAGACTAAGAAAGATTAAATCAGAAATTGTGGCAATTTACCAGTTGGGGTACTCTCCTGCCCCTAATTAGTGCCCAGGGTCTCACACAGCCTCAGCCTGAAAAGGAGAGTGCATATTTCTCAGCATGAGCACGAGCACAGTTTGTTCAACCATTCAACAAAAGGCAACTGGGCAACCAGTGATAGGTTCAGCTGTGGAGAAAACTACTCATCTATCTGCTATATAATCTCTGGGTACCGATAATTGTTTGTGCCCACTGTGGGGAGCCAGGAAGCCACACACCCCTCCCACATGTGTGACCTCTCACTCATGCCAAGAATGCATGGAAAGAAAGTGAGAGAAGCCACAATGAATAGTCTGTCCAGTGGGTTCCCAGTGTCTACCTTGGTGAGTAGGCAAAGGCCTAGAACAAATGATTTGTGGCATTTGTTTCCCTATGGGTATATCACTCATAGTCTAATGGGCAAGGGACTCCTAAGTCACAGGCTTTGTAAAGTCTAGGTAGCCAACCAGACCTCCCTCCTGGTGACCTCAGACAAGAACACAAAGTGCACAGAAAGAAATTATAACCACAGTGAATATAGTTTGTATGGTGGGTATTTGTGCCCAACATGGAGAGTCAGTGGAAGCACAGACCAGGAACTGATGTAAACTATGGCACTTGTTTCCCTGCACAGCAGTGAGTGTAGACCCTCTGGACATGTCACTCATAGTATTATCTGCAGAGGGCAACTGAATTAGCTTCAGGAAAGCCATCCATCACTCCCTTCTCTGTGTCCCCTGGGCCTGTGCCTAAAGTATGTAATTAGAAACTGTAAGTACCTAGAGTGAACAGGCCTGTGAATAAGAAGCATCCCACTTCCTGGTGGCCAGTCAGGAGTAGTACCTGCCTACCCTACTCCAATGTGCTTTCTCAGGCTTCCATCAATGCTCTCAACTTGCTACATCTAAAAGTGGGAATAAGATCTAAACAGCAAAATGGACAAACAAAAATCTACATGAAATTTAGCAAGTGCAGGGCCTCCCCGGTGGCGCAGTGGTTGAGCGCTGGGCTGTGAAGCTGCCCGCAGCCTTTGCAGCGCTGGTTTCATCCCCGGCCACCGGCGAGGGTCCCACATGGCGCGCAGACCTCTCCTGCTGCCCGCTGCTCCCCTCAGCAGTGTACTTCGTCAATCTGCCTGTTTCTCTGGTGAATTCTCTCACCCTCCCGCACTTCTGACTGTACCCAGTGCTTGCATAAATAAATAAATAAATAAATAAATAAATCTTTTTTTTTTTTTTTGAAGATTGATTTATTTATTTATACAAGTGCTGGGTATAGTCAGAAGCACAGGAGGGTGAGAGAATTCACCACAGCCAGAGCGGGGAGCAGAGCAGGCAGAAGGACCGAGGTACACTGCTGAGGTGAGCAGCGGGCGGCAGAAGAGGTCTGCGCGCCATGTGCGACCCTCACCCAGGGTTGGAGATCGAACTGGCGCTGCAGAGGCTGCGGGCAGCTTCGCAACCCAGCGCTCAACCACTGTGCCACCGGGGAGGCCCAATAAATAAATCTTTAAAAAAGAAATTTAGCAATTACAGATCTCAAGTTGAGACCACAAGGCAGGAACAATTATCCAGAAACTAACCACAAATATATGGAAGACCTTGAATTCCTATGATACAGAGAATTTAAAATCATCATGGCACAGGAATTCAAAGAAATGGAAGAAAACATTTTAAAAAGTGAATGGCATGAGATATACAACTATTGAACAGAAATAAGAAATTGGAGAATAAACAAAAAATAAGGGAGTTACAGGGCATAAGAAAAGATCATAGAGGCGATTTTAAAAATCATCAGAAAGCTATGGAAGCAAACAAGAACCAAAACAAAGACTAAATTAGTGACCAAAAGATAAAAATTCAAAAAGGAACTGGGTGGAAAAAGAAAGAAATATTTTGAGACCTACCCAACTCCAATAGGAAAGGCAATATAGGGATAATGGATACACCAGAAGGGAAAGAGAGAGAAAAGGGAAGAGAAAACTTACTCAAAGGAATAATAGTAATAATAATTCAAACCTGGGGTTGGAAATATGTATAAAAGTTCATGAAGTTAAAAGAACACCTGTTACCTAAGCATGAGACCTACACTTAGAAAAATAGTTGCGAAAATATCAAGAGTTAAAAACACATGGATAATGAAAGTGGCCAGGGAACTTCCAATCATATTGACATCAGACTTTTCAGAGGAAATGCTATGCAAACGGAGAGAATGGAACAAACTTTTGAAACTTAATGATAATAATTGACATCCAAGAATATTCTAATCTGCAAGACCCTCCTTCTGATATGAGGAAGAAATAAAGATTTTCTCAAGCAAACAGAAGCCAAAAGAGTTTGCAAACACCAAATATCACTTACAATAAATATTTAAAGCTCTCCTATCTAAATCAAAGGGAAAAAAAATTTACAACCCCTTCCCCACACCACATAAAAACTGAACAAAGAATTAGAACTAAAAAGTAAAAGAAAAAAAGGTAATAACAAATCTTCATCTATGAGTAATTACCCTAAATGTAAATAGACTGAATTCAACAATCAAAAAGCACAGAGTCGCCAACTGGGTCAGAAAACAAAACTCAATTATCTATTGATGCAGGGAGACTAATATAAGCTCCACAGATAAATATACACTGAAAATAAAAGTTAGCAAACTAACCCTACAAGAAAATGGGACACACAAAAAAGCAGGTACAGCCATAATTATATCTCATAAAATAGTTTTACTGCTTAAAAAAATCAAGAGACTGAGATGGTAACTATTTGATGATTAAGGTATCAATATATTAGGAAGACATAATGCTCATCATTATATATGCCCCAAACAAAAGACCATTCAAATATATCAGGCAACTACTATCAAATCTGAAACCAGATATTGGCAGAAAAAAAAAGTAGAAGGAAGAGCTACAACATCCCACTTTCACCAATGGAGAAATCAACAATACAGAAAATCAAAGGGAAAAATAGTCTTTGACTAGAAATTAGAACACATGGGATTCATAGATATTTAAAAAAAACTGGACCATGGAAAGGTGCAAACACATTTTTCCTAATTGCACATGGAGCAATCTGCAAGAAAAACTAAATGCTGGGTTACAAAAAATGTTCAATATATTAATGAAAATTGAAAATATATCAAATATATTCTCTGATCAGAATGGTATTTGAATAGAAATCAACCACAAAAAGAAAGCCAGAAAAAACTCTAATACTTGAAATAGAACAACACACTACAGAATAATCATTTGATAAATGAGGAAATCAAAGAAGAAATTAAAAAATACGTGGAGGTGAACAAAAAATGAAGATACAACCTATAAGAGCCGATGGGATATAGCAAAAGCAGCACTACAGAGGAGTATTCAGTAATAAAAGCCTACATCAAGAAACAAAAAGAGCTCAAATAAACAACCTTAACTCTCACCTTAAATTACTAGAACAATAAGAATAAACAAAACCAAAACCAGGAGCAGAATGGAAATAATAAAAATCAGAGGAGATACGAATATAATAGAATAAAAAATACAGTTCAGGGCCTCCCCGGTGGCGCAGCGGTTGAGCGCTGGGTTGCGAAACTGCCCACAGCCTCTGCAGCGCTGGTTCAATCCCCAGCTGCTCCCCGGCCACCGGAGGAGGGTCCCACATGGCGTGCAGACCTCTCCTGCCGCCTGCTGCTCCCCTCAGCAGTGTACTTTGGTCCTTCTGCCTGCTCTGCTCCCCGCTCTGGCTCTGGTGAATTCTCTCACCCTCCCGCGCTTCTGACTGTACCCAGTGCATGTATAAACAAAACAAACAAACAAACAAATAAATAAATAAAAACATGCCTCTATAAATAAAAAAAAAAATTTAAAAATACAGTTCAAAGGATAAATGAAACCAAAAGTTGGTTCTTTGAAAAAAAATTAACAAAATACCAACATTCTAGTATAAAAAAGGGGGGATATGAAAACAGGGACATAAATGAAAGAGAAGTTACAACAGACATTTCAGAAATACGGAGGACCACAAAACATTACTATGAACATGTATGTGCCAACAAATTGAACAAACTAAATGAAATGGGCAAATTCTTAAAATCTATACCCTTTGAACAAAATTGGGAAGAACTAAAAATCCTGAAAAAACAAACAAGGAAATTGGGAAGTAATCAAAAGTCTCCCAAAAATCAAAAACCTTGGCTCACATGATTTCATTAGTGAGTTCTATAAAACCTTCAAACATGAACAAAAAACTATTTTTCTCAAACTTCCCAAAAAATAAGGAAGATGGAATGGTTCCAGAGACATTTTATTAGGCCAACATCACTTTGATACCAGAACCTGACAAAGACATTAAAAAATATCAGACCAATATCCCTGATGAACATAGGTGTGAAAATTCTCAAAAAATATTAGCAAGACAAATTCAACAATATAGAAAAAGGACCACTAGATGCCAAGAAAGAATTTAATAAATTAAATATCTATTTATGATAAAACCCTCAAAAAAAAAAAACAGGGATAATTGAAACATAACTCAATGAAATAAAGGCCATATGCTACAAGCACAGTCAACATCAAACTCAATGATATAAGACTGAGAGCTTTTTTTCTAAGATCTGATACAAGATAAGCTGTCCACTTTCATCAACACTAGTGAACATAATATTGAAAGCACTAGATAGAGAAATTAGGCAAGAAAAAATATAAAAAGAATCCAAATTGTAAAAGAAGTAAAACTGTTGCTATTGCAGATGAAATAATAGACATAGAAAATCCTAGACTACACAAAAAAAAATCTAGTAGAAAAAATAAATCAATTTACAAAAATTATTTTTTTCCTATATGCATACAATGAGCTAGAAGAGAATGAAATCATGAAACAATCTCATTCACACTTGCAACAAAAACAATTAAATACCTAACCATAAGAGTAAACGTAACAGAGGAGGTGAAGACATATATAATGAACACTTTATGATATTGCTTAATGAAATTGAAGCCACACAAAAAAATAGAAAGATATTCCCTGCTTATGGAAGAAAAATTAACATTAATAGAATGACCATCTTACCCAAAGCAATACACAATATTCAATGCAATCTCTATCAAGTCTCCAATGGTTCCAAAGAAATAGTACAAACATTATTGAAATTCATATGGAACCACAGAGGACCTCAAATAAGAAAAATCTTGACTAAAATTGAAGAAGTTTGGTGGTAATGGATTATCAGACTTCAAACTATACTACAAGGCTGTGGTAATCAAAACAATATGGTACTGGAACATACCAATGAAACAGAACTGAAAGATCAGAATAAATCAACACATCTATGGACAGTGAATCTACAATGCAGGAGCCAAAAGTTTATATTGGATAAAGAAGTGTTGCCACAAAAATGGTGTTGGGAAAACTGGACAACCACATGGAAAAGAATGAAACTAGAGTACCATCAAACAGTTTACACAAAAATCAACTCAAAATACATTAAAGATAAGGATGTGAGAGCCAAGACTGTGAAATATATTGAAGAAAATATAGGCAAAATATTCCACAACATTGACATCAGTGATATCTTTGTGAACTTGTATCCAATGGCTAGAGAAACTGAATATAAAATAATGGAGCATCAAACTACATCAAACTAAAATGTTTCTGCACAATGAAAGAAACTATAAGTAAAACAAGTTAACAACTGACTGAATGGGAGAATGTATTTGCATACCATTCATCTAACAAGGGGCTGATAGCCAAGATCTACAAAGAACTCATACAACTCAACAAAAAGAAAGCAAATAATTCAATCAAAAAAATTGTCAGAAGACGTAAATAGACCACTTGTCTAAAGAACATATAGTTGACCATCAGACACATGAAAAAATGAGTGGATTTTTAAAATATGATATATATATATATACACAGTAAAATAATACCCAGCTATAACATAGTACCAACTCTTGCCATTGTGACAACATGGATGGAACTGGGGGTGGGGAGGTAATGCTAAGTGGAATAAGTCAGGAGGAGAAAGACAAATGCTAGATGTTTTCATACATATATTGCAATATAAAGAAACAAAAGAGAGGGCTAGACAAAATTAAACCAATAACAAATCCTAGAAATCTGTAGAAATGAGGCCACAAAATGGGTCAGGGAAACCAAGTGTGCACTGGGTACAATTGACTATAGTGGAGGACTGTGGATTCATTGAGATGAGTGTGGTGTGGTGACATGCATCTGAGGAGGTGTGATCCTATATCTCTGAATCACATACAGTGTTTTAAACCAATATGACCATAATAAAAATAAATAAAAGGCTCTGGGGAAAAAGATATAGTTCAAGAGAAAGAAGTTATATCATATAAACAGAAAGGTATTTTCCCCCAAATACAAAAACACTAATTCAAAGAGGTATATACACCCATGTATTTATTGCAGTATTATTTACTAAACAATGTTGGAAATAACTGAAGTGTCTATGAACTGATGAATCGATGAAGATGTGGTATATAAACATGATGGAATAATACTCAACTGTTAAAAAGGATGGAATATTGCCATTTGCAACAACATGGATGGATCTATAGGGTATTATGCTTAGTGAAATAAGTCATATTAAGAAGACAAACACCATATAATTTCATTCATAGGTGGCATATAGAGAAACAAAACAGACGAACTAAATTAAAAAAATTAATTTTATTTTTAAGTTGTATATTTTTTTATTGAGGTAACATTGATTTACAACACCATATGATTTAGAAACATAAGTTAACATCAGATGTATGTTATCATACACATCCACAACCAAAAATCCATACTCCTTTAATCTGGCCACTGGACTCCTGTCCCCTTTGTTCCCACCCTCTACCATTCCCTTCTAATAGCTCAATTCTGTGGTCATTTTCTAAGGTTTTTTTATGGCTTAGTTTTGCCTGATGCTTTGTTTTGTTTCTTTATTTTCCAAATATGAGTGAAACCATCTGTATTTGTTTCTTCTTCTGGTTTGTTTTCCTTATCATAATCACCACCAATTCCACCCACGCTGTCTAAAATGGCATGAATTATAGTTTTTTATATATGGGTAGTGTTCCATTGTATATATGTGTGTATAATGTGTAGGTATATACACATATGTACATACACATACATACATATATATATATATATATATATATATATAAAATCACTGAGCATTTTGGTTGTTTTTATAACTTGGTTATTGATGATAGTGCTTTAATGAACATAGGAATACATATATCCTTTAAATACTACTCTGTGTTCTTCTATAGATACCTAGGAGTATAATTGATAGCTCTTTTTTTAAGATTTATTTATTTATACAAGCACTGGGTACAGTCAGAAGCACAGGAGGGTGAGAGAATCCACCAGAGCCAAAACGGGGAACAGAACAGGCAGACTGATGAAACAAAATGCTGAGGGGAGTAGTGGGTGCAGCAGGAGAAGTCTGCGCTCCATGTGGGGCCCTCGCCAGCAAGCCAGGGATCGAACAGGCACTGCAGAGGGGGCAGGCAGCATCGCAGCCCAGCGCTCAACCACTGCGCCACCGGGGAGGCCCTAATTGATGGGTCTTATAATAGATTTATTTTTAATATTTTGAGAAACGTCCATACTGCTTTACATAGTGGTTGGACAAATCTACATTCCCACCAACAGTGTATGAGGTTTTCTTTTTCTCCACACCCCACTGTAAGTTGTTTCTGGTCTTTTGATATAGGCTGTTGTCATAGGTTCAAGGTGGTATATCACCAGGGTTTTGATTTGCATTTCTCTAATGATAAATGATGTGCATTTTTTTTTAAAAGATTTATTTATTGATTGATTGATTTATTGATTTATACATACATACATACAAGCACTGGGTACAGTCAGAAGCGCGGGAGGGTGAGAGAATTCACCAGAGCCAGAGCGGGGAGCAGAGCAGGCAGAAGGACCGAAGTACACTGCTGAGGGGAGCAGCGGGCGGCAGGAGAGGTCTGCGCGCCATGTGGGACCCTCCTCCGGTGGCCGGGGAGCAGCCGGGGATCGAACTGGCCCTGCAGAGGCTGCGGGCAGCTTCGCAACCCAGCGCTCAACCGCTGCACCACCGGGGAGGCCCTGATGTGCATTTTTTTAACGTGCTGTTCTCCATCTGTACGTCTCCTTTGGAGAAGTGTCTATTTAAAATCTTCCACCATTTCTTGACTGAATTATTTGTTTTCTTTGTGCTGAGTCCTGTAGATTTTAGATAGTATTCTTTGTTGGGCATATTGTATGGGATGTGATGTGCAAATATTTTCTCCCATTCAGTAGAGTGTATTTTCATTTAAGTTATAGTTTCTTTCACTGTGCAGAAGCTTTTCAATTTGGTATCAGCCCATTTATTTATTTTGGATGTTTGTATTCCCCTTGCTTTGTATTTGTGTCCCCAAAGACATCACTGAAATCAATGTCATGGAATGCTCTGCCTATGTTTTTCTCCTATATAATGTTATGGTTTCAGGTACCATGTCCATGTATTTAATACATTTTGAGTTAATTTTTATTTACTGTTTGAGATAGTGGTCTTGTTTCATTGTCTTGTATATGGTTGTCTAGTTTTCCCCGGTGTCATTTATTGAAAAGACTTTCCTTTCTCCGTTGTATACTCTTGGTTCCTTTGTTTTAAATTAAATGTTCTTATAAGTATGGGTTTATTTCTGGGCCCTCAATTCTGTTCCATTAGACTGTAATGTCAATTTTTTTAAAGATTTATTTATTTATGCATACAAGAGCTAGGGTACAGACCAGAGATGCGGGGGAGGGGGATGAGAGGATTCACCAGAGACAGAGTGGGGAGCAGAACAGGCAGACTGACTGAAATACACTGCTGAGGGGAGCAGCGGGCGAGACAGGAGAGGTCTGCCTCGCCATGTGGGTTTCTCCCTGGCCGGCTTGGGATTGAAGTCATGCTGCACAAGCTGTGGATTACTTCATAGTGCAGTACTTAACCCCTTGCATCACCATGGAGGCCCTGTAATGTCAATTTTTATTCCAATAGGATCAATTAGTTGGTAATAGAAGGGTTGGAGTAAGGTGTGTTTATCCAGGCAAAAGGGCTTAATCACATGGTGAAGAATAGAATTGAATTTATAGTGTTGACTTAATGTAGTATTTATAGATGTTGCTTTGTATATACTATGCTGATGCATATCTGAAATTTTTGTAATGTTATAATACAATGTATCAATACAATAAATAAGTGTGCAATGATATATTCAAAGTGCTAAAAACTGAAACTGTCCAAGAATATTTCACCCAGAACAGTTTTCTTTTGAGAATAAAAGAAAAAGATGCTCTCAAATACTGAGGAAGTTCGTCACCACTAAACTTGCCTTACAGGAAATGATGAACTTTTTCATACTGAAATGAATGGATTATAACTACTAACATAAAAATTTATGAAAATAGGGGCCTCCCCAGTGGCGCAGCGGTTGAGTGCTGGGTTGCGAAGCTGCCCGCAGCCTCTGCAACACCGGTTCGATCCCCAGCTGCTCCCGGCCACCAGAGGAGGGTCCCACATGGCACGCAAACCTCTCCTGCCGCCCACTGCTCACCTCAGCAGTGTACCTTGGTCCTTCTGCCTGTTCTGCTCCCCGCTCTGGCTCTGGTGAATTCTCTCACCCTCCCTGTGCTTCTGACTGTATGCAGTGCTTGTATGAACAAACAAACAAACAAATAAATAAATAAATCTTAAAAAAAATTTATGAAAATATGAGATAAACTGATAAAGGTGAGTACATAGTTAAATTCAAAATACTCTAATACAATGGTGTGTCAATCACTTTACTTTAGTAAAAAGACTTAAAAATGTATTATAACTAATTGCAGCTTAAATAATTTCTTAATGAATACACATAAATAAAATATGTAAACCATGACATTAAAAATAAAAATGTGAAAAGGAGTAAAAAGAGGTTTTTTGTATGCAATAAAGCTTACTGTTGGGCATCCCCTGGTGGTGCAGCGGTTGAGCGCTGGGCTGTGAAGCTACCCACAGGCTCTGCAGTGCCGGTTCGATCCCCGGCCACTGGGCGAGGGTCCCACAAGGCACGCAGACCTCTCCTTGTATAAATAAATAAAAAATAAATCTTAAAAAAAAGTTAAAATTAAAAAAATAACTTACTGTCATCTTAAAACAGATTAGGTACCCTCTTACTGTCTCAAAATAATATGCATATGCAGTTGTCAATTTACAAGTCTAATTGTAGTAATATATTATCATTTAATAGTCCCAGAAATTATGAACAAGTATTATTTTCCAATCCTGACCAATAATTTTGAACATAGGGAAAAAATCTTGAAATACACTGAATAATTTATCGGCCCTTCAGGACATCTACATTCACAGCTGCAAAAAACAAGACCTCATCAGAGAGTCAGCCAATAGCAGCCCCTCCCTCCCCCTGGGGTTCTACAATTTAGTAAATGCCTAGTCCTTTCTAAGCACCAGCTTTAAGATAAACTTTGTTATTTAGGATACAGAGATAATTTTCTCACTCCCATCTAGCCTCAGAAACTCATTGACAAGTTTACTCCTCCATCAACTTGCTTGGTGGGTAAGAAGAAAAAGTTCAATCCAGAGTTTCAAGTCTGCTGAGGAGGTCATTTTTTTGTAGTCCTGCCAAAAGACAATTTTGGGGGAAGATCATTCCAAGGAGCATTGCTGATTTCAGCTCCTTTTGATGTTCCCAAAGTCCTACAGCTGCCTAATCTGCCTGGGTTTCACACACTATCCCAAGTGTCAGAAACTTTGGAACCTCTTTGATGGAGAAAAAGCCCCACATATACATGTGGGTAGAGTGATTAGACAGAGCTGCTTTCAATATTCAACATGATGGTGCCATTTGGGATCCATAATATTGATATGTAGATAGTGCCATCTTAGGATACATGCTTCTGCAGCTTTTAGTTACATTTTGTTTCTGCAGAATATAACTAATGATACAATAGTCTTTATTCTGATATTTCAATTTAAAAATCTTCTTGAGGCATCTGCTACTGAAAAGAATTTATTGTTTCCAATACTTTAATCTGGGGGAATTCAGTATATATAAAATACAGTAATTAGCTCAGATATATCATAATACAGAAATAGTATGACTAGATCTGATTTGGATAACTTGCACTAACTTCCCTAAGGCATACATAACTTTTACACACTGAGAAATCTAACATACTTAAGTCTAAATATCAAGTGCGAAACTAGCAAACTTTTAAAAAGGGAAACAGTTTTTTATTTCAAGTAACAAAAATGAAAGAATGCCTTCTCACAAAAGCAACACAATGGAGTCCCTTCCTAAAATGTTTCCCACGTTCTGAAATCAAAAATACATCCAAGGAAATGTCCATTGTAAATTGAGTATTAGTCCCACAGAGATTTGACAGCTGTGTTAGCTTCTAGGGTTTGATGAAAATCCTTTGTGCTATTTGAAACTCTCATGTTCCACCCAGCTTGCAGGCATGGAAAATGTGTCAATCCAAGGAAACATGTCAAGTCTCATCTTATTAAAAACATTAAGCATTTAAATGTATTTGCAATGTGAATGCCACTTAATTTGGCTGACAAAACCCTAGATTCAACATTTAAAGCATTTCCCCCACTGCTCGTGCTAACAGAAATGTGTTTAATTAACCACTATTCTAATTTTAACATAGGTTTGTTAGGAGCAATGTTTTAGCCCGGACTCCTGGTTTATGTCAGTAGCATATTAATCCATAAAGAGCTTTTTATCTAGAGAGCAACACACATTTCCTTACACCAGAGCATGCAGCTGTTTCAGTAAACTTTTTAACCACTTAAACTTATAGACATTACCTCATTGAAATCTCTATTCTTCATAACAATACATTCCTCAAAAGGTAAGATATTAGCAGATTCAGGATGACATTTTCCAAAGGGAGCAGCAGAAATTCACATAGTTGTTTTCAGTTCACAGAGATTTTCTGGTTCTGTTTTGTTTTGTTTTATTTTTTTTAATAGAGAGAAAGAAACTTACCCTTTCTACCAGGATATCCTGTAGAGGATTGTGGGCAAAGAAAATTGAAATTTTGGCTTTGATAAATTCAGACCTTCAATGATTTGTACACTTCAGTCCGGAATAGAGTATCTGACTTTACTTTCCCATACATTACTATAATTTCCTCAGTCTACTATAAACGTTTGAAGTGTGAAAGCCCTGCTCAATTATTAGAATTTTACTATGCAGTTTAAGAACAAAATAAAAAATAAGCTTGCAATGCCTTTAAAATTCTGATCATGAAAGTTTAAAGCAGGTTCTTGTTGGTGCACAGCACAAATTAATTATATATGGCAATGGCAGTTTTTCATCTTCAGTTGTCTCTGATGTAGCTTATAGAAAATAATTGCTCTGTTAACTGAATACCACTTTGTAATTGCAAAAAAAAAAGTTGTGGTTGTTTTATTGACATTATGAATGCTTCTAAGTAAATTCAATTTTTTTATTTAAAAAAGAGTGTGAGGGCCTCCCCGGTGGCACAGCGGTTGAGCGCTGGGTTGCGAAGCTGCCTGCAGCCTCTGCAGTGCCGGTTCAATCCCTGACTGCCGGGCGAGAGTCCCACATGACACACAGACATCTCCTGCCACCCGGTTGCTCCCCTTAGCAGTGTACTTCATCAATCTGCCTGTTCTACTCTCCGCTCTGGCTCTGGTGAATTCTCTCACCCTCCCGCGCTTCTGACTATACCCAGTGCTTGTATAAATAAATAAATAAATCTTAAAAAAAAAAAAAAACAAAGAGTGTGATGATTATTCAGTAGAACTCCCTAACAATGAGACTACATAGCCAATCAGGTATAATTTTTCCCCACCGTAATTTCTAAGACTTTCAGAATTGAATTTCATGTTTCAAATTCTTTTTCCCAAGTTCCTACCACAATTGTCTTTTGTTCTTCCTCTAAATCAGAATATTTTAATCTTGATTCCATGGATGGATCACATTAGACTAATAAGACTGAAATTGTGGACAAAATATTAGTGGGTTTTATTACTAATTTAATATTTATTTTACTGGTCAATTTTAAATGTTGTTATTGTAAACTACCATCAAATTTAGTTTTAGGTAAATAAGCAGGAGACATATTTAAATATATGACTAAATGACTGGATAAATGATAGACAGATAGATAGAGAGATAGATAGATAGAGGAGCACAAGAAGAAGCACCTATATGCTTCCATTATTATTACAGCATCTGGAGGCGAGT
Source organism: Talpa europaea (assembly GCF_964194135.1). Taxonomy (NCBI): domain Eukaryota; kingdom Metazoa; phylum Chordata; class Mammalia; order Eulipotyphla; family Talpidae; genus Talpa; species Talpa europaea. The sequence continues at coordinate 51,899,933 of NC_140081.1, read as the reverse complement.
AAACTGGAGTAATCATTTTAAGATTTGACAAATTAAAAGAAAAGTTCAATTACACAGACATAGTACTTAGAAATTTAGTTTAAGAAGAGGGAGTGGGAATGAGGGAAATTCTAAAAAACTAAGTCTCACAGTTTACCATGGAGAATTAATTTCATATCAGCAGCACAGGAAAATTATGACCAATGTTCTGAGAAAAAAGAATTCCCAAACTCCAGTAATCTATAGGGTGTGAGTAAATAAGACTTATAAAGATGTGTGCTAAAGAACCAAAAGGAAACAATAAGAATGTATACTTCAGTATTTCCATGCAGACTGGCAGATTGTATTGGTAGTTGAAAAGAATGTATTTCAAAGATGTTACAAAGGAAGAAACAATTGATGTGTCTAATTGGGGAGCTGGAAAAGATAGGGAAGTCAACTGTATATTTTGGACCTAGGATACTAGATGATGGTATTTCAAAATGAAATAGGACATAATTCATCTATCCAAGAAATATTATTAAGCAAATAGTACTTGCAAGGGATTGTGCTCAGTAGTTCAACAATTAGTAAGTCATGGCCCCTGTTATCAAGGACTGTTTTTAACATATTAGAATTCTTGTTCCTATCATAATTAGAGGGAAATTACATCATTTTTATTTAAATAGTTTTTATTTTCTTAATCATTGTTAATTTTTGTACAATATTTGATTTCTCCTCTCATGTGTAGTCCCCATAGTTCTCCCACCACTGCGACACCCATGACCATCACCATAGTCCCTTGTGTAATTCCTACCCCTGTGTTGACCCTTCTCCCTCTCCCTCCCCTCCTGTATGCCTCAGATCTATGGTCAGTTAGAAAGAAAGAAAGAAAGAAAGAAAGAAAGAAAGAAAGAAAGAAAGAAAGAAAGAAAGAAAGAAAGAAAGAAAGAAGGAAGGAAGGAAGGAAGGAAGGAAGGAAGGAAGGAAGGAAGGAAGGAAGGAAGGAAGGAAGGAAGGAAGGAAGGAAGGAAGGAAAGAAAGGAAAGAAAGGAAAGAAAGAAAGAAAGAAAGAAAGAAAGAAAGAAAGAAAGAAAGAAAGAAAGAAAGAAAGAAAGAAAGAAAGAAAGAAAGAAAGAAAGAAAGAAAGAAAGAAAGAAAGAAAGAAAGAAAGAAAGAAAGAAAGAAAGAAAGAAAGAAAGAAAGAAAGAAAGAATTTATAAAGGAGATCAAAAAGAAAATTTTAGGCTGAGGGCCTTTGTGAAAAAAACACAATAAATGATATAAAAACCCAAATGAATAGCCTTAAGAGCAGAGTAAAGAGGACATAGGAAATAATCAGTAACTAGAAGAAAAAAATAAAACTTATGCAGTATAAAAAACTGAAAGAAATGAATTGGTAAAAAAGTTTTATTATTACAATTTTGGAGTTACAATTTTATACCTCAGTATGAGTATATGTTCCACTCAAGAAAACACTCAAGACAATGCCCTAAGTACTTCCATCCCCCATCTCTTCATTCCTCCCCCCATCCCTGGTCTTGAGAATATTCAAGACATATTATATTTCAATATTCACAAAGAGATTTCAAACTTTGAGTCACCACAATCATGATATAATAAAAAATTATTATATAAATATACTTCTTGGTGAAGTGCTTATGAAATATCTAGACATCTTCAATTAACAACCATGACCATTTTTCTCAGCATAATCAAAGTCAAGGAAAACCAAAGACTGAAATCGTAAAAAGTATATTTCTACAATTTATATAATTTAATTAGAAATTAATAACAGAGGCGGATCAACATGGTTGCAAGGAAACGCTGCAAGTAAGATCTCCCATTAAAAAAAAAAAAAGTTAATAGGGAGGAAAAGCGGCAGGTCCCAGTGAGAACTGGGACACGGAAGATAAATGGATGACTCCAGCAAACTACCTGAAGAAGAAAGTTGCCATAAAAGAGGACTAGAAAGGAGGAAAGCTCAGAACCCTGCTACCCTCCCCCACCCACAAAGTCGGCACTCTCTGACCAACAGGAAGGAGGAAAAAACAAAAAAACTAAAATGACCAACAAGAACAAACTACACATCGAGCGGGACTGTGAGTGGAAAGGAACTATTTCAGCCACCACACCCCGTGAACAGGAGCTGTGGAGAACCCTGCAGGATTTGCCACCGAGGTGAGCGAACGGCTCGGGGCGCCATTAGAGAAAAAAAAAAAAAGACTCCCGCAGACCTACAAACAGCCCCAGGCCAGCCGGTAAGCTTGTGCAGAAAAGCGGTGCTTGAAAAGGATACGCGGATCGCTGCTGCCCAGGTCCCCGCGCCTGTGACCTAGGCTTGCGGGGAGATGCACGGGGGCCCTTACTGAGGTGAATGTCCCTCCCTGAGTAATCAGAAACCAGGCGCCCGGACAAGGGAATGGGGTGCAAAAGGCGCCATTTCTGCGGACACTGAACTGGGCTACAGCCTGCGTCCTGGACCTGAGGGCTTTGGAACTGAGACCCGGGGCATGAAATTTGGGGCGTGGGTTCCCCACGATGGTGAGGCACAAGGCAGACACAGCACCCCAAAGCCATTGAGGCTTTCCCCACCAATCCCACTCTGTTCCCCTGTCCCACAGGGAGAAAAAAACAGCTCCCCAAGGACACTAGGAGAGAGCTCTGGCGCCACCTAGCGACCAGAAAAGAAATCACCAACACCCCATAGAATAGGGACCTTTCTTCAGTAAAGACTGCTTGAAACCAACAGAAGGCTCCCGGAGGAGCCAGTGGTGAGCTGGGAAGTTTGCCCATGGCAGGCTCCTTCTGACCAGCAGTCCAAGCCCAGAGGGGGAGCGGGCACCCACGGCCAGGGCAGACCAGGCGTGAAGAAGACTGTGCCTGTCTCCAAATCACCATTTTAGAATAGGAACCTTTCTTCAGTAAAGACTGCTTGAAACTGGCAGTGAGCTGGGAAGTTTGCCCACGCCAAGCCCCTTCTGGCCAGCAGTCCAAGCCCAGAGTGGGAGCAGGGACCCACAGCCGGGACAGACCAGATACGGAGGGGAGTGTGTAGCCACATCGCCTTTTTAGAACAGGGACCTTTCTTCAATAAAGGCTGCTTGAAATTGGCAGAAGGCTCCCAGAGGAATCAGAGGTGAGCTGGGAAGTTCGCTCACGCCAGGCCCCTTCTGGCCAGCAGTCCGAACCCAGAGGAGGAGCGGGCACCCACAGCCGGGGCAGATCTGGCATGCAGGAGAGTGTGCCTGTCTCCAAATTGCCATTTTAGAATAGGGAACTTTCTTCAATTAAGACTGCTTGAAACTGGCAGAAGGCTCCTGGAGGAGCCAGAGGTGAGCTGGGAAGTTTGCCCACACCAGGCCCCTTCAGGCCAGCAGTCTGAACCTAGAGGGGGAGCGGGCACCCACAGCCGGGGCAGACCAGGCACGCAGAAGAGTGTGCCTGTCTCCAAAGCACCATTTTTAGAACAGGGACCTTTCTTCAATAAAGACTGCTTTAATCTGGCAGAAGGCTCCCTGTGGAGCCAGAGGGAGAAATTTCCCTGCACAGTCAGAGGTGAGCTGAAGGCCCCCACAAGCCCAGTTCCACCTGGCAGGAAGTCAGAGCCCAGAGGAGGATCCAGAGATTTGGAATCCAGAGTGCAATCCAGCTGCCCCACTTCCAGGGAAGTCTGTGGGACTTCAAGACGCAGATTTGTAACTAAACACAGAAGGAGGAGAGATACTGTGACAGTGACCATTAACATACTTAAAATACCACTGCCTCACTAGACTTCTGGCATAACAGTTTTTGATTCATTTGGATTGCCAGTTTCTGAAACTCCCCAAAGAACGCACCAAAAAGATACCAGCCAGTACCAGCGGCACAGTGTCCCAATGCATAAAGCAAATTAGAAGACAGGCAGCAGGGAAAAGAAAAACTACAAACAAAGTAGCAACACCTCAGAAAAAAGACACACCACCAAAAAAAAAAAAAAAAAAAAAAAAAAACCACTCACCAGCTTCCAACTATGGTGAATTGGAAGAACTTGTGAGCCTTTCAGAAAAAGAATTTAAAATTGTTGTGATGGAAAAACTGATAGAAGTCATTAAGGAAAACAATGCTCAGAAGAATGAAATTGAGTCCCAAAAGAGGGAAGCCATTAAGGAAAACAACGCTCAGAAGAATGAAATTGAGTCCCTAAAGAGGGAAGTAAAAGAAATGCAGGAGATCAAAGAATTAATGGAGATGATAAAGAACGCTAGGAAAAGCAATGAAAGCAGAATAGATGAAATGGAAGAATGAATAAGTACTCTTGAAGACACAGAAATAAAAAGAAACAAAACAGAAAAGGAAAGAGAAGTACGAAGAAAAAAGACCAAAGAAAGACTTTGGGAACTATCTGACTCCATGAGGAAAGGAAATATAAGAGTTGTAGGGATCCCAGAAGGAGAGAGGCATAGGAACAGAGAAAATATTCAAGAAAACAGTTGAAGAGAACTTCCCAAACGTGAAGAAGGAGCTGAAAATTGATATACAAGAAGCAAGAAGAACACCAAACTTTCATGACAAAAGGAAAAATACAGCAAGACACATAATAGTAAAGTGCCCAAGAATCCAGGACAAGGAAAAAATAATGAAGCTGACAAGAGTGAAGAAACAGAAAACATTCAAAGGGAAACCAATCAGACTGACATCACACTTCTCCGAAGAAACACTATGGGCAAGGAGAAAGTGGAGGGACATAGTCAACAGTCTCCACGAAAACAAATGCCAACCAAGAATACTCTATCCCGCAAAGCTCTCCTTCCTCTATGAAGTAAGAATAAGGACCTTCCCAGACAAACAGAAACTCTGGAATTTCATTATGACTAAACCCCCACTCCAAAAAATACTACAAGGAGTCCTAACACCAGAACCTCAGAAGGACAAATAACAACGAAGAAAGGACAAAAAATAAAAAGTTATTAAAAGAATAAATAAATAAAATCAAAGGAAAGACAAACGTAATGGTAAATACAGATGCTAACATATCAATATTAACTCTAAATGTAAATGGACTAAACTCTTCAATAAAAAGACACAGAGTCGCAGGTTGGATCAAGAAACAAAACCCAACCTTTTGCTGTCTCCAGGAAACACATTGAGCTACAAAAGATAAAAATAGACTCAAAGTTAAAGGATGGAAAACAATCCTACAAGCAAATGGACCAAAAAAGAAAGCAGGAACAGCTATACTTATATCAGATAAAACAGATTTCAAACTCAAAAAGGTAAAAAGAGACCCCAATGGTCACTACATTATGATCAAGGGGACAATACTTCAAGAAGAAATAACACTCATTAACATATATTCACCAAATGAAGGAGCACCAAAATTTATCAGAAAACTATTATTATCTTTGAAAACAGACATCAGAGAAAACACATACGTAGTGGGAGACTTCAACACACCACTATCAACAATGGATAGATCAACGTGCAAACAATTAGTAAAGACACTAAAGCTCTAAATAAAGATCTAGAGCGCTTGGGCTTAACAGACATCTATAGAACACTAAACCCCCAAAAATCTGAGTACACATTTTTCTCAAGCGCACATGAATCATTCTCCAGGATTGATCACATACTGGGACACAAGACAAACATCAACAGATTCACCAAGATTGAAATCATACCAACCATCTTTTCTGACCATGAAGGCATCAAACCAGAAATAAACCGTAAAAAGAAGGCAAGGAACTCTCCTACCTCATGGAGATTGAAAACCACACTACTGGAAGACCACTGGACTAACGAGGAGATCAAAGAAGAAATTAAAAAATTCTTTGAATTGAATGACAAGGAGGACACCAATTTCCTAAATGTATGGGATGCAGCAAAAGCAGTAATAAGAGGAAAATATATAGCAATAGAGGCTCACATCAAGAAACAAGAAAGAACTCAAAGAAACAACCTAATCTCGAAGCTCAAAGATCTAGAAAAAGAACAACAAAAAAACTGCAAAACCAGTAGTAGAAAAGAAATAATAAAAACCAAAGCAGAAATAAATGAAATTGAAACTAAAAAAACAATCCAAAAGATCATTGAAACCAAGAGCTGGTTCTTCAAAAAAATCAATAAAATAGACAAACCCCTAGCCAGGCTCACAAAGGAAAAAAGGGAGAAAGCACAAATAAACAGGGTCATAAATGAAAGAGGAGAAATCACAATAGACACAGCAGAAATCAAAAGAATAATAAGAAACTACCATGAACAGTTATATGGAAACAAGTTCAACAATCTAGAGGAGATGGACAAATTCCTACAACTCTACAATTACTCAAAGCTAGATAAAGAAGAAACAGAACACCTAAACAGACCAATTACAAGCAGTGAAATTGAAATGGTAGTCAAAACCTGCCCAAAAACAAAAGCCCAGGACATGATGGATTTACAAATGAATTCTACCAAATGTTCAGAAATGAATTAGTGCCTATCCTTCACAAACACTTCCAAAAAATTAAGAAGGAAGGGATAATACCAAACATGTTCTAAGAAGCCAACATTACACTAATACCAAAACCAAACAAGGACAACACACAAAAAAGACAATTACAGGCCAATCTCCCTAATAAACACTGATGCAAAAATCCTCAATAAAATTTTAGCTATCAGAATCCAACAATGTATCCATAAGATAATTCACCACGACCAAGTTGGATTCATTCCAGGGACACAAGTATGGTTCAACATCCGAAAATCAAACAATGTTATCCAACACATCAACAAAAAGAAATATAAAAAACATATGATAATATCAATAGATTCCGAGAAAGCTTTCGACAAAGTGCAACACCCATTCATGATAAAAGCCCTGGAAATTCTTGGGATACAAGGAACATACCTCAACATCATAAAGGCCATATATGACAAGCCAAAAGCCAGTATTATTCTCAATGATGAAAAGATGAAAGCATTCCCATTAAGATATGGGACAAGACAAGGATGTCCACTCTCAATACTGCTTTTCAATATAATACTGGACGTCCTAGCCAGAGCAATAAGACAAGAGAAAGACATACAAGGAATCCAAATAGGCAAAGAAGAAGTGAAACTATCACTATTCACATATGATATGATAATATACATAGAGAACCCCCAAAATCTCCACAGAAAAACTAATTCAACTAATCTATCAGTTCAGTAAAGTGGCAGAATACAAAATCAACATGCAAAAATCAGTAGCCTTCCTTCTTCTGAAGAAGAAGAAGAAATAAAAGAAAACATCCCTTTTACTATCGAAACAAAAAAAAATCCAATACATGGGAATAAATCTAACAAAAGAGGTAAAGGACCTGTACAAAGAAAACTATAAAACACTATTAAAAGAAATAGAAGAAGACACAAAGAAATGGAAAGACATCCCCTGCTCATGGATTAGAAGAATAAACATTTTTTAAATGGCCATCTTACCAAAAGCAATATACAGATTCAATGCTATTCCAATAAAAATTTCAATGTCATTCTTCAAAGAAATAGAACAAGTGTTGATGAAATTCATAAGGAACCACAAAAAACCCTGAATAGCCAAAGCTTTCCTGAAAAAAAAAAAAAAAGAAGGGAATGGAGGCATCACACTCCCAGACTTCAAACTATACTACAAAGCCATAATCATCAAAACTGCATGGTATTGGAACAAGAACAGACACACAGACCAATGGAATTGAATAGAAAATCCATAAATAAACCCACAGATTTATGGTCAACTAATCTTTGACAAAGGAGCAAAGAATATGCATTGGAGCAAAGAAAGTTTGTTCAATAAATGGTCCTGGGAATACTGGGTCGCTACATGCAAAAGAATGAAGCTTGACTACTACCTCACACCATGCACAAAAACCAACTCAAAATGGATTAAAGAACTAAACATAAGACCTGAAACCATAAAATACATAGAAGGAAATAAAGGCATAACACTGCATGATATGCACATCAAAGACATCTTTACAGACACATCACCCAAAGCAGTGAAAGTGAAGGCAAAGATCAACAGCTGGGACTACATCAAATTAAAGAGCTTCTGCACAGCAAAAGAGACAATAACAAAAACAAAGAGAAACCCCACTGACTGGGAGAAAATTTTGGTACACAACACTAATGATAAAGGACTGATAACAAAAATCTACAAAATGCTGATGAGACTCAACAACAACAAAGAAAATAATCCAGTCAAAAAATGGTCAGAAGAGCTAAAAAGAAACTTATTTGAAGAAATTCAAATGACCAACAGGCATATGAAAAAATGTTCAACATCACTTGTAATGAGGGAAATGCTAATCAAAACTACAAAGAGATACCATCTTACACCAGTGAGAATGGCACATATTAAAAAAACTAGCAACAACAAATGTTGGCAAGGTTGTGGAGAAAAAGGAACTCTCCTGCACTGTTGGTGGGAGTACAAACTGGTCCAACCACTATGAAGAGCTGTGTGGAGATTTCTTGACCTACTAAACATAGAGCTTCCATATGATCCAGCAATTTTACTCCTAGGGATTTCCCCAAAAGACACAGAAACATAAATTCCAAAGAGCACTTGCACCCCTATGTTTATAGCAGCACTATTTACAATAACTAAGCTTTGGAAACAACCCAAATGCCCAAAAATAGATGACCGGATCAAGAAGATGTGGTGCATATATACCATGGAATATTACTCAGCATTCAAAAAAGATAAACACATGCAATTTGCAGCAACATGGATGGCGCTGGAAGGGATCATGCTCAGCAAAATAAGCCAGAAAGATAAAGAAAAATACTGGATGGTCTCACTCATAGCAAGAATCTAGAAAACTTAAATAAGGGACCAGGAAAAAGAATAACTATAAGAAAGATAATATCAAAATCAACATTAACTATGAACAAGAGACTCTCTATGGGGGATGGGGGGAGGGGAAAGGAGGGCTTGGGGTGAAAATAAGGGGGTTGTAATTGTATGGGGAATATAAAAGTAAAATTTAAATTGAAAAAGAAATTAATAACAATAACACACTTAGTGTTGGGTTGGGAATGCACCAGCATGTCCCCGGGGACACGATGAGTGATGAGTCATGGGTCATGGAGCAGGTTTGCAAGGCGAGACTCTGCTGTTCAGTGAGCAGCCCTCTTGCTCTTTATTAGCAGTCATGAACAAGCATGATTGCTTATGTGACAATGGCAGGAAGAACAAGGTCCAGGGGAGACAAAGGGTAATCAACTTTATGGGGAACAGGAGGGGACATGTCAGCCATGTATACAGGGAGGACTTCTTTTTTTTTTTTTTTTGAAGATTTATTTATTTATTAATACAAGCACTGGGTACAGTCAGAAGCGCTGGAGGGTGACAGAATTCACCAGAGGCAGAGCCGGGAACAGAACAGGCAGAAGGACTGAAGTACACTGCTGAGGGGAGTAGCGGGTGGCAGCAAAGGTCTGCAGGCCATGTTGGACACTCACCCGGCGGCCGGGGATCAAACCGGCGCTGCAGAGGCTGTGGGCAGCTTCGCAACTCAGTGCTCAACCACTGAGCCACCGGGGAGGCCCCAGGGAGGACTTCTGGTGCAGGTTCTTGACGTTATTTCAGAGCCACTCCCAGACCATCTCAGACCATGGCCACACAATCAGTCAACGGCTACCTAGTTGTCCCAGACTGCCTCATGATGTGGGCCACTGTCTTAAAGTAGTTATTCAGCAGTGCCTTATCCAAATCCTTCACACACACACAGGTGCATCGAGAGGACATACACACACAGGTACAGAGGCCCCAAGTGGTAGAAAGGCCACAATCTAGAAAAGCCACTCTTAAATAAAATTAAATGATATTTGTATCCCAAATGAAGCTTTAAAATGTGAAATAAGCCAGAAAGAAAAAGAAAAATATGGCCTCCCCGGTGGCGCAGCGGTTGAGCGCTGGGTTGCGAAGCTGCCCACAGCCTCTGCAGCGCTGGTTCAATCCCCAGCTGCTCCCCGGCCACCAGAGGAGGGTCCCACATGGCGCGCAGACCTCTCCTGCCGCCCGCTGCTCCCCTCAGCAGTGTACTTCTGTCCTTCTGCCTGCTCTGCTCCCTGCTTTGGCTCTGGTGAATTCTCTCATGCTCCCGCGCTTCTGACTGTACCCAGTGCTTGTATTAATTAATTAATTAATTAATTAATTAATAAACAAATAAATCTTAAAAAAAAGAAAAAGAAAAATACTGGATGGTCTCACTCATAGCAGGGATCTAGAAAACTTAAATAAGAGACCAGGAAAAATAATAACTATAAGAAAGTAAAATCAACAAACAACTATGAACCAGAGACACTCTATGGGGGTGGGGGCAGGGAAAGGAGGGATTGGAGTCAAAATAAGGGGGTTGCAATTGTATGGGGAATATAAAAATAAAATTAAAATTAAAAAAAATAAAATTTGTCCACTAAATGATAATAAAATCACAACATAAAAAATTGTGGTTTGAGACAGATGTTAAATGAAATAAGTCAGAAGGAGAAAGATAAATACTGGATGGTGTCCCTAATATGTGGAATATAAAGAAACTAAACTAAGAGTCAGATAAAGACAAGCTTAAACACCAACCCTTGAAAGCTGACTAAAGAACTAAAGCATTCAGGAGGGGAAGGAGGTGGGAAAAGGGGTTAAGAAGAAAGAGGGAAGGAAGCACAATGTATTATGGTGGTGGACTATGGATGACTTTGTGGTGGGTGTACTACAGTGGCAATACCTGGTGGAGATATACAAATATTACCCCAATAATAAATTAATTAATTTTTTAAAATGCTGCCAGGACAGAGCTTAGAAATAAATTTATAGGTATAAATATATTTAGTCATTGAATTGATTCAATGCTCTTGTTGTATGTATTCTAAAATATACTTTATGATTCATTATATGAGCTCTTTCAAGCTAAAATTCTTATGAAATAATTCAATTTGAAACACCTATATTTTACTTAAAGTGCCACAATATATGCCTTTATGTTATGAAATTATTTCTAATAAAACAAAACCTTAAGACATTAAGCCAATAATAAAGGCAAATGTATTTCAGGGCTTCCCCGGTGGCGCAGCGGTTGAGCGCTGGGTTGCGAAGCTGCCTCTGGCTGCTCCCCGGCCACCACCGGAGGAGGGTCCCACATGGCGCGCAGACCTCTCCTGCCACCCGCTGCTCCCCTCAGCAGTGTACTTCGGTCCTTCTGCCTGCTCTGCTCCCCGCTCTGGCTCTGGTGGATTCTCTCACCCTCCCGCGCTTCTGACTATACCCAGTGCATGTATAAACAAACAAACAAACAAACAAACAAATAAATAAAACATGCCTCTGTTTAAAAAAAAAAAAAGCAAATGTATTTCTATATATTAGAAATGAACAATTCAAAAATAAAATTAAGAAAACAATTCAGGATCTAGCCACCATCTGGGCAGACCATGGGCACAGGAAAGTGCCCCCCGACTTGCTATTTTAGACCAGGTATCTTATCTTTGTGTCTAGAATCCACCTAGACTGCGTGGAACTGGGAAAGGGCTGCCCCACAGGCAGAGGTGAGTTGAAAAGCCCCCACAAGCCAAGCCCCACCTGGCCACCAGTTGGAGCCCAGAGGGGGTTCTGGCCACCATCAGGGCAGACTGCAGGCGCAGGGTAGTGCCCTCCTGACACGCCATTTTAGACCAGTTATCTTTGCATCCAGATTCCACCTAGACTGCAAGGAAGTGGGAAAAGGCTGCTCCCACAGCCAGAGGTGAGCTGAAAAGTCCCCACAAGCCAGGCCCTGCCTGGCCGCCAGTAGGACGCCAGAGGGGGATCCAGCATTTTGGAGCCCAGTAGGCAATTCAGCCATGGCCATGGCAGTCTGTGCGACTGCAAAACCCACCTCTTGAACTAAACAAATACAGAAGGAGGAAATTTTCTGTGACAGCGACCATTAATATATTCATAGAACCACTACCCTACTGGACTTCTGGTACTGGACCACCAGATTCTGACATCCCAGAAAAAGCACACCAAAAAGATGCCAGCCAGTACCAGGAACATGGTGTCCCAATGCATAGGACAAATTAGAAAACAAACAGCAGGGAGAAGAAAAACTACAAGCAACCAAGCAAGTCCTCAAGGAAAAGACATAGCACAAAAACAAAATCACCCAACAGAATGCAAGAAGAGTGACTTGGAAGAACTTCTGAGCCTTCCCAATAGAGAATTTAAAATTGCCATGAGTAAAAAACTAGAAGTGGAAAATGATATGGGTAAAATAATCAATGATCAGAAGAATGAAATTGAGTTCCTAAAGAGGGAAGTGAAAGAAATGCAGGAGATCAAAGGATTAATGGAGGAGCTAAAAGACACTGGGAAAAGCAGTGAAAGGAGAATAGATGAAGTGGAAGAACGAATAAGTACTCTCGAAGACACAGAAATAAAAAGAACTAAAACAGAAAAGGAAAGAGAAGTACGAAGGAAAAAGAATGAAGAAAGAATTCGGGAACTATCTGACTCATGAGGAAAGGAAATATAAGAGTTATAGGAATCCCAGAAGGAGAGGAGACCTAGGAACAGAGAAAATATTCAAGGAAATAATTGAAGAGAACTTCCCAAACATGAAGAAGGAGCTGAAAATAGACATACCAGAAGCAAGAAAACCAAACTTCCGTGATGAAAGGAAAAATGCACCAAGAAACATAATAGTAAAGTGCCCAAGAATGTAAGACAAGGGAAAAATAATGAAGCTGAGAAGAGGGAAGAAACAGATAACATACAAAGGAAAACCAGTCAGACTGACATCAGACTTCTCCGAAGAAACACTATGGGCAAGGAGAGAGTGGAGAGACATAGCCAACAGACTCCAGGACAACAAATGCCAACCAAGAATACTCTATCCTGCAAAGCTTTCCTTTCTCTATGAAGAAAGAATAAGGAACTTCTCAGACAAACAGAAACTCTGGAATTGCTTTACAACTAAACCCTCACTCAAAAAAATACTACAAGGAGTCCTAAAGCCAGAATCAAGAAAAGATGAATAAGAACGAAACAACAAAAAATATATAAAAAAATAAATAAATCCAGGGCCTCCCCTAGTGACGCAGCAGTTGAGTGCTGGGCTGCAAGGCTGCCCACAGCCTCTGCAGCACTGGTTCATTCCCCAGCTGCCAGTGAGGGTCCCATGGCACGCAGACCTCTCCTGCCGTGCCCTCTGCTCCACTCAGCAGTGAATTTCATCAGTCTACCTATTCTGTTCCCTGCTCTGGCTCTGGTGAATACTCTCACCCTCCCGCGCTTCTGACTGTACCCAGTGTTTGTATAAATGAATAAATAAATCTTTAAAAAAAAAAAAGAAGGCAAAGAACACTCATACATCATGGAGATTGAAACCCACACTACTGAAAGACCACTGGACTAATGAGGAGAACAAAGAAGAAATAAAAAAATACTTTGAGTTGAATGCCAAGGAGGACACCAATTTCCTAAACGTATGGGATGCAGCAAAAGCAGTAATAAGAGGAAAATATATCGCAATACAGGCTCACAGCAAGAAACAAGAAAGAACTCAAAGAAACAACCTAATCACATATCTCAAAGAACTGGAAAAAGAAAAACCAAAAAACTCTAAAACCAGTAGAAGAAAGGAAATAATAAAAATCAAAGCAGAAATAAATGAAATAGAAAATTTAAAAACAATACAAAAGATCAATAAAACCAAAAGAATGTTCTTCAAAAAAATAAATCAAATAGACAAACCCCTAGCCAGGCTCACAAAGGAAAAACGGAAGAAAGAACAAATAAATGGGATCACAAATGACTGAGGAGAAATCACAACAGACAAAGCAGAAATCAAAAGAATAATCAGAAACTACTATGAACAGTTATATGCAAACAAGTTCAACAATCTAGAAGAGATGGACAAATTCCTACAACTCTACAATTACCAAAAGCTAGATAAAGAAGAAATAGAACACCTAAACAGACCAATTACAAGCAGTGAAATTGAAATGGTAATCAAACCCCTCCCCAAAAACAAAACTCCAGGACCAGATGCATTTACAAATGAATTCTACCAAACATTCAGAAATGAACTAGTGCCTATGCTTCACAAATTTTTTTAAAACTTGAAAAGGAAGGGATAATACCAAACATGTTCTATGAAGCCAACATTACACTAATACCAAAACAAAACAAGGACAACAGAATAAAAGAAAACTACAGCTCAATCTCTCTAATGAACATGGATGAAAAAATCGTGGATAAAATTTTAGCTATCAGAATCCAACAATGTATCCATAAGATATTCACTACCACCAAGTAGGATTTACTCCAGGGACACAAGGATGGCTCAACATCCGAAATGCAATCAATGTAATCCAACACATCAAGAAAAAGAAATATAAAAGCCATATGATAAAAGTGCAACACCCATTCATGATAAAGGCCCTTGAAATTCTTGGGATACAAGGAACATACCACAACATCATAAAGGCCATAAATGACAAGCCCACTGCCAATATCATTCTCAATGGTGAAAAGCTGAAAGCATTTCCATTAAGATCTGGAAAAAGACAAGGATGTGGACTCCCACCAGTGCTTTTCAATATAATACTGGAAGTCCTAGCCAGAGCAACAAGACAAGACAAGGACATACAAGGAATCCAAATAGGCAAGGAAGAAGTCAAACTATCACTATTCGCAGGTGATATGATAATATACATAGAGAACCCCAAAAACTCTGCAGAAAAACTAATTAAAATAATCAATCATTTAGTAAAGTAGCAGGATTCAAAATCAACACACAAAAATCAGTAGCCTTTCTATACACAAACAATAAATATGAAGAAGAAATGAAGAAAACCATTCCATTTATTATTGAAACAAAAAAAATTGAATACATGGGACTAAACTTAACAAAAGAGGTAAAGGAGCTATACAAAGAAAACTATAAAACTCTGTTAAAATAAATAGAAGAAGACACAAAGAAATGGAAAGACATCCCCTGCTCATGGATTGGAAGAATTAACATGCTCAAAATGGCCATCCTACCAAAAGCAATTTACACATTCAATGCAATTCCAATAAAAACTTCAATGACATTCTTCAAAGAAATAAAACAAATATAGATGAAAGTCATATGGAGCCACCAAAAACCCCGAATAGCCAAAGCTCTCTCCTGAAAAAAAAAAAAAAAAGAAGGGAATGGAAGCATCACACTCCCAGACTTCAAACTATACTACAAAGACATAATAATCAAACCTGCAAGGTATTGGAACAAGAACAGAAACATGGATCAATGGAAACTAATAGAAAATCCAGAAATAAACCCACAGATTTAAAGTCAACTAATCTTTGACAAAGGAGTAAAGAATATGCAATGGAGCAAAGAAAGATTGTTCAATAAATGGTGCTGGGAAAATTGGGTTGCTACATGCAAAAGAATGAACCTTGACTACTACCTCACACCATGCACAAAACCAACTCAAAATGGATTAAAGAATTAGACATAAGCCCTGAAACCATAAAATATATAGAAGGAAATATAGGCGAAAAACTACATGACATACACCTCAGCAATATCATTAAAGACTCATCACCCAGAGCATGATCCCTACCAGCTCCATCCATGTTGCTGCAAATGGCATGAGTTTACCTTTTTTTGATTGCTGAGTAATATTCCATTGTGTATAGATACCGCATCTTCTTGATCCAATCATCTATTTTTGGGCATATGGGTTGTTTCCATAGCTTAGCTATAATAAATAGTGCTGCTATAAACATAGGGATGCAGGTGTCCTTTTGAATTAATGTCTCTGTGTCCTTTGGGAAAATACCTAGGAGTGGAATTGAAGAAACAATCAAAATCAAATAAGCAACCATAAACCAGAGACACACTATGGGTGGCATGGAGGAGAAGAGGGATTAAGGTCAAAGTAAGTGGGGTGGGAATTTCATGGGGAATATAAACAAAATGAAAATGTATACATTGTGCAAAAGTGAAAAATGATATAACAATTATATAAATAAAATATAAAAATAAAAAAAAGAATCATCACCCAAAGCAGTGATAGCAAAAGCGAAGACAAACAGCTGGGAATACATCAAATTAAAGAGCTTCTGTACTGCAAAAGAGACAGTAACCAAAACAAAGAGACACCTGACTGACTGGGAGAAAATTTTTGCACACAACACTAATGATAAAGGACTGATCACAAAAATCTACAAAATGCTGATGAGGCTAACCAAAAACAAAGTAAATAATCCAGTGAAAAAATGGGCAGAAGAGATAAAAAGGAACTTCTCCAAAGAGGAAATGCAAATGGCAAACAGGCATATGAAAAAATGTTCAGCATCACTTGTAATCAGGGAAATGCGAATCAAGAATACAATGAGATACCATCTTACACCAGTGAGAATGGCACATATTAAAAAAAAACTAGCAACAACAAATGTTGGTGAGGATGTGGAGAAAAAGGAACTCTCATGCTGGTGGGAGTGCAAACTAGTCAACCGCTATGGAAAGCTGTGTGGAGATTCCTCAATCTGCTAAAATGGAGCTTCCATATGATCCAGCAATTCCACTCCTAGGTATTTACCCATAGGACACAGAATCATTAATTCCAAAGGGCACCTGCACCCCTATTTTTATAGCAGCACTATTTACAATAGCTAAGCTATGGCAACAACCCAAATACCAAAAAATAGATGACTGGATCAAGAAGATGTGGTATATATATACACAATGGAATATTACTCAGTAATCAAAAAAGATAAACTAATGCAATTTGCAGCAACATGGATGAAGGTGGAAGGAATCATGCTCAGAGAAATAAGCCAGAGAGAAAAGGAAATATACTAGATGGTCTCACTCCTAGCAGGAATTTAGAAAACCTAAATAATGTACCAGGAAGAAGACTAATATAATAAAGTAAAAATCAAAATCAACAATCAACAATAAACCAGAAACACACTGCAGCGGAGAGGGGGTGGAGAGGAGGGATTAGGGTCAAAATAAGGGGGGTGGGAATTTTACAGAGAATATAAACAAGATGAAAATACATACATTGTACAAAAATGAAAAATTATGTAAAAATATATAAAATTAAAAAATAAAATAAATTTTAATAGGTTTTTGTACTCTAGTACTTTTCTGATCTATAATGTGCTAAAGTGCATAGCACCAACGAGATTGCAATAGCATGCTGTATTTGCCAAAGTTACATGTTAACAGAACTCCCTCTTTAAAATTACTTTTATCTCCCTGTGGAGTTTTTGGGGTTCTCTATGTATATTATCATATCATCTGTGAATAGTAATAGTTTGACTTCTTCCTTGCCTATTTGGATTCCTTGTATGTCTTTCTCTTGTCTTATTGCTCTGGCAAGGACTTCCAGTATTATACTGAAAAGCAGTGGTAAGAGTCAACATCCTTGTCTTGTTCCAGATCTTAATGGAATTGCTTTCAGCTTTTCACCATTGAGAATGATATTGGCTGTGGACTTATCATATATGGCCTTTATGATGTTGAGGTATGTTCCTTGTATCCTGAGAGTTTCAAGGGCCTTGATCATAAATGGGTGTTGCACTTTGTTGAAAGCTTTCTCAGCATCTATTGATATTATTATATGTTTTTTTAAGATTTATTTATTTATTTATACAAGCACTGGGTACAGTCAGAAGCGTGGGAGGGTGAAAGAATTCACCAGAGCCAGAACGGAGAGCAGAACAGGCAGACTGATGATGAGGGGAGCAGCGGGTGGCAGGAGAGGTCTGCGCGCCATGTGGGACCCTCGCCTTGTGGCCGGGGATCGAACAGGTGCTGCAGAGGCTGTGGGCAGCCTTGCAACCCAGCGCTCAACCACTATGCCACCGGGGAGTCCCTTATTATATGGTTTTTATATTTCTTTTTGTTGATGTGTTGGATTAAATTGATTGCATTTCGGATGTTGAACCATCCTTTTGTCCCTGAACTAAATTCTACTTGGTCATGGTGAATTATCTTATGGATACATTCTTGGATTCTAATAGCTAAAATTTTATTGAGGATTGTTGCATCTGTGTTCATTAGAGAGATTGGCCTGTAGTGTTTTTTTTGTGTGTTGTCCTTGTTTGGTTTTGTTATTGGTGTAATGTTGGTTTTATATAACGTGTTTGGTATTATCCCTTCCTTCTCAAATTTTTGAAAGAGTTTGTGAAGGATAAACACTAATTCGTTTTGGTAGAATACATTTGTAAATCCATCTGGTCCTGGGCTTTTGTTTTTGGGGAGGGTTTTGATTACCATTTCAATTTCACTGCTTGTAATTGGTCTGTTTAGGTGTTCTATTTCTTCTTTATCTAGCTTTGGGTGATTGTAAAGTTGTAGGAATTTGTCCATCTCTTCTAGATTGCTGAGCTTGTTTCCATATAACTGTTCATAGTAGTTTCTGATTATTCTTTTGATTTCTGCTGTGTCTGTTGTGATTTCTCCTTTTTCATTTGTGATCCTATTTATTTGTGCTTTCGCCCGTTTTTCCCTTGTGAGCCTGGCTAAGGGTTTGTCTATTTGATTTATTTTTTCCAAGCACCAACTTTTGGTTTCATTGATCTTTTGTGTTTTTAAATTTTTTATTTCATTTATTTCTGCTTTGATTTTTATACCTTCTTTTCTTCTACTGGTTTTAGGGGTTTTTTGTTGTTCTTTTCCTAGTTATTTGAGCTTTGAGATTAGGTTGTTTCTTTGAGTTCTTTCTTGTTTCTTGATGTGAGCCTGTATTGCTCTATATTTTCCTCTTACTACTGCTTTTGCTGCATCGCATACATTTAGGAAATTGGTGTCCTCCTTGGCATTCAACTCAAAGAATTTTAATTTTTTCTGTGATCTCCTCATTAGTCCACTGGTCTTCCTGTAGTAAGGGTTTCAATCTCCATAATATTGGAGGGTTCCTTGCCATCTTTTAATGGTTTATTTCCAGCTGATGCCTTCATGGTCAGAGAAGATGATTGGTATGATTTCAATATTAGTGTGTCTGTTGATGTTTGTCTTATGTCCCAGTATGTGATCGATCCTAGAGAATGATCCATTTGCGCTTGAGAAAAATGTGTACTCGGATTTTTTTGGGTTTAGTGTTCTATAGATGTCTGTTAAGCCCATGATCTCTAGATCCTTATTTAGAGCTTTAGTGTCCTTGCTTATTTTTTGTCTCATTGATCTATCCATTGTTGATAATGGTGTGTTGAAGTCTCCTACTACATATGTGTTTTCTCTGATGTCTGATATATTTCGGTGCTCCTTCATTTGGTGAGTATATGTTAATGAGTGTTATTTCTTCTTGAAGTATTGTCCCCTTGATCATGATGTAGTGACTATCTGGGTCTCTTTTTACCTTTTTGAGTTTGAAATCTGTTTTATCTGATATAAGTATTGTTGTTCCTGCCTTCTTTTTTGGTCCATTTGCTTGTAGGATTGTTTTCCATCCTTTAACTTTGAGTCTATTTTTATCTTTTGTAGTTAAATGTGTTTCCTGGAGACAGCAAAAGGTTGGGTTTTGTTTCTTAATCCAGCCTGCTACTCTGTGTTTAGTCCGTTTACATTTCAGATTAATATTGATATGTTAGTGTCTATATTTGCCATTTTGTTTGTCTTTTCACTGGATTTATTTATTCTTTAATATTATTTTTGGTCTTGTTTCTTTCTTATTCATCTCTCTGTTGGTTCTGGCTTTAGGACTCCTTGTAGTATTTTTTTTTTTTTTGAGTGAGGGTTTAGTTGTAATGCAATTCCAGAATTTCTGTTTGTCTGAGAAGTTCCTTATTCTTTCTTCTAGAGGAAGGAAAGCTTTGCAGGATAGAATATTCTTGGTTGGCATTTGTTGTCCTTGAGTCTGTTGACTATGTCTCTCCACTCTCTCCTTGCCCATAGTGTTTCTTCGGAGAAATCTGATGTCAGCTTGATTGGTTTTCCTTTGAATGTTATCTGTTTCTTCCCTCTTGTCATCTTCATTATTTTCTCCTTGTCTTGGATTCTTGGGAATTTAACTATTATGTGCATTGCTGTATTTTTCCTTTCCTCATGGAAGTTTTGTGTTCTTCTTGCTTCTGGTATGTCTATTTTCAGCTCCTTCTTCATGTTTGGGAAGTTCTCTTCAATTATTTCCTTGAATATTTTCTCTGTTCGTAGGTCTCTCTCCTCTCCTTCTGGGATTCCTATAACTCTTATATTTCCTTTCCTCATATAGTCAGATAGTTCATCATTCTTTTCCCTTTGTATTTCTCTTTCCTTTTCTGTTTTGGTTCTTTTTATTTCCATGTCTTCAAAAGTACTTTTTTGTTCTTCCTTTTTTTTTAAAGATTTATTTATTTATACAAGAACTGAAGTGCAGGCTAGATGTGCAGGAGGGTGAGAGCATTCACCAGAGATAGAGTGAGGAACATAACAGGCAGACTGACAAAATACACTGCTGAAGGCAGCAGTGAACAAGACAGGAGAGGTCTGCTGCGCCATGTGGGATTCTTGCCCGCCGGCCAGGATCGAGCTGCAGAGGCTGCAGGCAGTTTCATAATGCGGTGCTCAATCTCCTGCGCGACCGGGAGGCCCATTTCATCTATTCTGCTTTAACTGCTTTTCCCAGTATTCTTTTTTTTTTTTTAAGGATTTATTTTTATTTATTTATTTATACAAGCACTGGGTACAGTCAGAAGCGCGGGAGGGTGACAGAATTCACCAGAGGCAGAGCTGGGAACAGAACAGGCAGAAGGAATGAAGTACACTGCTGAGGGGAGCAGCGGGCGGCAGGAGAGATCTGCACGCCTTGTGGGACCTTCCTCCGGTGGTGGCCGGGGAGCAGCCGGGGATCGAACCGGCGCTGCAGAGGCTGTGGGCAGCTTCGCAACCCGGCACTCAACCACTGCGCCACCTGGGAGGCCCTTTTCCCAGTATTCTTGAGCTCCTCCATTAATCCTTTTGTTACAGGGCAGGGAGAGGGGCAGCCCAAACCCCGTAAACCTGCCTATTCTAAATGTGTTCTGCCATTTGCCGCATCAACACAAAGCATATGAGACTTTAATGGGAAGGAACTTTTAACACAACTAGGAAACAATACAGGAAAGGCAAAAAATCTAGTTTCTAAATCAAGCATCCAAAGTTGCCCATCCCCTTGTGGGTAAAACTCCATCCAAATGGGATTGGCCCAGAGCAAGACCCCAAAGCCTGCCACAAGTCTAAAGCATCTTCCAGTGGGGACCCACAGAAAAGGGTCAGAAACAACCAGACAAGCACGGAAGGAAAAGAACAAAATCAAAATCAAGACAAAAACCGCCATGGTCACCTCCCCACAGGTCTCACCCACATCTGTGTCACCCAGTCTATGACCAAAAGGCATGTGTAGTTTCTGTACGTGTCTCTGGGCTATATGTGCTTCCTCCTTCCGGCTCTGCATCCTGCTTCCTTCCTTCCTCAGTCTCCTCTGCAGCTTCTTTTCTCCCTGCTCAGCTCCACCCTCCATTTGGGTGGGGCAGGGAAACTGGAACCTCCTCCTTTCCTGGGGACCACCCTGTTACACTTTGATCTCCTGCATTTCTTTCATTTCCCTCTTTAGGGACTCAATTTCATTCTTCCGATGATTTATTATTTTTCCCTTATTGTTGTTTTCCTTTATGACTCTGTCAGTATTTTAATCATGACAATTTTAAATTCTCTTTTCTGGAAGGCTCAGAAGTTCTTCCAAGTCACCGATGTTGCAATCTGGTGGGAGATTTTCATTTTGTGGTGTGTCTTTTCACTGAGGACTTGATGGTTGTTTATAGTTTTTCTTCTCCCTGTTGATTTTCTTTTTTGTTGTTGTTGTTGTTGTTGTTGTTGTTGCTCAGCTTTTTTTTTAATAATAAATTTTATTTTTATATTCCCCATACAATTGCAACCCCCCCATTCTGACCCCTTTCTCTCCCCCCCTCCCCCCACCCCCAAAAAAGTGTCTCTGGTTCATAGTTTTTTGTTGATTTTGATTTTCACTGTCCTATGCATTGGGACACTGTGTCACTGGTACTGGTTGGCATCTTTTTGCCGTGCTCTTTCTGGGATGTCAGAAACTGGTGGTACAATCGAGTCAAATACTGTTATTCCAGAAGTCCATTAGGGCAGTGGTCCTATGAATATGTTAATGGTCTCTGTCACATAATATCTCAGCTCACCTCTGGCTGTGGGGGCAGCCCTCTCCCAGTTCCATGCAGTATTGGTTGAAGCAAAGGTCCCTATTCTAAAAAGGCGAGTCAGAAGCGCTCTTCCCTGCTCCTGCAGTCTGCCCCCCAGCAGCTGCCAGATCCCCTTCTGGGCTCCGACTGGTGGCCAGTTGGGGCCTGGCATGAAGGGGCTTCCCATCTCACCTCTGGCTGTGGGGGCAGCCCTCTCCCAGTTCCAAGCAGTCTTGGTTGAAGCAAAGTTCCGTATTCTAAAATGGCGAGTCAGAAGCGCACTTCCCTGCACCCATGGTCTGCCCCAGTGGTGGCTGCCTGACCCCACTCTGGGCTCTGACTGGTTGAAATGCAATTTATAGTTTTGTGTCCTTACATTAGAAGAAAGGTAATGTAGGAACTTCTTTCTATCATAAGTGACACTAAACACTGTTATATTAGTTTCAGGTATACAGCATAATTATTAAATGTTTGTAAATTTGTGAAATGATAAACACAATTAAGTCCAGTTAACATTAATCACCATGCATAGTTACACTTTTTTTTCATTTCATGAGAACTTTTAAGGTCTACTCTTTCAGCAACTCTCAAATATACATACATTACAGTATTACTAATTAGTCATCATGCTGTACATTGCATACCTGTGATGGAACAATTTCTTTAAGATAAACTCATGTCATTTTTGACAAAATGGATGGAGTTGGGAGAAATAATGCAAAGTGAGCAGGAGAAAGATAAATACCAGGTGGTGTCACTAATATATGGAATATAGAAAAATCAAACTAAGTGCCAGAGAAAGACAACCTTAAAAGTTAACCCTTGAAAACTGACTATGTGATTGAAACATCCAAAGAGGGAGGGAGGAGGGCAGGAACATAGAGAGAAGGAAGCACCAAGGACTATAGTGGTGGCACTGGCTGATTTGGTAGCAAGTGCCGTATGGTGCTGATACCTGATTGGGAGAACCCTAATGTTACAACAATTAAAAGAATATGTTATTAAAATAAAATGTGTCAAAATACCATAAACTTGCACAACTCACTGAATATTATGAATGAATATTGCATTTTTCAAAAGCTTATTCTGCATCAATTGATTCAATTATGTGCCATTTCTTCTTTAGTTGTTAAAGCACATTGATTATCTTTTTAATATTAAGTCAACCTTATATCCCTGGAGAAGGAAACCATGTAGTCATGGTTTACACTGCTTTATATATATTGCTGAATTCTATTTGCTAATATATTAAAATACTTTTGCATCTATATGCATTGAGAATATTGATCTGTAGTTTTCTCTTTTTGTACAGCCATTGCCTAATTTTTGCTATCAGAATAACAATACCTTCACAAAATGAGTTAGGAGGTGTTTTTCATCTATTCATGCAAATTTGATGTTAATTATTTAAAAGTATGATTGAATTCTTCTATAAAACTGTTCTAAAGAGTATTTTATTAATTCAATTTCCATCTTATTCATATCATGATCTATCAAATCAATTAATACAGAATGAGCATTTGAAAAATTTAATATTCATTTACAATATAGCTTCTTTAAAACTAGCAATCAAGGGAAACATCCTTACCTTTTTAAAATTTGTTTTATTTTATTTTAAACACCCTTGTTTATTTTTTCATAATATAACATTTCTCCCCTCAGGTGCAGTCACCATAGTTTTCCCATCAGCAAGGTACCCACAGTCTCTACCACACTCCACCCCACTCTCCTCCCCCAATTTCCTCTACTAGCTCCACTCTCAATCCTCCCCTCCCCCTCCCCTCCTGAGTGGCTGAGATCTAAGCTCTGCTTTCAAGAGTCAGTAATACAGTTTGTCTTTTTCTGAACCTTTATTTGCTTTCTCTAGGTTCCACATATAAATGAAATCATTTGATATTTTTCTTCTTCTCACTTAGTTTAGAATAATCCCTTCCAGTCCCATTCATGATGCCCAAGCAATCCCACTCTTAGTTATGTATTCACAGAGCACAGAAACACTAATTTGCAAGGAAACCTGCACTCCTATGTGTATAGCTGCACTATTTAAAATAGCCAAGATACAGAAATAACCTAAATGCCTAGAACAGATGAGTGGATCAAGAAGATGTGGTACATATACACAATGGAATATTACTAAATGTCCTTATCTTGATAAAAATATATTTACCCAAAAAACACAACTACCATCATGCATAATGTTAAAAGACTGAGTGTTTTCCCTCAATGCTGAGACAAGAATGTATAATCTTATTTCTTTAATAATACTTTAAAAACAATTTTTTTTAATTTACACAAGAGCTGGGGTACAGGCCAGAGGTATGGGAGGGTGAGAGGATTCACCAGAGACAGAGAAGGGGACAGAACAGGTAGACTGACTGAAACACGGTGCTGAGGGGAGCAGCGGGCACAACTGGAGCGGTCTGCCATGCCATGTGTTTATCTCTCTGGCCGGGAATCGAACGCATGCCGCAGAGCCTGCAGATGGCTTCACAGCTCTGCGCTCAACCCACTGTGCCACCAGGGAGGAGCTAAAAACATAATTTTATTGGTACTATTGTATTGCAAGTCCTATCTAGTGCAATGTGGAAAGAAAAAGATACACAGATATGGAATACTCTATTGTAGATGACATTCTAGCCTATATAGAAAATTCCAAGGAAATTTAAAAAAAACTCCTGGAACTAACAATTAAGTTCATCAGTTTCATTGTACACAAGAAGGTGGAGTGACATCACCAAGATTAAGGAGTATAAAGTCCCAGCTTGAGTTCCCCTAACAAACAACAATCAGACAGCTATCCACAAACAAAATCATGGGGATGCCTTGGAGTCCATTTAAGAATCTTTAGGAACATTGTAGACCAAAAAGCTAAAAAATAACTGCATAAAATGGAAAAAGCAGCCTCATTTTATCTGTGTTATACTATCCCTCAAGTGTGCATTGCTTAGCACCATAGCGAATTCCCTAGCTAAAGATATCTAACCAGGAAAAGAAAAGCATAGTGAGTGGTCAGAGTCCCAGCCTATTAGTACATTGTACAAATAGTCTACTTCAGTTTCACCTCATTCAGAGACCAAAAATCTTAGAAGTATGGAGATGACCAGGAACAAGGAAGAAAAGCAGGCACAACGAATATTAGCCATGAAGCAGGAACAACCAGAATTCCCAGTGACCTATTTTACAGATGACCCTCTCCCCACTGAATAACCAGTAGCCAGCATAGCTGCCATAGACCCTCCAGCAGATTTCACTGATTTTCCTGATACATGTTAAAATTTGTTGATGCCAAGTACCTGAGTATCTCCCTCTCCCACCTTCAACATTCCCTCACCAGAGTTCCGTGAACTGCACTGGCAGCCAATCTAGGCATCTGTGTCTGTAAAAGTCATAGATACAGGATAAACAGTCCAGAGTTTATCCTCCACAACCATGAATGCATTCATAGCTAGCCCCTCCAGCTGTCTATATCATACCCCCACCCCAATATTGTCTCATGCTTCTACTGCCATGTACATAGCAAGGCAGAAATTGTGCAACCACAAGAAAGCACACCAATAGCTAGAATCCCAACAGGTCCTGTCTTCTGTTATTTGCTTAACCACTGTGCTAACCTACAACCAATCCCTCCAGCTGTGCACCTGCATACCCATGACCCAGCCCCCATGATAAGCATTTTCTGCCAACAGTCATAGTAGTGCTCACTAACAAAAAGGTCCCCCACAGCTGCCTATGTACCCACAGTTATCCTTGGCCCTAGTTTTCTACTGTGGTTCCCATCTCTACATATTTGTGTCTTGTTTCTGTCACTATACAAGCATCTAAAGCTGGGGAGGGATTGGGGTCAGAATGGGGGTGTTGCAATTGTATGGGGAATATAAAAATAAAATTTATTATTTAAAAAAAATAAAAATAAAGCTAGCACTTGCAGCCAAGCTTGCACACACCATGTCCATCAGCCTTTACCACTGTTTGCTCTAGTCCTGGACATGGAGGTACTGAACTTGGAGGAGATACTGAGGAACCCAACAATCTTATAGTCTCAGCCGATTCTGTTCAGAACTCTGCAAAGAACATTCAGCTGTACATGCTGTGGACCCCAACAGCCCAAGTTAATGAGTCACCTCCCCCAGTCCTTGTCTCCCCAAATACCCCTCCCAAATTTGGCATCCTGTATCACAAGACAAGGGGTCAAATTGTACTCCAGAATCCACACTACTCTCAGATGAAGGTCATAACGTAGTGAAGACATTCCATAAAATCTAAAAGAGGCGACTGCTTCTTTAAATGTAGACAATGGGGCCTCCTGGAGGCACAAAGGGTTAAGACACAACCTATGAAGCTATCTGCAGCCACTGGAGCATGAGTTCGATCCCTGGCCAGGGAGATACCCACATGGTGCAGCAGACCTCTCCTAACTCACCCGCTGCTCCCCTCTGCAGTGCATTTCAGTCAGTCTGCCTGTTCTGTTCCCTGCTCTGTTTCTGATGAATCCTCTCACCTTCCTGCACCTCTAGCCTGTACCCCAGTTCTTGTATACATAAATAAATACTTAAAAAAATAAATGCAGACAATGATGCAAGACTACAAAGGATTATGAAGAATCAAAGAACCATGACTACACCCAAAAATACAGTAAACCTCCAGCAACTGAACCCAAAGAAATGGTGATAAAGGATTTTACCAACAAAGCATTCAAAATAATTGCTCTAAAGAAAGATACTGAGAGCATCAAAGGAACACAATAATTTTATTTATTTTTTTATTTTTTATGTAATTGTTCATTTTTAAACAATATTCACTTCCCCCCAACCCCTCAGGTGTAATCCCCACAGAATTTCCTCCACCAATGCACCCATGTACCATCACCACAGTACCCTGTGATCCTCCCTCCCTCCCTCTGATCCCACTCCCTCTTCCTCCCCTGCAGCATGTCTCTGATTTATAATTGTCTGTTTTTGCTTTTTTGTGTTTTGTACTGTTATTTTTTCACATTGATGTCTTATTTGATTCCCCTATATTCCTGCTATAAGTGAAACCATCCAACATTTTTCTTTTTCCTTCTGACTTATTTCACTGAGCATAATTCCTTGTACTTCCATCCACATTGCTGCAAATGGCATGAGTTTCTTTCTTGATTGCTGAATAATATTCCATTGTGTATATATACCACATCTTCTTGATCCAGTCATCTATTTTTGGGCATTTGGGTTGTTTCCAGGTTCTACCTATTGGAAATAGTGTGTCAATAAACATAGGGTTACAGGTGGTCTTTTGAATCAATGTTGTTTTGTCCTTTGGGTAGATTCCTAGGAGTGGAATTGCTGGATATATGGTAGCTCCATTTGTAGTAGACTGAGGAACTTCAACACAGCTTTCCATAGTGGTTGGACCAGTTTGCACTCCCACCAGCAATGTAGGATAGTTCTTTTTTTCACCACATCCTCACCAACATTTGTTGTTGCTAGTTTTTTTTTTTTTTTGATATGTGCCATTCTTACTGGTGTAAGGTGGTATCTCAATGTGGTTTGGATTTGTATTTCCCTGATGATGAGGGATGTTGAGCATTTTTTCATATGCCTGTTGACCATTTGCATTTCCTGTTTGGAGAAATGTCTTTTAAGTTCTTCTACCCATTTCTTGACTGGATTGTTTACTTTGATTTTGTTGAGCCATGTGAGTTCTTAGTATATCTTTATGTTCAGACCCTTATCAGTTGTATGGAGAGCAATTTTTTCCCAATCAGTAGGGTATCTCTTTGTTTTGGTTAATGTCTCTTTTGCTGTACATAAGCTTTTCAGTTTGATGTAATCCCAGGTGTCTATCTTTGCCTTAACAATCAGTACTTTGGGTGATGAGTCTTTAAAGATGTTTCTGAGATGTATGTTTTGTAGTGTTTTACCTATATTTTATTCTATATATTTTATGGTTTTGTAACACGGTGGTCCCCAGGAAAAGGGGAGGTTCCGTTTCCTGCCCCACCCGAGGAAGGGTGGAGCTGAGCAGGAGTAGAAACGGCAGAAGAGACTGAGGAAGGAAGCAGGATGGAGCCAGGAGACCTGGAGGAGGCACATGGAGCCTAGAGACACGTGAAGAAACTGTGCTTGTCTTTTGGTCGTAGACTGGGTGACACAGATGTGGGTGAGACCCATGGGGAGGTGACAATGGCAGCTTTTATCTTGATGTTGATTTTGCTCTTTTCCTTCCGGGCTTGTCTGGTAGTTTCTGATCCTTTTCTGTGGGTCCCCACTGGAAGATGCTTTAGACTTGTGGCAGGCTTTGGGGCCTTGCTCTGGGCCAATCCCATATGGATGGACTTTTACCCACAAGGGGACGGGTAACTTTGGGTGCTTCATTTAGAAACTAGACTCTTGGCCTTACCTGTATTGTTTCCTAGTTTTATTAAAGTTCCTTCCCATTAAAGTCTCCTATGTTTTGTGTTGATGTGGCGGATGGCAGAACCCATTTAGAATAGGCAGGTTTGCGGGGTTTGGGCTGCCCCTCTCCCTGTCCTATAACATTTTCAGGTCTATGTCCAGTTCTTTTATCCATTTTGGGTTGATTTTTGTGCACGTTGAGAGGTAGTGGTCTGGTTTCATTCTTTTGTATGTGGTGGTCCAGTTTTCCCAACACCATTTATTGAACAAACTGTCCATGTTCCATTGTATAGCCTTTGCTTTTTTGTCAAAGATTAGTTTTCCATATAAGTGTGACTTTATTTCTGGGCTCTCTATTTAGTTCCATTGGTCTGTATAACTTATCTGGTTTTCCCTTTTGCCAATTTCATTATTTTTTCCTTGTCTTGAACTCTTCAAGCTTTACTATTATGAGTCTTGCTATAGTTTTCATTGTGGTAATTGGGAGTTCTTCTCACTTCTTATATGTATATATTGTCTTCTTTTTCATGCTTGAGATGTTTTCTTCAATTATCTCCTTGAATAATTTCTCAGTTTGTTTGTCTTTCTCCTCACCTTCCGGAATGCCTATGACTCTTATATTTCCTCTCTTCCTGGAGTATGATAGTTGTGGAAGAATATCCTCATTCTTTTTTTCCTTTGTACTTTTCTCTCATTTTCTCTTTTGGTTCTTTTTATTTCTGCATCTTCGAGAGTACTGTTCCGTTTTTCCATTTCATCTATTCTGTTTTCATTGCTTTTCCCAGAGTTCTTTATCTCCTCCAGTAATTTTTTCATCTCCTGCGTTTCTTTTCTTTCCTTTCCTAAGGTCTCATTTTCGTTCTTCAGTTCCTTGATTATTTGTCTCATTTTTTTTTGTTTTCTTTATGCTTTTTATTCATGATGATCATTAATTCTCTACATGACAGGCAGAGAAGTTCTTCAATGTCATTGTTGAGATCTGGTGACTGTTTTTCTTTTGTTGGTGTGTTGTTCCCAGAGGGCTTGCTTTGTTATTTATATTTTTCCTTCTCCCTGCTATTTGCTTTCTAATTAGTTCTATGCATTGGGACGTTGTGCCTCTGGTGTTGGCAGGCATCTCTTTGGGGTGCTCCTTCAGGGGTGTTGGAAACTGTTTACCAGACTGAGTCCAGCACTGTTAGGCCAAAACTCCACCAGGGTGTTGATTCTGTGGCTGTGTTGCTGAGCAGTGTCCCGTACAGTTCCATCCCTCTGTATTTACTCAGTTCCAGCAGGGAGTGTTAGAGTCCCAGCCTTCTATTAGCTAGTTGGTGATTTTGTTCTGGTCACAAGGTGGCACCAGAGACCTGTACTTTCTGACCTGTGCTTTTTTCCCACAATTCTCTGGGAAACAGAAGGGGGGAGGGGGGCACCTAAACACAGGAGCTATTGCTCATTCTGGGTGCTATGTCTGCCCTGTGTTCACCAGGTGCTGTGCCTGCAGCTATGTGGATCCCACGCCCTGCTTTCTGTGCTCTAATTCTCAGTTCCAGGACTCTTATATCCAAAATGCTGGCTGTCACCCTGTGCAGTGCCACTGTTATGGCATGTCGTATGTCCCAGATCTCGTGCCTGGCTCTCAGTTCCGGAATGTGGGTTGTCGCAGGGGAACTTCAGTAGTCTTGCTCCATGTCTCATTTCCCTTCTCACCCCCATTTGTGTGACCCATCCCCTCTCAGAGTCTGAGGGTGGTTTTGGAATCCTGGGCTTCCAACTCTCAGGTATTTGGTGATTTTGTTCTGATCACTAGGTGGCACAAGATAGCTTTCCTAGTATTCTTCCAGAACTGTGCTTTTCCCCTAGCTCTCCCGGGAACGGGGGTGGGGGGGGGAAGGTGGTAGGGAGGGAGTGTCATGGGGTGCCTCTATAGCATAGGGGTGTTGTGTCTGCCTTGTGCCCCATTGTTGTGGGGATACCACACCCCAAATTTTGTTCTCCAGTTCTCAGTTCCAAAGCCCTCAGATCCAGGAAGCAGGCTGTAACCCAGTTTAGTGCCTGCAGATATGGTGCCTTTTGCACCCTGTTGCAGTACCCAGGTGCCTGTTTTTTGATTACCCAGTGAGAATCATTCACTTCAGCGACGGCTCCCACCATCCTAGGTCTCAGGTGCAGTACCTGGGCAGCTGCAATCCATGTATGCTTCTCGACTGCATACCCTTTTCTGCACAAGCTTACTGGCTGGCCTTTGGCTATTTGCAGGTCTGTCCACGGAGTCCTAATCTTCCTCTAATGGCACAGAGTTTGTGATTTCCCAGTGAGATTTTCTCACTTCTGTGGCAATTCCCACATGGTTACCCACAGTTCCTGGTGGGAGGGGGGTGCCTGCAGTAGTTCCTTTCTGTTCACTATCCTGCTTGATCTCTACTTTTTTTTCTTGTTTTTTTTTTTTTTCTACTTTCTGTTGGTCAGAGTGTACCCACTTTGTCAATGCGGGAGGGTAGCAGGGTTCTGATGTTTTCCTCTCTTCTAATCCTCTGTTAGTGCAACTTTCCTCTTCAGGTAATTTGGCAGTGTCCTCTATTTTCATTCTTTTATGTGGGGCTATCCAGTTTTCCCAACACCACTTTTTTAAAGATTTATTTATTTATGCATACAAGAGCTGGATGTAGGCCAAAGGTGTGGGGGGTAAGAGAATTCAACAGAGACAGTGTAGGGAGCAGAACAGGCAGATTCACTGAAATGCACTGCTGAAGGGAGCAGCAGGTGAGACAGGAGAGTTCTACTGTGCCATGTGGGTTAGCTCCCTGGCCAGGAATCAAATTTGAACTCACTCTGCAGTGGATGTGGATAGCTTCATAGTGCTGACACTCAACCCCTTGCACCACCAGGGAGGCCCCCAGTTTCCCCAACACCATTATTGAAGATATTTTCCTTGTCCCATTGTAAAATCTTGGCTCTTTTGTCGTAAATTAGTTTCTACATTTTTGAAATTTTTGGTTTTTTTATTATTTTTTAAGGCTTTATTTATTTATGCATACAAGAACTGGGGTACAGTACAGAGTTCTGGAGAGTGAGAGGATTCACCAGAGCCAGAGTGGAGAACAGAACAGGCAGATTGACTGAAATACACTGCTGAGGGGAGCAGCGGGCAAGACAGGAGAGGCCTGCTTCACCATGTGGGTTGCTCCTTGGCTGGCTGGAATCTAACTCCTGCTGCAGAGGTTGCGAACTGCTTCACAGTGTGGCGCTTAACCCCTTGCGCCACCAGGGAGCGCCCCTATGAAATTTTTAATGGACTTTAAGTTCTCTTTTATTGATCCGTGTGTCTGTTTTTATTCCAATACTAAGCTGTTTAAACATCACATTGTAATATATATCGAAGTGGAACAAAATACCTCCACTTTCCCTCTTTTTTTTTTTAAGTTGTCCAATTTCTCACTTTTATTTTATTTTATTTTATTTTTTTTTTTTAATTAATAAATTTTATTTTTATATTCCCCATACAATTGCAATCCCCCCATTCTGACCCCAATCCCTCCCCTCCCGCCCCCCACCCCCCAAAAAGTGTCTCTGGTTCATAATTTTTGTTGACCTTGATTTTCACTTTCTTATAGTTATTCATTTTCCTGGTCCCTTATTAAGTATTCTAGATTCCTGCTATGAGTGAGACCATCCGGTATTTTTCTTTTCTTTTTGGCTTATTTCACTGAGCATGATCCCTTCCAGCGCCATCCATGTTGCTGCAAATTGCATGTGTTTATCTTTTTTGAATGCTGAGTAATATTCCATGGTATATATGTACCACATCTTCTTGATCCAGTCATCTATTTTTGGGCATTTGGGCTGTTTCCAAAGCTTAGCTATTGTAAATAGTGCTGCTATAAACATAGGGGTGCAGGTGTTCTTTGGAATTGATGTTTCTGTGTTCTTTGGGTAAATACCTAGGAGTGGAATTGCTGGATCCTGTGGAAGCTTTATGTTTAGTAGGTCCAGAAATCTCCACACAGCTCTCCATAGTGGTTGGACCAGTTTGCACTCCCACCAACAGTGCAGAAGAGTTCCTTTTTCTCCACACCCTCGCCAACATTTGTTGTTGCTAGTTTTTTTAATATGTGCCATTCTCACTGGTGTAAGATGGTATCTCATGGTAGTTTTGATTTGCATTTCCCTGATTGCAAGTGATGTTGAACATTTTTTCATATGCCTGTTGGCCATTTGCATTTCCTCTTCAGAGAAGTTTCTTTTTAGCTCCTCTGTCCATTTTTTGACTGGATTATTTTCTTTGTTGTTGTTGAGTCTCATCAGCTCTTTGCAGATTTTTGTGATCAGTCCTTTATCATTAGTGTTGTGTGCAAAAATGTTCTCCCAGTTGGTGGGGTTTCTCTTTGTTTTTGTTATTGTCTCTTTTGCTGTGCAGAAGCTCTTTAATTTGATGTAGTCCCAGCTGTTGATCTTTGCCTTCACTATCACTGCTTTGGGTGATGTGTCTGTAAAGATGTCTTTGATATGCAAATCATGTAGTGTTTCGCCTATATTTCCTTCTATGTATTTTATGGTTTCAGGTCTCATGTCTAGTTCTTTAATCCATTTTGAGTTGATTTTTGTATATGGTGTGAGGTAGTGGTCAAGCTTCATTCTTTTGCATGTAGCGACCCAGTATTCCCAGCACCATTTATTGAACAAACTTTCTTTGCTCCAATGCATAGTCTTTGCTCCTTTGTCAAAGATTAGTTGACCATAAATCTGTGGGTTTATTTCTGGATTTTCTATTCGATTCCATTGGTCTGTATGTCTGTTCTTGTTCCAATACCATGCAGTTTTGATGATTATGGCTTTGTAGTATAGTTTGAAGTCTGGGAGTGTGATGCCTCCATTCCCTTCTTTTTTTTTTTTCAGGAGAGCTTTGGCTATTCGGGGTTTTTTGTGATTCCATATGAATTTCATCAATAATTGTTCTATTTCTTTGAAGAATGACATTGAAATTTTGATTGGAATAGCATTGAATCTGTATATTGCTTTTGGTAGGATGGCCAATTTAATAATGTTTATTCTCCCAATCCATGAGTAGGGGATGTTTTTCCATTTCTTTGTGTCTTCTTCTATTTCTTTTAACAGTGTTTTATAGTTTTCTTTAGGTCCTTTACCTCTTTTGTTAGATTTATTCCCAAATATTTGATTTTTTTTTGTTTCAATAATAAAAGGGATGGTTTTTTTGATTTCTTCTTCTTCAGATTTATCGTTTGTATATAGGAAGGCTACTGACTTTTGCGTGTTGATTTTGTATCCTGCCACTTTACTGAACTGATTGATGAGTTGAATTAGTTTTTCTGTGGCGTTTTTGGGGTTCTCTATGTATATTATCATATCATCTGCAAAGAGTGATAGTTTGACTTCTTCTTTTCCTATTTGGATTCCTTGGATGTCTTTCTCTTGTCTTATTGATCTGGCTAGGACTTCCAGTATTATATTGAAATGCAGTGGTGAAAGTGGACATCCTTGTCTTGTTCCAGATCTTAATGGAATTGCTTTCAGCTTTTCACCATTGAGATTGATACTGGCTGTTGGCTTGTCATATATGGCCTTTATGATGTTGAGGTACGTTCCTTGTATCCCAAGAATTTCAAGGGCTTTTATCATGAATGGGTGTTGCACTTTGTCAAAAGCTTTCTCAGCATCTATTGATATTATCATATGGTTTTTATATTTCTTTTTGTTGATGTGTTGGATAACGTTGATTGATTTTCGGATGTTAAACCATCCTTGTGTCCCTGGAATGAATCCTACTTGGTCGTGGTGAATTACCTTATGGATACACTGTTGGATTTTGATAGCTAAAATTTTATTGAGGATTTTTGCATCCGTGTTCATTAGGGAGATTGGCTTATAGTTTTTTTTTTGTGTTGTCCTTGTTCAGTTTTGGTATTAGTGTAATGTTGGCTTCATAGAACGTGTTAGGTATTATACCTTCCTTCTCAAATTTTTGGAAGAGTTTGTGAAGGATAGGCACCAATTCGTCTCTGAATGTTTGGTAGAATTCATTTGTAAATCCATCAGGTCCTGGGCTTTTGTTTTTGGGGAGGTTTTTGATTACCATTTCAATTTTGCTAATTGTAATTGGTCTGTTTAGGTGTTCTATTTCTTCTTTATCTAGCTTTGGGTGATTGTAGAGTTGTAGGAATTTTTCCATCTCCTCTAGATTGTTGAACTTGTTTCCATATAACTGTTCATAGTAGTTATTAATTATTCTTTTGATTTCTGCTGTGTCCGTTGTGATTTCTCCTCTTTCATTTATTATCCTATTTATTTGTGCTTTCTCCCTTTTTGCCCTTGTGAGCCTGGCTAGGGGTTTATCTATTTTATTTATTTTTTCGAAGAACCAGCTCTTGGTTTCATTGATCTTTTGGATTGTTTTTTTAGTTTCGATTTCATTTATTTCTGCTTTGGTTTTTATTATTTCTTTTCTTCTACTGGTTTTGGGTTTTTTTTTTGTTGTTCTTTTTCTAGATCTTTGAGCTTCAACATTAGGTTGTTTCTTTGAGTTCTTTCTTGTTTCTTGATGTGAGCATCTATTGCTATATATTTTCCTCTTATTACTGCTTTTGCTGCATCCCATACATTTAGGAAATTGGTGTCCTCCTTGTCATTCAATTCAAAGAATTTTTTAATTTCTTCTTTGATCTCCTCGTTAGTCCAGTGGACTTCCAGTAGTGTGGGTTTCAATCTCCACGAGGTAGGAGAGTACCTTGCCTACTTTTTATGGTTTATTTCTAGTTTGATGCCTTCATGGTCAGAAAAGATGGTTGATATGATTTCAATCTTGGTGTATCTGTTGATGTTTGTCTTGTGCCCCAGTATATGATCGATCCTATAGAATGTTCCGTGTGCGCTTGAGAAAAATGTATACTCAGATTTTTTTGGTTTTAGTGTTCTATATATGTCTGTTAAGCCCAAGCACTCTAGATCCTTATTTAGAGCTTTAGTGTCTACTTATTTTTTGTCTTGTTGATCTATCCATTGTTGATAGTGGTGTGTTGAAGTCTCCCACTACGTATGTGTTTTCTCTGATGTCTGTTTTCAGAGATGCCAATAGTTGCCTGATATATTTTGGTGCTCCTTCGTTTGGTGAATATATGTTAATGAGTGTTATTTCTTCTTGAAGTATTGTCCCCTTGATCATAATGTAATGACAACTGGGGTCTCTTTTTATCTTTTTAAGTTTGAAATCTGTTTTATCTGATATGAGTATAGCTGTTCCTGCCTTCTTTTTTGGTCCATTTGCTTGTAGAATTGTTTTCCATCCTTTAACTTTGAGTCTATTTTTATCTTTTGCAGCTAAATGTGTTTCCTGGAGACAGCAAAAGGTTGGGTTTTGTTTTTTAATCCAGCCTGCAACTTTGTGTCTTTTTATTGGAGAGTTTAGTCCATTTACATTTAGAGTTAATATTGATATGTTAGCATCTCTATTTGTAATTGTGTTTGTCTTTCCTTTGATTTTATTTATTTATTCTTTTAATAACTTTCTTTGGCCTTCTTTTGTTGTTATTCGTCCCTCTGAGGTTCTGGCTTTAGGACTACTTGTAGTATTTTTTGGAGTGGGGTTTAGTTTTAATGAAATTCCGGAGTTTCTGTTTGTCTGGGAAGGTCCATATTCTTTCTTCAAAGAGGAAGGAGAGCTTTGCGGGATAGAGTATTCTTGGTTGGCATCTGTTTTCTTGGAGTCTGTTGACTATGTCCCTCCACTCTCTCCTTGCCCGTAGTGTTTCTTTAGAGAAGTCTGATGTCAGTCTGATTGGTTTCCCTTTGAATGTTATCTGTTTCTTCCCTCTTGTTAGTTTCATTATTTTTTCCTTGTCTTGGATTCTTGGGAGCTTTATTATTATGTGTCTTGCTGTATTTTTCCTTTCGTCGTGGAAGTTTGGTGTTCTTCTTGCTTCTTGTATATCAATTTTCAGATCCTTCTTCGTGTTTGGGAAGTTCTCTTCAATTATATCCATGAATATTTTCTCTGTTCCTACATCTCTCTCCTCTCCTTCTGGGATTCCTATAACTCTTATATTTCCTTTCCTCATGGAGTCAGATAGTTCCCGAAGTCTTTCTTCGGTCTTTTTCCTTCGTACTTCTCCTTCCTTTTCTGTTTTAGTTCTTTTTATTTCTGTGTCTTCAAGAGTACTTATTTGTTCTTCCATTTCATCTATTCTGCTTTCATTGCTTTTCCCAGAGTTCTTTAGTATCTCCATTAATTCTTTGATCTCCTGCATTTCTTTTACTTCCCTCTTTAGGGACTCAATTTCATTCTTCTGGTCATTAATTATTTTCCCCTTATCATTGTTTTCCTTTATGACTTCTGTCAGTTTTTTAATCACAGCAATTTTAAATTCTCTATCTGGAAGGCTCAGAAGTTCTTCCAAGTTACTGTCATTACAATCTGGTAGATGGTTTTCTTTTTGCGGTGTGCTTTTTTGCTGAGGAGTTTCGGGGTTGCATGTGGTTTTTCTACTCCCTACTGCCTGTTTTCTAATTTGCCGTATTACTTGTGACACTGTGTTGCTGGTACTGGCCGGCATCTTGGGCGACCTTCCCAGCTCACCACTGGCTCCTCTGGGGAACTTCTGCTGGGTTCACAAGTCTCCAGCAAAGAAAGGTCCCTGCTCTGTCTCCTCTGTGAGCCTTCTGCTGGGTTCACACAGTCTCCAGCAAGAAAGGTCCCTGCTGCAAAATGCCAGTGCAGGGGACGCGCTCCCCTGCACGCCTGGTCTGCCCCAGCGGTGGGTGCTGCTCCCCTCTGGGCTGGAACTGCAGGCTAGAAGGTGCCCGGTGTGGGCAAGCCTCCCAGCTTACCTCTGTCTCCTCGGTGAGCCTTCTGCTGGGTTCACACAGTCTCCAGCAAGAAAGGTCCCTGCTGCAAAATGCCGGTGCCAGGGACGTGCTCCCCTGCACGCCCGGTCTGCCCCAGCGGTGGGTGCTGCTCCCCTCTGGGCTGGAACTGCAGGCTAGAAGGCGCCCAGCATGGGCAAGCCTCCCAGCTTACCTCTGTCTCCTCAGTGAGCCTTCTGCTGGGTTCACACGGTCTCCAGCAAGAAAGGTCCCTGCTGCAAAATGGAGATGCAGGAACGTGCTCCCCTGCACGCCCAGTCTGCCCCAGCGGTGGGTGCTGCTCCCCTCTGGGCTGGAACTGCAGGCTAGAAGGTGCCCGGTGTGGGCAAGCCTCCCAGCTTACCTCTGTCTCCTCGGTGAGCCTTCTGCTGGGTTCACACAGTCTCCAGCAAGAAAGGTCCCTGCTGCAAAATGCCGGTGCCAGGGACGTGCTCCCCTGCACACCCGGTCTGCCCCAGCGGTGGGTGCTGCTCCCCTCTGGGCTGGAACTGCAGGCTAGAAGGCCCACTTTCCCTCTTTTTTATTGTAGTAGTTTTTTTTTTTTGTATTCAAGGTCTTTTGTAGTTATAAATAATGCAAGGAAATGATGTAGTTCAAGATTTTTCTTCTATTTCTGTGAATAATGCTCTTGAGATTTTAATAATGATTTCACTAGATCTGTGTATTGCTTTAGGAAATATAGCCATTTAAAAAATATTAATTCTTCCAATCCACGAGCACAGAATACCTTTGGGAATTTTGTGTCTTATTCTATTTCTTTCAACAATATCTTATAATTTTGGTATACTGGTTTTTTACTTATTTGGTTAAATTTACTAATTTACTCAAAGATATTTCATATATTTTGATATGATTGTAAATTGATGGCTTTCCTGATTATCTTTCTGTTAGTTCATTATTTGCATATAGAAATACATTTTATACAAATTGTATAGCCTGCCACTTTACTGGGAAAAGAAATGAAAAAATAAACAAATGGAACCATATCAAACTAAAAAGTCTCTGCATCCATGAAAGAAATCATCATAAAAAATGAAAAGACATGCTACTGAAGGGCCTCCCTGGTGGTGCAGGGGGTTAAGCACCACACTATGAAGCTGTCCACAGTCTCTGCAGCATGAGTTCAATCACCAGCCAGCCAGGGAGCAACCCACATGTTACAGTGTACCTCTCCTGTTCCACCCACTGCTCCCCTCAGCAGAGTATTTTGGTCAGTCTACCTGTTCTGTTCCCCGCTCAGTCTCTGGTGAATCCTCTCCCTGCCCCCATATCTCTGGCCTGTACCCCAGCTCTTGTATGCATGAATAAATCTTTTTTTTAATATTTTATTTTATATATTTCTTACATCATTTTTCATTTTTGCACAATGTATGCATTTTTATTTTGGTTATATTCCCCCATACAATTGCACGCCCCTTATTTTGACCCTAATCCTTCCTATCACCAACCCCCCAAACCCTACCGCAGTGTGTCTCTGGTCCATACTTGCTCATTGATTTTTTTAAAGATTTATTTATTTATCTACACAAGCACTGGGTAAAGTCAGAAGTGTGGGAGGGTAAGAGAATTCACCAAAGCCAGAGCGGGGAACAGAACAGGCAGACCAACGAAATACACTGCTGAGGGGAGCAGCGGGCACAGCAGGAGAGGTCTGTCATGCCAGTTGCTTGTTGATTTTGATTTCTCCTTTGTATTAATTAGTCTTTTTCCTGGTCCCTTATTTAGGTTCTCTAAATTCCAACTAGAGTGAGACCACCTGGTATTTTTCTTTTTCTTTTTGGCTTATTTCACTGAGCATGATCCCTTCTAGCTCCATGCATGTTGCTGCAAATTGCATGTGTTTATCTTTTTTGATTGCTGAGTAATATTCCATTGTGTATATGTACCATTTCTTCTTGATCCAATCATCAATTTTTGGGCATTTGGGTTGGTGCCAAAGCTTAGATATTGTAAATAGTGCTACTATATACATAGGGGTGCAGGTGCCCTTTGGAATTAATGTTTCTGTGTCATTTGGGTAAATACCTAGGAGTTGAATTGCTGGATCATATGGAAGCTCTATGCTTAGCAGGTCAAGAAATCTCCACACAGCTCTCCATAGTGCTTGGACCAGTTTGCACTCCCACCAGCCGGGCAGGAGAGTTCCTTTTCCTCCACAACCTCGACAACATATGTTGTTACAAGTTCTTTCAATATGTGCCATTCTCACTGGTGTAAGATGGTATCTCATTGTAGTTTTGATTTGCATTTTCCTGATTACAAGTGATTTTGAACATTTTTTCATATGCCTGTTGGCCACTTGCATCTCCTCTTTGGAGAAGTTTCTTTTTAGCACCTATGCCCATTATTTAACTGGATTATTTTCTTTGTTTTTGTTGAGTATCATCAGTTCTTTGTAGATTTTTGTGATTAGTCATTTATCATTAGTGTTGTGTACAAAAATTTTCCCCCTGTCGGTGGGATTTCTCTTTGTTTTGGTTATTGTCTCTTTTGCTATGCAGAAGTTCTTTAATTTGATGTGGTCCCAGCTGTTTATCTTTGCCTTTGTTATCACTGCTTTGGGTAATGTGTCTGTAAAGATGTCTTTGAGGTGCATGTCATGTAGTGTTTCACCTATATTTCCTTCTATATATTTTACAGTTTCAGGTTTTATGAATAGTTCTTTAATTCATTTTGAGGTGTTTTTTGTGTGTGGTGTGAGGTAGTAGTCAAGGTTCATTCTTTTGCATGTAGTGACCCAGTTTTCCCAGCACCATTTATTGAACAAACTTTTTTTGCTCCAGTGCATATTCTTAGCTCCTTTGTCAAAGATTAGTTGACCATAAATCTGTGGGTTTATTTCTGGATTTTCTATTCGGTTCCATTGGTCAGTGTATCTGTTCTTGTTCCAATACCATGCAGTTTTGATGATTATGGCTTTGTAGTAAAGTTTGAAGTCTGGGAGTGTGATGCCTCCATCCCCTTCCTTTTTTTTCAGGTGTGCTTTGGCTATTCGGGTTTTTTGGTTATTCTACATAAATTTCATCAATAATGTTCTATTTCTCTGAAGAATGTCATTGAAATTTTTATTGGAACAGTATTGAATCTGTACATTGCTTTTGGTAGTATGGCCATTTTGATAATGTTAATTCTTCCAATCCATGAGCAAGGGATGTCTTTCCATTTCTTT
Organism: Talpa europaea; assembly: GCF_964194135.1. Classification (NCBI taxonomy): domain Eukaryota; kingdom Metazoa; phylum Chordata; class Mammalia; order Eulipotyphla; family Talpidae; genus Talpa; species Talpa europaea. The sequence continues at coordinate 51,859,444 of NC_140081.1, read as the reverse complement.
GTGTCTTATTCTATTTCTTCTAACAGTGTTTTATAGTTTTCTTTGTATAGTTCCTTTACCTCTTTTGTTAGATTTATTCCCAAGTATTTGATTGTTTTTGTTTCAATGATAAAAGGGATATTTTTTTATTTCTTCTTCTTCAGATTTATTGTTTGTGTAAAGGTAAGCTACTAATTTTTGCATGTTGATTTTGTATCCCGCCACTTTACTAAACCGATTGATTAGTTTAATTAGTTCTTCTGTGGAGTTTTTGGGGTTTTCTATGTATATTATCATATCATCTGTTAGTAGTGATAGTTTAAATTCTTCCTTCCCTATTTAGATTCCATGTGTGTCTTTCTCTTGTCTTATTGCTCTGGCTAGGATATCCAGTATTATATTGAAAAGCAGTGGTGAGAGTGGTCATCCTTGTCTTGTTCCAGACCTTAATGGAAATGCTTTTAGCTTTTTGCCATGGCTGTGGGCTTGTCATATATGGCCTTTATGATGTTGAGGTATGTTCCTTGTAACACAAGAATTTCAAGGGCCTTTATCATAAGTGGGTTTTGGACTTTGTCAAAAGCTTTCTCAACATCTATTGATATTAGCATATGGTTTTTATATTTATTTTTGTTGATGTGTTGGATAACATTGATTGATTTTCAGATGTTGTACCATCCTTGTGTTCCTGGAATAAATCGTACTTGGTTGCGGTAAATTGTCTTATGGATACATTGTTGGGATCTGATAGCTAAAATTTCATTGAGGATTTTTGCATCATTGTTCATTAGAGAGATTGGCCTGTAGTTTTCTTTTTTGTGTGTTGTCCTTGTTCAGTTTATTTTTAGTGTAATGTTGGCTTCCTTGAATGTGTTTGGTATTATCCCTTCCTTCTCAATTTTTTGAAAGAGTTTGTGAAGGATAGGCACTAATTCGTTTCTGAATGTTTGGTAAAATTCATTTGTAAATCCGTCAGGTCCTGTGCTTTTGTTTTGGGGGAGGTTTTTGATTACCATTTCAATTTTGCTGCTTGTAATTGGTCTGTTTAGGAGTTCTATTTCTTCTTTATCCAGCTTTGGATGATCATAGAGTTGTAGGAATTTGTCTATCTCTTCTAGATTGTTGAACTTGTTTGCATATAACTGTTCATAGTAGTTTATGATTATTCTTTTGATTTCTGCTGTGTCTGTTGTGATTTCTCCTCTGTCATTTATGATCCTATTTATTTGTTCTTTCTCCCGTTTTTCCTTTGTGAGCCTGGCTAGGGGTTTGTCTATTTGATTTATTTTTCAAAGAACCAGCTTTTGGTTTCATTGATCTTTTGGATTGTTTTTTTAGTTTCAATTTCATTTATTTCTGCTTTGGTTTTTATTATTTCTTTTCTTCGACTGGTTTTGGGGTTTTGTTGTTGTTCTTTTCCTAGTTCTTTGAGCTTTGAGATTAGGTTGTTTCTTTGAGTTATTTCTTGTTTCTTGATGTGAGCCTCTATTGCTATATATTTTACTCTTATTACTGCTTTTGCTGTGTCTCATACATTTAGGAAATTGGTATCCTCCTTGTCATTCAACTCAAAGCATTTTTTAATTTCTTCTTTGATCTCCTCATTAGTCCAGTGGTCTTCCAGTAGTGTGGGTTTCAATCTCCATGAGGTAGGAGAATTACTTGCCTTCTTTTCATGGTTTATTTCTAGTTTGATGCCTTCATGGTCAGAGAAGATGGTTGGTATGATTTCAATCTTGGTGTACCTTCTGATGTTTGTCTTGTGCCCCAGTATGTGATCGATCCTGGAGAATGATCTGTGTGCACTTGAGAAAAATGCGTACTCAGATTTTTTTTGGGTTTAGTGTTCTACAGATGTCTGTTAAACCCATGAGCTCTAGATCCTTATTTAGTGCATTAGTGTCCTTATGTATTTTTTGTCTTGTTGATCTATCCATTGTTGATAGTGGTGTGTTGAAATCTCCTACTACATATGTGTTTTCTTTGATGTCTTTTTTCAGTGATGTTAACAGTTGTCTGATATATTTCTGTGCTCCTTCATTTGGTGAGTATATGTTAATGAGTGTTATTTCTTCTTAAATCATTGTCCCCTTGATCATAATGTAGTGACCGTCGGGTCTCTTTTTACCTTTTAGTGTTTGAAATCTGTTTTATCTGATGTAAGTATAGCTGCTCCTGCCTTCTATTTTGGTCCTTTTGCTTGTAGGATTGTTTTCCATCCTTTAACTTTGAGTCTATGTTTATCTTTTGTAGTTAAATATGTTTCCTGGAGACAGCAAAAGGTTAGGTTTTGTTTCTTAATCCAGCCTGTGACTCTGTCTTTTTATTGAAGAGTTTAGTCCATTTACATTTACAGTTAATATTGATATGTTCGTGCCTGTATTTGCCATTGTGTTTGTCTTTCCTCTGATTTTATTTCTTTATTCTTCTAATAACTTTTTTTTGGCCTTGTTTCACTGTTATTTATCCCTCTGTTGGTTCTGGCTTTAGGACACCTTGTAGTATTTTTTGGAGTGGAGGTTTAGTCATAATGAAATTCCAGAGTTTCTGTTTGTCTGAGAAGGTCCTTATTCTTTCTTCATAGAGGAAGGAAAGCTTTGCAGGATAGAGTGTTCTTGGTTGGCATTTGTTGTCTTGGAGTCTGTTGACTATGTCCCTCCATCTCTCCTTGCCTGCAGTGATTCTTCGGAGAAGTCTGATGTCAGTCTGTCTGGTTTTCCTTTGTATGTTATCTATTTCTTCCCTCTTGTTAGTTTCATTATTTTTTCCTTGTCTTGGACTCCTGGAAGCTTTACTATTATGTGTCTTGCTGTATTTTACTTTCATCATGGAAGTTTGGTGTTCTACTTGTTTCTTGTATGTCTATTTTCAGCTCCTTCTTCACATTTGGGAAGTTCTCTTTGATTATTTCCTTGAATATTTTCTCTGTTCCTAGGTCTCTCTCCTCTCCTTTTGGGAATTCCTATAACTCTTATATTTCCTTTCCTCATGGAGTGATAGTTCCCAAACTCTTTCTTCAGTCTTTTTTATTCATACTTCTCCTTCCTTTTCTATTTTGGTTCTTTTTATTTCTGTGTCTTCAAGATTACTTATTTCTTCTTGCATTTCATCTATTCTATTATCACTGCTTTTCCCAGAGTTCTTTAGCTCTTAAGTTAATCCTTTGATCTCCTGCATTTCCTTCACTTCCCTCTTTAGGGACTCAATTTCATTCTTCTATCATTGTTTTCCTTAATGACTTCTGTCAGTTTTTTAATCACGGCAGTTTTAAATTCTCTTTCTGGAATGCTCAGAAGTTCTTCCAAGTCACTGTTGTTTGCATTCTGGTGGGTGGTTTTCTTTTTGTGGTGTGCCTTTTTCCTGAGTACTTTCTTGGTACATGTTGTTTTTCTTCTCCCTGCTGCCAATTTTCTAATTCGTCCTATGCATTTGAACACTGTGTCACTGGTACTTGCTGGCATCTTTTTGGTGTGCACTCTCTGGGATGTAGGAAACTAGTGGTCCAATCGAGTCAAAAACTGTTATGTCTGAATCCCAGTAGGCTGTAGTACTATGAATATGTTAGTGGCTGCTGTCACAGAGAATCTTCTCTTTCTGTATTTGTTTAATTCCAAAGAGGGTCTTATGGTCCCACACTCTACCCTGTGGTGGCAGGATTGCCTGCTGGGCTCCAAATCGCTGGATCCCCCTCTGGGCTCAGACTGCTGGCTTGTGGGGGCTTTTCAGCTCACAGGCTTGTGGGGGCTTTTCAACTCACCTCTGGCTGTGGCTGCAGCCCTTTCCCAGGTCCACACAGTCTAGGTGTGTTGTGAACATGCCAAATGTCCAAGATTTAAGATGGGGAGTTGGGAGGGCACTTTTGTCAGCCTGCAGTCTGCCCTGACGCTGACTGGATCCCCCTCTGGGTTCAGGCAGCCAGATGGGGACTGGCTTGTGGGGGGCTTTTCAGCTCACCTCTGGCTTTGTGCACAGCCCTTTCCCAGCTCCAAGCAGTCTAGGTGTGTTGCAGACACGCAAAAGTTCCCTCATCTAAAATGCTGGATTTTTTTTTTTTAATTTCTTGGCCAATTTGAAAGGACTCTGTAGTGGCAGGATGGGCACGGAGCAGGCTTTCTGATCTGGCAGATGGGGTAGAGGAGAGTCTTGCAACCCTCAGTGGCTTTCTCAGGCTTTTATTGAGCTTTACATGTAGTGTGGCAAACAGTTACAAGGTAGGCAGGAGTGCCGGGGGGGCCAGGAGGCCAGTAGGCCTCCAAGACCACAGCAAGTCTTCACTCTGGGTTTCTTTCTCCTCTCTTCTGGCTTTCTTTCTCCCCTTCTCTCTCCTGACTCTCTACTGCTTCTGCTTCTCTTGGTGACTATCTCAATATTCCTCCCATGGGCCACAGAAGAAAACAACACAACAGTGTAACAACTGCAGGTGCCCCGTTAGGCAGGGCAATGGGGCAGAATGGTGGGAGGGCAGGAAAGCCTGAAAACCAACTTACCCTACAGACTCCAAATAAGCATCTCATTATTTCAATATACATTTCTTGGACTTCTAACCCCTTTTCCTCTTAAGTTTACATCTGCTGTGCCTTTGTCCCTTTGTCGAACTCACCTTATCTTACTATCTATGTCTGTCTCTGTCTCTCTTTTATACTGTCTCTCACTCACACACAAACACACAATAAAAACACATACACACACACTTCCATATATCTCCATGTGTCAAATTAAGAACAAGAAAGTGTCTACTAGAGTGTACCAAGATATGGATGTGATTAAGAGTCATGTGGATCATTTTGAGACAACTCAAAATGTAGAAACCAATAACCACAGTCAGTGGTATAATGGAAAGAACACAAAGTTTGTAGGCAAATAATTTGAGTCTGATTTCTTATTGGTTGGTTCTCTAATCTTGGGTTTATTTTTCTCAACTTCTCTGAGCTTATTTCTTTTTTTAAGATTTATTTTATTTATTCAATAGCTGGGGTACAGGCCAGATGCGTGGGAAGGTGAAAGGATTCACCAGAGACAGAGCCGGGAACAGAACAGGCGACTGATGAAATACACTGCTGAGGGGAGCAGCAGGCGAGACAGGAGAGGTTTGCTGGCCATGTGGGTTGCTCCACTGCCAGCGGAGATTGAAACAGCACTGCAGAGGCTGCAGAAAGCTTCATAGCGCTGCACTCAACCACCAGCACCACCAAGGAGGCCCTTATTTATTTATTTTTTAATATTTTTATTGAGCTAATATTGGTTTGCATTGTTTTTATTTTCGTTGTAGAAATATAGGATAACCCACTTCCAGGTGTTGTTGTCTTAGTGCTCCCAACACCAGAGAACCCAATTCTTAATAAGAAAAATGGTGATAACAACAAAACTTATCTCTAAGGATTGTGCTAAGGAGTAAATGAGTTTATGAGACAGAAACTTATAAGGTAACATGCTAGAAAAATATCAGTTTTTATAGTCATCAATATCCAGTATAAATTAAATGTTATGATTCTTTGGACTCAAAGCCTAGATCTATCATCTGCCACCTATATGACCCTGGAAAAATTATATAACAGCTTTGCACCTCAGCTTTTTTTAATGTATAAAATGGAGTTGATACTCTCTATTCCACAGAATTCTTTTTGAAAGCTTAATATAAACCTATTTCCCAGCATTTGACTTATAATAATTGCTAACTATATATTTGCACCTTTGTTATTATCATCTAGACTTGTATTTGATTATCATTTTACTGGTACTGGTAGCACCTTGCCCTTGCAATTTTACAGCAAGAAGATGATTTCTTGTGTGACAGTACCCATCACCTTGGCATTTCTTAATGGTGCTCAGTATTTCACACAAACATAAAATTTGCTATTTCCCTTTCAAGATTCAGAGATTGTTTCTCCTTATTACATCAGAATTTCTCAAAATTTGTGTCTACCTGCATACTAATGTTGATACATCATACCCTTCAATGTTTGCTGTTCATGTCTTTCATTTGAAGAGTGCCAGAAAGGGCATATGTTGCTAAAGTATTTAAAATCTTTCATTTTAGACTTTTCATTAAGCATTGACTTTCTCTCTCTCTCTCTCATGCTCTTTTAAAGCATAGTTATTCAAGCTCATTCATGTCAAGATGTCAGGAACTTCATAATAGACTCATGTAGCTGAAAAAAGATAAGTTTTTCCCTAGACAATAAGATTTCCAAAAGAACTCTGAGCACTGTAATTATAAGGATATAGCTATAGAAATATTATTACTGAGAAAATATGCCTTCCTACCTGCATTCCTATGTTAGTTGCAGCTTTATTTACAATAGCAAAGATGTGGAAACAACCCAAATGCCCCAGAACAGATGAATGGATCAAGAAGATGTGGTACATATACACAATGGCAAACTACTTAGAGATAAAAAAAAGATAAACTCATGCCACTTGTGGGAACATGGATGGAGCTGGAAAGGAAAATGTTAAGTGAAATAAGTAACAAGGGAAAAGATGAATATCAGATGGTTTCACCTATGTGTGGAATATAGAGAAATCAAACAAAGGATCAGCAAAAAGACAAAACTTGCCAGCTGAACATAGATCTGTAACACACAGCAAGAAGGGAAGGGGGTCAAAACAGAGGAAGGAAGAGCACAAGAGAATTTGGTGACAGGTTACGGGTGCTATGGTGGTGATAGAATTACAGGGACTACATCTGCAAGAAGAAATCAAATTCTGTACAAAAATGAACAATGATGAAAGAAAATAAGTTAATTAATTTTAAAAAAGGACCTCGAGTTTAGGAGCAAGGGGATTGTAGTGTGCCCTCCTGAACGGCACTAATCAACAGCTCAAATAACAGGGCCTGTTTCTCAACATGAAATATTATATTTCCTTCAATTTTTGTTATTTTGATAGCAGAAATAACTTCTACTTTCTTTTAGTTTATATTATTTAACATTGCAGTTGAAGTAGTTTCAGCCTCAATTATTTCAACTTGGATAATTTTTTCTTTACTAGATTACCAGTTTATGTCCTGTTTATTTTTACTAGCATAGTCATCTTTTGTCCTTTTTTTACTTAATTTTTTTATTCTCTCATAAAAGATAGGCTGCACCAAAAAAGAAAAATATACAAACGCCTAAAATTCCCTGTTAAATTTCTTTTGTTGAGAATTTATTCTTGCTCTTTTTTCTATATTTCCATAAAATATTAAGGAGAATCTTCTATAAAAATTCAATTGAATTACTTTTTAGTGAGGTAACCCTGATTTACAGCACCATGTATTATTCAGGGGTATAGGTTCACACCTAAGTTTTGTTGCATATAAGCTAAGTTTTGTTGCATATATTGTAAATAGTTGCCCTCATATTTTGTGATTACCTTTTAACTTTGTTTATGATATATTCTGAGATAGATTTTTATAAAATGAAAATTTTAGACATTCAATGGTTTCTTATTCCTCTTAAAGCCCAGATATTTTATCATTTGCTATAAGACCATGCATTAAAATGCATACTTCTTTCTCCAAATTTATTCCACTTTTCTATTGCTCATTGCTGTCTGCCATAGTGACCTTCTCAAATTCTGTGATTATGCCAGATTAATTTCCTTTATATGGTCTTAAACACACGTCATCTTGCTTGCCTGGATTGTTCTCACCCAAATCTTTGATGACTACCCTCTTCAAATTATTTAAATCTCAACACAGTCAGATATTTCATTGACCACCTCATTTTAAATTAGTTTTTGTAGTTGTTTTATTTTACATAATTCATTTTGTATCTTTCATTGTACTTCAGGCAATCAATAATTAGCTCGTTTTCTCTGTTCTTCCCACTTATCGTGTTTACCAGCCTGTTTACACCCAATGTTTAGGAAGCACACAATAAACTGTAGGTACTTAGTGGAAATCTATTAAATTAATAGGTAAACGTCTTTCTTTTTGGATTTTTTTTTATGTATTACTCTATTTTATATAGTTGACTTATATTGTATATGTAACTTGGTATCCTCAAAGTTCCTCTTTGCATTCTGTTTTGACTAACATTATAACAAAAATGTTTCTCTTATTAAAATATTTGTAAAATATATACACCATGGAATATTACTCAGCATTCAAAAAAGGTAAACACATGCAATTTGCAGTAACATGGATGGCGCTGGAAGGGATCATGCTCAGCGAAATAAGCCAGAAAGAAAAAGAAAAATACCAGATGGTCTCACTCATAGCAGGAATCTAGAAAACTTAAGTAAGGGACCAGGAAAAAGAATAACTATAAGAAAGAAAATATCAAAATCAACAAACAACTATGAACCAGAGACACTCTATGGGGGGTGGGGGGCGGGGAAAGGAGGGGTTGGGGTCAAAATAAGGGGGTTGTAATTACATGGGGAATATAAACATAAAATTTAAATAAATAAAAAAACTTCATATCCAATCTAATATGGAATACTAAAATAAAAATAAAAATAAAATATTTGTAAAATAATTTCGATGGCTCTATAGTATTATATCAGATGCATGCAGTACATTTTATGAAGTATCACTTGCATTGGTCATTTGTACTGTTAGCAGTTGTTACAAATAGCACCAGAATGAACCTCTTTGTCAAAAACATTTTTACAAGAATTTAATTCTCTTACAGATTCCAAAATGTGGAAATACTAAGGCAGTGTATGAACATTTTTCAAATTACTGATATTTTCTAAATTGCTTCCCCAAAATGGAGTCATCTTTTTTTCATTTCAGAGAATGTTAACAAGATCTAGCCTCTTACACATTGTAAGGACACAAAACCATTTCCATATATGGTTTTAGAGAAAGCTGAACTTTGAATAGTTCAGATGCTTGAAATTCCCACTATCAGTAATTCCTTTGTTTACTACAGTCTATAAGAACGCAATTTAAATGTCCTTATATCCTAAGAACTAACCCATAGTACTCTTAGGAGGCAGGAAGAACATTGCCGTATATTACTTTATTGTATTAAAGAGCTGAAATCAGAGCCCTGAATGGAATATAGACCAAATAAGTCTTTATAAATGCATGGATATGGGAGGATATAGGGTAGAGAATACCCAGATAATAGTAAAGTCCTTAAAAGACAGAGATTATCTTATTTCACTGTATGCCTTCAAAGATCTGGAAAGGTGCCTTTCACTTACTACACTAGCAATAATTATAGAATGAACAATAAACCTATACTAATATACCAAATTACAGAGCCATTCATAGTCATTATTAGTTTAATATTCACAAGAGGCATTGGAGACAAATATTGGTAGCTTTTCTTTATATAGTTAAATAAGGTAAAATGACTTGACCAAGGTCAAACATCCAGAAAGAGTCAGGACTTGGAAACAGTCTGTTTGAGTCCAGGGTTTTGCTTTGTTCACTATGCTGACTGTCTGAGTGCATAAACAAGAACGAGAGTACAGAGACCATCAAGACAGTAGAGACCAGTAAGCCAGTCTTTGTAAACCGATACTGGGGGAATGCAACAGACTCTGGAGGAGGTAGAAGCCAAAAAGAAAAAAAATAAACAAGGTAAAGCAAAGACTGAGTTCTTCCTAGAGTCTTCGGCTTCTTCGTCCTTTCTTTTTATATCTTTAAAAAAATATTATTCTTATCCTGATTTGCCTCCTCTTCGTATGTGCGTTTTCCATCCATCACAGGGGGGATTGGTCACCCTCTTTTGGTCTGTGGTTGGAAGGAATCTGTGCTTGAGGCATCTTTAGATATATGTCAAAAATCCAAGTGTAGCCACATTGTGTATCAGGAACTAGTGATTCATTACTGTGGCTTACTGATGACATAGAAAGAAATCCAGCAATACTTGTTTAAAGTAAATTTGATTTTCAAGAAAAACATAGGCTAAATTCCTCTTCTTCAAACACTTCATGTATCATGAGTTGCAGGAAGAAAATAATTTGTTGTTGTTGCTGTTGTTGTTTTAATGCAGTGAAATGAGGGCTTGTATTGCTTGGGTGGCCTGCTATTTTATTATGGAAATCTTTATAGTTACTCCTCCAGAGGGTCCAGTTCTTAGTTTTAAAAATTTGCCTGGTGTCCCAAAAATACACCATTGGCCCAGGTTTTAATGCCTTGTGTTTATTTTGCCTACTTCTACATATGTAACAATCTTGCCTTTGAGCCTAGACAGAGAGTGTCTGTAGAAACTGTTAGCAAATATTTCTTCTATCCCAACCTGGGTGAGACTGACCATGTACTTTGCAAACTGAGCCTACTCCCTCCTATGAACCAAGCATGTATAAGATGCCAAATGACTGAAGATATTCAAAAGGTCAGTTGTTCTGAAATTTAAAATTCAAGTACACATTGGGTTCCATTTCTGATCAAATGGTGATAATCATATTATATATGCATATATATGCTTTTTATTCTTTTTAAGAAGTTCACTTTGTTTATTGGCCTATCCCTCCCAGGTTGAGATGTGCTTGGATTTCCCCCTTGAAGTTTCACTTTCAATTTGGGGAGCACATAAAGAAAGGTTTAATTTGTTTTTAGGTTTATTTATAATTGTAAAAACTTTATGTTGGTGTTTTATGCTCCTAAAATTGTAGTAATATTATCTTTAGATACATTATGCAATAAATTTACTGCTAAAAATGGTAGTATTAAGATTTTAATGTATTGCTGAGTTTTACTTGTTCATGTTTGATTTAACTTTGAGTCAATACAACCGAGATCCTTTTTTATGTGTTTAAGTATCATAATTACATTACAAAATTAATTACATTATCTCTGTTTCTATATTTTAGGAACAATTATAAAAATTAAAATTATGTACACGTTGAAAATGTTAAACAATGCATTGTGTGTAAAAATTTGTCTATTGTCTTTGGTAGAGATGTGTTAAATAAGTCTCATGATTCTTTAGTCAGTATTTTTGGTTTTTTATTATAGCTTCATTTTTGATAATTCTTTTAATAAAAAGCATCTATTTTGATGAATTATTACATTTATTTGCATTAGATTTATCATGGTGTCATCTTACATTATCTCATATTGATTATTCTGTTTCCTTTTTACATTTTTGGTAATTCTAGTTTTGGCAATATAATGTTATGTGCATTAGGATTGAATTTTGCATCTGAAGCCTTCTTTATGATCTAGTACATAATCGACTTTTATAAACATTCCTTGGATATTTCAGACCTACACTCCTTTTCATGTGATTTAACGTCTGCCAAATATCCATCAATTTCCAAATGTCTATTCGTTTTGAAGCAATTGTATTTTTCTTCATGTACTAATTGCTAATTTGTACTTTTTGTACTAATTTGTACTAATTGCTAATATGTACTTCATAAAGTACTAATTGCTAATTTGTACTTTATGATAAAACTTTATGATTAAAAGTAATATGATTATGAAAGAAGTTCTGGAAAATGAGAAAAATGTAAAGTAGAAAATAATTATTTATAATCTGACCTCCTAAAAATAACCAACTTTAACATTTCAGTGTAGTTTTTCCAAGATTTTCTTCTATACATTTGTATATACTTCTGGCTGACATCATTCATACCATAAAATAAACACACTAATTCCTAAGGTTTTGCTGTTACATAAGAGGTTGGAATAAGCATTTAGAAGGAAGAGTGTAACAAAAATGAGATTTTAGGATGCTGCAAAATGTGGAAGAAATCCCAATGCATTCTAAATATATTTTTTAATGAATGGGAAGACCTCTTTAATATGTGACCTTTCCCATGAAATTAATTGTATTGTAGGAAGATATTGACGAACACAGTGAAAAAGCACATGAACTCCAGAGTCAAACTTCCAGAATTTATAATCCCAGTCATTTCACATATTGGTATGTATCCTTGAACAAGTTGCTTACCCTCTCTATACTTGAATTTCTTCACCTGGAAGGTGAAGATAATTATACTATCTACCTCATGAGTTCATGTGAGTATTCAATATGACAATCCATTTAAAGTTCGTCACATAGACTCAGTATGTAATAGTTATTTCTGTTGTATATTTATGAACATTCATGCATATGTTTGTGGAATTATCTACATAATTCTAACCTCAATAATGTATACATTCCACTATTGCCCATACTCTTACATCAAATCATTATTTCTCTAGACATGTTAAATAAAAGCTTTTCATATTAAAATTATTTTTATGATCCATTTTGCCTCACCCTACCACATAAAAGTCCAAATCCCATATCTGGAACTTAAGGTTTTTCATATTTTAGGTCTCTAAATTTGATACCAATATTGCTTACTGTTACCCTGTGTATTTCTAGACAAATGAAAGGCACATAATTTGTGTATTTAGTATTTGTCACCTCCCAGCTTTTGATTTTTCCACTCTTCACTCAGAGTATATTTAGTGACAATTTGAAAACTTTTCCATCATACAAAACCCAGTTAAAATGCAACTTATCAAGTCATGGAAATATGCCTCCCAACTCCAGAAGATCTGAAAGTCTACTAGGCTATGTTAACTGCTCCTGGAATTTTGCCACCCCCTTCTTTCTGTTTAGTTGAAATTCAACTTCTGTAAACAATTGTTCCCTCCCTGCTTTATCAATTCTGTATATTCAAAATTCTGTACTTATAATTTACTGAAAAAAACTAATACCTATGTGAAAAATACAAACATATTTTCTGTTCTAAAGCCAAAATGATGGTTAATGATTAAAACATAAGTGATTGAAGGTATCTAAATTATTCATTGGTGGTAAATTTAGAAATTTTGGACATTAACTTTCTGAGATCCTTAGAAGGAATTAACACACTTGTACTTGTAAGTATGCATTTCATTTATAATGTACTTAAAGTCACAGTATTAACTCCAAAGAGTTAACATGCCACTCAAGCTACTTATTATTTAAAAGAGGAATATGGTTTTGAATTTCTATTATTAACAGTAGCCTTACTTTTATGTTGGGTTATAGTCTTTGGAAATATGCAGAATGATGTAAGGGGAAAACTGACTTTCTTATATAAGCAATTTTCTAATATGAGAGAAAAATATTTAAATAAAAATCTGGTTCTCACTGTTTTATAAAAATGACCAAATACTCCACAGAATATTTTATTTAAGCTATGATAAATGCTATGTCTATAGTCTGTGCTGGTAATAAAAGCTCTCTAAAGGTAAACAGCATAACCAATCATGCATGAACTGCATTTAAGGTAATTTAAAATGTTGTATAAAGTTTTTATAGCCTTCAAAATCTCTTGCCTTTCATACTAAAATGATCAGGTTAAAGAGTCTTTAATCAGGGTTATGAGACTCTGAATGGTTTCTACAGGATTTTGAAATTTTTCTTGCAAAGAGTTGGATGAGGAGAAAAAGGAACTCTTCTACACTACTGATGGGAATGTAAAGTGGTCCAACCACTATGGAAAGCTGTGTGGAGGTTCCTCAAACTGCTAAAAATGGAGCTTCCATATGATCCAGCAATTCCACTCTTAGGTACGTGTCCAAAGGACACAAAAACATTAATTCAAAAGGACACCTGCACTCTTATGTTTATTGCAACACTATTTACAATAAGTAATTGTAGTAGGCAGGATGGGCACAGAGCTGGTTCTTTATGATTTGAGCAGACTGGGTAAAGGAGAGTCCTGGAGCCCTCATTGGCTTTCTGAGGCTTTTACTGAGCTTTTACATGTAGTGCAGCAACCAGGTTCAAGGCAGGCAGGGGTGCTGGGGGGCCAGGAGGCCGGCAGGCCTCCAAGCCCTGGGCAAGTCTTCACTCTGGGCTTATTTCTCACTTCTGGAGTTCTTTCCTGTTCTTTCTCCTGCCTCTGCTTCTCTTGGCAGAAATCTCAATACTGCTGCCATGGCCTACAGAAGTAAATAACATAACTTATAACAATGTAACAAATGCAGGTGCCCCATCATGCTGGGCAATCCTAATGGCAGGAGGAAAGAAAAGCCTGAAAATCATTTACTTTACAGTATGCTATGGAAACAGCCCAAATGCCCCCAAATAGACGACTGGATCAAGAAGATATGCTATATATACACAATGGAATATTATTCAGCAATCAAGAAGATAAACTCATGCCATTCAGAGCAACATGGATGGAGCTGGAAGGGATCATGGTCTGTGAAATAAGCCAGAAAGAAAAAGAAAAATACCAGAAGGTTTCACTTATAGGAGGAATGTAGAGAATCCAAATAAGGGACAAGAAGGAAAAATAAAAATCAACAGGCAACTAAAAACCAGGGACATTCTGCAGGGGGCGAGAAGGGAGTAGGATCAAAACAGGGGAGGGAAGAGCACAAGAGACTATGGTGATGATACATGTGTGAATTGGTGATGACAATTTCATGGGGAATGTAACCGAGATGACAAAGCATACATTGTACAAAAATGAAGAATGGTGTAAAAAAATATATATATATATATAATAAAATATTTTAAAAATAAAATAAAAAGAAAGAAAAAAGAGTTGGATGCAACACAAACTTTTTCTAGTAACTTTTTGAAAAACTGATTCAATGATATATGTTTTTTTCTTCTTTAGTATGTCCCTATAATAAGTATAGTTATGACTTCAAATAGCTGCTCATTGAAATACCTTAAAGCAGTCTCACTGATTTTTTTAAGCTGTTACCTCATAAGCTCCAGCATTGCTACCTTTTCCCTTGGCATTATATAAAGGATCCTAATCTTTAAACTTCAGGAACCAACTATATATTTCTTGCTTTGAGGTTACTTTTTTCCCCTAACTAAAAGATGATTCATGTATCAGAAAATACCCAAAGATTTCACTTTAAAGGTGGCCAAAACAAAAGGCACATAATTTAATTTGTCCATTGATTCATAAACCCTGTACTTGAAGCACTGTGACCTCTTATCAACTTGAAAGGGGGGGATATAAACTATTGTGAACTGAGATTCCTTTTCTCCAAAAGCATATCAGTATGCATAGTTCCAAAGTGTTTCTTTAAAAATCATCTCCTTAGGGTGGGACTGTCTATAAGTCATTCTGATATTTCCATTAACTCCAAGCATATCAGGAAACACTTTTTGGGTAGAGTGTTCAAATGTAGGTTAATAGAGCATAAGAAAACTGTTTTCATTATTTTCTAATTACCAAACTCCTCCACTGCCTGGAAACCTTGCTCTTTTCCCTTTTAATTCCTCCTTTTTTAGTTGTTCCCTTTCTTTTCCTCAGCCAGTCTGTTCAAATGAATATTCTGAGGACTACCACTTCTTGTCCCCTCCCTCCACACCAAGTTTTTATGCTACTTTAAACTGCAGGCATAAAAGATCACAGTAATGGATTGTCATAAATGTCAGCATAAGATGCCAAGGATTGTTAGTATGCAAATACTCCATAATGGATCTGAAACAATAGTCATAAACTTTAGAAAAATAAAGACATGACGATTGCCAGGAGGACACATAGTTTTCTATTTTTTCATAGTGCAATAATTTTTTGTTTATTTCTAATACAGTTCTATGAATTCTGCTTGCAGAGATGTATCATAACAAAACAAATTTATTCAGTCATGTACAGTAATGTTTAAGAAGAAACTCATTGGGGAAGTTCCAAGAAAATCTAAATTTCACAGAATGCTCATCTCTCAGCTTTACAACTTTCTTTCATCCATTTATAGGGTTTATATTACTCACATTAACTCTTAAATGTATTTTGTGGGAAATAATGAATTAGTGGTGTCTCCTATATCCTTGATCTTCTAGACCCTGCAGATGGGGACAATGTTAGACAACTTTAACCTATTTCTTTGTCATTCAAGTCAAGTTTACTATTGACCCGGTAAAAGTAACAACCCAAATTGAGGGAATGACAAGCATATGTGGTGTATACAGATCAAATTTTGGCTTGCCACTGTTTATCCCCAAGCAAACTGCTTCACCTCCATGAGATTCTATTTATCGATATGTATTTGACATTTCCACAAATTTACTTGGGGAAAAGTATTTAGGAAAGCAGCAACCCAGAACACAACAGACATCCAATACATATAAATGAAAGAACAAATTTTCATGCCCTTTATTCAACAATACATTTGTGATTCTGAAATTCATGCACACATTGTTCCAATTTTCACTCTTGTATCTGTGTATTTATCTTTTAGAAAGATGAGATATTTACAAATTTTCAGAAATAAGGTGTTCATATATAAAAAAATTTGCTTTTATGTTCAGGGAAATATTCGTGTATTTATTGTATTTTATTAACGATATATTAACTGAAGAAATGTTTAAAGATAAAATATCCAATTTCCATTTGGTTGAAAGCATCTGTATAAACAGGATATGTTTCTTCTTTTTAAAGATTTATTTATTTATACAAGAGCTGGGTACAGGCCAGAGGCATGGGAGGGTGAGAGGATTCACCAGAGACAGAGCGGGGAGCAGAACAGGCAGACGGGCAGAAAGCAATGCTGAGGGGAGCAGCGGGTGAGACAGAAGAGATCTGCCACACCATGTGGGTATCTCCCTGGCTGGCAGGAATCGAACCCATGCTTCAAAGGCTGTGGACAGCTTCACAGCGCTGCGCTCAACCCGCTGCACCACCGGGAGGCCCATGGATATGTTTCTTAAGAAAAGAAAGTCTCATATTTCAAAGAGGAAACAAGTAAACCCCGCCTTCCCACCTCTCCCACACTTGGCCTCCACCATAACACCTGTGACCCCAACTATCACACAAGAAGAGACATTTCTTTATCTTGCTCTGAAAGCTCAAATAAAAAATCATCTGGATAGTCATTCGGTCCTTTGGGAAAAGGCAGGGAACATTGTTAAACAGTCATAAATGAAGGTTATTTAATTTTAGGCAATCATTGATGAGCCACTCTCCCTGCTCATGAGGCGGGAACGGAGCACAGAGCTGCCATGGCGGGATAGTTGGTCACGAAACTCTGAGGCCATGAAGTAATAGATAATTGGATCCAAGAGGCAGCAGACACTTGCAAGACATAGAGAAAATGGGTGGAAATACTGTGTACTTTGGATAATGGGACAGTTCTTAATGATCTTTACCTTTACCATGGCATAAAAGATAAAGGTAACATGATAGGGAGTGAAACAGATAAAGAAGACTATAGCACACATGAAAACCATCCGCAGTGCTTTCTGGTTCTCAGTCATCGCCTGGATAGGTAGAGGTGGTCGTCTGAGGGATATAGCAGTTTTCCAGGTACACCATGCAATGATGACTACTGGGATCACAAATCCTACCAGCTCAGCAAATGTCATCAACACACCCAAAAACACCTCATTCATTTCCTTGTAATGAAGATCAGCAAAGCATGTTTCAGTTCTGTTGCTTGCATGGATTCTCAGCATGGGGAACGGCAAACAGGCAGTCCCTGCGACGACCCAGAGGGCAGCACTGATGGCCACATCATACCTGCGTTTCCAGTCTCTGACCTTGAAGGGTTTGAGGAGAAAAAAGCACCTCTGAAGGCTGATGCATGTCAGGAAGAAAATGCTGGCGTACATGTTGAGATACTTCAGGTAGAACCATAGCAGGCAAAGTTCGCTCCCGAAAGGCCAGCTGTTGTTGATGTAGTAGTAAATCCGGAATGGTAAAGACAGCACGTGAGCAAGATCAGCCACAGAGAGGTTGATCATGAAAATAATGGCTTTATTTTTCCTGCTGATGAAGCGACACAGAACCCACAAGGCTGTACTGTTGGCCAGCAGTCCAGGGATGAAAATGAGCATGTAGGTGGTTGCATAAAGCGTGCTCCGGAAATTAGTATCAGTGTCATTGCAAGTCTCACTATAGCTGTTTTCACCCATCCTGAATATTTCAGTATACTCATCAAGGTAATCTGTGAAGTTATGATCCCTGCCCAAATCAAAGGGAAAGACAAAGAATATAATGGTTAACCAGTTCTTCAGCCAACATTTGGATCTTTCTTGTATCCTTAAAGAGACATAGAACATTAAAATTATAAAGGACCATTTCACAGATGAAGAGGCAGAAGCTCAGGAAGATACACTACTGGTCCAAGGTTGCCCAGTGTACACATAAGGAACCATGGAATTGTCCTCATACTGTCCTCCCAGATTGTTTACATTGTGTCTTGCAGGCAAGGATGTCCTGAAATATTAAGTCATTTGTTCTCTCCACAACAACAAAAAGATGTGGCATTTGAGTTTGTTTCCTTTGCCTCCAAATTTTTCTTGGTTCAAACCCTGATTTAGTGTGGATATAGCTCATTTTCAATTGTAATGGTAGAAATCCAGCCTCATCTTTATCATCCCCGGTTTTTCCTTTGTCTGCCACCTTGCTCACTGAGTCTTACAACAGTGGCACCCCAGCACTTGAAAAATGGCCCTGTTTTTTTAAACTTTGTTGCCAATGTCCTAGCTGATTTTTAGGTCTTGGAAATGTTGCCTCATTATTTTATCATAATAGCTGGTGGTTCTCCTGTGCTTTGTCTTTCTCCCTTGGCTAAGGGCTCGTTCCAAATTCACAATAATATTTTCAGTAATATATGAATTTAGAAGAAGTACTAGGATATTTTCCCTGATATGGTTTAGAAAATAAGAGACCAATTTTCCCTTTAAGGATAATTCTGTACTGGTATGACATCATAGACATGGCAAATTATCTACCAAAGAGAACATTAATTAAGACACCAGCAAAACCACAGTCAAAACGATATTTTGTGAAACAATTTAAGATTTAATATTTTTTCAATTAAAAGCTGTCATCATAAGAAGAAAATGTTTTCTGGACTTCCCTAATATTATTTTATGCTTTGGTGTGGTTCTGTGTATCACACACAGGATATAGGAAATACAGAATAATCATTAGGACTTCTCGAGTTCTGGCCATGGAATTGTAGGGTGCCTGCAGATAAGAATGGCAAAAGAGCAACAACCCCATTATTTAACTTGAGCTATTTTTATAGAATCTTAGACTAAGAGGACTACTGAAAATCATTTAGTCAGCCTCCACATAACACACATAGAAGGAAACAAGGCCCAGAAAAAGTTTATTAAAACTACACAGTATTACTCAGCATTCAAAAAAGATGAACACGTGCAATTTGCAGCAACATGGATGGAGCTGGAAGGGATCATGCTCAGCGAAATAAGCCAGAAAGAAAAAGAAAAATACCGGATGGTCTCACTCATAGCAGGAATCTAGAAAACCTAAATAAGGGACCAGGAAAAAGAATAACTACAAGAAAGAAAAAATCAAAATCAACAAACAACTATGAACCAGAGACACACTATGGGGGGGAGGGGTGAAGGAGGCATTGGGGACAAAATAAGGGGGTTGCAATTATATGGGGAGTATAAAAATAAAATTTTAAAAAAAAACTACAGAGTAACTAAAGGAAAGATCTGGAACTTCACATGGGAGGAGAAAGTGCCTGATCTTTATATACATTCTTCTCTTCACCATTTGTCCAAGATAAAGTTTACAATCGTCTCTTCTATCCATATTGTAGTTAAGACATGTTGCATTTAAGCCAGACATGGAAGAAATAAAATAACTGAGTTGTTCCTTGGGCATGATAAGGGAGATGTTATTGTTTTTGTTTTGTTTATTTTAACTAAGATTATTTAAAATTAGTGGTCTAATTTTAGTTTCTCCTCATAAGTAGCATAATGAATTCCTATGATTTTAAGCTCTGTTTCAGAAAATAGAAATGTGATAAAAGAACAGAACACCAAGTGATTAATTCACAAGTAAAATATAGTCAGTATTATGAGCTACCATTACTCTAAAGATTCACAGTCCACCCTCTCCACTTGGCCTGTGATAAGTCCTATAGAATCATGTGATCTTGCCCATGTATGTATGACTTAGAAGGAAAATGGAGGGATGTTCACAGGTTAAAAGGCAGGAAATATTTATCATGTTGAAACTATCAGTCATGTACCCTTGAATCTACAATCATACTTTTCACATTCATTATCAAGTTGAATTATCACAATTGCCTTAGAAAGTAGATACTGTTGTTACCTCATAGTGAATATGAAGAAAATGAGGTTCAAAGATTCTATCAGTAAGTTGTCTGACATAACAAGGTATAAAGTGGTAAAATGGGATTTCCTATCATGCCTGATTTACTCCAAAGTTTATGCCATTTCCACTACATCACTTACCTTTCCCTGATAAGGAAGAACTATTCAATAGAATGGGGCTTGTCGTGACATCTGGAGGGTATATTGTGGCATAACCTTCCTAATCTATTAGTAGTAATTTATAATCTTACAACATTAGCTGTAGCTTTGCTGCAGTGAGGTCATCAGGATAGACCTAAACATACATGTCACCATACATGTCACCCATCTCCTCACCACCCACTTTGACTTCAATATTAGCAATGTTTAGTATTATGTATGATCCATGCAGAGGCTGTGAGAGAGACCAAGAAAAGATAGTGCAAATGCATTACAATTCCATGAACTAAGAACAGCTCACACCCACCCAAATCACACTTCCACATTTGTATTTTACAGACATGGGTATTTGCTTCTGCTTCACTGGTGCAAAGTTTCATTTACCAAAAGGGGCATATTCTGTTAAAGAGCAAAGACTTATTAGGCCAGGACGACAACCTAGAGGTCAAGTTATTTTTTTTTTCCCTGTGGGTTCTTATGCCTCTGCAATTCACAGTTTATTGTAAACTTCAAGATTTGCATACCCTGTTCTTTAAAACTTTTTGTTGCCTTCCAAGGAAGGAGAGAGTAGGGAGGGATTTTCCCCAAATCTGTTTGGTGACAATTAAATGCAAAATCCCCTTGATAGGGAGATACTGGGGAAATTTGTTTGGGGTAGGACAAATCCTCTTAGAGGGGAAACATTTAATTTGCTCTGAACTACTTGTGATGTTTCTGAAATTTAAGAAAGGAGAACAACCTAAGAAGTCACTTGCAGGAAAATGCTGAATGGAAGGGCTATATTCAGAGGATGTTCTTTCTCTCTGCTTTTGCCTGTTTTTTCTCTGTTTCTTTGGCTCTGGCTCTATTGTTGGCTTTATTTACGGTTGTTTTATGCCTTCTGTGTTGCCAATCTCCCCTTCAATCTAGACTTATCTTTGGTTCCTATCTCTTAAAGAGGATTGAGTTTTGGCGATTCACTCCCGGGTCTGTGCTTTCCTTCTCAGTTAGCACTATGACTCCTCCCAGACACTCCAGCTGGAAACTGAAGATTCAGCTAGGCCCTATCACTGCATTTTGCCCATATTCCAATCAGAAACCAGGTAATTCTCCCTCTTAGAAAGCTCTCAAATCCTCTCCAATGCATCTACACTTCTACTATCACCAACTTAATCCAAGCTACTGTCATCGTTTTCCTTAAATATTGTAGCAGCTCCCTTACTAGACTTCCTGCACCTCAGTCTTGTCCCCCTGCAGTCCATTCCTTTCATTGTGTCTATCACTAACATTAATTATCACTAACATTTATTGAGGGGTATAATATATTTGCATGCTAAGTGTTCTTTATATATTATTTCATAAATGCTTATAGAAGTCCCATGATTATTTCCATATATTAGTGAGGAAATTGAAACCAAGAGAGATTAAATAAGTTTCTCCAAAGTCACAAAACTTGCCTAGTGTGGAAAGGATGTACTGGAATTGGAATCTATGTTTGTCTACATACTTCCTTACATCTATCTTTGCTTTACCAAACTTATTAAAATTCTATTGACAAGTCTTTCTCTTAATTTTTTTTCAATCCTTAATAGCAGGGACTATGCCATCTCGGCCCTTTCACACTGTGGTCCAAGTGATTTTTCTTTGAAATAGTATGTCATTCTCCTGCTTAAAATCACTTGTTGGTTCTTTATTGTATGAAGACTTAACCTCACCATGGCC
This sequence comes from Talpa europaea, assembly GCF_964194135.1. Classification (NCBI taxonomy): domain Eukaryota; kingdom Metazoa; phylum Chordata; class Mammalia; order Eulipotyphla; family Talpidae; genus Talpa; species Talpa europaea. The sequence continues at coordinate 51,837,665 of NC_140081.1, read as the reverse complement.
TAAAGGTCATATCTGATATGTCTCTTTCAACATCTCACGCTATCTCTTCCTCATTCGCTATGTTTCAGCTATATAAGCTGATTTTAGTTTCCAAACAAGCCAAATAATTATTCCTGACATAGGCCTTTTACATATTTCTTCTCTCGAATTCTCTTCCTCCAGGTCTTTTTTTTTTTTTAAAGATTTATTTTTTTATATTTTATTTATTTATACAAGCACTGGGTACAGTCAGAAGCGCGAGAGGGTGAGAGAATTCACCAGAGCCAGAAGCAGAGCAGGCAGAAGGACCGAAGTACACTGCTGAGGGGAGCAGCGGGCGGCAGGAGAGGTCTGCGCGCCAGGTGGGACCCTCCTCTGGTGGCCAGGGAGCAGCCGGGGATTGAACCGGCGCTGCAGAGGCTGCAGGCAGCTTCGCAGCCCAGCGCTCAAGCACTGCGCCACCGGGGAGGCCCCTTCCTCCAGGTCTTTTTAAGCTCTTCTTAACTACTTTTAATCATCGTTCTCAGGTCAGAAATACCCTTACTGCCAAGTGTATCATCACAATTCTACACAATATTAAATATTCTTATATACTTTATTTTTTTCTGTCAACATTTATAATTTAAATGTCTGTTTACTTGTTTATTGGCTATTTTATCCACTTGCTGTTAACTCCTTTGATATTATAACAGATCTATTTTTTTCATCACCATGCAGTCAGAACATATCCTGATACTTAGTAAGCACCAATTGCTTAGTTGGATTGAATTGCATACACTATAGTTTAAAGTTCCTGATTGGAATCATTAAGCAAAAATACAGAAACTGGTATGTCAATTGATATAATTTTGCTGCTATTTCCTTAAGGTGGTGTCTTCTGATTTGGACATTATCATCATTATTACCTACACACATCCTTTCCAATTTAAAATTTGTGCCCATAGAAGTCTAAGAATAGAGTAAAATAGCCAATTTAGAAATCAATGATGCTCAGACATATCCTATGGGTCAAAATCAACATAGCCTTTAGGCTGTGTAGTCAGAATGCCATCACTATTATATGGACCTCAAGAAGAGGGTAGTCTTAGTGATCTTCTTTCAAAAACATCTCAACCCCTTAGATTTGTTGATTGTTGTTCTACAAAGAGTATACCTGCTTTATCTCATCAGCAAATGGCTTCTTAACACATATGCATTTGGGAAATAGAATTACATTAAAAGATTAAATCTGTAGTTTACAAAGGTCTCCACACTTGGAAAGTAAGCATAAAGGAAAAGATAAATCTATTTACTTTTTCCATGGCTTTTTGAGGACTCTGGTTTCCTTGGAAGCTATTACCCAACAGACATATATTTACTCAACACCATGCTATGAACTCTGTGCTAGGTTTTGTAGATAATGAACGATTATGTGTTGTAATTTATGTCACTAAGAAGCATATTATTGTCTTGAGGGGAATATTTTGAATTTTCCAACATCTTAATTATGCATGACAAGAACTGACAGAATAATAATAACTCCTCAAGTTCATACAATATCATCCTTATGAGGTAAAAGGAAAAGATACCAACAACACTCATACCATAGATTCTATCTGAGAAAATTAACTGATGAGCACTACCCTGTTCAAAGCCACAGGGTTAGCATATGGTGAAACAAGGGTGAGAAGTCACACTTGTAGGTCTCCTACTCAGTTCTTTCCACCATGTCAGTCTGCTGTTATTGAATTTTAAAAGAGCACTTCAAACAAGCCAGAGAAGTCAAAGCCAACTACATTTTTGGGGGGTCCCTGTAAGGACAGATTTGAAAAAAATAGAGATGCTGACTGTGGGAAAGAAAACTTTAATCTTACTTTGCTTGAATTATATGCTACTTTGTTTAAATCTTCATAGCTTGTCAAAATTTATAGTCACTAAGGGGAGATAGACATCAGAACAGCTAACAATAACAGATTATAATGTACAGTAAGTAGATAAGAATGAATTTTTTGTGGAACTGAAAAATGAATTCGGTACAAAAGAAAATTAGAAAAGCAACTTGAAGGAAACATCATGAAGGTGGGTAAGTTGTAGGAGAAGAAAAGATGTGAAAATTGTAGAGATTAATGAATAGCATTCAAAACTCCTATACTATAAAAATGAATGACCTGTAGGACGAAATAATAGGTGACCTAGCTTAGCTGGAACAGAGTGAGATGATGGGGAAGGAGGAATGGGAGATGAGAGCAGACGAAAGTAGTGGGAGAGAAAGAGAATAAAAAGGTAGATGCAATCAAATCACAGAGTTTTGAATGAACTTTATGGAAGTCACTGAAAGATTCTGGGAAGAGATATTACCATATTTGTGTTTGAGAAAGATTGTTCTGGCAAAAGTGTAGAAGATGGGCTGGAAAGATGGAATGCCAGGTACAGGAGATCCAAATCAGCTGGGAGTTTGTAGGGTAACACAGTCCAGGTTTTCCCAAACTAAGAGTTTCCTGAAACAGGATTTTCAGTGCTAAAACGGAAAATCTGTGGCAAATAGATTACTTTGTCACCCTACAGTTGTAATGGTTGAAGCAATAAAAAAATCACCTCTGGGTTTGGGATGGCAGAAATGTTAGAAATTCAAGTAAAAGGCAAATGTAGAAAGAAGAATCAAATACAGCTTCATTTATAAACCCTGTGACTGTTATAAAATTATGAGCCAATATTACCTCAATAAAATAAGATTACAGGGCTTCCCTGGTGACGCAGCAGTTGAGCACTGGGCTGCAAATGTGCCCACAGCCTCTGCAGCGCTGGTTCAATCCCCGGCCACAGGGCGAGGTTCCCACATGGCACGGCGGACCTCTCCTGACGTGCCCGCTGCTCCCCTCGCCAGTGTATTTCATCAGTCTGCCTGTTCTGCTCCCCGCTCTGGCTCTGGTGAATCCTCTCACCCTCCTGCGCTTCAGACTGTACCCAGTGCTTGTATAAATAAATAAATAAATCTTAAAAAAAAGATTACAATTAAAAGGAAAACTTAGTTGAAATTATAATTGTCACAACAAATTATAGCTGGTTATTACTTTTTATTGATAAGGAAAATACAAAAAAAAAAGGAATGCAGCAGTTTTGTACTTTTCTGAAACCTTTAGATCAGAAACCTTTTGTACTTTTCTGTACCTTTAGATCAAAAATTTACATTCACCTCTCCTGTCAATCTGAGCCAATTCACGTCTTTCTTATCCCAAAGCTTTGCAAATTTGTACTCTCTGCCAACTTTCATCAATTCCTGATTTCAACTAGACTTCTTTCTCTAATATTATAATCTCTGAGCATCACTGAAAACTGCACTGTAACTTGCACTGTACACTCACAGAAACCTTAAATTTCTCTCTCTCAATTTACTCTAGTATTATCCATCACCATCCTTCATCTTATTTCCTCTTCTATACAAACTAAATAGCCGGTCAAACTAACTACTATCACATAGGAACCCTCAACTTGCTGATTCTTTATTCTTTCTCTGCATGAAACTGGCAATATTTTAATCCTAGGTGAAGTCCAAAATCAATTTTCTTTTTTTACTATCCAAACTGCTGAATGAATGATATTATGAAAAATAACTGCATCTGTTTGGAAAGACAAAACTAGAAATTTGTTGTTTACAGTGTAAAGTTTCTTTCTCCAGTCTCTTTCTACACACCCTTGAACAGTATCTTTTATTCCTAAGGTGGTCATTCAGACTTTCACAACTCTATTTGCTCATACATTCCTACCCCTGACCTTTCTCAGCAGAGGGTCTTACTTCTTATGTCACAGGGAAAATTGAGGTTATTAGGTAAGAAGCAAATTAATTTCATTCCATTTTCCCATCCCAATATACAATCTTATCTAGAACTGTATTATCACTTCCCAGCCCAGCTGTTTTCTGTTGCTCAAGATGAATTCCAGTGGTCTTAATCCCATCTCTTTTTATTTCTCTAAGTATCCTGTTTGTTAAGCTCTTCTATTTTATTCCTAGGTCAACATGCTGTCCTCTACTCTCCATTAGATCTTTGTAATCAGGTTTTATTTTTTTAAGTTTTTTTTTATTTATTTATACAAGCACTGGGTATAGTCAGAAGCGCGGGAGGGTGAGAGAATTCACCAGAGCCAGAGTGGAGAGCATAAACAGGCAGACTGACGAAATACACTGGGAGGGGAGCAGCAGGCACAGCAGGAGAGGTCTATGGTGCCATGTGGGACCCTCGCCGGTGGCTGGGTATCAAACCAGCCCTGCAGAGGCTGCTGCAGGCAGCTTCGCAGCCCAGCGCTCAACCACTGCACTACCAGTGGAGGCCCTCAAGCAAAAATTCTTGGCTGACTTGAACACAGTCTTATCACTTCCATCTTTTGAATATGCTTGCTTCCCTAGTATTCTAAGCCACTACTCTTTCTTGATTATCCTTTTAACTATCTACCCATTAGCACTGAATCTCTTTCATAGTTTCTACTATCTTCACACATGCTTTAAGGACAGTCAAGGATACTCAAGGATACTTACCGCCATGCTAATGAGGATACACCCTTGAATGATTCTTTGCCCTTAGGTCTTCTTATTCAGCATTCTCATCATGATTCAACTGCTTTCATGGATATAATTACCACACATACCCTGATGATTCCCATGTTTCTTTATCAGGCCTGGACTCTCTCCATATGTCCAAATGTCAGCTAAGATTTTTTATGTAAATCTTAAAATGAATATGTACAAAATGAAACTAATCATACTCCCCGACCTTTTGTTTCCTCATCACCATTTACCCAGTTTACATGAGGCAGTATCCTTAGAAAAATCATGGACTCCTTCTTCTCTTTAATTCAATCATCCAAAGTTTTTTTTTTCTTTTTGTTTTCTCACTCTCCTCTCTCTGTCTCTACATTATTAAAATGCTTATTCACTTATACACTTTTCTTTTTCGCTCTGTGTCTTTCACACACAATCTCTCTCAGCAAAAGATAAGACATTCAGTAAGGGATCCATTCATACACATTGCATTTACTTCTAAAATCTCTATAATGAACTACTTCCTCAAGCAATAGCCATAGCTTTTATCCCTAAGCTACTAAGAAAAATATAGTCAACCTAAGGATAATAAGGTCAAAATATAATATATATGGGCACCCAATACCTTCAAAACCTGATTTTTATTTAAAAATCCAATAAAAATCCCAAAAGCTTAAGTGGGAATTTTATCATTAAACACTTTATGAAAAAAAAAAAACAAATTTTAACTCAAAACACAAAGGCATGTCATATTTAAATATGACTCAATGGAGGTGAGTCTAAGAACTCAGTAGTTACCAATAACATCTACCCAAACTCAGCTTCCCTTCCCAACCAACTAGTTCAGGTATGGTTCCACAAAGGTGCAGTCAAGTTGATCTTTTATTACTATGACATTAGAATTTATAACACATTCTTACAAAGCCCAAGAAGTTTCTATATTGATCTTATCAATAATTAGATAACTGTTACTCATGTTACTTTTACTCCTTATAAAAACTGAGTTAAGCATTATTTTCAGATCAGAAAATGGAGGTTCAGTGAGAGTTAGTTTCTTTCTCCAGGTCACAAGTTATTATTTCATTTATTACAGGACACTTCATGAGCAGAGACAACTAACATTCTTCTTATCCGAACAACCTGTTCCATATACAGCCATGTATTTTAAAGTAGCATTTCTATGGTTAAGGCTTCTTCAAAGGTGAAGCTATTATTCTTGGTTTGTAGCATTTTTATAACTGTGCATATGTGGCAAATGACCACCCACAGATGTCACTGTAAGATTGTATAAAAAATAGGGTCTTTAAGGAGTTAATCTAAACTAAAATAAACCTGTGGGTAAGTACTAGAAAATTTATTTATAGCAACAGTGGGTTGAATACAACAAGACTTGTTATAGGATAGGGGAGAATAGAGCTAAGGTACTAAGAGTCTAATAACTATTGAACTACTAACCCTAAGCATTGGTAACATAGTGGTAAACTTAGCTACCTTCTAAACACTAACCCTTTGTGTTACTTTGATAAGTATCTTCCCTTCTGTGAGTTTCATTTTCCTCATTATTAAAATAAGACAATTGAATAGGATGATTTTTAGTTTGCATAGACTCTAGCTTGTCACACTTTTATGGGTATGGCCCCACTCAACCTGTTCTAATACCACCCCATGATCTCAAGCCAGCTACTAATTCACCCTTTGCAGAGAAATTATTATGTCGATAATTGCTGCAGGGATGTTAATAATCAATTCAAAGGATGTCATCCCCATTTAGAGAACAGGAAATTGAAATTCAAAGGAGGCGACCTAATTTCATCTCCATATATGGAGATGAAAATTAGCAAATGGTTGAGCAAGGCAGGTAGAATCTAGACTTCTGGTATGAAGGTGGTTAGTACAACTTTCCCTAGTACATCTCTACAAAGTCTCACCCTCGCAATACTTCCTTTCTTTTATCCCTCATCATTCAGTCACTAATATCACTAAATGAAGCTGTTGATCAAATTTTCCTCTCTTATTTTCTTTGCTATTAGGGCCAGTATATAAGCCTGTCATCTTGGGAGAAGGAGAAATTAATAGGGAAACAATTGCTGAGAGGGCCATCTCCCACTCTTTAAGGGACATTTACGAGCTATTTGGGAGCCTAACTTGCTTTGCTTTATCTTACCTTTTGCTTCCTCTTTATATGACTTGCCCAAATCAGTATAACACCTAGAGTGCAGTGTCCTTTGCTCAATCATTCACAACTGCAACAAAAGAAGAGCAATTGGAATTTGGAACTCTGCTATTTCCTGAATTAATTCATTCAACTCTAAATAACCCGACTTGACATCAGAAACATGAAGATTTTGATATATTCTGCAAGTTTAGATGCCTTTTTTGATGTACTTTTTTTCTCACTGTAACTGTAATTTTTCATTTTCTTTAACTGTTAATATAGGCTCCAAACTAATAAATGTCAGCTAAATTTTGTTTGTATAATTATAAGAAATGCATAGTATTACTATGAGTTAGAAGAAATAAAAATTAGCTTTATCCTTAAAAGGAATTAATACTATTCACATCTAAAGATTAACATCATAGTGTTTTAATTTAACTTCAGCGTATGCATCTTTATTGGATTTTAAATGACTTAGGAAGGAGATCTAATTATATATCATGCATCATTTTTACAGTTGTGACAGCATTTTGGTGGTGGAATGCTTTTAGGCAGACCTGAGGTCGTATCTCAAATCACTTATCAGCTACGTAGCCCGAAGCAACTCACTTCATGTATCTCTGCTTCAGTCTCCTCATTAATAAAATTTGTATCATGGTGCCTGCAAGATAGATTATGGTAAAGATTAAATGTACCCAAAAGTACCCATTTTCATGTCTGTTACACAGTAGATATTAAATGAATGTTAATTCATTTTTTCTTTACTTTTACAGAAAGTAATCTCCATGGACTTTTGGTTGGATTCATTGCTTTTGTGGGTTTTGAAAATTCCCCCAGTGTATAATTGTAAAACATGGCTACTAGGCAATAATTCTTAAGTAGAAGAGTGGAAAACATGTGATACTTGAAGAAAAGAATATTCCTTATTAAAGTAGATATATTTGGAGATCAAAATTATTTTCTCTATAAAACAAACTGTTGAAAGTACAGATCTGCAAAATATTTTTGGCTATTGAACAACCAGTGCTTAGAAAATGTCAAGGTGATAAGGTAGATTTTTCTGGGTGTCCAGGATCTGGTCCCAAGAAAGGTTAGTCCACAATAAACTTGTAGAAATGTTCTGTACCAGCACACAGACAAGAGGAAGAGAGGAGCAAAAATAAATAAATAAATAAATAAATAAATAAATAAATAAATAAATAAATAAATAAAATATTAAGAAATAATGACTGAGTGACATTGTCATTGTGGAAATCAGATTTCAGAACTCTTTCCCTGGTTTGTTTTATCATTTTAAAAAGGAAATTATTTACTGAACACTTGCCTGTCATCTAAAAATTACAATAACATTATTCTGAAATAAATATAATGGACTTTAGCAAAGGTTAATCGCATCTTTGAGACCTAAGATTATATTTACAGAAAGGAACCTCTAGTTAGAGCCCCCCCCACTATAGCCACTCATCCATCAAATTCACAATATATAACTCTTCTCCGGTACCCAAGAGACTAGTATCAAATATTGTATTGCTAAAGGGAAAATTAGAAACCATTTGTTCCAAGTTCTTCCCCCTTTTATAAGTGAGAATATTGAGACCCAGAGAAGTTAATCAAGTTGCCCAAAGTCACGCAGTAAGTCAGTGACAGAACTTGATACAGAACCAAGACTTCTGTACTCTTTGTATATTGATCCATCTGCTTCATCACTCTATCTATGATGCACACTAACCAATACCAGATGAAAACTTTCTTGTAAAACCTCATGATGTGGAATACAAGTAGATATTTTTACCAAAAAAACTTAAAGAAAACATAGACTATCTGCCAGTCATTTTACTGGCAGATAAGGTGGTTTCGAAATAGAGAGCTGTACTGTTTACTAAAGCTATGCTAGAAGACTATAGCCTGCTCTGCCTCTTAAGACCCCAATTGAAGAGCCACTCAAAGACATCCAGAAGCAAGTTTATTCATTTGAAGTCATATGTTCCACCACTGCCATGATTGAGCAGTCTGTACAACTTGAACTCAACAACTTTTCCTGTTAAGCTTAAAAAGGAACTTCTTTTGTCCAAATAAAGACCTGAGTTCAACAGGAACCATTGCAAAGGTAATTACCCAAAACACATGACCCTGTTTTCAATATAGCTCAGGCCATTTCCTGCCTCAATACATCTGCGTGTCACCTATTTTTTTTGCAGTAAATAAATTTTCCCATGCTACAATTTTTAGCAGATTAACACTTCAATTGATAGAAATGGGAAATGGCAATGACATCATTCACCCATTTGAATAAGCAAAATTGAAACATCACTACTCACAGAATCACTGGAACTGAGACTACATCCCCAAATTACAAATCTTGTTATTCTATCCAGAAAAATCCTTAAAATAGAAATGTGGAAAAAATGTACTACTTGAAAAAAATTCCCTATCATAGTAAATATATTTGGAGATCAAAATATATTTCCCTATAAAATAAACTGCTAAAAGTACAAATTGTCAACTGAGGTGGCAGTTCTTCAAGCACTCCCCAGTTAGAATTCTCCTTTTGACTCAGTCATCTTGACTTAGAATCAGAGAGATGCTAGTACTTTGTGTAATAAGAGCAATAATCACTGTAAAGATAAGTGCCTCTTCTGGAGGGCCTGCTATGTAGTAGGGCTGAATGAGGTAAAAAGCAGCTTCCAAGGGACCAAGAAACACCTCTGAAAAAAGATCTGGTGAAGTCATTACACCAGAACGTTTCATCTGTGATATTTTGTCCTTCCCTAAAGTCAGCATAGATATAAATACATTTACAGTATTCTCTGAGAGATGCAAGTTGCTACAGGGGAAACATGAGTTAGAAGACAGAAATTTTAGCTATGACTCTGCCATTAAGTACCTGGGTAATCATAAATATCTGCATCTCACTGGTATTCAGTTACCCCATCTGCATGGTGAGACTAAGCTGTTCCACAACCTGCTATCTGAGTTTCTCTCTTTCTCTCCCCAAAAGAATAAAGTATCTATCACTCTATCTCTGAAAACTAAATTTACCAAAGCAAGAAGTTTATACATAAAAATATTCCCACATTTTGCAGCTAGAGAAATTATGCAGAACAGAAGTTCAAACACTGAGCTTCATCACAGACAGTAGGAAAGATAAACATTACCCTAACTTTTGACTGTGTAGTCAGATTAAAGTGTAGTCATCATTGCTTCTACTCTAAAGAGTCTGGAATGAAAACCAGGCACCAAGTTCAAATTGTACACTAGCCCCACATCTGCTCCTGTAGTGGATTTTCATGCCCCCACCAATCTTCCCACAAGGAACCACCAATTCCCAAATGCTAGGCTTTAACTTACCTAAGAGCTCAGCCAGGATTAATACTCTTGTTTCTTTGCAGGGAGCTAGGAGTCGAAAAGTCTAGCTCTGGGTAACACTGATCCTGCTGATAAATAAAAAAAAATTGTTGTTGAAAGGGGAAGTTGATTGCATTGGGTGTCTCACCACAGAAACCTTATTTGCACGAAATGAAGGTAAGTCCCTTGCGCAGATGAATGCTACTCAAGTTCTCTTTTCTTTGTATTGGTGAAGAGAAATTCAAAAAACACTGAGGGAAAGGCTGTGTAAAATCAAACAATAATAACATAGAAGTCTTTCTCATTGTCCCTCATTCTATCTCCTCCCACCAAAACAGACATACCTCTCTGATTTGTTAGATTCTATGCAACCCCATGGTAGATAAGAACTTGAGGCAAAATCTGAAGAGTTTACCTAAAAACAAGAAAGCTGAAACTTCAAGTCCAAGGAACAAAGACTGATGAAACCTCAAGTTTCTTAAGCTTCTCCTTCTATCTAGAGTGCTCTCCTTCCATCTAGGTGCCCTCAGACAAATGAGTGGTTTAAGAAGATGTGATATGTCTATATCTATATTTATCTATCTAAATCTATATTTATATATCTCTATCTCTATATATGTATATATAGAAATATATAAAGAGCAATATATATTATATAATGTAATATGTGTGTGTGTGTGTAATGTAATACTGAAACAGGAGTAGTAGGTAGGGCAGGAGGAGGATGGGATACCCAGATAGAACAGAATGGCCTATCCACCTGCCCAGGCTTTAAGACAAGAGAGCCCACCGAAAAGCCCCCAGAGGTCAAAAGGTCAAAAATCAAAACCAAAGGCTATAGCAATACAATGCCCACAAAATAGGCGTTTATGGGCTATAGCCAAAGGACAGTGCCTGATACAGATCACTGCCTATGGGTTCTCACCTGCAGACACAATTGCAAGAGACTTCAGACTCCAGGAAAAATAACCATGGGGTTTATTTTACAAATAGTGGAAACAGAGAGCTTACTGTAGCCACAAGTGGCTGTCTATCTCACCCAGATAGTATCAGTGATGTTCGCCAATGACCACCAGGAGTGCTGGACAGCATTGACCAATAGTGATGGTCACTACTGGTCTACCAGAGGCAGTGTCAGAGACACCAATTGTTAACAGCTCTTTGTGAATTGTTGGGCTATACCAACAACAAATAGCTCTTTGAGACTCCAGTCCCAGGGCCTTTGCTGCTCCTTCAAGAAATGTCAGAAACAGGACCAGCAGCCCAGTCTCTGACAGAAGTCTTGGCCTTTTCTTCCCTCCTCCTGGATGCTTCGTTTCTTCTTTCAGCTTCCAGCCTTTCTTTCTTCGGAGGCCAGGAATGGAGTCTTCCCCTTCTTTCTTCTTCTTTTGGAGGCTGGAACAGTTTGTCTCTCAGATCCCTCTGGCCCTGGCTTACTTATATCCTCTTTCAGGGTACCCTACCCACAAGTCTGATTGGACAATTTTTCAATCCTTTGGCTGATTGGACCATTTAGCACCAATCAGCTCATAGCTTGCACCTGACTGGTCCACTCCCTGATCCAGAAAGTAAAAGGAAAGTTGCTGGGCTCTGAGGAGCAACTGCCACAACTGACTTGTGGGGTGGAGCAGCAGTGTTAGAAAACACTACTCCTGCTGCCAGCTCCCTCCACTGAGGTGGCTGGGTTCTGGTAATAATACAATTTAGATATTTTTTAAGTGAGCATCCATCCTGGCTGAGGGGTAGCATATAAAACTAATTTGACATTGCAGTCCTCTTCTGAATTATGATTTCATATGTTTATCCAGCTCTAGGTCTTACTTGGCATCCCTCCATGACAGCAAACACACATTTCAGTTCATTTGTCAGTTCTGTTTCTCACTATAATTCATTAAATTAGATTTATAATACAAATGTATTCCTTGAGGATTTGGGCAGTGTAATCCAGTTTTCCTAGTACATGATAATTCTGTGGTCAAAGAAAGATCTGACCTACAGATCTTTGAAGCCAAACCTTGGGGGATAGAAAAAGGGCCCTTACAGACAATTGTCTCCCACTCTTATTTTACAGATCTTAACATTACTTAGAAGAAAGCCTGACGATTTGCTTTATTTCTCTTTTGCATCACATATATTTTCCTTTCATTGGCAATAAAAGGAAAGCAAATGTAGTAAAGAAAACAGTGGTACAGTTTACGCAAAGACATTTACAACTCAGGTAAAATTTTAGGTGTTAATTAAAAGGAACAAAGCTGTGGACAAAACAAAAAAAATGATAAATTTAATAATAATTGTCAATGAACTTTTAGAAGAAAATCTCTAGTCTTTGAACTCATTATTACCTCAAACCAAGTACAAAATATACAGTCATACTATATCAAACTAAAAATCTTCTGCAATCTTAAAGTAACCATAACTGAAACAAAAAGACAACCTACTGATTGGGAGAAAATGTTTGCACACATCTGACAACGAACTGATGTCCCAGATGTATAAAACCCATGCAACTCAACAAAAAGAAAATAAATAACCCAACCAAAAAAAAATAGGCAGAAGAACTGAAGAGACACATCTCCAAAGAATACATAAAGACTGCAAAAAGGCATATGAAAAAATCTTCATTATCACATATCCTCAGGGAAATGTAAATTTCCCTATGATATACCATCACACACCTATGAGAGTGACCCATATCAAAAAGACCAGAAAGAAGTGATTACAAGGATGTGGAGGAAAGGTCACCCTCCTGCACTGCTGGTGAGAAAGAAGATTGGTCCAGCCCTTATGGAAAATAGTATGGAGGTATCTCAAAAGATTAAAAATGGATCTTCCATACAACCCAGTAATGTCACTCCTAGGCATCTACTCAAAAAATTCAAAAACGCTTTTTTAAAATATTTTTTCTAATATTGTGGTTGTAGTCCCCATTGTTCTTCCTACCCCCCTCCTTTGCTTTTTGCCTCAGTTCTGTGGTCAGCTTGTTAGTTTTGACATTTTCTTGACCCTTTGTTTGGTTTCTCTATAGTTGTAAGTGAGACTATCTGGTATTTATCTTTTTTTCTTCTGACTAATTTCAGCTAGCATAATCCCTTCTAGCTCCGTCCATGTTGCCACAAACAGCCTGAGTTTGACTCTTTTGGCTGCTGAGTAATATTTCATTGTATAAATATACAACTTTTTGATCCATTTGTCCATTTTGGGACACTTGGGTTGTTTCCATATCTTGGCTACTGTAAATTGTGCTGCAATAAACATCAGAGTGGGGCCTACCTGGTGGTGCAGGGGTTAAAGACAGTGCTATCAAGCTATCACCAGCCACTGCAGCACAATTTCAATCCCCAGCAGGCCAGAGAGCAACCCAAAAGGTGCAGCAGACGTCTCCTGTCTTGCCTACTGCTCCTCTCAGCAGTGTATTTCAGTATATCTGCTTGTTCTGCTCCCCACTCTCTCTCGTGAATCCTCTAATCCCCCACCCTGCACCTCTGGCTTATACCCCAGTTCTTGTATGCATAAATAAACATATCTTTTTAAAAAATAAAATAAACATCAGAGTGCAAGTTTCCTTTCAAATTAGTGTTTTTGTGTCCTTTGGATACATTCCCATGAGTGGAATCACTGGATCATGTGGTAGATCCATTTTCAGTGTCCTGAGGAACCTCCAAACAGCCTTCCATACTTTAAAAGGACATTTGCATGCCCATATTTATTGCAGCACTATTTACAGTAGCCAAATTATGGAAACAATCTACATGCTCAAAAACAGGTGAGTGGACCAAGAAAATGTGGTACATATACACAGTGGAATATTAATCAGCAATCAAAAAAGATAAACTCATGCCATTTGTGGAAACATGGAGATGAGAGGGATTATGCTAAGTGAAATAAGCCGGAAAGAGATACACACAGGATAGTGTCACTTATATGTGGAATATAGAGAAACCAAACTAAGTCTTAGATAAAGACAAGCTTAAAATCTAACTGGGGGGAGAGGAGGGAAGGAAGAGTCAAAATAGGTGGTGGGGTTGGAATTGTATGGGGAATATAATCAAGATGAAATTGCATACATTGTGCAAAAATGAAAAATGATATAAAATATATAAAATACAAAAAATATTTTAAAAAATCTAACCATTGAAAGCTGGCTAAACATCCGAAGCATTCAGAAGGCATGAGAAGGGGTAAGAATGAAGAGGGAAGGAAGTACAATGGACTATGTTGGTGGATTAAGGGTAACTTGGTGGAAGATGCACTTTGATGACAATCCCTGCTGGGGTATCCTAATATTACCTCAATTAAAAATAAAAAAGCGGAGAGGGGCGGAGCAACATGGCGGCGAGGAGACGCTGCGAGTAAGATCTCCCATTAAAAAAAGTTAATAGGGAGAAAAAGCGGCAGGTCCCAATGAGAACTGGGACACGGAAGATAAACGGACGACTCCAGCAAACTACCCGAAGAAGAAAGTCACCATAAAAGAGGACTAGAAGGAAGGAAAGCTGAGAACCCTGCTCCCCTCCCCCACCCACAGAGTCGGCACTCTCCGTCCCACAGAGAGGAGGAAAACAACAAACTAAAATGACCAACAAGAACAAACTACGCATCAAGAGGGACTGTGAGTGGAAAGGAACTATTGCAGCCACCACACCCCGTGAACGGGAGCTGTGGAGAACCCTGCAGGATTCGCCGCCGCGGCCCTGAGTGAACAGCTCCAGGCGCCATTAGAGAAGAACAAAGACCATTGGAGGAGACCTGCACACAACCCCAGGCCGGCCAGTAAGCTTGCACGGAAAAGCAGGACACTTGGCACACTTGAAAAGCAAACGCGGATTGGGATCGAGGCTGCCCAGGTCCCCACGCCTGCGACCGAGGCTTGCGGGGAGACACGCGGAGGCCTCACTGAGATGAAAGTCCCTCACTGAGTAAGCAGGAACCAGGCACCCAGGAATGGGAGCGGGGTGCAAAAGGCGCCATTCCCGTGCCACTGAACTGGGCTACAGCCTGCGTCCTGGCTTTGGAACTGAGACCCGGGGCACGAAATTCGGGGCGTGATTTCTCCACGATGGGGGGGGGCACAAGGCAGACACAGCACCCCAAAGCCGTTGAGGTTTACCCTACCATTCTCACTCTGTTCCCTGTCCCTGTCCCTGTCCCACAGGGAGGGGGGTCGAAAAACAGCCCCCCAAGGACAATAGGATAGATCTCTGGCGCCACCTAGCGACCAGGAAAAAAGTCACTAACACCCCATAGAACAGGGAAATTTCTTAAGAAAAGACTTCTTGAAAAGGGCAGAAGGCTTCTGGAGGACCCAGTGGCCAGCTGGGAAGTTAGTCCACGCCAGGCCCCTTCCGACCAGCAGTCTGAGCCCACAGAGGGAGCAGGCACCCACGTCCGGGGCAGACCAGGCGCGCAGAAGAGTGTGCCTGAGACCGGATGCGCAGGGACTGCGTCCCGCTTCGCCATTTTAGAACAGGGACATTTCTTCAGTAAAGACTGCCTAAAACCAGCAGAAAGCTCCCTCAGAAGCCAGAGATGGCTCCTGGAGGAGCCAGAGGGGAGCAGAGAAGTTCACCCAAGATGCCAGCCAGTCCCAGTAACACAGTGTCCCAATGCATACGACAAATGAGAAAACAGACAGTAAGGAGTAGAAGAACCACACGCAACCTAACAACTCCTCAGGAAAGAAGCACACCACAAAAAGAAAACCACCCCCCAGATTGCAACGACAGTAACTTGGAAGAACTTCTGAGCCTTCCAGAAAGAGAATTTAAAATTGCGATGATTAAAAAAGTGACAGAAGTCATAAAGGAAAACAATGATCAGAAGAAGGAAATTGAGTCCCTAAAGAGGGAAATCAATGGTCAGAAGAATGAAATTGAGTCCCTAAAGAGGGAAGTAAAAGAAATGCAGGAGATCAAAGAATTAATGGAGGAACTAAAGAACTCTGGGAAAAGCAATAAAAGCAGAATAGATGAAATGGAAGAACGAATAAGTACTCTTGAAGACACAGAAATAAAAAGAACCAAAACAGAAAAGGAAAGAGAAGTACGAAGGAAAAAGAAAGAAGAAAGACTTTGGGAACTATCTGACTCCATGAGGAAAGGAAATATAAGAGTTATAGGAATTCCAGAAGGAGAGGAGAGAGATGTAGGAACAGAGAAAATATTCCAGGAGATAATTGAAGAGAACTTCCCAAATGCGAAGAAAGAGCTGAAAATTGATATACAAGAAGCAAGAAGAACACCAAACTTCCACGACGAAAGGAAAAATACAGCAAGGCACATAATAGTAAAGCTCCCAAGAATCCAGAACAAGGAAACAATAATGAAGCTGACAAGAGGGAAGAAACAGATAACATTCAAAGGAAAACCAATCAGGCTGACATCAGACTTCTCTAAAGAAAAACTACGGGCAAGGAGAGAGTGGAGGGACATAGTCAACAGACTCCAAGAAAACAGATGCCAACCAAGAATACTCTATCCCGCAATGCACTCCTTCCTCTATGAAAAAAGAATAAGGACCTTCCCAGACAAACAGAAACTCTGGAATTTCGTTACGACTAAGCCCCCACTCCAAAAAATACTACAAGGAATCCTAAAGCCCAAACCTCAGAGGGACGAATAACAATGAAAGAAGCCCCCCCAAAAAAAGTTATTAAATGAATAAGTAAATAAAATCAAAGGAAAGAGAAACAAAATGTCAAATACAAATGCTAACATATCAATATTAACTCTAAATGTAAATGGACTAAACTCTTCAATAAAAAGACACAGATTTGCAGGCTGGATTCAGAAACAAAACCCAACCTTTTGCTGTCTCCAGGAAACACATTTAGCTACAAAAGATAAAAATAGGCTCAAAGTTAAAGGACAGAAAACAATCCTACAAGCAAATGGACCAAAAAAGAAAGCAGGAACAGCTATACTTATATCAGATAAAACAGATTTCAAACTCAAAAAAATAAAAAGAGACCCCAATGGTCACTACATTATGATCAAGGGGACAATACTTCAAGAAGAAATAACACTCATTAACATATACTCACCAAACGAAGGAGCACCAAAATATATTAGACAACTGTTGTCCTCTCTGAAAACAGACATCAGAGAAGACACATACGTAGTGGGAGACTTCAACACACCACTATCACAAATGGATAGATCAACAAGACAAAAAATAAGTAAAGAAACTAAAGCTCTAAAAAAGGACCTAGAGCATTTGGACTTAACAGACATCTATAGAACACTAAACCCAAAAAAAACGGAGTACACATTTTTCTCAAGTGCACACGGATCATTCTCCAGGATCGATCACATACTGGGGCACAAGACAAACATCAACAGATACACCAAGATTGAAATCATACCAACCATCTTTTCTGACCATGAAGGCATCAAACTAGAAATAAACCATCAAAAAAGAAGGCAAGGAACTTTCCTACCTCATGGAGATTAAAAACCACACTACTGGAAGATCACTGGACTAATGAGGAGATCAAAGAAGAAATTAATAAATTCTTTGAATTGAATGACAAGGAGGACACCAATATCCTAAATGTATGGGATGCAGCAAAAGCAGTAATAAGAGGAAAATATATAGCAATAGAAGCTCACATCAAGAAACAAGAAAGAACTCAAAGAAACAACCTAATCTCGAAGCTCAAAGATCTAGAAAAAGAACAACAAAAAAAACCCAAAACCAGTAGAAGAAAAGTAATAATAAAAACCAAAGCAGAAATAAATGAAATTGAAACTAAAAAAACAATCCAAAAGATCAATGAAACCATGAGCTGGTTCTTTGAAAAAAATCAATAAAATAGACAAACCCCTAGCCAGGCTCACAAAGGAAAAAAGGGAGAAAGCACAAATAAACAGTATCACAAATGAAAGAGGAGAAATCACAACGGACACAGCAGAAATCAAAAGAATAATCAGTAACTACTATGAACAGTTATATAGAAACAAGTTCAACAATCTAGAGGAGATGGACAAATTCCTACAACTCTACAATCACCCAAAGCTAGATAAAGAAGAAATAGACCACATAAACAGAACAATTACAAGCAGCGAAATTGAAATGGTAATCAAAAACCTCCCCAAAAACAAAAGCCCAGGACCTGATGGATTTACAAATGAATTCTACCAAACATTCAGAGACGAATTAGTGCCTGTCCTTCACAAACTCTTCCAAAAAATTGAGAAGGAAGGGACAATACCAAACACGTTCTATGAAGCCAACATTACACTAATACCAAAACCGAACAAGGACAACACAAAAAAGGAAAACTACAGGCCAATCTCCCTAATGAACACTGATGCAAAAATCCTCAATAAAATTTTAGCTATCAGAATCCAACAATGTATCCATAAGATAATTCACCACGACCAAGTAGGATTCATTCCAGGGACACAAGCATGTTTTAAAATCCGAAAATCAATCAACGTTATCCAACACATCAACAAAAAGAAATATAAAAACCATATGATAATATCAATAGATGCTGAGAAAGCTTTCGACAAAGTGCAACACCCATTCATGATAAAAGCCCTTGAAATTCTTGGGATACAAGGAACATACCTCAACATCATAAAGGCCATCTATGACAAGCCAATAGCCAGTATCATTCTCAATGGTGAAAAGCTGAAAGCAATTCCATTAAGATCTGGAACAAGACAAGGATGTCCACTCTCACCACTGCTTTTCAATATAATACTGGAAGTCCTAGCCAGAGCAATAAGACAGGAGAAAGACATACAAGGAATCCAAATAGGAAAAGAAGAAGTCAAACTATCACTATTTGCAGATGATATGATAATATACATAGAGAACCCCTAAAACTCCACAGAAAAACTAATTCAACTCATCAATCAGTTCAGTAAAGTGGCAGGATACAAAATCAACACGCAAAAGTCAGTAGCTTTCCTACACACAAGCAATAAATCTGAAGAAGAAGAAATCAAAAAAACCATCCCTTTTATTATTGAAACAAAAAAAATGAAATATATATGGGAATAAATCTAACAAAAGAGGTAAAGGACCTATACAAAGAAAACTATAAAACACTGTTAAAAGAAAAAGAAGAAGACACAAAGAAATGGAAAGACATCCCCTGCTCATAGATTGGAAGAATAAACATTATTAAAATGGCCATCCTACCAAAAGCAATATACAGATTCAATGCTATTCCAATCAAAATTTCAATGTCATTCTTCAAAGAAATAGAACAATTATTGATGAAATTCATATGGAATCACAAAAAACCCCGAATAGCCAAAGCTCTCCTGAAAAAAATAGAAGGGAATGGAGGCATCACACTCCCAGACTTCAAACTATACTACAAAGCCATTATCATCAAAACTGTATGCTATTGGAACAAGAACAGACATACAGACCAATGGAATCAAATAGAAAATCCAGAAATAAACCCACAGATTTATGGTCAACTAATCTTTGACAAAGGAGCAAAGACTATGCATTGGAGCAAAGAAAGTTTGTTCAATAAATGGTGCTGGGAAAACTGGGTTGCTATATGCAAAAGAATGAAGCTTGACCACTACCTCACACCATACACAAAAATCAACTCAAAATGGATTAAAGAACTAGACATAAGGCCTGAAACCATAAAATATATAGAAGGAAATATAGGCGAAACACTACGTGATTTGCACATCAAAGACATCTTTACAGACACATCACCCAAAGCAGTGATAGTAAGGCAAAGATAAACAGCTGGGACTACATCAAATTAAAGAGCTTCTGCACAGCAAAAGAGACAATAACAAAAACAAAGAGAAACCCCACCAACTGGGAGAACATTTTTGCACACAACACTAATGATAAAGGACTGATCACAAAAAACTGCAAAGAGCTGATGAGACTCAACAACAACAAAGAAAATAATCCCGTCAAAAAATGGGCAGAAGAGCTAAAAAGAAACTTCTCTGAAGAGGAAATGCAAATAGCCAACAGGCATATGAAAAAATGTTCAACATCCCTTGTAATCAGGGAAATGCAAATCAAAACTACCATGAGATACCATCTTACACCAGTGAGAATGGCACATATTAAAAAAACTAGCAACAACAAATGTTGGCGAGGGTGTGGTGAAAAAGGAACTCTTCTGCACTGTTGGTGGGAGTGCAAACTGGTCCAACCACTATGGAGAGCTGTGTGGAGATTTCTGGACCTACTAAACATAGAGCTTCCATATGATCCAGCAATTCCACTCCTAGGTATTTACCCAAAGGACACAGAAACATCAATTCCAAAGACCTGCACCCCTATGTTTATAGCAGCACTATTTACAATAGCTAAGCTTTGGAAACAGCCCAAATGCCCAAAATTAGATGACTGGATCAAGAAGATGTGGTACATATACACCATGGAATATTACTCAGCATTCAAAAAAGATAAACACATGCAATTTGCAGCAACATGGATGGCACTGGAAGGGATCATGCTCAGCGAAATAAGCCAGAAAGAAAAAGAAAAATACCGGTTGGTCTCACTCATAGCAGGAATCTAGAAAACTTAAATAAGGGACCAGGAAAATGAGTAACTATAAGAAAGTGAAAATCAAAATCAACAAAAAACTATGAAACAGAGACACTTTTTGGGGGGTGGGGGCTGGGAGGGGAGGTATTGGGGTCAGAATGGGGGGTTTGCGATTGTATGGGGGAATATAAAAATAAAATTTATTATAAAAAAATAATAAAAAAATAAAAATAAAAAAGCACTATATAGAATTAAAAAATAACTCATGAGTCTAAAAAGTAGTATGGTGGTCCCATTTTGCTCATACTTCAGAAATCTTCCTTTCTTTCTGCATTGCTACAATATTTAACTCGTGTATCATATCTTCTCTAGGTTGGGGAACATTTATAAATCGGTGCTTCAAAGATTTTTAGGTCTTCTTTAACATTTAAAGTAGATTACATGTGAAAACTATTGTTGAAGGCATTAAACACCATCATATACTGCCATTTCAAGAGGCCCCATTTTTACTATTTAACTTAGTACCAGTAAGAACTAAATTTTTCCTAAGTGGTTGGTTTTATTCGATTCTTATAGATAGGGATAAGTGTGCGATGTACCTCTTTTTACATAGTCCATTGAAAAACATGGAACTAATTTACAGTCTCCTGTTACCAAGTTTGAAGATATTTTATGGTGTGAATTTTTTTTATTATATACTGTCCTTTTTCAGTTTTTACCTCCTTGACCTTTTTCCTTCGTTATTTTCCACCTTCAATTTATTTATATTATCTTATTCTAGTATGCATCCTTTTAAGCCAACTTCATCTTTCCTTTCTGGAACAATAGTGAAATATAAAACTTAAACAAGTAAGAAAGAGTGAACTGTGATTTCAATTCCTTTTGTGTTAAAAAAGCGAGTAGGACTTGCTTTAGATAAATTGTCTACAATAATTTCCTATATCTGAATCTATGCCTATTGAATACTTTTGTGCTTTATTTTGTAATTAATAATTAAAAGTACCTAATGATCTAAAACACTGAGACAATTTGATGGATATTTAGTGAAAACAATTGGATTCAGAACCAAATTTGTCACCTATCCTCTAAGACTCAACAATTTAATGATAAGTTGAAATAAAAGACACAGCATTGTACATGGTTTTAAATTATGTGCAAGTGAAGAATATGAGTTCACTATAGGCTGAACCTACTTGGAAAGGTTGGCTGGCCCTTGTTCAAAAGACAAGATTTCATTTAAACTGTGTTTCCCAATGGGTAAAACATTCCCAGTAGAGGCAAGTAAAGTTATTTTTGGTGGTACAAATGATAACTTTTTAAAAAAATTTGCTGAGGTAGTTAATATTGACTTTGAATATTGTGTATGTTTTAGGGCATATAGGTTCATATCTCTACAAATATATGTTACAACACCATAACAACCAACTAAGCCACAATAATCCCCAACTGTATTTCATTGGGACCTCACTGCTCTTTGCTCCACAACTCCACTCTCTTGTAGCCTCAATTCTGCAACCAGGTTTCAAGGATTTTTTTGGTTTTGTCTGTTACTTTGTTTTATTTCCATATTCTACATATGAATGAAATCATCCACCATTTGTCTTTTTCTTTCTGACTAATTTCACTTAGCACAATCCCTTCCACTTCTATCCATGTCATCACAAGTTGCAGGATTTCATCTTTTTATAGGTAAATAGTGACCCATTGTAGATATATACCACATCTTCTTTATCCACATATCTGCCATTGGGCCCTGGGGCAGTTTCCCTAGCTTGACTTTTGCAAATAGTGCTAAAATGAATATAAAGCGCAAATATTCCTTCAACTTAGTGCTTTTTAATTCTTCAGGACACAAAAACCTAGACGAGGGATTATTGGATTATTTGAGAGATCTATGTTTATTATTTTTAGAAAACTCCATATTGTTTTTCATAGGGGATGAACCAGTCTACATTCCCACCAAAAGTATACAAGGGTTAACTTCCTCCACTTCCTTACTTTTTTGATATGGGAGATATATTCAATGGTGTGAGGGAGAATCTCATTGTGGTTTTGCTTGGCATTTTGCTGATGATAGGGAAGATGAGGTTTTTTTTCCCCTTCATGTGCCTGTTGGTCATTTCTATCTCTTCTCTGGAGACGTGTCTATTTAGCACTTCTGCCCTTTTTTTTTTTAATTTTTTTAAGATTTATTTATTTATTTATACAAGCACTGGGTACAGTCAGAAGCGTGGGAGGATAAGAGAATTCACCAGAGCCAGAGCGGGGAGGAGAACAGGCAGACTGATGAAGTACACTGCTAAGGGGAGCAGCCTGCGCAACAAGAGAGGTCTGTGAGCCATGTGGGATCCTTGCCGGCAGTGGTTGGGGATCAAACCGGCACTGCAGAGGCTGCGGGCAGCTTCGCAGGCCAGTGCTCAACCGCTGCGTCACCAGGGAGGCCCCCTTCTGCCCATTTTTGATTGGCTAACTTGTTTACTTGTTGCAGAGTTGCGTGATTTGTAGAATTTGTATACTAGCCCCCTTTTTGGATATATATTTTCTCCCATTCAGTAGGATGCTTTTTCCAGTTAATGGTGTATGATGTGCAGAATTATTTTTCCCATTCAGTACAGTATCTACATTTTCATGATAATTTCTTTCACTGTTTAAGAGCTTTTGAATTTGCGTTATAATTATTTGATTTTGCTTTTGATTGCCATGTCATTATATTCAAGTCGCCAAAGACATCACTAAAGTCATTGACTCAAGATATTTTGTCTATGTTTTTTCCCCAGGTATTTTATAGTGTCAGGTCTTACATCCAATTTTTTGGTTCATTTTTAATTAATTTTTGCATATGGTATGAGATAGTGGTCTAGTTTCATTCTTTTGCAGTCCAGTATTCTCAACACCATTTACTGAAAATGTTTTCCTCTCTCCAATGTATTTTTTGCTCCTTGGTCATAAATTAATTGTCCATAAAAGTATAGGTTTAATGCTGGGCTCTAAATTCTACTCCATTATTCTATGTGTCTATTTTTTTGTTCATTTAAAAAATATATTTATTTTATTTTTCCCCAACATTCTACATTGTCTCCCCTTGTCCCATTCCTTCTCCCCTCCCTCTCAACCACAGATCCCTCAGGATGTTTATTAATGGCCACTAATTTTTGAAAGTGTTTTATGTTACCTAATTTGTCTTCTATGTAAACATCCATTCTGACTTACATTGCTGTACATAATTCTCTCTAATTACTTCCATTTTGTTGAGAATGGGTGCATTTCATCCATTCTTGTAGCTGTATAATATTCTATGGTGTGTATATGCCACATCTATTTTTTCCCTTCCCCTCTCTTTCCAAATAACCTAGGCAGTCTGAGAGAATCACAGGTGTCACCAAGTCTATCTCCACTCCCAGGTCCTGCCAGGGTCTCACTGTTATTTCTCCCTATCAGATGTTTTCATGGGAGAATTTGATCCCAGCACCCCTTTGCTGCCACGTTGCTCTTATTTATTTTTAACCAAAGTAATATTGCAGCACCCATATCAGGTATTATCACCACAGTACACCGACCACACACTCTCCCATATTACATCACCATAGACCATTGTGTTTCCTATTCTCTTTTTTCCTTCATTTTGGTGTTTCAGTTGTGTAGTCAGCTATCAGGAGTTAATTTTTCAATTTGTCTTTATCTGCTATTAATTCATTTATATTATATTCCCATAATAGCAGTACCATCTGGTGTTTATCTTTCTCTTTTTTACTTATTTCATTTAACATTATCCTTCAGGCTCCATCCATGTTGCTGCAAATGGCATGAATATCTTTATTGATCACTGAGTCGTATTCCATTGTGTATATATGTCACATCTTGATTCACTCATCTGTGCTGGGGCAGTTAGGTTGTTTCCCTAGTTTAGCCATAGTAAATAGTGTTGCAATAAACATGGAAGTGCGAATTTCTTTTCAAATTAGTGTTTGTGAACTCTGGGGGCAGATGCCTAGGTTTGGAATTAGTGGGTCAAATGGCAGATCCATTTTTAGTATAGGGCTGGAACCTCCAGCCTTATCAGAGGGTTTCTTTTTCTCCACATCCTCAACAGCACTTATTGTGTCTACTCTTTTCAATATGGGTCATTCTTACAGGTTTGAAATGGTATCTCATTGTTAAACCACGTTTTCTTAATCCATTCATCTGTCTTTGGGCACATAGGGTTTTAGCTATAACTTGACTATTATAAATAGTGCTGCAATGAACACAGAAGTGATCTAATTTGAATTAGTGCATGTGTATTGGGAAGAAAGATGTAAAACTATCATTATTTGCAGATAGCATGAGAATATATATGGAAAACCCTAAAGACTTTACCAAATAGCTCATTGAAACAACAAATCAGTTCACCTGCATGGCAGTTTATAAAATCAATTTACAAAACTGGGTTGTGTTCTTGTGTACAGAAAATGAACTAGGAGAAAAAAGAAATCAGGAAAACTATCCCATTTTAATAATTGCATAAAAATTGGGCCTCCCCGGGTGGCGCAGCAGTTGAGCTCTGGGTTGCGAGGCTGCCCGCAGCCTCTGCAGTGCCAGTTCGATCCCCAGCCACTGGCGAGGGTCCCACAAAAAAATATTGCATAAAAATTATTAAATACCTAGGAGTAAACCTAACAAGAGATGAAGGAAATGTGCAATGAAACCTGGAAGACATTGTTAAAATGAATAGACAAAAACACAAGAAATGGAAAGATAATCCATGTTAATGAATTGGAAGGATTAATATAGCTTGATGGCCATCTTACCCAAAGCAATGTAGAGATTCCATGCAATCCCTATCAAACTTTCAATGCATTCTTAGCAAAGAAATAGAACAAACAATATTGACATTCTTATGGAACTATAAAATACCAAAGAAATTCAAAGCAATGCTAACAAAAAGAGGAAGAATGATGATATCCCACTTACAGTCTTCGAACTATACTACATAACTATAATAAACAAAATAGTATTGTACTAGAACAAACGCAGACATACAGAAAAATGGAATAGAATTGAGAGCTTAGAAATTAATCCATGCCTATATGGACAATTAATCTATGACAAAGGAGCCAAAAGTACATATTGGAGAAAGGAAAACATCTTCAATATATGGTATTGGGAATACTGGACAGCCACGTACAAAAGAATGGAACTATACGGTTAACTCACACCAAACAGAAAAATTAACTCAAAATGGATAAACGATTTGGAGATAAGTCCTGAAAACTAAAATAAATTGAAGAAAACAAAAACAATCCATGACATAGTATTCAGTGATGTCTTTGTGGATTCACTCCAACAACAAGGAAATTTAGACAATATAAATAATTGGGACTGCATCTAACTAACAAGCTTCTGCACAGTGAATGAAACTAACACTAAAACAAAAATACACCCTATTGAATGGGAAAAAACATCTGCACACCATGCATCTGACAAGCAGTTACTATCTAAGATCTAAAAAGAACTCATACAGCTGTACAAAAAGAAATCAAATAATCCAATCAACTTATATGTAGGAGAGCTAAATATGCACTTCTCCAAAGAAGACATACAGATAGCCTACAAGCACTTGAAAAATGCTTCTAGTCACTCAGGGTCAGGGAAATGCAAATCAAAACCACAGTGCAATGCCATTTGACACAGATTAGAATTATCAAAAAGACCAGAGTAAAACAAGTGTTGCTGAGGATGTGGAGAAAACATTACCCTCATATGCTTATGGTTGGAATACAGGGGGCTCAGACCCTATAAAAAACAGTATGGAAGTTTCTTAAAATATTAAAAATATTAAAAATAGATCTACCATCTGTTCCAGAAATCCCATTACTAGGTATCTACCCAGAGAATTAATGGACATTTAGAATACTTTCATGTCCCAGGTATATAAATAATGCAACTATGAATATTTCTTATTGATGGTTTCATATTCTGTGACTATATGCCAAGAATTGGGATTGCCATACATACCCTATTTTCATTTTTAGTTTTTTGAAGGTAAATTCAGATTCTTTCCATAATGGTTGTACCAGTTCACTATCCCACCAATACCATAATATGGTTTCTTTTTCTCCACATCCTCTTCAACACCTGTTGAGGGCTTTTTAAATAAGTGCCATTTCATGGTACGTGCTAGTATGTTATTGTAGTGTTTATTTGCATCTCTCTTATTATAATTAGCAATAAACTTTTTTTCATATGTATTTTGGCCTTCTGAATATAGTCTGGTGAATTATCTGTTCATATCTGCTGTCTATTGTGAATTGGTTTGTTCATTTATTGTTGACTTGTAATAGATTTCTTTACATCTTAAATATTAAATCATCATGAGCTATATTTTATGTGAACTTTCTCTCCCAGTCAGTTGGGTATCTATTTAATCACCTTCTATTTTCTTTTGATGTGTAGAAGCTTTTTAACTTGAGGTAACCCCAATTGTTTATTTTTGTTTTTCATTCTCTTGCCATGTTTTGAGTCACCAAAAAATCTTTATTGTTGATATTACAGAATGTATTGTCAAAGTTCACTTCTATGTATCTTATTGTTGTATGTCTTTTGTATAAATCTTTAATACATTAGGAGTTTATTTTTGTGTATATTCTTAGTAAGTAAGCCAACTTTATTCTTTTATAGAGGCTTTTCAATTTTCCCAGCACCATTTATTAAAGAGACTGCCTTTTACCCATTTTATGGTGTTAGAATTTTTGTCATAGATTAGGTGCTATTATGTACATGGATTTATTTTTAAGATTTTGATCCTGTTTCATGGTCCATGTACCTATTTTTGTGGCAACACCATGTATTCTTTTAATACTGTTGGTTTATAATAAAGTTTGAAGTTAGATAACATGATATCTCTATTTCTCTCCTTTATTCGTAGGGCTGTTTTTGTGATTTGAGGGATTTTTTATTCCCTATAAATTCTGTTCAGTTTCTTTGAAAAATATTATGGAGGTACTGATGAGGATAATGTTCAATTTGCATATTTTTAGATATGATACTCATTTTGATTACATTGATGTTCTCCATCTATGAGCATGAGCTATCCTTCCATTTCTTCATGTTGCTAAGTCCTTCTATAGGTCTTTTACCTACTTTGTCAGGTGGATTCCAAGGTATTTAATTATTTTGAAACAATTATAAATTGAGTTATTTTTCAAATTTCTTTTGCTTCTTGTTCATTGTATATAAAATTTTTGTATGTTGATTTTTTAACTTGCCACTTTGCTGTATTCACTGATTGTTTCTAATAATTTGTGATGGCATTTTTAGGATCATATACAAATACATATATATTCTATTTTTTGTTAATTCTAAGTTATATTTTTAATTTCTGCCTTGATTTCTTTTTTTATCCAATATCTGTTAAGAAGCATGATGTTTATTCCCCATGTTTTCATAGTTTTTTTCCTGTTGTTTTTTTTTTTTTTCTTACAGTTGATTTCTAATTTTATTGCATTGTGGTCAAAGAAGGAACTGAGTATAATTTCAATTTTTGTGGTGCTATTGACAATTGACTTGTGTCTCTATTATTAATAATGTTCCAAGTGCACTTGTTGAATATGTGTATGCAGAAATTTGGGGGTGGAATATTCTGTATATGTCTGTTAGACTTCTTCATTTAAATCTGTTGTTTCCTTATTTATGCTATTAATAATCTGCAAGCCTTTATAATTAGGTATTGAGATCCCCTAGAATTATTATGTTGTTAAAAATGTCTCTCTAAATTTTGTTATTTTCTTATATATATTGGTGCTCCCGCAATTGGTACATGCATATTTGTGAATGTTATTTCTTCATGTTGTATCATACCCTTAATTATAATATAATATTCTTCTTTGTTTATTATTACCATTCCTAGCTGGAAAGTTAATTAAATACCTTGGAAAATATTTTTTATGCCATTTTCCTCTATAACTGTCTTCCAGCCCTTAACTCTAAGTCTATGCTCTCTTTGATTGTAAAGTGAATTCCTCATGAACAGCAGAAGGTTGGATTTTGTTTTGAAATCCATTCAGCCACTCTAAATCTTTTGACAGGTTAGTTCAGGCCATTTATGTTCAGGTTATTATTGAGACATAATTATTCATTATTATTTTGTTATGGTTTTGTTTTGTTTTAGCTTGTCCTTTTTTTGAGGACTTCCTGTTATATTTTAAGTTCCATTTCCATTTTCTTAAGTGTTACTTCTATTATTATTGTTTGAGAGTTCTACTGAGGTTAGTATGTGATGGACTATTTGTGTAATCCTTTCGTCATTCTGGTCTCTGGTTGACTTCTGTGGGCCACATTATTTTCCTCTTCCTCCTCCTCATGTTAAAGTGCTTAAGATGTCTGTTGCTTCAAACTTTTGTGTTCTGTTGCTTTATAATACCTTTAGAATTACTTTCAAGTGTGTCTTGGTGTTCATACATTCTTTTTAGTGAAGCTCCTTACTCTTTCTCTACCTTGATTGTAAATCTTGCTAGGTAAAGAATTCTGGGCTAAAGGTCTTTCAATTTAAGTTATTTAAATATCTCTTTCCAGTCCCTTTGTACTTGTAATATTTCTGCTGAAAAGTGATATCTTGATATTTTTTAATACTCTATCCTTTTTTGTTGGTTCTCAACAACTTTATTATTATTTGTGCTAAAGTATTATCTGTCAGGTATTTTGTTTGGAGATCTCTGGGCCTCTTGGATGACAATTTAGGATTCATTTTCCAGATTGAGATGGTTTTCAATGACTATTTTAATAAGTTTTTAATGCCTTTTTATTTGTCTTCTTAATTCCTCTTCTGTCATGTCCACAGCTCCACCAAGTCAGGGCTCCTTTCAGGGTTTTCTTGTGCACTGGAATTTTGTAATGTGTTCTTCTGTATCCTCATTTTGAATTGTTTTATGGGTTTTAATAGGGATAGATTTTCAACTGTTGTCTTTTCACCTGTTGTAGTAATTGGAAGGCTGGTCTTGGCAAGAGCTTGTCAGTATAAAAATAGATTGTGGGGTCCTCCCTGGTGGCACAAGGGGTTAAGACACAACCTTTGGGGCTGTCCACAGCCACTGCAGCATGAGTTCGATCCCTGGCCAGGGAGGAACTCACATGGTGCAGCAGACCTCTCCTGACTTGCCCGCTGCTCCCCTCAGCAGTGTATTTCAGTAGATCTGTCTGTTCTGTTCCCCACTCTGTCTCTTGTGAATCCTCTCACCCATCACGCCTCTGGCCTGTACCCCAGTTCTTGTATGCATAAATAAAGTGAATCTTAAAAAAAAAAAAAAGGATTGTGCCGTAAGCAATAAAGATTCATGTCCAGGGCCTCCCCGGTGGCGCAGCGGTTGAGCTCTGGGTGGCGAAGCTGCCCGCAGCCTCTGCAGCACTGGTTCCGATCCCTGGCTGCTCCCCGGCCACCACACCACCGGAGGAGGGTCCCACATGGTGCACAGACCTCTCCTGCCGCCCGCTGCTCCCCTCAGCAGTATACCTCGGTCCTTCTGCCTGCTCTCACCCCCCTCTGGCTCTGGTGAATTCTCTCACCCTCCTGCGCTTCTGACTGTACCCAGTGCTTGTATAAATAAATAAATAAATCTTTGAAAAAAAAAGATTCATGTCCAGTAGACTCAGAAATTTGAATTTCTTTTTGTGCTGTGAGTTTCAGAGATATGTGGTGGGAATGAAAAGTGATTTTCTCCTCCAGGTAGCTTCTTGATCCCATTGTCTCCAGGCCAAGAATTATGCTCTTTTCCTTCACAGTACAGAATCTTTGCCTGTGATATCCCCTATTGCTTTTGGCAGGTGTTTGAGCTCTAGTTTGCACAAGTGTTCCTTTGTGGTGGTGACAGATGTTTTAGACATCTCAGTTTGGGATTAGTGGTGGCAGATGCTTTTGCAAATCTCAGCCTAGGCTGGGGATGGATCAGGTGTTTTATATATCTTGGCCTGGATTTTGACTTGTAACCACTCTATAGGGAAATCTAGGTGCTCTAACACAATTCACTCTACAAACATTAAGTGTTATGAGCCTCAGACTCAAGCTAGTAGTCCTTGCCCCTTGCCTCCACCTCTGTGGCTTTCTATCAATGCAACATCTATGCTGGGTGCTTACTCATGAATCCCCTTATCCACTGCATTGCCAGGTCTTGAAAGCCCCAATGTTGGTATGTTTTTTGAGTACATAGCTGTAGTGTACTCTGCACAAATTGTGCCTCACTGTTGTGGGTTGTATTGCCCCATTATTATTGTAAACAAAATTCCCTTAGAGTTTTCCCGTCCCCTTTCTTCCAAAGCAATGCTCCTACTGATGCCGGTATGCACTGTTAATTTAGCCAGGTTAATTTAGACTGTTAATTTAGACAGGTTCTTGTCCCATGAAGTCATAAAAAGGAATTCACTGACATTTTACGTAAGTAAGCAGAGAGAAACAAACTTTAAGAAAGTAAAGAAACGTTTATTTACTTTTTTTAATAATAAATTTTATTTTTATATTCCCCATACAATTGCAACCCCCCCATTCTGACCCCAACCCCTCCCCTCCCACCCCCCACCCCCCAAAAAGTGTCTCTGATTCATAGTTTTTTGTTAATTTTGATTTTCACTTTCTTATAGTTATTCATTTTCCTAGTCCCTTATTTAAGTTTTCTAGATTCCTGCTATGAGTGAGACCAACCGGTATATTTCTTTTTCTTTCTGGCTTATTTCGCTGAGCATGATCCCTTCCAGCGCCATCCATGTTGCTGCAAATTGCATGTGTTTATCTTTTTTGAATGCTGAGTAATATTCCATGGTATATATGTACCACATCTTCTTGATCCAGTCATCTATTTTTGGGCATTTGGGCTGTTTCCAAAGCTTAGCTATTGTAAATAGTGTTGCTATAAACATAGGGGTGCAGGTGTTCTTTGGAATTGATGAAGAAACGTTTATTTAAAGGAAGAAAGGACGTCAAGGTACGCTGTACTTGGGAGGGGCAAGAAAGCCATTGTGGGCCTGTGTCTAGGGATATTTAAACCTTTTTTTCTCTATTCTAAAATCTCATCATCCTACTTTGTGACTGGCTCTTACTCCTAGTGGCTATACGCCTCTAGGCAGATGTGCCCATTTTCCCAGCTCTTATCTTAGAGCTTACCTCCCCTGTCCAAGGTCTTAATGTCTCAAGTTTTACTGCCTTTGCTTAGTCCTCCTAAACTTTCTGACCTCATCTCTGAAGTATGTTTTGGTTACCAGCTCTTAGAATGTACTGTCCTAACTCAGAAGCCTCTTTAATTCTCCCAAACTCCTTGCCTGCACTGTCCCTGAAGCTGCCTAATTAACCCTAACTTGCCCCGGGAATCACTACTGTGTGTTTTGGCCTTCAGATTTTCCATCAGGGATTTTTGACTTTGTTTTATAACAGTTTTGCTGTTAATATCTGGAGGAGGCAAGTCCAGTGTCTTCACTCTGCTCCCAACTTGCCAGATTCATTCCAATACCATAGTGTTATGGTTACTATTGCTTTGCAGTGTAACTTGAAGTCTGGAAGCATAATTACTCCACTCTTCTTTTTTCCCAGAATTTCACTAATGTTTTCTCTATTTCCTTCAACAAAGCTATTGCAGTTTTGATAGGCATTGCATTAAATTTTTATGTTGCTCTAAGTAAGTTAGTCATTTTAGCAATGGTAATTTTGTACTCATCTGTCAAGTTAATTCTTAGTAACTTAATTGTTTTTGTGTGCAATTATAAATGGAATTGTTTCATGATTTCTTTCTCTTCTAGTTCATTGCATGTAGGGACACAATAAACGTTTAGATTTTTTAGATTTTTGTAAATTGATTTTGTATCCCATCACTTTACTGTACTGTTTTATTGTTTCTAATAGTTTTTAATGCAATATTTAGGGTTTTCTATGCATATTATGTAATCTGCAAATATTGATAGCTTTACTTCTTTTCAAATTTGGATTCTTTTTACTTACAACAATGGGGTTTTTACCATTTGTAAGCTTTAAGTCTTGAAATGTAATGGAATTAGCACTTTCAAAGCTATTGTTTCATAGATAATATTACTGAAGATGATGCTAAATTTTATAAATAAATCTTTTAAATTGTTTTTAAACATACAGAGACAAACACAGATACATATCAAAAACTAGGGAGGAACATTTTAATGTCTGAAATTTGGCATACACTAGCTTAAATAATCTAAGGATTCCTGCAGAGAGAAGGAATGTTAAGTACATGAATACAGAATAAACAGGCAATATTTGTGAATATAATTTTTTTATAGAGGCATGTTTTACTTATTTATTTATTTATTTGTTTGTTTGTTTTGTTTATACATGCACTGGGTACAGTCAGAAGCGCGGGAGGGTGAGAGAATTCACCAGAGGCAGAGCGGGGAGCAGAGCAGGCAGAAGGACCAAAGTACACTGCTGAGGGGAGCAGCGGGTGGCAGGAGAGGTCTGAGCGCCATGTGGGACCCTCCTCCGGTGGCCGGGGAACAGCCGGGGATCGAACCGGCGCCACAGAGGCTGCGGGCAGCTTCGCAACCCAGCGCTCAACCGCTGCGCCACCGGGGAGGCCCGTGAATATAAAATTTTGACTGAAGCATAAGGCATGTTAGAAAACCGTGGGAATGAGGCTTGGCAGATGGAACTAGATAAAGAAGACTACAATATAGAAGTCATAGAATATGGAAAGTCACTGAAGTGTTTTAAACAGAAATAAAAGAGGGAAATGGAAACATTTATTGATTGAGTAATTTGTATGTGCTGGTCACCGTCCTATGGAATTTTCATATATCCTCTTAATCCTTAGAAAAAAATAAATCTATGAAATAGAGACAAATATTATTTGTTATCTTGTCATTGAATAAATTGAAGCCCAGAGCAGTTAATTGACTTCCTTAAGATAACACAAGTAGAGGATGAAGGAAAATTCAGACCCAAAACAATATGTTGCCAAACCCAATCTCCTTTTTATCACTCACTGAAAGATGAATGGAACAATGGAGTACAGAACAGATTTGAGAAGAGAATATAACAGGAGGTGGAGAGCCCTATTAGAAGATATCAATGATTTAACTTCAAGGTAATACGAGCATAGATTAGGGCAGTGACAGAAAGGCTGAAGATAGAGGGTAATTCTAAAAGAATTTTTTTTTTCCCCAAAGGAGCACTAAAGACTATAATCAGAAAAAAATGAAAGAGGAAATGAATCTTTACAAGTAGGAAAAAATCAGTCTTTGAAGGTTTTTTTTTTTTTTGTATATTTTTACTAAAACATTTTTGAGTCATACCCTGAAGAATCTTTCTTCAATGAGAAAAACATGCTTTGCAACTGGAAGAGATGTTCATTTTCCTGAACACCAGAGGTTTGTTTTGGAGCTAGGTATCAGTATAGGGAAACTTTTTTTTTTTTTTTTGGTTTTTTTTTTTTACAAGCACTGGGTACAGTCAGAAGCGCGGGAGGGTGAGAGAATTCACCAGAGCCAGAGCAGGGAGCAGAGCAGGCAGAAGGACCGAAGTACACTGCTGAGGGGAGCAGCGGGCGGCAGGAGAGGTCTGCGCACCATGCGGGACCCTCCTCTGGTGGCCGGGGAGCAGCCGGGGATTGAACTGGCGCCGGGGAGGCTGCAGGCAGCTTCGCAACCCAGCGCTCAACCGCTGCGCCACAGGGGAGGCCCATTATAGGGAAACTTTTTAAGGCCTCCTTTGAGGAACCTGTAGTTCTGAAAAGGGAAATGGTTAGTCTCACAGGACGTGAATTTCTACAGAAGAGTATTTCAGAGAATTTCTTTAAGAAGACATTTTCTACAGCTAAATAACTGGCTGATAGAGTATACATGTTGCAAATTAACCAAGGTGATGGGAATTGTCCCAAATTCTTGGTAATTTCTTTAGGTGCCATATAATCAGTCACGAACAATGGGCAAGGGATAAGGCATATTTTGTCCCTGTTACTTTTTTTTAGGTTTCTTTGTATGACACTAATTTCATATATGTTATTAGGATTAATCACTAGGAAACTGATGGAATAGTTAAAAAGTATATTTATGCCCCATCTTATTTTGTTGGCTATTTGTTCAGCTTTCTCTCCAAGGATATGGTGTTTTTCAGATCATCTGGTTTCCTGTCATCATAAAGGAATGCTATATTAAACAGGAAGGGTTTTTGGAAGAAGGCAGTGTGAATACAGGATAATAGCCTCCAAGTGACTGGAATATTAGGCACTGACAAGCAGAAAATGATTCCTCAAATCAGCATTTCTCAAATAATCAATTAAAACAAATTCTTCAAATGAGCAATTCTCATACCTTTCAGTGCAATACCTCTTTGCACTCTTAAAGGTTTAGTTTCTAAAAGAGTTTTTGTTTATGTGGGTTTCATTGATCAGTATTAGACAATAAAAGCTGATGTTTTGAAATACTGATTCATTCAAATAAATTGTGTTAATAAAATAAATTATTGTATGAAATATAACTCATAAAAAGTGGTGAGAAGGGTGAAATTATTTTACATTTTTGCAAACCTTTTTAATGATTGGCTTAATAGAGGTCAGTTGAATTTCATATATTTTTAAGATAATTTATTTATTTATATATATTTTACGTCATTGTTCATTTTCTACAATGTTTGCTTTCTCCTTTCAGATGTAGTCCCCATAGAATTCCCACCACCAATTAACCTGTGGACTATCACCATAGTCCCTTTTGCTCTTCCCGCCTGTTTCAATCCCTCTCCATGTCCCTCCCTTGTTGAATGTCTTAGATTTATAGTGGCCTGCTAGCTTTGTCTCTTTTTTTTTTTGCCCTAATCCCTTATTTGTTTAACCTATATTCCTCCTATAAGTGGAACCATCTGATATTTTTCTTTTTTCCTTCTGACTTATTTCACTGAGCATAATCCCTTCCAGCTCCATCATGTTGCTGTAAATGGCATGAGTTTATCTTTTTTAATTGCTGGATAGTATTCCATTGTGTGTGTGTATGTATGTATATGTGTGTGTGTATATATATATATATATATATACACACACACACACACACACACACACACATACCACATCATCTTGATCCAGTCATATAATTTTGGGTATTTGGGTTATTTCCATATCTTACCCATTATAAATAGTGCTGCAATAAGCATAGGAATGAATGAATCATTTTGAATTAATGTTTTTGTGTCATATGGGTAGATTCCTAGGAGTGGAATTTCTGGGTCATATGGTAACTCCATTTTTAGTAGTCTGAGGAACCTCCATACAGCTTTCCATAGTGGTTGGACTAGTTTGCATTTCCACCAGCAGTGTAGGAGAGTTCCTTTTTCTCCACATCCTTGCCAACATTTGTTGTCGCTAGTTTTTTTAATATGTGCCATTCTCACTGGTCTGAGATGGTATCTCACTGTGGTTTTTGATTTGCATTTCCCTGATTTAAAGTGATGTTGAATATTTTTTCATATGCCTGTAGGCCATTGCATTTACTCTTTGGAGAAATGTCTGTTTAGCTCTTCTGCCCATTTTTTGACTGGATTGTTTACTGTTTTCGTTGAGTTGTGTGAGCTCTTTGTATATCTTTGTGATCAGTCCCCTATCAGTTGTATGGAGAGAAAAACTTTCTCCCCAGTCAATGGGGTGTCTCTTTGTTTTGGCTAATGTCTTTTCGCTGTACAGAAGATTTTTAGTTTGATGTCATCCCAGCTGTTTCTCTTTTCCTTCACTTTTTTTGCTTTGGGGAATGAGTCTTTAAAGAAGTTACTGAGATGTATGTCATGTAGTGTTTTACCTATATTTTCTTCTATATATTTAATGGTTTCAGGACTTATGTTCAATTCTTTTATCCATTTTGAGTTGATTTTTGTGCATGTTGTGAGGCAGTGGTCTAGTTTCATTCTTTTGCTTATGGTGGTCCAAATTCCCGAGCACAATTTATTAAACAAACTTGTTTCATTGAATATTCTTTGTTCCTTTGTCAGAGATTAGTTGTCCATATATGTGTTGCTTTATTTCTGGACTTTCTGTTCAGTTCCACTGGTCTGTGCATCTGTTTTTGTTCCAGTACCATAATGTTTTAATTGTTATGGTTTGTAGCATAGTTTGAAGTCTAGGAGTGTGATAGCCCATCATTCTGCTTTTTAGTCGGGAGAGCTTTGGCTATTCGAGGTTTTTTTGTGGCTCCATATGAATTTCACAAATGTTCTATTTCTTTGAAGAATGTCATTAAGATTTTTATTACGATTGCATTGGCCCTGTAAGTTGCTTCAGTAGGATGGCCATTTTAATAATGTTAATTCTTCCAATCCATGAGCAGAGGCTGTCTTTCCATTTCTTTGTGTCTTCTTCTATTACTATTAACAATGTTTTATAATTTCCTTTGTATACGTCCTTTACCTCCTTGGTTAAGTTTATTTCCAGGTATTTGATTCTTTTTTTCAATTTTAAAAGGAATGGTTTTCTTCATTTCTTCAGATTAATTGATGCATATAAGAATGCTACTGATTTTTGTGTGTTGATTTTGTATCCTGCTTTACTAAACTGGTTGATTATTTTAATTTTTTTTCTGTAGAGTTTTTAGAGTTCTCTATGTATTTTATCATATTATCTGCAAAGAGTGATAGTTTTACTTCTTTCCCTGTTGGAATTCCTTGTCTGTTTTTCTCTTATCTTATTGCTCTGGCTAGGACTTCCAGTATTATATTGAAAAGCAGTGGCAAGAGTGGACATCCTTGCCTTGTTTCTGATCTTAAAGGAAAGGCTTTCAGCTTTTCACCATTGAGAATGATACTGGCTGTGTGTTTGTCATATATGGCTTTTATCATGTTAATGTATGTTCCTTCTATACCGAGAATTTCGAGGGCCTTCATCATAAATGGATGTTGAACATTGTTGAATGCTTTCTCAGCATCTATTGATATGATCACACGGTTTTCATTTTTCTTTTTGTTGATGTGCTGGGTAACATTAATTGATTTTTGGATGTTGAACTGTCCGTGTGTCCCTGGAATAAATCCCACTTGGTCATGGTGAATTATCTTTTTGATGCATTGTTGCATTCTCTTGGCAACGATTTTATTGAGGATTTTTGCATCAGTATTCATTAGAGATAGTGGCCTGTAGTTTTATCTTTTTTGTGTTGTCTTTGGTTTTGATATTAGTGTAATGTTGGCTTTATAAATGTATCTGGTAGTATTCCTTCTTTCTCAATTTTTTTAAAGAGCTTGTTTAGGATAGACACTAGTTCCTTTCTGAAAGTTTGGTAGAATTCAGTTTGAAGCCGTCTGGTCCTGGGCTTTTTTGTTTTTTACAGAAGGGTCTTGGTTATTCTTTCAATTTCACTGCTTGTAAATGGTCTGTTTATGTGTTCTATTTCTTCTTTACCTAGCTTTGGATGATTATGTCATTCTAGGAATTTGTCCTTCTCTTCTACATTGTTGAACTTGTTTGCATATAAATGTTCATGGTAATCTCTGATTATTC
This sequence comes from Talpa europaea, assembly GCF_964194135.1. Taxonomy (NCBI): domain Eukaryota; kingdom Metazoa; phylum Chordata; class Mammalia; order Eulipotyphla; family Talpidae; genus Talpa; species Talpa europaea. The sequence continues at coordinate 51,799,732 of NC_140081.1, read as the reverse complement.
TTTCAATTTCTATTGCGCCTTTTGTAATTTCTCCTCTTTCATTTATGATCTCATTTATTTCTGTTTGCTCCCAATTGTTCTTCATGAGCCTGGCTAGAGGTTTCTCTATTTTGTTTATTTTTTCAAAGAACCAACATTTGGTTTCGCTGATCTTTTTGGATTGATTTTTTTTTTAATTTCTGTCATTTATTTCTGCTTTCATTTTTATTACTTCCATACTTCTACTGGTTTGGGGATTTTTGTTGTTCTTTTTTAGTTCTTTGAGATGGGAGATTTGGTAGTTTCTTTGAGTCCTTTCTTGTTTCTTGATGTGAGTTATATTGCTATATAATTATATACTTTCCTCTTATTATTGTTTTTGCTGTGTTCCATATATTCTAAAGTTGTGTCCGCATAGTTGTTCATCTCAAAGTATTTTTTATAGTACAGCAGGGTTTTTTTTAATTCTTAATAAATTTTATTTTATATAATTCTTACATAGTTTTTCATTTTTCACAATGTATGCATTTTCATTTTGGTTATAGTCCCAATACAATTCTCACCCCCCTTATTTTGACCCTAATCCCTGCTCTCTTCCACCACCACCCCCCCGTAATGTATCTCTGGTTTATAGTTGCTTGTTGATTTTGATTTTTTTTATTATAATTAGTCTTTTTCCTGGTCCCTTATTTAGGTTTTCTAAATTCCTGCTATAAGTGAGACCATCCAGTATTTTTCTTTTTCTTTCTGGCTTATTTCACTGAGCATGATCCCTTCCAACTCCATTCATGTTGCTGCAAATTGCATGAGTTTATCTTTTTTGGTTGCTGAATAATATTCCATTGCATATATGCACCACATCTTCTTGATCTAGTCATCTATTTTTGGGCATTTGGGTTGTTTCCATAGCTTAGCTATTGTAAATAGTGTCGCTATAAACATAGGGGTGCAGATACCCTTTGGAATTAATGTTTGTGTCATTTGGGTAAATACCTAGGAGTGGAATTGCTGGATCATATGGAAGCTCTGTCTTCAGTAGTTCGAGGAATTTCCATACAACTTTCCATAGTGGTTGGACCATTCTGCACTCCTACCAGCAATGCAGGAGAGTTCCTTTTTCTCCACATACTTGCCAATTTGTTGTTGCAAGATTTTTTTAATATGTGCCAATCTCACTGGCATAAGATGGTATCTCATTGTAGTTTTGATTTGCATTTCCCTGATGACAAGTGATGTTGAACATTTTTTCATATGCCTGTTGGCCATTTGTATTTCCTCTTTGGAGAAGTTTCTTTTTAGCTCTTCTGCCCATTTTTTGACTGGATTATTTTCTTTGTTTTTGTTCAGTCTCATGAGCTCTTTGTAGATTTTTGTGATCAGTGCTTTATCATTAGTGTTGTGTGCAACAATTTTCTCCCAGTCGGTGGGGTTTCTCTTTGTTTTGGATATTGTCTCTTTCACTGTGTAAAAGCTTTTTAATTTGATGTAGTCCCAGCTGTTTATCTTTGCCTTTGTTATCACTGCTTTGGGTGATGTGTCTGTAAAGATGTCTTTGAGGTGCATGTCATGTAGCATTTTGCCTATATTTCCTTCTATATGTTCTATGGTTTCAGGTCTTTATATCTATTTCTTTAATCTATTTTGAGTTGTTTTTTTGTGCATGGTGTGAGGTAATGGACAATCTTCATTACTTTGCATGTAGCGACCCAGTTTTCTCAGCACTATTTATTGAACAAACTTTCTTTGCTCCATTGCAGTCTTTGCTCCTTTGTCAAAGATTAGTCGACTATAAATCTGTGGGTTAATTTCTGGATTTTCTATTCAGTTCCATTTGTCCGTGTGTCTGTTCTTGTTCCAATACCATGCAGTTTTGATTATTATGGTTTTGTAGTATAGTTTGAAGTCTGGGAGTGTGATGCCTCCATTCCCTTCTTTTTTTTTCAGAAGAGCTTTGGCTATTTGGGGGTTTGGGTGGCTCCATATGAATTTCATCAATATTTGCTCTATTTCTTTGAAGAATGTCATTAAAATTTTTATTGGAATAGCATTGAATCTGTAAATTGCTTTTGGTAGGATGGACATTTTGATAATGTTAATTCTTCCAATCCATGAGGAGGGGGTGTCTTTCCATTTCTTTGTGCCTTCTTCTATTTCTTTTAACAGTGTTTTATAGTCTTTGTATAGGTCCTTTATTTCATTTGTTAGGTTTATTCCCAAGTATTTGTTTTTTTTTTTTTGTTTCAATAATAAAAGGGGTGGTTTTCTTGATTTCTTCTTCTTCAGATTTATTGTTTGTGTATGGAAGACTACTGAATTTTGTGTGTTGATTTTGTATCCTGCTATTTTACTAAATTGATTGATTAGTTTAATTAGTTTTTCTGTGGAGTTTTTGGGGTTCTCTATGTATATTATTATATCATCTGGAAATAGTGATAGTTTGACTTCTTTCTTACCTATTTAGTTTCCTTGTATGTCTTTCTCTTGTCTTATTTCTCTGACTAGGACTTCCAGTATAATATTGAAAAGCAGTGGTGATAGCGGACATCCTTGTCTTGTTCCAGATCTTAATGAAAAAGCTTTCACTTATCACCATTGAGAATGATATTGGCTATGGGCTTTCATATATGGTCTTTGTGATGTTGAGGTATGTTCCTTGTATCCCGAGAATTTCAAGGGCCTTTATCATAAATGGCTGTTGTACTTTGTTGAAAGTTTTCTCAGCATCTATTTATATTGTCATATGGTTTTTATATTTCTTTTTGTTGATGTGTTGGATTACATTGATTGATTTTCTATGTTGAACCGTTCTTGTGTCCCTGGAATAAATCAGTTTTTTAACCATGGTGATTTAAATTCTCTATCGGGAAGACTCATAAGTTCCTCTAACTCAATGGTGTTGCAGTCTGGTCTTTGATTTTTGTGTGTGTGTGTGTGTGTGTGTTGTGTCTTTTCCCCAGGGACATGCTTGGTTGCTTGTAATTTTTCTTCACCATGCTGTTTGTTTTCTAATTTGTCCTATGCGTTGGGACACTGTGTTGCTGGTACTGACTGGCATCACTTCAGTGTGCTCTTTCTGGGATGTCAAGAACTGGTGGTTCAATTGAGTCCAATACTGTTATGCTAGAAGTCCAGTAGGGCAGTGGTATTATGGATATGTTAATAGTCACTGTCCCTGAAAATCTCCTCTTTCTGTATTTGTTTAATACCAGAGGTGGGTTTTGAGGTGTCACAGACTGCCCTGGTTGTGGTTGGATCACCTGTTGGGCTTCAAATCGCTGGATCCCCCTCTGGGCTCTGACTTGTTGCCAGGCAGGGCCTGGCTTGTGGGGGCCTTCAACTCACCTCTGACTGTGGCAACAGCCCTGTCTTAGTTCCACATAACAGCTTTGGTGAGGTCCGGACACACGCAGAATTCTCTGTCTTAAATATGGCACGTCTGCCGGGCACTTCCCTGCACCCTTGCTTCTATCAGTGTCTTTTTTCTAATATCACTTCTTCACTTTTCTAAATCTCCAAGCAGAGAAGATGGGGGCCTTCATCCAAACTGCAGTATTAATCTTGGGTCTTCAGAAAAGGTGCTGGTGAAGAAAAGATCCAGGGAGTAGAACCCTTCATCAGGTGCAATTTGCGTCATGTGACATACTATGTCACTCTTACTGTCTCTCTTGAAGAACTAATTCAATATCTGTCTCAAATAGTGGACTCTTGTATAAATGTATAATCTACCACAAGGTCAAGATAATGGTCTCATTGTCTCTGCCAGATCACTAAAGCTGCCAGGACCCAGGACCAAATTTTTATTTCTTCTTTGATCTCCTCTTTAATCCAATGTTCTTCCAGTAGTGTGGGTTTCAGTCTCCACAAAAAGGGAGGGTTCATTGCTTTCTTTTATGGTTTATTTCTAGTTTGATGCTTTTATGATCAGAGAAGATAGTTGGTATGATTTTGATCTTAATGTATCTGTTGATGTTTGTCTTGTGATGCAATATGTGATCAATCCTGGAGAACGATTTAGGTACTCTTGAGAAAAATGTGTACTCAGCTTTTTTTTTCTCTTGATTTTGGCTTTAGGACTTCTTGAAGTATTTGGTGGTGTGGCCATTTAGTAGTAATGAATTTCTGGAGATTCTGCTTTAGAAGGTCCTTATTTTTCCTTCATAGAGGAAGGAGAACTTTGCAAGGTAAAGTATTCTTGGATGACATTTGTTGACTTGGATTTTGTTGAATATGCCACTCCATTCTCTTCTTGCACATAGTGTTTCTTCCGAGAAGTTTGATGTCAGCCTGATTTGTTTTCCTTTATATGGTATGTGTTTCTTCTCTCTCATCAGTTTCATTATTTTTTCCTTGTCTTGGACTCTTGGAAGCTTTACTATTATGTGGCTTGCTGTAGTTTTCCTTTCATTGTAGTATTTGGTGTTCTTCTAGCTTCCTGTATGTCTATTTTCCTCTCCTTCTTCATGCTTGGGACGTTCTCTTCAATTATCTCCTTGAACAGTAGGTCAGTTTCTTTATCTTGCTCCTCACCTTCTGGGATTCCTATAACTCTTATGTTTCCTTTCCTCATGGTGTCAGATAGTTCTTGAAGTGTTTCTTCATTCTTTTTCCTTTGTAATTCTCTTTCCTTTCTTTTTTTTTTTTGGCTCTTTTTATGTCTATATCTTTGAGAGTACTGATTTATTCTTCCATTTAATCAATTTCGTTTTCATTGTTTTTCCCAGATTTCTTTAGCTCCTCCATTAATCTTTTAATATTTTGCATTTCCTTCTTTAAAGACACAATTTCATTCTTCAGTTCATTAATTACATTTTTCATATCAGTATTTTCCTTTTTGTCTTCTTTATGTTTTTGAATCATGGCAATTCTAAATTCTCTAACTCAGAGGCAGAAAAGTTCTTTCATGTCATAGTTGTGGAGTTCTGGGGGCTGATTTTTTTTTTTGTGGTGTGTCCTTCCCCAGAGGGCTTGTTTGGTTATTTGTATGTTTCTTTCTCCCTGTTGTTTGTTTTCTAATTTGTTCTATGCATTGGGTCACTTTGCCACTAGTGTTGGCAGACACCCCTTTGAGGTGCTCCTTCTGGTACATTGGAAACTGGTGACCAGAGTGAGACTGGCACTGTTACACTAGACTCCACAAGGATAGTGGTGCTCTGGATGGGTGGATGGGCACTGTCCCTGAAGATCATTGAGTCTCTATATACTTCTGGTCTGCTCCCTTACATGCTCATCTTTACGTTAGTTTGCTGAGCCTTCCCTCTGTCTTTACTCAGTTCCATTGGGGCATCACAGGATTGCTGGCATCAACTGCCCTGCTGGCTGGCCTGTACTTTCCTGGGACCCACAGTTCACCTACTAATTTTAAGACCCTATCATATAATAAGTATAAAACACATGCAATATTATTTTAATTTTCATGGAATCAGTGAAATCATTTAAATGATAGTTAAAAGCCTGTGTACAGGTCCCACCAGGACTGGTGAGACCCTGGACCCTGTCAGGGAGGGAGCCAGATTAGCCAGAGACCTTGCAACTTTCCATGGGATGCTTCCAGCCCCTGCCTAGAACAGCAGAGGTCTCATGGCTTTCTCCATGACACCACCAAACCCCATTCAGTCAGATGAGACTCTGAATCTCCATTGGGAAGGAAGCCAGAGAGGCCTGAGGCCTTGTGACCTTCTATAAGACCCCACCAGTCCACTCACAGAATAGCAGAGATCTGTGACTTCTATAAGACCCTGCCAGTGCATGCACAGCCTGGTGAGGCTCCAGACCCTTGTTGGGGAGGAAGCCAGAGCACACAGAGGTTTTCAGAGGCCCTGCCAACCCCTACCAAAACCAGCAGAGGCCTCATAACCTCCTACAGGTCTCAGCCAGGACCTGCTCAGATCAGCAGAAACATCACGACATTTTACAGGACCACACCAGTACCTGCCCAGACCCAAAAAAGGCCTCTGACCTCCCACAAGATCCCTACCAGCACTTGCACAGACTCATGAGACCCTGGGCCCACATCAGGGAGTAAGCCAGAGTGGCCAGAGACCTCCTGTGAAACACTGTCGGCTATTTGCCCAGATAGGTGAGAACCCTGAAAATGAGGGAGGAGGAGCAATGCCCAGAGGAAAAAGCTATTACAATACCTGGGTTCTGAAGTAATAGGCAGAAAGAAAAACCCAACAGAATTCAAACTGGTCCAGCCACATGGAAAGATATGTGGTACTTCCTCAATCTACTAAAAATGAAGCTATCATATGACCCAGAAATTTCACTCCTAGGAATCTACCCAAATGACACCAAAACATTAATTCAAAAGGAAACCTGCACTTTTATGTTTATTGCAGCACTATTTACTGCCGCGGACCAGCGCAGCGGTAGACTTGCAGGACTGTCTCAGGATTGAGAAACTGTGAGGATGCTCAAGGAATCGGCGCATAAATGACAGACAGACACACAAATGACAAACAGACACACTTCAAGAGTGAAGATGTGAATGTAATTTGCTCAAAATCATCATACACTTTTATACCTTTTCCAACAATAGATGATTTCATACAATTTAATTCTTTCTCAGCATAAAATACTTTGTAAGGCATAAGACATCTACTTTGTTATTCATGTTCATGTGATCGCTGTTCCATGACATGGCACAGTAAACGATCTCCAGGTACTGAATCTACACAATCATTTTTGCTTATACAGAACAGCACTCTTTAAGCTAGCTTTTCTTGATTCGTATCCCAAAACCACAATGATCAAAAACATTGATATTTACCTAGTGGCACCTTCTACTTTTAGTGATCACGAGCAATATATTCTCTACGTAAGCATTTTGATTTTTATGGTGTTGTCTCATGTGAGAAGTATTATGATTATTATAAAACTACTATTGCCACACACTATTTTCTTTATCATGCATTTCCTGAAACTGATTGTACACATATAAAGAAAAAGCAAAGTAAGTGAAAAAGTAGTATGATTATAGACAGGTTGCTAGGTTGCTACTTATTCTGAAACAATGGCTATCTGATTAATGGTAAAACTGCTTTGTAGGTAATTCCATCAGGCTTGTTTGCAGGTGACTTTCTTAGCAGCCTTGTTTCCATCAAAGGAGGGGTTAATTACTGCGGGCTTGTTGCCTAAATTAGGCTTATAGGCATGTGTGCCTTGTTTGATCTGAATGCCAAAGTTTATCATGATGAAGCCCCTCGGGGACTGCGCCTGTCTTAGGTCGTCAGGAGTCACAGACATGAGGCTGGCCAGTACCTTCTTTAGTCTGCCCCCGATCTTACCCATCATTGACTGTCCAGTCCAGCGCACAGGGGAAGGGGGTCTTACTCACTCTGATGTGTCTGAGTGAAAGCCTCCCTCTTTCCAGTAAGTTCACTGGTGTTCAGCGGCAGAGGCTGCCGCAATTTACAATAACTAGGATATAGAAACAACCTAAATTCCCCAAAACAGATGACTGAATCAAGAAGATGTGGTACATATACACAATGGAATACTATTTAGCAATCAAAAAAGATAAACACATGCCATTTGCAGCACCATTGATGGAGCTTTAGGGGGTTATGCTCAATGAAATAAGTCAGAAGGAAAAAGAAAAATATTGGTTTCTCTTATAGGAGAAATATAGGGGAACCAAATAAGGGATCGAGGGGAGGAGACAAAACTAGCAGGCAACTATAAATCTAAGACATTCATCAGGGAAGGGGCATGGAAAAGGATTAAAACGGGTGGGAAGAGCACAAGAGCCTGTGGTGATGGTTCACAGGTGACTTTGTGGTGGGAATTTTATAGGAACTACACCTGAGTGTAGAAAGCAAACTGTACAATAATGAATAATGATGAAATATATATATATATATATATATATATATAGAAATAAAAAAGAAAAACCCAACAGATGGCAACATGAGTCCCCAAGCAAATAGTACAACACAAAGAGAGAACAAATCCCAGAACCCCAAGTCATAGGCATGTAAGTTATTTTCTCCCTATCAGGTAGAGTGTAGAATTGAAATGAAAAAGAAATTCAAAGAAATGGAAGAAAACTCAGAAAAACAAATGAATGTCCTTAGAAATAAAATAAAAGTACTGAATACAGAAAATGACGCTCTAAATAAGATAAAAATAGAGTTGCAGGATTTCAAAAGAGAAATACAAGAGATGGAAAACTCAGGAGAAAATTGCAGAAGTAGAATAGATTGAGTGGAACAATGACTCAGTGTACTTGAAAATGCAGATGTACAAAGAACATGGGTAGAGAAGAAAAGAAAGAAATTAAAAGTTAAAAGTGAAGAAACACTCTAAGAACAATAAGACCTTATGAGAAAATGCAACATAAGAATAAAAGGAATACCAGAGGAGGAAGAGCGAGAAAGTAAGAGAAAATGTATTTAAAGAAATAATGGAGGAAAACTTCCCATTGATGTATCTTTTACTATTAGTGTTTTTATGTTCTGTAGGTAAATATCCAGAAATTTTATATTTGTATCATGTGGGGTTTATAGTCTTAAATTTTTAAGAAATATCCATACTGATTTACACAGTTCACATGTTTATTTTCCCACAGTTTATAAGGGTTACATTTTTTCCATATCTTCACCAACAGCTGGAGAAGGTGAACTTGGCATCTTCACTCTGTTTCTTATCTTTTTTATAATAGTCAGCTTAAAAGGTGTGAGGTGCTACCTCATTGTGTATGTAATTTGCATTTACCTAATAATGAGATGATGAAAAAATTTTTATATGATTAATGTCTATGATATGTTTTGTTTGGTGAAATGTCATGTTTTCTGCTTATTTTTAAATTGAGTTGTTTCTTGTCATTGTTTACATATTTTGGACATTAACCCCACCTCAAATTTACAATTTGCAATATCGTCTCCCATTCAGTAGCTACCTATTTATTTTGTGATGGTTTCTTTTGCTGCACAGAACCTTGTTTCCTTTTGCTTTTGATTTTCTTGTCATTGGAGTCAATTCCAAAAAGACAATTAAGACATTGTCAATCATCTTATAGCCTTAGTTATATTCTATGTATGTTATGGTTTTGGGTCTTTATTCCGTGTTGTTTTGGGTTTTTTTAAAAGATTTATTTATTTATCCAAGCACTGGGTACAGTCAGAAACACGGGAGGGTGAGAGAATTCACCAGAGCCAGAGCGGGGAACAGAACAGGTAGACTGACGACATATACTGCTGAGGGGAGCAAAGGGTGAGGCAGGAGAGGTCTGCCACGCCATGTGGGACCCTCATCAGTGGCCGGGGATCAAACCGGCGCTGCAGAGGCTGTGCAAAGCCCAGCACTCAACCGCTGCACCACCAGCGGAGGCCCTTTATTCCATTTTGAATTAATTTTGTATACCATGTTAAAAAGTGGTCTAGTTTCATTCTTTTTTTTAAATAATAAATTTTATTTTTATATTCCCCATACAATTGCAACCCCCCCATTCTGACCCCATTCCCTCCCCTCCCGCCCCCCACCCCCCAAAAAGTGTCTCTGGTTCATAGTTTTTTGTTAATTTTGATTTTCACTTTCTTATAGTTATTCATTTTCCTGGTCCCTTATTTAAGTTTTCTAGATTCCTGCTATGAGTGAGACCATCCGGTATTTTTCTTTTTCTTTTTGGCTTATTTCACTGAGCATGATCCCTTCCAGCGCCATCCATGTTGCTGCAAATTGCATGTGTTTATCTTTTTTGAATGCTGAGTAATATTCCATGGTATATATGTACCACATCTTCTTGATCCAGTCATCTATTTTTGGGCATTTTGGGCTGTTTCCAAAGCTTAGCTATTGTAAATAGTGCTGCTATAAACATAGGGGTGCAGGTGTTCTTTGGAATTGATGTTTCTGTGTCCTTTGGGTAAATACCTAGGAGTGGAGTTGCTGGATCATATGGAAGCTCTATGTTTAGTAGGTCCAGAAATCTCCACACAGCTCTCCATAGTGGTTAGACCAGTCTGCACTCCCACCAACAGTGCAGAAGAGTTCCTTTTTCTCCACAACCTCGCCAACATTTGTTGTTGCTAGTTTTTTTTAATATGTGCCATTCTCACAGGTGTAAGATGGTATCTCATGGTAGTTTTGATTTGCATTTCCCTGATTGCAAGTGATGTTGCATTCTTTTGCATGTACGGGCTTATCAACACCTTTTATTGAAATTTTTTTCCTGAGACCAGCAGGTGGCAGCAGAGTGAAGATGCCAAAGTTCACCTCCTCCAAATATTTGTAACAAAGTCAATGACCACAAATGACAAATGGATGATTATGCATCAAGAGCAACACATGAAAGAAGGGATAGGAAAATTGAAATTAAACTGTGTTTGGAGCAGGGCTGGGGCAGTACAACCCATGAGAGTGAGTGGGAGCTGCTCTACAGGATTTCTTTGGTGTTGTAAACTCAAGGTCACAAGCTCACATCTGTTAATGTGAAACCCAGGGACTATACTGAAGAAGGAAGTGTACAGAATCTATGAGTGGGACAGAGGGTGTACCAATGTAAAATTATGGGTGTAAGGATATAGAATGGTGATTGTCAGCTTAAGTCTGTGACTCCCAATTTAGAACACTTGGAGTAGGAACTGGCAGTGAGAGTCAGATTAGATCACCTTTGTCTCTAGAGAAGAGGCTATTATTCACAACTTGTGACTGTGAATTGCAGAAAAAAATCTCTTACCCTCACCTAAGGCCAAAGCTGATATATAAACCAAATACTTTCATAAAACAGTTTTAAAACACCTAGATCTTAACGAAAGGAGCAAGTGTCCCATGGTAAAATTGGTACTCAAAAAGCAATGAGAAAAATTCCCAACTTGTGAACCTGTCTCAACTATAATCTCCATCAGGCCTTACATCTAATGCTCAAACAATTTAGAGGTGATGCTAACAAGATTGTTTCAGGTGTTCTGGCTGAGATTTGACCTAAGGCAGGGCTCACTCTGGGTCCCCACAGAAAAATTCAGATACAGTACTATTCAGAATTCTCATGAGGATTTTTTGCTACATTTGTGGTATGTTCTGTCTTATTTTTAGTTTTTATGGGTGGTAATAAGAGTTTCTTTTTCTTAGCAAATTAGGCAATATGATAATTTTAGTAATGTTTATTCTTCCAATCTATGATCATGGAATATCTTTCCATTTCTTTGTATAGTCTTTTAATTCCTTTATGTCTTAATAGTTTTCTGTTTATAGGTACTTCACATCCATTGCTACATTTAATCCCAAGTATTTCATTATTTTGTGTGATTTTAATTGAGATTATTTTCTTTTTATTTAATATATATTATATTTTATATAATTCTTACATCATTTTTCATTTTTGCACAATGTATGCATTTTCATTTTGGTTATAGTCCCCATACAATTCCACCCCCCTTATTTTGACCCTAATCCTTCCACTCCTCCCCCCACCCCTGTAGTGTGTCTCTGGTTTATAGTTGCTTATTGATTTTGATTTTTTCTTTATTATAATTAGTCTTTTTCCTGACCCCTTATTTAGGTTTTCTAAATTCCTGCTATGAGTGAGACCATCTGGTATTTTTCTTTTTCTGCCTGGCTTATTTTGCTGAGCATGATCCCTTCCAGCGCCATCCATGTTGCTGCTGCAAATTTCATGAGTTTGTCTTTTTTGATTGTTGAGTAATAGTCCATTGTTAATATATACCACTTTCTCTTTCTATAATTAATTGTTTGCATATAGAAATGCAATAAGTTCCTGTTCATTGATATTATATCCTATCAATTTATTGTATTCTTTTACTATTTATAGTTGGTTTTGTTAGTATTTAGGATTTTCAATGTATATTATCCTATTATCTGTGAATACAAATAATTTTGCATTTTCACATGCAACTTGTATTCTTCTTATGTATTTTTTCTTGCCTAATTGCTGTAGCTAGGACTTCCAATACTACATTGAGCATTAGTGGTTAAATGAACATCCTTGGCATGTTCCTGATCATAGGGGAAAGCTTTAATTTTTCCACCATTGAATATAATGTTGTCTGTTTTGAAATAATGTGGCTAGCACGACGTTGAACTAAGTTCTCTTTTTCTCTTTTTATTGAGATTTTTACCATAAATGGGTGTTGAATATTGTCAAATGCTTTTTCAGTGTTTATTATAATCATCATGTGAATTTTATCTTTCTTTTTGTCTATGTGGTAAATGACTGATTAATTTATATACGTTGAACCATCCTTGCATTCTTGGAATAAATCCCACTTGGTCATGATGAATGATTCTCTTAATATATTGCTTAGTTTAATTTGCCAAGATTTTGTTGAGAATTTTCAACCTCTAAGCACATCAGAAATACTGGTCTATAGTTTTCCTTTTATGTGTGGTCCTTGTTTGGTTTGGGGATTAAGGTAATGTTGACTTCAAAAAATGTGTTTGGCAGTTTTCCCCTCTCATTAAATTTTTTGAAGAATTTTAAAAGTATAGGTATTAGATTTTCTTTGAAGACTTAGTAAAAGTCATATTAAAATTCATTAAAGAAGCCATCTGGTGCTGGGTTTTTGTTATTTGGAAGCTTTTTGATTACCATTTCCATTTCTATTCCTTTTTTTAACTTTTTAAAAAAGGATTTATTTATTTATGATTACAAGAACTGGGGTACAGGCCAGACGTGTGGGCGGCAAAAGGATTCACCAGAGACAGAGTGGGGAACAGAACAAGCAGATAGACTGGAATACACTGCTGAGGGGAGCAGCAGGCGAGTCAGGAGAGGTCTGATGCACCATGTGGGTAGCACCCTGGCCAGGGTTCAAACTTGCACTGCAGAGGCTGTAGATAGCATCATAGCGCTGTGCTCAACCCCTTTCACCATCAGGGAGACCCTCCATTTCTAATCTTATGATTGATCTTCTCAAGCTGGTTCAGTCTTGAAAGGTTGTATAAATCTAAATTTAAGTTTCTTCTAGGTTATTCAATATGTTCGTATGAAGATGTTTATTGTAGTCTATTATGATACTTCATATTTCTGTGCTATCTGTTGCAAGTTCTCCTTTTTCATTTTGATCCTTTTCATTTGGGTTTTCACTCTTATTAGTCTAAGGTTTTATCAATTTTGTTTATAATTTCTAAGACCAACTCTTGATTTAATTGATCTTTAAACTTCCTTTTTAATGTCACGTTTAGTTTATCCATAGAATCTATGTGCTTGTTCCTTCATTTTCATTAATCTCTAGATATTTATTTTTAATTTTTTCTGATATCTTCATTGACCTAATAGTTATTCAAAGGCATTTTGTTAGTCTCCATATTTTTTTCATTTTTTTTCTTTTTGTGGTTGTTTCTTAACCTTATACCATTTGATCAGAAGAGATGTTTGATATAATTTCAATTTCTGCACAGTTTTATTTGCAACATGTTTTCTTTTGTCCCAGCATTGGATCTATCATTGAGAATATTACATGTACACTTGAGAAAAATGTGTACTCATTTATTTTTGACTGGAAAACTCTTTAAACACGTATAAGTATATTTGACTATTTATTCCTTTTAAAGCCATTATTTCCTTATTTACTTTATATCTGAATGTTCTGTCAATTGATGTACGTGGTATGTTTAAATCCTCTACTATTATTGCATTTCTGTCAATGTTTTGCTTGAGGTATTTTGACAGTTATTTTATGTATTTTCCCTCATCTGTGTTAGGTGCATAAATATTAATTACTGTTATATCTTTTTGATGAATTGTTCCCTTGAACATTATATAGTGTCTATCTTTCTCACTGATTCTAATTTATCAGATAGGAGAATAGCAATTTCTGCTTTTTTCTTTGTTTTTTGTTTGAAGTATTTTGTTACAGACTCATTTTATTTAAGTCTATGTTTGCCTTTAAATCTGAGGTGAGTTTTTTTTTTTCCACAACAAATAAACAGTTTATTCCCATTGCATACATAAGTAGATTTCAGAATTACATTTTCACTTAGTGTCCATGCAGATACAAATATGAACTGCAGCTGTCATTTCAAAGGTTGTGCATGTACAATTTATGTAATAAGTGTTTTTAAAGCAGTCACCACTCATAACTGATTGAGGAAATTAATTTGAAATGACAAAATATTTTTAAATGAATCATTCACATTGTGCACAAATCATGAGGTGAGTTTTTTAATTGATGGTTAAAGCATAGATGGTTCACACATTTTTAGTAGTGTCATTCTTTTAATTGGTGAGTTCAGACCATTCACCTTTTAGTGACTATTAGTATATGAAGATTATATTCTGTCATTCCATTTTTGTGGGATTTTTTGGATCTTTTATCTTTCTGCTGTTTCTTCGTCCATGTGTTTTTCTGCATTTCATTTTTCATTTCATGGCTTTCCTTGGTGGTTTTCTGCTTCTTCATTCCTTTTAATAATTATTTATGTTCTAAATGCATGTTTTATGCTTATGATGATATTTATAAAAAGCTTTCTGTATCTAAAATAGCCTTTTATAGACTGGTATTGACTCGTTTTTATTTGACTACACAGATTCTGTTATTCTTCCCCATTAGTGTTTTGTTGTTTTCTTACATTATTCATATTTAAACTTCTGATTCTGTATTAATATTTATCAATGTGCTCAAGGTTTTATGTTCTTTTGCTTTTTTTCTTTTCGTGTAGAAGAACTCCTGTCAACATTTCTTGTAGCACAGTTATGTTGGTTTGTAACTTCCATTTGCTTTGCTTTGCTGAGAAAGCTTTTATTTCTCCATCATTTTGAATGATAATTTTTCAAGATTTTCTTGGTTGGCAACTTTCATATTTTAGAACTTCAAATGTGTCATTCTACTCTTTTCCAACATTGAGAAATCTGATTAAAGTGTAATCCAGGTGCCTTTGTGCATTAATTTATTTTTTTCCTCCTGAAAACTTTAATATTTTTCTTTATATTTGACATTTGGTAACTTAACAATAAGAGGTCTTAGTAAAGGTCATTTTGTGTTTAAGCATTTGGTTGTTCTTTCTTCTTCTAGTAGTCCTGGGTTATGTAAACACTAACAAAAATACATTTTATAGAAACTATAGGCTTGGAGAAAACTATTAATTTTTTGACTCATTTGGCAAATTTACTGAAGATAAACTCAAACTGTGTCTTTCTTCCCTTTGATTCAGGACAGGTGGACTTTGGCATTTCTTTCTGAGTTGGTTTTTGCATGAAGATACTCATTCTCCCTTAGAATAAAACAATCATTCTCTACACAGGTGTATAACATGGCTACCATTTTCTTGTAGCCACTGTTCTTTCAGAGATGCTGTTTTACTCTGCAGTCAAAATAAAGCTATATATCTAGGTCAAGTTACCTTTGGCTCAGAGGTGAACCTTTCACCATTTAAGGTACATCTTTAGGCAGTCATTTCACTGAAATGAGGAAGTGAACTAAAATTACTCTTGAAAGATATGGAACCAGTTGCTCCTAAAATTCCATTCTATATAGATTTTTTAATATTATATATTTTTACATCATTTTCCATTTTTGCTAATGTATGCATTTTCACCTTGGTTATATTCCCCATACAATCCCCACCCACCTTGTTTTGATCCTATTCCCGCCTCCCCTCCCACCCCCTGTAGTGTGTCTCTGGTTTACAGTTGCTTATTGATTTTTATTTTTACTTTATGATAATTATTTTTTTTCCTGGTCCCTTATTTAGGTTTTCTAAATTCCTGATATGAATGAGACCATCCAGTATTTTTCTTTTTCTTTCTGGCTTATTTTGCTGAGCATGATCCCTTCCAGCTCCATCCATGTTGCTGCAAATTGCATGAGTTTATCTTTTTGATTGCTGAGTAATATTCCACTGTGTATATTCCATTGTGTAATATGCCTCTGTGTATACATCTTCTTGATCCAGTCATCTATTTTTGGGCATTTGGGTTGTTTCCATAGCTTAGCTATTGTAAATAGTGCTGCTATAAACATAGGGGTGCAGGTGCCCTTTTGAATTAAAGTTTCTGTGTCCTTTGGGTAAATACCTAGGAGTGAAATTGCTGGATCATATGGAAGCTCCATCTTTAGCAGGTTGAGGAATCTCCACACAGCTCTCCATAGTGATTGGACAAGTTTGCACTCCCACCAGCTGTGCAGGAGAGTTCTTTTTTCTCCACATCCTCACCAACATTTGTTGTTGCTAGTTTTTTTTTTTTTTTAATATGTGCCATTCTCACTGGCATAATGGTATCTCATTGTAGTTTTGATTTGCATTTCCCTGATTACAAGTGATATGGAACATTTTTTCATATGCCTGTTGGCCAATTGCATTTCCTCTTTGAAGAAGTTTCTTTTTAGCTCTTCTGCCCATTTATTGACTGGGTTATTTTCTTTGTTTTTGTTGAGTCTCATCAGTTCTTTGTAGACATTTGTGGTCAGTCCTTTATCATTAGTGTTGTTTGCAAAAATTTTCTCCCAATTGGTGGGGAGACTCTTTGTTTTGGTTACAGTCTCTTTTGCTGTACAGAATCTCTTTAATTTGATGTAGTCCCAGCTATTTATCTTTGCCTTCACTATCACTGCTTTGGGTGATGTGTCTTCAAAGATGTTACTGACTGTTCCTTTTTTTCCACATCCTCGCCAACATTTGTTGTTGCAAGTTTTTTTTAATATGTGTATCTCATACACATTAATATGTGTATGTCATACACATTAATATGTGTATCTCATATGGTATCTCATTGTAGTTTTGATTTGCATTTCCCTGATTGCAAGTGATGTTGAACATTTTTTCATATGCCTATTGGCCATTTGTAGATCTTTGCCTATCAGATGAAAAACAGGCTGAAAAACATTACTTTAAATCTTACTATTGGTGATTCATTACTTATGTTAATAATTTTCTCATGTTAAAATAAGAACACACATGTGGAAGAACCATGTAAATCAGTATTCAGCTATTATTAAAATGAGTTTAAAAAATAGACACCATGTGTGGGTAAGCTTCCTGGCTGGAGATAGAACTCAAGCCCTAGCAATGATAGCGCTGAGACTTAATCCCTAGGCCACCAGGAAGCAGCCACATGTGTGGGTTTGGCAGTCTTTTGTCAAAGGTCTCATGTTTTTTTTAGTATAGAAATGTTTTGTTTTCTAAGGCTTTATGTTTCTTTCATGTAAAAACATTGTGCTAAACTGTAACTATGGGTCCTAAAGAGCATATTAAGAAAAAGTTTTCAATTAAATTAAAATAAGAAAAAAAATCTCAATGATGGCATAAAAGTTAGTGAATTGATATGAGAAGGTTTTGTGCCCACTCACTCTATTATGAACAACTCTAAATGATTTTGAAATAAACTTTTCCAATTTAAGTGAAAAAAAAAAAATAGATGTTACTGACTGATGGGAGAAATATCCCTGTGCAGCCAGAGGTGATCTGGGAAGCACCCCCAAGTCAGGCCCCTTCTGGCCAGCAGTCCTAGCCCAGAGAGGGAGCGGGCATCCACGGCTGGGGCAGACTGTGTGCTCAAGAAAGTGTGTCTCTGACTCACCATTTTAGAACAGGGACCCTCCTTCAGTAAAGACTGCTTGAAACCAGGAGGAAGCTCCCTATGCAGCCCGGGTGAGCTGAGACGCATCCCCACCTCAGGCCCCTTCTGGCCAGCAGTCTGAGCCCAGAGGGGGAACTGGCATTCACGGCCCAGTGCAGAAATTGCGTGCGAGCAGGAAAGTGCGTAGCCGACTCGCCATTTTAGAATAGCGTCCTTCCTTCAATAAAGAATGCTTAAAAATCAACTCAAAATGGATTAAAGAACTAGACATAAGACCTGAAACCATAAAATACATAGAAGGAAATATAGGCGAAACACTACAGGATTTGCACATCAAAGACATCTTTACAGACACATCACCCAAAGCAGTGATAGTGAAGACAAAGATAAACAGCTGGGACTACATCAAATTAAAGAGCTTCTGCACAGCAAAAGAGACAATAACAAAAACAAAGAGAAACCCCACCAACTGGGAGAACATTTTTGCACCCAACACTAATGATAAAGGACTGATCACAAAAATCTGCAAAGAGCTGATGAGACTCAGCAACGACAAAGAAAATAATCCAGTCAAATAATGGGCAGAAGAGCTAAAAAGAAACTTCTCTGAAGAGGAAATGCAAATGGCCAACAGACATATGAAAAAATGTTCAACATCACTTGTAATCAGGGAAATGCAAATCAAAACTACCATGAGATACCATCTCACACCAGTGAGAATGGCACATATTAAAAAAACTAGCAACAACAAATGTTGGCGAGGGTGTGGAGAAAAAGCAACTCTTCTGCACTGTTGGTGGGAGTGCAAACTGGTCCAACCACTATGGAGAGCTTTGTGGAGATTTCTGGACCTACTAACCATAGAGCTTCCATATGATCCAGCAATTCCACTCCTAGGTATTTACCCAGAGGACACAGAAACATCAATTCCAAAGAGCACCTGCACCCCTATGTTTATAGCAGCATTGTTTACAATAGCTAAGCTTTGGAAACAACCCAAATGCCCAAAAATGGATGACTGGATCAAGAAGATGTGGTACATATATACCATGGAATATTACTCAGCATTCAAAAAAGATAAACACATGCAATTTGCAGCAACATGGATGGCGCTGGAAGGGATCATGCTCAGCGAAATAAGCCAAAAAGAAAAAGAAAAATACCGGATGGTCTCACTCATAGCAGGAATCTAGAAAACTTAAATAAGGGACCAGGAAAATGAATATAAGAAAGTGAAAATCAAAATCAACAAAAAACTATGAACCAGAGACACTTTTTGGGGGGTGGGGGGCGGGAGGGGAAGGATTGGGGTCAGAATGGGGCGTTTGCAATTGTATGGGGGAATATAAAAATAAAATTTATTATTTAAAAAAAAAAAGAATGCTTGAAACCAGGAGAAGCTCTCTGCACAGCCAGAGGTGAGCTGAAGACCCCCACAAGCCTGGTCCCACCTGGCAGGGAGTTGGAGCCCAGAGGGGGATCCAGCGATTTGGAACCAGAGTGCAATCCAGCCATCTCACATCCAGGGAAGTCTGTGGGACTTCAAAACACACCTTTGGAATTAAACAAACACAGAAGGAAGAGATATTCTGTGACAGCGACCATTAACATACTCAAAGTGCCACTGCCTCACTGGACTTCTGGCATAACAGTATTTGACTCAATTGGGCCACCAGTTTCTGAAATCCCAGAAAGAGTACACCAAAAAGATGCCAGTGTCCTAAAGCGCAGGACAAATTAGAAAACAGGCAGGAGGGAGATGAAAATCTACATGCAACCTAGCAACTCCTCAGGAAAAAGACACCCACAAAAAGAAAACCACCCACCAGATTGCAATAACAGTGACTTGGAAGAACTTCTGAGCCTTCCAGAAAGAGAATTTAAAATTGCCGTGATGAAAAAACTGATGGAAGTCATTAAGGAAAACAACGCTGAGAAGAATGAAATTGAGCCCCTAAAGAGGGAAATGAAGGAAATGCAGGAGATCAAAGGATTAACAGAAGAACTAAAGAAAGCTGGGAAAAGCAGTGATAACAGAATAGATGAAATGTAAGAACGAATAAGCACTCTCAAAGACACATAAATAAAAAGAACCAAAACAGAAAAGGAAAGAGAAGTACGAATGAAAAAGACTAAAGAAAGACTTCAGGAACTATCCGACTCCATGAGGAAAGGAAATATAAGAGTTATAGGAATCTCAGAGGGAGAGGAGAGCGACCTAGAAACAGAGAAAATATTCAAGAAAATAATTGAAGAGAACTTCCCAAATGTGAAGAAGGAGCTGAAAATAGACATACAAGAAGCAAGAAGAACACCAAATTTCCATGATGAAAGTAAAAATACAGCAAGACACATAATAGTAAAGCTACCAAGAATCCAAGACAAGGGAAAAATAATGAAGCTGACAAGAGGGAAGAAACAGATAACATACAAGGAAAAGCCAATTAGACTGACATCAGACTTCTCCGAAGAAACAGTACAGGCAAGGAGAGAGTGAAGGGACATAGGAAACAGACTCCAAGACAACAAATGCCAACCAAGAATACTCTATTCTGCAAAGCTTTCCTTCTTCTATGAAGAAAGAATAAGGACATTCCCAGACAAACAGAAACTCTGGAATTTCATTATGATTAAACCCCCACTCCAAAAAATACTACAAGGAGTCCAAAGCCAGAACCAACAGAGGGATAAATAACAGTGAAACAAGGCCAAAAAAATAGTTATTAAAAGAATAAATAAATAAAATCAGAGGAAAGACAAACACAATGGCAAATACAGGCGCTAACATATCGATATTAACTCTAAATATAAATGGACTAAACTCTTCAATAAAAAGACACAGAGTCGCCGGCTGGATTAAGAAACAAACCCCAACCTTTTGCTGTCTCCAGGAAACACATTTAACTACAAAAGATAAAAATAGACTCAAAGAAAAAGGATGGAAAACAATCCTACAAGCAAATGGACCAAAAGAGAAGGCAGGAGCAGCTATACTTATATCAAATAAAACAGATTTCAAACTCAAAAAGGTAAAAAAAGACCCAGACGGTCAATACATTATGATCAAGGGGACAATACTTCAAGAAGAAAAAACACTCATTAACATATATTCACCAAATGAAGGAGCACCAAAATATATCAGGCAACTATTATCATCACTGAAAACAGACATTAGAGAAAACACATATGTAATAGGAGATTTCAACACACCACTATCAACAATGGATAGATCAATGAGACAAAAAATAAGTAAGGACACTAAAGTCCTAAATAAGGATCTAGAGCTCATGGGCTTAACAGACATCTATAGAACACTAAACCCAAAAAATTTTGAGTACACATTTTTTCTCAAGTGCACATGGATCACTCTCCAGGATCGATCACCTACCAGGACACAAGACAAACATCAACACGTACACCAAGATAGAAATCATACCAATCATCTTCTCTGACCATGAAGGCATCAAACTAGAAATAAACCATAAAAAGAAGGCAAGGAATTCTCCTATCTCATGGACATTGAAACCCACACTACTAGAAGACCTCTGGACTAATGAGGAGATCGAAGAAGAAATTAAAAAATACTCTGAGTTGAATGACAAGTGAAAAGTACGACATGGTAAAGAACAGCCAGGCCAAGCTTCCTCAGGGGAAGGGAAAGTTTATTGCTACCAGGCGGACCTCACGGACCCAAGGTGTGGGGTCAGTAAAGCCGTGCACGTTGTCAGGGGGAGGCAGGTTTTTATAGAGTGAGGAGAGGTCAGGTGGGAAACAGGGATTGTATGGCAGGAGGAAGTTTGTAGGGCTCAAAAAGATTTGTGGGGCAGGTGGAGGTTCTTTGTCTGAGAAAAGATTTGTAGGGGGAGGGGGGTGGCTCATTGTAGGAATCCTCTAGGCAGGCTTCCACATTCCTGTCCCCAGGTGGGCTTCCTGGTGGGTTTTTGCATTCCGGCCTCCTGCATGGACCTTTCAACAGGGAGGACACCAATTTCCTAAATGTACAGGACACAGCAAAAGCAGTAATATATAGCAATGCAGGCTCACATCAAGAAACAAGAAAGAACTCAAAGAAACAACCTAATCTCAAAGCTCAAAGAATTAGAAAAAGAACAACAACAAAACTCCAAAACCAGTAAAAGAAAAGAAATAATAAAAATCAAAGCAGAAATAAATGAAATCAAAACTTAAAAAATAAAATCCAGAAGATCAATGAAACCAAAAGCTGGTTCTTTGAAAAAATAAATCAAATGAACAAACCCCTAGCTAGGCTCACAAAGGAAAAACAGGAGAAAGAACAAATAAACAGGATCACAAATGAAAGAGGAGAAATCACAACAGACAAAGCAGAAATCAAGAGAATAATCAGAAACTACTATGAACAGCTATATGCAAACAAGTTCAACAATCTAGAGGAAATGGACAAATTCCTACAACTCTACAATCACCCAAAGCTAGATAAAGAAGAAATAGAACACCTAAGCAGACCAAATACAAGCAGCAAAATTGAAATGGTAATCAAAAACCTCACCAAAAACAAAGCTCAAGGACCAGATGGATTTACAAATGAATTTTACCAAACATTCAGAAACGAATTAGTGCCTATCCTTCACAAACTCTTCCAAAAAATTGAGAAGGGATAATACCAAACATGTTCTATGAAGCCAATATTACACTAATACCAAAACTGAACAAGGAGAACACAAAAAAAGAAAACTACAGGCCAATCTCTCTAATGAACACAGATGCAAAAATCCTCAATAAAATTTTAGCTATCAGAATCCAACAATGTATCCATAAGATAATTCACCATGACCAAGTAGGATTTATTCCAGGGAGACAAGGATGGTTCAACATCCAAAAATCAATCAATATTATCCAACACATAAACAGAAAGAAATATAAAAACCATATAATAATATCAATAGATGCTGAGAAAGCTTTTGACAAAGTACAACTATTTATGATAAAGGCCCTTGAAATTCTCAGGATACAAGGAACATACCTCAACATCATAAAAGCCATAAGGAAAACCATAAAACACTCTTAAAAGAAATAGAAGACACAAAGAAATGGAAAGACATGCCCTGCTCATGGGTTGGAAAAATTAACATTATCAAAATGGCCATTATCATTTTGGTAGGATAGCCATTTTGATAATGTTAATTCTCGGGGATACAAGGAACATACCTCAACATCATATGACAAGCCCATAGCCAATATAATTCTCAATGGTGAAAAGTTAAAAGCATTTCCATTAAGATCTGGAACAGGACAAGGATGTCCAGTCTCACCACTGCTTTTCAATACAACACTGGAAGTGTTATAACACAAGAGCAATAAGACGAGAAAGACATACAAGGAAACCAAATAGGCAAGGAAGAAGTCAAACTATCACTATTTGCAAATGATATGATAATATACATAGAGAACCCCAAAAATTCCACAGAAAAACTAATCAAACTAATCAGTTTGGTAAAGTAGCAGGATACAAAATCAACACACAAAAATCGGTAGTCTTCCATACACAAACAATAAACCTGAAGAAGAAGAAATCAAGAAAACCATCCCTTTTATTTTTGAAACAAAAAAAAATCAAATACTTGGGAATAAACCTAACAAAAGAGGTAAATGACCTATACAAAGAAAACTATAAAACACTGTTAAAAGAAACAAAAGAAGACACAAATAAATGGAAAGACATCCCCTGCTCATGGATTGAAAGAATTAACGTTCTATATAGATTTTTATTTCTCTATTGAAACTTGTGATTGTACCAGGAACTTCATCACTAATGTTTTTGCAAAAGAAGTAAAAGGATAATTGAAAAATTATGAATACAGAGAACACATAGTCCTATATGCTGACTTTAGGCAAATCACTTAACCTTTTTGAGTCTTAGTTTCTTTATATGTAAAATATTATAAAAATTAAATAAAATAATATATGTACCTGGTACATAGTAGATGCTGAATCTATCCTCATCATTATCATCATCATCCAGCCAAATATATCAGAAATCTTAAAATTGCCTTTGATGCTTATGCTTTTCTTATTCACCATACCAAAGCAACATCCAAGTTCTGTTTATTATGTTTTCTAAATGTTTCTTAGATTCATAATTTCCTTTATGCCCACTGTTACAATCTATTTTCAGCCACTGAAATGTTTTGTCTTCCTTCCATTCCTACCAAAATAATCTTAAAACACAGGTCAAATCAAGTTACCCCCAGGACCTCCCTCGTGGTGCAAGGGGTTAAGCACCACACTATGAAGCAATTTGCAGCCTCTGCAGCATGAGTTCAATCCCTGGCCAGCCAGGGAGCAACCCACATGGCGTAGCAGACCTCTCCTATCTCACCCGCTGCTCCCCTCAGCAGTGTATTTCAGTCAGTCTACCTGTTCTGTTCCCCACTCTGTCTCTGGTGAATCCTCTCATCCCCTCCCGTATCCCTGGCCTGTACCCCAGCTCTTGTATGCACAATTAAATACATCTTTAAAATAAATCAAATTACCTCCTGCTTACAAATCTTGACTGACTTCTCAGTTTGTATTAATTCAGATCCAAAAATCTTTAAGTTGATCTTCATTTGTTCCCATATTGTGTCTCTGCCTTAACTTTCCAATGTGATGTTACCCTTCCTTTCCTTCAGCTATAGAGGAACTCGGTTGCTAAGCATGCCTTTCTACCTTTATTCAAAGGACAAATAGCAAGAGCTCAATACTTAATTCATACAAAAAAAAGCAGGCAATCTGAATCATAGAACTGTATATCAGCCAATAATTTGTCACTACGAATCAGTACCTGGAAAATGGAGAAGTGGTTCACTAGAAAAGGAGACACAGTTCAAAAGTGTTTTGCATACTAAACTCTTAAGAAGATCATCTCCCAGAGTTAGGTCAGTTGGTACTTTCCAAAGTGTAAATAAAATTCAGGCCAGTGTGGGGGAGTTCCCCAGCAGGGTCTCCAGACATAAATAGCTGCCTAATGAAGGTCAGGTGCTGAATTAGGCAGTGAGTGGAGTCAGTTCCCCAGGAGAGTTAAAGCCAATGGTCCAGTCCAAAGCTAACATGAAGAGTGGAAGCGATCAAAAGAAAGTCACTAACCCCCACAAATGGTCAAAATAGGTCAGAAAAAGAGATTTTAGGGCAAAGTGCAGAAGGAATAACACTGACCAAGTGAAGTTTATGAATTTGATTCTGCTTTCATGCTATTTTAACTTTCTTCAGAA
The DNA here is from genome assembly GCF_964194135.1 of Talpa europaea. NCBI lineage: Eukaryota > Metazoa > Chordata > Mammalia > Eulipotyphla > Talpidae > Talpa > Talpa europaea. Next base: position 51,775,048 of record NC_140081.1, on the reverse strand, counting down.
AAATATAAGAAATGAGGTGTGTTCCTTCAGCACATTCTCTTTCTACAAGAGACCAGAGTGGGCTGGAAATGTGGTAGGTTACATAAAGATATATTGGTTGATTTAAAACAGTTATGGTGTTTCAGACAACAAGTTTTTACCACTTCAATTAGAAATAGTTGTATATTTTATGGCCTCTGCTGAGAGAAAAAATGACATCTGTCTTAAATATTTGTTTACACATTTCTCTTTGAAAAAACTAAAAATTATTTCTAAGCTTCACATTGACAGAATTACTGAATAGTAGCCTTTCTTTTTACTTTTCTCCTGTGGTGGGCTATGGGAAGTGTTCACAATGACATCAAGATCCTATGACATTCATTTTCCCACTGTAATAGATTTATATATAAGAGAAAAGTTGAATAGAATGCCTCTAAACATATCCATTTCCTATGTGGAATCCAATTTGGATTCCTTTTATATATTTTTCTTGCCTAATTGCTTCAACCAGGACTTCCAGAACTATGCTGAATAACAGTGGGGATAGTGGACATCCTGTCTTGTTCCTGATCTCAGTGGTTTTGGCTTTTCACCATTAAATATGATATTGGCTGTAGGTTTGTCATATATGGCTTTATAATATTTAGGTAAGCTCGATTTGTTTCCATTTTTTGAAGTGTTTTTATCATAAATGGATGTTGGATCTTTTCAAATGCTTTTTCAACGCCTACAAATGGTCATGTGACTTTGTCTACCTTTCTGTTGATCTAATGGATGACACTGATTGGTTTACATATGTTGAACCAGTCTTGTATCTCGTACTTGAAACTTACTTGATCATGGTGGATGATTCTCTTAATAGGTGACTGTATTCAGTTTGCTAGGATTTTGTTGAAAAATTTTGTATCTATGTTCATCAGAGATATTGTCTATAATTTTCTTTTTTTATATACTATCTTTGCTTGGTCTTGGGATCAGGGTAATATTGACCTCATAGAATGTACTGGGGAGATTTCCTCCCTCTTCAATACTTTTTTGAAGAGTGTGTGCAAGATAGGTATTAGGTCTTCTTTATAGGTTTGCAGAATTCACTGGTGAAGCCATCTGGTCCTAGTATTTTGTTCTTGGGGAAACTTTTTATCACTCTTTTAATTTAAGTACCTGTGATTGGACTGTTTAAGTTCCCTATTTCATCTTGGTTCAATCTTGGGAGGTTATAAAAGTCAAATAATTTGTCCATTTCTTCTAGGTTGCCCAAATTGTTTGCATAGAGGTTCTTAAAATAGGTTGCTATTATCCTGTGTATTTCTGCAGTGTCTGTTGCAGTGTCTCTTTCATTTCTAATTCCATTAATTGGGGTTTTCTCTCTTCTTTTTAAGCATAGCTAATGGCTTCTCAATTTTTTTTTTTGAAAGAACCTACTATCGGTTTCACTGATCTTTTGGACTTTTTGTTCTCTATTTCATTTTTTTCTGCACTAATTTGTATTATTTCTTACCTTATACTGGGTTTTCAGTGCTTTTGTTGTTCTTATGTCCTCAACTGCAGAGTTAGATTGTTAAATTGGAGTCTCTTTTGTTTCTTATGTGGTTCTGAATTGCCATGAACTTCCTGTGTAGTACTGCTTTTGAAGCATCCCATAGCATCTCCATTGTCATTAGTCTCTAGTTTTTTTCTATCCCTTCTTTGATTTCTTCATTGCACCAAGGGTTGTTCAAAGCATTCTGCTTAGTCTACAGATATTTTGGCTTGTTCCAGAATTCCTTTTATGATTTATTTGTAGCTTTTAGCATTGTGGTCTGTGAAGATGCTTGATATAATCTCTATTTTTATATCCATATATTTGCTGAGACTTCTTTTATGTCCTAGTATATGATCTATTCTTGAAAATGTTCCATATGAACTGGAAAAGAAAGTGTATTCATTGCTTTTAGGATGGAAAACTCTGTAAATGTCCAGTAAATCCATCTGATCTACTACTTGATTGTAAGACCATTATTTCTTTGTTAATTTCCTATCTGGATGACCCCATTTTGTGTCAGCAGTATGTCAAAATCTCTGATGAAAATTGTATTTGGGGGGACCTCCCAGGTGGCGCAGTGGGTTCGTGCACTGTGAAGCTGTCTGCAGCCTCTGCAGCACAGGTTCGATTACTGGCCTGCCAGGGAGATTCCCACATGGCGATTCCCACATGGTGTGGCAGATTTCTCTGGTCTTGCCCACTGCTCCCCTCAGCAGTGTATTTCAGTCATCTGCCTGTTCTGCTCCCTGTTCTGTTCTCTGGTGAATCCTCTCACCCTCCTGTGCCTCTGGCCTGTACCCCAGCTCTTGTGTAAAAATAAATAAATCTTTTTTAAAAAATCATATTTTTGTTGATATATTGTTTTAGGTCTGTTAATTGTTGCTTTATATAACTAGGTGTTCCTACATTTGAAGCATAATATTAGTAAGATTCATATCTCCTTGGTGAGTTGCCTTGATCATTATAAAGTGTCCATCTTTGACCCTGATTATCTTTTTTTGTTGAAAGTCTAGCTTATTAGATGGAAGAATAGCAGTTTCTGATTTATTCTCTCAGTTATGGATCACCTTATTCTAGCCTGTCATTTTAGTTTGTTCTTATCTTTTGGTTTAAATTGGTCTCTTATAAACAAGTGATAGCTAGAATTTTTTTACCCATATTGTTAGGCAATGTCTTTTTAATTATGAGTTCAGACCATTCACATTTAGGATGATTATTGATATGAACTGTTTATTTTCAGTAATTTTTTTTTGATCTTTGATTGGTTTGTGTTTCTGTTGTTTCTTTTCCCCTTTGTTCCTTTCTACTCGTTCTGGATGTCTATCCTTTGCATTCCTATCAATTCCTTTGCTGTTTCTTTGTCTGTGGGTGTTTATTCTGTATTTTTGTTTAGTGGTTACTATGGGGATTTTACTTGAATGCCTGCTTTAGTCCTTTATGAGTTGGTGTCTGCTGCCATACTGGTTCTGCCCATTTCTTCCTCCCCCTTAGTATTAGGTGTTATTGATTCATGGTATTCTTGCTTTTGATACTGGTGTTATATTGTCATGTTGCTAGTAGTTTGTGCTTCAGTTTTTGTTTTCTTATGGAAAAACTCCTTTTTCTATTACTTGAAGAGTGGGTCTTATGGTGACAAACTCTATTAATTTCTGTTTGTCTGAATAAATCTTTATTACACTTTCATACTTAATTAATAATTTTGCAGGATAGAGAATTCTTATCTTTTTAGGGTTCTGAATATTTTCTTCCACTCTCTTCTTGCTTGGACAATATCTGTACTGAAATCTGGAGAAATCCTAATTTGGGAGCCCTTATAAGTTATCGCTTCCTGCAATTTTTTTCTTTCTCTTTGATTTTTGATAGTCTGACAATGATGTGTTTGAGTGTAGGACTTTTTGCATCTAAGAATTTAGGTGTTCTCTTGGCTTGCTAAACTTCCATATTTACTTCATTCTGTAGGTTTGGGAAGTTTCCATTTATTATTTTTGGATGTTTTCTAGTCCTATTTCTTTTTCTTCACTTTCTGGAGTCTGGTCATTCATAGATTTCCTCTTCTAATTGAATCTGATATTGCTCATAGAGTTTCCTCATTTTTCCTTTGCCTTGGTGTTCTTTCTTCTAAGTATGTAATTTTTTTATTTGAATCTTCCACAGCTGAAATTCTTTCTTTTATTGTTTGGACTCTACTTAAAGCACTGTTTAAGCTTTCTGTATTTCATTCAGAATCGTTTTATATATGATGTGATAATGTGATCTTTTTTATATATTCAGTTAATGAAGAACTCCCTTTGCTCTTGGGTCTCCTTTCTGGGATCTTGCATCTGCCTGTCTGCCTTTGACTGGCCTCCCAATATCTTATTTAACATTTTTAATATTTTTGTTTTGATGTCATTGTCAGATAGTTTCTCTTTTTCTGTTTCCTTTATACTTGTCCCGGGACTTCTGTCCTTCTCATTTTGCTTCTCCATCTTATGTTGAGATGTTCCTTTTTCCCTAGGCATGTATATTGCCTTATTTATTTCTATCTCTGTGTGTGTGTGTGTGTGTGTGTGTGTGTGTGTGTGAGTGTGTTTGGGGACCTGAGGATTTATCTTTGTTTATCCTCTTCTTAGTTTACCTTGGTGTGAGGTGGAGAAAGGAGAGGGGTCTAGTGCTTTCATACTCAATCTTGATTTGAGGAGTGATGTTAGTTACATCCACCTCTTATTTTACTCCTCAGTAAACTGTATTCTGTGTTTAAGTTATCCTCACTTACCCCCCACCTCCCTATTGTTCCTTTCTTTTTGGGATCATGATTTATGAAGCTTGGGCCACCCAGTGGGAAGGGCAACATCCAGATCTCCAGGCTCACACTATGGGAATAATTTGCACTTGGCTCAAAGGCAGCACTGTGTGCATAGTGGATGCACATGTACCCACTTACTACTATGGTACCCACAATGGCCTCACTGCTCTGCCCTTGCCTCAGCTACTGCTTCTGCAGGGCTGGGAAGTATATACACTCTTGTGTTGCCTTCCGGGAGGATTTGTGAGTTCACTCTATAGTCCTTCTTTCTAGTGCAGAGCTTTTTATGGAGTCCAGCTTGGCTCCACCTGGCTTTTCTTTGACCACTTCCGGAATAGTTAGGGGAGGAAGCTTTCAGTAGGTGCATCACCCCAATTGTAGGCTTCCCAATTTATCGGGTCAGAATTTACCAAGCCCCCACTGTCCCAGGTTGGGCCCAGGTCCACTCTTGTGTAAGGAAAATTCTGCAAGGAATTTTGCAATATATGGGTTTCCTTCAGCATGGCTTGGGAAGTTGACCCCCTGGCCTGACATGCTCTCGCTGGCCATCTTCTATTCTTTCCACTCAGCAGCCACCAACTTTAGATCTTAAACTCTCTGGGGATGTCCTGGAGATATATAGCTGGTTTGAAGCATTTCAGTTTTTCTGGAAGCATGTATCAGTGTTTTCTTCTAGTTGTTTTCAAGGGAGAGGATGATTCCAAGCTCTTTAATCAGCCATGTTGTGTGTGGAGTCCCATGATAATCATTCTAACAGGCAAGGAGTAAGATTTTGATTTGCATTTCCCTAAAGATTAATGATGTGAATTTTTTTCATTTGTATATTTTTCAGACATATATCTTTCTGAAAAAATTCAAGTTATTGCCATTTTAAAATTGGATTATTTTGATTTTTACTTTATTATAATTAGTCTTTTTCCTGGTTCCTTATTTAGGGTTTCTAAATTCCTGCTATGAGTGAGACCATCAATATTTTTATTTTTCTTTCTGACTTATTTCACAAAGCATGATCCCTTCAGCTCCATCCATGTTGCTGCAAATCAACAAACAATTATAAACCAGAGACACACTACGGGGCGGGAGGGAAGGTAATAGGATCAAAACAAGAGGGGGTGGGAATTGTATGGGGACTATAACCAAGATGAAAATGCATACATTGTGCAAAAATGAAAAATGATGAAAAAATATATAAAATAATTTTTTAAAAAATTGGATTTTTCCTTTTAGTTGTTGTTGAGTTATAAATACAAATATATAAGTATATATATATATATATATACAGTTGAATATTCTCTTTATCAGATAAATTATTTGGAAATAGTCTCCTATTCCATTGGTTATGGGTAATACTTTATTTTTTTAAATGAAATACCATCATTTTACCTCATTGCTATTTTTTTCACATTATAGGATTTTGCGCCTCAAATTTGGTGTAGGGTAAGTAAAAAGTATCAGGTTTTTCCACCCTCCCACCATTAGATTAAATGCATGCCTGATGGCAGACACCTAGAGTAGGGTGTGGGCATGCATAGGTGGGTGCACCTGAGCCAAGAGACTGGGCATATAAGGCCAGGGTGGCAGAGGATGGTGTGGTGTGGAGTGGTGTGGCTGGTGTAGAGTGTGGTGGATTGCGGCAGTACTACCAGAAGGAGAACAGAAGAGTAGCAGGAAGAAAACAGAGAAGCGGAGGTCATGAGAGAACTCCAGAGAACCCAGTACAGAGTGAAGATTCTCGGGGGCTAGGAAGTCTGCAAACCTCCTGCCCCTCCCCCACCCCGGCACTTCTGCCTGCCATGTACCTGGTTGCTGCACTACATGTAAAAGCTCAATAAAAGCCTAAAAAAGCCACGGAGGGCTCCAGGACTCTCCTTTACCCATATGCTCGGATCAGAGAGAACCAGCTCTGTGTCTTCCTGGCACCACATTTAGTTACCATATTTCTCCCACCACCAAAGTGCCCATATTCCTCTGCCATGGGAGGATTTGGATTACTGCTTAACTTCCCTTGCTTATGCTAGATTTGTTCATAATTTCCATTTCTTCCATATACAGTCTCAGATGATTGCAAAATTCTAAGACTTTGTCTATCTCTACTAGGTTATTGAAATTGTTACCATATAAATGTGCATAGTTGACTCTATTCTCTGAATTTCTGCAGTGTCTATTGTAATTTCACCTGTGTGATTTTTTAATCTTATTTGAGATTTCTCCCTTATAATCATAATGTACCTTGCCAAAGATTGTTGTATTTTGTTTATTTTTTTAAGAACAAGGTTTTGATTTCATTAATCTTTTGTATTGTCGTTTTCCAATTCTACTTCACTTATTCTGTTTTTTTTATTATTATTATTTTGGTTCTTCTATTGGATTTTGGATTTTTTGTTGTCTTTTTCTATATCCCTGAAATGAGAGAGAAGGTGATATATTTGAGCTATTCTTGTTTCTTGATGTGAGTCTCCATTGCTATATGTTTCCCTCTTACTAATGCCTTTGCTGTGTCATGAAAGTTCTAGAAGTTTGTCTCCTCATTATCATTTGTCTCAAAGTATTTTTTATTTATTCTTCAATCTCCTCATTAACTCAGTCTTCTTTCAGTAATGTGTTGTTCACTCTCCATGTATTAAAGAAGTTCCAGGCTTTCTTAAATGGTTGATTTCTATTCTGATATCTTTATAGTAAGAGAATATGCTAAGTATGATTTTAGTCTTCATGATTTTGTTGATATTTGTTTTGTGACCCATAGTGTATTCTATTCTATAGAATATCCATGTGCACTTGAGAAAAATGTGTATTCTGTTTTATTTCAGGTGGGGGAGTGGGTGCAGCACCCTATAAATGACTACTAGGTCTGTATGATCCAATTCTTTGTTTAAGGCTATTGTGTCCCCGTTTATTTTCTGTCCAGTTCATCTGTCCATTGGTAAAATTGGGGTGTTGAAATCTCCCACAAATATTTTTTCTCCAATATCTGCTTTCAGAGTTTAGTTTCCTAAAGTACTTTGTTGCTCCTTAATTTGGTGAGTATACATTAATGTGTGTTATGAATTTCTGGGGTATTTTTTCCCTTAATCATTATATGATGTCTCTTCATGTGTCTTGCAGCCTTTTTATTAACTGGAAATCTATTTTGTCTGATATTAGTATGGCTGTCCCTGCCTTTCTTTGGGTGACAATTGCTTTATAGGACTGTTTACTAATCCTTTATTTTTAGATTATTTTTCTCTTTGGAGTTTAGCTGTGTCTTCTGGAGACAGCACAAGACTCGATTCTGTTTCCTGATCCAACCAGAAACTTGGTGTCTTTTGATTGATGCTTTCAGGCCATTTACATTTATAGTGATTATTGACATATGAAAGTCTGTTGCTGCCATTTTGTCCTTAATTTTTATGGTTCAGTCTTTCCTTTTTCAGTTCTCTGTGTGTGTTCCTCTCCTTCATTTATATCTGAGAGCTCCTTTCATTGAATCTTGGAGAGGGTTTCTAGAGTTTGCAAACTCCTTTAGTTTCTTTTTGTCTGCGAAGGCCCTTATTTCTCTCTCAAATCTGTAGTAAAGCCTTGCAGGATAGGGTATCATTGGCAGCATTTTTTATCTTAAAGTATTTTGAATGCATAAATCCATTCTCTTCTTGTCTGCAGTTTCCTTAGAGAAGTCAGATGTAAGTCTGTAAGTCTGATGTTGTTACCTTTAGAGGTTATCTGCTTCTTCCTCCTAGTCAGCTTCAATATTCTTTCTTTCTCATGGACCTTTGGAAGTTTCACAACTATTTGTCTTGTGGCAAAGTTTCATTGTATTTAGGTAACCAAGTTTTTCGTTGTTTTTGTTTTTGTTTTGTTTTTGTTTTTGTTTTTTTAGCTTAGTGCACTTGTATATTTAGTTCCTTCTCCAGGTTTTGGGAAGATTTCTCTATCGTTTCTTTGAATACATTTTCTATTCACTTCTCTTTCTCTTACCCTTCTGGAATACATTTTATTCTTATATTGGCTTTGTTCATGGAGTTGGGTTAATTCTACAAAATGTCTTTTCATTTTGTGTTTTTTTTTTCCTTTCTTCTTCTATCCGGATTTTTGTTACCTACCATCTTGGAGGTCACTCATCTGATCTTCCATTTAGTCTATTCTACTTCCATAGCTTTGTCCAGAATTTTTTATTTCCTCTCTTCATTTTCTCATCCTGAATCTCCATTATTCTATTATTTAAAGCTTCGATTTCTATCTTTTCTTCATTATTTTTTTCCCTCTGGATAATCATTTTTCTGACTTTTCTTATATATCTGTGACCTGGTTTTCTGTGTTCTCTTTGATTTATCATGGCAATTTTGAATACTGTGACTGATAGGAACGAATGAGCTTCTATATTTTTGTGGTTGGATTCTGGATATTTGTTCTCTCTCTGTTGTGTAATATTCCCTTAAGGACTTGAGGTGCCATGTGTTGTATTTTTCCATTTGCTCTTTTTGCTATTTTTTTCTGTCCTAAATGTGTAGAACATCCACAGTTCCAGCAGATGGCACTGTGGGTTTTCTTTTTCGTCTTTTCATTGTCTTGCTGTTTCAGTTTGTAATATGATTTTGTATGTTGGGTAATAAATGGCTTACAGTTGTTGAGTCAAGGGGAGCAATCCTAATCACTGGTGAAACTGTTGTGCAGGGCCACTCATGCCTGTGGTGCTGCTAATGACCCTCTTATCTGGGTTTCCAGACCCATGTCTCCACAGTCTGCAGACTAGGTTTTTCAATGCTATTTCATGGGATCAGCCTGAGTGCCATGGTGGTAGGATCTATGTTATCTAAAGCAATGTGCAATTCAATCATATGAAAAACAAAAGCATTCTACACAGAAATGAAACATATTTAGAACTGCAAAAGACACTGAATAGTGAAAATAATTCTGAAGATGAAAGACACAAAAGTGGAGCTATCCTGCCTCCTAAATTCAAACTATACCACAAAGTTATAGTTATAAAGCATCATGGTATTCCATTTTGATGTTTTTTTTAATCTGAAAACATTTTAGCTTGTTGTAGACATTCATATTTTAAACTTCTGTTTCTTGTCCTTTAGGCATCATTTTCAAAAAATCATTGTCAAGATGCGTATCAAATAATTTTATTTATATGTCTTAGTCTAGCAAATTAAGTATATCAGGTATTAGATTTAATCTTTAATTGGAATAGACACACAGATTAGTGGAACAGATTGAGAATCCAAGAGTAAATTCACAATATATGGACAACTAATTTATAAAAAAAGAACCAAGTATATATACAATGAACCATGGAAAATATTGTCAATAAATGGTAATGGGATGTCAAAATGTCAATCAATTCTATTATCAAAGAGATAAGAAACAAGCTTTTGAGAGACACAAAGAAAAGATGGCTTTGAAAAAGTTTCATCTGAGACTGAATACGAAAGAAATGGTAATTGTGAACAAACTTGTCAGAAGTAAGGAAATTGAAGCAGTAATCAAAATCCTCCCCCAAGTTGGTTTTACAAGTAAGTTCCACCAAATGTCAAAACAAACTAACATCTATCCTTCTAAAACACTTACAAAAAAAATTGAAAAAGGAAAAATTCCAAACAATTTCTGATGCCAACATTACTCTAATATCAAAAGCAAACAAACACAATAGCAACAACAAATTACAGACCAATACCTAATGAGCACAGATGTAAAAATCTTCAATAAAATCTTAGCAAACTGGGCCTCCCCTGGTGGCGGAGCATTTGAGCGCTGGACTGCGAAGCTAAGCTCAGCCTCTGTTGCGCAGGTTCGATCCCAGGCCACCAGGTGAGGGTCCCACATGGCGCGCAGACCTCTTCTGCTGCCCGCTGTCCCCTCAGCAGTGTACTTCGGTCCTTCTGCCTGTTCTGCTCCCCACTCTGGCTCTGGTGAATTCTCTCACCCTTCTGTGCTTCTGACTGTACCCAGTGCTTGTATAAATAAATAAATAAATCTTTTTAAAAAAATCTTAGCAAACTGAACCCAACAATGCTTTAAAAGGATCAAACACCATGACCAAGTAGTATTCATATCAGGGACACAAGGGTGAGTCAACATTTGAAAATCAATCAATGTAATTCACCACATCAACAAAGGTGAAAACCATGTTATCATATCAATAGATGCTAATGAAGCATTTGATAAGATTCAACATTCACTTGTGATGAAGACCCTCAAAAAGCTGGTGATAAATGAACATACTTTAACATAACAAAAGCCATATATGACAAACCTATAGCTAATGTCATTCTCAATAGTGAACACCTGAAAGCTTTTCCACTAAGATCTGGTACAAGAAAAAGATGTCCACTCTTACCTCTATCATTTGAAACAGTATTAGAAGTCTTGGCAGAGCAGTTAGATGTGCAAAAGATATATATGGACTCCAAATTGGCAAAGAAGAAAAACTATCATTCTTTTCAGATGACATGTTATGCATAGGGGACCTCAAGACCCCACAGAAAAAGTAATTGGAGGGCCTCCCCTGGTGGCGCAGCGGTTGAGCACTGGGCTGCGAAGCTGCCCGCAGCCTCTGCAGCGCCGGTTCGATCCCTGGCCGGTTCGATCCCTGGCCACCGGCGAGTGTCCCACATGGCATGCAGACCTCTCCTGCCGCCCGCTGCTCCCCTCAGCAGTGTACTTCGGTCCTTCTGCCTGCTCTGCTCCCCGCTCTGGCTCTGGTGAATTCTCTCACATCCCCCCCCACCCCCGCTTCTGACTGTACCCAGTGCTTGTATAAATAAACAAACAAACAAACAAATAAATCTTTAAAAAAAATGGATAAAAGACTCCGAGGTAAGACCTGAAACCATAAAATACATAGAACAGGCAAAACACTTCATGACATAAGCTTCAATGATGTCTTTAGAGATTCATCTCCACCAGCAAGGTAAATAAAAAAGAACATAGACAACTGTAATTACATTAAACTAAAAAATTCTACACAGCAAAATAAACCATAACTAAAGCAAGACACAACTGAATGGGATAAAATATTTGCGTACCATCCATTTGACAAGGGACATATATCAAGATCTACAAAGAACCCATACAACTCAAAAGAAAACATATAACCCAATAGAAAAATGGGCAGAAAATACAAAATATACTTCTTCAAAGGAGACCTATATACAAGAAATAGGTGCATGAAAACATGCACCCTTGTGTCCCTGGTATGAATACTACTTGGTCATGGTATTTGATCCTTTTAATGCATTGTTGGGTCCAGTTTGCTAAGATTTTATTGAAGATTTTTGCATCTGTGCTCATCACTACTTATTATCATGGAAATGTAAATTAAGACCACAATGAGATACTGCTTGACCTTAGTGAGAATGACCCATATCTATAAGACCAAAAACAATAAATGCTGGCAAGGATATGGAGAAAAAGTAAACTTCCTACTCTGTTGGTGGGAATGCAGACTGGCCCAGCCCTTTTGGAAGTAATATGGATGTGTCTCAGAAAGATCAAATATGGATCTTCTATGTGACACATTAATTCTACTGCTAGGCATTAACTCAAAAAAATTCAAAAATACTAGTTTGAAAAGAAACCTGCACTCCCATAGTTATTGTAGCACTATATACAATAGGCAATCTATGGAAACAACCTTAGTGCCCCAGAACAGATGAGTGAATCAAGGAGATGTGTATATATATACACAATGGAATGCTACTCAGCAATTAAAAAGATAAATTCATGCTATATGGATGGGACTGGAATGGATTATGTAAGTTAAGTAAGTCAGAAAGAAAAAGATAAATATTGGATGGTTTCACTCATACGTGGAATATAGAGAAATTGAACAAGGGTCAAAAGAAAAGACGAAACTTGCAAACTGACCATAAATCTGAGGCTTACACAGGTGAAGGGGAGGGAGAGGGTTCAAAAGAGGGGAGGGAAGAGAACAAGAGATATGGTGATCGGGTGATGGTTCATGGGTGCTATAGTGGTGGGACTACACCTGAAGGAGCAACAACGATGTAAGAGAGAGAGAGAGAGAATAGGTAAATAAAAAATTGGTCCTTCCTTCGTATAATTTTGAAAGTTTTTAATCATTAAAATAATAATAAGTAAATAAAATTGACCCTTGAAAGCTGACCATAGATCTGTGGCATGGAGGGAGGGGTTGGGTAACAGTTAGGGGAGGGGTGAGGACAAAGAGGGAAGGGAGGACAATGCACTATGGTGGTGAACTATGGATAATCTGGTAGTGTTTTCACTATGGTGTTGATAGCTAACTAAGGTGGGGGAAATCTTCCAAATTCCCAACAATAATGTAAGCCAATGGTACCTCATTTAAATAATTAACTGATTAATTAATGACAATAAATAAGTGGTGAGGAAAAATTAAAAGAAGGAAATTTTTTCCTGGAAGCACTGCCGTGGTTATGGGAACAAGTGCCATATTCCCCACCCACACTTCCATAACCCCTGATATCTCAGATGCCTTGCATTACAATTTCCAACATGCCATGAAATGAATTTCCTGAATGGGTCTTCTGGGAAAGTGGAAGGAGCAAGGAGACCACTGAGTTGGCACAGGAGGAAAATTGGATATCACACAGGTTAATGTGGCTTTTGATTTTCCTTTTATTTGAGAAATCTACAAATGTACACTACTCACTGTTCAACTGATACTGGTAGGAAGGACAGTGTTGCCCTGTGGACTAGCAGCTTCTGTGGTTCATAAGGATTCAGGAATATGAGCACAGACATCTGAGATTGAGCCTGAACCCACATTTTTAAACTGACCTCAATGCTGATCTTTGTGGCATTTTCCCACCCTAATGCACTCTCTCTCTCTCTTCCTCTCCCCACATGCCCTCTGTAAATAAACTCCTTTTCATTTCTGTTTGGGGGTCCTATCCTTTCCTTCTTTCAGCGCACAGGTGAGCATTCACAAAGTGAGCACTGTGGGACTCGCTGCTTGCAGAACAACACGTCTTACTGATTTGAAAATTTTTCTTTCTGTGTGGTAGCTGTTTATAAATTGTATGGCCTCTGAAATCCTGGAAAAAACATGAAATCATTTGTAGGATGCTGTACATATGCACTTTCTGGAAAGAGCACACTGCTTTTATCATGTTGTAGTAGTACATGACTCAATAAAGATTAATGATTACAGTTAAAAATCTCAAAGTATGCACTCACAAGACATTTTCCCCCCAATTTTTTTGAGTTTTAAAGCACTTTATTTACCTTCTACTAAGTGTTTTCCCCAACATCTGTCAGAACATGTAACATGATGAATATAGTCATGAGCTCTATGTTTGAAACTTTGTCAACTATGCCAATATGCTGGGAAGGAGAATCAATTAGTATGAGGGAGATGAGCAGAGGAAAGAAACATCTAAAATTCTAATTTTGGTTTTGAAGCTCACTGTAGCAATTCACTAAACTTATTTATGTTCCTCATTTACCTCCTCCAAAAATGCTGTCAGTGAAATGTAAGTTATAAGCCCTACCTGTGTGATCCATGGAGCTGTTTTCAGGATCCAGCCAACAAAATTGTATGGAAAGTTTCAGGCTTGGAAGTCTCCCATTCCTGGGTTTGAATCCCAATTTAGCAATTCTCTACTTGATTATTCTTGGACAAATTGCCTGAACATTCACTTTCTAATCTGTAGATAAAGCTTGGAGGGTTTTGAGGAACAAATTATCATATCATAGTGTGACATTTTTCTTTTATTCACTAAGATGCTATTGGAGTCACTTGATCCAGGGAGTAATATCAGCAAAGTTTTACTTGGGAAAGTTTCTAGCAGTAGTGCAGATGTATGTATGGTAAGGAGTAGTTTTATTTTCATTTGTTTTTCTCCTGATTAGTCTAACATGTAGATTTTATTGGTAAATTTCCCGATTCCTATCATATACTTTGCTTTTATAGGAAAAAAGAAAATTTCATACAAACACTTTTGTTTCATAGTACAATCAATTCTAATCAAACACATATGCAGATAAAATCATACCTCAACAACTATGAGGAAACCAGATTTTTATTATTAATGTGGGATTTCACTTATCTTAAGTACTGTACTAGAAATCACATTCCCAGACCTCAAGCACTGGTATGAAACAGATCATATGCCCTGTCCCTCCGCAACCACCTTATCTGTAACCAATATGTATCATGCCAAGAAACTGAGCAGTAAATTAGGAAGTAAAATCAAGCACTCTGAAGAAAAAAAGTAAATTGTTTAAACAAATTTTCATTCGTTTTCATAAAGGTACAATGTTATTTGATTTATTCATTCTTTTATATCCTTGATTAGCTCTCCTCTTTGATCCTAGGTCATGGATCTGAGTGATATTTAGTTGGGGGATGGGCACATTTATGTGATCTTGTTCCACTTTAATGAGTGGTTTGGGAGTTAAAGTTAGTTTTTCTAGTGGGGTGTTTGGAATGTTGGAAATGGAAAAGGATAGTTTAATTCAAAGAGTTTGCTATATGAAGACAATTAAGCAAGGAAGGGCTATGTTTCCATTCCTTGTTGCTGTCGGTGGTTTTAATTATTCCTTGTTTGTGTGTATTCCTGTTTTTTATTTACTCTTAAGCTTCTTTCAACAAGAATTTTCAGAATTATATGATAAAAGGCATCTACAACTAGAGCTGTTAAAGGAAGGTTAAAAAGCCATATAAAAATTTCAATTGACTGAGATGGAATTATTCTAGATATAGAAGCTAATATACTTTTGGGTTTCCTGGATATGAAGACAAAAGAGAAAATATGATAGTTATACAGTGACCAATGCTTAATAAATGAAAGCATAAAATTCTTTTAAGAAATAAATCATAAGCCGCAAGCAGTCAAGAACAATAACTATCTTGTGATTAGTATGGGCCTAGTATATACTAGGTGTTTAATAAATATTTTTGGGTGACTGAATGTTGTAATGACTTTGACAGTAGGGACTATGAACTTACTTTGTATCCTCAGCACTTATCAATGAGTCATATAATAGATACACAATGTCAGTCTGTGGAATGGAGGCATAAAAGAAAAGTTTTCCTGACACTAATCTGTAAGAAAAATATTCTTAGTGTATATGTACATGAGGGACAGGAAAAACCAATGAAGATTCAAGTCTTAGTTTTATGGGATATATTGCTGTTTTCCATTGAGCCTTTCTCATGTTTTCCTTCACTAAAAGTCAAGAACATTATTATAAATCATAATAGATATCAATTTGATCCTCACAATCACCTTGCAAATTCCATTTTACAGGTGAGGAAAATAGAGTCCAGAGAGTTCAAGTTTTTCACAGCTACAAAGCTTATTCTGTGGCAGCACTAAGATTAAGATTTAAATGTATCTGGTTCCAGAAAGTATATCCTCAATTTGAGCCTGGAGGGTAGGTACTCTGACAAAAGTCTTTTATTTGATGAGCAAGAAGTAAATATGATTAAAAGCTTCCTCTTCATTCTTGGCTTCTAGAATTTCTATCCACCTTAATGTTGACACAGAGGCAACTCCAGAATTGCTTGCAAGTTGGGTTCCATTCTCCTTAGAAAATGTTTTTGGGTCACTTAACTACATTTTACCCTTAAAATTCAGTTGTGATTTTGACAGTTTCCCTAGAAGTCTTCTTGAAGAGCAGTTAAGAGAAGTAAATAAGTAGGAGAGAGAACATCTCAAAGTACGAAGTCATAGTGCTTCATTTTTTCTACAACTTAGCTTCAGCTAAACTCTGGGAATGGTGTTAATCAAAGTAATTAAAGACCTAAACACCACAATCCAAGGAAATCTGAAGCATATTCAGCTTCTCTGACATGCCCTGGGAAACAGCTCCTAACACTGTGCAAAGTTAATCATTAAAAAAAGATTCTTAACAATTTCCTAGTCTATACATGTCATTTTGCCCATAATGAAACTTGGATCTAAAGAGTGGAAGGGAATTGGTCAAGGTCATAGAGCTATTTAAGAGCAAGGTGGAATTTTTTTAAAAGATTTATTTATTTATGCATACAAGAATGGGGGTACAGGCCAGAGGTTTGGGGGGTGAGGGAACTCACCAGAGACAGAGGGGAACAGAACAGGCAGATCTACCAAAATATACTGCTGAGAGGAGCAGTGGGAGAGTCAGGAGAGGTCTGCTGTGCCATGTGGGTCACCTCCTTGTCCGGGGATTAAACTCGCACTGCAGTGGCTGCGGCCAGCTTCATAGGTTGGGTCTTAACCCCTTGCACCACCAGGGAGGCCCCCATAACCCAATTTTTTAATACAAAGTCTACATAATGCTTATAGAGCTACCATGTTTGGGGTGGTGCTAATGTATCTTTGATTGTTATAATAATTTTATGAGGCAGATATTATTATTAATTTTCATTTTATAAATTAAGAAGATATAATCCAGAAAAGTTAAGTAATTTGACAAAAATCATGTAATTAAGTGAAAAAATTAAGTTCTCAACTGTAATCTGTCTAATTCCAAGGCAAGTGCTCTCCTACTGCGCCTCTGATCTGGTGGTGAATTAGCCAGTGCAACTGCTCAGCTAATGGTATTTTTTCAAGACAAGTGGATTGTTCTTACTGGCAGTTCTATCCAGAGGGGAAATTATTGTTCCTTTCTAAAACCCAACAGAGACATCCTTTATGAATAGTATTTCCTTTCATCGGATCAGTAAAACTCCTTTCCCACAGGCCATTGCGTAGGCCTTGAGAATGCTTCTGCTAGTGTGAATTTTCTTAGCACAGAGACATTCCTTGCAGAAGGACATGATGCATGGGAGAACAATGGTAATGAATTGCATAAACTGTCGACAATTTATGATATGAATTCCACCGGTTAAAGATAACATTTTCAAGAGATTCTTGAGCTCTTGAAATTATATTATTTGTAGAGAAAAAGTCAGAAGATAAGAGGGGAATAGAGGAACTTTTAGTGCCTTTTTGTTCATAGTTCTCTGCTCTGTTGCTGTGATTCTATGTAATTAAGCCTCCTTTGACCACTCAAAGAGAAGGGACATGTTTCCAGAATTGAAAAGATATAGACTCTTGATTCTCATGAAGCACACAGTTGCAGCTAATTTTTTTTGTTTGTTTTCCTTAAGGCAAACAGTGAACATGAGGCAAACATGAACTAGTTTCACAAAGGGCGGTATTTCATGAACAGACTGGAGAGAATGAAGTTGCCTGTAAGAAGTATTGCTTTCTATAAGGTGTGGTACATTTATAATGGCCTTCATGCATGGCTCAAAAAGCCACCTAGAAAGAAAAGTATAATTAGCTTGTTTTTAGAGGCCTTACCCTCATTATCCTCTCTATTCTTCCCCTTCTACAACCCCAGATGTTTAACATTTAGAAGAAATCTCTATCTCCCTTCATTTCACTAATATTTTTTTAAAATAAATTTTATTTTTATATTTCCCATACAATTGCAGCACCCTTATTTTGACCCCAATTCCTCCCCTCCCCACCCCACACCCTCCATAGAGTGTCTCTGGTTCACAGTTTTTGTTGATTTTGATTTTTACTTTCTTATAGTTATTCATTTTCCTGGTCCCTTATTTAAGTTTTCAAGATTCCTGCTATGAGTGAGACCATCCGGTATTTTTGTTTTTCTTTCTGGCTTATTTCACTGAGCATGATCCCTTCCAGCGCCATCCATGTTGCTGCAAATTGCATGTGTTTATCTTTTTTGAATGCTGAGTAATAATCCATGGTGTATATGTACCACATCTTCTTGATCCAGTCATCTATGTTTGGACATTTGGGTTGTTTCCATAGCTACCTATTGTAAACAGTGCTGCTGTAAACATAGGGGTGCAGGTGCCCTTTTGAATTAACGTTTTTGTGGCCTTTGGGTAAATACCTAGGAGTGGAATTGCTGGATCATATGGAAGCTCTATGCTTAGTAGGTCAAGAAATCTCCACGCAGCACTCCATAGTGGTTGCACCAGTTTGCACTCCCACCAAAAGTGCAGGAGAGTTCCTTTTTCTGCACATCCTCTCCAATATTTGTTGTTGCTAGTTTTTTTAATATGTGCCATTCTCACTGGTGTAAGATGGTATCTCATGGTAGTTTTGATTTGCATTTCCCTGATTACAAGTGATGTTGAACATTTTTCATATGCCTGTTGGCCATTTGCATTTCCTCTTTGGAGAAGTTTCTTTTTAGCTCTTCTGCCCATTTTTTGACTGGATTATTTTCTTTGTTTGTGTTGAGTCTCATCAGCTCTTTGCAGATTTTTGTGATCAGTCCTTTATCATTAGTGTTGTGTGCAAAAATGTTCTCCCAGTCAGTGGGGTTTCTCTTTGTTTTTGTTGTTGTCCCTTTTGCTGTGCAGAAGCTCTTTAATTTGATGTAGTCCCAGCTGTTTATCTTTGCCTTTGTTATCACTGCTTTGGGTGATGTGTCTGTAAAGATGTCTTTGATGTGCATATCATGTAGTGTTTTGCCTATGTTTCCTTCTATGTATTTTATGGTTTCAGGTCTTATGTCTCATTGCACTAGTATTTTTAACTACTTGCTGAGATAGCATTCCATTCTTGAGCTCCAGGAGCACACTGTCATTTCTTTGAGATGTTTCCCTGTCAACTCCAAGGTCAAAGGGAGGCAAAATTCATATTTCCTGGACCTTATTGTATAATCAGACTATAGTAGATGCATGGTTAAAGTATGTCACTCACAGACTTAATGGTCGGCTTGCTTCTAAGCACTGCTGAAACCTTTCTGAGCCCTAAGATGAAAGCAGGGAATCTGTCACAGAAAAGGTAACCATGACTCTTCCCAGAGTTGGGGTAGAAGAAGTATTGAGTATGGGTTAAAATATACTCACAAAAACTAGCAGAGTCTTCACGAACTTCCAGGAGACCCCACCAGTGCTTACCTAGACTGTTAGAGGATTTACAATCTCTCATGGGATCCCACCAGCACCCACTCAGACCTACAGAGGCCTTGTGATCTCTCATGAGATCCCCCTAGCACTCACAATGACTGGCAAGACTCTGAACCTATTGTCAAGAAGTAAGCCAGACTGGCCAGTGTCCTCATGATCTCCCTAAGACCCTGCGAGCTACTCACCCAGATAGCCAGGATCACAACTGTGCTGCACACACAGACTTGTGGGGGGTGGGGAGGGGAGGAGTCCTGTCAGAGGCCATGCCCTCCAGCCCCATCTGCCCCAGGCAGGACCACAACAGTGATGCACACACAGATCTGTTCTGAGAATGGCCGCAGCAACTGTACCCAACACCTGGTAAATGCCCAGAACAGTAGGAGAGGAGAGGAAGACCCACACCCAACAGAAGCCCCAGCTACAGCAGTCAAACCCCAAAGCAAACAATGAGGAGGAAGAAAAACACAAATGGCCAAGCAAATCCTCAGGGGACCAATACACCACAGAGAGAAAACCAATCTCCAGAATAGAAGAATACAGATATGAAAGAGCATTTATTCATAGCAAATAAAGAATTCAAGGTTGCCATAATCAAGAAAATCAAAGAATTATAGCAATACAAAGAAAACTCAGTAAAACAGATAAGAGATATAACACTCAGAAAAGGAAAAGGAAGTTATGAGAAATACAAGGTAAAGATTGAATCTTTAAATAGGAAAATAACAAAACTGCAGGATAAAAAGATCAATGGAGGAGGTAAAAAAAAAAATTCCTTAAAAAATCATGAAAATAGACCAAACAGAAGAATGACTCAGTTATCTCAAAGATTCATAGATGAAAAGAACCAAGATAGAAAAAGAAAGAGAAATACAAGGAAAAAAGAATTAAAGAACACTTAAAGAATTATCTGACCTCATGAGGAAAGGAAATATAAGGGTCATAGGAATTCCAGAAGAGAGAAGGCAGCTGAAAAACTAAGGAAATTATTGAAGAAAACTTCCCAAACTTGAAGAAGGAAATGAACATAGAAATACAGGAAACTAAAAGGACACTAAAATATCTAAACAAAAAGAAATCTTCAATAAGACACATAGTAGTAGAGCTCCTGAGAATCCAAGACAAAGAAATCAAAAAGAAGATGACAAAGGGGAAGAAACAAATAACCTATAAAAGAATGCCAATTAGGTTAATATTGGGCTTCTCTGAAGACCACACTGCAGGCAAGAAGAGAATGAAATGAGATATTCAAAATACTCCAAGAAAAAAATACCAGCCAAGAATACTTTACCCTGCAAAGTCCCCCTTACTATATGAGGGAGAAATAAAGACATTCTCAGATGAACAAAATCTTTGGGAATTTGCAACCACTAGACCCCACTTCCAAGAAATATTAAAAGGAGCTTCATGGACCTTACTGTAAACCAAAGAGAGAAATGAACACAAGGAACCAAACAAGGAATTGAATAAAAACACAATATGTGAATAAAGGGCCTCCCTTGTGGTGCGAGGGGTTAAGACACAGCCTATGAGGTGGTCCGCGGCCACTGTAGCACGAGTTCTATCCCCAGCTGGGGAACTGCCCACATAGCGTAGCAGACCTCTCCTGTCTCGTCCACTGTTCCCCTCAGCAGTGTATTTCGGTTGATCTGCCTGTTCTGTTTCCCACTCTGTCTCTGGTAAGTCCTCTCACCCCCCACACCTCTGGCTTGTACCCCAGTTCTTGTGTGCATAAATAAATAAATCTTTAAAAAATGTGAATAAAAAGACAGTAACAGATTTCCACATATCAATAATCACTCTAAACATCAAAGGGTGCCTCCCTGGTGGTACAATAGGCTGTGTCAGCACTATGAAGCTATAGCCAGCCACTGCAGCCTGTGTTGTTCATGACCAATCCCTGGCTAGGGAGCTAACCCACATGGCACAGCAGACCTCGCCTGTCTTGCCAGCTGCTCCCCTCAGCAGTATCTCAGTCAATTTGCCTGTTCTGTTCCCCACTCTGTCTCTGGTGAATCCTCTCACCTCTCCACACATCTGGCCTGTACCCCACTTCTTGTATGCATAAATAAGTAAATCTTTATAAAAATAAACATCAAAGGACTGAACTCACCATTTAAAAAAAAAGAGTATCATGATGTATGAAACAGAATCCATCCCTTTCCTGCCCCCAAGAAATTCACCTAAGTTGTAAAGAAAAAAATAGACTGAAAATTAAAGTTTGGAAAACAATTCTACAAGCAAATTGCACTTAAAGAAAGGCAGGGCCAGCCATACTTATCTTAATAAATTATGGCTTTTTTCTTTTTTAAAAAAATTATTTATTTTTATACAAGAGCTGGGGTACAGGCCGGAGGCATGGTAGGGTGAGAGGATTCACCAGAGACAGAGGGGGGAGCAGAACAGGCAGATGGACCAAAATACACTGCTGAGGGGAATAGTGGGCAAGACAGGAGAGGTCTGCCGCACCATGTGTTTTTCCCCCGGCTGGCCGGGAATCAAACCCATGCTGCAAAGGCTGTGGACAGTTTTACAGCACTGCGCTCAACCTGTTGTGCCACTGAGGAGGCCTGATAAAATAATTTTCCAGAAAAATAAAAAGTGACAAGAGACAGAAATGGACACTTTATAATCATTAAGAGTGTCCGGAGCCGCCTGGAGCATGCGCCATGTTGCACATGTGCTCGATGAATTAGGTTTCGATTTACTGTTTCGCCTTCGGAGAAACCCCTGCGTTCTCCTGTAAATCACGCGAGACTGAGAGGCACGATGGGAGGAGCGACCAGGGTATAAGAAGGGAACCGCGAGAGAGAAAGGGAGGACTGCGAGGAAACTGTAAGGAGATACGGCAAGGGTTACTGCGAGAGGAGCAGAGAGAAGGCCAGGGAAGTAAGAAAGTCAGGATAAAGGAAAGACATGTAAATATAGTAAAAGGATAAGGGAAAAATAAAGAAGCAAACGCTAGCGTCAAGTCGTCAAGCCCCTCATTTCAATCCTCAGCCCTTCTCTTCCCGTGCCTCTGAACCCCGCGGGTCGGGACAGGTGGCGCCCAGCGCGGGGCACGAAGAAGAACGAAGGAACCGCTGAAGGACCAGCTGTGGTGAGCCGGCAAGTAAAGTAAAGTAAAGTAAGGTAGCTGGGATTCATGGGCAATTCAATGTCCAAGGGGCAGTTAGTTATTTCCCTGGAAGCTCTCCTAAAAGAGTTTGGGGTTCCTCTCAGTAGAAAAATTCTTAAAGGATTTGTAGAGACCCTTAGTATTACTAGTAAATGGTTTCTGAAGCAGGATCAGGTCGATAGTGACAATTGGAATAAGGTGAAAGGAGATATTGTCTTGCATCAGCAATTACATGGCCTTGAGTCTCTTCCTGGCACTACTTTGACGGTCTGGAGAGTGGTTGGAGATGCTCTTCATGCCGGTGGCACTGCTGCCACTCAGTTAGCCACTGAGGCCGTCAGGACAGCGAGACAAATGGAGGAAGAAGATAGAAGTTCCATTAAGAGTTCTACCTCGGTAAGTCCCCCTTCCTCTACTCAAAAAATAACAACAGCCCCTTCTCCAGATGATTCTACTGATGAGTCGGGAGGAGACGAGGAACAGGATGAGAAAGGCCTCGGTTGTTATAAGCCAAGGAAGCGTAAAAGGAGATGGAAAACACCTGGGGAGCCACCTCCTAGAACACTCGACAGGGTTGATCTTCCGTTAATGGAAAGACTGTGCTCTATGATGGAAAGAGTTCTGGCTTCCCAGGCCCCTAATTATGTTTATCCAGTCGTGGAAGGGACAGATCCTCAAGGGGTGCGTACTAGAGTACATGTCTCCACATCTTTTAAAGATTTGAAGGCTTTGAAGGAGGCAGTTACTCAGTATGGCCTCCAGAGCGCTTTTACGCATACCTTATTGGATATCTGGATCGGCATGAATCCGACTCCTAATGATTGGAAGGCCCTAGTCAGAGCGGTGACTTCCCCAGGGGATTATTTGGTATGGAAAGGTATATTTTTAGAGAACTGCATTTATACAGCTAAACTCAATGCTGATGCTGTATTTCCAGTTAGAAACAAGGATATGTTAGCAGGAGAAGGGCAATATGATAGTAATGACCAACAAAAGGATAACGATCCGGCTGTATTTGCCCAAGTTGCAGCAGCTGGACGGTCAGCCTGGAAGGCAATAGGCGATAGAGGAGGAGCCGACATTCAATTAACAAAGGTCATTCAAGGGTCGACAGAACCTTATGCGGAGTTCCTAGCAAGATTGATGACTGCAGCTGGCAGAATTCTAGGTAACACTGATGCCTCCCTACCGATAGTTAAACAGCTTGCATTTGAAAATGCCAATAAATGGTGTCAGGAAGCTATTAGACCCTGGAAAGCTAGGGCTAGTTTGGATGATTATGTCAGACTTTGTAAAGATATTTGTGAAGCGCAAGTTACCGGTGCGGTGATCGCTCAGGCCTTGCATGGTCCAGTAACTGGACCCCGAAACCGTGTCTGTTTCCCTTGTGGTCAGCAAGGGCATATAAAGGCCTCCTGCCCGTTTTGGGGGCGGAGCGGGGGTGCTACGGCACCACGAATTGCTAACCCTCAAAAGAAACCAGGCGTTTGTCCACGGTGCCAAAAGGGCAGTCATTGGGCAAACGAGTGTAGGTCTAAGATAGATTATCAGGGAAATCCGCTGGCCCCCCGTATGGGAGGTCAGCCGGGAAACGTGTGGGGGAGGGCGCAGCCCCGGCGACCCTCTCCGCCAATTATAGGGGCAGTCCAGAGCAATCCCCAAGTAAGGCAAAGTTTTTCTCTGGCCTCTTCCGCACCTCTCCAGGAAGTGGCGGATTCGATTTGAGTGTCTCCGCATATACTGTTCTTACTGCTAACATGGGAGTGCAATGTTTACCTACGGGCCAGTATGGTCCTCTCCCCGATGGAATTGTGGGGCTAATAATTGGCCGCAGCTCCAGTGCCCTTAAAGGCCTGCAGGTCATCCCAGGCCTCGTTGATACTGATTACACTGGAGAAATTAAGATTCTTGCGTCTGTTGCTCGTGGAGTTATCTCTATATCCCCTGGTGACAGAATAGCTCAAATTATACCATTACCAAGATTAGCCAGTGACGGAAAAGTCCACCGTGTAACTCGTGGTGCTGAAGGTTTTGGCTCTTCAGGTAACCCTGTTGTGAATTTGGCTCTGACATTAGATAAGAGGCCTCGAATTGAATTGATAATTAATGGCAGAACATTTAAGGGCCTTTTGGATACTGGGGCAGACACTTCCATTATATCCAAGGAGCACTGGCCTTCACAGTGGCCTGTGGCTACCGCTTACACCTCCTTGCAGGGTCTGGGAATATCCCAAAATCCTTCCAGGAGTACTACTGTGCTCCGCTGGAGAGACAATGAGGGCCATAGTGGGCAATTTCAACCTTATGTCCTCCCCGGAATCCCCATGAACCTCTGGGGACGAGATGTTCTGGTGGAGATGGGAGCTTCATTAGTCACGGATAGTCCAGCTGGCCAAATGATGGTTAATCAGGGTTACATGCCTGGACAAGGTTTGGGTAAACAACAGCAAGGGCCTCCCTCTTTTAATCTACGGGAAGTGACAAGGGAAGCAGGGGATAAACGAGGGCTCGGTTACCCTTTTTTCTGGGGGCCGCTGTGATTAGGCCTCCACCCATGCCCATTCCTATCACCTGGAAATCTGACACACCTGTGTGGGTACCACAGTGGCCCCTGTCGAAAGAGAAGTTAGAGGCCGCAAGAATGTTAGTAGAAGAACAGCTACAGGCCGGACACATAGTCCCGTCTACTTCCCCCTGGAATACTCCCATCTTTGTTATCAAAAAGAAGTCTGGAAAATGGAGACTATTACAGGACCTTAGGGCAGTGAATGCAACTATGGAGATTATGGGACCAGTGCAACCTGGTATTCCCTCTCCAAGTGCCATTCCGCGAGATCATTATATCTTGATCCTAGATCTTAAGGATTGTTTTTTCACTATTCCATTACATGATCAAGATTCCAAACGCTTTGCATTTTCTATTCCGGCCATTAATGCTGCTGCCCCACATGATAGATATCAATGGGTGTGCCTTCCTCAGGGTATGGCAAACAGTCCCACCATCTGTCAAATTTATGTCTCCAGAGCTATTGCTCCTGTTAGAGTCAAACATTCGCAAGTGCATGTATATCATTATATGGATGATTTGTTACTGGCAGCTCCCACGTCTGACCTGCTGTATGCCTGCTTCTAGGACCTGGAGAATCATTTACTGATGTCAGGTCTAAAGATCGCTCCTGAGAAGTTACAAATGGCTGAGCCTTTTCAATATTTAGGATACCATTTGAGTAAAGGCAGTTATGCTCCAGCAGTACCAAAATTGGCAGTAGCTCACCTTCGCACCTTGCACGATTTCCAACGCCTATGCGGCGATCTAGCATGGATACGTTCTTCACTCTCTATTACATCGGGAGAGCTGAAGCCTCTTTTTGACATGCTGAAAGGAGAAGTAGACCCTGCTTCTCCTAGAGTCATTACGAAGGAAGCTCGTGAAGCGATTACCAGAGTCGAAAAGGCTCTAGCCCAGGTGACCTTAAATAGATTGTCTGTCTCTCGCCCTTTTGATGTCTTGGTATTTTGTAGTAACCTTACTCCCACAGCACTTATATGGCAAGATGGTCCCGTTTATTGGATCCATCTTAACATCTGTCCAAAACGAGTCTTAGAGCCTTATTTTCATTCGGTTGCTAGAATTGTACAAGCGGCTCTGGACTCTAGCCTACATCTTTCAGGTACTCACCCACGAGCAGTGATTCTCCCCTATAACAAAGAACAAATTCAGTGGTTAATACGCCATGATGAAACGTGGAGTATCCTTTATTTTACCACTTCAGTACTATAAATCAGAGACATTCTGCAGGGGAAGGGCAGGAAGAGGGATTAAAACAGGGGAAGGAAGACCACAAGGGACCAAGGTGATGGTTCATAGGTGATGTGGTGGCGGGGTATTTATGGGGACTACACCTGAGGAGAAAAATCAAATACTGTGAAAATATGAATAAAAATGTTAAAAAATAAAAATTAATAAAGGGAAAAACAAAAGCTGATTCTTTGAAAAAATAAACAAAATAGACAACCCTTTAGCTAGGCTCACAAAGCAAAGACAGAGAAAACTCAAATAAATAGGATCATAAATGAAAGAGGAGAAATTACAGCAGACACAGTAGATATTCAGGGGATAGTAAGGGACTACTGTGCACATTTATATGCAAACAACTTCAACAATCTAGATGAAATGGGCAAATTCTTAGAAGCTGAATAAGGAAAAAATAGAAAATTTGAACAAATTACAAGCAAGAAAATTGAAACAGCACTCAAAACTCTTCCAAAAAAAAAAAAAAAAAACCAAAGGGCCTCCCCGGTGGTGCAGCGGTTGAGCACGGCGCTGTGAAGCTGTCCGCAGCCTCAGCAGTGCCGGTTCAATCCCGGCCTGCTGGCGAGGGTCCCACATGGCATGCAGACCTCTCCTGCTGCCCGCTGCTCCCCTCAGTAGTGTATTTTTGTCAGTCTGCCTGTTCTGCTCCCCGCTTTGGCTCTGGTGAATTCTCTCACCCTCCCGCGCTTCTGACTGTACCCAGTGCTTGTATAAATAAATAAATAAACCTTTAAAAACAAACAAAAAAAAAATCAGGGCCATATGGTTTTAAAAGTGAGTTCTATCAATCTTTCAAAATAAACTAATACATGTCTTGCTCAAACTATTTCGAAAAATTGAGAAATAAGGAATATTTCCAAATGCATTTTATGAGGCCAACATCACACTAACCGAACAAAGAAAATACAAAAAAAGAAAACTACTGAACAATCTCCATAATGAACATGGATGCTAAAATGCTGAGTAAAATTTTAGCAAGCCAAATCCAATAATGCATCAAAAGAATTATGTACCATGATCAAATGGGATTTATGCCAGGGACACAAGGATGGTTCAACATCTGAAAGTCAGCCAATGTAATTCACTACATCAGCAAAAAGAAAGATAAAAACCATATGATCATATCAATAGATGCCAAGAAAACATTTGATAAAAGTTCAACATCCATTTGTGAAGAAAGCCCTTGAAAAACTTGGGATAAGAGGAACATATCTCAATATAATAAAAGCCATATATGATAAACCAATAGCTAGAAACATTTTCAATAGAGAAAAACTGAAACCCTTTCTACTAAGATCTGGTACAATACTGTCCATACTCACCACCACTATTCAACATATTACTAGAAGTCCTAGCTGGAGCAATTAGGTAAGAGGAAGACAAAAGGAACCCAAATTGGGAAACAAGTAAAGCTATAATTTTTGCAGATGATATGATATAGAGAAAGAATCCTTTAAAAATTCACAGTAAAAATTATAAAATAATAAACCAGTTCAGCAGGATATAAAAATCAATACACAAAAAATCAGTTCCCTTTCTATATGCAAACAATTAGCCTCAAAGAAGAAGAAATTAAGAAAACCACCCAATTTACAATTGTGTCAAAACAATTAAATACCTAGGAATAAACTTTACAAAGTGCATGAAGGACCTATAAAAGGAAAATTATGAAGCACTATGTAGGGTAAGTGATTTTCAGGCTTTTCTGCCCTCCTGCATTAGGATTGCTCTGCCAGAAGGGGCACCTGCAGTTTGTTACATTGTTATAAGTTGTGTCTTTACTACTCTAGGCCATGGTTGCAGTATTGAGATAGCTGCCAAGAGAAGCAGAAGCAGAAGAAAAGGCAGGACAGAGAAGGGGAGAAAGGCCAGAGAAGCCCAGAGTGAAGACTTGCCAGGGGCTCGGAGGCCTACCAGCCTCCTGCCTCCCCCACCCCTGACACTCCTGCCTGCCGTGTACCCGGTTGCTGCACTACATGCAAAAGCTCAATAAAAGCCTGAGAAAGCCACCGAGGGCTCCAGGACTCTCCTTTACCCAGTCTGCAAAATCATAGAAAACCTGCTCTATGGCTATCCTGCCACTACACACTGTTAAAAGAAACAGAAAAGACAAGGAATTGGAAAGATAGTCCCTGCTCATGGATTGGAAGAATCAACATTATCAAACTGACCATGCTACCCAAAGCAATTTACAGCTCAATGCAATTCCAATAAAAGTCTCAATGGTGCTCTTTAAAGAAACAGAACAAATATTGCTGAAATTTGTATGGAATCACAAAACACCCCAAAAAGCCAAAGATCTCCTGACTGAAAAGGTAAACGATTACACTTCCAGACTTTAAACTATACTACAGAGACATCATAATTAATACAGCGTGCCACTGGAACAAAAACAGACACATAGACCAATGGAATAGAATTGAAAGTCCAAAACAAAACCACACATACGTGGTCAACTAATCTATGACAGAGAAGCAAAGTCTTTTCAGCAAAGGGAAGTCTCTTCAAGAAAGGAAATTCTCTTCAACAAACAGTGCTGGGAAAACTGGACTTCCACATGCAAAAGAATAAAAGTAGACTCTCTCACACCATGCACAAAAATCGACTCAAAATGTATAAAAGACTTGGATGTCAGATCTGAACCCATAAAATATTGTAAGGAAAATGAGTAAATCAAGCTATTTTTCACCTTACACAGGACAGCCTCTACCTTGAAATGTTACGTTTTCCACCATTAAACATCTAACAAACAACAGAAGAGCCTTGCATTTGCAACAATTAATAGTTGTGTGGCTATGGGCACTTAACAATATAAAGTAGACTAGGCAGGGGAGTTGCTGTTCTGCCTCTCTCAGTGTTGGAGTCTCTCTTGCTCTGTCTGTCTGCCTATTTATACGGTCCCCAATTTCAGCTATAAAGGCCTGCAAAGTCCACCGAAGCCTCCAAATTCTCTTTTTGTCTACAAAACTGACAATGAACCTATGCAGGATGGTTGCATGACAAATAGAAGAAAATATAAGCAAAACACTCCATGACAAAAATTCAGAAAAACCTTTGAGAAGTAAGCGAAACAAAGCAGAATATAAGCAGCTGGGAATATATCAAACTAAAAAGCTTCTGTACAACATAAGAAGCAATAACTCATTAAATATTCGCCCCCTTCTCCTCTCTCGTCTCCAGAAAAGTGTCGCAGTCTGACTAGTAAAAATAGACTGGGCCTTTCTAAAATGCACTGGATAATTTATACATACTGAAAATAATATATTTCTCTCTTTCTGTGTAAAAGTACTCCAAAGAGAGAGTTAAGTCACTGAGCTCACTCCATCCATCTATGTATTCCCCAGTTCATGTATAAAGTATCCCCAGTATGCTCTCTTTCAGGGATCAGGACCACCAACTTTCTCTCTACTACAGTGGATTGCTACCATTTGTCAGATCAAATATACAATTCTTAATCAAACATTCATAAAATCCTATAACTATCAGTGATCATACACATGAGTTTTTCCAGGACAGATCCAATTTCAAGTCTGCTATCGTATGTGCTAAGAAATCACTGAAAAGGTCTAGCAATTATAATATTTGTCCTTCAAATTATAATTCTTACATTTGACACTCGTACCCAAAAGTATAATAAAAGCAATTTGATCAGCTATGGAATCTGATAATTAATTCAGAAATTATAGTCACTATAACTGGAAGTTTCCTGCAATATGTAAATGTGACACCTTGACACTCATTCATTATTTTACACAAGCCCTTATTAAACACCCACTGTTTTTCAGGGAAATGGTGTCACAGAGAGGTAAATGTGTTACACAGGAGAGCAGACATAGGAGTACTCAAATTATAATACAATGTGGCAGACAGGGAATTATAGTTATATATAAGATGCTATGGTAACCAAGAGTAGAAAACAGTCAGGTAATTCAGCTTCAGGGTAAGAAGGAAGACAACTAGAGGAACTGATGGTTGAACTTGGACTTCAATTATAGCTATACATAATACATAAATGGTAAATAACTACAGTTTTTCTAATTAGGTACTTTAAGGGAGATGGGGATGGGAGGTATCCCATTCTATTATTGACTTTCATTTTGATAGCCATA
This sequence comes from Talpa europaea, assembly GCF_964194135.1. NCBI lineage: Eukaryota > Metazoa > Chordata > Mammalia > Eulipotyphla > Talpidae > Talpa > Talpa europaea. The sequence goes on along the minus strand of NC_140081.1, from coordinate 51,744,876 downwards.
CATAATATTTTAGTTTCTCTAAAAAGCAACAACAAAAAAAAGAACTGTCCCCATTATGATGAATCTACCCTAACATTCCTTCAATAAGGTAAAATTTAAAATAAATACTATTTCCAGTCATCATGTGGCTGACATTGCACTATTAATAACCATATTTTTCAAATATCTTTACTGATTCACAAAAAAGAATTTGAAAATATCCATAGTGAAAAGTTAAACTCATGTCATTGCAGCAACATGGATGGAGCTAGAAGGAATTATGCTCAGTGAAGTAAGTCAGAAGGAAAAAGAAAAATATCAGATGGCTTCACTTACAGGAGGAATATAGGGGAACCAAAAAAGACATCAGGGGAAAAATAATAACAATACAAAACACAACAAAACAAAAACAGACGATATTTTTCTATGGACAAAACATTTCTAATTTTTTTTATAATTTATTTATTTTTAATATATTTTTTACATTGTTTTTCATTTTTTTTTACAACGTATGCTTTCTCATCCCTGTTATAGTCCCTGTGAAATTCCCTCCACCAATTCACCCGTGTACCATCACCATAGTCCCTTGTGCTCTTCCTACCCGTTTTGATCCTACTCCCCTCTCCCCCCATGCAGAATGTCTCTGGTTTATAGTTGCTTGTTGATTTTTATTTTAACTTTATTATAACTTTTTTCCCCTGATCCCTTATTTGGATCCTCTACAGTCCTCCTATGAATGAAACCATCCAATATTTTTCTTTTTCTTTCTGGCTTATTTCACTGAGCATGATCCCTTCCAGCTCCATCCATGTTGCTGCAAATGGCATGAGTTTATCTTTTTTGATTGCTGAGTAATATTCCATTGTGTATATATACACCACATCTTCTTCATCCAGTCATCTGTTTTGGGGCATTTGGGTTGTTTCCATAGCTTAGCTATTGTAAATAGTGCTGCTATAAACATAGGGGTGCAGGTGTCCTTTTGAATTAATGTTTTTGGGTAGATACCTAGGAATGGAATTGCTGGAAGCTCCATTTTTAGTAGTTTGAGGAACCTCCACACAGCTTTCCATAGTGGTTGGACCAGTTTACATTCCCACCAGCAGTGTAGGAGAGTTCCTTTTTCTCCACATCTTCACCAACAATTGTTGTTGCTGGTTTTTTTGATATGTGCCTTTCTCACTGGACAAACAGACAATTATAAATCAGAGACATCCTGAAAGGGAGGAGGAGGGAGAGAGATCAGAGGGAGGGAGGGAAGGAGGGAGAAGCACAGGGGACTGAGGTGATGGTGCACAGATGCATTGGTGAAGGAAATTCTATGGGGACTACACCTGAGGGGGAGGGGAAGCAAACATTGTTTAAAAATGAACAATGCGGACCTCCCCTGGTGGCGCAGCACTTGAGAGCTGGGCTGCCAATCTGCCTGCAGCCTCTGCAGCACCGGTTCAATCCCTGGCCGCTGGCGAGGGTCCCACATGGTGCGACAGACCTCTCCTGCCACACCCGCTGCTCCCCTCAGCAGTGTATTTCATCGGTCTGCCTGTTCTGTTCCCTGCTCTGGCTCTGGTGAATTCTCTCACCCTCCCGCGCTTCTGACTGTACCCAGTGCTTGAATAAATAAATCTTAAAAAAAAAGAACAATGATATAAAAATACATTTTAAAAAAGAAATAAAAAAGAAAAGATCCATAATATACACACTGTTGTATAGAAATACATATGATATGCATGTTTATGACCATGTGTATATACATAACATACACCAGTGCATACACTCACAGTAAGCTCCATGTGCAGAAATAAAATTGCCAGCCAGGACTTCTTGAATACAGTGCTTGATTTGGTACTTAAAATGATTGAAGTTGATCATGAAATGCTGATTTTGGTCTTTTGAAATTGAATAAAACAATCACATTCTAAAAACTGCTTTGAATCTTTTGAACTCTGAGTTTATAAAAGTATTAATTTTGTTGTTTTTTTAATGCATAATCAGTTAATTCCATAAAGGCCAATAATTAACTAGTGTTAATTATTGTTTCTCAACCTAGTGAAAGGGTTTTTTCATTAAACCTTTTTCTCCCAACTATAGCCTCCTCCCCAAGCTCACTGTTGAGCAAAGGCATGCCATTTGTCACAAAGGCCAGGCAAGGTAGCTCATTGGTGATGGCACCTGAGGAGAGGAATCCTATATTGTAAACAAATAAATAAAAATGTTTAAATTAAAAGAAAAAATGAAAATCTACCTCAGTTTATTGGGACAGTTAAACTCCAGGTGTTTCCTGCTTTAGGGGGAGGTGAGTCAAGCTCTCCCTGTACTTTGAAAAATTTACATGTTAAAACCTAAAATTGAATTCCAAAATGGCCCAAAATAAACCAAAGATATGAAGAGAAACATAACTTCAAGTGTTGTAATGGAGACAAGAATGTGCATTAACAGTGGAATAAAAAGTCTTCATTACTACCCAGATACCACTACTGACTCCACCACTTTTTATTTTACCTCTTCTTGAAATGAGACCATGAGCAAATTGGGAGACATTGGTCAGGAATTAGATAACTTTTAGTCAATGTTCAAAAGCCAAGCACCTCCAGTGTACAGAGACAGCCAACCCAGTATGGAAGGTGAGAAAAAGACTGAAAATACATTCAGCTCTGATTAATCAAGATGGAATCTGTATGTCATTCAAGGCCTTGGCCAGTTCACAATTCATCTCTGTTAGGAAACAGGCAGCTATACATTTTCCATATGAATTCCAACAGGCCATTGCTCATTTGCATCCCCCTCCTTCAAATCTATCCATCCCAGTTCCCCAGAGGTTAGCTGACCAGCAGCTGAGAAGAGACCTTTTCTCTATGAATGCATAATTGGTCATTGATGAACAAACAGGCTTTCACTCAGTCTACCTGACCTAGGAAAAATATTCCTGACCATCTTCCAGACGTCCATGTCAGTCAACACAATCTCCATATAATTTATGAGGTATTAAATATCAAAAAAAATAATGTATCTTTTCAGTTAGCATCTTGGCAGATGATGATAGCAGCACATTTTATTTGAGAAGCCAGCACAGACTTTTCCCTGTAAAACTGCAAACAGAAAACTGTGAGCATTGGCCCCTGATCCTCCTAGAAAAAGACTACTATTATATTCCACTACAGTTAAAGCTATGTATGCACCTCCTGGATGGCATCCAATTGCATAGCACTTTTCCTTCCCTTCTTGCTCCCTTTCACTTTTTTCAGTAAAAGTGTGTCCTTTCAATGGCTAGACAGTGGTTTCTACTAAAGAAATAGACTGGAAATCAATCAGGAATTTGTGCTGAAGGGAAAGGGATATTTTTCAGAATCACCAGTAACAAGATATTTCTTTATAGTCAACTTTATGTGCTGTGTGACATGCTGTATAGACTGAGGACTCCAGTCTTATGTGTAATTCAGAAGTGCCAGAAAGTACAAATTAAATGAGGGGAAACTACACATGGAAAGGTAGAATTATTTATTTAAAATTTGAATATAACTTAGTATTTTTAACATGATCAAGATTTGTCTCTTTTCTCTAAGCTTTTCTTTAATATTTGGAAAGTTCTTTGGTAACCCCCACTTTATGAAAAAAAGTGAAAAAAGATAGGGTAGGACTAGATGATTTCACTCATATACAATATAGAGAAAGAAAACAAAGAAACTGACAAAAATTAAACCAAAACAAACCCTAGAAATATGACTGCAGGATTGAGGCAACTAGAAGGAGAGAGTGGGGATGGGAACAAGGTGGTATGGGAGCCCACTGGCTTACGGTAAGGGTATAATGGTGCTTTGATGGTGGCTGTGGTGTCATATACATCTGAATGTGTGAACCTATTCCCCTAAATCACATGCAGTATTGTAAACCAATGCTACCTCAATAAAAAAAAATAAAAGAACTGAAAGTTTAAACATTTAAAAAAAGAAGATAGGATAATGAAGGCAGCCTCTTGGAAATTCGATATGTACTTTGCCAATTGTATTCTGAAAATTAAGGCATTTTACTCTTTAGTGTTCAGGTTCTGATGAAAGTCAGTATAAAGAAATTGGATGGAAAAAAGTAAAACAACTGGATGGCAGTGAGTGCACTATGGTGGTAATGCCTGATGAGGGAACCCCAATATTACCTCAGTTAAATATGAATAAATAAAGTAATTGGAAAAGACACTGTGCCTTGCAGTAAAGCAAAGACTCAAGAGGTAAATCAAGAGGCAGTAGAATGTAAAGTAAGGGCCCTAACATCATGCAGACCTGGATTCCCATCCCAGATCTACCACTATGATTCATTCAACAAATATTATTTGCATGACTACTCGCTACTAAGTAGTGTACTGAAAAAGAAAAACATGATTGGTGCCCTCATGGAACTTACATTTTATGGGGAGTGATGTACACATTGAATAAATGAAAATGAATATCAGATGAAGAAAATTCTAAGGTAAAGTGGTAAGAGTAACTGCTATCTACTATAGATTGGATGATCAGGAAGGGTCTCTCTGAAGGGGTGACATTTGAACTTAAATAATGGGAATGAGTCAGCCATATGAATACCTAGTGGGAAAGCACTCTAAGCAGAGAGAACTACAAAGGTAAAGGTTCAAGAATAACAACGAGCTTCACTTAATAAAGAAATGGAAAGAAGACCAATAACCTAGAGTTAAAGTATGAAGTATGAATAGTAAGAGATGAAGCTGGGAAAGAGGAAAGGGGTCTGGTGTTGGTTAGGTGTTGGATTATAAAAGACCCACTTATTAGCTATGAGACTTTAGATAAGATTCTTAACTCTGTGTCTCACTTCCATTACTTGTAAAGGAAATAATTAGAAAGCCTACCACATAATATTGTTGTAAAGATTTAAAATATATATGTAATATATATATTTGTAAGATAATAATATAAGGCACAGTATCTGACACATGATAAGCATCTGGTAAATGTCTGTTGTTAATGCATATTGCAATAAGTTTCTTTGTAGCTGGTTGGAGAGTTAGCTTTAGACAGCTTGTTTTCAAGTACTGATTCTGCAACTGATTACTATATGACTTTGGGATTTCAGGCAAATTAACTTAGGCACCCTAAACCTCAAATTTTCCATCTTTAAAATGTGGTCATAAAAACTGTTCAACATCACTTGTAATCAGGGAAATGCAAATCAAAACTACAATGAGATACCATCTTACACCAGTGAGAATGGCACATATTAAAAAAAAACTAACAACAACAAATGTTGGTGAGGTTGTGGAGAAAAAGGAACTCTCCTGCCCGGCTGGTGGGACTGCAAACTGGTGCAACCACTATGGAGAGCTGTGTGGAGATTTCTGGACCTACTAAACATAGAGCTTCCATATGATCCAGCAATTCCACTCCTAAGTATTTACCCAAAGGACACAGAAACAGTAATTTCAAAGGGCCCCTGCACCCCTATGTTTACAGCTGCAATATTTACAATAGCTAAGCTATGGAAACAACCCAAAGGCCCAAAAATAGATGACTGGATCAAGAAGATGTGGTGCATATACACAATGGATTATTACTCAGCAATCAAAAAAGATAAACTCATGCAGTTTGCAGCAACATGGATGGAGCTAGAAGGGATCATGCTCAGCGAAATAAGTCAGAAAGAAAAAGAAAAATACAAGATGGTCTCACTCATAGCAGGAATTTAGAAAACCTAAATAAGGGACCAGGAAAAAGGCTAATTAATACAAAGTAAAAATCAAAATCAACAAGCAACTATAAACCAGAGACACATTACGGGGTGGGGGGCGGGGAGAGGAAGGATTAGAGTCAAAATAAGGGGAGTGCAGTCGTATGGGGAATATAACCAAAATGAAAATGCATACATTGTGAAAAGATGAAAAATGATGTAAGAATTATATAAAATAAAATTAAAAAAAAAAACTAGCAACAACAAATGTTGGCAAGGGTATAGAGAAAAAGGAACTCTCCTGCACTGCTGGTGTGAGTGCAAACTGGTCCAACCACTATGCAAAGCTGTGTGGAGGTTCCTCAACCTGCTAAATATGGAGCCATATGATCCAGCAATTCCACTCCTAGGTACTTACCCAGAGAACACAGAAACATTAATTCAAAAGGGCACCTGCACACCTATGTTTATAGCAGCACTATTTACAATAGCTAAGCTATGGAAACAACCCAAATGCCCAAAAATAGATGACTGAATCAAGAAGATCAATAATCCATACACAATGGATTATTACTTAGCAATCAAAAAAGACAAACTCATGCCATTTGCAGCAACATGGATGGAGCTGAAAGGGATCATGCTCAGTGAAATAAGCCAGAAAGAAAAAGAAAAATACCGCATGGTCTCACTCATAGCAGGAATTTAGAAAACCTAAATAAGGGACCAGGAAAAAGACTAATTATAATAAAGTAAAAATCAAAATCAAAGGCAACTATAAACCAGAGACACACTACGGGTGGTGGGGGAGAATGGAGTAGGATCAAAACAAGGCGGGTGGGAATTGTATGGGGACTATAACCAAGATGAAAATGCATACATTGTGCAAAAATGAAAAATGATGTAAAAATATAGAAAAGAAGAAAAGAAAAAGTGGTCATAGCATTTTGTGTGCCACTTCCTCACACACATTTGAAATGCATTCATTAATATTCTAACTTCTTCTGACTTCACCTATAAGACGGGAGAAGCAAGTACTTTTTGTGAAATATTTTCAAAATAATTTAGAAGAATCCCTTATCCCTTAAAGCATTAATCTTCTCCTTTATGGTTGAAGTTTCACCATTAGAAATGTGTTCCTTGTGAGAGAAGAGGAGCTGCTCTGACCACTTGCTAGAGTCTGTCCTGGCCAGGGAACTTTCCCACTGAGATAGGCAGGGAGCTGGGATCCCAGCACTAGAAGTCTAAGATGCAGAAGCAGCATCATGTGACAGTCATCAGAATGGATGGGACAATCAGCGTGAATGAGGAGTCTCAGAACCCAGAGACTACACTGGTCTAAGGAAAACAGGACAGTCTCCTACAGCACAGGAAGTTCCAAAATCCAGGAGTCTGGGGAACCACTCCACAACTGCCCTACAAGATATTCCTGAATGTTTATGCCTTGCTACCTGCCTCCTAGCTGCTCCTGGGGATCTGAGCTACCTGGTCTGCTGCAGTCCAGGAGTGCAGGTCCTTGCCCAGGAAAAGGACAAGGTTCCAAAGATAGGACAAGGTGGTAAAAAAAGGATAAGATTCCAAGAAAAGGACAAACCTCGTGGGCCCACCATCGATCTAGGGAGTGTGTCGAGAGAGGAGCTGGGGAGGGAGACATGGGAGAACAGGGTGGTTGTTCATAGGAGGGCTGCACCTAAAGGGAAAATTTAAAAAATGAAAAATAAAAACAAATGTGTGTCTTGTGCCTTAGACTCATAATCTTGTGGACAATGCAGTACTGGTTAAGAACACAAGTTTGAGTGACATATAGAACTTGGATGGAGTTAGAATGCCACTTATCAGCTTTATGACTATTTTAAGTTTATTCAGCTTCTTGAACCTCAGCTTTCTCATCTGTAGAATGGAACTAATCATAAAACATCCATCAGGTTGTTAAGAAATAATGCATGTCAGGCCTCCCTGGTGGCGTAGGGATTAAGTCTCAGCACTATCACCCCTACGGCCTGGGTTCAGTCCCCAGCCAGGGAGCTAGCCCACATATGGTGCAGCAAACTTCTGTCTCACCTGCGACTCCTCTCAGCAGTGTATTTCAGTAGATCCGCCTGTTCTGCTCCCCACCTCTCTGGTGAATCCTCTCACCCCCTGTACCTCTGGTCTACACCCCAGGTCTTATATGCATAAATAGATAAAATCTTTAAAGAAAAATAAAAGGAGGGCCTTTCCTGGTGGTGCAGCGGTTGAGCGCTGGGCTGCAAAGCTGCCCACAGCCTCTGCAGCACCAGTTCGATCCCCAGTCGCCGGCAAGCATCCCACATGGCGCGATAGACCTCTCCTGCCACGCCCGCTGCTCCCCTCAGCAGTATATTTCGTCAGTCTGCCTGTTCTGTTCCTTCTCTGGCTCTGGTGAATTCTCTCACCCTCCCGTGCTTCTAACTGTACCCTCAGTGCTTGTATAAATAAATAAATAAATCTTTAAAAAAAGAAAAGAAAAGGAAACAACACAGGGCTTCCTTGGTGGCCTAGGGGTTAAGTCTCAGCGCCATCACGGCTAAGGCCTTAGTTCAATCCCCATCCAAGGAGCTAACCCAGGAGGTGCAGTAGACCTCTTCTGTCTTGCCCACTGCTCCCCTTAACAATGTCTTTCAGTAAAACTGCTTATTCTGCTCCCCACTCTCTCTCTTTCTTGAATCTCTTCACCCCCTCCCCCACACCTCTGGTCTACACCCTAGGTCTACACACACACACACACACAAAAGAAAGAATGCATGTAAAGTGCTTAGTACAGTATCTGGCATTTAATATATGCCCTCTTCTACATCAATATTATTTATAATTGTTAGTTCTAGTTCATCATTATGAGTTTGGAGTTCCAGTCTTAAAATTATAGGGGACTTCAGAGATAACCTTCTCATTTTCATAATAGGGGCACTCAGCTAAAGAAAGAGAAAGGGACTTGTCCAGTTTCATGGAGTGAATAGGAGGCTGAGTATGACAAATCCTGGATAGTATCACTTATGTGTGGGATACAGAGAAACCACAAAAATCCAAACTAACAACAAACTCTAGGAACCTGGCTATAGAACTGAGACTAGCAGATGGGGAGGAGGAGGGATGAGAGAAGGGAGGGAAGGAGCACAAAAAAACTGTGGGGATGGGCTGTGGGTGCCTTGGAGGACGTTGTGGTGTGGTAACAACACCTGAAGGAGGGTATCCTGTACGTCTAAAACACGCACACACAATGCAAACCAATGTTATATCAATAAAAGAAGAAAACCAGATTTAGGCTTCCATCTCAAATCTGTTTATTACACAGAATTAGAATTCAGCTCCTTGTCTGGGAGCATGTTTTGCTGAAAGGAATGGGGGGCGGGGAGAGAGAGAGAGAGAGAGAGAGAGACTCTTGAGAAACTTGCTTTGGGCTGCAAAGACAGGAGAAAAGAGGCTGAAACCATGAATGATCAGCTTTGTTGACTGGAAGTTGCCTAGGTCTGGGTCTTCATTAGCCTTTTGAGGTTTCTGTGGCTTGGACAAGAGCATAAACACCCAAAGGTTGACAGACTAAGCACAGAATTTGGGCAATTCAGGGCTTCATAACCCCCTTCACAACAAACATCAGAATTGTGATGTTTTAAAATAAAAAATTTCTTGCATTCCTTGCATGCATTGATAACTATAGCACTATAGCATAAACTTAAGATACTTAATTATTTATTTAGAAAGGTTCATCCTTTTTTCAATGTTTATGATCTTTGAAATTTTAAGATAGTCCTGCTGCTGAGACTGAGATATATTTTAAGGGACATGCTCCCCTTGATTTTTGCTCTATTTTTCTCTATAGCACTTAGTCTCATCTGTCATATTACTTTGTAACTTGCTCTTTTTTTTTTTTTTTTTTTTTTTTTTTTACTTTGCCTGCTCTGACTTCAGCACATAAGTTTTAGGATAGCTTTTTTTATTGAAATGTTGGGCTTACATTTTTGTTTTCCATTTGTGCATGAGTTCCACTCACCCTCCACCAAAACACCTCTCTCCTCTCTATCCCCTCTGGTAACTGCAGTGGTCTAATATCCAAGTGAGGCTAGAGGCATGGGGGTGAAAGAATTCACCAGAGACAGAGTGGAGAACAGATTTATTGTAATATCCTGCAAGGAAGCAAAGGGCAAAACTACAGCTATACGTCTGCCTATAAAGAGTATGAGGGCCTCCCCAGTGGCGCAGCAGTTGAGCGCTGGATTGCGAAGCTGCCCGCAGCCTCTGCAGGGCTGGTTCAATCCCCGGCTGCCGGCGAGAGTCCCACATGGCGCGCAGATCTCTCCTGCCGCCCGCTGCTCCCCTCAGCAGTACTTCGTCAGTCTGCCTGTTCTGCTCTCCATTCTGGCTCTGGTGAATTCTCTCACCCTCCTGAGCTTCTGACTGTCCCCCAGTGCTTGTGTAAATAAATAAATAAATATTTTTTTTTAAAAAGAGGAAGAAGAATATGAGGCTCTTTGTACTCTGTTTTCGTAGGTTTTCTAACTTGAGATGCTAATTTGCACCAGTTTTCTGCTGAGATGTCTGGTCTCGGTGCTCGCTTTTGACACAGAATGTGTCCTGGCCCTTCTTCTGCATCCCTGGAACTGGGCTAGTTTTTCTGGTCTTGGTGGTTTGTCTTGGTCTTATGGCCCGATTGCCATGGCAACCTTATCTATTCAAGCCTCCCAATCTTGCTTGCCAAGCAAGGACTCGGGGTTTAGTTTTTAACCTTACAAAGTGATACCCAGACAGTAACCATTAAATTCTAAGGCCAAGATTTTTTTCTGCTGTATTTTGCCTGTGTATGTTTTTTTTGGCTATTTTTAAATTCAAGTGGTAAATCACCTCTTCAGCCTCAGCTTCCCTCACCTCCTGATAGGGACTCTGCTGCAACTCTCTTGTCCTGGTGTCTTGATATTACCACTTGTGCTACTGAATTCAAAACATACACAGCCTTTCTCCAGACAGTCTTTCTCTCCCTGCCCCAAAATAGTCTATAGTGACTGGAAACCTATATTCTCATTTTATATGTTTGTGTTCTTTCCTCCAAATGGCTCCTAACCCTGACGGACTTGGTAACATGGCTCTTAAAATTCAAAGCAGCTTGTTTCAACAAGGAGGTTAAAGCACTAACTACTGTGTAAAAATGTTCCATGTATTCAGATTTCTGAAAAACTATGTACTTCTCATTGCTTTGCTTCTTTTCTATGAGGATCTGGGAATAAAATGCTTCTCTTCCAAACATGCAGAGAGGTACTGAGTTCAGGCAGATAGAGGAGTGGAGCCAGTGAGAGATCTAAAATGTGGCAGTGAGGTAAAGCAGGAGGCTTTAAAATTCAGGTGACTTGTCTGGTACAGGCAACTAGCTTTCCTTCCTATTTATCATGGAGAACCTCCAACCTTATAGATGAAAAGCATGTTACAAAGAGCCCACATTCTTCCTATCATTAGTCTAGGATATGCTGTCTGCTTTTCAACTTGTTACCTTCCTAACCAAGTTAGTCTTATAAAGGCCAAATATCATTGGTCACCTTCCCTTAATTGAGATCCTGGGACTTCTGGACTAGGCCCTGTTTAAGGAATTTTGAAGTTCCTGGTAAACAGTTTCGCTGGGGAATTCATAGGAATCCAGAATCCTTCATTTACGTATTCAACAAATTTCTTGAACATGAACTATGTACTACCAGACAACCTTCTGGGCACTGTGCATGGTGTGGTGAGAATAACAAATAAAAATATGGGTGGATCTCAAGGTGATTATGTTAAGTGAAATATGTCAGAAAGTGAAAGGTAAATACTGGATGATCTCACTCATCTGTGGAATATAAAAATACCCTTAAAAATACACAGGCAAAATACAAAAGGAATAAATCTTGGCCTTAGAATTTAATGGTTACTATCTGGGTATCACTTAAAAAGGTTAAAAACTAACGTCCATTTAATTTACTTCTAGCTACCTCTTGCTTTTCTGAAGTTTTCTAATCAGACTCATTTTCTAAAATGTAGATGCCAAAAGGGAGATCAAAAGCAGTAGGTTTCACACAGCCTGTCACTACCTTGACAGAGGATTATGTATTGTTTTTGGTCCACAAAGGAACAGTATTTCTAAGAGAAGGTAGAGAAAAATATTGGTAAGGGTCATAGGAAAGACAGATTGAGAACATAAAGCTTGGAAAACCACACCAAACATATGATACAGAGGTTTGGGGGTGGAGGCCAAGGTGCAAGAAGATGGATAGGAATGAAAAATAAACATCTGACCTTTTTTTTTTTCCTGAGGACCTTAAAAAGGTCACTAGTGACAAAATTCCTATAATTTTAAACATACCTTAAGGCTGTTCACGTCAGAAAAGGTAATTTGTTGTCATCTCATGGGTAACCAGTACGCAGTGTGGTTTATGAGAAGCACGCATTGCTTTTGGAGACTTAAAGGCATGAACACAATGGCTAGAGATTCCTTGTGCTATCATTCTGGAACCACAAACTGTTCTACTTATTGGTCATTCAGCCACTTACACCATTCTCATCTGATTGCTGTCACTTGGTCTGCTTTCCTTGACTTTCCCAAGGGATCCCAGGTACCTTAGGATATTTAATCAAATCTAAGAAATCAGGTTTTAGCTTGACTACAAACTCCAAATAAATCAAAGCCAAGTTGAAAAAAGAGCTACTTAATCTTCCAGTTTGATGCCTTAAAAGTCACCCAAGATCTGTCATATACAATTGTGCATTAGTTTTCAGACAGCCTCAAAAATAATGTATTGGAATTGATTTGTGATTAAATGTACTCTAATATTGTGCTTTCTTGAAGGATGGAGAGAAGATAAAGGAAAGATGCCTTTAGGTACCCACAAATAAAGACAAAATTGAATAGTTAACCAAAGTATAACCGTTAGATAATCCAAATATATTTTATTACATTTAATAAGCATTTAAAATTCAAGCTGTAATTACAGCTGAATGATTGCTTTTACTTTTAGATGCAAAGTCAGTTTTACATTTAGTTATACATTATATTTTGTTGGTTACATTGTTCATATGGCAAAAGCTTTTATTATTAGCAAATTATATTAACTGTAAAAATGGAAATTAAATAAATTTAAATATGGAAAACTAAAAGTAAATATATAAATATGCAAAAGGAAACTGTTTATTGATTTTTTTTGTCAACTTGGTTAACATATCCCATTAAATGGTTTGGTGTCAAAATCCAAAAATTTCATAATTCTAAGATCCAAGGGCACAAATGAAAGTTCACATATAGTTTACACTTACACGAAAAGAAAAAAAAAAGAATATCAAAAGAAACAAAAACATTATTCATACTTTGATTACTAATTTGATCTTAAACACAATCTAACAATGAACTTAACCTAAACCTAATTTCATCTTTCTAAACCTAAATATTCTTTACATACTATATTTAAAACCTGTTTCCACAAAAAAATATAATGTATGACTACTTTTAAAACTTTATATCACAAAGGAAAAAGTAATGTCATTTTTGAAAATTCATTTTTATTATTGTTCTATTGTTCCAACATTTTGAAAAAGTCAGTTCTTAACGCAGGTACAGATTTAACAGTTTTTAAAGTTTCACTATGATCATGGATTTTTACTTAAGAATCTTATTACTTTTAAATCTACAAATTTATCAGAAAGAAAAACAAAAGTTAATGAGAATTTTAAGAAGTGCTTATTTCTTTAAAAGTTTTACTTTTTTGTTATGTTTTATGTTTTTATTTTTTTTTAATCTCTCCCTGGAATAAGCTCAGCAACTTGCAAGTTGCACTGTACCTTGAAAATCTACTTTAAGAGTTTTAGCATTTTTAAGTCGCCATATCATCCAAATAATTTTAAAATTGTTTAATGAAAATTTTAAGAATATTTTTGTTGTTTTGTAGCATTTTTAGTATTTTAATTTTTCATTTTGTGTGTGTAGGGTGTATGTGAGAGTTGTTCCCATTACTTTTGACATGAGCGCCAATATAGCATCTTTCAAGTTACATTGTTTTCAGAAGTTTTAGTTATCAATTTTAATGTACTTAAATCTACACTTTACCCAATAAATGGTAAGATTTTTTTCAGGATTTTGTTAAGTGAATTATAAAAATGTTTTCTTCTGTACCTTTTAAAATATTGATTTTAATTGTGTGTGAACTATGCACCAGTGTAGTACTTCCGAGCTACATTTTGATATAAAACATAAATGAAAATTATAGTATTATTGAAGTTTTACAGATACTCAAAAATACAAGGTCAACATTTTTGTATGCTATTTTGGTGGGGGTTGTTGTTGTTATTTTGCAGGGGGTTGTTTTGAGCTTTTTCTTCTTCCAGTTTGGAACTCATCTGGACACAATTTAGAAAAAACAAACAAACTCCAATGGGGGAAATAAACCTATAAATATTATGGTACAATGGGAGAATAAAAAAGGGTCAAGGAACAAATTTTGTCTGAAATAAAACATCATACAAATGACCCAGTATTTTTAAATTTAAAGATCTTCAAAAATAAATAAAATTTTAATGCAAGTGTTAAGTATTATTTTTTGTTGTTTTCATCATTTTGTATGTTTTTATTTTGGGGTTTTTTTGGCTTTTTTGTTTGTATTGGCTTAACTATTTTTTTTTTCAATATGCTCCTGACTTGGGCACAAGTTCAGCAGCTGTTTGTATTGTGCTCCAAAATTTAATATGAAAGAATAAGTAATTTAAAGTTACATGTCTCGTAAATATAGATACATGTCTCTACTTTCCTACAACAACAACAAAACTGATTAATGCATATTATGAACTTACTTTTTGTTTGTTTTCCTGTTTTAGTTTTTACTATTATTTTGTTGTTATTTTTTTTCAATTTGGTTGTGATCTGGGCACAAATGCAACAGTGTTTTAACTGCATTGTGCTTCAAAATTTCATATGGTAAATAAATATTTCAGAGAAAGCAGTCTCTCCAAGGAAAGGTAATACAACATCCTAAGAAAAAAATGTTGGTGTTGCTTATCTTTTATGGACATTATTTTTTGTGATTTTCCACTTTACACCTCTTTTGGTACTAGCAGCTTCCTGATTGAAGTTTCACATGAAAATTTTAATGTAGTATTAGAAAAGGAATAAAGTTTCTAAAAACCAACACTGCTACTGACAACAAATGTGAAAATCCAGTTAATTTTCTGTTTGTTCTCACCCACATTCACATACTTTTAATTTCCTGCTTTCAAAATATATACAATAAATATATTTCCAGCTCTTTTAAATTTGACACTTTTTTATCAATAATGTTTATGTTAAAATATATTCTTACGCTAAAATAAATTCAATGAAAATTTAAAAAAGAAAATAAAAGGCTAGCATATATCAGTAGTAACACAGAGGTTATTTTTTAATAATCCCTGAAATTGTTCTATATTTATAGGCCCAAACCAATTACCAAATATTATCATAATGGAAATATCTTTTTCAAAGTTTTAAGTTGTCTCCATATCACTAAAGTTAAGACCACTGATCACCTACATAACGTGATATAATGAAATTCTAACCCAGAAGAGTTTTGCAATCCCTTTTGGTAGCTGTAATTAGACCTGACCTATAATTATTGAACAAAACAGCATATGTACAGTAAACATTCAAATTAATGTATCTGACTGTATTTAGTACATTAATCTATTCTCAATATCATCAGCTTCTACACTTTTGTCTTAGAGCATTGGAAAAATCATAGGAGAAACCATATCTGAACCTAAATACAATTCTCGTACCTAGAAAGTGGATTCTAGTGTTAATTCACCACCATTCTGTGTTGTTTGATCACTAGCTTCCTCTTGAATAGCTGGAAGGGAAGGTTTTGTGGTCAGAGGTGTTTCAGTCTTAAACAGGGATTCCATTCTGATATGGGTATTGATGTAAAAAGACTTCTGAAAGGACTCCAAAGTGAAATAATAGATAAAAGGGTCAAAGCAACAGTTCAGAGTAGCAAGGCACAAGGTGACTGGGTACATGATCTTTGCAAATCTTTCCAACAAGCAATTGGTAATGGCTTGGGAACGCACGAGGGCATATAGAAAAAGTACAGAGTTATAGGGTACAAAACATACCACAAAGACTGCCATATGCACTGTGATCATCTTCAGTACTTTTTTCTTGTTGGTTCCAATCTGAGACAGTGTAGCAGGCTTACGAAGAGTTCTGAGCACCACAGAAGAGCAAGAGACATTCAATATCAAAGGAATGATGAATCCAACAATTTCAATAAATATGGTGATCTTGGACAGATAAGTCTTCCAGACTCGTTTGGAGAAGCCTTCAAAACAGGTGGTGGCTGCATTGTTGACATTAGTGGTGGAGAACAAAGAGGCTGAAATACCGCCACTAAGGACCAGAATCCAGACTCCAGCACACACAATGGCAGAATTCCTCCTGGTCCTAATGGTACGAGATCGGAAGGGATAGACAATGGCCAGGAAACGATCCACACTAATACACGTGAGGAAGAGCATGCTCCCGTAGATGTTGGTAAGGAAGGCAGTACCAGAGATCTTGCAGAGGGTGTCACCAAAAGGCCAATGTCGGTTGAAATTGTAAAATATTTTGAAAGGTAGAGTGCAGACAAAGAGCAAATCAGAGAGAGCCAGATTGGTGATAAAAATAGCAGTCTCACTTCTCATTTTCACCCGGAAACAGAAGACAAACAGAGAGGCACTGTTGGTTATCAGACCCAGGATGAATACAACACTGTAGACAGCACCATTCAGATTATACTTGAAGGAATCATCAACAATGCAAGTATTATTGGCAGTAACATTGCCCAACCTGGGTCTGAGGCTTGAATTTAAATCTTGAAATTGGAAATCAATGAATCTTCTGTCACCCATGGGTTTGTTTTGTTTTTGTTTTTGTTTTTGTTTTCAGAAGACCTGCTGACAGCAAGGTTCACCACTCTGAGACTAGGTCCTGGTAGGAAATGTTTTCCTCCTATGAGAGACAAGATGGTGTGAATCATCAAATCTGCCTTCTATCCACGGTTTCTGAAGTCTAAGACAATCTGCGCACACAGAATGGAAGATAACATTGCACATGCAGTTTGGTTTGACAAATACTTTTTGAACACCCACCATCTGTTAAGAGGTATTACAAGAATATGTTAAGGAGAGACATTATGCTCAATACAACAAGTGCAATACTGTAGCATTGCAATGAACAAGAATAAGGAGTTGGTTATTTTGGAGCCCAGTGTAAGGGGAGCTTTAATAGGTAAATTGTTAATAAATTTGTATGGCGCTTTTCAACTTTCAAAAGCATGATTTTAATTAATTCCCACAAGAACACCATAAGGTAGGTAAGACAGAAATTTAGCACCATTTTATAGGCACAGAAACTGATGCTTATGTCACTTATTATTACACTATCAGAATTGGAAGAACATGTTAAATGCTATAGTCAGAATCAAAATCCAGGGGTTTTTTCTATTCCTAATTAAAGGATTATTAACTACTCTAAATTCTATCAGCTTCTCTCCAATATTACTAAATTTCACTGTTTATGTATATAAGTCCTATTGCATAATACTAAATGTGGTTATGGGACCTCTAGGACATGCTCTTAAAAAGTTATGAGTAAACCCCTGAAGCAAATTTTTGATTCACCTTTTCCTACTTAAACAAGAGTTAAGAAAACAGGGAACTCTCAGTTAATTAAGTTTCTGGCTAAAGGTTTTTTAACTATTGCATATTTTCACAATAGGAATATTTATATGACAATATCAGCATCTTCCTCCCCCCCCGCCTCCCCCCAAGATTGTGATTCCCGTTCCAAGCTTCTCTTGTGCTACAATCTAAGCCTAGAATATCTTCCTGCTCCCTTTCCTATTGACCATTTCGTTAGTTGCTTCCATGCACCCAGTTCCAAAAATGGCCATGGTCAATAAAGCCTTTTCTGGCTGAATACAAATGAAATGAGAAAGGTAATTTTGATGAACAACTACCTCCATACCTCATTGTACACCATGATCTAGTCAGTTACATATCCTCTGCTTGCCACCACTCATATATTTGGCAATCATTAACATAATCATCCTTTTTTGTATCTGGGCCACCATTTTTTAAAGGTGCATATGGAAATCTTACTAAACTCTTTATAGGCCAACAGCTGCCATTGGACAAATTAGTGTATTCAAATGTGCTCTATAAAACACCACGGACAAGTAGCTGCTGAATGATTTCTTTTCAATGAAGAGGATATTGAATAAAAGTGGTCTTTGTCCTCTAACATATCCATTAATGGGTTTTCACATAATTACATTTTGAAATTTGAAAAGTATTTCCCTGAAGTGATTCCTCCTTCTGTCAGTCTCACCCTCCAACTCAGGTCAAAGAGTCTCTGTATATAGCAGCGATGGGAGCAGGGAGGGAACCTGCCAAAGATAGAGGCCCGAAGTCATGCCAACTAGTGTTTGGCTTGAGAAAAAAAAAATCACTCACTGAAGTACCTACCTAAATGACCTTGGAGACTACAGAGTATAAAGCATAAAGCTATCATTTTTAATGGCTAAAACTTTCAAGTTCAAATTAGAAATTTACTATTCCTGAATGCTCAGTCAATAGATTTTTATAGAGTGGTTCCCCTAAACATGTGTGACTCCACTAAGATAATGTTCCTTCTTGGCCATTTAGTCTCATGGGCCCAGCTCAACTTTTGCCAGAAGCAATCTTGATATGCAAAAGCATAGTAGGAAACCATTACCAGGTAAGGTCCAGGATAGAGGGGGAAAAGCCATGCTAAGAAGTAATAAAAGAGGACCTCCCTGGTGGCACAAAGGGTTGAGACACAACCTATGAAGCTGTCCGCAGCCTCTGCTGCACAAGTTGGATCCCGGCCGGCCAGGGAGCAGCCCACATGGCGCAGCAGACCTCTCCTGACTCTCCTGCTGCTCCTCTCAGCAGTGTGCTTTGGTCAATCTGCCTGTTCTGTTCCCTACTCTGTCTCTGGTGAATCCTCTCAGCCCCCCACACCTCTGGCCTGTACCCCAGCTCTTGTATGCATAAATAAATAAATCTTTTTTAAAAAGAAGTAATAAAAGAAAGTAGGGAGAGTAGAAAAGAGAAAGGAAAGTATCAGAGGGGGAAAAAAACTAGAAAATTAAAAAAGTTTACAAAAGAGAGAACATTGCTGGGTCAGTACTGCCAACTAATTTATTTTCAGGACCTTGGGAAGGTATTTCTAGTTCTCAATTCTTCCAATCCCATCCTCCTCTCTATCTTGCTTCATCTTAATTCTTTTAGTTATCTCAAAAAAAAAAAACAACAACAACAACAACATGGGCCTCCCCTGGTGGCGCAGGCGTTTGAGCGCAGCGCTGTGTAGCTGTCCACAGCCTCTACAGCACACAGGTTCGATCCCAGCCAGCCGTCGAGAATCCCACATGACGCAGCAGACCTCTCCTGTCTCGCCTGCTGCTCCCCTCAGCAGTGTATTTCAGTCAGTCTGCCTGTTCTGTTCTCCACTCTCTCTGGTGAATCCTCTCACCTTCCCGGGCCTCTGGCCTGTACCCCGGTTCTTGTATGTATGAATAAATAAATTTTTAAAAAAACAAAAACAAAAGACAAAAGACAAAACACTATGCAATCACTGTGTTTACTGAAGCTGAACAGCACAAAAAGAGCCTGAAAATTCTCAGTTATCTGGGGTTCATACTTCCGTTTGGGAGCTGTAGACCCAAGTTTCTGCAGATTGTTTCACCAATAGGTGGAGAGAAGAAAAAGAAAGGCAAACTTTTCAACTATTTAAATCACTTTATATACTACTTTTAATACCCCCACTCATACCTATTAGGCCAGAGGCATATTTTTCATTGTTGAAAGAAATAGAGTCAAAGAAATATCCCTTCCATATAGTCACACAACCTAAAGAAATGAGACAGCAAAACCCCTAACATTAAAGGCAACCTCATTCACTATGATCTGCTTGCACCTGCCTTCTATAAAAAGCACTGCCCAAAAAGTTTATTTTACTTGGAAAATGCTTTCATAATAGAAGCCTTTTCACTTCTGCCCAGAACCCCTCCAGTCTGCCCACTAGTGACACTCTGACACAACACGAATCTAGCTCCCTGCTTTTATTTTGTACTTTCCAAGACTGTGTTTTTCAAATAGGTTAGGTTTTGTCCAGCTTTCCATTCAGTTTTATGTCTCCCATAACATATACACTATGCCCACAGCAGGCAGTCTGCAAATGCCTGGCACTTCTGTTTTGCTGCTTTGAGTAACCAAATCCTGTGGGAGAGAAAGAGTCACAAATAAGAAAGCATTACAGTCTTCAATCCTGAAGAGAGAGCATGGGAAAATTGCCACTATGGCCCTATTCATAGCTTTCCCTTTCTCAAACACACAGCACCTTTGCTGTCTAGCAGTGAGGGTGTGGCACTAGGACTTAACACAGCATTGGAAGCATGGAGTTCTATTTCTGACTCAGACATGGTTCACTCTGTAACTTGGCTGTGCTGTTTTTCTGCCCTGTATAAACATTACCTCTGAGCCTCACAGCTGAGGTTAAGAAGATTCAACAGGACTTAGTAACTTCAAGTCTGACCTAACCACAAAGAATCATTAGACAAATTTTCTTCCTTCTCCCTCCCATGACACAACCAGACACCTCTGTCTCTGTCTTTCTTACTTTCCCGAACTTATTAGCAATATATCCTTCTCCTAACATCAAGTATACCTTATACCTCAGAGAGCTATACAATTTTCTCATACCAGGAAAATCTAGGAGAGTGATGGTGAAAGAATATCTCCCACTGCTCATGTTAAGAAAAAAGTAGAGAGGCCTTTAGCTCTTAAGCTGATTTTGAAGGAAGATCAGTGATATTCAAGAAACAAAGTTTCTTTTCAGACTGACTTCCCTTTTTTTTTTTTTTTTGACTAAAAGAAACAGTGTTTTTAACCACTAGATTTTTCTACATGGCTAACATATTATGCACTGAATGTAGGCAAAGGGCCAACATTTGAGCTTCATATGACATGAAGAAGGAACAAAGCAGGCTGGCACAGTTAAGTACATCTTTCACTGCAAGTAGCATTAGACTATTGTCTTGTGAAGACCTTTGCAGTTAATTATTCCAACAAGTAATCATCTAGAGGATTCAGAGTGTTGAGTACGTGCATTTTTATTGACAATGGACAGAGAGCAGGTCACCTGGAGGTTGACCAAAGAGAAATCTGACACTCAATGAATTTTTAACTTTGACCTACATATATGGAGCCAGTTCGGAGAGTTCATAATAATGTTCTTTTTTTTTTTTTTGAGGCCTCCCTGGTGGCACAAGGGGTCAAGCACTGCACTATGAAGAAATCCGCAGCCTCTGCAGCACGAGTTTGATCCCCAGCCAGCCAGAGAGAAACCCACATGGCAAACAGACCTCTCCTGTCTCGACCGCTGCTCCCCTCAGCAGTGTATTTCAGTCAATCGCCTGTTCTGTTCCCTGCTCTGTCTCTGGTGAATCCTCTCATCCCATTCCCCACCCCTGCATCTCTGGCCTGTACCCTAGCTCTTGTATGCATAAATAAATAAATCTTAAAAAAATTCTAATGATAATGAAATAGACCATGTTTGAGGTCTTTGGGGCTCCTAAAGGGAGTGGGGTTAGTTTTTTGGCCTTATAATGATGAATATTCAAAAGTACTTCACTAAAGGCTAAATTTTCAGATGATACATTATAAACAACGCTCTACCTTCTGGCATATGCCTATTAGCCTAGAAAGACTGGCTTACTTTATTCAAGGCTTCAGGAAGACAAGGTCTTGAAGGCAAAATATATTCTAATTGACTTGCTTTGGTTCCGTTTTAATGAGCTTGTGTCAGGTCAGAGTGTTTCTGATCCCCAGAGCATTTCCTCCTTCTGCTCTCAGAGAAGCTTAGGAACATTGACACAATAGTTTTCAGAGGAAGCCAAAATCTATTGTGTCCTTGCCTATAAATATCTAGCAGTGAAGAAAACTAAAAAATACAAAAATGTTGCCAAAAATACAGCTCAAAATCATTCTGCTGTATGTAATAGGGAATATGTTCCAGACTGTTGCTCTTCAAATGAGCGATTGCTAACAGATAAGACTCCTTAAGAAATCTTCTAGGCCAAGTCACAGGCACCGATCACAATTAAACACATGGTTCTAATTGATGCTCCTATTCATTGGTTAATATTTCATAACAGTTTTCAAAACACAGCTGAGGCTTATGACATTACATATGGAAGAAACCTAGGTAAACATTTCACTCCAGAGCTGAGCTAGGAAATTGATCTGCATCAGGTCCTCACACAAGACTCCCTGTATATCAAATGTTTAGGTGGATTAGGGTCATGTATTTTTGAGGCAAGAAATAGCCTTTATAAAATGGCTTCTCTATGTTGAATGAGTTTTGCACTGAAATTACTAAGGCAGTTTTGTACCCTTCCTTCATTTTATTTGAGGAGATCAGGAAACTGACACAAGCCCTAATCTGGAGTACATATTTTTTCACCAAAATATGCTCCAATCTTCCACTAACCCTTCACCTGATGACACTCTCCAATTTGATAAAATAATGTACTTTAGTGCTCCACATGTCGGGGCCAAAGATTGCATCAAGCATACTAAAGTAGAATTTTTCCTAACAGTAATAGAGCAAGACAACTGCAGAGAAATTGCTCAACCTAATATTATGAAATGTCTAGTCTCGAGACTCAATAGCTCATCTCAACAGAAGCCCTAGCCTTTTGGGAAAAAATTTTGGATCTTCCTAAAAAAGCTCATTTCCAAATTCTGTTAGACTCATGCATGCCAACTAGGAATTTAGTTTTATTACACATATTTGAACAAACAAATCAGTTATCAATTTATATACCAAATCATCTGATATACTTGGACATTTAACCTAATAATATGAATAAAAACCATGTCTTAAACCAAAGAACATCGACACCAAAATTATCTGAATTACAATAAACATTACAAATCCTACATCTATTCTGGATTTTATTCTGTAATAAACTGGAAGTACTGGTTACTAGAAAGGTGGATAATGAAATTAAACATTTTTGAGAAGCTTTTACCAGGAGATTGATAAACATATTAGTTCAAACCAAATTCTGATAGTAATTTTATCTGAGATTAGGGTAATCAATCAATTTTCTGAAAGTACTATGTTTACATATTTCATACAGTAAATGGATGCTATGAAATAGAACTAGTCACAATAATGTGCATGAAAAGAATGTTTCAATAAAATTTATACTAAGATCATAAAATAATTTAATATATGATATAAATCAGAGTAAATGGGAGGTGGCATATTTTAAAATGATATCTAAATATTTTGGATTTTATTATTACATAATTGCAGATAAATTTGATTTTTCAAAATTGTCACTGCTATCCCTTATTTTATTATTCTATCTTGTTAGATATATTGACAAGCATAAAGCCCACAAATCTGTATAAACTATAATAACTTAAACATAGCTAGTGACAAAAGAAATAAAAAATGGTAGTACATTACATTACCAAATGGTAATACATTACATTAAAAATAACTGAACATAGGAGATTTCTCTTGGGGACTTGCAGTTATATTGGTGCTTTGTTTTTTCTTTTCTCTTTCCCTAGAAAAACTATTACTAATAAGCAGAAGCCCTGATAGAACAAGAGAAAAGTAGACTAGAACAACCTTGATTTTAACCTGTACCCCCACCTATATGATTTCCTTCTCCTCTGAACTACAGTTATAAAAGCAAGGCTTCAATTACCGGGTGTTATTAGCACAGTGACAATCACTGCAGTCTCTAATGCTGTCCTAGGCTGCACCCAATATAGTACATTTGTAATATGTTCTAATCAGAACTCTGAACAAAATACTTCCATAGAACCAGAAATACTCTGCAGTGGAATTGTTTTAAGTACCTGAATTTGAACCTTACTCATGTATTGCCTGTAAAGTTGAATAATTGGCTAATGTCGAACTTATACTATTACCATATCTAACACTCGTCTGAACAAAGGTGGCCTGAACAAAGCAAACTGCTAAATCATACTTCAACTCTCCTGAAATATCTTGTTCTAATCTAAAAGAACAAAAACTTTTTAAAGTATTAAACAATTTAAAACACATTAGATCACCTTAATATTAAGGAAAATTGATTTTCATACTCTTTCATTGAATAGTATTCCTAGAATAACATGAATACTATTTTACTGATATATCTCAAAGGAAGAAGAAACATTAACATTATTTCCTTTTTGGCTTTCACTACAGATACGGAATATAAAGAAAACTTCTTTTTATTTGGAATCCAAGAAAACTGGGAAGTTCAAATACCTATAAGTTTTTATAGTTGGTGTTAATCAATATAGCCACATACAGCCCCATCTAACTGTGAGAGAGTAAGTCATAGCCCCTTTCTGGACTTCAGTTATTCTTCTCCTTCCACCTTGGCTTTCACTGACAGCAGCCTTCAACTGGTGCTATGGCAGTGGCCTCACTAGCTGTTCCCTCCTGTCCTTTGTTTTCACCTGCTCCCATTTGTCACTGCAAAAAAGAAATTTTAAGACATCAAAGCCTGAGAAAAGAGGAATTAATTTTATTAGTCAATATAATTATCACTATATTTATTTTACTATCATCAGAAATAAATATTATTTAATGCCAGAAGAATCACAAATCAAGATGTCATTTATATATTCTAAAGTGTTCCTAAAGTCCTCATTTTCAACCTCTGTCCTTATGCCTATATCAGCAGGCATATCAACTCTAATTGTCTACTCTATCCTCAACCTTCTCTACCTGCTCCATAGTCACATCTCTCCTAAGGTTATCAAAATATTTCAAAACATAACCATTTAGAATCAGTTCTATGCATTATTTGGATAGCTAATTACTGATCTACAAAAAAGTTAGGCTAGATTCCCAGTGGTGGGTGACATTCTACTATGCTCAATATTAATATTCACAAGTACATTACAGGTTAAACCCCCAACAGGACAGCCAAGAGCAGACTATACATGATGACCACATGCACAGAGGGAAAAAAGGCAACTGCACAACTGGGCCCTGACACACCACAGCG
Source organism: Talpa europaea (assembly GCF_964194135.1). Lineage (NCBI taxonomy): Eukaryota > Metazoa > Chordata > Mammalia > Eulipotyphla > Talpidae > Talpa > Talpa europaea. The sequence continues at coordinate 51,720,124 of NC_140081.1, read as the reverse complement.
AGGACAACAGTTCTCACTATATTTTCTCTCAAAAGGGGTTGAATAGATGAAGCTTTCACTAAACTTGGCCTGAATGTTGCTATGAGTCATCTTCCCAGTCCTCTCTTTAACTCAGAGGACACAATCTGAACTGTTGGTCTGACTGTTCCAATAAGGCTTTCATTTGCACCTCTGATTGGCAAGAGATGTTAAAAGCCATCAAATATATCAGCTGAACTATCCTTTTTAACAGAGAGCAACTTCTCATCTGTGACAAGACAAAAGGATTTATAATCTATGTTGATGCATATATTGTTTAGTGTTTAGATTTAAAAAATATGTTTCAATGTCATTGGATAATGTGGAGTTTAGATTACTATTGTTGTCTTCCTGTTAGTCTAGTAAAAAAAGTTGATATAATTTGATAAGGTAACACAAAGTGAATAACCCCACCAAGTTCAATAATATTCTAATCTCTGGGCTCGTCTGGTGTTTTCCAAGCTGAAATAATGATAAATATATTGCTATATTTTTTAAAACATAATAACTAAAATTCAGCATTTACCAACAAGATCTCTTTACCAAAAAATCTTAAAAATATTCAGGGTATACAAAAGAATTTTAAATATGTTACATTTTGTATTTTTATGAAAAACAGAGATTCATTTTACTTATAATATCGAGTTCAATTTATGCCAAAATTAGTTTTGCATTGAAATGCTTCTTTATGGTCATATTCATGAATTATTCAATATAGCAAATGTCACATTCCCCATAAATCTAGTAAGCATCAAAGACATGTCTAGTATAGTTTTATTAGGAAAACGCTCATCATAATAGAAGCCACATTAGCTCAAATCACTTCTAAACGAAAAATAAAGCTAGCCAAAAGAGTTTCTAAATTGTTCTACTTTGTGACTTTAAATCAACTCTTAAGAACAACTGTATTTACATGAAACAACGCCCTGAAAATCCTGCATCTCTTCCACAAAAACTATATTATTGCCAAAACAACAGAAATTCTTGCTTTTTAACCATTCAACACAATATCCCTGCTTTTCCCCCCAGATACTCAAAGCTTCAGTGTTTCCACTGCTACGCCATCCCCCACCCCCAAACGCCCAAATCAAATCTTTCTCAAAGAGACTTACCCCAAAAAAGAGTGTGCTGGATGAGAGAGTGTGCTCATGCCTGTAGATAATTATCTAATAAACATGTAAACTGGCAACTCGCATTTTAGAAGCGCAATATTAATCCATTATTTTTTTTTTAACAGGGAAAGGTTAGCTCAGCACAAAGTAGCAGACGCTGGGCTGCTGCAGCTTCTTACTGCAAACTGCTCATTCTCAAATTGTGAGCTTATTTACATTTATCTCTTTCCCTTTGTTAAGTAATGGCCTTTTTGAATGCTGTAGTCGGCATGCCTTTAAGAAACAGGGCACAAGAAAAGGCCCAAAGTGCGGGCTGGAGCCGAGGGCCAGGGGAACTCTTGGGGGTCTCAATAGGAAATGTTTTTCATTGGATAAGGAGTCAATACTAGCAGCTGAGATCCCGCCCAATCCTCTGTGCTCCATCGTTCCCTTAGTCACCAATCACTGGACTGAAGAAGTTTTTCCTTAAAAAGCATTGCCCAGGAAAAGTAGTTTTCACAGTCAAGAATTAGCAGCTTAAGTGTCACTTGGCAAAATAAAAAAAAAATGTCTTTCCTGACCAATTATTCCATAGAGAAAGCCTTTGTGCTTGTGTTTGCCGCAGGAATGCTATCCCTCCCCACCCCCTACAATTCTAATAAGGATGAAGTGACAAAACTTCAAACTGGGAGTAGTGTTTCAATTATAAGCAATCCACCTTTTGCTCCAACTTGTGTAAAATAACTTCAACAATATTGATGATAATAATAAGTAGGAAGCAAGGAAAGGCAAAAGTAAAAGGTACCATAAATATATTCCAATAAAAATAAGCAAATCTACTGTAACAGGGTGGTCCCAGGTCTGGGGTGCACCTCTCCCTGCCCTGTAACACTACCAGTACCAAAAAAAGAAAAACCTCAATACTACAGTCAATGGACAGATAAATGCCCTCAGGTGGAAATAGGCTGGCGTCCCAGAGCTATAATACCCTAAGTCCATGGACTATGGAGAACTCTGTGGTTAAAGGAGGCTCTACACTGTTCTTAAATAACTGCCAAAATGTCTAAATACCATGAAATTTTCAGAAGTTTGTTAAAAACCAAAATAAATAGTACAGAATCAATCTGTCTATAGTGAGAAGTTATTTTCAACTGTATACTTCCACCCACTTGGGCAAGCTTTTTTTCTATAGGTTGGTTTCCTTGGTGATTCACACTGTTGTTTTTTTTGTTGTTGTTGTTTGTTTGTTTGTTTGTTTTTAATTGAGGTAAGGTTGGTTTACAACATTGTTTGTGTTTTATAAGTATAGGTACTCCCCTTTCAGGCACACTGCATTTTTTTCCCACCCTGCCCTTGCCTCAGTTTTCCTCCTTCCCTCTTTCTCTCTCTGATCTGAATTTATGCAGAAATTTATTCATCCATCTGTGACTTCATTTCTAGACCTTACCCTCCATCAGAGGGGTAACTCTCCCCCAACTCTCTCCTCTATCTCCACCCACTGCCAGCACCACCACCAACAGCCTTCTTCCCCTGGGATAAAACTGTTGGGCCAGGGATAAGGTGTTTTCTTTCTCTGGGTAGAGTCATACCCTTGAAGATTGGGGGAATTCTCTGTCTGATTCAAAACTTCAGGCTGCATAATTAAGTTGTGTCCCATAAAAGACTTGCTTCATATTTACTTATTCTTCCTCTTTTTCCAGCTCTATAGTGGCTTGTCTCATTCATAGTGAAGGTTGCATAAACAGATGTGTATGAAACTGATACTAGGCTTATTATTTGTGATTGAGTTTCAAAAGTACTTTCTCTGTTGCTTCCCTTCTCTCCCTTCCCAGTCTGCTCTTTCTGTTCTCCTCTCCACTTATATCACATATGTCTATTTCCTGTCTATTGCTGACATTGGTTGTGTCTCCCCAAGTGGTCACTCACCCACTCTGGGTCTGGAGCAGTTGTCAGTTCACAAGAGAAATATATAGCCACTAAATATTCAGTTTATATTCCCACACATAGTTCTTTTTTAAAAGCTTTCATTTCTTTGCCACTAGAGGGAAAAATTAATATATACCTGGGGGGAGATATATGTCACCTTTATGTGTTCAAAAAGGAAAAAATCCTAAAATATGACTAAGTCCCAATAGATAATTTACAGTCTTGAATAAGAACAATGCAATGTTTGGAATCTTCACACTCCAAATATTTTTTTTTCTTTTTACCAACAACATCAAAAGATCAGTGAGGCTCTGCAGGGGCGGGGGAGGGGAAGGGATCAAAACAGGGGAGGGAATGTGTTCTTACACAAGGGATTATGCTGATGGTGCACTGGTGAATTGGTGATGGGAATTTTGTGGGAACTACACCTGAGAGGAGAAAGCATGCATTGTACAAAAAGGAAGAACAATGTAAAATATATATAAAATTAAATTTAAAAACAACAACAACAACAAAAGACAGTGAACTCCTCCCATGTGCCAGGGACTCACACTATACTAGTTTCCTTAGTCCAAATGTAACTAATATTTTTAACTATGCCTATGACTTAGGGTCTATAACTTTCATACTCTCTAAGTGAATGCAGTATCTATATAAACCTGGGCATTGAATTAGGCAGACTTTACTAACTTTGCAGTCATTAGCAGATGTCTTCAAGCCTTTCAGAAACAAAAGGGAGATCCTGAATTCTTCACCCTTTCTTTTTTTTAATTTTCTTTTGCTTCAATAGGAGGAAGGGAAACAAGGTCAAGTTGCAAACCTATTCATACACTGTACATTATATCTCTGAGCAGGCAGTAAACATTTTTCAAACAGTCTCTGGAAGACTTTTTTAGCTGAATACTTCACACTGGAGCACCATGGCCTCTTAGCTATTTTTCGAACAACTGGAATTTCCTTGTAGCGGTATAAACAGGCTTAGATAATAGCAAGTTCTCATTGGTATAGGCAGAGTTTAGAAAAAATAAACTACTACTAATGTTTTGTAAAGAGCACAGAAACCTCGAATATTTGGTACACAATAATATGCAATTATAATAATGATGATGTTCACAACCATATAAAACTTTCCTTGAACATTATTATTTGCTAGGCAATGTTTTTTACCTAATCAGCACAATAACTCCACATTGTAGTTACTGTTATTATTCCTATTTTATACTTAAGAAAAATCAGGCACATCAAAATTAAATGACGTGCCCAAAAGCACACAGCTAACAATTCCTCAACTATTCTGATAATTTCTAGAGTAATAATAATCACATCTTCTTTAGATAATGCACTAAGAATTTTGTCCAAATTATTTTGTTATGAAGAAATATAAGGATCTGCCTTTTGTAATGCAAACTGTTCACTACAAGTTGACAAATACCACTAAAAGAATATGTGACTTTTGAACTACTCTAAAACTTGAAAAGTTTTGAGTTTGGATATGTGAATATGAGTCCTAAAGTCATAAGATAAATCTCAAAGGCATAAGGAAAAGTAACTTACTTAACAAAGATAATAAAATATTAAAATCAAATCAAAATGCAAATGTTTTAGAATAATGTTAGTATAAATCTTAAATCTGAAGTTAACTATTGAAACTTAAGAACAACCACTAGGAATATACCTCAAAACATAGTTAAAATCAATAAAGGAATGAAAAAGTACACAAGAAAATAACAATTCAATACAGAGAGATAGAATGTAAAAGACAAATATGTGACAAAATATTTCTATATGTAATGAGACATATAGAAAACAAAATGGTAGACAAAATATAACCATATCAATAAAATCAAATAGGCTAGATTAAACAATTCAATCAAAAGGCATAGAGTGGAAAACTGATTTAAAAAACAAGATCCACCATATAGACATTTCTCCAAGGAAAACATTCAAATGACCAATAGCTACATAAAAAAATGCTTATTATCTCTTACTAGAGGGAAAAAATCAAAACAATGAGCTATTACTGCATACCTGTGAGAATGGCTATTATCTAAAAGAAAGAAACTTGTGCTAGAGAGGATATGGAGAGAAGGGAATCTTTATAAACTATTGGTGGGAATGTAAATTCATGCAGCCATTATAGAAAACAGTATGACATTTCTATAAAAAAATTAAAAATAGAAATTACATATAATCTAGTTTTCTTTATTCTGGTATTTATCTGGAAATGCTATTTGAAGAGATAGATGCACTCCCATGTTCACGGAAACACTATTTACAATAGTGAAAAACTGTAAACAGCCTAAAAGTCCATTGATCAATGTATGGATAAAGAAGATGTAGTATATATACACAATGGAATGCTATTCACATATACAAAGAAAAGTGAAATCTTGTTTTTTTGCAACGATATGGGTGGACCTAGAGAGAATTATGTTCAATGAAATAAGTCAAACAGGAAATGACATATACCATATGATTGTACACCCATGTGACCTATGGAGAAAACACACAAGCAGATGAACTAAATAAGACAAAAATAAACTTTTGGACTATAATGCCAATAAATGGTAACCAGAAGGTAAGGGGCAAGGAGATTTAGTAAATCAGTAAGAAAGGGGACAATGGTATAGTGAAGGATAGATTTGGTATTTTTGTGATAAGCTTAATATAGCATATGCATCTGTCGATTTTCAAGAATGAACACCTGAAACAAAGTTATAAGGCAATATTACTTTAATATAAAAGAGAGGAAAATTCGGGCCTCCCAGGTGGCGCAGCTGTTGAGCGCTGGGTTGCGAAGCTGCCCGCAGCCTCTGCAGCGCTGGTTCGATCCCCGGCTGCTCCCCGGCCACCAGAGGAGGGTCCCACATGGCGCGCAGACCTCTCCTGCCGCCCGCTGCTCCCCTCAGCAGTGTACTTTGGTCCTTCTGCCTGTTCTGCTCCCTGCTCTGGCTCTGGTGAATTCTCTCACCCTCCCGCGCTTCTGACTGTACCCAGTGCTTGTATAAATAAATAAATAAATCTTAAAAAAAAAAAAGAGAGAGGAAAATTCAAGTAAACGCTGTATATATGAAACATACATTTTAAATTTAAAAAAATGATTTGAAAGGATGGAAAATTATATACCTCACAGAAAATAAGCAGAAAAAGGACCTAGATTGGCTATATACTGACATCAGTCTGTGTAGACATATTAAGTTCACCTTAAGATGAATACTTGCTACTATGGAAGAAGAGAAATATTTTGTAATGATAAAATACTCAAGCTATCAGGAAACAATTTTGTGCTCATAAACATATTTTCACCCATACACAGAAACACAAGATACACACACACACAAAAAAAAAAAAAACAATTGATATACCTGAAGGAAGAAATAGACAAATTCAATAATAACAGTGACATAAATAGCTCACTTTCAATACTGGATAGAATGACTAGACAAAAGATCAAGAAGAATATAGAACAATTGAACAACACTTTACACCAACTAGACATAAGCTTCTATAAACCTATAGATCAACAGTTCTATAAAGAAGTCCACTCAACAATACTCAAGTGCACATGGAACACTCTCCATGATAGACCATATGTAGGACATAAAACATGCCTCAAAAGATTTAACAGGAGTAAAACCTACAAAATATGTTGCATTCCACAGTGGAATTTAAAACTTCAACAAAAAGATTTGGGTCATTGTTTAAATGAAGAATTTAAGCAATATACTCTTAAATACCTGTGGGTCAAAGAAGACTCATAAACGAAAAGAAAAAATACTTTAAGATGAATAAATATGAACACACGGCACACTAAAATTTTTATGATACAATAAAAGTAATTATCAAAGGGCAATACATAGTCAAAAATAATTGTATTTTAAGAATAAAAATAACAAAACAATGCACCATCCTTTTTACATTAGGAAACTAAACAATGAAGAACAATATAAACCTAGAGCAAATACAAACAAGGAAATAATAATAATTAAACCAGGGACTAATGAAGTAAATATTGATAATAGAGAAAAAATCAATGAAATCAAAGTTGGTTGTTTGATTAGATAAACAAAATTGACAATCTTTTTTTTAAAGATTTACTTTTATTTATTTATACAAGCACTGGGTACAGTCAGAAGCACAGGAGGGTGAGAGAATTCACCAGAGCCAGAGTGGGGAGCAGAGCAGGCAGAAGGACCGAAGTACACTGCTGAGAGGAGCAGCGGGCGGCAGGAGAGGTCTGCGCGCCATGTGGGACTCTCCTGTGGTGGCCAGGGAGCAGCTGGGGATCGAACCGGCGCTGCAGAGGCTGCGGGCAGCTTCACAACCCAGCGCTCAACCGCTGCGCCACCGGGGAGGCCAAAATTGACAATCCTTTAGCTAGATTAACTAATAAAATAGATATCAGAATCAAATTACAAAAATTGGGGTTGAAAATTTGCCTTATACTGACCTTCCAGGAATAAAAAATTATTATGAAGGAATAGTATAAACAATTATGCACTATAAATTTGATAACTTAAATGAAATTTCTAGAAACATACAAACTACCAAAACTGACTTGAGTAAATGGAAAATGTTACTAGCATATAACAAGAGACTGAATTATTATGTGAAAAAGCTTTTCACAAAGAAAATTCTAGAGGCAAATGGATTCACTGGTGAATTTTGCCAGTCACTTAGGGAGGAAATAACAACAATACTTTACAAAAGTTTCATAAAAATAGAAGAGAATGGTTTCAATTTATAAGACCAGTATTACCCTAATACTAAAATGGACAAAGACATCATAGGAAAAGAAAACTTTAGACCAATCTCATGTGAGAAATCAGATGCAAAAATATATCAAATTATTAGTGAACCAGCTCCACCCACAACATGGCAGAGTAGAGAGTTTTGGATCACCTTCCCCTCTGAAAACAACAAATAAAAAATAACGCTTGCTCAAAGGAAGACCCAGAGGTTCCTGGATAGATTCCCAGGACTTTCCCATGAAGATGTTGGACTAATGTTTGTGGCTACTGTGGGGAAAGAATGGGAAGAAGTGAAAGAGAATGTGACTGGGAAAGTAGACACCCCAGCCTGCTGGGTGTCAACCATCCAAGTCATGACAGGGCACTCTAGGGTACTGTGAAATTCCTGGAAGGAACTTTGCTTACATGCAAGGGCATAGGTCTGACCCTGGGGCAGTGAGAACTCTGCAGGCGCTGGCTTTAACTGAGACATTGGCAGATCCATGACCAGGACAAGCAGGGAAAACTTCCCCCACCCCCAGAAGAGATGAAAGCAAAGCCAGGCTGAGCCAGTCCAGCTCCATAGTGGGCCGACTAGCAAAGAGGACTTGCATTATAACACAAATCCCTTGGGAGAGCAACAAACTTCCTGCAGACCTTGCAGCTCCACAGAGCGGCACAGCAGTTGTGAGGGTGGGCCAGTGGAAGCCATTGTTGGTAATCACAGCCAGACAATGCAACCTATGCTCCAGTGCCACCTGCCTGGCAAGACCAAGTTAGCCCTAGAGCATGAGACTTGTCGTCCAGACCTAGTTTTCCCCACCTTGAGGATTAAAGCATCTTAGATCATAACCCATGGCAGAAATGAGCAGCAGGGAGGTGTGGCATTATGCTAAAAAAAACTAAAGCACTGAGAATAACTTGCTGTGGAGAGAAAGGAGAGGAGCTAGTAGAGACCAAATTCATTCTTCAAACTGAGATGGAGTAGTTAAGCCCCTGGCTCCCTTCTGGCCACCATCTCATGCAAAGGTAAACTAAGAAGAGAAACAAACAAGACTAAACTCCCCGTGCCCAAATCACAAATATGTGCGTGTGTGCATACATTTAATACACACACATACACAAATAAGGCAATATGCATGCTTAGGAAGCAGAGAACATCTGAACAAAAGATGATAAAAGAAAATGAGAAGAACAAGTTCTGAGGAAAATATAAATTATATAGAAATAGAGGTATTAGGCAAAGACTTTAAGACAAAAGCAATATTAAAAATGCTAAATGAGATATAGGAAAATCAGTCAAAGACAGATAGGCAGATAGAAAAATCTTAGAAAGGAGACACTGAAAAAAAGGTGTTCTTCACCAAAGATATTGAAAATATATAAAAGATCACAAAAAGAGACTAACTAAAATAAAGACAAATTTAGAAAGTGCTTTACATAAAATTAAACTGTCAGGAAAAAGAATGAAAAATAGAAGAATCAAATGAACAAACTATTCAGTTAGAAAAGAGAAACAAGACAAAGGAAAAATGAGGAAACTATGAGATATGTCAAACTCATTTAGTAGAGGAAACTTAGAATAATAGAGATTCCAGATAGCATAGACCCTATTCAAAGAAATAATAACAAAAATTTCCAAACCTAATGAATGAATTAAATATGGACATCCAGACAGCAGAGTGAACACCCACATTTCTAAATGCAAGGAGATCTACACCAAAACATATCACTGTTAAATTATCAAAAATCAAAGGAAGTAAAGGAAAAGAAATTAACTTACAAAGGCACCCAAATTAGGCTTTCCTCAGATTTCACCTCAGACACTCTCTAGCAAGAAGAGAGTGGTAAAATTTGTTCACAGTACTATAAGAACTTCCAGCCAGAACTACTTCATACTGCAAAAATATCATTCAAATATGACGGTGAAATAAAGGCTTTCTTAGACAAACAGAAGTTAACAGAGGTTATCACCAACAGACCTGCCCTACAAAAAATTTTGAAAGGACTTCTACAAGAAAAAAATGAAACACAAATTCCTGAACACAATGACTACAGGAATACAAAACCAGAAGCATGAGCAAGAATATTATGAATCAACAATAAACACTAACAGGGAGGAAGAAATGTAAAGAATCTGTATAGCTGAATGCTGTAAAATGTGCATCAGCTCATAAGGATGTAAGACATAGTAATTTAAACAAAATCTTCATGGTAACCACTAACCAAAAATCTAGAATGCATCCCGTAGATGAAGAAACAAAGAAATCTATAGAATCTCTAGGGGAAGCCATCCAGAAAGAGCAGAGAGAACCAAATAAAAAAGAAACAAAAGAAAAATAAAACAATTAAAAACAAAATGACTGATAATAAACAATACACATCAATAAGTGGCCTGAACTCACCTATTAAGACATAAACTAAGTAGATTAAGCTTTCAGCCATCTATATCTAGCATGCAAGAAATCCATTTAAACAAAAAAAAAAACCCCAAACAATTAATAAAAAAGATGATCCACCCCTAGGTGGGAGCCAAGGGAGTTCCCATCCACTGGCTCCAGCAGCCTGGATGACCCATGCCTACGTGGGAGACATAGGTGTTCCCACCCATGGACACCAGCTGTACTGTCAAACCATACCTAGAACAAACCCGAGAGCAAACAATGGGGAGAAAGAAAACAACAAAGGGTTAAGCAAGCCCTCTGGGAAACAATACACCACAGAAAGAAACTCAATCTCCAGAACCTAATAACACTGACAAGGAAGAATTTTTTCTTATCAGATGAAGAATCAAAATTGCCATAAGTAAAAAAGGCAAAGAATTTGAACACAAGCAAAACTCAGAAAAACAGATCAGAGATATATGAGAAGATGCAAAAGGAAAGAAATGCTATGAGAAACATAATCAACAAACAGAAGATCAACAGTGAAACTTTAAACAAGAAAATAAAGGTACTGCAAGGTGTAAAAAATATCAATGGAGGAGGTAAAAATATTCTGGAAAAAGTATAAACAATACAGAAGAATGAATCTGTAATCTTGAAGACACAGATGTGAAAAGAAACAAGAAATAAAAAGGAAGAGAGAGACAAAGGAAAAAGAATGAAGAAGCACTTCAATAATTATCTGGATCCATTAGGAAAGGAAATATAAGAGTATAGGAATCCCAGAAGAAGAGAAAGACAAGGGACATAAAGAGAAATACATAAGAGGCTAGAAGGAAACTACAGCAAGACATAGTAGTAAAGCTTCTAAGAGTCCAAGACAAAGAAAAAATAATGAAGTTGACAAAGGGGAAAGAACAGATAACCTATAAAGGAAAACTGATTAGGCTAACATCAGACTTCTCTGAAGAAACACTACTGGCAAGAAGAAAATGGAGTGACATATTCAAAATACTCCAAAACAAAAAGTGCCAACCAAGAGTATTTTATTCTGCAAAGTTCTTCTTCCTATATGAAGGGAAAATAAGGACTTTCTTATACGAAATTATCAGGAATTTGCTTCTACGAGGCCCCTGCTCCAAGTAATAACACAAGAAACCTTAGGATTGAAACCAACAGAGGAATGAATACAAAGAACTGAACAAGAAATTAAATAGAACCACAAATGAACACAATGGCAGCAATAGGCTTCCTTGTATCAGTATTCACCCTACACATTAATTGACCAAACTCACCAATAAAAAGACACAGAATAGCATGTTGGATTAGAAAACAGAATCCAACCATCTACTGACTCCAGGAAACACACCTAAGTTCCTGGGTAAACATAGATTGAAAGTGAAGGGTTATAAAAAATTCTAGAAGCAAATGGTATGCAAAAGAAGACAGGGAGTGCCTCCCTGGTGGCACAAGGGGGTAAGCACAGCACTATGAAGCTAACGCAGCCTCTACAGCACAAGTTCGATCCCTAGCCAGGGAGATACCCACATGGCACGGCAGACCTCTCCTGCCTTGCCTGCTGCTCCCCTCAGCAGTGTATTCACTAGATCTGCCTGTTCTGCTCCCCACTCTGTCTCTGGTAAATCGTCTCACCCTCCACACCTCTGGCCTGTACCCCCGTTCTTGTATGCATAAATAAATAAATCTTTAAAAAAAGAAGAAGAAGATAGGGACATTTGATAATTATATCAGATAAAATGGATTTTCAAACTAAAAAAGGTGACAAGAGACATGCATGGACACTATATAATGATAGGGCATAATACACCTGGAAGACATACACTCACCAAATGAGGGAGCACCAAAATACACTAGACAATTACTACTGTATCTGAAAACAGACATTAGAGAAAATACATATGTGGCATAAGACTTCTATACCCCACTCTAACCAATGCACAGATCAACGAGACAGAAAATAAACAAGGACACAATAACCCTAAAAAAAGATCTAGAACATATGGCCTAATAGACATCTATAGGACACTGCATGCCCCAAATACTGAATACACATTTTTCTCAAGTGCGCACAGATCATTCTCCAGATCATTTGCCATTCTCTGACCATAAAGGCATCAAACTAGATATCAATCACGATAAAGAAAGCAAGAATATTCCCCATTACATGGAGACTGAACAACATGCTACTGAAAGACCAATGGTTTAATAAGGAAATAAAAAAATTAAAATACCTTGAGAAAAGTGATAACGTGGACACAACCTTCCAGGGACACAGCAAAAACAGTATTAAAAGGAAAGCATAGAGCAATACAAGCCCACATCAAGAAACAAGAGAAAATCTTAAGAAACAATCTAATCTCCTATCTCAAAGAACTAGAAAAAAGAAAAAAAAAAGCAGAAGAAAGGAAATAATTTTAAAAATGTAGAAATAAATGAAATAGAAATGAAAAAGACAGTCTAAAAGAGCAATGAAACCAAAAGTTGGTTCCTTTAAAAAATGAACAAAATACACAAACCTCTAGCCAGGCTCAAAAAATGAAAGAGGGAAAAATGCAAATAAATAGGATCATAAATGAAAGAGGAGAAATGACAACAGACACAGCAGAAATCCAGAGGATAAGACATTACTGTGAACAGTTATATGCAAACAAATTCAACAATCTCAATGAGGTGAACAAATTCTTACAATCATACAATCACGCAAAGCTGAGCAAAGAAGAAATAGAAACTGTGAACAAACCAATTACAAGCAAAATTGAAACAGTAATCAAAACCCTCCCAAAAAACAAAAGTCCAGGACCAGGTGGTTCCACAAGTGGGTTCTACCAAACATTCAAAGGTGGATTAATACCTCTCCTGTTACAATTCTTTCAAAACATTGAGAAAGAAGGAATATTAAGATATATTTTATGAGGCCAATCTCACACTAATACCAAAACCAAAGACAACATACACACACACACACACACGCCCACAAATAATAGACCAATCTCCCTAATAAATACAGATACAAACGTTCTCAATAAAATCTTAGCGAAACAGGGCCTCCCTGGTGACTCAGGCGGTTGAGCGCTGCACTGTGTAGCTGTCCGCAGCCTCTGCAGTGTGGGTTTGATCCCGGCCGGCCAGTGAGAATCCCATATGGTGTGGCAGACCTCTCCTGTCTCGCGCGCTGCTCCCCTCAGCAGTGTATTTCATCAGTCTGCCTGTTCTGTTCCCCTCTCTGGCTCTGGTGAATCCTATCACCCTCCCGCGCATCTGGCCTGTAATCCGGTTCTTGTATAAATAAATAAATCTTTAAAAAAAAAATCTTAGCAAAACAAATCCAACAATACATCAAATCCCCAAGAGGGATTTATTCCAGGGACATAAAAAAAGGAAACTGATAACAGTGAAATGAGAAAGTTATAGAAAGAATGGCAGTTTCAAACAAATATCTTCATTATAAAGAAGGATCTAATATTGTTCTCTCATGAAACACTCTTAATAGCATGGATTTTTTTACAGTCATATATCCACATGTACAAAGAGAACAAGAAAGGGGACAACACCACAATTTTGGAAGCTGGAAAGCAAAAGTTTGAGTGAAACTAAATTAAAGAAGACTTGGGAGTGATTTTCTCTGGAAAGTGGAAAATAGAGGGGAGAAATGCAGGGAAACTGGTTTTTGTAATTATTTTGTGACAAGCCTAGTAGATTCTAAGGGTCTATATCTGAGTACATGTAGGTTAAATAGCAAATTGAAAGTGAGGAATTAAAGATATCAAATATTAACAATGCTTTAAAGAAGTTTGAAGGGAGTTTGAGAAAGGAGCAAAAATAAAAATTTGGTCTCTGTGTAAAAAGTGATACTGAGACACACTTGCAAGCTACAAGGAAAAAAAGAAGTAAAATGAGCTTTGATGATAAAGGAGAGAAAGAAAAGGATGAATAACTACAGGGAGTTTGTCTGGAGAAATAAGAGAGGACTGTCACTTGGTGGGTTTGTGTGTGTGTGTGTGTGTGTGTGTGTGTTTTGTTTTGGTTTGGTTTTAGTGAAATAGAAATGTATGATCATCTGCTCAAAGTGAGGAGGCCAGAAGTGGGGGTTTGAGAAATGTGGTTTTGGACAGCTGCTGTTGGAAATGTAAGGAGCCAAAGACAGATGAGAAAAGGATTAAGGATTAGATTTGAGTGTTCAACAGGCTGTAAAGCATACATTTGTAGTTAAGCCAGTGAGTATGGGTATGCACTTTTTCCCAATGGGTCTTCAGCAGTCTGGGAACAAGAACAGCCTCAGTGAACCACTCAACTGAGCCAGGCCTGAGCAGGGATAGCCAAACATGTTAAATGGAAGAGGTAAGACTCAAAGAATGGAAAATCCTTGTGAGAGTGTCATTGAACTTGGGCTCAAAATAAGGAGTAAAGCATAATGCAGGATATGATGATTAGTTGAACAGTTTAAACAAGATAGAATGGAATGGAGGTCACAATAATGAAAATTTTGAATGATCACAATTTTCATATGCTGAGTACTATTTACATTTTCTCTTATAAACCAACAGTTTCTCAAGGGCAACCCATGGTCTTTATCATAATCATTAAGAATAGAGGTCTAACACAATCAAGAGCAGTGTTTCAGATACAGATTGAGGTAAATATTGCCTTTGTTACCAAATCTCTTAAGTCTTTTAGTTGAATAACTGTTTTCCAATAAGTGTAGTCTTAATGAAGTTTAAATGATTGCTTTCTGCCATGAATTACTTCACTGTGGAGATGTTAATTTCAGTTTTACCATTGTTGTTAAGGTATTTCTCTCAATTAATCTTGGCTTTTTTATCTGGGTTAGGGAAGAAGCTGAGACAATGAGGGGAAATATTTAATAATCTTCTTTTATGTATAGCTCTAAGTCTGTTTCTGTTTCAGCTTTACTGTAGGGAACACAAAGAACATGTGCATGCTGTTGATCTTCTGAGGGTGCTAAAGTGCCGCCTGCCCTGCACACAAATCCTGGTGAATCTCATTTTAGTCCTCCTTTAGAGGGCAATTGCTCCCTCATCAATTTGAAAGCATATCTTCTTGCCCAGATAGTTGGTCATCATTTGCAGACTCTGATGTTACAGTAGTGTAGAAGTAGGGTGTGATGGAAGGGAAGAGTATTTTTTCACGAGAGAATGCAGAGATTTTAAGGCCTCTAGTCTTTTGGATCATGTTACCTGGGTTTCAAAAGAAACTTTTATTTCTACCCACAAAGCTGTGTTGGGTTCAGACATATTTGCATGAGTAATAATTATTTCCTAGCCAGTAAAACAAGTAGGAGTAACTTCTTTAGACATCCTCTAGTTATGGGAAAATGTTCCATAACCTGACTATTTCTCATTATTAAATATTTCACTTAAGATAAATATGTTTTGGGGGGAAATGTTTCCAATTCTTTTAAGATTACCAACTGTGGTATGTGACAACACAACCTTTAATCAGTATGCTTTACATTTTCAGGAACAATTGTTTATGCTCACAAAAGCTCTAACATATTTTCAATCGACAATACTGGTCTTCTGCTCTTCACTATTGAAAGCAAGAACTTTTTATGGCCACGCAAATAAATACTAGATTATCTATACTACAGATAATCCTCAAATGATAATTCATCAAATTTATTCATTAATTGAAAATCCCCACAGAAATCGATACCAATCATTTCCCTCAACACAATCTTGATCTCAGTTTATGCTCAAAGGCATAAAAACTCTGAATGTCTATCTGAGTATTCAGTTTCTATTTAAAACCCATTATTAGTCTTAAACATTGCAGGTTGACAATTATTTATAGATTAGAAAATAAAATTCAATGAGAGCTTTGAAATGCAAAAACAATTGCTCATAGAGCAAATGTTCAGGAAATGTATAAAATTCATTGTTAAAGAATCAGGCAGGCTAATATTTTTTACTGTAACTCTTCTATATCATTATTTGGAATATGAGGATTCAATTTTGCTACCAATATATCAGTTTTTTTTGACAGTAAAACACTTTCAGAGAAAAATTTGTAAGAGTAATACAGTTGTCATAAAATATATATGTCTGCACCTATCATAGAGTAAGTAGGTCTGCTGGGCATGTTTAAGCATCTATAATTAAAGGATCATAAAAATAATTGCAGGAACTATCAGTGAGGAGACAGAGTAAAGACACCAGGCTATCCTCCTCTACATACTCATAGGCAGAAGGCAACAGAAAATAATCAATGACTCCTGATGGAAAAACAGCAAAGTACAGCACATATTAGAAGCAACATCCAGAAGAGAGGCATCTCAGAAAACAATGAAGGAGACAAATGGGCAACTCAGCAGGTAAGGTGGACTCAGGTTGCCAGATGGACCTCACAAACAGCAGAGAGAAACAGGTATATGGCCATGATGCAGTAGGTCTTAGTAGAGTGAGCCATATGCACTTGTATCAATGAGTCAGAGTGACACTGGTCAAAGAAACAATCTCATAAGAGTGGGATTTATTATCCCTTAGACAGCAAAGACCAATGAGGACTTCAATAGAGTTGACTCTGAGGAGACTCACAGTACATTGAACAGGAGGTGAATGGAAGAGGAACCTACATGTTGTACTCTAGAATAGGAGAGAATGGTGGCAGGGTTGTGCTTGTAAGTCAGGGGCCTTGGGTAGGGGGAAGCAGATGGTGTGTGAAGGCACACATCCTTGAAGGAGGAGAAAATTTGGTGGAGGAATTTGGGTCCTCCACACAGCCTGAATTGCCCCCAAAAAAATAATAGCAAAGCTTAAATTCTGATCTCACTCCTCCTTACCATACCTTTGTACTGACAATTACTTTTTGAAGCATACTGAGAGCATGGGGAATGCTGAATCCCTCATGCAAAAATCCCCAAAAGGAAGAATATATGGGGTGCTACAAACATGAGTCATCCCCATCCCAATTCATCCACACCAATGTCTGGACTCATCCAAGCCCTTTCCCCACTCTGCTGACTCAACAAATATAAAATAGATAAGAGTACATAGAGAAGCAAGCAAAGGCCTAAATAATTAAAATCAAACAAAACTATAGCACCACCTGTGGGAACTGTAAAATAGTTTAAACCCCCTGTTTCTGTTAAAGATATTAAAAATAACAATATAATATGAAGACCTCAAGTAGCAAATTGGGCGAGCAAAAAAATAATACAAATACAAGGAAAGGCAAGACTTCAACACCATATAAAACCACAAAGTAAGAACAGCTGCCTGGAATCCAAACACAAAAAGATAAAAGATTATATCTCCCTATGAGAGAGAGCTCAGACTGCCATAATAGAGAAACCGAAAGAAATGGAAGAAAACTCAGAAAGGCAAGTCAAAGAAATACAAAATAACTCAGAAAAACTAATCAGAGATAGTCAACAAAATTCAGAAAATAGTGAACTCAGAATTAAAATCAATATATAGAAGATAGAAATCCATGCTTTAAATAAGGAAAGTACAGGGCCTCCCCGGTGGCGCAGCAGTTGAGCACTGGGTTGCAAAGCTGTCCGCAGCCTCTGCAGTGCCAGTTTGATCCCCGGGCATCTGGGTGATGGTCCTACATGGCGTGCAGACCTTTCCTGCCGCCCGCTGCTCCCTTCAGCAGTGTACTTCGGTCCTTCTGCCTGTTCTGCTCCCTGCTTTGGCTCTGGTGAATTCTCTCACCCTCCCGCGCTTCTGAGTGTACCCAGTGCTTGTATAAATGAATAAATTAATTTAAAAAAAGGAAAGGAAAAAGATAAAATATTAAAAAAAAATAAGGAAAGTATTAGAAATTCAAAAGGTAAAGAACTCAATAAATGATGAAACAATTTGAGAAAAATCTATGGAAGTAGAACAGATCAAATGGAAAATTGATTCAGTTACCTCAAACATAGCAATACATTAAACCCAGGTGGAAGTAGTGAGATAAATGAGTTGTAAAATAAATAAAGAGGCAAACTGAGAAATATCCAACACCATTAAGAAAGCAAACATAAGAATAATGGGTATCCCAGGAAGGGGGGAGGACAGAGAGTGAATATTAGAGAAAACTTTCCACACCTAAGGAAGAAAATAAATATGCAAATCCATGAAGTTAAATCAAGATAGGATTACCTAAATGGAGCAAGACTTATTTCAAGATACATAATAATGACTCTTCCAGGAGTTCAAGACAAAGAAATAACATTTAAATTGGCTAAGAAGAAAAAGCAGAAACTCATGAAAGTACTACAATCAGGCTTATTCAGACTTCTCAACAGACTCTTCATGCAAGGAGAGAATACAATAATGTGTTCAAAATATTCAAAGACAAAAACACCAGTCAAAATTCTACATCCCGTGATTCTTTTTGAGATAGGAGGGAGAAAAAAAAGATCTTTTTGGAAAAACAAAAGCTGAGTTTGCAAACACTAGGCTTCCTCAACAAGATATGTTGAAAGGAGCACTTTATTCTAAATCAAGGTGAAGAAAATCCACAAAAGAAAACAAATAAGGAAATAAATTAAAAGAATCAGAAAACTAAAGACAAAATGTCAGTAATAAAATCCCAATATATCAATATCATTCCAAATGTAAATGAATTTAACTCACCAATCA
Source organism: Talpa europaea (assembly GCF_964194135.1). NCBI lineage: Eukaryota > Metazoa > Chordata > Mammalia > Eulipotyphla > Talpidae > Talpa > Talpa europaea. The sequence continues at coordinate 51,701,363 of NC_140081.1, read as the reverse complement.
AAAGGCACAAAATAACTGGGCAAACAAGAAAACAAAATCCAAATATCTGTTGCCTTCAGGAGACTCATTTGAGCTCCAAAAATAAACACATGGTCAAATAAAATGAATGGAAAACAATCTTAGAAGCAAAAAAGGTACAACAAAAGGTTGGGACAGCATACTTATATCAAATAAAAAAAAACTTCTAGCTAAAAAAGTTAACAATAGATAAGATCGACATTATATAATAAATAAGAGGTCAACACATCAGGAAGACATAACATACACACACACACCGCGCACACACACACACATATAATGAAGTAAATCTAAAATATGTAACACAATTATCAACAAACCTAAAAAACAAATATTGGGTGCAACACAACTGTAGCAAGAGACTTGCACTCCACATCCATCATTGAACAGATAAACTAGACAGAAAACCAACAGGGAAACAATTAGAAATTTGACTAAATTTTATATATATATATATAGATATAGATATATATATATATATATATCTATATATATATATATATATAATACAAGCACTGGGCACAGTCAGAAGTGTGGGAGGGTGAGAGAACTCACCAGAGCCAGAGCAGGGAACAGAACAGGCAGAATGACAAAATACGCTGCTGAGGGGAGCAGTGGGCATGGCAGGAGAGGCCTGCACGCCATGTGGGACCCTCGCTGGCGGCTAGGGATCAATCGGCACTGCAGAGGCTGCGGGCAGCTTCAGAGTCCAGCGCTCAACTGCTGCGCCACCAGGGGAGGCCCTGACTAAATTATATTTATAGCACACTACACTCTCATAAAGCTGATTCCACATTCCTCTCAAGTGTACCTGGAATATTCTCCAGCAGATATCACTCATTGGGTCACAAAACAAGTGTCAACAAATTGATGAGGACTGACATCATATCAAGTATCATCTATTATCACAATTATACCAAACTAGGTAATATCCACACACAAAAAAACCCCAATAAAACAGAAAAATCTGATATGTAGAGACTAAACAACACACTTCTTAATTAATATTGGGTTAGTGCGGAAATCAAAGAAAAAATTTTAAAAATACCTGGAGACAAATGAAAATGAAAGCATGACATTCTAGAACTTATGAAGTATAGCAAAGGCAGTACTAATAGGGAAGTATATATCAATGTGGCTTCTCATAAAAAGGAGCTCAAAAAAATATTCAAGCCTTGTATCTTAAGGAACCTGAGAAAGGAGAAAAAAGAAAATAAATGCCATAGAAGAAAGGAAATAATTTTTTAAAAATCAGAGCAGAAATAAATGAATTAAAAGTCAAGAGGAGAGTTTAAAAGATCAATGAGAACAAGATTGTTCTTAGAAATATTTAGACAAAAACTTTACCTAGATTCACTAAGAAAAAAGGCAAAAAATCTAATAAATATAGTTAGAAATGAGAGAGATATTATCACAGGCACTTCAGAAATATGGGGGTTTGTAAGATGCTGTTGTGAACATCTTTATTCCAACAAAATTGAAAATTTGGAGATCAGGACAAATTCTTAGAAGCATATAGCCTTCCCAGATTGAATGAAGACAAAACAGAAATATGAACAGAGCAATTACAAGGAAAGAAATTTAAACAGTAATCAAAAGTCTCCCCAAAAACAAAAGGCCAGAACCACATGATTTCACTAGTGAAATCCTTTTCAAACTCATCCAAAAATTGAGGAAGATTAAATGATCCCAAACACATTTTATGAGGTCAACATTACTTTGTTACCAAAAACACACAAGGAAATCACAAAAATGAAAAATACAGACCAATATCACTGGTGAATATAGATGGCAAAATCTTCAAGACAATTTTACCAATCAAATTCAGCAATACATTAAGAGGATCATGCATCATGACCAATTGGGATTTATTTCTTGGATGCAAGGATGATTCAGCATGCACACATCAGTCAACATAATTCACCTGGTCAACAAAAGGAAAATCAAAATCTTATGGTCATATCAACAGATTCAGAGAAAGAATTCAACAATTTTGAACATCTATGTATGATTAACAACCTCTTAATAATATGAGGCTAGAAGGAACATACCTCAACATACTAAAAGCCTTATTTGAAAAACTCATTGATAGCATAATACTCAACAGTGAGAAACTGAAAGATTTTCCTCCTAAGGTCAGGCATACCACAAAGATGTCCACTTTCACCACTACTATTCAACATAGTATTAGAAGATAAAGCTACAATAATCAAGCAAGAGAAATATATAAAGAATCCAAATTGGAAAAGTAGAAGCACAACTATCACCATTTGCAGGTGACAAGAAAATATACATAGAAAACCTTAAATACACTGTAAAAGAAACTATTAGAAACAATAAATCTGTAAAGTAGCAGGGTAAAAATTAATACACAAAAGTTTGTCATATTTCCATATGTAAAAAAGAGCTAGAAGAGAAAAAAATCGAGAAAACAATATCATTTACAATAGCATCAAAATGTATTAAACACCTAGGAATAAACATAATAAAAGTGGTGAAACCTATACAATGAAAACTGGCAGACATTATTTTAAAAAAATGACACAGGTAATTCCATGGTCATGTGTTAGAAGAATTGATATATTTCTAACATCCATCTTACCCATAGCAATATATATTTGATGCAATTCCTATCAAAATTTCAATGGAATTCTTCAAAAAAATAGAGTAAATATTACAGTTTCAATATGGACCCACAAAAGACACTAACCAGCCAAAGCAATTTTGACAAAAAAAGAAGATGATGATATCATGCTCCCAAACTCCAAGTTATACTACACAGCTATAGTAATAAAAATAGTATGGTATTGGTTTACAAATAGGCAAGGAGATCCTACTACAATGAGATACCACTTCACTCCCAGGAGAATAGCTGATATAGATTTAAAAAAGCAGCAGCAAGAAATGATGGCAAAGAGGTGGAGAAAAAGGAATACTGATACACTGTTGTTGGAAATGTAGAGTGGTCCTATGGGAAACAATATAGACCCTCCTCAAAATATTAAAAATGCCACATTATCCAGCAATTTTACTCTTTGATATTGATCCTCGGAATGCAAAAGCACTAGTTAGAAGGAAAATGTGCATTCCTATGTTCATTACAGCTCTATTTGCAATAGCTACCATTAGGAAATACCTTAAATGCCCAAGGACACATTGTGGATTAAGATGATCTGGTACATATACATCATAGAATACTATTCAGCAAGAGAAAGATTTCAACAAAGTACAACACCCACTTATAATAAAGGCCCTTCAAATTCTCGGGATACAAGGAACGTAACTCAATATCATAAAGGCCATATATGACAAGCCCATATCCAGTATCATTCTCAATGGTGAAAAGCTGAAAGCATTTCCATTAAGATCTGAAACAAGACAAGGATGTCCACTATTACCACTGCTTTTCAATATAATACTGGAAGTCCTAGCCAGAGCAATAAGACAAGAGAAAGACATACAAGGAATCCAAATAGGGAAGGAAGAAGTTAAACTATCACTATTCACAGATGATATGATAATATATAGAGAGAACTCCAAAAACTCCACAGAAAAACTAATTGAACTAATCAGTTTAGTAAAGTGGCAGGATACAAAATCAACATGCAAAAATCAGTAGCCTTCCTATACACAAACAATAAATCTGAAGAAGAAGAAATAAAAAAAAAATCCCTTTTATTATTGAAACAAAAACAATCAAATACTTGGGAATAAACCTAACAAAAGAGGTAAAGGACCTATACTAAGAAAACTACAAAAAACTGTTAAATAAAATAGAAGACACAAATAAATGGAAAGACATACCCTGTTCATGGATTGGAAGAATTAACTTTATCAAAATGGCCATCCTACCAAAAGAAATTTACAGTTTCAATGCTATTCCAATACAAATTTCAATGACATTCTTCAAAGAAATAGCACAATTATTGATGAAATTCATATGGAATCACCAAAAACCCCGGATAGCCAAAGCTCTCATGAAAAAAAAAAGGGGGGGGGATAGAGGCATCACACTCCCAGACTTCAAACTATACTACAAAACCATAATCATCAAAACTGCATGGTATTGGAACAGGAACCAATATACCAACCAATGGAACCAAACAGAAAATCCAGAAATAAACCCACAGATTTCTGGTCAACTAATCTTTGACAAAGGAGCAAAGAATATGCACTGGAGCAAAGAAAGTTTGTTCAATAAATGGTGCTGGGAAAACTGGGTCGCTACATGCAAAAGAATGAAGCTTGACCACTACCTCACACCATGCACAAAAACCAACTCAAAATAGATTAAAAAACTAGACATAAGACCTGAAACAATAAAATATATAGAAGGAAATACAGGTGAAACACTACATGACATGCACCTCAAAGATATCTTTACAGACACATCACCCAAAGCAGTGATAACAAAGGCAAAGATAAACAGCTGGGACTACATCAAATTAAAGAGCTTCTGTACAGCAAAAGAGACAATAACCAAAACAAAGAGAAACCCCAGTGACTGGGAGAAAATTTTTGCACACAACACTAATGATAAAGCACTGATCACAAAAATCTACAAAGAGCTCATGAGACTCAACACAAACAAAGAAAATAATCCTGTCAAAAAATAGGCAGAAGAGCTAAAAAGAAACTTCACCAAAGAGGAAATACAAATGGCCAACAGGCATATGAAAAAATGTTCAACATCACTTGTAATCAGGGAAATGCAAATCAAAACTACAATGAGATACCATCTTACACCAGTGAGAATGGCACATATTAAAAAAACTAGCAACAACAAATGTTGGCGAGGTTGTGGAGAAAAAGGAACTCTCCTGCACTGTTGGTGGGAGTGCAAGTTGGTCCAACCACTATGAAGAGCTGTGTGGAGATTTCTTGACCTACTAAACATAAAGCTTCCATATGATCCAGCAATTCCACTCCTAGGTATTTACCCAAATGACATAGAAACAGTAATTCCAAAGGGCACCTGCACCCCTATGTTTACAGCAGCATTATTTTCAATAGCTAAGCTTTGGAAACAACCCAAATGCCCCAAAAATAGATGACTGGATCAAGAAGATGTGGTACATATACACAATGGAATATTACTCAGCAATCAAAAAAGATAAACACATGCAGGTTGCAACAACATGGGTGGAGCTAGAAGGGATCATGCTCAGTGAAATAAGTCAGAAAGAAAATGAAAAATACCAGATGGTCTCACTCATAGCAGGAATTTAGAAAACCTAAATAAGGGACCAGGAAAAAGACTAATCAATACAAAGTAAAAATCAAAATCAACAAGCAACTATAAACCAGAGACACACTGAGGGGGGCAGGGAAGGGCGGGGAGAGGAAGGACTAGAGTCAAAATAAGGGGGGTGCAATTGTATGGGGAATATAACCAAAATAAAAATGCATACTTTGTGCAGAGATGAAAAATGATGTAAGAATTATATAAAATAAAATATTAAAAAAACAAGGGGGGTGGGACTTGTATGGGGACTATAACCAATATGAAAATGCATACACTGTGCAAAAATGAAAAATCATGTAAAAATACATAAAATTTTAAAATAATAAAAAATAAATTAAACAAAAATATTAATGTGGCTTTATTATCTGTTCTCTAGCAGAGAGAAGATTCTGATAGTGATCAGATAGACTAAGGCTGCACACATAAAATAAAATAATGGGCAAGAGAAATGTCTGAGGTTGTTGCTGGGTTCCACTTGTAAGGATAACTGAATGCTAAGGAGATTGAAGTTGGACAGACTCTAAAAGGAAAGGTGGAACATCACAAACCCAAAGATGTGGTGGAAGGACAGCTGGCCTTGGAGTTAAAATACCTAGCTGCAGCTCCTCTGCTAGAATTTAGATTCTGTGATCTTGGATAAATCTTCTCACCTCCTTTGATTTAATTTCCCTTTCTATCCAAAGGGCATAGGGTTGATGGAAGAAATATCCTCTGAAGTCTATTCAGCACACTTCTAATCAGAAATAATGGATTAAGGGTGCAACTGAAGCCAAATGGACCATTTTACATTTTGCATAGCCAGTCTTAACTTCTGTGCCCCAAATAACTTTCTGTGAAGACACTATGGAAACAAGAAGCACAATGGATTTCTCTTTAAAGGACTGCATTCCAATGAATAACAACATTCCATATCAAAGAAATAATTCCTTTTCTCCCCTTGCTCCTTCCACTCTGACATTATTTTGACTGCTAAAACTAAGAGGCTGCCTACTAACAAATTCCATGCCAGTTTTCTCCCTCTGACACAGAACATTCATGACATTTTTTCTCTTTGTCTTACATTTCACTTACTGCAAGCCCAATGATTACCAAACCAAATTCTTCTTTTCTCTCGTAGATGGTATTTCAAATATATGTTGTAACAAAGCAATAAAAACACAGAAGTGATCACAAGGGTGAGACAACAAATAGAGACATAGGAAATATTGAAAAGCTAGTACAATTTCTCTTCTTACCAGAATTGGATTGCTTTCGATGATTAGTCTTCCAAATTATTGAACAATTCATATTGAAATACCCTAAGGAATGTTGTCATATCCCCATAGAAACAGAAAGTCTAAAAAGTCTAAAAAGATTTCAAAAGTCTTAATATAAAAAAGATTTCACTGTCAAAACTACCAAGAGGCCAAGGCAAAAAATATTGAAGATGGCGAAAGAAAAAAGCAGGATTTTCCACAAAAGATCAGCAAAAAAGAAGAGAATGGAATGATACATTCAACATATTCAAAGATTAAATGTGCCAGCCAGAATACTACATCCTGTGACTCTCTTTGAAATAGGGGAGATAGATAAATGTCTTCCTAGATAAACAGAAGTGGAAGGAGTTTGCAAGTACTAGATAGTCCCTATAATAAATATGAAAATGAACTCCCCTATTTAAATCAAAGAAAATCCACAAATAATTGAAAACTGGACATAAAGAAAAAGAAAATTAAAGAGTTTTAAATTTGGTAGTCATTTCATTCTATGGTGGGTCAGAGACTGGATTTTGTTTGCTTTCCATAATTATTTCACAGTCTACCTCTATTTCAGAATTGAAATTCACAAACGAACTCGATACCAGAGTTCTGACTGATCTGTCTAAACTGTGGAAACAGTTTGCAGCTTATTCTGTCTGTATTGTCTTTCTGTTTCTTCAGACATCCTGTTTTCTTCTTCCTTCTTCATCTGGTAATACTCATCAATGACATATAGGTATTTTGGGGTGCTGTTGCCCAAAACAGATGCAATCTTCTCCCCAAGAAAGTTACATACTGAGAGGGTTGACATGGCAGCATGAAGCACATAGAACCATAAGTAAGGGCCCAAGGCCAAGGTAAGTTTTGTGGATCAACAATGGGTAAAACATCTTTCTTCTCCAGGCTGTCTACTTCACCTTCATCTGTGCTATATTCTTCCGTTGTTTCAAAATTAATAAAAAAGGATGACACTCTTTGGGATTTTATTCCTTTTTTCTATGACTCCCAATTCTACATTCTCAAAACCTTTCATTACTCATGTGTGGCACCGATTACCTGAATGCAGCTCCCCAGACAGTGACTGCTTCTCCTGCATGGCTCACAGGATCCATTTCCATTGTCATCACCACCCCAGGGCTGCTGGCATGGCAGGACCTATTTCAGCCTCACCAGACCACAGCTACAGCCTCAAGTATGCTTTCTGATCACAGTGATATCAAACTAGGAATCAACCACAGAAAGAAAGCAAAAAATCAAATAGGTGGAGACTAAGAAAATGCCTATTGGATTAACGAGTAAATGAAATTAGAAAATACCTAGAAACAAACGAAAATGAACACATGGGCTACCAGAACATACAGGATGAAGCAAAGGCAATACTAAGAGGGAGGTAACTAGCAATACAGGCCCAGATCAAGTCCAAGAAAGAGTTCATATAAATAAACTTCACAACTTAAGGTGGTAGGGAAAAAAACAAGCAGTGATACCAGAAGCCACTAGAAGGAAAAAAATCATAACAATTACCCTAGGGATAAATGAAATCAAATTCAATACCAAGGGAAATAAAAGAAAAATTTAATATATGGGACTACATCTAAATTAAAAACCTCTGCACAGCAAAAGAAACTGTCTTTAAAATGAAAATATACCCAAATGCATGGGAGAAAATACTTGCATATCACATATTCATAACATACTAATATGCAAGATATACATAAAACTAATACAATTCAACAACAACAAGAACAACAATCTAATCAAAAAATGGACAGAAGAACTAAATAAACAGTTCTCCAAAAAACAATTACAGCTCATCTAGAACCACATGAAAAAAAAAAGGCTCATCAACAATTATCATGAGGGAAATGCAAATCAAAACCATAGTGAGATATCAACTCACAGCTGTGAGAATGACCCACATCAAAAGGACCTGACCACCAAGTGTTGGCAAGGATGTGGAGAAAAAGGCCCCCTCACACCCTAATGGTGGTAATGTAGATTGGTGCAGGTCCTAAGGAAGGAGTATTAGGGTTTCTTGAAATAGCAAAAATAGATCTGCCATATGATCATGCAATTCCACTCCTAGTCATCTATCTGAAGATTACACAAATACTAATTTAAACTCACATGCAGTCTTATGTTTATTGCAGCACTATTTATCATAGCCAAGTTATGAAAACAATGTAAGTACCTAATGATGGATGAATGAATTAAGAAGATTTGGTATATTCACACAATGGAATGCTACTCAGCTTATAGAAAAAAATGAAATATTTCCACTTCATAAAATATGAATAGAACTGGAGGGGATTATGCTAAGCATTATAAGTCAAAAGCAGAAAGGCAAATACTAGATGTAAAATATAAAGAAAATCATAGATAAAGCAAAAAAAAAAAAAACATGCCAAAACAATCCCTTGAAATCTGTCTGCAGAATTTAACTAACAGAAGGGGGGAGTCGAGGTGGGAGTAAAAATGGAGGTAGCTCAGTGGATTTTGGTGGAGGATTATGAGCGCTTTGGTGGTGGGTGATGGTATGAGATACATCAGAATCTTAAAGTGTTACAACCCTGAATTATGTAGTGTTGTAAATCAATGTTACCTCATTAAAAAACTTGCAACGATAACACTTTATGAATAAGAAAATATAAAATTATGTTACAACCAAAAGTAATCACAGTAAGTCTAAAAGATCAATGAAATAAAGAAATAAATAAAATAAAATATAAATATTATATACATAAAATATAAATATTATATAAATAAAATAATCTGGCTTACTAAGAATAAAAGGAAGAAAACCATAATATCACCAGAACTCTAAGGGGAGCATTTACAACAGACATCTCAGAAATATAGAGTGTGACTGCTAGGTATTTACCCAAAGGACACAGAAACATCAATTCCAAAGAACACCTGCACCCCTATGTTTATAGCAGCACTGTTTACAATAGCTAAGCTTTGGAAACAGCCCAAATGCCCAAAAATAGATGACTGGATCAAGAAGATGTGGTACATATACACCATGGAATATTACTCAGCATTCAAAAAAGATAAACACATGCAATTTGCAGCAACATGGATGGCGCTGGAAGGGATCATGCTCAGCGAAATAAGCCCGAAAGAAAAAGAAAAATACCGGATGGTCTCACTCATAGCAGGAATCTAGAGAACTTAAATAAGGGACCAGGAAAATGAATAACTATAAGAAAGTGAAAATCAAAATCAACAAAAAACTATGAACCAGAGACAGTTTTTGGGGAGTGGGGGGCGGGAGGGGAGGGATTGGGGTCAGAATGGGGGGGTTGCAAATGTATGGGGAATATAAAAATAAAATTTATTATTTAAAAAATAAATAAATAAAATCTCAAAGCAAAAAAAAAAAAGAAATATAGAGTGTGAAAAGAGACAACTATGAACATTTTTATTATAATAAATTGAATATGAACAAAGATGGACACCTAGAAAATGGACAAGTTTTTAGAAGCATATAACATTCTGAGACTGAATTAGGCAGAAATACAAAACCTGAAAAGATCAATTATAAAGGTGGAATCTGAAAAATTATTCTTGGCACATATCAAAAAAACTAGCAACAATAAATGTTGGCAAAGATGTGGAAAAAAAGGAACTCTCCTACACTGCTGGTGGGAATGTAAACTGGTCCAACCACTATGGAAATCTGTGTGGAGCTTCCATATGATCAAGCAATTCCACTCCTGGCTATCTACGCAAAGGACACAAAAACATTACTTCAAAAGGACACCTGCACCCCTATGTGTACTTCAGCCCTATTTACAATAGGTAAGATATGAAAACAACCCAAATGCCAAAAAATAGATGACTAGATCAAGAAGATACACAATAAAATATTACTTAGCAATCAAAAAAGATAAATGCATGCCATTCACAGCCACATGGATGGAACTGGAAGGGATCATGCTCAGTGAAATAAGCCAGAAAGAAAACAAAAATATCAGATGGTCTCACTTATAGGAGGAATGTAGAGGATCCAAATAAGGGATCAGGGGAAAAAAGTTATGATAATAAAGTGAAAATCAAAATCAACAAGCAACTATAAACCAGGGACATTCTGCATGGGGGAGACGGGAATAGGATCAAAACAGGGGTAGGAAGAGCACAAGGGACTATGGTGATTGTACACCAGTGAATTGGTGGTGGGAATTTCACTGGGACTGTAACTGAGATAAGAAAGCATACACTATGGAAAAAAAAAATGAAAACAATGTAAAAACTATATTTAAAAATTCAAATGTTCTGTATATATAAACTCTCAAAGTGCTTTAATGCATATTCCTAAGGAGACTCCTTTAATAAAAATGTGATATAAAAAGGGCAACCTCATAAAAGCAAAAAAATGTGATTTTTTATCAAAATCAACAAACAACTATGAACCAGAGACACTCTATGGGGGGTTGGGGGCGGCGAGGGGAGGGATTGGAGTCAAAATAAGGGGGTTGCAATTGTATGGGGAATATAAAAATAAAAAAAAAAACTTTAAAAATGTGATTTTTTAATTATCATATTATTTTTCTGTAAATCTGAAGCATTAAAGACAATATTTAAAAATAAATTTCTATTTGGAATAATTAAAAAATAAAACAAAAAATAAATGATTTTTTTATCTTTTTTATCTTTTTATTAATATTAATTTTTTACATCATTGTTCATTTTTAAACAATATTTACTTCCCCCCACACACCCTCAGGTCTAGTCCCCATAGAGTCTCCTTCAACAGGGCACCTGTGCACCATCACCTCAGTGTCCTGTGCTCCTCCCTCCCTCTGATTCCTCTCCCTCCTCCTCCCCTACAGTATGTCTCTGATTTATAATTGTCCGTTTTTGCTTTGTTGTGTTTTGTACTGTTATTATTTTTTTACACTGATGTCTTATTTGGTTCCCCTATATTCCTGCTATAAGTGAAACCATCCGATATTTTTTTCCTTCTACCTTATTTCACTGAGCATAATTCTGTCTAGTTCCATCCACATTGCTGCAAATGGCAAGAGTTTGTATTTTTGATTGCTCAGTAATATTCCATTGTGTACATGTACCATGTCTTCTTGATCCAGTCATCTATTTTTGGGCATTTGGGTTGTTTCCAGGTTTTACCTATTGTAAATAGTGCTGCAATAAACAGAAGAACAGGTATTCTTTTGAATCAATGTTTTTGTGTCCTTTGGGTAGATCCCTAGGAGTGGAATTGCCAGGTCATATGGTAACTCCATTTTTAGTAGACTGAGGAGCCTCCAGACAGCTTTCCATAGTGGTTGGACCAATTTGCAGTCCCACCAGCAACATAGGAGAGTTCCTTTTTCACCGCATCCTAGCCAACATTTGTTATTGCTTGTTTTTTTGATATGTGCCATTCTTACTGGTGTAAGGTGGTATCTCAGTGTGGTTTTAATTTGCATTTCCCTGATTATCAGGGATGCTGAACATTTTGTCTTATGCCTGTTGGCCATTTTCATTTCCTCTTTAGAGAAATGTCTTATATATATATATATATATATATATATATATATATTTTATTTTATATAATTCTTACACCTATTTTCATCTTTGCACAATGTATGCATTTTCATTTTGGTTATATTCCCCATTCAATTGCACCCCCCCCACTTATTTTGACTCTAGTCCTTCCTCTCCCCGCCCCTCCCTCCCCCCTCCTCCCGTAGTGTGTCGCTGGTTTATAGTTGCTTGTTAATTTTGATTTTTACTTTGTATTAATTAGTCTTTTTCCTGGTCTCTTATTTAAGTTTTCTAAATTCCTGCTATGAGTATTTTTCTTTTTCTTTCTGGTATTTTTTCCTTTTCTTTCTGACTCATTTCGCTGAGCATGATCCCTTCAAGCTCTATCCATGTTGCAGCAAACTGCATGTGTTTATCTTTTTTGATTGCTGAGTAGTATTCCATTGTGTATATGTACCACATCTTCTTGATCCAGTCATCTATTTTGGGGCATTTGGGTTTTTTCCATAGCTTAGCTATTGTAAATAGTGCTGCTATAAACATAGGGGTGCAGGTGCCCTTTGGAAATACTGTTTCTGTGTCATTTGGGTAAATACCTAGGAGTGGAATTGTTGGGTCATATGGAAGCTCTGTGTATAGTAGGTCAAAAAATCTCCACACAGATTTTGCAGTAGGGACCTTTCTTGCTGGAGACTGTGTGAACCCAGCAGAAGGCTCACCGAGGAGACAGAGGTAAGCTGGGAGGCTTGCCCACCCTGGGCGCCTTCTAGCCTGCAGTTCCAGCCCAGAGGGGAGCAGCACCCACCACTGGGGCAGACCGGGCGTGCAGGGGAGCGCGTCCCTGCATCGCCATTTTGCAGCAGGGACCTTTCTTGCTGGAGACTGTGTGAACCCAGCAGAAGGCTCACCGAGGAGACAGAGGTAAGCTGGGAGGCTTGCCCATGCTGGGCGCCTTCTAGCCTGCAGTTCCAGCCCAGAGGGGAGCAGCACCCACCGTTGGGGCAGACCGGGCGTGCAGGGGAACACGTTCCATAATCGCCATTTTGCAGCAGGGACCTTTCTTTGCTGGAGACTTGTGAACCCAGCAGAAGTTCCCCAGATGAGCCAGTGGTGAGCTGGGAAGGTCGCCCAAGATGCCGGCCAGTACCAGCAACACAGTGTCACAAGGAATACAGCAAATTAGAAAACAGGCAGTAGGGAGTAGAAAAACCACATGCAACCCAGCAACTCCTCAGCAAAAAAGCACACTGCAAAAAAGAAAACCATCTACCAGATTGCAACGACAGTAACTTGGAAAAACTTCTGAGCCTTCCAGATAGAGAATATAAAATTGCTGTGATTAAAAAACTGACAGAAGTCATAAAGGAAAACAATGATAAAGGGAAAATAATTAATGACCAGAAGAATGAAATTGAGTCCCTAAAGAGGGAAGTAAAAGAAATGCAGGAGATCAAAGAATTAATGGAGACGCTAAAGAACTCTGGGAAAAGCAATGAAAGCAGAATAGATGAAATGGAAGAACGAATAAGTACTCTTGAAGACACAGAAATAAAAAGAACTAAAACAGAAAAGGAAGGAGAAGTATGAAGGAAAAAGACCGAAGAAAGACTTCGGGAACTATCTGACTCCATGAGGAAAGGAAATATAAGAGTTATAGGAATCCCAGAAGGAGAGGAGAGAGATGTAGGAACAGAGAAAATATTCATGGATATAATTGAAGAGAACTTCCCAAACACGAAGAAGGATCTGAAAATTGATATACAAGAAGCAAGAAGAACACCAAACTTCCATGACGAAAGGAAAAATACAGCAAGACACATAATAGTAAAGCTCCCAAGAATCCTAGACAAGGAAAAAATAATGAAACTAACAAGAGGGAAGAAACAGATAACATTCAAAGGGAAACCAATCAGACTGACATCAGACTTCTCTGAAGAAACACTATGGGCAAGGAGAGAGTGGAGGGACATAGTCAACAGACTCCAAGAAAACAGATGCCAACCAAGAATACTCTATCCCGCAAAGCTCTCCTTCCTCTTTGAAGAAAGAATAAGGACCTTCCCAGACAAACAGAAACTCTGGAATTTTATTACGACTAAACCCCCACTCCAAAAAATACTACAAGGAGTCCTAAAGCCAGAACCTCAAAAGGACGAATAACAACAAAAGATGGCCAAAGAAAGTTATTAAAAGAATAAATAAATAAAATCAAAGGAATGACAAACACAATGGCAAATACAGATGCTAACATATCAATACTAACTCTAAATGTAAATGGACTAAACTCTCCAATAAAAAGACACAGAGTTTCAGGCTGGATTAAGAAACAAAACCCAACCTTTTGCTGTCTCCTGGAAACACATTTAGCTGCAAAAGATAAAAATAGACTCAAAGTTAAAGGATGGAAAACAATTCTACAAGCAAATGGACCAAAAAAGAAGGCAGGAACAGCTATACTCATATCAGATAAAACAGATTTCAAACTTAAAAAGATAAAAAGAGACCCCAGTGGTCATTACATTATGATTAAGGGGACAATACTTCAATAAGAAATAACACTCATTAACATATATTCACCAAACGAAGGAGCATCAAAATATATCAGACAACTATTGGCATCTCTGAAAACAGACATCAGAGAAAACACATACATAGTGGGAGACTTCAACACACCACTATCAACAATGGATAGATCAATAAGACAAAAAATAAGTAAAGACACTAAAGCTCTAAATAAGGATCTAGAGTGCTTGGGCTTAACAGACATATATAGAACACTAAACCCAAAAAAATCTGAGTATACATTTTTCTCAAGCGCACACGGATCATTCTCTAGGATCGATCATATACTGGGGCACAAGACAAACATCAACAGATACACCAAGATTGAAATCATACCAACCATCTTTTCTGACCATGAAGGCATCAAGCTAGAAATAAACCATAAAAAGAAGGCAAGGTAATCTCCTACCTCGTGGAGATTGAAACCCACACTACTGGAAGTCCACTGGACTAACAAGGAGATAAAAGAAGAAATTAAAAAATTCTTTGAATTGAATGACAAAGAGGACACCAATTTCCTAAATGTATGGGATGCAGCAAAAGCAGTAATAAGAGGAAAATATATAGCAATAGATGCTCACATCAAGAAACAAGAACTCAAAGAAAAAACCTAATCTCAAAGCTCAAAGATCTAGAAAAAGAACAACAAAAAAACCCCAAAACCAGTAGAAGAAAAGAAATAATAAAAACCAAAGCAGAAATAAATGAAATCGAAACTAAAAAAACAATCCAAAAGATCAATGAAACCAAGAGCTGGTTCTTCGAAAAAATAAATAAAATAGATAAAACCCCTAGCCAGGCTCACAAGGGCAAAAAGGGAGAAAGCATAAATAAATAGGATAATAAATGAAAGAGGAGAAATCACAACGGACACAGCAGAAATCAAAAGAATAATTAATAACTACTATGAACAGTTATATGGAAAGAAGTTCAACAATCTAGAGGAGATGGACAAATTCCTACAACTCTACAATCACCCAAAGCTAGATAAAGAAGAAATAGAACACCTAAACAGACCAATTACAAGCAGCGAAATTGAAATGGTAATCAAAAACCTCCCCAAAAACCAAAGCCCAGGACCTGATGGATTTACAAATGAATTCTACCAAACATTCAGAGACGAATTGGTGCCTATCCTTCACAAACTCTTCCAAAAAATTGAGAAGGAAGGTATAATACCTAACACGTTCTATGAAGCCAACATTACACTAATACCAAAACCGAATAAGGACAACACAAAAAAAGAAAACTATAGGCCAATCTCCCTAATGAACACTGATGCAAAAATCCTCAATAAAATTTTAGCTATCAGAATCCAACAGTGTATCCATAAGGTAATTCACCATGACCAAGTAGGATTCATTCCAGGGACACAAGGATGGTTTAACATCTGAAAATCAATCAACGTTATCCAACACATCAACAAAAAGAAATATAAAAACCATATGATAATATCAATAGATGCTGAGAAAGCTTTCGACAAAGTGCAACACCCATTCATGATAAAAGCCCTTGAAATTCTTGGGATACAAGGAACGTACCTCAACATCATAAAGGCCATCTATGACAAGCCAACAGCCAGTATCATTCTCAATGGTGAAAAGTTGAAAGCAATTCCATTAAGATCTGGAACAAGACAAGGATGTCCACTTTCACCACCGCTTTTCAATATAATACTGGAAGTCCTAGCCAGAGCAATAAGACAAGAGAAAGACATCCAAGGAATCCAAATAGGAAAAGAAGAAGTCAAACTATCACTCTTTGCAGATGATATGATAATATACATAGAGAACCCCAAAAACTCCACAGAAAAACTAATTCAACTATCAATCAGTTCAGTAAAGTGGCAGTATACAAAATCAACACGCAAAAGTCAGTAGCCTTCCTATATACAAACGATAAATCTGAAGAAGAAGAAATCAAAAAAACCATCCCTTTTATTATTGAAACAAAAAAAATCAAATATTTGGGAATAAATCTAACAAAAGAGGTAAAGGACCTATACAAAGAAAACTATAAAACACTGTTAAAAGAAATAGAAGAAGACACAAAGAAATGGAAAAACATCCTCTGCTCATGGATTGGGAGAATAAACATTATTAAAATGGCCATCCTACCAAAAGCAATATACAGATTCAATGCTATTCCAATCAAAATTTCAATGTCATTCTTCAAAGAAATAGAACAATTATTGATGAAATTCATATGGAATCACAAAAAACCCCGAATAGCCAAAGCTCTCCTGAAAAAAAAAAAAGAAGGGAATAGAGGCATCACACTCCCAGACTTCAAACTCTACTACAAAGCCATAATCATCAAAACTGCATGGTATTGGAACAAGAACAGACATACAGACCAATGGAATCGAATAGAAAATCCAGAAATAAACCCACAGATTTATGGTCAACTAATCTTTCACAAAGGAGCAAAGACTATGCATTGGAGCAAAGAAAGTTTGTTCAATAAATGGTGCTGGGAAAACTGGGTCGCTACATGCAAAAGAATGAAGCTTGACCACTACCTCACACCATATAAAAAAATCAACTCAAAATGGATTAAAGAACTAGACATAAGACCTGAAACCATAAAATACATAGAAGGAAATATAGGCGAAAAACTACGTGATTTGCATATCAAAGACATCTTTACAGACACATCACCCAAAGCAGTGATAGTGAAGGCAAAGATAAACAGCTGGGACTACATCAAATTAAAGAGCTTCTGCACAGCAAAAGAGACAATAACAAAAACAAAGAGAAACCCCACCAACTGGGAGAAAATTTTTGCACACAACACTAATGATAAAGGACTGATCACAAAAATCTGCAAAGAGCTGATGAGACTCAACAACAACAAAGAAAATAATCCAATCAAAAAATGGGCAGAGGAGCTAAAAAGAAACTCTGAAGAGGAAATGCAAATGGCCAACAGACATATGAAAAAATGTTCAACATCACTTGCAATCAGGGAAATGCAAATCAAAACTACCATGAGATACCATCTTACACCAGTGAGAATGGCACATATTAAAAAAACTAGCAACAACAAATGTAGGCGAGGTTGTGGAGAAAAAGGCCCTCTCCTGCACTGTTGGTGGGAGTGCAAACTGGTCCAACCACTATGGAGAGCTGTGTGGAGATTTCTGGACCTACTAAACATAGAGCTTCCACAGGATCCAGCAATTCCACTCCTAGGTATTTACCCAAAGGACACAGAAACATCAATTCCAAAGAACACCTGCACCCCTATGTTTATAGCAGCACTATTTACAATAGCTAAGCTTTGGAAACAGCCCAGATGCCCAAAAATAGGTGACTGGATCAAGAAGATGTGGTACATATATACCATGGAATATTACTCAGCACTCAAAAAAGATAAACACATGCAATTTGCAGCAACATTGATGGCGCTGGAAGGGATCATGCTCAGTGAAATAAGCCAAAAAGAAAAAGAAAAATACCGGATGGTCTCACTCATAGCAGGAATCTAGAATACTTAAATAAGGGACCAGGGAAATGAATAACTATAAGAAAGTGAAAATCAAAATCAACCAAAACTATGAACCAGAGACACTTTTTGGGGGGTGGGGGGCGGGAGGGAGGGATTGGGGTCAGAATGGGGGGATTTCAATTGTATGGGGAATATAAAAATAAAATTTATTAATAAAAAAAAAAATCTCCACACAGCTCTCCATAGTGGTTCGACCAGTTTGCACTCCCACCAGCAGTGGAGAAATGTCTTTTAAGTTCTTCTGCCCATTTTTTGACTGGATTGTTTGTTTTATTTTTGTGGAGTCCTCTGAGTTCTTTGTATATCTTTGTGAGCAGTTCCTTATCAGTTGACTGGAGGGCAAAGATTTTTTTCCCAATCAGTGGGGTGTCTCTCTATTTTTGTTAATGTCTCTTTTGCTGTGCAGAAGCTTTTCAGTTTGATGTAATCCCAGGTGTTTATCCTCTCCTGGACTTTCTTTGTTTTGGGTGATGAGTCTTTAAAGATGTTATCACAATGTATGTCTTGTAGTGTTTTACCTATATCGTCTTCTATATGTTTTATGGTTTCAGGTCTTATGTCCAGTTCTTCTATCAATTTTGAGTTTATTTTTGCACACAGTGAAAGGTAGTGGTCTAGTTTTGTTTTTTTTTTTTTTGCATGTGGTGGTCCAGTTTTCCCAGCACCATTTATTGAACAAAATGTCCGTATTCCACTGCATATTCTTTGCTCCTTTGTCAAAGAACAGTTGTCCATATAAGTGTGGTTTGATTTCTGGGCTCTCTATTCAGTGCCATTGTTCTGTGTGTCTGTTTTTGTTCCAATATCAAGCTGTTTTAATTATTATGGCTTTGTAGTTTAGTTTGAAGGTTGGAAGAGATACCTCCTTTCTCCTTTGTTTTCATCAATAGGGCTTTGACAATTCGTGTTTTTTTGTGGTTCCATATGAATTTCATCAGTATTTGTTCTGTTTCTTTGGAGAATATCATTGACATTTTTATTGGAATAGTGTTGAATTTCTATATTGCTTTTGGTAGGATGTACATTTTAATAATGTTAGTTCTTCCAATCCATGAGCAGGGGATGTCTTTCCATTTCTTTGTGTCTTCTTCTATTTCTTTTAACAGTGTTTTATAATTTTCTTTGTATAGGTCTTTCACCTCTTTTGTTAGGTTTATTCCCAAGTATTTGATTTTGTTGGTTTCAATTATAAAAGGGATAGTTTTCTTGATTTCTTCTTCTTCAGATTGTTTGTGTATAGGAAAGCTACTGATTTTTGCACATTTATTTTGTATCCTGCTACTTTACTGAACTGGTTGATTATTTTGAGTAGTTTTTCCATGGAGTTTTTAAGTGTTCTCTATGTATATTATCATATCATATTATTATATTGAAGAGCAGTGGTGAGAGAGGACATACTTGTCTTGTTACTGATCTTAAAGGAAAGGCCTGCAGCTTTTTGCCATTGAGAATAATATTGGCGGTAGGTTTGTGGTATATGGCTTTTATCATATTATGTTCCTTCTATCCCAAGAATTTCAAGGGCTTTCATCACAATGGATGTTCGACTTTGTCAAATGCTTTCTCAGCATCTGTTGATATGATCAGATGGCTTTTATTTTCTTTTTGTTGATGTGTTGGATTATACTCATCAATTTTCGTATGTTGAGCCATCCTTGTGCCCCTGGGATGAATCCCACTTGATTGTGGTGTATTATCCCTTTGATGCATTGTTGGATTCTGTTGGCAAGGATTTTGTTGAGGATTTTTGCATTGGTGTTCATTAGAGAGGTTGGCCTGTAATTTTCTTTTTTTGTGCTGTCTTTGTTTGGTCTTGGCATTAATGTTGGCTTTGTTGGATGTATGTTTTAGTATTCCTTCTTTATCAATTTTTTGAAAGAGTTTGTGTAGGATAGGCACTAATTCACTGCTGAAAGTTTGGCAAAAATCATTTGTGAAGCCATCTGGACCTGGGCTTTTGTTTTTGGGGAGTGCTTTGATTACTGCCTCAATTTTCTGTTCATCATTGGTCTGTTTAGGTGTTTTATTTCTTCTTTGTCCAGCTTTGGATGAATATTCGTTCTAGGATTTTGTCCATCTCTTCTAGGTTGCTGAATTTGTTTGCATATAATTTAAAAATATATTCCATTCTTGAAATTTTACTGTTTATTTAACACATTGTAAATTTGGTCTACTTAAAAAATTTATTTTATTTTTTATTTTTTTTAAACTTTATTTTTTGAAGATTTATTTATTTATTTGTTTGTTTGTTCGTTTGTTTGTTTATTTATACAAGCACTGGGTACAGTCAGACGTGCGGGAGGGTGAGACAATTCACGAGAGCCAGAGCGGGGAGCAGAACAGGCAGACTGATGAAGTACACTGCTGAGGGGAGCAGCGGGCGCAGCAGTAGATGTCTGTCGCGCCATGTGGGACTCTTGCAGGTGGCCAGGGATGGAACCAGTGCTGTAGAGACTGTGGGCAGCTTCACAGCGCAGTGCTCAACCGCTGCGCCCCCAGGGGAGGCCCAAAATTTATTTTAATTACTCATTTCAGTATGGTCATATCAGCTCGACAAACCAGAAATTTGCTTTTAGAAGTGCTATTTCTGTGAAGTAGAGAATATTTACAAATCATTTCTTCTAATTAATGTTGATCTATTAAGAAAATAATTCACCAAGGAATCTAACAATGTTTGATCCAGTGACTCTCTAGGCATTTTCAGGAAATAATAGATTTGGAACAAGGGAAGTAGAAAAGTTCTGGGGTTCCTCAGGGGCCTCAGGGTCATCTAAAACACACATATTAATTATGTTCAGGTCATGAAGTTCATAAAAAATATGTAAGCTTGGTTTCTGACCTCATGGTGATTAAGAAATAATAGTTTGTCATAAAAATCATATTCCAAATATGTTAAATACCACAAAATAGATACAGATAAATTAGTATAAATGCTCAGAAAGCATCGTTTACCTGCAGCCATAGAAATAGCTCACTTGGTAACAAAAAATAAATATCTATTGACTGAATGAAAGGGTGGATGAATGATTGCATGTGGAGGATATGACAGGTACTTGAGCTAAACCTCAAGGACTTTGTAGGAGCCACATGGACAAAGACGGTAACTTTCTAAAGAATGGGAAAACCACAAGCATAGGTAGAAAATCCAGGGTGTAAGCAAGGAATTGAGTGGTCCAACTAGGCTGAAAAAGAAGTTTCCTGAAGGGAAAGTTGGGACCATACTATAGAAATTAAAATGGAGAGAGAAACTCCTAAAAGTGTGTGTGTTTTCACACCAGCCTTCTCTTCTCTGGCACATATTCCCGGTCTTGTTTATTATGTGGAACATTTTTGCCTGCCTTTATTTCTCTCAGAAATACTTAGTCCTCAGCTTTGTTCCCAAAGCAGGATAGTCATCACAAGGAAGTTCATGTCTTTGCCCTCAGCTTCTGATATCTGATACATGTCCCCATCACAAAGGTTCAGCATGATGCACCCTGACCTTGATTATGGCCGTTATAATGACAATCTGAAAATGACCAGACCCTGCTCTAGCAGACTTGCCTCCCAGAATATCCTTAAAATTGGCCACTCTAGCACTCTTTTACCACAACATGTGATACCTTCTTATTACTTCCTACAAATTAAAATCATGAGTTTCTATCTTTAATAAACATTAAATATAGTCTGGGAAAATAGAGATTGTTCCAACCACTTCATATTCTGGTTATTTCATTAAAACTAATATTATACATCTAGCAGTGACCCAAGCAGACGTGCTATTGAACTAGAAGCAGCATTGGTTTAACATACTGTATACAAATGTACATTTACAAATCATTCTACATGCCCAGAGAATTATTAAAACTCAGGGCTTTGAGAATGTGATTATTTCACTTCTAACATTTCCTCAAGTGAGTTTTCAATACTGTTAATTTGCCAATGTGTTCTACAACTCTAAGACCTCTAAGAAATTTCTCTATATTTACATAATATGCCAAGCATGCTTAATTCTGATCATTTTGGAAATCTGACATTTTGTTACCTTAGAGTAGGTGTCAAAGATGATTGCATGATAAGCCAAATGTTTGCTAATTTATGTATAGTTCCTTACAAAGTTTAAGCGTATGATTCTGTTTAGTACATTTTATAATCCCAAACTATAAACTCTGCAAAGACAGAAACTATGCCTTACCATTTTCTTCATCTGCAATATATAACACACAATAACCACACGGAAATGTTTCTTCTGATAAATCATGCTGAAGAAAGGAAATAACTACTAAATAAAATATACCTGTGAAACATGTTTCATTATCCTCTTCCACTCCATCTCATCCCTAATTCTTGACTTTGCCCTACAGGTAGAGATAGTATGTAAATTTAAAAAAGGTGTTTCCTTCTCAAGTGAAAATAGTGTATTATTCCACAACCTGAACGGCCATACATGGCATCCCTATGTGCTGAATAGATAAATGCACCCATGCTCTTGTAGTTCACACGCAGCATGGATAGATGCTAAGGCCCCTAATCCATAGGAATTGTTTATACATTTAAAAAATTTATTTCTATATATTTTACATCATTGTTCATTTTTGTACAGTGTTTGCTTTCTCCTCTGAGGTGTAGTTTGCATAAAATTTCCACCGCCAATTCACCTGTGCACCATCACCATAGTCCCTTGTGCTCTTCCCTCCCTTATTTTCATTCCTATCCCTCCCTCCCCTTCCCCTGAAGAATGTCTCTGATTTATAATTGCCTGTTAATTTTTTTTCCTGATCCCTTATTTGGTTACCCTATTTTCCTCCTATATGAGAAACCATCCAATATGTTTATTTTTTCTTCTGACTTATTTCGCTGAGCATATCCCTTCCAGCTCCATCCATGTGGCTGTGAATGGCATGAGTTTATCTTTTTTGATTGCTGAATAGTATTCCATTGTGTATATATACCACATCTTCTTGATCCAGTCATCTATTTTTGGGCATTTGGGTTGTTTTCATATCTTACCTATTACAAACAGTGCTGCAATAATCATAAGGGTTCAGGTATACTTTTGAATTAATATTTTTTTGTCCTTTGGGTAGATCCTAGAATTTGAATTACTGGATCATATGGTAGATCCATTTTTAGTAGTTTGAGGTACCTCTACAGTTTTCCATAGTGGTTGGACCAGTTTGCATTCCCACCAGAAGTGTAGAAGAGTACCTTTTTCTCCACATCTTTCCCAACATTTGTTGTTGCTAGTTCTTTTAGTAGGCCCCTTTCTCACTGGTGTAAGGTCATATTTCTTTGTGGGTTTGATTTGCATTTTCCTAATTATAAGTGATGTTGAACAGGAAATGTTCATATTTTAAGCTCTTCTCCCTAATGTTAAATAGCGTGACTGAATTGGGTTCAGAATCTTTCTGTGAGATTAGAATCATGCATTAAGAGTGGTAAACAGAAGAGAAAAACAAATTCAGAGAACACATCTGAAGTGCAGCATAGACAAGGTGCAGCTTCACATGTGTACTTGCCAGAGAGTGTGGGCATGCTTGCTCTCAGGAGTGTAAGTATGTGGAGTGGCAGTATGTGTTTGCATTAGGATGATGCTCTTCTCTTCGATTCTAGAACTAGATTGAGAAATATACAATCTGCATGTCCCCTGTCCCTTGCTCATATCTTAGGTAATATCTGTTCATAATGTGAAAAATATCCTTAGATGGAATATTGCTGGACAGCCAACAATGTGAACACCCATACACAGCAGCCACTCCCCATCTCTGAGTTTTACCTAATCAACAATATTGAAGAAAATCTAGTAGTCTTTCCTTTCTTGTCCTTTCTCTTGGCTAATTCGCATTGTAGTTATAAATATTTTTATTTTAAACAAGTACCTAAAACCAAAAAATTTAAATTATGAATTAATTTGTAATAAATTGGTAAATCTTTTAAGTTCTAAAGCAAGAGTTATAAAGAAATGGTAGAGGGCCTCCCTGGTGGCACAAGGAGTTAAGATGCAACCTATGAAGCTATCCACAGCAACTGCAGCACGAGTTCGATCCCTGGCCAGGGAGCTACCCTCATGGCACAGCAGATCTATCCTGACTTGCCCGCTGCTCCCCTCAGAAGTGTATTTCAGTCAATCTGCCTGTTCTGTTCCCCACTGTCTCTCTGGTGAGTCATCTCACCCCCCACACCTCTGGCCTGTACCCCAGTTCTTATAAGCATAAATAAATCTTTTTAAAAAAAATGGTAGAAATTCCTACTCATTTAATTGTCAAACCTAACCAAAAATTCTAAGCCTGTGTAAGAAGTGAAGTCATTTCATGATACAACTCAGTCCCAGTCAAATAAGGCATTAACATGTAAAATTTCACTATCATTGGTTTTTCACAATCACCATACACATGGTTCCAATTGTATTACTTGTTTCTTATTGTAATGTGTCTATTTGTTAGTTTTGTAGGAAATCTTATGAGATTTCTTTCTTTCTTTTTTTTAACATTTTAAAAGGACAGGTTTATTAGGAAAAGGAGAAAGAAAAAGAGAGGCACCTGTATAGTCACAGGGAGCAGGAGATATACATCTTCAGAGTTTTCTTAAAGGGGCAAAGCAATAGAAAAGAAAAATTTGAGCAAAGGATATTTTTTCCAGATCAAATGAAAAGTTTTATTCATAAAATAAGTGAATATTATTTTTCTTGAGAACTTTTAATTCAAACTCTTGTAGGTACTAGGTGGTCAAAAATTCTGTATTTGGTTTTAACCATTTCATAAATGTAAAGCCCATGATGCTTCAGTAGTGAAACTTGTTCACATCTTGTAAATTAAGCTTTTCAAAAAATTATTCATTTTCATGAAATATTCAAAAGCCTTCCTATAATTAATACATTATTCAACTACGTCTCAATCTTAACATTTTTTTTCTTTTTTGCAATACTAACAGAAAGATGTTTTTCATATATAAGCAATGTTACATTACCACACAGGAAATTTGCTCTGAATTTCATCTTTATGAGGGCTAAATTACTGTATTTGAATACAAAGATCTGCAATTTTTGTCGATGAACAAAGAACTTTATACAGCATCTGGTTTTAAATAATGTGGAACACCTTAGAAATCATCTAATTCGGGCCTCCCCGGTGGCACGGCAGGTTGAGTGCAGTGCTCTGAAGCTGTCCACAGCCTCTGCAGCACCGATTTGAATCCTGGCCAGCCAGGGAGAATCCCACATGGCGAGGCAGACCTCTCCTGTCTCACCTGCTGCTCCCCTCAGCAGTGTATTTCAGTTAGTCTGCCTGTTCTGTTCCCCACTCTGTCTCTGGTGAATCCTCTCACCCCCCACCCACATCTCTTGCCTGTGCCCCAGCTCTTGTATGCATAAATAAATAAATTTTTTTAAAAAAGCAAAGAAAGAGGTGAACTGATTGATTGATGATGCATAGATGGATGTGTGACGGGATGGGTGTGTGAATTGATGGATCAATAAATGAAATTGAAGATTCAGGGCTGGACCCTGATTGTCCTGACACTCATTTCACTCCACTTCCACTAGATAATATTGCCTAACAAAAACTATTACTTATGTATATTTTTAAAAACAACTCACTCAGCAATGTGATCTAGTATAAAAACTAAACTTTAAATTGTATGGGGAATATAACCAAGATGAAAATGCATACATTGTGCAAAAATGAAAATTGATGTAAAATATATATAGGGAAAGAAGAAGTAAAACTATAACTATTTGCAGATGATATGCTAATATACATAGAGAACCCTAGAAACTCCACAGAAAAGCTACTCAAAATAATCAACCAGTTTAGTAAAGTAGCAGGATACAAAATCAACACATAAAAACGAGTAGTCTTCCTATACACAATCAATCAGAAGAAGAAGAAGAAATCTAGAAAAACATCCCTTTTATAATTGAAACCAACAAAATCAAATACTTGGGAATAAATCTAACAAAAGAGGTGAAAGACCTATACAAAGAAAATTATAAAACACTGTTAAAAGAAATAGAAGAAGACACAAAGAAATGAAAAGACATCATGGATTGGAAGAATCAACATTTTTAAAATGGCCATCTTCCCAAAAGCAATATACAGATTCAATGCCATTCCAATGAAAATCCCAATGACCTTCTTCAAAGAAATAGAACTACTGATGAAATTCATATGGAACCACAAAAAACCACGAATTGTCAAAGCCCTACTGATGAAAACAAAGGAGAAAGGAGGCATCACAATTCCAAACTTCAAGCTATACTGCAAAGCTATAATAATTAAACAGTTTGGTATTGGAACAAAAACAGACACACAGACAAATGGAACCAAATAGAGAGCCCAAAAATAAAGCCATACTTATATGAACAATTAATCTTTGACAAAGGAGCAAAGAATATGCAATACAATATGGACAGTTTGTTCAATAAATGGTGCTGGGAAAACTGGACCACCACATGCAAAAAAATGAAATTAGACCACTACCTCTCACCATACACAAAAATCAACTCAAAATGGATAAAGTAACTTTACATAAGACCTGAAACCATAAAATATACAGAAGAAAATATAGGTAAAACACCACAAGACATATATCGCAATAACATCTTTAAAGACTCATCACCCAAAGCAGTGATAATGAAGGCAAAGATAAACATCTGGGATTACATCAAACTGAAAAGCTTCTGCACAGCAAAAGAGACATTAACCAAAATAGAGAGATATCCCACTGATTGGGAAAAAAATCTTTACACTCCATCCAACTGATTAGGGACTGATCACAATGATATACAAAGAACCCACAAGGCTTAACAAAAACAAAATAAACAATCCAGTCAAGAAATGGGCAGAAGAACTCAAAAGACAATTCTCCAAAGAGGAAATGCAAATGGTCAACGGGTATATGAAAAAATGTTCAACATCCCCGATAATCAGGGAAATGCAAATCAAAACCACACTGAGATACCACCTTACACCAGCAAGAATGGCACATATCAAAAAGACAAGCAACAACAAATGTTGGCGAGGATGCAGTGAAAAAGGAACTCTCCTACATTGCTGGAGGGACTGCAAACTGGTCCACCCATTGTGGAAAGCTGTCTGGAGGTTCCTCAGTCTACTAAAAATGGAGCTACCATACAATCCAGCAATTCCACTACTAGGGATCTACCCAAAGGACACAAAAACAGTGATTCGAAGAGCACCTGTACACCTATGTTTATTGCAGCACTATCTACAATAGATAAAACCTGGAAACAACCCAAATGTCCAAAGATAAATGACTTGATAAAGAAGATGTGGTATATATACACAATGGAATGTTATTCAGCAATCAAAAAAGATAAACTCATGCCATTTGCAGCAATGTGGATGGAGCTAGAAGGAATTATGTTCAGTGAAATAAACCAGAAGGAAAAAGAAAAATATAGGATGGTTTCACTTATAACAGGAATATAGGGAAACCAAATAAGACATCAGTGTAAAAAGAAATAACAGTACAAAACACAACAAAGCAAAAACAGACAATTATTAACCAGAGACACACTGCAGGGGAGGAGGAGGGAGAGGGATCAGAGGGAGGAAGGGAGGAGCACAGGGAACTGAGGTGATGGTGCATGGGTGGGAGCATTGGTGAAGGAAACTCTATGGGACTATACCTGAGGGGGTGGGGGGAAGCAAATATTGTCTAAAAAATGTAAAAAATGATAAATGTTAAAAAAAATCTAAAAATATGGTGAAGTTGAAAAATATATATTTAAAATTAAATAAAATTTAAAAAAAGAAAAACTAAACTTTAAAGTCTTTCAGATCTGTGATTGAGTCTCAGTTCTGCCCAACAGTAGTTGTGTGACCTTGCTGTTTCTTTATGGGGATAATGAAGCTAAGATGAAATGAAATAAAATGTGAAAAACATCTAACAAGTGTGTTACACACTAGATGCTCAACAAATGCTCATGCCTTTGTTCTTTTAAATTTTTTCTTATATGCTATGAAAATACCGAGTTTATCTTTTCTGACAATCATAGAATTTGTTTACCACGTGTGGCTATAATCTAATGTTTCTCAAAATGTGGTTCCTGATATCAGTGACATAAGCATTACCTGGGAATTTGTTAGTTATACTAATTACTAGATGTGCTTATGAGATATTCTCAGACCTTACCCTAGAACTAGAGAGTCAAAACTCTGAGTATGCAGCCTAGAAATTTGTTTTGATAAACTCTCCAGGAAATTCTGGGTTTGAGACCCACTAACCTATATCATTGGTAACATTAGAGTCACTGTTCAGTGCTCTAGAGTCAAGTAAAGACATGAATAGCTTTGACTATGTTTTTACCTAAGGTCTCCTCTGAAAAAGGACATCATATCTACATGTCATGTTAATGTCAATCCATGATCTAGCAGGTGACATTGATACTGGACTTCCAGTGACAGCTTCCAAATAGAACATAATAAAATTCTCCTGATAACTACATTGTGAGGATGTCCTTGATTTATTGTGACCCTTCTAAATTGTCTCAAGTTTTCTGAAGATGTCACTGTACATCTTTGTTAGACATTCATATCTTTGTATTCTTGAAGTCTACTTTAAGTTATGAATTATTACTCAATAGTAATACAAGATGAGTCAATACAAATACTGGTAATATAGTAGTGACTTGCTATTTAGTTTGATTTGATTAGGTTTAGAAATAACAGAATTGAACATGGAAAAATGCCCTCTAGGTCATTTGATTCAGATGGACATGCTTGTAAAACGACTAGCAAACTGACACATACAGCCTTAGCCAAGCAACACTCTGGATTATTTCCTCTAATGTGTAAGAGGAAACAAACATTTCCTGAAGGTGTAACTGCCATTGCAAACTTAAACCAATATAGTGATGACAATACCATTCTCCTTTTTTCCAATTTTTGGCCCAGGAGTTGGATAACCAAGAATACAATGATTACATCAGAAGGATGTAAAAGTAGTTACAGAAAGGCTTTGAAAGATCAGCATAAAATTCTCAGTCCAATTAAAATCATATCACCCAGACTACAGGCATGACAGTCTCTCAACTATAGTAAGCTTAGGATAATTTCAACTCTGCTCTAAATATTATTATTTCAGCGGGGATAGTAAATCAGAACTAGCTGCCATAAACCAATTAATCTAGACCTGAAAGTTAAAAGAACTGAGATGCTGTGAATCATCTGATTGGATTTTTTATATCAACATATATATTTTATTTTTTATTCTCTTTATTAATGGATTTTTTATTACTGTATCATTACTGTACATCCTTCTTTGTTTTTTCACAATATAGGATTTTTTTTTCCCTCAGATGTGGTCACCATAGTTTTCCCACCACCATGGTCCACTGTGCTCGCTCCCCCCTCATTTCCTCCCCTCCCCTTCCCCTCATTTTGATTTTTAATTTACTTTCCAGTATGTTTTTATTATGTACAAATCCAAGTTCTTCAAGGGCAAAAAGTAAAATCCAACAAACTATTCAAAACGTCTTAACCATGTATATGGTACATTACTGAAGACTGGAGAAAATTATAAAACGGGTACATCAGGAGAAAGGCAGGGAGAAAGATAAGGAAACACAGACTCCCTCACCTAGACTCATCAATAGGTCTATCACCAATTTGTCCCACAAATAGGTATGCTAGTAGTGTTGATCCAATTGTTGATGCTTATAATGAACATTTGGATTTCTTAATAAATATAAACAAAAGTCATAATCTGTTGAGCCAAGACTATGGAAGTCATGTAAGGATACAGACTATTAGATATGTGTACTGGTGGTGAATTGTAGATAATTTTAAAGGGAACATATACAAATTTTTTTAACATTATCCAGCACATCAAGCCCATGATGCCAACAAACCTAAAGCTTAGGATAATAATAAAATATATATCTAAATTTTAATCTATTTAAAGAAAAATAGTAAGCAGATATTAAGAAAGTATTATGATGAAAAATGACCAAAATTTAATCTTAAATAAAACTAAATATTGGTAAAATTCAAGACTTAATATGATAGAATATATATTTATAACCTTAACTAATTGAATCTTTATATTCAAGTAATGAAAGACTGCACTAATGAATCAGAACTTTTGAGAAGAAGACATTAAATTTACACATGACTTAAAAACAAAAGATATTAGTTCATAGCAAACATTGGGATTTTATTTTGGAGAGAGAGAAGGAGGAGTAAGAATGAGGAAGACATTAGAGAGGAATGAGAGAGAATGTGCTTAGTTGCTAAATTTTTATCAGTTTCTAAAAGTTCTTGTTTGGGTAGATTCAAATATTTTATTTAATTTTAGTGACCTAGGTTTTAGATTAGTACTAAATGTCAAGTTAGTCTGTCCATAGACACAAAAATATTTTATCTTTTCCCATCTCACAAAGACAAAAATATCTGAAGTGAACTTATAAAATATGGTTTTATCTTCTCACACAAATCAGAGAATGTAGCATTAACATGGAACAATAGGCTTTGGAGAGCCAAAGACCCTGAGCATAGAAGGTCTTCCTCCAGATTTCCTGCACATTGCATTGTCTTGGATATGTGTTTCACTCAAGAGAGGAAAAAGAAGAAAAAAATGTCTTTTATCACTTTTTAAAGATTTTCAAGTAGATACAGATGTATTGTTACATTCTTGAGTCTGGGTCTTGACACAATGAAACAATGGGCCAAGAGAAATTTGCAGTTCTCCTATTCATCTCCCTAAAGCATTTATTTAGGAATCTCATTATAAGGATTTACTGTCATTACAGGCAGTGTTAACTATTTCCCCACTGATTCTCTGGCCAGAAATATAAAGGACACATATAACATATGCACACCACCATATTGTTTCTTTTTAACTTTCTATCAAGAGAGATGTAATATTCATATAGATAAATATACCTAAAAGATCCATAGCAGCTATAATATTTGAAGTTCTTGAATGTTTTTAATTTTTAAAAAAATTCCAAGCATATTATCATCAGTTATTTCAAACAGATAGTTTCTGATCATTCAAAAGGGGATTGAAATCAAGAGCTGGTATTGCTTTACTAAGCAGATTAATCTCATTTCATTTTTGGAAATCATTGCTGTGCTAGCAGATTAGTGGAATGGTATGGACCTAAAACATGTATCTTAACAAATCTCTTTGCAAAGTATCTCACAATGTCCTTGTAGACAAAATGATGATATATGGAATGAATCATGTGGTGATTAAATGTGGAAATTTTTGAACAGATATACCCAATGGACTGCTAGTGAATGGATTTCTATCAAGAAAGGAGAGTCTATTTGTGCTACATTGAGCACCTGCTATATATATTATTGGGAAAGAAATAGGTGGTCACAGAAAAGTTCAAAGATGCTGAGAAATAATCAAAAGCATATTATAAAAACTCTTAAAGATATTGAGGTTTTTAATGTAGATTTATGGAGAATATCAGTGCAGCCTTCAAAAACTTGAAGAACTTACTGTATTGAAAAATTAGAAAATGTGTACATTTTATATAACAAATATTAGTTACACTGAAATATTAGAACATATTGGGTGTGGTTTCAAAAGTCAGGATGGACTATGAGATGAAAATTTCAGTGAGATACAGAGTGAATCACAAAAATAAAAGACAAAATGGTAGCAACAGACTTTCGTATATCAATAATCATTCTAAAATCAATGAATTAACTCGACTATTAAAAGACACCGAGTGTCTGGTTGGATTAGGTAACAGAATCTAACATTTTACTGTCTCCAGGAAATACATGTAAGCTCCAAAGATAAACATAGATACAGAGAAAAGGGCTAAAAAAGAATCTTAAAAGCAAATGTGTCCCAAAGGAAGGCAGAGACAGCTATACATATAACAGAAAAAAATAGATTCCCAGTTAAAAAAAAAAGTAACAAGTGAAAGACAGTAGCAATATAATAAGGGAATAATAAGGAAAACAACACTCATCAATGTATACTCACCAAGTAAAGGAGCACCAAAATATATTAGGCAACTGCTATCAGCTCTGAAAACAGACATCAGGAAAAACACATTTTTGGGAGGAGACTTCAACACCACACTCTCCTTAATGGAGAGCTCAATGAGAAAAAATAAATAAGGACATAAAACAAAGATTTAGATGACATGGGTCTAATATATATATTTTTTCACCCTGAATAAAGCTGAATACATGTTCTACTAAAGTGCACATGGGACAGTCCCCAGAATTGACCACATTTTAGGACACATGGCAAGTATCAACATATTTTTAAAGATCAAATCAAATCAAGTATCTTCTCTGACCAAAAGGTATAAAACTGGAAATCAACTACAAAAAGAAAGCAGGGAAAACTTCTAATACATGGAGACTGAAAAACATACTACTGAAAGACCACTGAGTTAATAAAGTCAAGAAGAAATAAAAACCACCTCAAAAATAATGAGAACACAATATTCAAGAAATTATGGGACACATCAAAAGCCCTACTCAGAGGGAAGTATATAGCAATACAGACCCTCATCAAGAAAAGAGAAAAACCTCAAATAAATAACTTTATTTCTCACATCCAATAAATTAGAAAAAGAAACCAAAATCCAGTAGAAGAGAGGAAATAAAAAAATAGTGGGAAGATGAATAAAATGGGGGGAAAAGGCAATCAAAATGATGGATGAAACCAAGAGCTTGTTCCTTGAAAAAATAAACAAAATAGATAGACCTCTGGATTGGCTCACTGATAAAAGGTAGAAAACTCAACTAAAGAGGATTAGAAATGAAAGAGAAGTTGCAATAGACAGCATGGAAATTCAGAGATTAGTAAGAAATTATGAACATCTTTATGCCAAACAGTTCAATAAATAACCTAGAAGATTGGAATATATATTAACATAATAAAAGCTTTCTATGACAAAAATCACACCTACAGTTATTCTCAATGGTTAAAAACGTGAAGTCTTTCCATTAAGATCTGGCACAAGACAAAGATGTCCACCCTCACCACTATTACTGCACATAGTATTTGAAGTCCTTGCTAGAGAAATTAGGCAACAGAAAGCTATAAAAAGAATCCAAACTGGGAAAGAAGCAAAGCTATTATTATTTGCAGATATGATGTATGTATATGATAATACACAGAGAAAACCACAGACTCAACAGAAAAACGAATTAAAGCAATAAGCCATTTCAGAAAGGAATAGGGTACAAAATCAACACAAGCAAGAAAATTGAAACAGTAATCAAAACTCTGCCAATAAACAAATGTACAGGATCAGAGGGCTTCACAAGAAAGTTTCACCAAAACTTCAAAGATGAACTAATACTTATACTTCTCAAACTCTTCCAAAAATTTGA
Source organism: Talpa europaea (assembly GCF_964194135.1). NCBI lineage: Eukaryota > Metazoa > Chordata > Mammalia > Eulipotyphla > Talpidae > Talpa > Talpa europaea. The sequence goes on along the minus strand of NC_140081.1, from coordinate 51,667,980 downwards.
GAAAGATAGAATATTCACAAACAAATTTTATGAGGTGAATATTACTCTAATACCAACACCAAACAAAGACCACATAAAAAGTAAAACAATCTGGGCCTCCCCTGGTCGCGCAGCGATTGAGCGCTTGTCTGCAAAGCTGCCTGCAGCCTCTGCAGCACCAGTTCGTCCCCGGCCACTGGTGAGGGTCCCACATGGCACACAGACCTCTCCTGCTGTGCCCGCTGCTCCCCCTAGCAGTGTATTTCGGTCCATCTGCCTGTTCTGTTCCCCGCTCTGGCTCTGGTGAATTCTCTCACCCTCCTGCATTTCTGACTATACCCAGTGCTTGTATAAATAAATAAATAAATCTTAAAAAAAAAAAAAAGGTAAAACAATCTGTGTTCTCCCTAATGAACACAGATGTAAAAATCCTCAATAAAATCTTAGCAAACAAAATGAAACAATGCATTAAAGAATGATACACCATGACCAAATAGCAATGACCTAGGGAAATGAGTGGTTTAACATCTGAAAATCAACCAATATAATTCACCACATCAAAAAAGATAAAAACTTTATGATTACATCAATAGATTCTGAGAGAGCATTTGATGAACTCACAACTAGCAACAAGCTCAATGGTGAAAATCTGAAAGTTTATCCACTAAAATATGGTACAAGAAAAAAATTTTCACTGTCACAATTACTATTCAATATAGTACTGGAAGCCCTAGCTAGAAAAGTTAGACAAGGATATAAAACAAGTCAAGCATGTAAAGGAAAAGTAAAACGATTGATTTGCATATGATATGATAATATACATAGAGAACCACAAAGACTCATTAGAAAAAACTAATTGAAACAATAAATCAATTCAGTGAACTGGCAGGTTACAAAATAAATACACAATAATCAGTCACCTTCTGATATACAATTAATAAGTTAAAAGATGAAATTAAGAAAATGATCCCATTTAAAATCACACCAAAAAATTAAATACTGGGCAGTAAACTTAACAAAGGTTGTTAAGGAAATATACAAAGACTATAAGACATTGTTAAAAGAAATACAATAAAACACAAAAACACTGAAAAGATATTCACAGATCATAGATTGGAAGAATCATCATGGTCAAATTTATCATCCTACCCAAAACATACAGATTCAATGCCATCCATATAAAAATATCAATGGTATTCATTAATGAAATAGAACAAACATCACTGAACTTCAAAAATAAACAACAAAAGATCCCACATAACTAAAGCAATCCTGACCACCCCCCCGAAAATAGAGGGAAAAATGGCAGTAACACAGTGCCAGACTTCAAACAATACTATAAAGCTATAATAATCAGCATTACATTGGAGCAAAAACAGACACACATTTCAATGGAATCTGAGACCCCTGAAGTAAACCCAGACCTTTATTGAGAGTTAATATACCACAAATATGCCAAGAACATACATTTCAGCAAGGAAAACCTCTTCAATAAATGGTGTTTGGAAAACTTGACAGCTACATGCAAAAGAAGGAAGTTAGACAAACAAAACACATCATACACAAAAATCAACTCCAAATGGATAAAACACTTGGATGTATGTCCTGAAACCATAAAATACAAAATAAATAAAACATAGGAAAAAATACTTCATCACATAAGGGTCAGTGATGTCTTTGCAGATATTTCTCCAACAGCAAGAAAAAAAAAAGAATATAAACAATTGGGACTACATCAAACTAAAAGTCTTCTGCACAGCATAAAAATCAATAAGACATAAACACACCCAACTGAAAAGAAAAAAGTATTTGCACACCATACATCTAACAACATTCTATTTTCAAAGACATATAGATAAATCATACAACTGAACAAAATGAAAACAATCAGCCCACAAAAAAAAATGGGCCAAAAAGCTAAATAGGCAGCACTCAAAAGAAGATAATCAGATGACCAACAGGCACATGCAAATATGTTCATCACCACTTATCATCAGGGAAATGCAAATGAAAACCACAATGAGATACCACCTCACACTGTAAGAATGGCACATATTCAAAAGACCAGAAAAAAACTGCTGGTGAGGATGTGGAGAAAAATGAACCCTTTTACACTGTTAGTGGGACTATAAACTTGTCCTTCCCTATGGAGAGAAACATGGAATTTTCTAAAAAGATTAAAAATGGATTTACCACACAACCCAGAAATTCCACTGCTAGGTACCTACCCAAAGAACACAAAACACTAAATCAAAAAGAGACTTGTACACCCATGTTCGTTGCAGCATCATTTTCAGTAGCTAAACTATGGAAATAATCTAAGTGCCCCATAACCGACAAGTGGATCAAGAAGACATGGTATATATACACAATGGAATACTACTCAGCATTCAAAAAGTCAAACTGATGCCATCTGCATCAACATGGGTAGAGCTGGATGAAATTATGCTAAGGTAAATAACTCAAAAGGAGAAAGAAAAATAGCAGTTAGCATCAATTACATGAGGAATACAGAGAAATCAGCAAAGGGTCACTTAAAGCCAAACTCAAAAACTATCCCTTGAAAGCAGATTACAGAATGAGAATTTCAGAGTGTGAGGGAAATGCAAGGGCCAGCACTAGGTCTGAGGGAGACTTAACCTTCCAAAATACAAACACAAATATAAACCCATAGTATCTCCAAAAAGATGAAATATTGAAGAGGTAATGCTTTCAAACACATTTTATGATACCATGATATATGATATAAAAACAAATCAAGCATGTAAAGGAAAAGTAAAACTATTGATTTGCATATGATATAATATACATAGAGAACCAAAAGCAGACAGAATTACCCTGTTACCAAAAGTAAACAGAATTTTACAACAAAAGAAAACTACACAGCAATATCTTGGTAGTAGTGAACATATGTGCAAAAATCCTCAACAAAATCTTAGCAAATCAAATTCATAAATATAGTAAAAAGGATTAAACATCATGGCCAAACAGGCATATGAAAAAATGTTCAACATCTCTTATCATCAGGCAAATGCAAATTAAAACCACATTGAGATACCACCTTACACCAGTAGGAATGGCACATATTTAAAAAACTAGCAACAACAAATGTTGGCAAAGATGTGGCAAAAAGGAACTCTCCTACATTGCTGGTGGGTAATGGTCTAACTACTATGGAAAGCTGTCTGGAGGTTCCTCAGTCTACTAAAAATGTTGCTACCATATGACCTGGCAATTCCACTCCTAGGGATGAACCCAAAGGACACAAAAACAGTGATTCAGAAGAACACCTGTACCCCTATGTTTATTGCAGCACTATCTACAATAGATAAAACCTGGCAACAACCCAAATGCCCAAAAATAGATGACTAGTTCAAGAAGATGTGGTGTATATATACATACACACTCACACACACACACACACACAATGGAATATTATTCAGCAATCAAAAAAGATAAACTCATGCCATTTGCAGCAATGTGGATGGAGCTAGAAGGAATTATACTCAGTGAAATAAGCCAGAAGGAAAAGAAAAACATCAGATGGTTTCACTTATAGCAGGAATATAGGAGAACCAAATAAGACATCAGTGTAAAAAAATAATAACAGTACAAAACACAACAAAACAAAAACAGAATTATAAATCAGAGACATACTGCAGGAGAGGAGGAAGGAGAGGGATCAGAGGGAGGGAGGGGGGAGAACAGGGGACTGAGGTCATGGTGCATTGGGGAAGGAAATTCTATGGGGACTACACCTGAGGGGGTGGGGGGAAGCAAATATTGTTTAAAATGAACAATGATGTAAAGCAAAAAAAAAGAAAAGAAATAAACATCATGGCCAAGTGGGACTTATTCCAGGAATGCAAGGATGGTTCATCATACACAAATTAATCAAATTAATCTATGAGATTCACCATCAACAAAAAGAAAACAAACAGAAAATTATCATATAATATCAATAGATGCAGAGAAAGCACTTGACTAGATCCAACATCAATAAATAAAATGGAGGCTAGAAGGACCATACCTCAACAAAATAAAGACCATATTTGACAATCCCACAACAAACATCATATTCAGTGGTGAAAAATTGAATATTTTTCCCATTAAAATCATATACAATACAAGGATGCTCACTCTCATCACTACTATTTAACATAGTATTGGAAGTCCTAGAGCAATAAGGCTTGACAAAGGAATAAACGGAATCTAAACTGAGAAAGAAGTATAACTATCACTGTTAGTGGAAGACATGATAGTATACATAAAAATCCAAACTCTAGTAAAAAATATACTAGAGAAAAATCAGAATAGTGAATTGGCAGGTTACCAAGTCAATATACAAAAATGCAAGCATTGGGCCTCCCTGGTGGTGCAGGGGTTAAAGACAGCACTATCAAGCTATTGCCAGCCACTGCAGCAGAAGTTCGATCTCTGGCCGGCCAGGGAGCAACCCACATGGCACAGCAGACCTCTCCTGCCTCACCCATTGCTCCCCTCAACAGTTTATTTCAGTAGATCTGCCTGTTCTGTTACCCACTCGCCTTTCTGCACCTCTGGCTTACACCCCAGTTCTTGTATGCATAAATAAATAAATCTTTAAAAAATACATGCATTCCCCTATGTGAAAAATGAAGTAGAAGGGAAAAAAAGATAAAGAAATCAAGAAAACAGTAATATCAAAAATTAATATATATGATTTAAATAAAAAGGAGGTAAAAGATTTATTCAGTGAAAACTATAAGACATTGTTATAAGAAGATACAAAGAAATGGAAGATTTTCCTTACTCATGGCTTGGAAGAACTGATGTTGTTAAAATGGCCATTTTTGCTGAAGCAATAGACAGATTCACTGTAAACCCTATCAAAGTTTTAATGGCATTATTTAGAGAAACAGAACAAATATTACTGAAATTTATATGGAATCACAAAACACCCCAGACAGCTAAATTAAGTCACAGAAAAAAGACCATAGAATTGAGGCATCCAGTGGGTGATGGGATGGGGAGGGTTGAGAGCTAGATAGGGTGAGAGCACAATGGACTATGATGGAAGTATATGGATGATTCAGAGGTGGGTGCACTACAATGACAACACCTGACTACTTCCAAAGCACTAACAAGGATGCAAACTAATAGTACTTCAAAGAAAAAAAATAAAAATACTTCTGCACAGCAATGTAAAGTATCATTAAAATGAGAAGACACCCTACTGAATGGAAGAATATTTTTGTATAATATATCCAACAAGGTACCAATATCCTAACTCTAAAAATAATTTATAGAATGCAACAGGAAAACAAATAACCCAATCAAAAATTGGGGAGAACAATTAGAATCTTCTCCAAAGAAAGGAGATGACCAACAGGCACATAAAAAAGGCCATCATCACTAATCATCAGGAAACTGCAAATCAAAACCTAAATGAGATACCACTTCATACCTGTGAAAATGATCCACATAAAAATATCAGACAGAATAGGTGCTGGCAAGTATGTAGAGGAAAAGGAACCTTCATACACTGTTGGTGGGAATGTAGACCGGTTAAGTCCCTATGGAAAACAGTGTGGAGATTTCTTAAAATATTAAAAATATTTCTACCATATGACACAGCAATTCTACTTTTATTTTTTTTTTCAATTCCACTTTTAGATATCTATGCAAGAAATGAAAAATCACTAATTGGAGCAGATATGTACATTCCTATGGTCATTGCAACACTATTTACAATAGCTAAGTTATGGACACCACTTAAGTGTCCAAAGACACATGTATGTACGTATGTATGTATATATTTGTGTGTATGTATATATCTCCACACAAGGGAATATTATTCAGCTCTGAAAAAGTGTGATATTTCAACTTGCAACAACATGGATGGAACTGAAGGAAATTATGCTAAGTCTCAAGGGGAAAAACAAATACGGGATGATTGACTTATGTAGAATATAGTAAACAAAGTATACCAGTCATAAACAAGCTAAAACATACCCCTGAAATCTTAATTCAGAAATGAAGCTGACAGAAAGGGAGTGTAGGGGATGGGAACAAAGTGGGTAGGTACATAGTGGATTATGGTGGAGAATCAGGATTTTTTTTTGTTTTTTATGGCAATATTTCACATTTGCAAAGATGTGAACCTATACCTCTAAAACATGCATTCTTAAAAATCAATGTTTTCTCAATAAACATAAGAAATTTTTAAGAATTGAAAAGTATAGTATACAATGGAGAAAATATAGACTATAAACTCTGATATTGTCCTTACTCTATTTTTGTGGATGTAATCCAATGGCAAGTGGGACAAAAGCAATAATAAGTATAAAATTACAATCTTCTGCCCAGCTAAGGACATCATCAACAAAACGAAAGGGCAGGTGCAGTTTACTAAAACGAAGATATTTGCAATTGCACATCTGACATAGGGTTAATTTTTAAATTATATCAACAATTCATTGCTGGGTAAGTAATAAGGCTTTTCTGCCCTCCCACCATTAGGATTGAGGATGGATCCCTGCGGTCCTGAATGCATGTCTGATGGCGGGCACCTGGAGTAGGGTGTGGGCATACCTAGATGGGTACACCTGGGCTGATACTGGGCTTATAAGGGAGGCATCACGGGGATGCCAGGGAACAGCAGAAGCAGAAGAGAGAGAAGCAGAGGCCACGAGAGAATGCCGGAGAGCCCAGTAAGAGTGAAGACTTGCTGGGGGGTAGAAGGCCTGCCAGTCTCCTGGCCCCCAAACACTCCTGCCTGCCGTGTACATGGTAAATCTCAATAAAAGCCTGCAAAATCCACTGAGGGCTCCAGGACTCTCCCCCTTTACCCCTTCTGCTCAGATCATAGAGAACCTGCTCTGGCCCTTCCTGCCTCTACATTCATCCAACTCAACATCAAAAAAAAAAAAGCATGATTTTTGCAATTTGCAGCAACATGGATGGCGCTGGAAGGGATCATGCTCAGCGAAATAAGCCAAAAAGAAAAAGAAAAATACCGGATGGTCTCACTCATAGCAGGAATCTAAAAAACTTAAATAAGGGACCAGGAAAATGAATAACTATAAGAAAGTGAAAATCAAAATCAACAAAAAACTATGAACCAGAGACACTTTTAGGGGGGCGGGGGCGGGAGGGGAGGGATTGGGGTCAGAATGGGGGGGCTGCAATTGTATGGGGAATATAACAATAAAATTATTAAAAAAAAAAAAGCATGATTTTAAAAATTGGTAAAAGACATTTCACCAAAAGCAGACATACAGATGGCCATCAGACATATGCAAAGATGTTCATCATCACTAACCATTAGGGAAATAAATACAAATGAAAACCACAAAGATATATCACTTCATCAGTTAGAATGACTATAACCAGGAAATATGGAAACAAGTACTGGTGAGGATGTGGAGAAAAAGGGGACCTTGTACCTATTGGTGGGTATGTAAACTGCTGCAGCTACAGTGAAAAATAGTATGACCATTTCTCAAAAACTTTAGGACAGAAATACTATATGATTGTAGTGCCAGGAAGGCACAGAGCTGGTTCTCTAAGATACTATGCAGATCAGTAAAAGAGAGTCCTAGAGACCTCGGAGGCTTTCTCAGGCTTTTATTGGGCTTTTACATGTAGTGCAGCAACCAGGAACCTGGCAAGCAGGGGTGCGGGGGGACAGGAGGCTGGTAGGCCTCTCAGCCCCTGTGAATCTTCACTCTGCACTTGGCTTTCTGGCATTCTCTCTCTCGCCTCTGCTTCTCTTGGTGAATATATCAGCACTGCAGCTATGGCTCACAGAAGTAAACAATACAACTGAAGATAACATTGTAACAAAATGCAGGTGCCCACCATCAGGAAGGGCAATCCTAATGGCAGGAGGGCAGAAAAGCCTGAGAATCATTTACCCTACAATCCACCCCCTCAGGGTTTTCTGCTATACAGTCTACATATGTTATATACAATTTTCCCTTAAACAAACACTGCAGCCATGGCCCACAAAAGAAAATAGAATACAGCAGAATGCATAACAATGAAACAATACAACAGAACACAAATCCAGGCAGGGCACCAACCTAGCGGCAAAAGATTATTGGCACCAGCAATGATCCACCACTTCTGCTGCCAAAGGCACTGCTCATGCAAGGGGGTGCCACTCAGGCATCTGCCGTCACACGCCAGGAGCCATCAGGCTTCCTGGCCTTCTCCAGTAATGGTCTCGGCAACAAACCACACACCACATCCACCCCCAGGATGCACTCACTCTTGGATTGGTGATTCTGTCTTTGGGGGTAATCGCCCAATCCTCAGGGTTTTCTGTCTGCGGAAAACCTATGAAAGTCGAGTGACTTTCATAGCCACCAACACTCGACTTTCATAGCCACCAATGCGACATGTAGGCCCCTGCACTCAGGCCAACCCATTGCACAAGCACTTGGGTCGGAGATCCCTGGATACAAAGCTCCACATGTGGCCTCTCTTGGGCCCCCTTTTTGGCTGTGGGCTCCACCACAAGCCACTTTCCCCACATGTCCCCCAAGAACAGGTTCCTCAGCTCCTCATCCTTACTCGACAAGGAACAGGGCATCACCCACAGGTGATTTTAAGAGACTCGCTGGCCTTCTTTAGAATACTTAGGCTGCTTAACAGCCGCTCAGGGCTTCCCAATCTCAGCACCAGCTTTTGACTAAGTTGGCTTTTCCTCTGCCTGGCTGCAAAGTACTTATCAAGGGCTTCATCCCTCAACCAATCTTGGGCTCTTCTCATGCCTGCCCCTTCCTCTACCCTGGCCATTGCCTCTCCAGGCTGTAGCCCTAGGATTGCTGAGCACAGTCTGCTTTTGGCCACCGGTCATGCCTTGATTTTCATCTCCTGGGGTTTACAAACCATGACATCCACTCTCAGGGTCCCCAAAATATAACATCAACTTGCCAAAGTTCCTCTGCCTTCTGGGGGGATTGTCAGTCCAAGTCCATCCATTGTTCCTTATGTCAGCACTGGGTGAGCTCCGAATCATGGTCCTTTCTTCCCCGATGATTCTGCTGCCTCAGGGGTCATGGGCTGGTCCTCTTGGGCCGTCTCCTCCTCCACTCGAGGTGTTATCCTATAGCTCCTGTTGTCCACCTCCTGATCTCCTGCAGTGTCTTCACCCCTTCCCGCAGCTCCTGGACTTTGGTCACCACCTGTGCTGCCATGGCACGTCCAGCATTGTCACAGGCTCACAGTCTGCTCCTCCTCAGTCCCTCCTGAGGCCTTTGGAGGGTTCCATACCTATCTCATCGAATCATCCTGCCAACTTACACCAATTGTAGTGTGTAACAGCGGGATGGGCACAGGGCAGGTTTTCTATGATTTGAGCAGACGGGGTAAAGGAGGAGTCCTAGAGCCCTCGGTAGCTTTTGCAGGTTTCTATTGGGATTTACCAGGTACACGGCAGACAGGGGTGCTGGGGGGCCGGGAGGCTTGCAGGCCTCCCAGCCCCCAGCAAGTCTTCACTCTTTTTGTGGGCTCTCCAGCCTTCTCTGGTGGGCTCTGCACTCTGCTCTTCCATTCGTTCTGCTTCTCTCTTGGTTTCTCTGCTTCTTGGATTCTCTGCTTCTGCTGGCGTCCCCGTAACATCATCCTTAAAAGCCCAGTCTCAGCCCAGGTGAATCCCATCTACCTAGGCCCACACCCTACTCCAGGTGCCCGCCATCAGGCATGCATTCAGGACCGCAAGGATCCATCATCTATCCTGATGGTGGGAGGGCAGAAAAGCCTGAAACTTTTTACCTTACCCTACAGCATAGATGTTTCTTGAGGGGATTATTTTATGTGAAATAAGTTATATGGAAGAAAATAGATATCAGATGCCTTTATTCACCCATGGAAGAAACGGAAACAAAGCGAACAACAGGAAAACAAAAACAAACCCTTCAATTTACACAACAGAATCATGGTTACCGGAGAGGAAAAGGAATGGGAGGGCTGGTAAAATGGATAAAGGGGGTCAATTTTGTGGTGATTAATGGAAACTAGACATTCAGTGATGATCATAATGCATACGCAGAAATTGAAATGTAAATTTGTATATCTGAAACTCATTTTTTAGGGTTTTTTTTTATTTTCTTACATCATTGATCATTTTTATACAATATTTTATTTCTCCCCTCAGGTGTTCTTCCACTACCACAGCACCCATGAGCCATCAACATAAACCCTTGTGCTCTTCCCTCCTCTGTTTTGACCCCTTTCCCTTCCCCTCCCCTGTGATTGTATGCCTCAGATCTATGGTCTGCCTGCTATAAAACAACAGTCCCTCAATAAAATATAACAAAAGGCATTGCTGCAAGTAGAAGAAAAATGTTCATATCACTTTACCTAATACAGGAAAAACAGGCTTTCCAATATTTTTGAAATTTGGCATTTAACTCATACCTTTGCTAACCAAAGAAGTAGCATTTGTAATCAAATTTAAAATGATTCAGTTTGTCAGAAATGCAACTTCTTTATATGGTAACGTAAAAATTTTGGGGAATTTAAAAAGTGCAATAATAGTATCAGTTTCTGCCTTACAGTGCTTCAGAATTTCTGAAATTTTTTTCACTTATATCAAAATTCTATATTGTTATAGCTAGAAGGCATTTAAGAAGTCAATCTACTACCCTCATTTTCTAGATGAGAAATTACATCCAGAGATATTTTTATATACCCAAGAACATACAGATAGACTATGGCAGAATAAGAATCTAGCGCCTTTAACCAACTGGAGAAAACTAAAGCAGAAAATAAGTAGTTCTGATGAGAACTGCAGTGTTGGCTGCATTTGCAACAATAGCATAGAGCAAAGAGAGTAGATGTAGGCTAAGGAAATTGTGTATGGTTCCTTGGAAGAGACAGCTTCTGAGCTGGAACTAGAAAGATGGATCAGGTAGAAAAGCCAGCCACAGGTCATAGGCATGTAGACAAAGGCAAAGTGTGTGAGCTATATGAATGACACAATGTAGAGACTATCAAGGTTATTAGAGAGTAAACAAGGGAAAAGGGAGCACTGCTAGAGACCTAATTTTTTTCAGACTATACTATACTATACTATATTTGCTGACAGAATTATGATTTTTAGTGGGGTGTGCAACATATAATATCACTTTGTTCAAATTTTCCTTTCACTTTCTCCCTAAGATAACAATCAACATATGAGACTTACTAACATAACTGAGCATGGCCATTTCTTATCATTATACGGTTTTTTTTCTATCTGTCAAATGAACATACTTGTCTTCTTTTTTCCCCTAAATTTCATTTGCTCAGCTAAGAAAACCTCTTTTACTTTAAATGTTTTCATAACCATCTAAAGACTCCATAAATTTCATTGTGTTGTTAGTGTAAGTGGAAAGATTAAAGTGTAGGGGAAACATGATGAGAGTTTGGATGTGATTACATTCCTGTTCTTACTTGATTAATTCAGGAAATTAAAACTACTTTAGGAATTTTGACAAAACCCAGTGTAGTTTTTTTTTTTCCACTCAAGAAAGTAATTCTCTATGACTAGCCAATTTTGAAATTGTTTGTAAGGACATTGAATTTGGTTTTTTTGATCTTTAGCACTGGGGGTGGGATGGAGGGAAAGGTCCTTGTGTTTACTCACTGAATAAATATGCCTGTATGCCAGGCGCTGTTCAGGGCTTTAGCATGGACTTTTTAAACATCTGTGTTGGCTGCTCCACAATCCCCTTGGTAATCATCTCCTCTTCTTGCTCAAGTATCTCCAGTTCTAATGCTACAGCATTATTTGGAAAACTAATCCTTATCCAGCCAGGTAATAAAATAAAGCTCCTGAGTAGTGAAAAATCAATGCCAAAAAATTCATGCACTGTAGATTTCTTTGTGTGAGAGACCCTCTTTAACCCCTATACAATTCTAGCAACTTGGTCTATCCAGTTTCGCAATTCACAGATGATTAAAAAGAAAAAAATGAAATGAGATAATTAGTTACATTTTCTTCCTCCTTTTCTCCTTCTCTTCCTTCCCCTCATTATTGATATTGTTTTAAAAATGAATGTTGCAGCTAATTTTATTGGGTATTGTTAGCTGCTAAATACTGCTAAGCCTTTACATGCATTATTCCACTAAATATTTGCAACAACCATGTAATGTTAAGAACTGTTAATAGCTCAACTTTACAGTTTCATGAACTGAATTTTTTAAAAATATAGCTTATTTTATTTTTATTTTATCTTATAGAGATAATGTTGGTTTACATTTTGGGAATATAGAGCTCCCCTCCCCTTTCAAGTGTTATTTCCATAGTGCAACCACCACCAAAGCACCTGTTGTCTATTATCATAGTGTCTATTGCTACCTTTTTTATCTGGAAATCTATTTCATCTATATAGATATTGCTGTCCCTGCCTTCCTTTGGGTTCCATTCACTTCTACAATTTTCTTGAAGCCCTTTACTCTGGGTCTGTGTCCATCTTTGTAAGTCAGGTATATTTCCTGGAGACAGCATAGGTTGACTCCAACCAGATACTTGGTGTCTTTTAGTGGGCTAGTTCAGTCCATTTATGTTTACAGTGATTGCTGATATGTGAAAGTCTATGGATGCTATTTTGTTCTTAACTTTTGTGGTTCAACCTATTTCCTTTTCAGTTTTCTGTGTATGTTCCACTCTTCAGTTCAGATAGAAGAACTCCTTTCAGGGCCTTCCTGCTGGCATAAGTCCTAGTACTATTAGGCTATCACTGCTATGGCCTAAGTTCGATCCCCAGGCAGGGAGATAACCCACATATGGCACAGCAGACCTCTCCTGTCTTGCCCACTACTCCCCTTAGCAGTGTATTTCAGTGGATCTGCCTGTTCTGCTCCCCACTCTATCTCTGAGGAATCCTCTTACCCCTCACACCTCTGGCCTACATCCCAGTTCTTCTATGAATAAATAAATAAGATCATTTTTTTTTTAACAAAAGAGCTCCTTTCAATATTTCTTGAAGAGGAGGTATTTAGTGTTTGCAAATCCTTGTAAAAGTTTCTCTTTGTCTAAGAAGGACTTTATTTATCCTTTATATCTGGAAAGCCTTGCAAAATAGAGAATTCTTGACTGGCAGGTTTTATCTTTTAATATTTGAAACACGTCAACACATTCTCTCCTTTCCCATCATGTTTCTTCAGAGAAGTCTGATGTCCGCATGAATGATGTTTCTTTATAGGTTATCTGTTTTTTCTCCCTTGCCAGCTCCAATATTCTTTCTTTCTCTTAAGTTCTTGGAAGTTTCATTATTATATGTCTTGGTATAACTCTCATTTTGTTTAGGTATCCTGGGGCTCTTTTAGTTTCCTGGATTTGTAGATTTAGTCCCTTCTCCACATCAGGAAGCGTTCCTTTATTATTTCTTTGAATTTTTTTTCTGTTCCCTTCTATCTTTCTGTCCTCCCTATTATTCTTATATGGCCTTTCCCCATTGAATCACAAAATTTTCAGTGTTTCTTCATTTTATTTTTGCTTTGTTTCTTTCTTTCCATTTCTACCTCGATTCTTTGTTCATTCACAACTTCAAGTTCACTACTTCATTCTTCCATTTGGTCTAATCTACTTCCACAGCTTTCACCTGAATTTTTTGTTTCCTCTAGCTCTCTTTTTACATTCTTGTAGGGTAAATGGTTTTTCAGGCTTTTCTGCCCTCCCACCATTAGGATTACCCTGCCTGATGGAGTAGCTGCAGTTGTTACATTGTTACAAACTATCTTGTTTACTTCTGTGAGCCCTGGGAGGAGTATCGAGGGAGTCACCAAGAGAAGGAGAAGGGGAGGGGAGGCAAGAGAGAGAAAGGGGAGAAAGAAGGCCAGAGAAGCCCAGAGTGAAGATTTGCCGGGGGCCTGGAGGCCTCCTGGCCTCCTGGCCGCCTGGCACCCCTGCCTGCTGTGTATCTGTTTGCCACACTACTTGTAAAGCTCAATAAAAGCCTGAGAAAACCACAGCGGGCTCCAGGACTCTCCTTTACCCATCTGCTGGATCATAGAAACCTGCTCAGTGGCCTATCCTGCCACTACAATCCTGACTCTACATATTTTTCTTATTTAGAGCTTCAATTTTGATCTTCTGTTCACTGATTTTATTTCTCATGACATGCTTTTCTTTTTTTAATTTTCTTTGTGTACTTCCATTGCTTTAAGTTTGCTTATCATGGCAATTTTGAATTCCATATCTGATAGGATGAATAGCTCTTCCATGTCTTTGTGGTTTAGTTCTGGAGATTTGTTCTCTCTTATTCCCCTGATGAAGTATATGGTTGTTTGTTCTTTTTTCACTTCTACACATCATTTGTTTTTGTTTCCACACTTCTGTTGATGGGTATTCTGCTGAGTGTAGTCCCTACTTCCACACTTGGTGGGGTGTGATCACCTGGTGGCAAATGTAGTTATAGCAGTGGGCAGCAGCAGGATGGTGGCAACCATGAACTGAGTTTTACACTAAATTTTATAACTAATAATTTACCAAATTTATCTATACTTAGTATAGTCAAGTATAAAGGAAACAGTATGAGAACTGCTTGACAATTTATTGAAAAATAAATAACACAAAGGAAAAAAATTACATGATTTGGTAAACAAAATTTTGGAGGAATATAATTTGGAGATAAACCACTCAGTAGCTTTCATAATGCAACATAGTGTTACAACACATTAAATAAAATGTGTAATTTTGTGTAATTTTGACCCAAAACAAATAAAGAATAAATGGTGATGTTCAAAATTTTATTCAAAAATGGAAAACAAAGTTAACGTATACTATGAATATTTCTTTTTTTAATTGGTCAGGTAAATATCAACTGTGTACTTTGGATTCTCAAAGAGAAGCTTTCAATTATAAGAAAAATTCACACAAATAAAATGCATTATTCCATGATGATGGTGATGTTTTTCTGTGTGCTATGTTTCTAAAGAATAAAACATTTTTTAAAAAGTAGTATGGAAATATAACTCAATTTATAAAAGGCTTTGCTTTTCTTTACAAAGCCTCTGCATACACGTTCATGCAAGCCAGTTCATTGGTTTGTCATTGTTTGGATTTCATCACCAGGTTTTTTCCTTTTATGCTAATACATTACCAGCCATTTTTATATATTTTTACATCATTTTTCATTTTTGCACCAGCCATTTTTAAAAGATACTTGAGACCATGACTAATTGATGTGTGATTTGAAGTGGCCAATGTAACTCCCAATTCCACTCATTACTAGGAAAAGATAACTGCTCATGAGCCTTACTTAAAATGGCCACATGACTTGTGCCCAGGGAGTAACTGATTTGTCATAAGAAGAGAAGGTGGATGTTGAGCAAGGACACTTCTCAAAAATCCAGCCCTTAATATGCTACCTAGATGCATCCTGGAGCACTTGAATTTCATGGAAAGATAACAACCCTAAAACAAGACTTTCAGAAGGAACCAGGGGCCCTGCAAGACTTCTACAAGTTGGTCTTCTCCACCATCATACCTTATCACTTGCCTAGATGTGTCCATGATAAAATTTCCAAGAAAATATTGGAGAGGAAAACCCTAGGGACTGAGTAAGTGTGCAGGAGAAAGGGCTGAGGGATTGTGGCTTTTCCTCTGTGAGAATTCAACAAAAGACCCAGTGTGGATAAAATATGAGCAGGTCACACAAAACAGATACAAAAAACAAAGTCCAAAACCTTTGTGGTCAAGAGAAATGTTTGCAACTTTTCACAAGGGCAGTGGTATTATTCCAAATTTCCTTGTCAAATATTCACTACAGGAATGAAGGCCTGAATACACATGGCTGTCTCATATCAGTGCATCATCTATTTTCTTTTCAGTTTTAAATTTTGCAGTACTGTCAAAAAAATTCTTCCACATTCAAAATGGTTATGGTACAGAGGAGAGTTGTAATGTGTTCTGCAAGTGGGTGTATTTGTTTCAATTCAGTGTGTGCAGAAAAGTCAAGCCTCTACAGCCATTCACAACTTTGCTATGAGTATGAAGACAGTTGAGTTTTTAGATTAAGTCTCAGAATGGTAACACACATTTATAAAAATTATTTTCTTAACTATTTTGAGGCATTTTTAAAATAATATACATGTGTCTGCTCAACATAGTTGGATAGAAAAATAAAAGCCTCTCACAGGCAGACGTCAGACTCTATGAGTTTTCCAGGAATGGGATTTGGGCCCCACCAAGATTGAAAATAGGAAATTACTTTGAGCCTCTGGAGCTCAGCAAAGCGATATGTCAGATATATTGTGAAGAGAATTTCAACTTTTTTTTTTTTTTTTTTCTCCTGTTGTTGGTCTGGTTTGGTTACTTATGTGGTATGATTTCTGAGGTATCAGAAAAATTTCCCCCATCCTTTCTACCCTAGCACACTAAAATATCTCTTGGGTTGGCCAACAAGAGCCCAGATTCCCCACATTGCAGAAGGAAGGGAGGGAGGGAGGGAGGAAGGAAGGAGAGGGGAAGGAAAGGGAGGGAGGAAGGAAGAAAGGGGAGGGGAGGGGAAGAGAGGGGAGGGGAAAGGAAGGAGGAAGGAGAGGGGAGGGGAAGGGAAGGGAGGAAAGAAGGAAGGAAGGACAGGGAGGGGAACGAAAGGGAGGGAGGGAGGGAGGGAGGAAGGAAGGGAGGAAGGAAGGAAGGAAGGAAGGAAGGAAGGAAGGAAGGAAGGAAGGAAGGAAGGAAGGAAGGAAGGAAGGAAGGAAGGGAGGGAGGGAGGGAGGGAGGGAGGGGAAGGGAGGGGAGGGGAAGGGAAGGGAGGAAGGAAGGGAGGGAGGGAGGGAGGGAGGGAGGTAAGGGGAAGGGAGGGGAGGGAAAGGGAGAAAGGAAGGAAGGAAAGAAGGAGGGGAGGGGAGGGGAGGGGAGGAAGGAAGGAAGGAAGGAAGGAAGGAAGGAAGGAAGGAAGGAAGGAAGGAAGGAAGGGAGGGAGGGAGGGGAGGGGAGGAGAAGGAAAGGGAGGAAGGAAGGGAGGGAGCGAGTGAGAGAGAGAGAGGAGGGGAGAGAGAGAGAAAGAGAGAGAGAGACCACTTTGATTTAATTATTGAATGCAGCCGTTGAAATCCAAATGTTATACTGGGCTATTAGGCAGACATTAGAAATAAAAGCCTATATAAAACATATAAAGAATATGGAGAAATTGTTTCTGATCTAATGCTATGTTTCGTAAGAAGAATGCAAAATGACAAACGTAGTTTGAGTCAGATACTGCTCTTAAAATGTCGTGGGCTGTGTCAGTATATATGACCCAGTTATGAATATAAGACTTTTGTAAAAGAAACCCAGCTGTTGAGGAGGTTTTATTCTTATTTGTTTTGAATGAGTACTTTCCACATTTTCTTATCCTCAGATCCCAATCTCTTCACAGTATATCTGACACATGGATTTGCTGAGCTCCAGAGGCTCACAGTAATTTCCTATTTTCAATCTTGTTGGGACCCAAATCCCACCACTGGAAAACTCACAGTCTGACATCTGCCTGTGAGAGGCTTTTAGAAATACCTCACAAATGCCAACTCAACCTCTCCTGGCAGCAATCTGCCAAACCAAGCCCATCTCCTCAAATGATGGCAGCTACCTATGTTTCTCTGATGTTGAAGAATGAGATTCTTCAGGCCCAAGTGCAGTGGCTGATGGAAGAATATGGTGTCCTACAAACCCAGATCCCAGAACTCCAGAGCACTAAGCAGCCAAGGAGGATGAATTATTACAGAAGCTCACAGAGTCCAGGAACAACCATCCTGGGGGTCCCTGACAGCCCAAGAGACCCCAACTGCCCCAGGAACCCCAGGCACCCCCAAATGGTACATGAGCTCTCAGCATCCTGGGAGTCCCAAAAGAATGCAGAGGCTGAAGATCATCAGAAGTTCCCTCAGTGACCCAGGAAACCCAGAAACCCAAGAATTTAGTGTCCTATGATCCTCCAAATGCCCAGGATTCCCAAGAGGCACCAAAATTCCAGGATTCCTTGACATACCTGGAGCTCCTGTGCTTTCAGCACCCCAGGAGACATTGGATCCTTCAGGTGCCCAAGACGTCCTACAGTTTTCTGTACCCCAGGAGTCCCAGGAGGGCTTAATAGCTGCTGAGACTTCAGTAGTTTCAGAGTTCCCACAGTTGCTCAGGAGGCTAGAGGCTAAAGTTTTTGAGGATGCTCAGAAGCTTCCTGAGTTCCTGGTTAAATTGAACAGTTAATGAGAGTCAGGGGGCACCTGTATTCCACAGTACCTGCCCTGGTAAGTTTTGTTGGCAACCACTACTCGGGTGAGGCAGGAAAGTGCTTTCAATCTTTAGTACATCCAAATCCCCCTCCTGAAGTAATTTGAAAGTTGCATACAAGTGCTTCAGGATGCTTTTGACAATACAGAAAACATGGAAGATGCCAGCCATCACATTTGTCAGCCCTACCAAGGGAAAGACTTCATCTACCATTATGTGCCCCACTTCTACCTCACTGCTCAAAAGAAGATAAACTTGTATGAAAACATTCTCCTCCAATTTCAGGAAGTGCCTGACAGTGCTATTCAACATGAACTGTCTTGCACAAAGCCAATCCACCAACCTAGGTGATATAATCAGCCCTCATGTCAGCCTAGAAGAAACTAAGTGTGAGTCTCATGCAAATCCACAAGGGGCAAGTTCCACTGAGAAGAGATCTGGGTATGAGTTTCTATCATCTAAAAGCCAGTTTATATATGCTGCAAGCAATCAGCCATACCTCCGTGATATTGAAGAACACTTGTGCCTGTAGTATAGTTATCCCGGTCATTTTGTCAGAGATTGCCCTGTCTTACCTCATCATTTGCAACAAGTAGGGAACATCAAGGCCCAAAGGTAAGGGGGACTCCAGGGGTGCCAATCTACAAATATGTGTCCCTCTTGCTTCCAATATCAATGTCCCATATCCTATGACTTACTGTTGAAATCTGACTGGGAAGAAGATAGTCCTTTGAGCAAATAATGGTGGATTCAGGCTTCTATAGAAACAGCATTGACCATTCCATGGTGTAGCAGGAGGAGGGGCACAGTGCTGGTTCATCTATGATCCGAGCAGACTGGGTAAAGGAGAGAGTCCTGAAGCCCTCGGTGGCTTTCTCAGGCGTTCACTGAGCTTTTACATGTAGTGCAGCAAACAGGTACATGGCAGACAGGGGTGCCGGAGGGGCCAGGAAGCTGGCAGGCCTCCAAGCCCCCAGCAAGTCTTCACTCTGGGCTTCTCTGGCCTTCTTTTTCCCTGCCTCTCTCCCCTGCCTCTCTCCTGCCTCTCTCCTGCCTCTCTCCTGCCTCTCTCCTGCCTCTCTCCTGCCTCTCTCCTGCCTCTCTCCTGCCTC
Organism: Talpa europaea; assembly: GCF_964194135.1. NCBI lineage: Eukaryota > Metazoa > Chordata > Mammalia > Eulipotyphla > Talpidae > Talpa > Talpa europaea. The sequence goes on along the minus strand of NC_140081.1, from coordinate 51,648,696 downwards.
TCTCCTGCCTCTCTCCTGCCTCTCTGCTTTTCTTGGTGAATTTCTCAATACTGCTGCCATGGCCCGCAGAAGTAAACAACACAACTATAACAGTGTAACAAAATGCAGGTGCCCCATCAGGCAGGGCAATCCTAATGGCAGGAGGGCAGAAAAGCCTGAGAATCGTTTATCCTACACATATTTTGAGAGAAGCTACGCATCCACTATAGATGGCTATCCACTGATTAATGGACTTACAACCAAGGAAACACCATCTGTTAAAGTTAAAATTGGAAACCATGTTGCAGAGCTCAGTTTGACTTTATTCATGTACCACAATGCCATCTAATTCTTGGATTGAAACACATGAATCTAACATGGAATGGGGTACCTTCTCTGTGTCCTTTACATCCCATTATTGTCACTACAGTGCTTCAGATATAGGTGAAATAGAAGACATTTTGATTTATTAATTTCTGGGCAACTCCAGTGTCATAATGACTGCTCCAGGCAATCAGTTTTGTTACCTCAGCTATCATCAACATTTGCTTCTCCCAGAATCTTCCACTGAATCTCTGGTAATGAACGAAGGCTGCCTATACACAGACCCTGACTCTCGGATCATGGACTGAACCTGGCAACTTTAAGCTGCTTTTTTCACCCGCCTAGGTGAAATCACTTGCCAGGGTTCACACCGCTAGGGATTCGTGGATGGTAAAAATAAACCCTGAGCTGTCTTACTCCAAAGCTGGAGTTATATCCTACACACCACACTAGTTCTCGGGTTGAATGACCTTTATTCCTTATTAACCACTTTAAGAATATTCACGACATGTGCTCTATTGCTCTAGAAAAAGATATCAGTTTGTTAATGCATTCATTTTTTCATTAAACAGGCATTTACTGAATGCTTTCAATATTTAGGCACAGGAATAGTAGAAGAGGGAGAAAAAAGGGAAAGGAATAAAGGTAGAAAGATATTTAAAAGTATCACTCGTGATTCTTTCCTTGCCTACAACTTCATGGAGGAAGTTATTATGTAACGCAACACTGTAAGACACTGAGGACCAGAACACTAATTCTGCTATGGACTGAAGTGTGCTTTTCACTGGATCTTGAAGGAATCTCATTGGAAATAAGGAGAGCAGGGTTTCCTGGACTGAATAAAATGCACACACACACACAAAAAAAAAAAAAAAAACAGGAGGGGAAAAACGTGTCTTTTTAGAAAGAAAGTTCTATTTCACTGGATAGGAGGGATATATGCATGAATGTGTAGAATATATTAAATAAATGTCATTTCTTTTATTGAAGTACTATTAGCTTACAAAACTATATATCACCTCTCCTCAGATGTATTACATCACACCCACCATCAAAGTACCCATAGTTCTTCACCATAGACCATCAGGACCCCTTTGCACTTTGGTACAAAGAGAATCTTAACAAGAAAATTGAAAGTCTCAGATTAAGGTGCTTTCTATTTGGCTAAGACATTCAAACTATCTTGTGAGCAATTTGTTTTTTGGTGTTTTTTAAGATTTTTTTAATATTCCCCACACAATTGCAGCCCCCTTATTTTGACCCCAATCCCTCCTCTCCCCACCCCCCCATAGTGTGTCTCTGGTTTACAGTTGCTTGTTGATTTTGATTTTTTTCTTTCTTATAGTTATTCTTTTTCCTGGTCCCTTATTTAGGTTTTCTAGATTCCTGCTATGAGTGAGACCATCTGGTATTTTTCTTTTTCTTTCTGCCTTATTTCACTGAGCATGATCCCTTCCAGCACCATCCATGTTGCAGCAAATTACATGGGTTTATCTTTTTTGATTGCTGAGTAATATTCCATGGTGTATATGCATCACATCTTCTTGATCCAGTCATCTATTTGGGGGCATTTGGGTTGTTTCCATAGCTTAGCTATTATAAATAGTACTGCTATAAACATAGCGGTGCAGGTGCTCTTTGGAGTTGATGTTTCTGTGTCCTTTGGGTAAATACCTAGGAGTGGAATTGCTGGATCATATGGAAGCTCTATCTTTAGTAGTTCAAGGAATCTCCACACAGCTCTCCATAGTGGTTCCACCAGTTTGCACTCCCACCAACAGTGCAGAAGAGTTCCTTTTTCTCCACAACCTCGCCAACATTTGTTGTTGCTAGTTTTTTTAATATGTGCCATTCTCACTAGTTTAAGATGGTATCTCATTGTAGTTTTGATTTGCATTTCCCTGATTACAAGTGATGTTGAACATTTTTTTCATATGCCTTTTGGCCATTTGCATTTCCTCATTGGAGAAGTTTCTTTTTAACTCTTCTGCACATTTTTTGACTGGATTATTTTCTTTGTTGTTGTTGAGTCTCATCAGCTCTTTGCAGATTTTTCTGATCAGTGCTTTATCATTAGTGTTGTGTGCAAAAATTTTCTCCCAGTTGGTGGGGTTTCTCTTTGTTTTTGTTATTGCCTCTTTTGCTGTGCAGAAGCTCGTTAATTTGATGTAGTCCCAGCTGTTTATCTTTGCCTTCACTATCATTGCCTTGGGTGATGTGTCTGTAAAGATGTCTTTGATGTGCATATCACATAGTGTTTCGCCTATATTTCCTTCTATGTATTTTATGGTTTCAGGTCTTATGTCTAATTCTTTAATCCATTTTGAGTTGGTTTTTGTGTATGGTGTGAAGTAGTAGTCAAGCTTCATTCTGTTGCATGTAGCAACCCAGTTTTCCCAGCACCATTTATTGAACAAACTTTCTTTGCTCCAATGCATATTCTTTGCTCCATTGTCATAGATTAGTTGAACATAAATATGTGGGTTTATTTCTGGATTTTTCTATTTAATTCCATTGTTCTGTGTGTCTGTTCTTGTTCCAATACCATGCAGTTTTGATAATTATGGCTTTGTAGTATAGTTTGAAGTCTGGGCATGTGATGCCTCCATTCCCTTCTATTTTTTTTTTTTTTTCAGAAAAGCTTTGGCTATTCGGGGTTTTTGGTGATTCCATATGAATTTCATCAATAATTGTTCTATTTCTTTGAAGAATGACATTGAAATTTTGATTGGAATAGCATTGAATCTGTATATTGCTTTTGGTAGGATGCCCATTTTAATAATGTTCATTCTTCCAATCCATGAGCAGGGGATGTCTTTCCATTTCTTTGTGTCTTCTTCTATTTCTTTTAACAGTGTTTTATAGTTTTCTTTGTATAGGTCCTTTACCTCTTTTGTTAGATTTATTCCCAAGTATTTGATTTTTTTTTTGTTTCGATAATAAAAGGGATGTTTTTTTTTTTTATTTCTTCTTCTTCAGATTTATTGTTTGTGTATAGGAAGGCTACTGACTTTTGTTTTTGATTTTGTATCCTGCCACATTACTGAACAGATTGATGAGTTGAATTAGTTATTCTGTGGAGTTTTTGGGGTTCTCTATGTATATTATCATATCATCTGCAAATAGTGATAGTTTGAATTCTTCTTTTCCTATTTGGATTCCTTGTATGTCTTTCTCTTGTCTTATTGCTCTGGCTAGGACTTCCAGTATCATATTGAAAAGCAGTGGTGAGAGTGGACATCCTTGTCTTGTTCCAGATCTTAATGGAAATGCTTTCAGCTTTTCACCATTGAGAATGACACTGGCTGTTGGCTTGTCATAGATGGCCTTTATGTTGTTGAGGTGTGTTCCTTGTATCCCAAGAATTTTAAGGGCTTTTATCATGAATGAGTGTTGCACTTTGTTGAAAGCTTTCTCAGCATCTATTGATATTATCATATGTTTTTTATATTTCTTTTTGTTGATGTGTTGGATAACGTTGATTGATTTTCGGATGTTGAACCATACTTGTGTCCCTGGAATGAATCCTACTTGGTCGTGGTGAATTATCTTATGGATACATTGTTGGATTCTGATAGCTAAAATTTTATTAAGGATTTTTGCATCAGTGTTCATTAGGGAGATTGGCCTGTAGTTTTCTCTTTTGTGTTTTCCTTGTTTGGTATTGGTATTAGTGTAATGTTGGCTTCATAGAACGTGTTTGGTATTATACCTTCCTTCTCAATTTTTTGGAAGAGTTTGTGAAGGATAGGCACTAATTCATCTCTGAATGTTTGGTGGAATTCATTTGTAAATCCATCAGGTCCTGGGCTTTTGTTTTGGGGGAGATTTTTGATTACCATTTCAATTTTCGCTGCTTGCAATTGGTCTGCTTAGGTGTTCTATTTCTTCTTTATCTAGCTTTGGGTGATTGTAGGGTTGTAGGAATTTGTCCATCTCCTCTAGATTGTTGAACTTGTTTCCATATAACTGTTCATAATAGTTTCTGATTATTCGTTTGATTTCTGCTGTGTCTGTTGTGATTTCTCCTCTTTCATTTATGATCCTGTTATTTGTGCTTTCTCCCTTTTTTCCTTTGTGAGCCTGGCTAGGGTTTTGTCTATTTTATTGATTTTTCTGAAGAACCACCTCTTGGTTTCATTGATCTTTTGGATTGTTTTTTAGTTTTGATATCGTATATTTCTGCTTTGGTTTTTATTATTTCTCTTATTCTACTGGTTTTGGGGTTTGTTTGTTGTTCTTTTTCTAGATCTTTGAGCTTCGAGATTAGGTTGTTTCTTTGAGTTCTTTCTTGTTTCTTGATGTGAGCCTGTATTGCTATGTATTTTCCTCTTATTACTGCTTTTGCTGCATCCCATACATTTAGGAAATTGATGTCCTCTTTGTCATTCAATTCAAAGAATTTTTTAATTTCTTCTTTGATCTCATTAGTCCAGTGGTCTTCCAGAAGTGTGGTTTTCAATCTCCATGAGATAGGAGAGTTCCTTGCCTTCTTTTTATGGTTTATTTCTAGTTTTATGGCTTCATGGTCAGAGAAGATGGTTGGTATGATTTCAGTCTTGGTGTATCTGTTGATGTTTGTCTTGTGTCCCAGTATGTGATTGATCCTGGAGAATGATCCGTGTGCTCTTGAGAAAAATGTGTACTCAGATTTTTTGAGGTTTAGTGTTCTATAGATGTCTGTTAAGCCCAAGCACTCTAGATCCTTATTTAGAGCTTTATTGTCTTTACTTATTTTTTGTCTAGTTGATCTATCCATTGTTGATAGTGGTGTGTTGAAGTCTCCCACTACGTATGTGTTTTCTCTGATGTCTGTTTTCATTGATGACAATAGTTGTCTGATGTATTTTGGTGCTCCTTCGTTTGGTGAGTATATGTTAATGAGTGTTATTTCTTCTTGAAGATTGTCCCCTTGGTCATAATGTAGTGACCATTGGGGTCTCTTTTTATCTTTTTGAGTTTGAAATCTGTTTTATCTGTTATAAGTATAGCTGTTCCTGCTTTCTTTTTTGGTCCATTTGCTTATAGGATAGTTTTCCATCCTTTAACTTTGAGTCTATTTTTATCTTTTGTAGCTAAAGGTGTTTCCTGGAGACAGCAAAAGGCTGGATTTTGTTTCTTAATCCAGCCTGCAATTATGTGTCTTTTTTTTTTCAGACATCAAGTTTTTATTTTATTTTTTGTTGTGGTTGTGGTTTTTAATTATTGAGTATATTCCTTTATACAGATTTGCCTCATTGGCTTATCCATTCACCCATTGAAAGACAAATAGGTTATTCCCAGTTATTTATTTTTTGGTGTTTATAAATTTGTATTCCTTTAGAGTAAATAGAAGGGATATTGCTGTGTCATAGAGTAAATGGATGTGTACGCAGCTGCTAAACTGTTTTCCACAGTGGCTGTACCAACTTGCACTATCATTAGTAACAGATGACAAAGCTGTTTCATCAGTACCCTCTCCAGTATTTTGTATGATTAACATTTTTTTTATTTTATCTATTCTAATATATATGTGGTGTCTCTCATGATATATTTATTTATATTTTCTAATGAAAAATGATGTGTAGAAATAATGTCTTCTTCAAGTGTTTTTTTATTGAAGAGTTTAGTCCATTTACAATTAGAGTTAATATTGGTATGTTAGCATCTGTATTTGCCATTGTGTTTGTCTTTCCTTTGATTTTATTTATTTATTCTTTTAATAACTTTTTTTTTACCTTCTTTCGTTATTATTCGTCCCTCTGAGGTTCTGGCTTTAGGACACCTTGTAGTATTTTTTGGAGTGGGGGTTTAGTCGTAATGAAATTCCAGAGTTTCTGTTTGTCTGGGAAGGTCCTTATTCTTTCTTCATAGAGGAAGGAGAGCTTTGCGGGATAGAGTATTCTTGGTTGGCATCTGTTTTCTTGGCATCTGTTGTCTATGTCCCTCCACTCTCTCCTTGCCCGTAGTGTTTTTCGGAGAAGTCTGATGTCAGTCTGATTGGTTTTCCTTTGAATGTTATCTGTTTCTTCCCTCTTGTCAGCTTCATTATTTTTTCCTTGTCCTGGATTCTTGGGAGCTTTACTATTATGTGTCTTGCTGTATTTTTCCTTTCGTCATGGAAGTTTGGTGTTCTTCTTACTTCTTGTATATCAATTTTCAGCTCCTTCTTCACGTTTGGGAAGTTCTCTTCAATTATCTCCTTGAATATTTTTTTCTGTTTTTACGTCTCTCTCCTCTCCTTCTGGGATTCCTATAACGCTTATATTTCCTTTCCTCATAGAGTCAGATAGTTCCCGAAGTCTTTCTTCGGTCTTTTTCCTTCATACTTCTCTTTCCTCTTCTGTTTTGGTTCTTTTTATTTCTGTGCCTTCAGGAGTACTTATTCATTCTTCAGTTTCATCTATTCTGCTTTCATTGCTTTTCGCAGAGTTCTTTAGCACCTCCTTAATTCTTTGATCTCCTGCATTTCTTTTACTTCCCTCTTTAGGGACTCAATTTCATTCTTCTGATCATTGATTTTTTCCCCTTATAATTGTTTTCCTTTATGACTTCTGTTAGTTTTTTAATCATGGCAATTTTAAATTCTCTTTCTGGAAGGCTCAGAGGTTCTTCCATGTTACTGTCATTGCAACCTGGGGGGTGGTTTTCTTTTTGTGGTGTGCTTTTTTCCTGAGGAGTTGCTGGGTTGCATGTGGTTTTTCTACTCCCTACTCTCTGTTTTCTAATTTGCCGTACACATTGGGACACTGTGTTGCTGGTACTGGCCGGCATCTTGGGCGAACTTCCCAGGTCACCTCTGGCTCTTCCAGGAGCCATCTGCAGGTTTCAAGCAGGCTTTACTGAAGATAGGTCCCTGTTCTAAAAAGGCGATGTGGGTTCGCAGTCCTCTGTGTGCCTGGTCTGCCCCAGTCTTGGGTGTCTGCTCCCCTTCTGGGCTTGGATTGCAGGCCAGTAGGGGCCTGGTGTGGGCGAACTTCCCAGCTCACCTCTGGCTCCTCCAGGAGCCTTCTGCCGGTTTCAAGCAGTCTTTACTGAAGAAATGTCCCTGTTCTAAAATGGCGATGCGGGACACACTCCCTGCGTGCCCGGTCTGCCCTTGCAGTGGTTTCCGCTCTCCCTCTGGGCTGGGACTGCAGGCCAGAAGGGGCCTGGCGTGGGCAAACTTCCCAGCTCACCTCTGGCTCCTCCAGGAGCCTTCTGCCAGTTTCAAGCAGTCTTTACTGAAGAAATGTCCCTGTTCTAAAATGGCAATGCGGGATGTACTCCCTTTGCACCTGGTCTGCCCCAGCGGTGGGTTCCCGTTTGCCTTTGGGATTTTTATTGGGATTGCATTGAATCTGTAAATTGCTTTCATTAGGATGGTGATTTTGACAATGCTGATTCTTTCTGTCCATAAGCAAGGAATAACAGAAAAATAAAGACTTTTGATTATTTTTACCCCCCACTGACCATAATTTCAGCCTAGTTGTAGCACTAAAAACAGAAGCAGAAAACCTTTATTTTATCAAGGGCTATTGATCCAAGGAAGGGAAATTTTCAATTGGGAATCAACACACAAGACAAAATTCTCTTTACTAAAGTTTTTAAAATTAGTGAGCAAAGCCCAATTCCTCTACTTTTGAAGTTCACAAAATGAAATGAAGTTATCTTAAAATAAATATAAAAATGATTACTTATGCTGAAAAGAAAGAGAGGTACATGGAGGAGGAACACCAGAACTGGGGAGTAGTGAAAAAAATAAAAATTGGAATGATAAAACAAAAGACACAGGTAAGCACCCATTTTTCCCATGCTGGACCAGATTCTAAACCCACTGAACTCTCATTTGGAAGTCTCCCCACTACCATCCTGGTTATTTTAGAAATTCTTGCTATTCAAGACCTACAAGTTGTGTGCTATCCTGTTCTGATTTGAACTGTCTCACTAGTCTTTAAAAGATGCCTTCTCTCCCTGCAATAGCCTCTTTCATTTCACCAGGTAATTATGCTGTGGTTGCTTGTTTTTTTTTCCAAATTCTTGGTATTTTTGATCTCCAGCCATAAGTATCTTTAGTTTTTATATAGTTTCCAGGCTTTCTCTGAGTTGCTGGCTCTTTGAATTCTACCTCCCATATTTTTTCCTACTTGATTTCCACATTTTGTAACTGTTCCATTTTCAAAATTAGAAAACAACCTAATGGATTCCTTTGGTTTTTCATCTCTTTAAATGATGTTGAAAATACTTGAATTTTAAAGATCAAAGAGTCTACTAATCTCATCAAATCTAGCTCACTTGTTGAAACTTTAAGCTCCCTCAATTTCTTCAATCTCCACAGCCTAACTGTGGACCTCTCTGACTATTAAAAAAATCCCTATGATATTTAACCTATATGTTTCTTTCTGTGGCTTCCTCCTGGGGACCACCTTTTTATTTCCCCAGTATAATTAAGCTATCTTAATAACCTTATGTTTTCTCCCATTTCACTGAAATTCCAAGTCTACTCTAGATTAAAAGAATCCAACCCCTAGTACAGTGATGTTATAGTCCTTATAGTCCTTCTTTTAATGCCCTACACCAGATATTATTCTTTTCATCAGAACTATTTTATTATCATTATTATTAGATAGTCTCTGTTCACAAAAGTAAAGCCCTCTTGGAGTACCATGTTTACCTTATGGGTATTTAGAATATAACCACTAACTATGCTTAAATTTGTGCAGACATTTTAGCTTTAGCATAAGTGAGTTTTACCATAAGACAACAAGCTTGTTACTGACATGTTTTTCTTAAATGTAATGGAATGTTTTCCTGTATAGAATTTTCATCACTGTGATTTATTTTATAATTATTTGCATGACTTTGTCTCCCTCAATAGAGTATGAATTCTAAAGAGTAAAGAATAAGGTTTATCTAGCTGAAGGTGCTAACATTGTGCCTGGACATAATGTCAATAAAGTCCTCACATATATTTGTTGATAGAACAAAGAGCTATCAAAGATATCATCAAAGAGCTTTGTCATCATCTTGGAATTGAAAGGGCCTTAGAACACTTCTTTCTCAAATGGGCAAACCAAGGGCTGAGAAGGTCAAAAGATTTATACAAAACTGCAAAGCTCTTTGGTAAGAAACATGTAATTTTACATTTTGATATCCCTCTCATTCCACTGATATTCTATGAATATATGCCATGCTCATATAGCTAATCCTGGAGTTACAGCTACACTACTGAATAAATTGTACAAAGATAGTCACCAAGAATAATTTCTATCTCCACCGATTTCTTCATGTCAAACTAAAGCAACATACATGTGAAACTATATTTTTTAAAAACATAAAATTGCTACACTGTAATGTTGATTTGAATATAGAACTCACAATGAGGTGGATTATCATCCTATTCACCTTGGAATCTTCATAAAGAAAAAAAATAGATCAGTTCAATTTCCTTGGTTAAGATGTTTATAGGGTCAATGATTTTCAGGCTTTTCTGCCCTCTCACTATTAGGATTGCATGCCTGATGGCAGGCACCTGCATTTTGTTACATTGTTATACTTGGTTGTATTGTTTACTTCTGTGAGCCATGGCTGCAGTATTGATATATTAACCAAGAGCAGCAGAGGCAGGAGCGAGAAAAGGGGAGAGAGTGCCAGAAAGCCCAGTAAAGAGTGAAGGTTTGCCAGGGGCAGGGATGCCTGCCAGCCTCCTGGCCCCTCAGAACTCCTGCTTGGTGTGTACCTGGTTGTTGCACTATATGTAAAAGCTCAATAAAAGCCTGAGAAAGCCACCAAGGGCTCCAGGACTCTCCTTTAACCATCCGCTCGTATCAGAGAGAACCAGCTCTGTGCCTTCTTGGCACAACAATGTTCAACTGCTTCTTCTCTGAGATTTCACTGCTCTAGACTTAGACTGTCCAAGGTGGTAGCTACAAAACCACAGGAAGCTAGTCAAAATTGAGGTATGCTAGAAGTGTAAACTATACACCAGATTTCTAAGATTTAGTAGAAAATAATGTAAAATATTTCATTAATGATTTGTATTTATTGCATAATTAAACAGTAACACTTTGAGTATACTAAATTAAATAAGAAATATTAAAATTAGGGCCTCCCTGGTGGCACACTGGGTTAAGATGCAACTGATGAAGCTACCTGCCGCCACTACAGCAAGAGTTCAATCCCCAGCCAGCCAGGGAGGGACCCACATGGCGCAGCAGACCTCTCCAGTCTAGCCTGCTGTTCCTCTCAGCAGTGAATTTCACTCAGTCAGTCTGCCTGTTGTTCCCCACTCTGTCTCTGGTGAATCCTCTCACCTCCCCGCACCTCCGTCCTGTGCCCCAGTTCTTATATACAAAAATAAATCCTTAAAAAAAGAAATATGAAAATTAATATTACTTTTTTAACCCATTCATAATAAAAATTGGAATAGAGAAAGAGTTCCTCATCTTCATAAAGATCCTTATGACACCCAGTTTGCAAAAAAAAAAAAAAAAACCCATAAGCAACATCAGACCCAATAATGAAAGGCTGAAAAGCTGAATTATATCCCTCTAATGTTAAACACAAGGCAAGGATATCCAATTTCATTATTATTATTTGACATAGTACAGGAAGTTCCATACACTGTAATAAGGCAAATGAAACAAATAAAATGCATACAAATTAGAAGAAAAGAAATAAGATTGTCTTTATTTTCAAATATGATTGTCTCAATAGAAAGTTCCAAAGAATCTATAAAATACTCTGGCTCTAATAAGTGAGTTTCATAAGGTAATGGGATAAAAGATCAACATACTAATCAATCAAATTCCTACATAACAGCAATGAATATATAGAAGCTGAAGTTTAAAACATAGTACCATCTGTAATAACCACAAAGAAAATGAATACACCTAAAAAATTATGTACAGAATCTGTATGCTGAAAATTATGTTCATGGATTGGAAAACTCAACATAGTGAAAAACATTAATTCTCTTCAAATCAGCCTACGAGTTTATTTTTTAAAGATTTATTCATTTATACATACAAGAACTGGGGTACAGGTCAGAGGTATGGGGGGGTGGGAGGATTCACCAGAGACAGATTGGGTAACAGAACAGGCAAACTGAAATACACTGCTGAGGGGAGCAGCAGGCGAGACATGAGAGGTCTGCTGTGCCATGTGGGTAGCTCCCTGGCAGGCCAGGGATTGAACTCGTGCTTCAGAGGTTGTGGATAGCTTCATAGTGTTGTGCTTATCCCCTTGTGCCACCAGGGAGACCCCAGCCTACAGTTTAATGTAAGTCTTACAAAATTTATAGCAAAGATTCTTAGAGACATAGGTAAACCTATTCTAAAATTAATATAAAATGTCACAGAACCTAGAATCCTAAAGCAATATTGACTAAAAAAGACAAAGTAGGAGAAATCATTCTACCTAATATTGTCAAAGCAAATAGCTACATTAAGCAAGTAATCCTATGTTGGTGGAGGGATATATACAAAGATCAATTAAGTGGCATAGAAGATTCAGAAAGCGACCCACATAACATGTGCTGATGTTTAAAATTTTGACACAGATGGAAAACATGGAATTGGTGCTGGAACAAATGGACATACACACACACTTTATAGGAAAAAAATTCAAAATAAATTATAGATTCAAATATAACACATTTAAGAAAATGCATAAAACAAGTTCCAGGGCCTACAGCCAGGCAAGTAACTCTTAGAATTGACTGCAAAACAATGTAGAAGAGGAAAAAATGATAAACGGCTTCCATAAAAATTAAAAACATTTCTTCCTTCCCTCATAACCCCTGTCACAAAGAAGTTTGGCTAAGGAATAAAATGGATGTCATAATCATCCAATTCTTCCCCCTTTGTCACTAAAACAAAGTAGTCAACCTGCTTAGAAGCTAAAATATTTCTTCTGTCAAATTTATCCCAATGCTTCCTACCAGAGTCTAAAGTGGAATCTAAGGCTCCATGACAGGCTTTGTCCAAGAAAAATGCCTTTTCCAGCTGTTAATCAAGGCCCTCAATGACTTTCTCAACCTTCAAAGTCTTTAATCACATATGGGAAATCAAGTTTAAAACACATACACTCCAGGCAAGGAAGAAACTAACTTTAATTAATTAAAGGCAAATGAATAACATTCTATCTTCCCAAGAGTATATGTGGGTATCTGCTAATGAAGGTGTCCAAGATGAGTCCACTTCTCTCATGTTACATATAAAGAACTTGAAGTCCAGAGAGTGGAAGGGAATCACTCAGTGAAAGAAGAGACCAGATCTCAAGTTTTGACCCTCAGTCATATGCAATTATTAGTACCCTGGTAATAGTGTTATGGGAGCAAAGGTAGGGTCAAAAGAAGGAAGACTGCAGAAAAATAATCTGGGGCAAAGTACTTCATAGTTTAGAAACCAACTATTTCATATTAAATAAGTGACAAACTTCAGTGGAATAATTACACACCTCAATGGGATCAATTAATGATATACATTGGAACACCTAAAACAGAGTTTGACCCACAGCATATTTATAATAAATGATAATTCACAAATAATGAAAATGCTCAAACTTGAAGATGTTAAAACACCTATTTCTAGGCTCCAACTCCACATTTCTGATTCATCATTTGCAATTTTAATAAACTCCCAAGAGATGTTGATGACTCAGGAACCACATTTTGAGATCCTCTGAGTAAATTAATCCATGAAAACCCAAGTGAACCTCTTAGTTGCTACTCCAAATCTTAAACAAACAAAACAACTAAACCTATGGCTTTAGGAAAATCCTTTTATTCTCTGACCTTAATTTCCCTGTATCTATAAAATATGTTTGCATTAGGTTATCACTAACGTTCTTTAGGACTCTGAAATGTTAAGATCCTATGAAAACCATTGGAATCAGAGGATTGAAGTTTCTCAACACAAATTTGAAGCAGCCAGTTCATTCGGGCGGTTACTAAGTCTATAGGCTATTGTTAATTTCCCCTTGACTCTCCCCTACAGACACTCTATAACACATGAGACATTACACAGTCCCAGTTGGTCTTAATGTGAATTGTTATAGAAGGATTAAAACCTGGAATCTCAGCTATTGATCTTTTGAAAGTTAAAAAGATCACATCATTAAAGTATGTCTAGGGGAGAAAAAGAAGAGCTTATCTCTGAATACATATTTATGTTCCAGTTCCAATTGCTTATATATTTGCATCTCTTTTCATTCTTGAAAATGTGATCATCTATTTAAGATTATGACAATAGACAAATAATGTAGGGTGAGAATCTTTCCATTATTCTGAATTATGTACTCCAGAAACACCCTTGGAACGTTTGGAATTACTGATGTTTGTGCTTATATTTCACAGGAATGGGCAATGTAACTGAACAGGTAAAGGGAAGCGGGAAAAATATTGTATGAATCTAGAGAACTGATGTCCCCAAATTGTTTCTGCTACAGGATGTGTGTGCCTAAATAGTTTTTTTCACTTTTCTGACCCATCCCTTAATCTGTAAAATGAGTAAGTTGTAGATATCCAGAATGGTTGAATTTGCCTTATGAACCAAAGTGAGTTGTATGGCACTGCCAAAAGTAAAAAGAAATAAAATTAAGTAATTCTTGTGACAAAAGAAAGAAAGAGCACCAAGTGATATAAAATGAAAATTCAATCTACTCCTCTCTTCCAACTGTTCAGAAGTTATCAACATTATCACTTCTTTGTGTAATATTTTGGACATTTTCTGAGCATACGTAAGCATACATAGAACTTCTTTTGTGCTTTAAAAGAATAAATAAAGACATATATAAAAGTGCAACTTAAAATTAAATATATCATAATTTTTGTATACCATTATTTTTTTGTCCTTATGTTAATACTTACAAAAATTACTATAAATATAATTAAATTGATATCTTGGAGGCCACTGATGCCCATTGGGGAGGGAGCCTGAGCAGCCCTCAAAGACCCTTTGACTTTCTGTGGACGCCACTGATTCCCTCAGAGACCAGCACATGTCTTGTGACGTTTGCAAGGCCACACCAGTTAAAGCGTGGATCAGACACAGCCAGCACTGTCCATATCAGAAGTCTCAAAATCCACCAGGGCCTCACCCAGACCTACAAAGTCCTGGTGGCTTCCACGAAAACCCCACCAGCACACGCACCAACTGTGAGACACTGGCTGGGCATCAGGGAGTGAGCCAGAGTGATCAGAGATTTCACAACCTCCGGGTGAGATGCTGCCAGTGAATTGCTAAGATAGGTGAGAACTCTGATCTGTGATGGGGGAGGAGTCACTCCCAGAGGAACCCCACATACCCACATACAAGATCTGGGTTCCAAAAGCTAAAAATGTGTAGAAGAAAAAAAAAATGGCAACATGAGTCCCCAAACAAATTGTACAACACAAACAGAAAAAATACCCACAACCCCACAGTAATAGACATGGAGGCTATGTTCTCCCTACCAGATACAGACTTTGCAATTGCAATGAAAAAGAAATTCAAGGAAATAGGAAAAAACAGAAAAACAAAGGAATGTCCTTAAAAATGAAATAAATGAACTGAAAACAGAAAATGAAGCTCTAAATAAGATAAAAATGGAGTTTCAGTATTTCAAAAGAAAAATACAGGATGAAAAACTCAGGAGAAAGTTGCAGAAGTAGAATAGATCAAGTGGAAAAATGAGTTAGTGTAACTGAAGATGCAGATGTACAAAGAGCTGAGGTAGAGTAGAAAAGAGAGAAATGAGAACAAAGATAAATATGGCGGCAGGGAAACGCTGCAAATAAGTCCTCGCATTAAAAAAAAAAAAGTTAATAGGGAGGAAAAGCAGCAGGTCCCTGTGAAAACCAGGACATGGAAGATAAACGGGCGACACTGGTAAACTGCCTGAAGAGGAAAGTTGCCATAAAAGAGGATGAAAAGAGAGGAAACTCAGAACCCGGCTACCCTCCCCCACAACAAAGCCAGCACACTGACCAACAGAAAGAAAAAACAACAACAACAATGAGAATAAACTATAGATCAAGTGGGACTGTGAAAGGAAAGGAACTATTGCAGGCACCATATCCCGCGAATAGGAACTGGGGAGAAAAAGGCAGGAATCGCCACGGAGGTGAGCAAATGGATCCGGGAGCCATAAGAGGAAGATAAGAAGTCTGCAGAGAGACCTGTAAATAGCCCAAGGCCAGCCAGTAAGCTTGTGCAGAAAAGCACACATGTGCATGCTCAAAAAGCATATGCTGATTGCGGATGTCCAGGTCCCCAATCCCACAACCTAGGTTTGTGAGGAGACACGTGGGAACCATCACTGAGGTGAATGACCTTCACTGAGTAATCAAAAACCAGGCGCTCAGACTCTGCAGCGGGGTGCAAAAGGCTCCATTTCTGTGGACACTGAACTGGGCTACTGCCTGAATCCCAGATCTGAGGGCTTCGGATCTGACACCAGGAGCATGAAATTCAGGGAGTGGGATTCCCCAAGACACGCTGCACAGGGCAGACACAGCACCCCACACCATTGAGCCATTCCACACCACCCCCACTCAGTTCCCTGGAGACCCACAGGGGTCAGGGATGGGGGAAGCACAGCTCTGCAAGTATACTAGGAAAGATCTTTGGTGCCACGTAGTGATCAGAACAAAATCACTAACTTCCTTAGTTGGAAGCCAGGGTTTCCAAGACCACCCTCATGGTCAGAGAGGGGGTGGGCCACACAAACGGGGGTAAGAAGGGAAACAAGGAGTGGAGCAAGACCCCATTCTGGAACTGAGAGCTAGGCACAGGATTTGGGGCATAGGATGCACCATAACAGTGGGCACAGCACAGGATGACAGCCATCATTATGGATCTGAGGCCCTGAAATTGAGAACTAGAGCGCAGAATTCAGGGCACAGGATCCACAAAGCTGCAGGCACGCACTGTGTGAACACGGGGCAGACACAGCACCCAGCGTGAGCAATAGCCCCTGTGTCGAGGTGCTCCCTTCCTCCCCCCTTGGTATCTTTTTTTTATTTAAATATTTTATTTTATATAATTCTTACATCTTTTTTCATCTTTGCATAATGTATGCATTTTCTTTTTGGTTATATTCCCCATACAATTGCACCCCCCTTATTTTGACTCAAGTCCTTCCTCTCCCCGCCCTTTCCTCCCCCCCACCCCCCTGTAGTGTGTCTCTGGTTTATAGTTGCTTGTTGATTTTGATTTTTACTTTGTATTGATTAGTCTTTTTCCTGGTCTCTTATTTAAGTTTTCTAAATTCCTGCTATGAGTGAGACCATCTGGTATTTTTTCCTTTTTCTTTCTGACTTATTTCACTGAGCATGATCCCTTC
Organism: Talpa europaea; assembly: GCF_964194135.1. Lineage (NCBI taxonomy): Eukaryota > Metazoa > Chordata > Mammalia > Eulipotyphla > Talpidae > Talpa > Talpa europaea. Next base: position 51,632,109 of record NC_140081.1, on the reverse strand, counting down.
TAGCTCCATCCATGTTGCTGCAAACTGCATGTGTTTATCTTTTTTGATTGCTGAGTAATATTCCATTGTGTATATGTACCACATCTTCTTGATCCAGTCATCTATTTGGGGGCATTTGGGTTGTTTCCAAAGCTTAGCTATTGTAAATAGTGCTGCTATAAACATAGGCATGCAAGTGCCCTTTGGAATTACTGTTTCTGTGTCATTTGGGTAAATAGCTAGGAGTGAAATTGCTGGATCATATGGAAGCTCTATCTTTAGTAGTTTGAGGAATCTCCACACAGCTCTCCATAGTAGTTGCACCAGTTTGCACTCCCACCAACACTGCATGAGAGTTCCTTTTTCTCCACACCCTCGCCAACATTTGTTGTTGCTAGTTTTTTTAATATGTGCCATTCTCACTGCTGTAAGATGGTATCTCATAGTAGTTTTGATTTGCATTTCCCTGATTACAAGTGATGTTGAACATTTTTTCATATGCCTGTTGGCCATTTGCATTTCCTCATTGGAGAAGTTTCTTTTTAACTCTTCTGCCCATTTTTTGACTGGATTATTTTCTTTGTTTTTGTTGAGTTTCATGAGCTCTTTGTAGATATTTGTGATCAGTCCTTTATCATTAGTGTTGTGTGCAAAAATGTTCTCCCAGTCGATGGGGTTTCTCTTTGTTTTTGTTATTGCCTCTTTTGCTGTGCAGAAGCTCTTTAATTTGATGTAGTCCCAGTGGTTTATCTTTGCCTTCACTATCACACCCTTTGTTTCTTAAAGAACTACTGGGAAAAAGCCCTGGTCGGCAAGTACAGGTCTCTATAGCCACCTAGTGACCAGAGCAAAATCACCAACTAACTGATTCCTTGCAGAAACTGAGTAAATACAGAGGGCAGGAACTGTAAGAGACAGTGCCCAGCAACACAGCCACAGCATCAACACCCTGGTGGAGTTTTGGCATACCAGTGCTGGTCTCATTCTGGTAAACAGTTTCCCACACCCCTGAAGGAACAATCCAAAGAGATGCCCACCAACACCAATGGCACAACATCCCAACACATAGAATAAATTAGAAAACAAAGAGCAGGGAGAAGGAAAAATAAAAATAACCAAGCACGCCTACAGGAGAAGGACAAACCACAAAAAGAAAATCAGCACCAGAAGATGAGGAGAGACACAAGGGATCTGAGAAATTATTCAAGGAGATAATTGAAGACAACTTCCCAAGCATGAAAAAGGAGATGAATATAGACATACGAGAAGCAAGAAGAGCACCTAATTACCACAATGAAAAGAAAACTACAGCGAGACACATAATAGTAAAGCTTGCAAGAGTCCAAGACAAAGAAACAATAATGAAAATGGCAAGGGGGAGGAAACATAATTTACAAGGGAAAATCAATCAGGTTAGCCTCAGACTTCTCCATAGAAACACTACAGGCAAGAAGAGAATGGAGTAACATATTCAACATATTCAACTTTCAGACAGCAAATGCCAACCAAGAATACTTTACCCTGCAAAACTCTCCTTCTTCTATGAAGAAAAAATATGGACCTTCTCAGTCAAACAGAAACTCCACAAATTCATTACAACTAAAGCCTCACTCCAAAAAATTCTGCAAGTCCTAAAGCAAAACCAACAGAGGAATAATTAAGAAGAACAGAATAAAGTAAGGAATAAAATCACAAAAAAGACAAACAAAATGGCAAATACAGTGCCAATATATCAATATTAACTCTAAATGTAAATGGATTAAACTCATCAATAAAAAGACACAGAGCAGCACGCTGTATTATAAAACAAAATCCATCTATTTGCTGTCTCCAGGAAACACATTTAACTACAAAAGATAAACACAGACTGAAAATAAAGGTTGGAAAACAATCCTACAAGCAAATGGACCAAAAAAGAAGGCAGGAACAGCTATACTTACATCAGATGACATAGATTTCAAATTTAAAAAAGTATAAAGAGACATAGATGGATACTACATTATAATCAAGGGGACAACACACCAGGAAGATATAACACTCATCAACATATACTCACCAAATGAAGGAGCACCAAAATATATTACACAGTTATTATCAGCTCAGAAAATGGACATTAAAGAAAATACATATACAGTGGGAGACTTTCAACAATGCCACTCACACCAATGGACAGATCAATGAGATAAAAAATAAACAAAGACACTAGAGCCCTAAATAAAGAATAGAACTCACGGACTTAACAGACATCTATAGAACACTAAACCTCAAAAAATCTGAGTACACATTTTTCTCAAGCGCACACGGATCATTCTCCAGAGTCGATCACATACTGGGACACAAGACAAACATCAACAGATACATGAAGATCAAAATCATTCCAACTATCTTCTCCAATCATAAAGGCATCAAACTAGAAATAAATCATGAAAAGAAAACAAGGAACCCTCCCACTTCATGGAGATTGAAATCCACACTACTGGAAGACCACTGGACAAATGAGATCGAAGAAGAAATTAAAAAATACCTTGAGTTGAATGACAAGGAGGACACCAATTTCCAGAATGTATGGGATGCAGCAAAAACAGTAATAAGGGGAAAATAGATAGCAATACAGGTTCACATCAAGAAACAAGAAAGAACTCAAATAATAACCTAGTCTCACATCTCAAAGATCTAGAAAAAGAACAACAAAAAAACCTTAAAGCCAGTAGAAGAAAGGAAATAACAAACATCAAAGCAGAAATAAACAAAATAGAAATTAAAAAAAATTAAAAATCAATGAAATCAAGGTGGGTTCTTTGAAAAAATAAACTAAATGGACAAACCTCTAGCCAGACTCACAAAGAAAAAACAAGAGAAAACACATAAATAGTATTATAAATGAAAGAGGAGAAATCACAACAGACTCAGTAGAAATCAAAAGAATAATCAGAGATTACTATGAATACTTATATGCAAACAAATTCAACAACCTGGAAGAGATGGACAAATTCCTAGAACAATACAATCATCCAAAGCTGCACAAAAAAGGAATAGAACACCTAAGCAGATCAATGACAAGCAGTAAAATTGAGGCAGCAATCAAAGCACTCCCCAAAAACAAAGCCCAGGTCCAGATGGCTTCACAAATGAATTCTACCAAACATTCAACAGTGAATTAGTGCCTATCCTACATGAACTCTTTCAAAAATTTGAAAAAGAAGGAATACTACCAAATACATTCTACGAAGCCAACATTACTCTAATACCAAAACCAAACAAAGACAACACAAAAAAAGAAAATTACAGGCCAATCTCCCTAATGAACACTGATGCAAAAATCCTCAACAGAATAGTTGCCAACAGAATCCAACAATCCATAAAAGGGATAATACACCACAATCAAGTGGGATTTATCCCAAGGGCACAAGGATGGTTCAACATACAAAAATCAGTCAGTGAAATCCAACACATCAACAAATAGAAAAATAAATACCATCTGATCATATCAACAGATGCTGAGAAAGCATTTGACAAAGTACAACATCCATTTATGATGAAGGCCCTTGAAATTCTTGGGATAGAAGGAACATACTTTAACATGATAAAAGGCATACACAACAAACCCACCACCAATAATATTCTCAATGGTGAAAAGCTGAAGGCCTTTCCTTTAAGATCAGGAACAAGACAAGGATGTCCTCTCTCACCACTACTCTTCAATATAATACTGGAGGTGCTAGCCAGGGTAATAAGACAAGAGAAATACATACAAGGAATCCAGATAGGGAAAGAAGAAATAAAACTATCACTATTTGCAGATGATACGATAATATACATAGAAACACTAAAAACTCCATGAAAAAACTACTCAAAATAATCAACCAGTTCAGTAAAGTAGCAGGATGCAAAATCAACACACAAAAATCAGTAGCCTTCCTATACACAAACAATAAATCTGAAGAAGAAGAAATCAAGAAAACCATCCCTTTTATTATTGAAACCAACAAAACCAAATACTTGGGAATAAACCTAACAAAAGAGGTGAAAAACCTATACAAAGAAAATTATAAAACACTGTTAAAAGAAATAGAAGAAGACACAATAGAATGGAAAGACATCCCCTGCTCGTGGATTGGAAGAATTAACATTTTTAAAATGTCCATCCTACCAAAAGCAATATACAGATTCAACGCTATTCCAATGAGAACCCCAATGACATTCTTCAAAGAAACAGAACAAATACTGATGAACTTGGTATGGAACCACAAAAAACCACAAATAGCCAAAGCCCTACTGATGAAAGCAAAAGAGAAAGGAGGTATCACACATCCAAACTTCAAGCTATACTACAAAGCCATAATAATTAAAAAAAAAAATTGGTATTGGAACAAAAACAGACACACAGACCAATGGAACCGAATAGAGAGACCAGAAATAAAACCACACTTAAGTGGACAACTAATTTTTAACAAAGGAGCAAAGAAAATGCAATGGAATATGGACAATTTGTTCAATAAATGGTGCTGGGAAAACTATACCGCTGACTCTCACCATGCACAAAAATCAACTCAAAATGGATAAAAGAACTGGACTTAAGATCGGAAGCCAAAAAATTATAGAAGAAAATATAGGTAAAACACTACAAGACATACATCGCAATAACATCTTTAAAGACTCATCACCCAAAGCAAAGAAAGTCAAGGAAAAGATAAACACCTGGGATTATATCAAACTGAAAAGCTTCTGCACAGCAAAAGAGTCATTAACAAAAACTGAGAGACACCTCACTTATTGGGAAAAAAAATCTTTGCTCTCCAGTCAACTGATAAGGGACTGATCACAAGGATATACAAGAAACTCACAGGACTCAAAAAAAATAAATAAATAAACAATCCAGTCAAGAAATGGGCAGAAGAACTTAAAAGACATTTCTCCAAAGAGACAATGCAAATGGACAACAGGCATATGAAAAAATGTACAACAACTGATAATCAGGGAAATGCAAATCAAAACCACATTGAGACACCACCTTACACCACTAAGAATGGCACATACCAAAAAAACAAGCAACAACAAATGTTGGCAAGGATGTGGTGAAAAAGGAACTCTCCTACATTGCTGGTGGGACTGCAAACTGGTCCAACCACTATGGAAAGCTGTCTGGAGTTTCCTCAACCCACTAAGAATGGAGCTACCATATGACCCAGCAATTCCACTACTAGGTATCTACCCAAAGGACACAAAAACATTGATTCAAAAGTACACCTATATACCTGTGTTTGTTGCAGCAATATTTACAATAGGTAAAACCTGGAAACAACCCAAGTGTCCAAAAATAGATGACTGGATCAAGAAGATGTGGTGTATATATATAATGGAATATTATTCAGCAATCAAAAAAGATAAACGCCTGTCATTTACTGCAACATAGATGGAACTAGAAGGAATTATGCTCAGTAAAATAAGCCAGAAGGAAAAAGAAAAATATTGGATGGTTTCACTTATAGCAAGAATATAGGGAAACCAAATTAAGACATCAGTGTAAAAAAATAATAACAGTACAAAACACAACAAAGCAAAAACAGACAATTATAAATCAGAGACATCCTGCAGGAGAGGAGGTGGAAGAGAGATCGGAGGGAGGAGGGAGAAGCACAGAGGACTGAGGTGATGGAGCACGGGTACATTGGTAAAGGAAACTCTATGGGGACTACACCTGAGGGGGTGGGGAAGCAAATATTGTTTAAAAATGAACAATGATGTAAATTTTTTTAAAAAATTAGTAAAAAAATTTAAATAAAAAAAGAAAAGAGGGAAATTATATTGAAAAAATAAACACTCCCAAAAACAATCCAGCTCCATGAAAATAAGACTTATGAGAATAATAAGAACACCAGTGGAGAAGAAAGGGAGAATGGAACAAAAATGTATATAAAGAAATAATGAGGGGCTTCCCCGGTGGCGCAGCAGTTGAGCACTGGGTTGCGAAGCTGCCCGCAGCCTCTGCAGCACTGGTTTGATCCCCGGCTGCTCCCCGGCCACCAGAGGAGGGACCCACATGGCGTGCAGACCTCTCCTGCCGCCCGCTGCTCCCCTCAGCAGAGTACTTTGGTCCTTCTGCCTGCTCTGCTCCCCATTCTGGCTCTGGTGAATTCTCTCACCCTCCCGCGCTTCTGACTGTACGCAGTGCTTGTATAAATTAAAAATAAATGAATAAATAAATAAAACACAAATGTTTAAAAAATAAAAGGAAAACTTTCCAAACCTAGACAATGGAATAAAGATACAAATCCAGGAAGCTAAAACAACCCCAACATACCTGCATAAAATGAAATTGACAGCAAGACATATGACAGCGAAATTTCTAAAAATTCAGACAATGAAAGGATACTGAAGCTGGCAAGGGGGAGAAAGCCAATGACATGTAAATGGACCCCAAACAGCTAAAATCGGAAGAGAAACTACAAGAGCAGAGAATGGAATGGTGTGTTCCAAAGACGCTAAAGAGAAAAAACTTCCAGCCAAGAATACTCTGTCCTGCAAGACTCTCCTTTAGATATGAGGGAACAATAAAGGCCTTTCTAAACATGGAGAAGTTCAAAGAATTTGCAAACTCTAAACCACACCTCCAAGAAATATTGAAAGGAGCTTACACATTGAAATCAAAAAGAGGAACATATGCAAAGGATTAAATAAAGAACTAGATTGACCCACAAAAAAATAAGAATAAGAATAAATGGCAGCAAAGGACAATCACATATTAGTAATCATTTTAAACATTAATGGAATGAACTCACCAAGTAGAAGACATAGAGTATCCATTTGGATCAGAAAACAGAACCCAAACTTTTGCTGTCTCCAGGAGATACACCTAAACTCCAAAGATAAGCATGGGCTCAAAGTAAAGGGTTAAAGGGTTGGAACACAATCCTAAAACAAATGGGACTCTAAAATAGGCAGGGACAGCCATACTTACATCAGACAAAATAGATTTCCAGTAAATAAAGGTAATAAGAGACAAGGATGGACACCATATAATGATAAAAGGAATGATCCATCAAGAAGACATAATACCCATCAATGTATATGCACCAAATGAATGAACAAAAAAATACATTAAACAACTACTATCAACTCTAAAAACATGCACTGGAAAAAAAAAAAACACATTAGTTGTAGGAGATGCCAATTATCCTCTCTCACCAAGGGACAAATCAAGTAGACTAAAAATATACAGGGCTACAAGAGCCTTAAATATAGAATTAGAACTCTTTGTCCTCACAGACATATACAAAGCATTGCACACTCCCCCTCAAAAGCAGAACACACATATTTCTCAAGCACACATGGACATTCTCCAGAATAGACCACATTCTGAGAAAGAAAACAAAAAAACAAATTCATGAAGATTGAAATCATACCAAGCATCTTCTCAGACCATAATGGTATCAAACTGGAAATCAGCTCTCAGAAGAAAACAGGGAACTCTTTTAATATATGGAGACTGTAAAACACACTACTGAAAGACCACTGAGCTAATGAATAAATCAAAGAAGAAAATACAAAATACCTCAAGGGCCTCCCTTGGTGGCGCAGCAGTTGATCGCTGAGCTGTGAAGCTGCCCACAGCCTCTGCAGCGCTATTCGATCCCCGGCCGCCAGTGAGGGTCCCACCTGGCATGCTGCAGACCTCTCCTGCTGCGCCCGCTGCTCCCCTCAGCAGTGTGTTTCATCGGTCTGTCTATTCTGTTCCCCGCTCCGGCTCTGGTGTATTCTCTCACTCTCCCACGCTTCTGACTGTACCCAGTGCTTATATAAATAATAAACAAATAAATTTTAAAAAAAAGAAATAAAAAAAAACAAAACCAAAAATACCTCAAGACACATGAAGTCAAACACAAAGCCATCCAAAACTTATGGAACACAGAAATAGCAGTACTAAGAGGGAAATATATGACAATACTGGCCCACAGCAAAAGAGCTCAAATAAACAACCTTCTCTCTCAACTTCAGAAACTATAAAAATAAGGACAATTCCAAAAACAAGTAGAAGAACAGAAATAATAAGAATCAAAGCAGGAATAAATGAAATAGCAATTAAAAAGACAATCCAAAAGGTCAATGAAACCAAAACTCATTCTTTGAAAAAGTAAGCAGACAGATCTCTACAACAAAAATAAAGGATATATCTCAAATAAATTGAGTAAAAAATGAAGTTGTTGCAGAAATTAAAAGGATAATTAGAGACTACTTTGAACATCTATATGCTAACAAATACAATAACCTAGATGAGACCAAAAGATTCATAGAATTATACAATAATCCAAGACTGAATAGGGAAGAAATAGAAGCTCTGAACAAACCAACCACAAGCAACAAAATTGAAACAGTAATCAAAACTCTATCCAAAATACCAGAGTTCAGTACCATCTGGCTTCCCAAGTGAATTCTACCAAAGCCTCAACTATTAAATATTACCAATCTTGCTCAAATTCTTCCAAAAAATCAAAAGGTAATATTTCCTAATACTTTTTATGATACCAACATTACTCTAATAACAAAACCAAAGACAACACAAAAAAAGACCAATCTCCCTATTGAACACAGGCACAAATATCCTGAATAAAATTTTAGTAAACTAAATCCAACAATGCAAAGTATCATACATCATGACCAAATGGAATCCATACCAGGAATACAAGGATGGTTCAACCTCTGTAAATCAGTCAAGGTAATTCACCACATCAACATAAAGAAAGATAAAAACCATAGGATTATATGAAAAAAATACTGAGAAAGGATTTGATGAGATCCAACATCCATTTATGTTGAAAATCCTTGAAAAACTGGGGATAAACTGAACATACCTTAACACAATAAAGCAATTTATAACAAACCCATGGCTAATATCATTCTCAATGGTGAAAAACTGAAAACTTTCCCATTATGACCTGGTACAAGACAAGGGTGTCCACTCTCACCATTGATATTCAACATAGCATTGGAAGTTCTGGCTAGAGCAATAAGACAAGAGAAAGATATAAAAGGAACCCAAATTGGGAAAGAAGTATAGCTATCATTATTTGCTGATGGCATGGTAATATACATAGAGATTCCATTTACAATCACATACAAAAAAATATTAAATACCTAGTTGTACCTTAACAAAAGAGGTAAAAGTTCTCTACAAATAAATCTGTATGGCATTGTTAAATGAAACAGAAGACACAAAGAAATAACAAAACATTTACTATTCATGGATTGGAAGAATGACCATAGTGAAAATGGCTATCCTATCAAAAGCAACATACAGATTCAATGTAATACCAATAAAAATATCAACTGCATTTTTCAAAGAACTGGAACAAACATTATTGAAATTCATATGGAATCACAAAGACCCCAAATAAACAAAGTAATCATGACAAAAAAGGCAAGAGAATGGATGTGTCACAATTCTAGATTTTAAGTTGTATTATAAACCCATAATTGAAATAGCCTAGTACTGGAACAAAAATAGAACACAGACCAATGAAATAGACTTGAGAGCCCAGAAAAGAAACCCACATCTTTATGGACAGCTAATTTATAACAAAGGAACCAAGAACATATAACAAGGATAGCCTCTCCAATAAATGACGTTGGCCAATATGGACCCCTACATGCAAAAGCATGAAACTAGACTGCTATCTCACAGCATATACAGAAACCAATTCAAAATGGATAAAAGATTGGACTTGTGCAATACCCAAATCCATAAAATTCACAGAAGGAAACAAAAGCAAAGCACTCATGACATATGCTTCAGTGAAGTTAGAAATTTGTCATCAACAAAAACCACCAAAAAAAAGAGAACATTGAATGGGACAACATCTAAATCAATAGCTTCTTCACAGTGAAAGAAAACATAAATAAAATGAAAAGACACCCTGCTGAATGAGAAAAAAACATCTGTACACCATACATCTGACAAGGCACAGATTTCCAAAATCTACAAAAAGCATATAAAACTTAACAAAATGGAAAAAATAACCCTATCAAAAAGTAGGGAGTAGAACTAACCAAACACTTCTCCAAAGAAGTCATACAGGCCTCCCCGGTGGTACAGCGGATTTAGTGCAGCACTGTGAAGCTGTCCGCAGCCTCTGCAGCACAGGTTTGATTCCCAGCCGGCCAGGGAGAGGCCCAGATGGCTTGGCAGACCTCTTCTGTCTCACCCGCTGCTCCCCTCAGCAGTGCTTTCTGTCCATCTGCCTGTTCTGCTCCCTGCTCTGTCTCTGGTGAATCCTCTCACCCTCCCGTGCCTCTGACCTGTACCCCAGGTCTTGTATAAAAATAAATAAATCTCTGGGGACAAAAAGAGGTCATACAGACTGTAAACAGGTGCAAGAAAACATGTTCAGCATCACTTTTCATCAGGGAACTGTCAAGGAAAACCACAATGATATACCATTTCACAGCTGTGAGAATGGTCCACATCAAAAAGACCAGAAACAGCAAGTGCTGGCAAGTATGTGGAGAAAAGGGAATACTCCTACACTGCTGGGGGGATGCAAACTGGTCCAGCCCTTATGGAAAGCAGTGTGGAGGTGTCCCAAAACATTCAACATGCATCTGCCATTTCACTTAGTATTTCCACTCCTAGGCATGTACCCACAAAATTCAGAAACACTAGTTCAAATGGGAACTTGCACTCTTGTGTTTACTGAAGTACTATTTACATTAGCCATATCATGGAAACAACCTAAATTCCCCAAAACTGATAAGTGGATCAAGAAGAGGTGGTATATATATACACAATGGAATATTACTCAGCAATCAAAAAATAGAACTCAAGCCATTTGTAGCAACATAGATGGAGCTGGAAAGGATAATACTAAGTGAAGTACACCAGAAGGAGAAAGATAAATACTGAATGATGTTACCAGTATGTTCAATATCAAGAAACCAAACTAAGTGTCAAAGAAACACAAACATAAAAACTAACCCTTGAAATCTGACTATAGAACTAAAGCATCCAGTGGGGGGGAAGGAGAAAGGTGAGAACAAAAAGAGAAGGAAGTACAATTGACTATAGTAGTGGACTATGGGTGATTTTGGTTGTGGGTACATTATGGTGGCAATACTTACTGGAGTATCCTAAAACTGCCTCAATTTAAAGTATATTAATAATAAAGAAATAAAGAAATCCTGAATAGAAAAAAAAAAAACACCAGTATCAAAATCTTAGACTTCAAACTCTACTGAAAGTCTACAATTATGAAGGCAGTATAACATTAAAATGAAAATGGACACACAACCCAATGAAATAGAATTAAAAATTCAGAAAAAAATAAACCTACACTTATAAGCACAGTCAATTTAAAAGAAAGGAGCCAAGAGTATTAAATGGAGAATGAAATATCTCTTCAACCAATACTGTTGGTAAAACTCAAGTCAATACAAAAGAATGAAACTAGACCAGTATTTAACATCATACCAAAAATTCACTCAAATTGTATTAAAGACTTAGATGTAACATCTGAAAGCAAACAACGTAAAGAAAACAAAGGCAAAACACCCCACAACACTGACTTCGGAGATGACTTTGTAGACATGACTACAATGGAAAGGGGAACGAAAGCTAAAATTAACAAATAAGAGTACATGAAATTAAAATTTTTTTCTGCACAGTGAGAGACTATCATTAAATGAAAAGACACCCTACTGAATAAGAGAAAATATTTGAACATTTAACATCAACAACAGGCTAATATCCAAAATTTACAACAAACTCATACAAGTCAGCAATAAGAAAACAACTCAATCAAACAAGGACACTTGTTGACACTTTTCTAAAGAATACAGATAATCAACAAGCACAAGGAAAAATGCTCATCATCAGTTACCATCAGGGAAGTACAAATAACCATAGTGACATGCCATGTCAAACCCAAGAAAATGGCCCATATCAAAAGACCAGAAAGAACTGTTGTTGAGGGTATAGATAATAAGACTTCATACACCATATGGTTTGCCAAAACAAAAGTGAAAGACTATTTAGAAAGGGTGACTTTTCTTAATGTAAAAGCATTAAATGATAAAGTTTCAAGAGTCATTTGGCGTCAATGATTCCAAAATGTCACTATCCAAACTAAAACTAGCAACAGCAAATGTTGGTGAGGATGTGGAGAAAAAGGAACTCTCATGCACTGCGGGTGGGAGTGCAAACTGGTCCAACCACTATAGAAAGCTGTGTGGAGATTCCTCAACCTGCTAAAGAGGGAGCTTCCATATGATCCAGCAATTTCACTCCTAGCTATTTACCCAAATGACACAGAAACAGTAATTCAAAAGGGCACCTGCACTCCTATGTTTATAGCAGCACTATTTACAATAGCTAAGCTATGGAAACAACCCAAATGCCCAAAAATAGATGACTGGATCAAGAAGATGTGGTACATATACACAATGGACTATTACTTGGCAATCAAAAAAGATAAACTCATGCAATTTGCAGCAACATGGATGGCGCTGGAAGGGATCATGCTCAGCGAAATAAGCCAGAAAGAAAAAGAAAAATACCGGATGGTCTCACTCATAGCAGGAATTTAGAAAACCTAAATAAGGGACCAGGAAAAAGACTAATTATAATAAAGAAAAAATCAAAATCAACAAGCAACTATAAAACCAGAGACACACTATGGGGTGGGGAAAAGGAGGGAGTAGGATTAAAACAAGGGGGGCGGGAATTGTATGGGGACTATCACCAAGATGAAAATGCATACATTGTGCAAAAAATGAAAAATTATGTAAAAGATATATAAATTTTTAAAAAAATAATTAAATCAAAAAATATGTTTTTGTGTCCCTGAGGAAAGGGTTTATATAGAAGGTAACTGAGCAAGACAGTACTCTGGGAACAAAGGCTTGTGCTGGATGTTATGGCTAGAGAACGTAGACCTTGTGCTCCATTAGACTATCAAGACAGCTTTTATTATTTGTAACTCATTTATTTTCTTACCTTGTTGTTTATTTTGGTACAATATTTGATTTCTGTGCTCATGTCTAGTCACCTTAAATCTTCCACCACTACATCACCTTTGAATTGTCACCATAGTTCATTGTGCTCTTCCATCCCCTATTTTTACACATCTCCCTTCCTCTCTCTGCTGTATGCCTGAGATCTATAGTTTGCCTGCAAGTTTTGAGTTTTGTCTTGCTCTCTCTCTTTTTTTGACCCTCTGAAAGGTTTTCTTACATTCCTCCTAAAAGTGAAACTGTCCAATATTTTTCAGTAAGGAAAGATTTTTTAAAGGAACATATTTTATACACATTGGTTTCTGAAACTTACAAAATCTTCTAAAATCAATTTTGACTCAGCATTTAAATTATTTATATGCATTATAATACTACCATCTTGTGGAACATAGTAGAAATACATTCTTTTTTTTTAGGTGGCTGCTTAATCAATGGTTCTCAAAATATGGTTTGTGAAAACCTGAAGGGTATTCAAGACATATTCTAGAAGTCCATGGGTTCAAAGATATTTTTATGGTAATAAGATAGTTGCCCTTTTCATTGCATTGGCATTTACACTGATGGTTTGAAAGCAAAGGTAGATAAAACTATAGATATTTTAGCATGAATCCCAGCAATGTTTCCAAATCATACTATTAGCCATTGTGTTTCTCACTGCCACACTATATGGGAATTCAGTTTATTGTCATTTTCCGTGCAAGAAGTACCTCTGAAAACTAAAAATCCCTCCAAGTAAATACTTAGGAAAATCCACAGATAAAAGGTTTCTGTTTCAATCCTCACTTCAATCCTCACTTCTACCTATTACCAACTTCAAATTTCAGTTTTCTCATCTCCAAAAGGTGGTATTTCTAAGTGCTGCTGTATTGAGAAGTTATATTAAAAGTTGGATATAACTGCTTGATAAATATTGGCTGTCTTAATGTTCTCCCCAGTGCCAAGAGTTTATCAAGTCATTTTTCTTCATAAAAACAGTACTATGTAGATGCTTTCATCCCACTTTTCAGGTGGGAAATCTGAGACCAAACCCATGTTCAAGTCTCTTCCTTGAAGTTTTACAGTGATTTGAGTGGTAAAGGACTTGAAACCAGGCAATTTTGCTCCAGAGGGGAAAAGTCCTTTGGAATTTCTGACTGTCAGAATAACTTGAAGAAGTCAAGAAAGGTGTGAGAGATTAGCTAGATCCTACAAAATGATAATGATATGGCATGAGATGAAAAGAGATATTTGGACCTCTAAGAACAGTCTTGAAAATTGTATATACAGCTTTAAAATATAATGTGAAGAGCAACCAGAGACCTCACAAACTTCCATGGTACCACACCAGCTCCCACCCAAACCAGCAGAGGTTTCATGAGTTTCTATGCTACCCCACAAGCCACAACCAGACTGGTGAGACCCTGAACCCCTGTCAGGGAGGAAGCCAGTGGGTCTGGACACCTTATTACATTTGGTGAGACATTCCAGGACCTACCTAGACAAACAGAGGTTTTGTGAATTCTGCAAAATCTTGTCAATGTCAACATAGATGATTAGGCCCCAGAAACGTATTGGGGAAGGTGCTAGAGCAAACAGATGCCTCAAGACTCAACTAGGCCCCATCCAAACCAGCAGAGGCCTCATTACCCCCCACAATACCCACCTATCCCCCATCCAGACAGGAAAAATTATCACAACCATCTATGGGACTATGCCAGTGCCTGCCAGCCTACAAAGGCCATGTGACCTCCAATGAGATCCACACAGAGACTGGTGAGACCCTGGACCCATATCACTGAGTGAGTCAGAGTGGCCAGAGGCCTCAGGACCAATGAGATCCCACCAGCTGTTCAGCCAGAGAGGTGAGAACCCTGATAAGTGAGGAGTAAGCAGCCATGCCCAGAGGAAACCCCTCATACAGCATCTGGGTTCAAAGCTAATAACGGGAAAATGCAACAAACAGCAACATGAGTCCTCGACTGAATAGTACAAAAAGAGTGAACAAATATCCAGAACCCCAATTCAGATATAGAAACTGTGTTCTCCCTATCAGATATAAAGATTAGAATTGTAATGATAAAGAAACACAAGGAAACTGAGAAAAAAAAATGAATGTCCTTAGAAATGAAATCAGTGAACTGAAGACAGAAAAGGAAACTCAAAATAAAAACAGAATTTCAGGACTTCAAAACAGAAATACAGGAGATGAAAGACTCAGGAGAAAGTCACAGAAATAGAATAGATCAAGTGCAGCAAAGAATCAGTGTAATTAAGGATGCAAATGTATAAAGAACCAAGGTAGAGAAGGAAAGAGAAAAAAGTATTTCTTTTAATAATAAAGAAACACACCATGAACTATACTACTCCATGAGAAAAGGAAACATAACAATGATGGGAGTACCAGAGTGGGGAGAGAGAACAGAACAGAAAATGTATTTAAAGAAATAATGAAGGAAAACTTTCCAAACCCAGACAATGGAATAAAGATACAAATACAGGAAGCTAAAACAACCCCAACATACCTACATAAAATGAAATTGACAGCAAGACATATGACAGCAAAATTTCTAAAAATTCAGACACCAAAATGATACTGAAGCTGGCAAGGGGGAGAAAGCAGATAACATGTATATGGACCCCAATTAGGCTAAAATCAGAACAAAAACTACAAGAGGAGAGAATGGAATGGTGTGTTCCAAAGACTCTAAAGAGAAAAACTTCCAGCCAAGAATACTCGATCCTGCAAGACTCTCCTTCAGATATGAGGGAACAATAAAGGCCTTTTTAAACATAGAGAAGCTCAAGGAATTTGCAAACTCTAAACCATACCTCCAAGAAATATTAAAAGGCGCTTATACACTGAAATAAAAAAGAGAAACAAGGGCCTCCCTGGTGGCGCAAGGGGATAAGCGCTGCACTATGAAGCAATCCGTAGTCTCTACAGCTTGAGATCGATCACTGGCTGGCCAGGGAGCAACCCACATGGCGAGGCAGACCTCTCCTGTCTCTCGCCAGCTGCTCCCCTCAGCAGGGGAGTATTTCAGTCAGTCTGCCTGTTCTGTTCCCCACTGTCTCTGGTGAATCCTCTCACCCCCTGCATCTCTGGTCTTTACCCCAGCTCTTGTATGCATAAATAAATAAATCTTTTAAAAAAGAGAGAAAAAAAAACATACACAAAGGATTAAATAAAGAACTAGACTGACCCACAAAAATTAGAATAAAATGGCAGCAAAGGACAATCACATATCAATAATCATTTTAAACATAAATGGACTGAACTCACCAAGTAAAAGACATAGAGTACCCAGTTGGATCAGAAAACAGAACCCAAACTTTTGCTGACTCCAGGAGATACACCTAAACTCCAAAGACAAGCATGGGCTCAAAGTAAAGGGTTAAAGGGTTGAAACACAATCCTAAAACAAATGGGACTCTAAAATAGGCAGGGACAACATACTTACATCAGACAAAATAGATTTCCGGTAAATAAAGGTAATAAGAGACAAGGATGGACACCATGTAATGATAAAAGGAATGATCCATCAAAAAGATATAAAACCCATCAATGTATATGCACCAAATGAATGAACAAAAAAATGCATTAGACAACTACTATCAACTCTAAAAACATGCACTGGAAAAAAAAAACACATTATTTGTAGGAGATGTCAGGTGTACCTAACGTCTCCAAGGGACAAATCAAGTAGACTGAGATTTTTTTTTGGTGGAGACTGTGTGAAGCAAGCAGAAGGCTCACCGAGGAGCCAGAGGTAAGCTGGGAGGCTTGCCCATGCTGGGCACCTTCTAGCCTGCAGTTCCAGCCCAGAGGGGAAGCAGCACCCACCGCTGGGGCAGACCGGGCGTGCAGGGGAGCGCGTCCCCTGCACCGGCATTTTGCAGCAGGGACCTTTCTTGCTGGAGACTGTGTGAAACAAGCAGAAGGCTCACCGAGGAGCCAGAGGTAAGCTGGGAGGCTTGCCCATGCCGGGCGCCTTCTAGCCTGCAGTCCCAGCCCAGAGGGGAGCGGCACCCACCGCTGGGGCAGATCGGGCGTGCAGGGGAGCGTGCCCAGCACCAGCATTTGTAGCAGGGACCCTTCTTTGGTGGAGACTGTGTGAACCCAGCAGAAGTTCCCCAGAGGAGCCAGAGGTGAGCTGGGAAGGTCGCCCAAGATGCTGGCCAGTACCGGCAACACAGTGTCCCAGGGAATACGGCAAATTAGAAAACAGGCAGCAGGGAGTAGAAAAACCACATGTAAACCAGCAACTCCTCAGAAAAAAAGCACACCACAAAAAGAAAACCACCCCCCAGATTGCAACGACAGTAACTTGGAAGAACTTCTGAGCCTTCCAGAAAGAAAATTTAAAATTGCTGTGATTAAAAAACTGACAGAAGTCATAAAGGAAAACAATGATAAGGGGAAAATAATTTATGACCAGAAGAATGAAATTGAATCCCTAAAGAGGGAAGCAAAAGAAATGCAGGAGATCAAAGAATTAATGGAGACGCTAAAGAACTCTGGGAAAAGCAATGAGCAGAATAGATGAAATGGAAGAACGAATAAGTATTCTTGAAGACACAGAAAAAAAAGAACTAAAACAGAAAAGGAAGGAGAAGTACGAAGGAAAAAGACCAAAGAAAGACTTCGGGAACTATCTGACTCCATGAGGAAAGTAAATATAAGAGTTATAGGAATCCCAGAAGGAGAGGAGAGAGATGTAGGAACGGAGAAAATATTCAAGGATATAATTGAAGAGAACTTCCCAAATGCGAAGAAGGAGCTGAAAATTGATATACAAGAAGTAAGAAGAACACCAAACTTCCATGACGAAAGGAAAAATACAGCAAGACACATAATAGTAAAGCTCCCAAGAATCCAAGACAAGGAAAAAATAATGAAACTGACAAAGGGAAGAAACAGATAACATTCAAAGGGAAACCAATCAGACTGACATCAGACTTCTCTGAAGAAACACTACGGGCAAGGAGAGAGTGGAGGAACATAGTCAACAGACTCCAAGAAAACAGATGCCAACCAAGAATACTCTGTCCCGCAAAGCTCTCCTTCCTCTATGAAGAAAGAATAAGGACCTTCTCAGACAAACAGAAACTCTGGAATTTTATTACGACTAAACCCCCACTCCAAAAAATACTACAAGGAGTCCTAAAGACAGAACCTCAGAAGGACGAATAACAACAAAAGAAGGCCAAAGAAAGTTATTAAAAGAATAAATAAATAAAATCAAAGGAAAGACAAACACAATGGCAAATACAGATGCTAACATATCAATACTAACTCTAAATGTAAATGGACTAAACTCTTCAATAAAAAGACATAGAGTTTCAGGCTGGATTAAGAAACAAAACCCAACCTTTTGCTGTCTCCAGGAAACACATTTAGCTGCAAAAGATAAAAATAGACTCAAAGTTAAAGGATGGAAAACAATTCTACAAGCAAATGGACCAAAAAAGAAGGCAGGAACAGCTATACTCATATCAGATAAAACAGATTTCAAACTTAAAAAGATAAAAAGAGACCCCAGTTGTCATTACATTATGATCAAGGGGACAATACTTCAAGAAGAAATAACACTCATTAACATATATTCACCAAATGAAGGAGCACCAAAATATATCAGACAACTATTGGCATCTCTGAAAACAGATATCAGAGAAAACACATACGTAGTGGGAGACTTCAACACATCACTATCAACAATGGATAGATCAACAAGACAAAAAATAAGTAAAGACAATAAAGCTCTAAATAAGGATCTAGAGTGCTTGGGCTTAACAGACAAATATAGAACACTAAACCCAAAAAAATCTGAGTATACATTTTTCTCAAGCGCACATGGATCATTCTCCAGGATCGATCATATACTGGGGCACAAGACAAACATCAACAGATACTCCAAGATTGAAATCATACCAAAAATCTTTTCTGACCATGAAGGCATCAAACTAGAAATAAACTAAGAAAAGAAGGCAAGGTACTCTCCTACCTCATGGAGATTGAAACCCACACTACTGGAAGTCCACTGACTAATGAGGAGATAAAAGAAGAAATTAAAAAATTCTTTGAATTGAATGACAAGGAGGACACAAATTTCCTAAATGTATGGGATGCAGCAAAAGCAGTAATAAGAGGAAAATATATAGCAATAGAGGCTCACATCAAGAAACAAGAAAGAACTCAAAGAAACAACCTAATCTCGAAGCTCAAAGATCTAGAAAAAGAACAACATAAAAACCCCAAAACCAGTAGAAGAAAAGAAATAATAAAAACCAAAGCAGAAATAAATGAAATCGAAACTAAAAAACAATCCAAAAGATCAATGAAACCAAGAGCTGGTTCTTCGAAAAAATCAATAAAATAGATAAACCCCTAGCCAGGCGCACAAGGGCAAAAAGGGACAAAGCACAAATAAATAGGATAATAAATGAAAGAGGAGAAATCACAGCAGACACAGCAGATCAAAAGAATAATTAATAACTACTATGAACAGTTATATGGAAACAAGTTCAACAATCTAGAGGAGATGGACAAATTCCTACAACTCTACAATCACCCAAAGCTAGACAAAGGAGAAATAGAACACCTAAACAGACCAATTACAATTAGTGAAATTGAAATGGTAATCAAAAACCTCCCCAAAAACAAAAGCCCAGGACCTGATGGATTTACAAATGAATTCTACCAAACATTCAGAGACGAATTGGCGCCTATCCTTCACAAACTCTTCCAAAAAATTGAGAAGGAAGGTATAATACCTAACACGTTCTATGAAGCCAACATTAGACTAATACCAAAACCGAACAAGGACAACACAAAAAAAAGAAAACTATAGGCCAATCTCCCTAATGAACACTGATGCAAAAATCCTCAATAAAATTTTAGCTATCAGAATCCAACAGTGTATCCATAAGATAATTCACCACGACCAAGTAGGATTCATTCCAGGGACACAAGGATGGTTCAACATCTGAAAATCAATCAACGTTATCCAACACATCAACAAAAAGAAATATAAAAACCATATGATAATATCAATAGATGCTGAGAAAGCTTTTGACAAAGTGCAACACACATTCATGATAAAAGCCCTTGAAATTCTTGGGATACAAGGAACATACCTCAACATCATAAAGGCCATCTATGACAACCCAACAGCCAGTATCATTCTCAATGGTGAAAAGCTGAAAGCATTTCCATTAAGATCTGGAACAAGACAAGGATGTCCACTCTCACCACTGCTTTTCAATATAATGCTGGAAGTCCTAGCCAGAGCAATAAGACAAGAGAAAGACATACAAGGAAATCAAATAGGAAAAGAAGAAGTCAAACTATCACTATTTGCAGATGATATGATAATATACATAGAGAACCCCAAAAACTCCATAGAAAAACTAATTAAACTCATCAATCAGTTCAGCAAAGTGGCAGGATAAAAAATCAACATGCAAAAGTCAGAAGCCTTCCTATACACTAACAATAAATCTGAAGAAGAAGAAATGAAAAAAACCATCCCCTTTATGATCGAAACAAAAAAAAATCAAATAATTGGGAATAAATCTAACAAAAGAGGTAAAGGACCTTTACAAAGAAAACTATAAAACACTTTTAAAAGAAATAGAAGAAGACACAAAGAAATGGAAAGACATCCCCTGCTCATGGATTGGAAGAATAAACATTATTAAAATGGCCATCCTACCAAAAGCAATATACAGATTCAATGCTATTCCAATAAAAATTTCAGTGTCATTCTTCTAAGAAATAGAACAATTATTGATGAAATTATATGGAATCACCAAAAACCCCGAAGAGCCAAAGCTCTCCTGAAAAAAAAAGAAGGGAATGGAGGCATCACATTCCCAGATTTCAGGCTATACTACAAAGCCATAATCATCAAAACTGCATGGTATTGGAACAAGAACAGACACACAGAACAATGGAATCGAATAGAAAATCCAGAAATAAACCCACAGATTTATGGTCAACTAATCTTTGACAAAGGAGCAAAGAATATGCATTGGAGCAAAGAAAGTCTGTTCAATAAATGGTGCTGGGAAAACTGGGTCACTACATGCAATAGAATGAAGTTTGACTACTACCTCACACCATACACAAAAACCAACTCAAAATGGATTAAAGAACTAGACATAAAACCTGAAACCATAAAATACATAGAAGGAAATATAGGCGAAAAACTACGGGATATGCACATCAAAGACATATTTACAGACACATCACCCAAAGCAGTGATAGTGAAGGCAAAGATAAACAGCTGGGACTACATCAAATTAAAGAGCTTCTGCACAGCAAAAGAGACAATAACAAAAACAAAGAGAAACCCCACCAACTGGGAGAACATTTTTGCACACAACACTAATGATAAAGGATTGATCACAAAAATCTGCAAAGAGCTGATGAGACTCAACGACAACAAAGAAAATAATCCAGTCAAAAAATGGGCAGAAGAGCTAAAAAGAAACTTCTCTGAAGAGGAAATGCAAATGGCCAACAGGCATATGAAAAAATGTTCAACATCACTTGTCATCAGGGAAATGCAAATCAAAACTACCATGAGATACCATCTTACACCAGTGAGAATGGCACATATTAAAAAAACTAGCAACAACAAATTTTGGCGAGGTTGTGGAGAAAAAGGAACTCTTCTGCACTGTTGGTGGGAGTGCAAACTGGTCCAACCACTATGGAGAGCTGTGTGGAGATTTCTGGACCTACTAAACATAGAGCTTCCATATGATCCAGCAATTCCACTCCTAGGTATTTACCCAAAGGACACAGAAACATCAATTCCAAAGAACACCTGCACACCTGTTTATAGCAGCACTATTTACAATAGCTAAGCTTTGGAAACAGCCCAAATGCCCAAAAATAGATGACTGGATCAAGAAGATGTGGTACATATATACCATGGAATATTACTCAGCATTCAAAAAAGATAAACACATGCAATTTGCAGCAACATGGATGGCGCTGGAAGGGATCATGCTCAGCGAAATAAGCCAGAAAGAAAAAGAAAAATACTGGATGGTCTCACTCATAGCAGGAATCTAGAAAACTTAAATAAGGGACCAGGAAAATGAATAACTATAAGAAAGTGAAAATCAAAATCAACAAAAAACTATGAACCAGAGACACTCTATGGGGGGTGGGGGTTGGGAGGGGAGGGATTGGGGTCAAAATAAGGGGTTTGCAATTTTATGGGGAATATAAAAATAAAATTTATTATTAAAAAAAAGAACGCTATAGGAAACATAATTAACGAACAGAAAAACAAGATTTAAACTATTAATAAAAAAGTAAAGGACTGTTATTAATTTTTTACATTGATATCTTATTTGGTTCCCCTATATTCCTGTTATAAGTGAAACTATCCGATATTTTTCCTTTTCCTTCCTGCTTATTTCACTGAGCATAATTCCTTCTAGCTCCATCCATGTTGCTGCGAATGGCATGAGTTTATATTTTTTGATTGCTGAATAATATTCCATTGTATATATATACCACATCTTCTTGATCCAGTAATCTATTTTTGGGCATTTGGGTTGTTTCCAGGTTTTACCTATTGTAAATACTGCCGCAATAAACAGGTGTACAGGTGTTCTTTTTTTTTTTATTATTGTTTCAGTCATTATTTTATTTTATTTTTTTTAAATAATAAATTTTATTTTTATATTCCCCCATACAATTGCAAATGCCCCATTCTGACCCCAATCCTTCCCCTCCTGCCCCCCACCCCCCAAAAAGTGTCTCTGGTTCATAGTTTTTCTGTTGATTTTGATTTTCACTTTCTTATATTCATTTTCCTGGTCCCTTATTTAAGTTCTCTAGATTCCTGCTATGAGTGAGACCATCCGGTACTTTTCTTTTTCTTTTTGGCTTATTTCGCTGAGCATGTTCCCTTCCAGTGCCATCCATGTTGCTGCAAATTGCATGTGTTTATCTTTTTTGAATGCTGAGTAATATTCCATGGTATATATGTACCACATCTTCTTGATCCAGTCATCTATTTTTGGGCATTTGGGTTGTTTCCAAAGCTTAGCTATTGTAAACAGTGCTGCTATAAACATAGGGGTGCAGGTGCTCTTTGGAATTGATGTTTCTGTGTCCTTTGGGTAAATACCTAGGAGTGGAATTGCTGGATCATATGGAAGCTCTATGTTTAGTAGGTCCAGAAATCTCCACACAGCTCTCCATAGTGGTTGGACCAGTTTGTACAGGTGTTCTTTTGAATCAATGTTTTTGTGTCCTTTAGGTAGATCCCTAGGAGTGGAATTGCTGGGTTGTATGGTAGCTCCATTTTAGTAGACTGTGGAACCTCCAGACAGCTTTCCATAGTGGTTGGACCAGTTTGCAGTCCCACCAGAAATGTAGGAGAGTTCCTTTTTCACCACATCCTCGCCAACAATTGTTGTTGCTTGTTTTTTTTTTTTTTGATATGTGCCATTCCTACTGGTGTTAGGTGGTATCTCAGTGTGGTTTTGATTTGCATTTCCCTGGTTATAAGGGATATTGAAAATAATAACAGTACAAAACACAACAAAGCAAAAACAGACAATTATAAATCAGAGACGTACTGCAGGGGAGGAGGAGGGAGAGGGATCGGAGGGAGCAAGGGAGGAGCACAGGGGACAGTGGTGATGGTGCATGGGTTCCTTGGGGAAGGAAATTCCATGGGGACTCAACCTGAGGGGGTGGGGGAAGCAAATATTGTTTTAAAAAAAGAAAAAAAATTTTAAAAAGAAAATTATGGTTACAAAGATAAAGCATTTGTCAAAAAAAATAAAAAGGGAGAAAAAAGAAAATAAAGGGCCTCCCCGGTGTCTCAGCGGTTGAGCGCTGGGTTGCGAAGCTGTCCAGCAGCCTCTGCAGCGCCGGTTCGATCCCCGGCTGCTCCCCAGCCACCAGAGGAGGGTCCCACATGGCGCGCAGACCTCTCCTGCCGCCCGCTGCTCCCCTAAGCAGTGTACTTCGGTCCTTCTGCCTGCTCTGCTCCCCGCTCTGGCTCTGGTGAATTCTCTCACCCTCCTGTGCCTCTGACTGTACCCAGTCCTTGTATAAATTAAAAAAAAAAAAACAATCTTTAATAAAAAGAAAATAAAGCAACTGCAGGATGTTAAATTATCAATGAAGATGCTAAAAAATTCTAGGAAAATCCATGAATATAGAGTAAATGTTATGGAAGAATGATTAGTACTCTTGAAGTTACAGATACATAAAAAAGAAAGAAAGGAAAGGAAAGAGAGATACAAAGGAAAAAGAAAGAAGAAGCACTTCAAAAACTATCTGATACCATGAGAAAAGGAAATATAAACATCACAGGAATCCCAGAAGGAGAAGAGAGGACAAGGAAGCCAAAAAACTATTCAAGGAACTAATTGAGAAAACTTCCCAAACTTGAAGAAATGAAAATAGACATACAGGAAGCTAAACCTGAACAAAATATTGAATAGAGCCACTAAACTATGAACAAAATGGCAATAACAGACTTCCATGTTTCAATAGTCACCCTAAATGTTAGTGGACTAAACTCACCAATTAAAAGACACAGAATAGCATACTGAATAAAAAACACAATCCAACCTTCTCCTGCCTTCAGGAAACACACCTAAATTCCAAAGATAAAACATAGCTTGAAAGTAAAGGTTTGGAAAAATATTCTATATGCAAATGGCACTCTAAGGAAGGTAGCCATACTTAAATCAGGTAAAATAGACTTCAAGCTAAAAAAGGTGACATGAGACACAGATGGACACCATATAATGATCAAGAAGATAATGCAATAGGAAGACATAACACTTATCAATATATACACACCAAATGAGGGACTACCAAAACACATTAGATGATTGCTATCACCTCTGAAAACATTGGAGAAAATACATATGTGGTGGAAGACTTCAACACCCCACTCCACCATGGGACAGATCAATGAGACAGAATAAACAAGGACATAATAGCCCTAAATAACCATCTAGACCACATGGGCCTAACAGACATCTATAGGACACTGCACCCCCCAAAAAAAACTTACTACAAATTTTTCTCAATTGCCCACTGATCTTTCTCCAGGATTGACCACATAGTGGTTCACAAGACAAACATCGACAAGTACATGAAGATTGAAATCATAGCAAGTATCTTCTCTGACCACAAATGCAGCAAACTAGAAATCAACTAAGAAGGCAAGGAGCTCCCCCATTACATGAGACTGAGCAACACACTACTGAAGGACCACTGGGTTAATGAGGAAGTCAAAGAAGAAATTAAAAAATACCTGAAGACAAATATCAATCTTTCCATAGGGAAGATTTTAGTGTTGCAACTCCTTTGGCTTTTGTTTGTGGGAAGACCTTTATTTCTTTCTCCCTTCTACCTAAAGAAAGTTTTGCAGGATATATTATGTTTGACTGGCACTTTTTCTCTTTGAGCATTTTTAATGGATAATTCCATTCTAACCTTGCCTGTAGAATTTCTGTTGTTAAATGAGATATAAGCCTGATAGTTACACATTTATACTTTACCTGATTTTTATCTCTAGTTGCTTTTAATATTCATTCTTTGTGTTGAACTCTTGCTTGTTTCACTATTAGGTGTTTTGGAATAGGTTTCACTGTAGTTAGGTGGCCAGTTGTTCTTTTTAACTTCATCAACTGGTATTTTTTCCTTCACCTATTGTGGGAAGTTTCCTCTACTATTTATTTGTACAGGCTCTCTCTAGGATACCTATTATTCCTATGTTAGCATTCTTATTGGTGTCAGATCTTGAGCTGTGTCTTCATTTTTATTACATCTTGTTTTTCTCTCCTTTTCCACCTCGGTCTTTAATGCATTATCACTTTCAAACTCAGTGATTTAATCTCCTATTTGATCTAGTGTAATTCTGTAGCTCTCTCTAGAAGGTTTTTGTCTATTTTTTTTTTTGAGCTCTTTACCTCCTGGATTTCTGTCATTTTCTTATTTAAATCTTTAATTTCTACCTTCTATTCTCTGATATTATTTCTGAGCTCATTAATTTGCTTTCCTGAATTTTATTGTGCTTCTTTCATTAGCTTTTCTGAGTTCTCTTGTATTTCTTTGATTTGCTTTCCTGAGTTGTCTTGCACTATTTTGAGTTGCCTTTCTGAGTTTTCTTACATTATTTTGGCTTCCCTTTCTGAGTTTTCTTCTATCTAAGTTCCTTTATTGTAGTAGTTCTGAAATCTCTATTAAAATAGGAGATATAATCTTATATCTTTTGTGTTTGGATTCTTGAGAGTTGTTCCCACCTTGTGATGCCATACATTCTTGAGGTCCCATATTTCCATGTGTAACATATTTTTGTCTACCCATTTTACTACTTGAGGTCTCTATTTTATTGCTGTTCTTAACATCTTTAACAATTTTTTAAATTTTTTATTTGTTCACCTTTGTTGCCTTCTTTATGTACTCAGTACTGCTTTATATTTGCTAAGTCATCAGGATAGGGAAGGACTTGGAGGAACCCATATTTTGGTGTGATGAGTTAGGCTGGGACTGACATGTGTTCATGTCACCCCTGCTATCCCTTCTGTCTGGGGTTTGGGATGAGATACTCCACAGTCCTGGGGCTTTCAGTATACCTCAAAGAGTAAGTACCAGTCCTAGGGTGTTGGGAGGAAGAGTGCAGTTCAATAAACCTGCTCTGCTATTATTTGTATTAGGTACTATGTTTGTGTGGTGCACCCCAACTCCTCTACTAGGTTTTCCCTTCTTTCTAAGGATGATACCAATACATAACCTCTGTTTACCTCTCTTTTGTGCCTTTGTCTGAAGTGACTGCCCTACCACCAGTGTCACCTATTCCAGATCACAGCCCATAGGTTCCTATCTCCACCCTCCTCCTTTTCAATGCAGCATGAATCTCTTCAGTATCCATTCTAGTGAAGTCTGAACTGGTCTCTACTGACCAAAAGATAATCAATCCTAATCCTATCTGAGGGATTATCTGTCCAAAAAATGTCCCTCTGACTTGCTTTTCCAAAATACATAGCCCATGGGGACCAGGCCCTTCTATTGCCTCTGCCAGGTCCTATCACATCTCTCCCTTTGGCAGGATTTGTTCCATGGCTTGACAATACCTATTGGGTTTTGGTTGCTTCCTGGACCCTCCCCAGGGCTTTCTGAGATATGTAAAGGCCTAGAGTGGTGGGCCTGCCTTCAGGTCCCATCTTGGGGCTCAGTGAGGTCTTCTAGAGCCTACTTTGGCAAATGATGCTTTCAGGACCTCTTGGGGCTTTCTGGATTCTGTGGAGGGCTTACCATCAGTGGGGAAGTCCTGTCCTGTGGCTTACTGAGACCTGTAAATGCCTATTATGGAAAATCTGTTTTTAGGGCCCTCCCTGGAGCTGGCTGAGGAGTTTGGGAGAGTCCCCTTGATGGATCTGACTTCTGGTCCTTACCTGGAGCTCCCAAGTTCTGCATCAATGTCTGCAGTGGTCTACTGGGATGGTTCTGTTTCCTGAACACTTTCCAGGGCACACAGAGGCTGTACTGATACCTGTGAAGGACTACTGTGCCTGGTCTACTTCTGGATCTTGTCTCATATCTCACTGAGTTTTCGCAAATGTCTGCAGAGGCCTGCTATGGTGGGCCTGCTTTTCAACATTGCTCTGGAGCTCACCAGGGCTGTACCAATGTCTGTGGAGGCTTTCTATGGCAGGTCTTATTTTTTCAAATTTACCCCTTTTTATAAAGAGAGCATTCATGTTGGAATAAGTACACCCAGCCTACTCTAGTTTCACTTCATCTTAACTAGTATATCTGTAATAACCTTATTTCCAAATAAGGTCACATTTTGAGGCATGGAGGTTAGAACTTCAGCATATGGATCCTGTGGGACACAATTCAACCTGTAACAAATAGTCTTGCACCATTGTAGAAAAGAAGTTGATCATAGATGCTGTGGGTTTATTTCTGAACTCTCAATTGTATATACTGTCTTTATTAGCTTTGATTTGTGGTAGATTTTGAAACCATAAAAAGTGATTCCTTATAATTTATTCTTCCATTACATGATTGTTTTCACCATTATGGGTCCCTTGTAATTTCATGTGAATTTATATCCCACAAGTAATTTATTGTCACTGAAAAATCCGAAACACAAAAGGAAAATTTAAAAGAATCTTTTTCTAATATCACCATCCCAAGATGATCACCACTCTGTTATCATTCTGATGTATTATCTCCCCATACCTGCTTATATAAACATGTGTACATGTATCCTGACACATTTACAAGTCTAAAAATGTTGCTATTGTTTCCTTATATCTAAAAAGAATGAGAATCCTCTTTCCAGAAGGCCCATACCCATGGCTCCTTAATGACTGAAATTCAATCATTAAAAATGCATTCCTGTAGAGAAATTGGAACCCTCATACATTTCTGGTTGGAACATAAAATGGCGCAGCTGTTGTGGAAATAGTTTGTGGATTCCTCAAAACGTTAAACATAGAGCTCGTTCCCGCATCGCCATTTTGCAGCAGGACCTTTCTTGCTGGAGACTGTGTGAACCAGCAGAAGGCTCACCGAGGAGACAGAGGTAAGCTGGGAGGCTTGCCCATGCTGGGCGCCTTCTAGCCTGCAGTTCCAGCCCAGAGGGGAGCAGCACCCACCGCTGGGGCAGACCGGGCGTGCAGGGGAGCGCGTCGCCGGCACCGGCATTTTGCAGCAGGGACCCTTCTTGCTGGAGACTGAGTGAACCCAGCAGAAGGCTCACCGAGGAGACAGAGGTTAAGCTGGGAGGCTTGCCCACACCGGGCACCTTCTAGCCTGCAGTTCCAGCCCAGAGGGGAGCAGCACCCACCGCTGGGGCAGACCGGGCGTGCAGGGGAGCTCGTTCCCGCATCGCCATTTTGCAGCAGGACCTTTCTTGCTGGAGACTGTGTGAACCAGCAGAAGGCTCACCGAGGAGACAGAGGTAAGCTGGGAGGCTTGCCCATGCTGGGCGCCTTCTAGCCTGCAGTTCCAGCCCAGAGGGGAGCAGCACCCACCGCTGGGGCAGACCGGGCGTGCAGGGGAGCGCGTCGCGGGCACAGGCATTTTGCAGCAGGGACCCTTCTTGCTGGAGACTGTGTGAACCCAGCAGAAGTCTCACCGAGGAGACAGAGGTTAAGCTGGGAGGCTTGCCCACACCGGGCACCTTCTAGCCTGCAGTTCCAGCCCAGAGGGGAGCAGCACCCACCGCTGGGGCAGACCGGGCGTGCAGGGGAGCGCGTCGCGGGCACAGGCATTTTGCAGCAGGGACCCTTCTTGCTGGAGACTGTGTGAACCCAGCAGAAGTCTCACCGAGGAGACAGAGGTTAAGCTGGGAGGCTTGCCCACACCGGGCACCTTCTAGCCTGCAGTTCCAGCCCAGAGGGGAGCAGCACCCACCGCTGGGGCAGACCGGGCGTGCAGGGGAGCTCGTTCCCGCATCGCCATTTTGCAGCAGGACCTTTCTTGCTGGAGACTGTGTGAACCAGCAGAAGGCTCACCGAGGAGACAGAGGTAAGCTGGGAGGCTTGCCCATGCTGGGCGCCTTCTAGCCTGCAGTTCCAGCCCAGAGGGGAGCAGCACCCACCGCTGGGGCAGACCGGGCGTGCAGGGGAGCGCGTCGCGGGCACAGGCATTTTGCAGCAGGGACCCTTCTTGCTGGAGACTGTGTGAACCCAGCAGAAGTCTCACCGAGGAGACAGAGGTTAAGCTGGGAGGCTTGCCCACACCGGGCACCTTCTAGCCTGCAGTTCCAGCCCAGAGGGGAGCAGCACCCACCGCTGGGGCAGACCGGGCGTGCAGGGGAGCTCGTTCCCGCATCGCCATTTTGCAGCAGGACCTTTCTTGCTGGAGACTGTGTGAACCAGCAGAAGGCTCACCGAGGAGACAGAGGTAAGCTGGGAGGCTTGCCCATGCTGGGCGCCTTCTAGCCTGCAGTTCCAGCCCAGAGGGGAGCAGCACCCACCGCTGGGGCAGACCGGGCGTGCAGGGGAGCGCGTCGCGGGCACAGGCATTTTGCAGCAGGGACCCTTCTTGCTGGAGACTGTGTGAACCCAGCAGAAGTCTCACCGAGGAGACAGAGGTTAAGCTGGGAGGCTTGCCCACACCGGGCACCTTCTAGCCTGCAGTTCCAGCCCAGAGGGGAGCAGCACCCACCGCTGGGGCAGACCGGGCGTGCAGGGGAGCTCGTTCCCGCATCGCCATTTTGCAGCAGGACCTTTCTTGCTGGAGACTGTGTGAACCAGCAGAAGGCTCACCGAGGAGACAGAGGTAAGCTGGGAGGCTTGCCCATGCTGGGCGCCTTCTAGCCTGCAGTTCCAGCCCAGAGGGGAGCAGCACCCACCGCTGGGGCAGACCGGGCGTGCAGGGGAGCGCGTCGCCGGCACCGGCATTTTGCAGCAGGGACCCTTCTTGCTGGAGACTGAGTGAACCCAGCAGAAGGCTCACGAGGAGACAGAGGTTAAGCTGGGAGGCTTGCCCACACCGGGCACCTTCTAGCCTGCAGTTCCAGCCCAGAGGGGAGCAGCACCCACCGCTGGGGCAGACCGGGCGTGCAGGGGAGCTCGTTCCCGCATCGCCATTTTGCAGCAGGACCTTTCTTGCTGGAGACTGTGTGAACCAGCAAAAGGCTCACCGAGGAGACAGAGGTAAGCTGGGAGGCTTGCCCATGCTGGGCGCCTTCTAGCCTGCAGTTCCAGCCCAGAGGGGAGCAGCACCCACCGCTGGGGCAGACCGGGAGTGCAGGGGAGCGCGTCCCCGGCACTGGCATTTTGCAGCAGGGACCCTTCTTGCTGGAGACTGTGTGAACCCAGCAGAAGGCTCACCGAGGAGACAGAGCAGGGACCTGTCTTTGCTGGAGACTTGTGAACCCAGCAGAAGTTCCCCAGAGGAGCCAGTGGTGAGCTGGGAAGGTCGCCCAAGATGCCGGCCAGTACCAGCAACACAGTGTCACAAGGAATACGGCAAATTAGAAAACAGGCAGTAGGGAGTAGAAAAACAACATGCAACCCAGCAACTCCTCAGCAAAATAGCACACCACAAAAAGAAAACCATCTACCAGATTGCAACGACAGTAACTTGGAAGAATTTCTGAGCCTTCCAGATAGAGAATATAAAATTGCTGTGATTAAAAAACTGACAGAAGTCATAAAGGAAAACAATGATAAGGGGAAAATAATTAATGACCAGAAGAATGAAATTGAGTCCCTAAAGAGGGAAGTAAAAGAAATGCAGGAGATCAAAGAATTAATGGAGACGCTAAAGAACTCTGGGAAAAGCAGTGAAAGCAGAATAGATGAAATGGAAGAACGAATAAGTACTCTTGAAGACACAGAAATAAAAAGAACAAAAACAGAAAAAGAAGGAGAAGTACGAAGGAAAAAGACCGAAGAAAGACTTCGGGAACTATCTGACTCCATGAGGAAAGGAAATATAAGAGTTATAGGAATCCCAGAAGGAGAGGAGAGAGATGTAGGAACAGAGAAAATATTCATGGATATAATTGAAGAGAACTTCCCAAACGCTAAGAAGGATCTGAAAATTGATATACAAGAAGCAAGAAGAACACCAAACTTCCATGACAAAAGGAAAAATACAGCAAGACACATAATAGTAAAGCTCCCAAGAATCCAAGACAAAGAAAAAATAATGAAACTAACAAGAGGGAAGAAACAGATAACATTCAAAGGGAAACCGATCAGACTGACATCAGACTTCTCTGAAGAAACACTACGGGCAAGGAGAGAGTGGAGGGACATAGTCAACAGACTCCAAGAAAACAGATGCCAACCAAGAATACTCTATCCCGCAAAGCTCTCCTTCCTCTTTGAAGAAAGAATATGGACCTTCCCAGACAAACAGAAACTCCGGAATTTCATTGCAACTAAACCCCCACTCCAAAAAATACTACAAGGAGTCCTAAAGCCAGAACCTCAGAGGGACGAATAACAACAAAAGAAGGCCAAAGAAAGTTATTAAAAGAATAAATAAATAAAATCAAAGGAAAGACAAACACAATGGCAAATACAGATGCTAACATATCAATACTAACTCTAAATGTAAATGGACTAAACTCTCCAATAAAAAGACACAGAGTTGCAGGCTGGATTAAGAAACAAAACCCAACCTTTTGCTGTCTCCAGGAAACACATTTAGCTGCAAAAGATAAAAATAGACTCAAAGTTAAAGGATGGAAAACAATTCTACAAGCAAATGGACCAAAAAAGAAGGCAGGAACAGCTATACTCATATCAGATAAAACAGATTTCAAACTTAAAAAGATAAAAAGAGACCCCAGTGGTCATTACATTATGATCAAGGGGATAATACTTCAAGAAGAAATAACACTCATTAACATATATTCACCAAACGAAGGAGCACCAAAATATATCAGACAACTATTGGCATCTCTGAAAACAGACATCAGAGAAAACACATACGTAGTGGGAGACTTCAACACACCACTATCAACAATGGATAGATCAACAAGACAAAAAATAAATAAAGACACTAAAGCTCTAAATAAGGATCTAGAGTGCTTAGGCTTAACAGACATATATAGAACACTAAACCCAAAAAAATCTGAGTATACATTTTTCTCAAGCGCACACGGATCATTCTCTAG
Source organism: Talpa europaea (assembly GCF_964194135.1). Classification (NCBI taxonomy): domain Eukaryota; kingdom Metazoa; phylum Chordata; class Mammalia; order Eulipotyphla; family Talpidae; genus Talpa; species Talpa europaea. The sequence continues at coordinate 51,599,503 of NC_140081.1, read as the reverse complement.
GATCGATCATATACTGGGGCACAAGACAAACATCAACAGATACACCAAGATTGAAATCATACCAACCATCTTTTCTGACCATGAAGGCATCAAACTAGAAATAAACCATAAAGAGAAGGCAAGGTATTCTCCTACCTCGTGGAGATTGAAACCCACACTACTGGAAGTCCACTGGACTAACGAGGAGATAAAAGAAGAAATTAAAAAATTCTTTGAATTGAATGACAAGGAGGACACAATTTTCCTAAATGTATGGGATGCAGCAAAAGCAGTAATAAGAGGAAAATATATAGCAATAGATGCTCACATCAAGAAACAAGAAAGAACTCAAAGAAACAACCTAATCTCGAAACTCAAAGATCTAGAAAAAGAACAACAAAAAAGCCCCAAAACCAGTAGAAGAAAAGAAATAATAAAAACCAAAGCAGAAATAAATGAAATCGAAACTAAAAAAACAATCCAAAAGATCAATGAAACCAAGAGCTGGTTCTTCGAAAAAATAAATAAAATAGATAAACCCCTTGCCAGGCTCACAAGGGCAAAAAGGGAGAAAGCACAAATAAATAGGATAATAAATGAAAGAGGAGAAATCACAACGGACACAGCAGAAATCAAAAGAATTATTAATAACTACTATGAACAGTTATATGGAAACAAGTTTAACAATCTAGAGGAGATGGACAAATTCTTACAACTCTACAATCACCCAAAGCTAGATAAAGAAGAAATAGAACACCTAAACAGACCAATTACAATTAGCGAAATTGAAATGGTAATCAAAAACCTCCCCAAAAACAAAAGCCCAGGACCTGATGGATTTACAAATGAATTCTACCAAACATTCAGAGACGAATTGGTACCTATCCTTCACAAACTCTTCCAAAAAATTGAGAAGGAAGGTATAATACCTAACACGTTCTATGAAGCCAACATTACACTAATACCAAAACCGAACAAGGACAACACAAAAAAAGAAAACTATAGGCCAATCTCCCTAATGAACACTGATGCAAAAATCCTCAATAAAATTTTAGCTATCAGAATCCAACAGTGTATCCATAAGGTAATTCACCACGACCAAGTAGGATTCATTCCAGGGACACAAGGATGGTTTAACATCCGAAAATCAATCAACGTTATCCAACACATCAACAAAAAGAAATATAAAAACCATATGATAATATCAATAGATGCTGAGAAAGCTTTCGACAAAGTGCAACACCCATTCATGATAAAAGCCCTTGAAATTCTTGGGATACAAGGAACGTACCTCAACATCATAAAGGCCATCTATGACAAGCCAACAGCCAGTATCATTCTCAATGGTGAAAAGCTGAAAGCAATTCCATTAAGATCTGGAACAAGACAAGGATGTCCACTTTCACCACTGCTTTTCAATATAATACTGGAAGTCCTAGCCAGAGCAATAAGACAAGAGAAAGACATCCAAGGAATACAAATAGGAAAAGAAGAAGTCAAAATATCACTCTTTGCAGATGATATGATAATATACATAGAGAACCCCAAAAACTCCACAGAAAAACTAATTCAACTCATCAATCAGTTCAGTAATGTGGCAGGATACAAAATCAACACGCAAAAGTCAGTAGCCTTCCTATATACAAACAATAAATCTGAAGAAGAAGAAATCAAAAAAACCATCCCTTTTATTATTGAAACAAAAAAAATCAAATATTTGGGAATAAATCTAACAAAAGAGGTAAAGGACCTATACAAAGAAAACTATAAAACACTGTTAAAAGAAATAGAAGAAGACACAAAGAAATGGAAAGACATCCCCTGCTCATGGATTGGGAGAATAAACATTATTAAAATGGCCATCCTACCAAAAGCAATATACAGATTCAATGCTATTCCAATCAAAATTTCAATGTTATTCTTCAAAGAAATAGAACAATTATTGATGAAATTCATATGGAATCACAAAACACCCCGAATAGCCAAAGCTCTCCTGAAAAAAAAAGAAGGGAATGGAGGCATCACACTCCCAGACTTCAAACTCTACTACAAAGCCATAATCATCAAAACTGCATGGTATTGGAACAAGAACAGACATACAGACCAATGGAATCGAATAGAAAATCCAGAAATAAACCCACAGATTTATGGTCAACTAATCTTTGACAAAGGAGCAAAGAATATGCATTGGAGCAAAGAAAGTTTGTTCAATAAATGGTCCTGGGAAAACTGGGTCGCTACATGCAAAAGAATGAAGCTTGACCACTACCTCACACCATATACAAAAATCAACTCAAAATGGATTAAAGAACTAGACATAAGACCTGAAACCATAAAATACATAGAAGGAAATATAGGCGAAACACTACGTGATTTGCATATCAAAGACATCTTTACAGACACATCACCCAAAGCAGTGATAGTGAAGGCAAAGATCAACAGTTGGGACTACATCAAATTAAAGAGCTTCTGCACAGCAAAAGAGACAATAACAAACACAAAGAGAAACCCCACCAACTGGGAGAACATTTTTGCACACAACACTAATGATAAAGGACTGATCACAAAAATCTGCAAAGAGCTGATGAGACTCAACAACAACAAAGAAAATAATCCAGTCAAAAAATGGACAGAGGAACTAAAAAGAAACTTCTCTGAAGAGGAAATGCGAATGGCCAACAGGCATATGAAAAAATGTTCAACATCACTTGCAATCAGGGAAATGCAAATCAAAACTACCATGAGATACCATCTTACACCAGTGAGAATGGCACATATTAAAAAAACTAGCAACAACAAATGTTGGCGAGGTTGTGGAGAAAAAGGAACTCTCCTGCACTGTTGGTGGGAGTGCAAACTGGTCCAACCACTATGGAGAGCTGTGTGGAGATTTCTGGACCTACTAAACATAGAGCTTCCACAGGATCCAGCAATTCCACTCCTAGGTATTTACCCAAAGAACACAGAAACATCAATTCCAAAGAACACCTGCACCCCTATGTTTATAGCAGCACTGTTTACAATAGCTAAGCTTTGGAAACAGCCCAAATGCCCAAAAATAGATGACTGGATCAAGAAGATGTGGTACATATATACCATGGAATATTACTCAGCATTCAAAAAAGATAAACACATGCAATTTGCAGCAACATGGATGACGCTGGAAGGGATCATGCTCAGTGAAATAAGCCAAAAAGAAAAAGAAAAATACCGGATGGTCTCACTCATAGCAGGGATCTAGAAAACTTAAATAAGGGACCAGGAAAATGAATAACTGTAAGAAAGTGAAAATCAAAATCAACAAAAACTATGAACCAGAGACACTTTTTGGGGGGTGGGGGGCGGGAGGGGAGGGATTGGGGTCAGAATGGGGGGATTGCAATTGTATGGGGAATATAAAAATAAAATTTATTAATTAAAAAAAAAAAAAAAAAAACGTTAAACATAGAATTAGCATATGGTCCAGCAATTTCACTGGTAGGTGTGTAGCCAGTAGAAGTGAAAATGGGCTCAGATTCATGTATATCAATATTCAGAGCAGCACTATGTACAATAATCAAAATATGGAAAAATTTCAAATGTTCACCAACAGATGAATGGACAAACAAAATGTAGTATACACCTACAGTGGAACATTATTCAGCCATTAAAAGAAACAAAATAATAATACATGCTGCAACATGGATGCATCTTGAAAACAACATTAAGTGAAATGAGTCAAACAAAAATGTCAAATATTACATTATTCCATCTAATTAATTATATGAATTAATTAGAATAAGAAAATTCATAGAGACAGAAAGTAGATTATAGGTTACCAGGAGAAAGGGAAAGGGAGAGTGAGGAGTTATTCTTTAATGTTAACAGTTTCTGTTGATGCGATAAAAAGCATTTAGAAATAGGACTAATGGTTGCACAACATTTTGAATGCAATTAAAGCCAATAAATTGTATATGTAAAATTATTTTAAGGACAAATTTTATGTTGTATATATTTAATTACAATAAAAATAACAAAATGTGTTACTATTGGGCTCCCAAGAAACTTCAAAGTGTCTTAGAAAAGATTAATGTATTAAAGACTATAACACTTTCTAACATATTTTAGTTCTTTATTTCCATTTTTTCTTTCAAGTCAAGTATGAGCAACTTTAGGAGAGAGAATCTCTGTTACATAACTTTGTATTATCTACTGTACCTAACACTGGGCCCAGCATTTTATGCACTTTAGTATCTGTTACCTGAACAAACAAAAACTTAGCATATAACCAAAAATCTCAAAAAAAAAAAAAAGCCAAATACGTAGAAAATAAGATTTATGGTGAATGTACTATTCATTTTTAAAATATTTGTCCCCATATCTACTCATAAACTCTTCTTGACTACAGTCTCCTTCCTGAATTTGGACAGAATTTACTATCTGGAATATTTATTTGTCCCTTTATATATCCTATATGATATGATCCATTATATTTCCATGAGAATTTTTTAAAGTAGAGCCAAATTCTTCCAAGAAAGATTTGGGAAATAGTTTTAAATATTTGCTTTTATTATCTCATATCTCTATTATAATAAGCATATCAGAAAGCTAGAAGCAAGTGTTGGCAGTGGTGTGGGAGGTTCTTACTGTTGGTGAGAATATAGAATTACCCATTCCCTTCAGAAAATATTATGGCATTTTCTCAAAATATCACAAATGGATCTACTATATGCTCTAGCAAGTTCACTCTGAGGTATCTACCTGAAGAATGCAAAAGCACTAATTCAAAGGGATATGTGCACTCCTATGTTCATTGCAGCACTATTTACAATAGCCAGGTTATGGAAACAATCTATGCGCCCAAGGACAAATGAGTGGATTAGAAAAATACTGGAATACTATTCAGCTATTAAAAAAAATGAACTCCTCCATTTGCAACAACATGGATGTAACTGGAGGGAATTATGCTAAGTAAAATAAGCCCGAAGGAGAAAGACTAATACTGGATGGTTTCACTTTTATGTGGAATATAGAGAAACAAAACAAAGGTGCAGAAAAAAAAAAAAACAATAACAAACCCTAGAAATCAGACTGTAAAATTGAGACTACAAATGGGGGAGGTATATAAAACAAAGGTGAAAGGAGACACAATGAACTTTGGTGAAGGACTGGTGAGTGTGGTCTGGTAGTATAAATCTGAAGATGTGTAAACCTGTGCCTCTGAATAATACACAGTTTTATAAATCAAAATTAAGTCAATAAAAAAAGAAACTCAGAGTTTATGTCAAAGGACCTTGAAAATTTAAACTGGAAACAGAGTATTATTTAAGTAATATTTCACAAACTATTCCAATTTTTCTGTTTCTATTCTTGATCAAGGTAACATTTGTTTAAAAACACTGTGATTGAGAGGCATAGGATCACATCTCTTCATACATGTGTCCCCACACCACAACCACCACTAAAGCACCCCCAATCTTTCACCGTAGTCTATTGTGCCTCCTTCCCCACTTTGTTTAATGCCTTCCCCTCCCCATCTTGTAGCCACCACAATGTCTATTGACAATCGACTCTGCTCTTCTTGGGCACTTAGGTTGTTTCCATATGTTGGCTATTGTAAACAGTGCTGCAATGAACATAGAGTGCATATATCCTTTCTAATTAGTGTTTCTGCACTCTTTGGGTTGACATTTGGTCTATGTTTCTTATCTGAGCAAATTCTTCCATCACCAGAGAGCGTCTGAGAGTATATATCAGGATCTCAATCACATTTCTCTCCCTCATCATCAAGCTTGGCCATTTAATAACACTCTCAAATTTCATGTGAATACTAACCTTTTGACAGGCCCACAGACACAAATGACTCATTGTTGCTTTCATTTCCTTCCTTCAAATTTTATTAAATTGTCAGTTATTTGCATAATATATATAGGCATTGTCATGGGATGAGGTGATATCTCATTATTGTTTTGACTTTCATTTTTCATATAATAAGTAATATGAGCATAAACTCACACAAATATGGACAGTTAATCTTTCACAAAGGAACCATGACAATACAATTAAGAAAGGAAAGCCTCTAACCAATGCTATTGGGAAAAATTGACAGTCACATGCAAAAAATGAAGCTAAATCATTACTGAACTTCCCAAACAAAAATTAGTTCATAATGGATTAAAGACTTGCGTATAACACCTGAAGTCATAAAATACTTAAAAGAAAACATAGGTGATACACTCCTAGACATAAACAGCTGAGGTGTATTTGGACATTTATCCGATGCAAGGGGGATAAAAGCAAAAATAAACATATGGAACTATACCAAACTAAAAATCTTTTGTCAGTGAAAGAAATAACTGATACCGTGCAAAACCTGGGAGTGTCATGGATCATGGGTTCTCACCCTTGTGCTTGCACATGCAAGACACACTCAGGCTCAGAGTGCAACAGGGTTTATTAACAAAGAGAAAAATGGGAAAAAGGAAAGAGTTTTTAAGGCCACAAATGGCTGTCCATCTTACCCCAGTTACTGTCCACAGTGTCCAGTAGTCCAAACCAAAAGCTGCTCATGCAAGATGGCATTGCCCCTTTGATGAGAGCCTGGAGCTGGTGGCACACTGATAAGTGGTGGACCAGAATCCCAACTCATAGTGGCAGCTGGAGGTGATGATGGGTGGCGCTGCTGAGGCAGCAGCACAGCAGAAAACCTAAGGTCGACCTGGGCAGCGCCAGACACAGCAGTGACAGGAGGCAGTGCCAGATATGCTGAAGGCACAGGCAGTGGTCAGATGGTGCTGGAGGACCAGAAGCGGTAGACAGCTCTTCAGATGGCTGGACATAGGTCAGCAGTGCCTGTCAGCAGATGGTAATGTGGATACAGAACCAGAGAAAGGACCAGCATCAAGGCGTTGGAGGACCAGGCACCAGCAGTCAAGAGGAAGTCAGAAGCAGATATCAAATGCAAAGGTCTCAATGAATGGATCTGAAGTGAATGTCTCAAAGAATGAACGTCTTGGTCTATATGAATGAAGCTGTCTGCTGCCCCACTTTTATTCCCTTCAGGGTAGCTGCCTTTCAAACACGACTGGCCCATTTCAAAACCAATCCAGATTCAAAATGGAAACACTAACAGCCCATGAAATCTGCTTTGGGCTGATGTCAGTGACTTGCGCTGGGGCATAGCAGAGCCAAGCAAGTTCTGCTACATCTGGCTACTAAGTTGGGCCCCACAGCTCAGCTGCATCCAGAAGAATGAACACGGAAAAGGTGTTTGCATATCACATGTCCTTTTTTAAGATTTATTTATTTTATTTATTTAGGCATACAAGAACTGGGGTGTAGGCCAGAGGTGTGGGGGAGGGGGATTGAAAGGATTCACCAGAGACATAGTGGGGAGCATAACAGGCGGAACTACTCAAATACACTGCTGAGGGGAGCAGTGGTAGAGGCAGGAGAGGTCTGCTGAGCCATGTGGGTTAGCTCCCTGACTGGGGATCGAACTCAGACCACAGTGGTTGGTGATGGCTTGATAGTGCTGAGACTTTAACCCCTGAGCCACCAGGGAGGCCCTGCATATCACAGGACTTGCAAGGGTTTAATTCCCAAAATAAAGAACTCATACAACTTAAAAAAAGAATCCAATAAAAATATAGGCTGAAGACCTAAATGACCCTTCTCCGAAGAAGACATTCAGATGACCTACTGACTCATTGCTGCTGTCTCTGCAATCTCTTCAATATAAAAGCTATGGTTGCATCAAGATCTTTGGGTTCTCTAATTTAATACTGAGAATATTGCAAAATGTCTGTGTATGTGTGTATTTTGTTTTTTTTTATTTGCCAGCATTTTAATTTTATCTCCAAACTATTTGATCTTCTGAAAATGTCATTTTATTCTGTCTTGCCCAGATCATGTTTTTGAATGCTAATTCAAGACTTTCCAAAACTTTAATTTTCCTATACCACACCTCCAACTGTTATAGGTTGAATTGTCTCTTCAAAAAGTTATATTCAAGTCCTGACACTTAGTACCACAGAACACAACCTTAAATGAGTTAGTTGCAGATATAATTAGTTGAAATGATTTTATACTGAAGTAGGGTGGACCCTTAAGCCAATATTACTGGTATATTTGTAAGAAGGAAATTTGAGCACAAAACAAGATTGATCATGTGAAAACAGAGGCTTAGATTGGGGTAGTACATCTATAAGTCAAGGAAGGCTAGGGGTTATTAGACGTTGGGAAAGGCAAGGAAGGATCTTCCCCTAGAACCTCTGAGGAAATGTGACCATTCCAAAACCTTGTCATTAAACTTCTATTGGCCAAAACTCTAATTCAAGAAATTTACCTTGTTTTAAGGTGCCTGGTTTGTGGCATTCTGTTATAGAAGGCCTAGGAAACTAATACAGCAGTCAAAAGGATTTTCCTACATTGTACTAGTCTTTTCATTTCTCTCATATCCTTTCCTGACAGGAAAATCACATTCAGATTCACTTTAATAAAGCAGACACCTCTGGCACATGCAACTTGCCAATCTTATAAGCCATGATTTTTGTTACTGCTCTGAAAATATTCTATAAGCTTCCATATTTTTACTGATTCTATTTTTATTGCCTAGGTGTTATTTTTCCTTTCTTTACCCATTCATCCTTGAAGGTTAGCTGAGTTATTCTCATTGCTTCAATGAGACTGTCCTTTTTTTTCCCCAGTTGGAAGTACTACTTGTACTCTTTCACAACAGTAATATTTTCACTTTGCTTTGCCTCATAATTAATTGCTTATATGCATATCCCCCAATATCCCATAGCTCTGCACTTGATTAGGAGCTTTTTTTATAAAAGATTTATTTTTTTTATTTATACAAGCACTGGGTACAGTCAGAAGCGCGAGAGGGTGAGAGAATTCACCAGAGCCAGAGCAGGGAACAGAACAGGCAGAGTGACGAAATACACTGCTGAGGGGAGCAGCGGACACGGCAGGAGGGGTCTGTGGCGCCATGTGCGACCCTCACCGGTGGCCGGGGATCGAACCGGTGCTGCAGAGGCTGCGGGCACCTTCGCAGCCCAGCACTCAACCGCTGCGCCACCAGGGGAGGCCCGATTAGGAGCTTTTTAAAAGCAAAGAATGGTTCTAATTTTCCTCTTCTCTCCCCAGTCTGAAGTTGTTTGGGTTTGTCCACACTTCCTCTTACACTGGTATGTATTAAGTTATTCAGTGTTCCTACTTATCTCCCCATTGTTTGTCAATTAAAATATAATTTGTTTAAAATCTTTCTAAATATGAAAAAAATCAACTATAGATCTTTGTTTCATAAAGCAACAACCTATCTCTTAAAATTATTGTTACACAATACCAAAAATTGATGGTAAAGCAGAAGGACTCAGTGATTTAACCAAGCTTCTTTTGCCTGTTCACAACTGAACACACATAAGTGCTTTAAAAAGTGGTTTTCTCTAAGACTTTTTGCTTATTTGTTCCCAGGGTGACACTTCCTTGCATTTGGTACTGCATGGTGATGATGGTGATGGTGAGATACTATGCACAATATCGGGAAATACATGCACAGAAAAATCTAGGTAAACCAATTGTAAGCCATTGAAAAGTTAAGATAAAACTCAGAAAATTATTTTTGCTTTGAAGAAATTGTAAGCAAAGTGATGAAAAAATCCAATGGTCTCAGGGTGTGGTTTTTATTATTTATTTATTTTTTTAAAAGGTTAACAAAAGGTTTATTTACAAGGGAAGGGGAATGAGGAAATGTACAACTCAGGGAGAAAAGAGGAAGATAAATTCTTAAATGTGTCCTACCCAGTCTGCCAACCTGGAATCCCAAATGACCCGTCGAGACCAAACCTGCCTAGCCAAGAGCATGAGCCAAATGTGCCCGACCCCACTAACATGGCTAGTTTTTATTTAGAAACAGAGAAAATGGCTGCTTAACTCTGCCCTTAGGTCCTCGCAACTTCCCTTTGGGGATCCTGGGATTTGTAGTTCTCTTGATGGAGTGGGGGTGGCATCCACAAAGCCTGTATGGAATTAGCTCAGGACATCCTTCCCCCTTATAATTCCCCCCTTTCACTTTTTGCCACCATTTCCATGGTGTTGAAGATTGAATGTATGGATGCTGGGGTACAGTCTCAAATGAAAATTTTTCTCAGGGTTCCCTTTGGAAAGCAAACCAGTCTCTCCAGGTATTGTCCATTGTGGAAAGCAAAAGTCCTCCATTCCTGGGAAACAGTTTATCAGTCCAAGCCAAAAAAAGAAAGAAAAAGTCTGGAGGCATTAGCCAAAACAAAACAGCAAAGATATCAAATCACAGGAAAAATACTAAAATTGATTCAACTTATGCAAAAACAGGTTCTCTCAACCTTGATCCCAAATTGTTTCAACAACATAGCAAAAGTTTGCAAACCAAATCTACTTTTAAACCATATTACCTATTTTTGCATAAAATCACAGGGCAGAATTACTAAATAGCAATTTTAGCCGGCTTTGTTGGAATACTCCATATAGGATCAGAGTGAACTCCTATCATCCGGTCCATGTAGGCTTCAAGAACAAAGTTGGTCTCATCAGACTCCACCTGGGCTTCCTCTTCTCGAGGGTACCAGGGCTTTTTCTTTTTCCAGGTTGTCCACTCCTGCCCATGCAGGCAGCTTCCTCACCACCCTGGGAGGTCTCTGGAACCTATGGGCAAAGCAACAGGTTCTCCTCTTCTTGGTTCAGCTGTGTTTCAACTTCCTGGAAGATTCCATTCAAAGCCACACAACGACACTCATGTCCAATTGTCTTAGTTTAAGCAGACAAAATCCCTATGCAAAAATAGACTGTGAGATAAGTACTAAAAAAAATACTACCACTATTTTCATGCTGTGTTGGTATCAAGGGGAGAGAAAATGTGAACACAAGTTAGCTTTGCTGGAAAAAAAATACAACATTGCTGCAAATCCTGGTCACTCAAAACGAGAAAACTTTATGAATTCAGAACAAAATGCAAAAAAAAATTATGTATTATGTCAAAGAAAACTTAGTAAAAATCAGGTGTATTTCCAGGTCTTATTCAGTTCTTTGTAGGAAATTTTTACTCTCAACAGTTCTATCAATAGGAATCTGTTGAGGCCTTTTCTCCCTATTTTCTCCAGAAACAATTTCTGTACTATACAATATTGCAAGGCAATAATCACCATTGACAATTTACATACATATCAGGTATTGAGAGTTTGTATACATGTTTTAGAAAATCAATGTGAACATTTCTGTACATGTCAAAGTGTTACCCTTTTCCCAAGTGTCAATGTTTCCCTTCTAGTTTTACTTTACTAGGTAAGCCAAATAGGACAAATTCATCTAGTGCCTTTCCCAAGAGGAAAAGGAGAAATTTTGTGGAGTGTCTCAGGAGCTCTACTGAGGGTCCACAAAATTTCCTTCTATACACCAAATGACAGACTACCAAATTTGTACTTGAATTTAGATTTCTAGGAACCTTTGCCATAAATATCAGAAAACAGCAGAAACAACCACATTCAATCTCTGTGAAGGCACTGGCTTAGTTCAGTATTACAGTGTTGACAATCAAAACATAACCTTTAATTTTTTTTTCTTTTTCTTTTTTTTTTCCCCTTCTGGCTTGACTTTATTTTTTTCATCTTTTTTTAATTTTTTTTAATTTTTTATATAAAATTGTTCATTTTTAAACTATATTTGCTTCCCCCTACCCCCTCAGGTATAGTCCCCATAGAGTTTCCTTCACCAGTGCACCCATGCACCATCACCTCAGTCCCCTGTTCTCCTCTCTCCCTCCCTCCTTCCCTCTGATCCCTGTCCCTCCTCCTCCCCTGCAGGATGTCTCTGATTTATAATTGTCCATTTTTGCTTTGTTGTGTTTTGTACTGTTATTATTTTTTGACATTGATGTTTTATTGGGTTCCCCTATATTCCTGCTATAAGTGAAACCATCTGATATTTTTCTTTTTCCTTCTGGCTTATTTCACTGAGCATAATTCCTTCTAGTTCCATTCATGCTGCAGCGAATGGCATGAGTTTATCTTTTTTGATTGCTGAATAATATTCCATTGCGTATATATACTACATCTTCTTGATCCAGTCATCTATTTTTGGGCGTTTGGGTTGTTTCCAGGTTTTACTTATTGTAAATAGTGCTGCAGTAAACATAGGCATACAGGTGTTCTTTTGAATCAATGTTTTTGTGTCCTTTGGGTAGATCCATAGTAGTGGAATTGCCGGGTCATATGGTAGCTCCATTCTTAGTGGGTTGAGAAACCTCCAGACAGCTTTCCATAGTGGCTGGGCCAGTTTGCAGTCCCACCAACAATGTAGGAGAGTTCCTTTTTCACCACATCCTTGCCAACATTTGTTGTTGCTTGTTTTTTTGATATGTGCCATTCTTACTGGTGTAAGGTGATACCTCAATGTGGTTTTAATTTGCATTTCCCTGATTATCAGGGATGTTGAACATTTTTTCATATGCCTCTTGTCCTTTTGCATTTCCTCTTTGGAGAAATGTCTTTTAAGTTCTTCTGCCCATTTCTTGACTGAATTGTTTATTTTGTTTTTGTTGAGTTCTTTGAGTTCCTTATATATCTTTGTGATCAGTCCCTTATCAGTTGACTGGAGTGCAAAGATATTTTCCCAATAAGTGGGGTGTCCCTCTGCTTTGGTTAATGTCTCTTTTGCAGTGAAGAAGCTTTTCAGTTTGATGTAATCCCAGGTGTTAATCTTTTCCTTGACTTTCTTTGCTTTGGGTGATGAGTCTTTAAAGATGTTATTGCGATGTATGTTTTGTAGTGTTTTACCTATATTTTCTTCTATATATTTTATGGTTTCGTGTCTTATGTCCAGTTCTTTTGAGATAAAATATTTTAAATCTTCATTCACATTTGATCTGCTCTTTATAACCCATGAGTTCAGCTACATATATGCCACTACACAGGGTTTCTCAGATAGAAAAATCTACTTACCCCCAATGGGATCACTCCATTCACCATCACTGACTAAGGCCTCTCCTCTCTTATACAAGGTACCAGAGCCTTTTCTCCCATAGAGAAGGATCAGGAAGAGACAAGGGGCCAGTACTATTAAATAATTTACAATGAGGAATCTGTCTCTATGATGAGAACTACAAAAGTGGGAGGAGGTAGTGGAATGCTGGGGAAAAGCATTGATTATTAAGTAAACCAGGATAAGGCAATAAATTGGGATGGCCAGAGCACTTAGCTTCCTTCATTCTAAGGAAGATTAAGCAACATAATATGTAGGTCTGTCCCTGTTGTACTGCCTTTGTCCTTGTGGAATGAAGGCTTTGAATGGGTTGCTCCTTAATGGAAACAAGCAGGAGGCAAGTCAAGAAGAGAAGAGAAGACAGAGCAACAAAGAAGAGGCAATTATGAATCTAAAGTAGAGAAAGAATAGAGGGCCCACCAAGGAATAAAGTAAAAGGGGAAGGAGAAAAAGAGTAGGTAGAGCATCAGTGGTCAAGAAAAAGAAACAGTTACAGGTTATATAATTAGAATATAGAGGAGGAGGTCATAGACCATGAAGTGGAAAAGGAGGAAAAAAGATAAAATATGCCACTGTCAAACCATGCCACTGTCTGTAAGAAAGATAGGATAGAAAGAATAAGAAAGTTTAAATACAGAAACTAAAAACTATTAATCTATGGAAAATTGTATGGATGTAGGCCAAAACATTAAATATATGACTATCATATGATATAGCAATCCCATTTCTGAGTGTATAAACAAAGGAAATGAAAACAAAATCTTCAATAGGTGTCTGCACTCCCAAGTTCATTGCAACATTATTCGCAAATGCTAAGGTATGGAAACAACCTGTGTCTGTAAATGGATAAAGAGGAGGTGGTATACATACAAAATGTGATATACAGCCACTTGAAAGAAGGAAATCCTGCCATCTGACAGAGGATCTTGAGGGTATTATGCTAAGTGAAATAAGTCAAACAGAGAAAGACAAATACGATGTAATCTTTCTTGCATGTAGAATCTAAAAAACATAGAACCCATAGAACAGAGACTAGAATGGTGGTTATCATGGGCTGGGCCAGGAGGAACTAGGGAGATGTTGGTCAAAGAGTACACAAACTTCCCGTTATAAGATGAATCTGTTCTGGGAAGTGAATACACAGCATAGTGATCATAGTTAATAATATTGCATTATATACTTGAAAGTTACTATGAGAGATCTTAAATGTTCTCATCACAGAAAAGAAATTTAAGTATGAAATGTGATGGAAGTGTTAGCAAACGCTATAGGGTAATCATTTTGGAATATATAAGCATATCAAATGAACATATATACCTTAAATTGCACAGTGTTATGTCAATTATGTCTCAAAAAGCTGGGAAACAAAGGATTCTAAATGTAAGAAGAAAAAAATAGCAATATATTGCAAGAAAATGCAAGTGACTGAAGATAAAGGAATGACAAAGAGCAACAAGACTGAGATATGTGAAAATATAATGTTCAAGTATCAGAAGTTTGGCTATATATATCTATAGAGAGAGATATAGATATACATATGCCACCTATATACATATATATATACACATAATTTCTATTAACTTGAGAGTGAAGATACTTATAGATACATACACACACACCACACACATATATGTCACCTCTTCTTTATCCATATATCCATTTACAGACACAGGCTCTTTCCATATCTTGGCCATTGTGAATAATGTCTGTGGTCTCCTAACAATAAATTTCAAGGAGCTAACACTACTCTGCCTTCATCCTGTAGCTATTGCCTAAAATGTGTAGTGATGTAGCCTGTGACTTGCAACATTTTTGCTATAAAGATTTTTTTTACTTGTATTACTTTTAAGTCTGTTTGTCACAGTATTCAAGGAAATTTTTTTAGAGCCAAAATTTTGGTCCCTTCATTGAAATATTCTCCAGTTGATAAATATGGCGACTCTCCAATGTTGAAAATATTATGAGGGCACAGATAGCTGCAAATCTTTGTTACTAGAGAGCATGACAAGTCCTAATTCCATGGCATATCAGCTGAAGTGATATTCCATGGCATATTCCATGGCATATCACTCTTTATAGTGCCAGCCTTTCTTCCTACATTGACACATAAGCAGAATTTAGACAGGCAGAGATAGAGAGGAGTGAACATGCATTTTGACAGACTACCATGGAAAAGCAGGAAAATACTTGCAAATAAAACCGGTTTATTGGGGCTTATCATGGAAAACCCTAAATATCAGGCTAAGGCATCACTGAATGAAAATAACTCCCTCACTGATGGTTTGGAAGTGATAATGTCGGTGGAGTTCTTATGCCTGAGTCAATGCATGAGGTAGAGGTACTACGGAGTGGGTTCTGGGTATCCCAAAGTAATGATAATAGCTATCATTTACAGAGGTGTTTCAATGTGCCAATCCCTGGACTAAGCAAGTCACATTTTCTTATGAGTTACATTAGCTCATGGAGTTGCCACTACTATCTTATGAGGAAACAGAGACTCAGAAAGTTGATGTCACTTGTCCAAGGTTACACAGGTAAAAAATGACAGAACTAGTCAGTCTAATTCCAGCCTGTATTCTTTTGTTTTGTTTTGTTTTGTCTTTTTCTTGTTGATATTTAGGAGTTTTCTAAAATCTGTCTATGAGCTCATTATTACATTTTTTTTAGAAAATCCAAAACAGTTTTTAATTCATAATTGAACATGATACAATTTAAGGTTATGGATTTTTTTTGTCTTATCACATGCTTCTTTCTGTCCCTTGTACAATTTTTCCTTTTTTTTTAAATTTGTAGCTTGATTGTTTTATTGAGGTAATATTGGCTCACATTATTATTGGTATTTTGGAGGTAAAGGCTCTTCCACTTTTAGGTGCAGTTACCATACTGCAACCACCACCAAATCATACATAGTCCACTACCACAGTCTACAGTGGTAATGATAATAGCTATTATTTACTCTTTCTTCTTACTCTTGCCCCACCCTCTTCCCCCTCTGGATGCTTCAGTTAGTTCCATAGTCAGCCTCCAAGCATTTGTTTTTAAGCTTGTCTTTTTCTGATGCTTTGTTTAATTTCACTATATTCCACATGTGTGTGACACCACCCAATATTTATCTTTTTCCTTCTGGCTAATTTCACTGAGCATTATCCCTTCCAGCTCGTTGTGGCCAGTGGCATGAGTTTATCTTTTTTGATTGCTGAGAGTATTCCATTTTGTATATATTTCACATCTTCTTGATACATTCATCTGGTTTGGGGGCACTTAGTTTGTTCCCATACCTTGGCTACTGTAAATAGTGCTGCAAAAAACATGGGAGTGAAGGTTTTCTTTTGCATTCTTAATCACTACGCTGTGTGTGCCACTGAGCAGGGGCTATTAAATGAGGGCCCTTCGTGCATTCTTTATTCTGGATTTGGTACCAAGAGGTAGGGGTCACAAACAAAACTGCTCAGCAATGGAATGCTAGTCTTTAATAAAGAATGAATTATTCAAACAAACATGAATGGATCTCAAAATAATTATGCTGAATGAAAGAAGTCAAACCAAAGAAGAATACATTGTATATGGTTTCATTTGTAGAAAATTCTGAAAATGCAAACTAATTGACATGGTTGCCTTTTAGGGGTTATAGATCTATTCATCATCTTGATTGTAGTGCTGGTTTCACAGATCCATGTGTATGTCTTGTTTAATTGTGCATTTGAAATATGAGCAGTTTATTATAGGTCAATTTTACTCCTCTATATTTTTTTTCAAGTAAAATATAATTTCCAAAATAAAATGCTCAACAGAAACAATGCTCTCAAATTACAAGTCTGGAATTAGTGATTGGCCCATTCATTTGGTGAAGGAGCCTGACTCTCAGAGACATTTTAGAGACTAAGTTTCTTACTTGCCTCAAGTATCAGCTCCAAAGATAAGAAATTGTTTTCACTAAACTGTAAATACAGAAATCTTGTATTTCAGAGCTCATAGCTATGGCTCAGTGAGTATGTTTCCTTTTTAAGAGATTTAATTTCACAATCCTTGGGCTGGTTATTGGACAAAGCAAATAGGAAGTAAAAACAAGAACCTATTCTGAATAGGTGGTTTTGTTAATGGAGCATCAATACTGCTTTCTGAAATTAAGCTGTTGGAGGAATGCCATCCCATATGAAAAGCAAGGGTTTTGTTCTTACAGACCTTCTAAAGTTTTATTCCCATAGATACTCCAAGCAATCTGTGTTTTGGCTATCAATTTATAGGCATTGGATTATGAGTGGAGTGTGGATTGAAACAGGAAGTTATTTTGTACAGCTCTATATATAAAGAAAACTGATGTTTGGTATGGGCAGATTAATCTGTTGTTATTGTGACGGATGGATGGATCAGGGATGTCCATTTGAAGATAGTTCTTCCAAAATGCCCGAAATTTAACCATTGGAATCTAGACTCTGTTAAACAGTACCTTCCATTTTCCTCCTTTAAAAGTAAAGTAGACTTTGGGTGATCAAAGGGTCCTGTATGTAGATGTCACATTATAATACTGACTACCTGCAATTTACATAATTTCATAAACCAAAGTATTCACAATAAAAAAGGAAAATTGTCTTAAGAGGAATATCACATTTAAACACCTTCCAGCTCATTTTGAATGAATATAATGCCCATCATTACTAGAAAATTGCCATCTTCACAAATTGCCCTGTGCTATCCTATTTGTAGGTACTAAGAGAATTTCTCTGTCTTGGGTTGACTATCAAGGCAATACCCACTAACCCCAAGTTCTTTTTGCCTGTGATCTTCATCATTCCTCTCTAATTCTCTAATTCTAGCCATTTGCTTCTCTCCTAACTTCAAGATTCCCACTACCCAGTAACTCAGTGTCTTCCTAGGAGAACTCCATTGAGTTATAATGGATAAGTAATAATACATGGGTGGCCTAGTCTTGTTCTGAAGAAAAAAATCCAACAACAAACAAACACCAGAACCTAACTGGAAGCCTATTTGTAAAACTGACATTTTTCTTTGGCATGATTCAGGCCTCCATTTCAGGGTGTAATCCTCTATCCTCTGGCACCAGTGCTATGCTTCACCCAGGACTGTGTCTTTCCCACTTGGTAACAACACCAGCTGCTATTTATCCAGTACTTCTTATGTGCCAAGTACGGTGATAAACTCTTGTTTCCCATTTACTTTCACAATAAAACTGTGAGGTATTATCTTCATTCTATAGGTGAAGAACCTGGAATTCAAAGAGTTTCAATAGTTCGCCTAAGAGCATTCTGTAAGAGCATCCTGGGTTTCCAGTACAAGTCTTGCTGACTCCCCATTGGAGCTTGCCTCTTCCTCTCTTCTTATATCTCCTTTCCAAGAATACCTGTCCTGCATATTCCAATTTATTCAAGGCTTAGATTCTTCTGGCCAGGGACAACTATGCTTAGAGAGTTAAGTCCTTGTACTTCTAGTTCTTCTGGGTAACATTATCTTCATATAGGACCTCTCCTTGGGGTGCAGTGGTTGAGCACTGGGCTGCAAAGCTGCCCGCAGCCTCCGCGGCACCAGTTCGATCCCCAGCTGCCAGCGAGGGTCCGATATGGCATGACAGACCTCTCCTGCCGCGCCCGCTGCTCCCCTCAGCAGTGTATTTCATCAGTCTGCTTGTTCTGTTCCCCGCTCTGGCTCTGGTGAATTCTCTCACCCTCCTGCACTTCTGACTATACCTAGTGCTTGTATAAATAAATAAATCAATCTTGGGGAAAAATAAAATAAAATTATCTTCATATTATAGCTGAAGTTTTTAGAGTTTTCGCCACTGAATGCAGTATCTCCTCATCATTTTTTAGAATATTTTTTAAAGATTTATTTACTTATACAAGAGCTGGGGTACAGGCCAGAGGCGTGGGAGGGTGAGAGCATTCACCAAAGACAGAGAGGGGAGCAGAACAGGCAGACGACCGAAAGCACTGCTGAGGGGAGCAGCGGGCGAGATAGGATAGATCTGCCACAACATATGGGTATCTCCCTGGCTGGCTGGGAATCGAACCCATGCTGCAGGGCTGTGGACAGTTTCACAGTGCTTCGCTCAACCAGCTGCGCCACGAGGGAGGCCCTCCTCATCATTCTTGTTAATGTACTGTTGCTGAATGCACTAGCAATCAGTTAGAGCTGGTCATGACATAACATACTTTCCATCTGTGGACTAGATGGTTTATAAAAGATATTGGACTAAGGAAAATGACCTTTAAATTGAAATCCATGTCTCATCAACAGATCATAGACCTATATTGCACTAGAATTATTTTTTAAAATCCTATAATCATTTTTGCAAAAAGCACATTGTTTCTGCATTGTAATTATTTTATCTTACAAGTGGTAATTTGTTAAATGGAAAAACATTTTAAATGTACAATAATTCGTAACTCTAACTTGAAACTTGTTCCCTTTTTAGTATACTAAGAGCTTCAAAAAATGGGAACCAGACCTTGTGTCACTCAACCTCTGAAGGCCCTGCCTTGAGGACACCGGAAATGCCCTCCTCTCATCAGGTTCTTTTTTTTTTTTTTCAAATTATGTTTATTGAGATAATGTTGGTTTACATGATTGTGTCTACTTTGGAGGTTATATGTTTAAGCCTCTACAAATGCATGTTTTCACACCATGCCCACCACCAGTGCCACAATGACCCTCCACTATGTGCCATAGAGTTCCCTCCCTCCCCGGCTCCCACCCACCACCTTTCCCTTCTAGTTCCCTGTTTCGCAGTGAGAAGTCAAGGACTCATTATTGATTTGCTTTTTTTTTACTTTTTATATATTTTTACATCATTTTTCATTTTTGTACAATGTATGCATTTTCATCTCAGTTATAGTACCCGTGAAATTCCCACCACCCGTTCACCTGTGAACTATCACCATGGTCCCTTGTGCTCTTTCCACACTTGTTTTGATCCTACTCCCTTGAATGACCCTTTGTTTTGTTTCTCTATATTCCACATCCAGTATTCGTCTTTCTCCGTCTGACTTACTTCACTTAACATTACCATCTCCATTTCCAACCATGTGTCTCATTGGTTTCTTTAGAAAGAAACTGCCCTCAGTGTCTTCTTTCACCTTGAGGTAAGTCCTTTTCTATTACTAATTTCCTATGCAGAGTTCACAAATTTGCTTCACCAGCTGGATCTCATTTGCACATCTAAGGATATTGGACCAAGGAAAATGGCCTGTAAGAACATTTCCATTTTTAGTAGACTGAGGAAATTCCAGACAGCTTTCCACAGTGGTTGGGCCAGTTTGCAGTCCCACCAGCAATATAGGAGATTTCCTTTTTCACTGCATCCTCACCAACATTTGGTGTTGATTGTTTTTTCCCAAAGGACACAAAAACAGTGATTCAAAAGAGCACCTGTACACCTATGTTTATTGCAGCACTATTTACAATAGGTAAAACCTGGAAACAACCCAAATGTCCAAAAATAGATGACTGGATCAAGAAGATGTGGTATATATACACAATGGAATATTATTCAGCAATCAAAAAAGATAAACTCATGCCATTCGCAGCAATGTGGATGGAGCTAGAAGGAATTATGCTCAGTGAAATAAGCCAGAAGGAAAAAGAAAAATATCAGATGGTTTCACTTATAACAGGAATATAGGGGAACCAAATAAGACATCAGTGTAAAAAAAAATAATAACAGTAGAAAACATAACAGGGCCTCCCCTGGAGTGGCAGCGGTTGAGCGCTGGGCTGCGAGGTTGCCCAAAGCCTCTGCAGCGCCAGGTCTATGCCTGGCCGCCAGCGAGTGTCCCACATGGCGCACAGACCTCTCCTGCCGCCCGCTGCTCCCCTCAGCAGTGTATTTCGTCAGTCTGCCTGTTCTGCTCCCCGCTCTGGCTCTGGGGAATTCCCTCACCCTCCCGCACTTCTGACTGTACCCAGTGCTTGTACAAATAAATAAATAAGTCTTTAAAAATAAATAAATAAGTAAAATAGTTAAAAAAAAAAACAAAACACAACAAAGCAAAAACAGACAATTATAAACCAGAGACATACTGCAGGGGATGAGGAGGGAGAGGGGTGAGAGGGAGGGAGGGAGGAGCACAGGGGACTGTGGTGATGGTGCATGGGTGCCTTTGGGAAGGAAATTCTATGGGGACGCAATCTGAGGGGGTGGGGGGAAGCAAATCTTGTCTAAAATTTTTTTAAATGATAAATGTTAAAATAAAAAAAAATAAAGTTTATTAAAAAAAAAAAGAACATTTCCAGATTTGATATCCTTTCATTTTTTGATATGTAAATGGAACCTGATTGTTACATCTCTTGGGGAGAATAGGCGGTAGGATATACAGAAGAGTAAAAAGACCAGGGAAAGTGTGGCGGTGACATTTTTATAAGAATCAAAGCTTTAAATTGAAGGGTTAGAACTCTAACAGGTGGGATTTTCAACACTAACCAGTTGGTGGATGAGAAATGTTTTTAAGGGTCTAAGCCATCAGGCATTTCCTGAAATTTATCTGATTCACATTCTCTGCTTTGTAGTTTCTCCAGTTCCTCCTGAGGCTTGATGGACATTTTGGATTACTGTCAGATTCAGATTTTGGTATTTGCTTTACCTGAGTGTATAAGAAATGAAAAATCACTGTGTGTCAGTGGGAAGGTGAAGTTATGCAGAAACTGATTCTTGGTAACTGCCAGATATATTTTTAAGTTACTAAGTGGAATGTTAGAGGAAATTACTTTCTGATAAATTTATATCTCCATCTGTCATCAATGACATGATCAGTCTACTACCTTGGATTGAGATTCCCTTTAATTTGATGATTATGATTATCTTTTGACTATGATTTTCTTTTCATTAGTTTCCAGTGAGACCTTCTTAGGCAACAGTTTGAATGATCTCTAGTGTAGCCTGCATGATTTCTACTTTTCCATGTTTGAAAGACAGTGAAAATGTGCTACCATCTATGAAAATCCTGTGTCGTGCTCTAACATTACTGCAGTCCCCACTCCCCACTCTTGGTTGAAGGGGAGATTTTATTTGCCTCCAGATACAACCACAGTCAAATTAGTTAACATTTCTTGGTTTCCTCATTTAAGAATTAAAGATGAACCATACTTACAAAAAATTATGTGGCATAGCAAAAATATATTCGCTTTGGGAGTTAAAAGATGTGTATTTTACCCCTGGCTGTACCATTAAGTATTTAGCTGTAAATTCCTATGCAATTTACATACACTTTATGAGTCTCACTTTAGTTACATATGATGCTTGTCATATTACCATCCAAGGTTACTATGTGAAAATTTTGGAAAATTACAAAGTGCTAGTGAAAAATATAGTGAAGAATTATAGTCTTATATGGTCATAGGAAAATTATTTCTACAATAAATTTGTTTCATTACTTTTCTTATGACAAATGTAGTTTATGCCTAATTTTATTTTATTGTTTATTTTTTTCTTACATCATTGTTCATTATCTGATTCTCCCCTCAGGTGTAGTCCCCATAATTCTCCCACCACCACAGCACCTATGACCCATCACCACAGTTTCTTGTGATCTTTCCTGTTTTGACCCTTCTCTCTTCCCTTACCCTGCTGTCAAGACTCAGATCTATGGTTTGCCTGCAAGTTTTGTCTTTTTCCTGACCCTTTGTTCACTTTCCCTATAATCTACCTATAAGTGAAACCATCCAATATTTTTTTCTTCTGACTTATTTCTCTGAACATAATGCCTTCCAGCTTTATTCATGTTGCCACAAATGGCATGAGTTTATCTATTTTGATCATTGAGTAGTATTCCATTGTGTATATGTGCCACATCTTCTGATCCAATCATCTGTTCTAGCGCATTTAGGTTGTTTCCATGTCTTAGGTATTGTAAATATTGCTGTAATAAACTTAGGAATGCAGGTTTCCTTCTCAATTAGTGTTTTTGTGTCCTTTGGGTAGATTCCTTGGAGTAGAATCACTGGTCATATGGTAGATCCATTTTTACTAATTTCAGAAACCTCCACACAGCTTTCCATATTGTCTGGACCAGTTTGCATTCCCACCAGCAGTGTAAAAGGGTTCCTTTTTCTCTACATCTTGAACAGCATTTCTTTTTTCAAGTTTTGTGTTTGTTTGTTTCTTTGTTTTTAAAGATTTATTTATTTATACAAGAACGGGGGTACAGGTCAGAGGTGCGGGAGCATGAGAGCATTCACCAGAGACAGAGCAGGGAGCAGAACAGGCAGACAGACTGAAGACACTACTGAGGGGAGCAGTGGGTGAGGTAGGAGAGGTCTGCCACGCCATGTGGGTTTCTCCCTGGCCAGCCGGGAATTGAACCCGCTCTGCAGAGGCTATGGACAGCTTCAGATTGTGGCTCTCAACCCACTGTGCCACCTGGGAAGCCTTCTAGTTTTTTTTTAATATGGGCCATTTTCACAGTGTGAGGTGGTATCTCACTGTGGTTTTGATTTGCACCTCCCTGATTATAAGTGATGTTGAACATTTTTTCATATACCTGTCATATGCCTAATTTTAGAAAATATAAATGGAAAATAACAACCCTAATCTTATCCACATAGATAACCACACTTAACTCCATGATATCTGTATATCCCTCCTGATTCTTAAACAAAGGAAAAATGTGTAATTTTCTCTTACAAAAATAAAATCATACCATATATATTATTTCATATTTTGTTTCATTGCTGCTTAAAACTAGCATTATTATGTTTCTATTATAAAAGAGGATTCATTATCTTAATATTTTAATGGCTCCGTAATTTTTCATTGTTTGAACTTATAGTTATTAAGGATTTTTAAATTGTTACCAATTTTTTGTTCTGGGTTGAGTTGCATTTTACATGCTTATTTTATGCTTTGCAAGGTGGTTCGAATAATCAATCTTTTCTCTTGAAAAAGAAGACATGGTGTGGAATCATTCTTTACTTGCGATCTTAAATATCAGACTCAGTAAGTCATGCTGTCTCTACAAAATAGAAAATTTTATTATCATCCAGATTTTGTCTCTGACTCGTATTTGACAGCATCTCTGTCCAAATAAACTATTGGGCTTTGTGTTATATGGGACTAATGTTAAGCAAAGTATCCAAATGATTCCAACTGTTTGCTCTTCCCCAGTGCTTGAAGTGTGCCCTACTTTTTGCAGAGGAGGGAAGATTTTATTTGCTCTAGATACAACCACAATTGAATTACTTAACTTTTCTTAATATCCCCATTAAATAATTAAAGATGAAACACAAATGGAGGGCAAGAGTCCAAGAAAGTATAATCAGATAAAATTGGAAATGATTCAGAAAAGATAATCCAAAAGCAGTACATAACTTAATTTTAGCATTCAAGTCAAGACAGAGATGTGCAGAGCCCATGCAGATTGTGAAACATGGTGGAGAAATCACTGCTAGAAATCAGGAAAGGAACTTTTAAAAATTCAGATGCTATCTTGCTAGAGGAACTGTAAAAAATCACTTCCCTTTTCTGGATCTCATTTTCATCCAGTAATGAATGAAATGGATGGTAATGATAGGTCTTAGGTGCTCTATCCTTGAAAAACCTCATAACCCTGAAAAATGTAGGCCTAGAGGGTCAGAATTTGATAAAGGAATATAAACTTTTAAGTTGCAAAAGATTACAGTGTTACTCAGTCTTCCCATAAAAGTAGCAAGAATATTACTTGAAGGAAATGCAAATGGGCAACAGGTATATGAAAAAAATGTTGAATATCACTTGTAATCAGGGAAAAACAAATCAAAACCACAATGAGATACCACCTTACACCAGTGAGAATGGCACATATTAACAAAACAAGCAACAACAAATGATGGCAAGGATGTGGAGAAAAAGCAGCTCTCCTACACTTCTGGTGGGATTGCAAACTGGTCCAACCACTATGGAAAGCTGTCTGGAGGTTCCTCTAACTACTAAAAATGGAGCTACCATATAAACCAGTAATTCCACTCCTGGGGATCTACCCAAAGGACACAAAAACACTAATTCAAAAGGGTACCCACACCCCTATGTTTATTGCAGCACTATTTACAATAGGTAAGCTATGGAAACAACCCAAATGCCCAAAAAGAGACGACTGGATCAAGAAGATGTGGTATATATACACAATGGAATATTCAGCAATCAAAAAAGATATACTCATGCCATTCACAGCAACATGGATGGAGCTAGAAGGGATTATGCTCAGTGAAATAAGCCAGAAGGCAAAAGAAAAATACTGGATGGTTTCACTTATAAGAGGAATGTAGGGGAACCAAATAAGGGACCAGAAAAAATATATAATAAATTAAAAAACAAAATTAACAGGCAACTATTAATCAGAAACACTCTGCACAGGAAGGGGAGGGAGAGGGATCAAAACAGGGAGGGAATATGTTCTTACACAAGGGACCGTGGTGACGGTGCATGGGTGAATTGGTGGTGGGAATTTTGCAGGGACTACACCTGAGAGGAGAAGTCATGCATTGTACAAAAAGGAAGACTTATGTAAAATATATATAAAATTAAATTAAATTTAAAAAAAATATTACTTGAGTCATGCAAATCTGGACTCAAGAGAATTTTGCAGACCTCTGATCTTTGTTTTTCTGTTCCTCTTCTGCTACTCATCTTCACAGCCAATGTGTACAGCATTTGTGGCATTTTGTAGGGTGGAGCAGGGGATTACCTTTGAGTATGGCAAAAGTAAGGGGATAGGGTATACTCTATTTGAAGTTCAGAAAGATATCTGATAAAATATTTCATGTTATTCTTGTGGGAGAACGTGGTGAATTTGGGACTGCAAGAATACAGATGGGGTAGGGGCGGAGGGTTTATAACTGATTTAATAGTTGGATCCAAAGAGTTGTTTTAAAGACTCTATGTCCACTGAGATGAACCTCTTATTTAATGTGTCAGGAAAATCTGTCCTTGGTCCTGGCCTAATTCAACATTTTCATTGCTGACTTAAAAAGAGGGCAAAGATAATGTGCTTATCAGATATGCAGTGTGCACAAAGCTACTTAACAGAAACAGGATCTTAAAAGTTATCTTTGATATGTACTTTTACAGTTCATGGTGGAATCAGGATATAACTGAAGGTAGAAGCCAGACTTTCTTTATTCATTATTATTATACCTCCAGGATATTTGGGTCAGATAGTCTCTGGGCAACAAAACGTGCATGTGTGTGTATGTGTGCGTGTGATAAGTTTGTTTTAAAAGTGTCAAGTTTGGAGGGCCTCCTTGGTGGCCTAGGGGTTCAGCCTCAGTGCTATCACCACTATGGCCTGAGTTCAATCCCCATCCAGGGAGCTACCCACATGGCACAGCAGACCTTTCCTGTCTTGCCCGCTGCTCCCCTCAGCAGTGTATTTCAGTAGATCCACATGTTCTGTTCCCCACTCTGTCTCTGGTGAATATTCTCACCCCCCCACACCTCTAGCCTGTACCCCAGTTCTTGTATGCATAAATAAATAAATAAATAAGAAATCTGTTTAAAAGAAGTGTCAAGATTGCAAGACAACACACAGACTCAGGGTGCAACAACAATGGGGTTTATTATCAAGGGATATTGGAAATAAGGAAAGAATTTCTAAGGCCACAAATGGTTGGCTGTCTCACCGCAGATAGTGTCTGCAGTGTCCAGTAGTCCAAAACAAAGGCTGCTTGTGCAAAATGACACTGGTCCTGGAGTTGGTGACACACAATTAAGCAGGGAACAGGATCCAACTCACGGTGGCAGCTGGAAATGATCACAAGTGGAGCTGCAAAAGTAGCACCACAGTCCACCTGCCTGGCTGGACAGCACTGGATGCCAGACTGTATAGTCCTGGACTCACCAGCACCAGGAAGTGGTGCTGGAGGATCAGAGGCATTGAACTGCTATCAGAGATGGCCTGACACATGTCAGCAGTACCAGTCACCTGTCAGTAGTGAGGGTCAGCATTGGTCAATAGTGCCAGTCAGTACCAATCACCAGGAGATGATGCCAGAGACACGAGTCCTAGAGCTCTTTGTGAGCTGTTGGTATACACCAGCAGCAACCACCTCTTTTAGAGACACTGGGCCCAGACTGATAGTGTTTTTTATAAGTGGTGTCAGAGACAGAGCTAGAGGCAGGTACAACAGCCAGGCCACTACAAAGGTTTCAAAGTCAGTCCAATTAATCCTGTTCTGAAGCCATCTGCTGAATGAATTCAAGCTGGCTGCTGCTCTGCTTATATCCTCTTCAGGGTCCCCTCCTTACAAGCCTGATTGGGCTATTTTCTTTTTTTTTAATATTTTATTTTATATAATTCTTACATCATTTTTCATCTTTCACAATGTATGCATTTTCATTTTGGTTATATTCCCCATACAATTGCACCCCCCCTTATTTTGACTCTAGTCCTTCCTCTCCCCGCCCCTTCCTCCCCCCCACCCCCCTGTATTGTGTCTCTGGTTTATAGTTGCTTGTTGATTTTGATTTTTACTTTGTATTGATTAGTCTTTTTCCTGGTCTCTTATTTACATTTTCTAAATTCCTGCTATAAGTGAGACCATCCGGTATTTTTCCTTTTCTTTCTGACTTATTTCGCTGAGCATGATCCCTTCCAGCGCCATCCATGTTGTTTCAAATTGCATGTGTTTATCTTTTTTGAATGCTGAGTAATATTCCATGGTGTATATGTACCACATCTTCTTGATCCAGTCATCTATTTTTGGGCATTTGGGTTGTTTCCAAAGCTTAGCTATTGTAAATAGTGCTGCTACAAACATAGGGGTGCAGGTGCCCTTTGGAATTGATGTTTCTGTGTCCTTTGGGTAAATACCTAGGAGGGGAATTGCTGGATCATATGGAAGCTCTATGTTTAGTAGGTCAGGAAATCTCCACACTGCTTTGCATAGTGGTTGGACCAGTTTGCACTCCCACCAGTACTGCATGAGAGTTCCTTTTCTCCACAACCTCGCCAACATTTGTTGTTGCTAGATTTTTTTGTTTTTTTTTTTAATATGTGCCATTCTCACTGGTGTAAGATGGTATCTCATTGTAGTTTTGATTTGCATTTCCCTGATTACAAGTGATGTTGAACATTTTTTCATATGCCTGTTGGCCATTTGCATTTCCTCTTCAGAGAAGTTTCTTTATAGCTCTTCTGCCCATTTTTTTGACTGGATTATTTTCTTTGTTTTTGTTGAGTCTCATCAGCTCTTTGCAGATTTTTGTGATCAGTCCTTTATCATTAGTGTTGCATGCAAAAATGTTCTCCCAGTCAGTGGGGTTTCTCTTTGTTTTGGTTATTTTCTCTTTTGCTTTGCAGAAGCTCTTTAATTTGATGTAGTCCCAGCTGTTTATCTTTGCCTTCACTATCACTGCTTTGGGTGATGTGTCTGTAAAGATGTCTTTGAGGTGCATGTCATGCAGTGTTTCGCCTGATTAGGCTATTTTCAATCCTAATTGTTTTATTGGTGCTATGTAGTGGCAGGAGGACGTGGAGCAGTTTCTCTATGACCCGAGTAGATGGGGTGAAGGAGTAGAGAGTCCTGTACCCCTCAGTGGCTTTTCAGGCTTTTATTGGGATTTCCAGGTACACGGCAGGCAGGGGTGCTGGGGAGCCGGGAGGCTGGCAGGCCTCCAAGCCCCCAGCAAGTCTTCACTCTTTCTGGGCTCTCCGGCATTCTCTGGTGGTCTCTTCTTCTCTTTCACTCAGCTCTCTGCTTCTTTCATGGTTCTGCTTCTGCTTCTCTGCTTCTCGTGGTTCTGCTCTCTGCTGGTGTCCCCGTGATGCCGCCCTTATAAGCCCAGTCTTACCCCAGGTAAATACCATCTACATATGCCCACACTCTATTCCAGGTGCCCATCATCAGGCATGCGTTCAGGACTGCAAGGATCCATTATCAATCCTAATGGCGGGAGGGCAGAAAAGCCTAATACTTTACTTACCCTACATGCTAGTTAAGTACCAATGAGCTTGCTCTATTTTCAGTTACTCAGTGGCCTCAAAGCCTTGAATGGAACTGGAGAGCTTAAACCTGATTGGTCTATTTTCACAATTTTCAGAATTGAAACCCTGGGAGCCTGCCCAGTTCGGACCTGCAGTGACATCAGAGCAGGCTCCTCTGTCATGTGGTCAGGGGACCCCCAGCTGGAGCCAGGCCTAAATGAGGCTGGAGTCTCACTGTACCTGGCTCCCCTCAGCAGGGCTGGGTGTAGCCATGCAGAGTGGCTCACTGCAGGGCTTGAACATGGATTGAAGCAGCTGCAGGGTAGGCTTCCACTCAGAACTCTCATGTTGGTCCATGGGCCTTTCTCCTCCCAAAGCTAGCATCAGGCCAGGATAAGTGGAGGGTAAATGAAGATTGCTCAGGTTTTTGTGCCGTGGGCCTCTGTGACTATCACCTGTGGCCTTGAATGCAGGAAGCACTTGGGAGCATGGGCTTTGGGTACACAAGGCTGATGGTGGACACCTGGAGTATTGTGTGGGCGTGCGTATAATGGGCACACCTCAGCTGAGAGGCTGAGCACGTAAGGGTGGCAGAGGCTGATGTGGCAGAGAGTGGCGGAGAGACCACGAGAAGACGCCAGAGTGAGCCTAAGAAAGTGAAGATTCACCAGGGGCTAGGAGGCCTGCCAGCTTCCGGGCCCCACTGCCTGCCCTACACCTGGTTGCTGCACTACAAGTGGTGTAGAAAGATCATTAAAAGCCTGGAAGTCCATTGAGGGCTCCAGGACCCTCCTTTGCCCGCTCTGCCTGCTTCCACTGTAGTAAGCCTCCCTGATGCAGCCCCTGGGCCTGCTCTGGAGCAGGGCAGGAAAAATTGCCACCCACTGTTATGAGGGCTTGCTACTGGCCCTGCTCCTGGAGCCCCTATGGGGCTGCTTGTGCTGGAGCAAAGGGCAAGGAAATTGCCCCTGCCACCACTGGAACCAATGGAGCACCCACAGGCAGCGCAAGGAGATAGCAAAGCCGACACGCCCTGCCATTTGCAGTGGGTCCGCAGTAAACAAGGTCATGCTCACCCCTGACCCAACACCTCTAGGCACCATGGAGATCCTGTTTCAGTTTAGGTCTGGTTTATTTCACCAGAAAGAAATTAATCACCTAAACTAGAGACTTGTGTAGCATTAGCATTAAGTCATAAGTGCTTTCTTTGGATTTCTGACAGGAAAATGCCTGTTGCTTAATAATTTGGGACAAATATTTGGCAGTACCAGATAATGACACTGTCTTTTTCACAACAATAAAGTTCTTGAAATCAGCTTTACTACTTCATTAATTCCTCAAGACAAAAGCTTATTATTTCTAAAGCAATGTGCTGAGAGTTATGGATAAAACAAATGCTTCCCTAGAAGCATGTGTGTATGGAAGGTCAAACATTTACGGAAATTATTTCCATGGTACACGATGACGCATGATAAGAGACAAATAAGAATCACTAATTACAGCAGAAGCTCTGGGAAGGGAGGGAGAGAGGTAGTGATGACATATGACCTGAGAAGATCAGAGAAGCCCTTCTGGAGAAAGAGAACTTCATACTAATTCCAGTCAAATTACTGAGGACCTCTGCTATATATATATATATATATATATATATATATAGAGAGAGAGAGAGAGAGAGAGAGAGGCTTAAACTTAAACTTAGGGCTCTATGCAACCATGTAACACATAACGTAGGGAAATGGAGAAAGGAAAAGGCACAGTTTTGAAGCATTTGCAGGCAGGTCTACTAGGCCTAATGCGAGGGATTAATTTTAGAGCATTTTTTCGTTTAGAAATGGGAACCCCACGCTATCCTGTGTCACCAGCTGCTCTGTTCTGTTCATTGGGAATGAAGCTGAGACTATCCCTTCACTCTGGAAAAGGAAGAAAAGAGCAGGTGCCAGAGCTCATGTACTGAAATAGACCAATGGTCTGTCCAACAGTCAATCATGCTCCAATGGCAGATATTCAAGGATAAACAAGTCAACTGTGAACTAACAGCTGCTAACAGTCTTTTCCCTAACAATTTGAGGATACCCCAAGCTAAAGATAAATTTTCTATGCCCCACATTTTATATTGTCAGAGCAAAGCCCCACTGCCTACTGAAGCTTTCATTTCAGCAAAAGTTGTATCTTCTGAAAAATGTTGAACACTAAAATAAGTAGTAGTTAGTGCATATTATGAAATTAATTAGTAAATATTTTCTAACCAGAGGAGTATTCTGGAATGATCTTGGCTGTGGTTCCCAAACCTCTGATATACTTTGTTTTAGAGTTGCAGATTTTCAGACTCTCCCTGGCTTGCCACCCTGGGCCTAGCCCCTCCCTGCCAATGTCTTGCAATTTCATCTTCGCCCTGTCTGCCCTAATTGAAATAGTCTGGAGCCAAGAGTCCATAAATGTGGGTACTAGCTTTAACATTAATACTGGTCTTTAGTTTTCCCATCAGAAAATGAGTGCTTAGCTCACAGTATATAATTGTTGTTTTATGAGAGAACTGCATGTGGAGGTTAATGAGCTACACAAGTATGTGGTGGACATGTTATTACTTAGAGTTATTTTGGAGACTGGGAACACTTGGAAATTGCTCTTATGTGAATAATCAGTATGAAAACAGCTTATTTCCTGATTAAAAGTCCGCAGCCTCGAGGAAAGCCCTACTGTATTTTATAGCCTAAATGTTTGTGTTCTCTCCCTCCCTCCTTCTCTCTCTCTCTCTCTCTCTCTCTCTCTCTCTCTCTCTCTCTCACACACACACACACACACACACACACACACACACACGCAAAATGAGTGAAAAAAAAATGATCAGGGAAAAAAACACAACTTTAAAATTTTGTTGTATAATATCCTTAAGATTCTTACTGTACATTGAACTTCAATTTAAATCATTTTTAATTACATGTATATGTTTATTTACATACAGTCTGTCTCCTTTCATAGAGAATTTGCAGCAACCAAGCTTTAACTTTTTCAAAAGCTTAGGTGGTGTTCAAACCAGTGAAGACTGCATTCCTCAAGTTTTCAAAGGAAAACCAGAAGTTGTTGAGTTATGCAGCAAAAAATTAAGTACTATTTTTTCAGATTGCACAAAAAGTTATGAAGAGCAATGACTCAGATATTTCCTGTGAAATATGTTGTGAACAAATTCATTACGGACTCATGTAAAGTGAACAGCTAGCCAACAGTGAACAGCTAAATATATCACAGAGACTAAGAAATATAAACAGAAGTTTGTCCTGGTACCATTCAACTACACAAACTACTGTAGGAGAGTCTCTGTTTAGAGTCCACTATCATGTAAGTATAATGTCCTTTTTTAGGAAATACTTGAATTAGAAGCATTGAACATGTCTGTAACTAACCCCTATAAACACATTACAAATATTCATGGCTAGTTGGAAAGAAAAAAAGTAACAAAATTACCAACTGCTGAGAATGTGATATTTGCATTAAATTGTTGTATCCCAATGTATTCACTGAGCACTTAACTCTTGTTTTGTCATTGCCTGGTAGCATATCTGTGTGTGTGTGTATGTGTGTGTGTTTGTATGTATTTGTGTTTTCCTGTTCTTTCTGAATGGAATCTAAACTGTCTGAGGGCAGTATACCATGTCTTTATCCTGCATGTCCCTGTCCATATCATATGTTCTATAATTACAGTTGATTAAAGGTCATATTTTCCTATTTGGAAACTAAATTCTAGAACCGATCTTACCATCTCTGGCCAAGGAAATTATTTAAAATTCATGAGGTTTTTTTGGAGAGTCTAACTTTTTAAAAATAATAACTTAGCCTTTCCATAAAATAATTATAAGCATTTCTATTTCTGTGTAAAGAGTACCATGATTCAACTTGACAACTGTAAACAGCATAGAAACACCATTTTTAATCCAACTTATTTGAGTTCAGGCTGCTTTTGATGAAAATTAAACTTGAATCTTTTTGCTTTGGTGTGTTTGGGAGTTGCTTGGTCCTGCATAGTTCTGAAGTAGTAAGTGATTTGACATTTGAAAACATTCACTCATTCAGGGCCTTTGAACTGGTACTTTTGGCTCAGATTAAGGGAGATGACTGGTTAGGATTCTTAACAGCAGTTGTGTTACTCAATTTCCTGCTCCAATCCAGTTCTCTCTGAGTATTATTAACCAAGAAATCCCCTTTCTGTTGTAGAAAGATATGATATGATATGTTATGACTTGACTAAGATTATCTCTGTTGATTTTTTGTGCTAGGGAGAAGTTTCTGTTATTTTCGTTTTTAATATGAGAACAAAGAAGCTGGCTTTACCTCAAAAGTGAACAATGGAGGAAAGGAAGAAAAAGAAATATACGCATGGTCAATGGAAAGGATTACAGACATGAACTGCCCAAGTTTGTCTTTTATGATCCAGCTCCTTTTGAACAGAATGCAAAGTAGGGGATATTTTTCTTTTTTTTTTTTTAAGATTTATTTATTTATTTAAACAAGCACTGGGTACAGTCAGAAGCGCGGGAGGGTGAGAGAATTCACCAGAGCCAGAGCAGGGAACAGATCAGGCAGACTGACGAAATACACTGCTGAGGGGAGCAGCGGGCAGCAGGAGAGGTCTGCGCGCCATGTGGGAACCTCACCAGTGTCCGGGGCTCGAACCAGCGCTGCAGAGGCTGCGGGCAGCTTCGCAGCCCAGCGCTCAACTGCTATGCCACCAGGGGAGGCCCAGGGATATTTTTCTTGAGCGTTTGTCTTTTCTTTATCTTCATTTGTTTTACCTTCCTCCCTTTCAGAGTTTTATAATATGCCCAGTGCCCTAATCTTTATTTCACTTGTAAACTCCTTGAAGTAGACCCCATGTCTTTTCCTTCTCTTCTTTCCTTTTTCTTAGTATTGCGGTTAATGTAGGTTTATAACACTGTTTAATTTTCATGAATACAGCATCAGTACTTGTCAAATGTATGATGCCATACCAACTCACACCCACCATTGAAGTTCTAGTCACCACCCACCATAATTCAATTCACCCCCTATACCTGTTCCTCTCACCCCCTAAACCCTTCCTCTCTAGTAACCACCATATATTTCACCTGTCTATGCCCAACATCTAACACATTATATTGCACATAATAGGCACTATTTACATGTTTACTGGTTTATACTGCATTGTAATCCTTTTTTGTCCTCCTCAATACCTTTGTAATTTATACAATCAGTTAAGGTAGAAGTTGTGCAAAAGCGGGAACTTTTACTGCTTTACTCAAATAAGATACCAATAAAATTTTGTGCACTGTTACAGATTTAGCAGAGAGATGTTTTGAGCTATTTTTAAATGAGATCACCTATCTTGTCACTATTATAGAACTACAAAAACCTATGAAACATCAATGGAATTCCAAATGGAATTCCAGCACTCTGATATTTAGTGGGCTTTAAGGAGCTGTTAAAGTGACAAAGGGAAGAGAATCTTCTGGAGATACTTAAATCATAGTACTTATCTGATGTTTGCACTGTCTACTCACAAGGCTGGCCTTCTCAATGGGGCCTTAAAATAAGCAAAAGTACAGGGCCTCCCCAGTGGCGCAGCGGTTGAACGCTGGGTTGTGAAGCTGCCCACAGCCTCTGCAGCGCTGGTTCGAGCCCCTGGCACTGGGTGAGGGTCCCACCTGGCGCGTAGACCTCTCCTGCTGCCCGCTGCTCCCCTCAGCAGTGTACTTCAGTCCTTCTGCCTGTTCTGTTCCCTGCTCTGGCTCTGGTGAATTCTCTCACCCTCCTGCACTTCTGACTGTACCCAGTGCTTGTTCAAATAAATAAATAAATCTTTTAAAAAAAAATTTTCAAAAAAAGTCTTTAAAAAAATACGCAAAAGTACAACTGGCATTTTTTTTTTAATTTATGAACATCTCAACCAAGTTTAACCATTACTGGAGGAAACAAAATTCATAGATATCTTGGATTTTCTTTTTATTCTTCCATAATTAGAGTGACTGCCCCTTTGAAAACTCTGGGGTAACAAGAAGAGGATAAGGGAAAAGACTGTGGGAATCTTGAAACATGAAACATGGAAGACTTATAGGGGAATACCTCTATGTGGTATAGGAGAGGTAGTTCACAAATATGCTTCTCAAACTCAATAGTTACAGAAATATTATCTGATGAGACTCAACACACTTTCATGATGAAAACTTTCAGTAAGATGGGTATAGAATAAGCCTCAACATAATAAAGGGCAAACCTATAGTTAACACCAAACTCAATGATGAAAAACTGAAAGTTTTTCCTTTAAACTCAGGGACAAGACAAGAAAGTCTTAAATATAGTACTTGAAATCCTAACCAAAACAATTAGGAAAGAAAAGTAAATAAAGGCATCCAAATTGGAATGAAGGAAGTAAAATTATTACTATTTGCAGATGACATGATTTTGGACATAGGAAACCCTAAAGCCAACTATGAGTGCCTTGGTGGTCAGTGTGGTGTGGTAACATATGTGTTATCACTTGTGTGTGTGTGTGTATATATATATATATATATATATATATGTATATATATGTATATATATATATAGTGTGTGTATAGTGTGTGTGTACATATATATTCACACACATACATATATAATTTATATGGAACTAGAAAACATCCCAAATATCCAAAAAAAAATCCTGAGATAAAAAGAACACAAATGGAAGTATTGTGCTGTTAAATCAAACTATTCTCTTAAACTATTCTCTTAAACTACTTTACTGTAATCAAAACATGGTACAAGAATAAAAACAGACACAGATCAATGAGACAGGAATA
Organism: Talpa europaea; assembly: GCF_964194135.1. Taxonomy (NCBI): domain Eukaryota; kingdom Metazoa; phylum Chordata; class Mammalia; order Eulipotyphla; family Talpidae; genus Talpa; species Talpa europaea. The sequence goes on along the minus strand of NC_140081.1, from coordinate 51,563,814 downwards.
AAGAAATACACACACATATGCATGCGCACACAAACACACACCTTACCAAAAAGAATAAAGGCCAAGAAAATAAAGTGAAGAAAGGCTTCTTTGAAAATATGTTGGTGAAACTGCATAGACAGAAAAGAATGAAACTAGACCACTACCTTGCACAGTAAACAAAAATTAATCCAAAATGAATTTAAAATTTCAGTGTAAGACCTGAAACTATGAAGTATATAGAAGAAAACATAGGCAATATGGTCCTTGACAGCAACCCTTGCAATGTCATTGTGGATTCACCTCCAACAACTGGGAAGAACAAAAGCAAAAATGAACAAATTTGAAGTACCTCAAACTTAAAAACTTCTGCATACTGAAAGAAACCATCATCAAATTGAAAAAGAAGAGAGTAATTGAAAAAATGTCTCCAACAAGAGGTTAATATCATATATATATAAAGAACTCATATAATTCAACAAAAAGAAACAAACTGATTTTAAAATGAGCAGAGCAGAAGGACCCTGGCTGCCATGGTTTCAGACAAATAAATTGGATATTATAGTTATCATAGTTGATACACTCCAATTTTGTGGGGGATGCAAACATTAAAGGGATCTCAGCCTACCTTATCAAAATACATAGATTCTGTAATGGTGCTGGAGTATTCTCATTTATTCATGAACTGTTCCAACAAACTTGCTCTGATAGTAAGTCACACTCAAGAAAATTGATTCTTGTATCCTGGAAAGAATAGCACACTTGGAGTCTTCTTTGGAGACCCTGGAAATCCTCCTTGTGAATTTAATCCCTTGGGGAGTAAAGACATTTACTGTTAACAGCAGTAAATGAAGTTATTGTTGAAGAAATGAAAGATCTAATGACCAAGGGTGATATAAAGGGTCAAAATACAAAAATGCTGCTGGCGGGACCCCTCACCAAAGGGCTCTGCTACATTCATAGAAGGAACAAGGAGGATAAAGATAATCAGGAAATGAAGTCAAGAATACCGGTTATTAGGTCTGCAGAAGATAATGCACTGCAGTATATGAACTTCATGAATGTCATCTTTGCAACACAGAAACAGAATATTTTGATCAATGTCTATATTTTAGACTCTGATTCAGGACTCCTCTGACAGATTTGTGACATCACAGGGGGATTATATGTGAAAGTGCCTCAAATGTACTCCCTCTTGTAGTATTTACAGTGCATTTTTCTTCCTGACCAAAATCAGTTCTCAGTTAATCTCCACCCCCCACCCCACCCCGCCCTGATTATTGTTGACTACTGGGCTGCTTGCTTCTGTCATCTCAGTTCCATTGAAATTGTCTCTGTCTGTTCTACGTCTTTATCACTTTTCTACAATTTCAGCTCTATCTACACTATCTGTGAGTATCTTTGAATTTCAATGCTAACTTCCCCTTCAAAGAACAGAGCCTTGAAAAATGTATTCCTCTCTGTTGCATTTCAGGATAGCCTTTAAGATTTCTAGGCCTGGGCCTCCCTGGTGGCATAGCGGTTGAGCGCTGGGTTGCGAAACTTCCCACAGCCTCTGAAGCGCCAGTTCGATCCCCGGCTGCCAGGTGATGGTCCCACATGGCACGCAGACCTCTCCTGCCACCTACTGCTCCCCTCAGCAGTGCATTTCGTCAGTCTGCCTGTTATGCTCCCCACTCTGGCTCTGGTGAATTCTCTCTCCCTCCCATGCTTCTGACTGTACCCAGTGCCTGCAACCTCTGCAGCACCGGTTTGATCCCCGGCCACGGGTGAGGGTCCCGTAAAGCACGCAGGCCTCTCCTGCCGCCCGCTGCTCCCCTCAGCAGTGTGTTTCGTCGGTCTGCCTGGTGAATTCCCTGCTCTGGCTCTGGTGAATTCTCTCACCCTCCGGCACTTCTGACTGTACCCAGTGCTTGTATGGATGAATAAATAAATCTTTAAGAGAAAAAAAAGTTGTTTTCCAATCTCTGAGAGCTATTAATAGAAATTTTATGGTGAACACTTACTTTGTTAGGAAGATTTTGAAAAAATACAGATATTTATAAAATAATATTTAATGAAGTTCTTTACACAGATATTTCTGAAACATCTTCATCCTGTTCTTTGGGGTTTAATTTGTTTGAGAGAGTCAGCCTATGCATGTATACTCTAAATGTTTTCTAACTTATTTTTGCCTGAAAGTGGGAAGAAAGCAAAATTTTGAGTTTTTTTATTAAATCGATAATCATTTGTCAAAATAAGTCTTTCATGACTGTAGACTTTAGTACCTATTATTCAAGCCTACATTCTTACTGTTAAAAATAAAATATGTGAAACTGGTACAAGACTTGTACAAGACTGTTACATTTCCAGGCTCACCACTCTATTCAACATAGTATAAGAAGTTCTAGATAGAGCAATTAGACAAGAGAAAGATATAAAAGGAATACAAACTAGAAAAGAAGAAGTAAAGCTATTATTATTTACAAATGACATGATATTATACATAGAGAACCCTCAAGAGCCTATGGAAAAACTAATTGAAACAATCAGTTTATCAGAGTGGCAGAGTATAAAATCAACACAGAAATCTGTTGCCTTCCTATATACAAACAACGAGACAGAAGAAGAAATAAAGTTATCCTATTTAATAACACCAAAAGAAATTAAAATCCTAGGAATAAATCTAACAAAGGAGGCAAAAGATCTGTACAAAGAAAACTATAAGACATTGGTAAAAGAAATAGAAACACAAAGAAATGGAAAAATATCACCTGCTTATGGAATGGAAGAATGAACATTGTCAAAATGCACATTCTACCTAAAGCACTATAAAGATTCAACGCAATCACAATAGAAGTATCAATGGCATCTTTCAAAGAGCTGGAACAAATACATACAGAATAAAAAAAAACATACAGAATAGAATTGAGAGCCCAGAAATAAAACCACATCTATATGTAGAGTTAATCTATGACAAAGGAGCTAAGAACATACACTAGAACAAGGATAGACTCTTCAGTAAATTATATTGGGAAAACTGGACAGCCAAAAGTGAAAGAATGAAACTAGACCACTATCTCATACCATACACAAGAATCAACTCAAAATGGATAAAAGATTTGAATGTAAGACCTGAAACCTTAAAATACAAAGAAAATATAGGCAAACCATTTCATGACATAAACTTCAGTGATGTCTTTATGGATTAGTCCCCAACAGCAAGGAAAACAAAAGAGAACACAAATAACTGGAACTACATCAAAAAAAACCTCTACACAGTAAAAGAAAATATATAACTATGTCAAAAAAACAACTTATTGAATGAAAGAAAATATTTGCACATCATACATCTGACAAGGGACTGATATTAAAGATTTACAAAGAACACACACAACTGTACTAAACCAAAACAAATAACCCAATCAAAAAATGGATAGAAGAACGAAACAGACACTTCTCCAAAGAAGAAATACAAACTGCAAACAGGCACATGAAAAAATATTCATCATCACTTATTATGTATATGCAAGTCAAGACCACAATGAGATACCATTTCACCCCTGTGAGAATGACCCATATCCAAAAGACCAGAAATAACAAGAGCTGGCAAGGATGTGTAGAAAAAGGAACCCTCCTACAGTGCTGATGGAAATGCAGACTGGTCTAGTCCTTGTGGAAAGTAGTATGGAGATGTCTGAAAACATTAAAAATGGATCTGTCAATCAACCAGTAATTCCTCTTGTAGGTTTCTACCCACAAAACTCAAAAACACTAGAATTAGGCAACTTTCACTACCATGTTTATTGCAGTGCTATTTACTTCAGCTAAATTATGAAAACAACCTAAGTGGCCCCAAACAGATGAGTGGATCAAGAAAAAGTGGTGTATATATATGCAATACCCAGCAATCAAAAAAGGTAAACTCATGGCATTTGTGGCAATAAGGATGGAGTTGAAAGGGATAATGCTAAGTCAAATAAGCCAAAAGGAGAAAGATAAATGCCAGATTGTTCATTAATATGTGGAATATAGAATAACTAAATTAAGAGTCAGATAAAGACAAGCTTAAAATCTAACCTTTGAAAGCTGACTACAGAACTGAAACATCCAGTGGAGGAAGGAGGTAGGGAAGGGGTAAGAACAAAGAGAAAAAGAAACACCATGGTCTGTGGTGGAGGATTATGGGTAATTTGGTGGTGGATGCACTATGGTGGCAATACTTGATGAGGGTATCCAAATATTACTGCAAATAAAAATAAATAAATATATGTGTAGAGTATCTCAACAGACATTTCTTCAAAAAGATATACAGATGGGGCCTCCCCTGGTGGCGCAGCGGTTGAGCACTGGGCTGCGAGGCTGCCTGCAGCCTCTGCAGCGCCGGTTCGTTCCCTGGCCGCTGGCGAGGGTCCCACAAAAAAAAAAAAAAATAGTTATACAGATAGCAATCATCACATGTAAGATATTATCACTTATTGTTAGGGAAATGCAAATCTAAATAACAATGATATATCATAGCATATCTGTAAGAATGGCTATTATTGAGAAGATAAGAAACACCAAGAGGGGGGTGTTGTGGGGGAAGGGTAACAACAAAGAGGGAACAAAGCACAATGGTCTGTGGTAGCGGAATATAGATGAGTGGTTGCACTACCTGATGGTGGTGCCCCAATATTAACTCATTAAAAATACTGAGATACGGGGGTGGGGGCGGGAGGGGAAGGATTGGGGTCAGAATGGGGCGTTTGCAATTGTATGGGGGAATATAAAAATAAAATTTATTATATAAAAAAAATACTGAGATAATAAAAAATATTTTATTAAAATAACAAAAGTAATAAAAATAAATAAGTTACACAATGCAAGGGTGGAAAATGTTGTTTAATGTGAAATATTTTGCCCTGCACCAAGTGGAAGTGACTAATAAAATTCAGTAAGGAGTGGGGCAAAGGGTGGGAATAAATTTAAGAATAGAATTTCTTTATGTTTCATAGCAGGGATGCATTTACTATAAAAATTAAGCATGCAAAATCAGGGGAAAAGAGAAAAGACAAGAAACAAGAAGTGCTGGAGAGGATCTATATTAAAAAGAGAACCCTAATACACTTCTGATGGGAATGTAAATTGGCACAACCACTCTGGAAGACAGTATAGAGATTCTTCAAAAAATTATGAATTGAAGAATACTATATGAAATACCATGTGATCCACTTATTCCACTTCCAATATTTATCCAAAAAGTACTAATTTGAAATGATTTGTGTACCACTATGTTCACTGCAGCATTATTTGCAGTAGTCATGATTAGTGTCTAGACAGATGCATGCATAAAGAGATTTATGTGCATGCATACATACATAGCAGAAATGATTGTGTTACAGAAAAAAAAATGATGACATCTTCCCATTTGCAAGAATAATATTGGGCCTTGAGGGTGTTAGGCTAAGTGTAAAAAGTCAGACTGACAAATACAAATACTTATGATTTCACTTTTATGGAGACTATGAATAATGAGAAGAAACAAAGCAAACCAATGAACAAAACAAAAATAAACACTTAAATGCAAATAATGAATTTATGTTTATCATAGGAAATGGGAGTAGGAGTTTGGGTAAAACAGCAAAGGGGATCAATTGTATAGTAATGGATGAAAACTAGATTTTTGGTGGTGATCATGATGTAGTAAATACAGACATCAAATTATAATGCTATACACCTGAAACTTATGTAATGTTACATAATGAAACATTGGTTTATGATGTTATAAACAAAAATTTACTAAGAAAATAATTTAAAAATAAGGAGGGATCTCTGCGTCCAGAAACCACCTAGACTGTGTGGAATCAAGAAAGTGCTGTCCCCACAGCCAGAGGTGAGCTGAAAAGCCCCACAAGCCAGGCACCGTCTGGCCACCAGTGGGAGCCCAGAGGGGGATCCAGCCACTGCTGGGACAGACAGTGAGTGCAGAGAAGTGCCCTCCTGACTCACAATTTTAGAACAGAGATCTCTGCGTCCAAAACCCACCTAGACTGTGTGGAACTGGGAAAGGTCTGTCCCCACAGTCAGAGGTGAGCTGAAGGCCCCCAAAAGCCAGGCTGCCTGGCAATGAGTCAGAGCCCAGAGGGGGATCCAGTGATTTGGAACCCAGCAGGCGACCCTTCCAACATACAGCAGTCTGTGGGACCTCAAGACCCACCTCTGGAATTAAACAAATACAGAAGGAGAAGATTTTCTGGGACAGCGTCCATTAACATACCCAAAGTACCACTGCCCTACTGGACTTCTGACATAACATTATTAGACTCAATTGGACCACCAGTTTCTGACATCACAGAAAGAGCACACCAAAGAGATGTTGGCCAGTACTAGTGACACAGTGTCCCAATGCATAGGACAAATTAGAAAACAAGCAGCAGGGAGAAGAAAAATTACAAGCAACCAAACATGTCCCCAGGGAAATGACACACCACAAAAAGACAACGAAACCAGACTGCAACAGCAGTGCCTAAGAGGAACTTACGAGTCTTCCTGATAGAGAATTTAAAGTCGCCATGATTAAAAAACTTAAAGAAGTCGAAAATGATATGGGAAAAATAATCAATGATATGGGAAAAATAATCAATGACCAGAGAATGAAATTGAGTCCCTAAAGAGGGAAGTGAAAGAAATGCAGGAGATCAAAGGATTAATGGAGGAGCTAAAGAACTCTGGGAAAAGCAATGAAAGCAGAATAGATGAAATGGAAGAATAAATAAGTACTCTCAAAGACACAGAAATAAAAAGAACCAAAACAGAAAAGGAAAGAGAAGTATGAAGGAAAAAGAATGTAGAAAGACCTCGGGAACTATCTGAGTCCATGAGAAAAGGAAATATAAGAGTTATACTAATCCCCGAAGGAGAGGGGCGAGACATAGGAACAGAGAAAATATTCAAGGAAATAATTAAAGAAAACTTCCCAAACATGAAGAAGGAGGTGAAAATAGACATACAAGAAGCAAGAAGAACACCAGACTTCCATGATGAAAGGAAAAATACAGCAGGACACATAATAATAATAAAGCTCCCAAGAATCCAAGACAAGGAAAAAATAATGAAGCTGACAAGAGGGAAGAAACAGATAACATACAAAGGAAAACCAATCAGGCTGACATCAGACTTCTCTGAAGAAATGGTACAGGCAAGAAGAGAGTGGAGGGACATAGTAAACAAACTCCAAGAGAACAAATGCCAACCAAGAATACTTTATCCTGTGAAGCTTTCCTTCCCCTATGAAAAAAGAATAAGGACCTTCGCAGACAAACAGAACTCCAGAATTTCATTATGACTAAACCCCTACTCCAAAAAATACTACAAGGAGTCCTAAAGCCAGAACCAACAGAGGGCTGAACAAGAACAAAACAAGACCAAAAAAATTAATTAAAAAATCAATCAATCAGTAAATAAAACCAGAGAAAAGACAAACAAAATGGCAAATACAGATGCTAACGTATCGATATTAACTCTAAAGTAAATGGACTAAAATCTTCAATAAAAAGACGCAAAGTCATAGGCTGGATTAAGAAACAAAACCCAACCTTTTGCTGTCTCCAGGAAACACATTTAACTACAAAACTATAAACCAGAGACACACTACAGGGGGGAGGAGGGGATATGAGCAAAACAAGGGGGGATGGGAATTATATGGGGATGATAACCAAGATGAAAATGCATACATTGTGCAAAAATGAAAAATGATGTAAAAAATATATAAAATTAAAAAAATAATAATAATAAAAATAAAAATAGACTGAAAGTAAAAGGATGGAAAACAGTCCTACAAGCAAATGGACCAAGAAGAAGGCAGGAACAGCTATACTTATATCAGATAAAACAGATTTCAAACTCAAAATGGTAAAAAGAGACCCAGACGGTCACTACATTATGATCAAGGGGACAATACTTCAAGAAGACATAACACTCATTAACATATACTCATCAGATGAAGGAGCACCAAAATATATCAGACAACTATTATCATCTCTGAAAACAGACATCAGAGAAAATACATATGTAGTAGGAGACTTCAACACACCACTATCAACAATGGATAGATCAATGAGATAAAAAAATAAGTAAGGACACTAAATCTCTAAATAATGATCTAGACCACATGGGCTTAACTGACATCTATAGAACATGAAACCCAAAAAAATCTGAGTACACATTTTTCTCAGGCACACACAGATCATTCTCCAGGATCAATCACATACAACACAAGACAAACATCAACAGATACACCAAGATTGAAATCATACCAACCATCTTCTCTGACCATGAAGGCATCAAACTAGAAATAAACCATAAAAGGAAGGGAAGTAACCCTCCTAACTCATGGAGATTGAAATCCACACTACTGGAAGACCACTGGACTAATGAGAAGATCGAAGAAGAAATTAAAAAATACTTTGAGTTGAATGACAAGGAGGACACCAATTTCCTAAATGTATGGGATGCAGCAAAAGCAGTAATAAGAGGAAAATACATAGCAATAGAGGCTCACATCAAGAAACAAGAAAGAACTCAAAGAAACAACCTAATCACACATCTCAAAGAACTAGAAAAAGAACAACAAAAAACCCTAAAACCAGTAGAAGAAAGGAAATAATAAAAATCAAAGCAGAAATAAATGAAATAGAAACTAAAATAACAATCCAAAAGATCAATAAAATCAAAAGTTGGTTCTTTGAAAAAATAAAATAGACAAACCCCCAGCCAGGCTCACAAAAATGGGAGAAAGCACAAATAAACAGGATCACAAATGAAAGAGGAAAAATCACAACAGACACAGCAGAAATCAAAAGAATAATCAGAAACTACTATGAACGGTTATATGGAAACAAATTCATTACTCAGCATTCAAAAAAGATAAACACATGCAATTTGCAGCAACATGGATGGCGCTGGAAGGGATCATGCTCAGCGAAATAAGCCAGAAAGAAAAAGAAAAATACCGGATGGTCTCTCTCATAGCAGGAATCTAGAAAACTTAAATAAGGGACCAGGAAAATGAATAACTATAAGAAAGTGAAAATCAAAATCAACAAAAAACTATGAACCAGAGACACTTTTAGGGGGGCGGGGGCGGGAGGGGAGGGATTGGGGTCAGAATGGGGGGGCTGCAATTGTATGGGGAATATAACAATAAAATTTATTATTATTAAAAAAAAAAGAAAAAGAAGTTTATCTATAGTTATGGACTGAATAAAAATATCAAATACAAAAAAAAAAAAAAGAAGAAGAAATAGAACACCTAAACAGACCAATTACAAGCAGTGAAATTGAAATAGTAATCAAAACCCTCCCAAAAACAAAAGCCCAGGACCAGATGGATTTACAAATGAATTCTACCAAACATTCAGAAACGAATTAGTGCCTATCCTTCACAAACTCTTTCAAAAAATTGAGAAGGAAGGGATAATACCAAACACGTTCTCTGATGCCAACATTACACTAATACCAAAACCGAACAAGGACAACACAAAAAAAGAAAACTACAGGCCAATCTCTCTAATGAACACTGATGCAAAAATCCTCAATAAAATTTCAGCTATCAGAATCCAACAATGTATGCACAAGATAATTCACCACAACCAAGTAGGATTTATTCCAGGGACACAAGGATGGTTCAACATCCAAAAATCAATCAATGTAATCTAACACATCAACAAAAAGAAATATAAAAACCATATGATAATATCAATAGATGCTGAGAAAGCTTTCAACAAAGTACAGCACCCATTTATGAAAAAGGCCCTTAAAATTCTCAGGATACAAGGATCTTACCTCAAGATCATAAAGGCCATATATGACAAGCCCATAGGCAATATCATTCTCAGTGGTGAAAGTTGAAAGCATTTCCATTAGGGTCTGGAACAAGACAAATACGTCCACTATCATCACTACTTTTCAATATAATACTGGAAGTCCTAGCCATAGCAATAAGACAAGAGAAAGACATACAAGGAATCCAAATAGGGAAGGAAGAAGTTAAACCATCACTATTCACAGGTGACATGATAATATACATAAAGAACCCAAAAAATTCCACAGAAAAACTAATCAAACTAATCAGTCAGTAAAGTAGCAGGATATAAAATGAACACACAAAAATCAGTAGGCTTCCTACACACAAACAATATATCTGAAGAAGAAATCAAGAAAACCATCCCTTTTATTATGGAAACAAAAAAAAACAAATAATTGGGAATAAACCTAACAAAAGAGGTAAAGAACCTATACAAAGAAAACTATGAAATACTGTTAGAAGAAATAGAAGAAGACACAAAGAAATGGAAATACATCCCCTGCTCATGGATTGGAAGAATCAACATTATCAAAATGGCCATCCTACCAAAAGCAATTTACAGATTCAGTGCTATTACAATACAAATTTCAATGGCATTCTTCAAAGAAATAGAACAAATATTGATGAAATTCATAGGGAACCACCAAAAACCCTGAACAGCCAAAGTTCTTCTGAAAAAAAAAAAAAGAATGGAATGGAGGTATCACACGCCCAGACTTAAAACTATACTACAAAGCCATAATAATCAAAAGTGCATGTAACAAGAACACACACATGGGCCAATGGAACTGAATAGAAAATCCAGAAATAAACCTACAGATTTAGTCAACTAATCTTTGACAAAGGAGCAAAAAATATGCAATGGAGCAAAGAAAGTTTGTTCAATAAATGGTGCTGAGAAATCTGGGTCGCTACATGCAAAAAAATGAAGCTTGACTACTACCTCACACCATGCACAAAAAACAACTCAAAAAGGATTAAAGAACTAGACATAAAACCTGAAACCATAAAATATATAGAAGGAAATATAGGTGAAAGACTACATGACATACACCTCAGTAACATCTTTAAAGACACATCACCCAAAGCCGTGATAGTGAAGGCAAAGATAAACAGCTGGGACTACATCAAATTAAAGTGCTTTTGTACAGCAAAAGAGACAGTAACTAAAACAAACTGACACCCCACCAACTGGGTGAAAATTTTTGCACACAACACATGATAAAGGACTGATGACAAAAATCTACAAAGAGCTGATGAGACTCACAAAAACAAAGTAAATAACCCAGTCAAAAAATGGGCAGAACTAAAAAGAAATTTCTCCAAAGAGAAAATGCAAATGGCCAACAGGCATGTGAAAAAAATGTTCAGCATCACTTGTAATCAGGGAAATGCAAATCAAAACTACAATGAGATACCATCTTACACCAGTGAGAATGGCATATATTAAAAAAACTAGGAACAACAAATGTTGACAAGGATGTGGTAAAAAGGAACTCTCCTACATTGCTGGTGGTAGTGCAAACTGGTCCAACCACTATGCAAAGCTGTGCGGAGATTCCTCAACCTGCTAAAGATGGAGCTTCTATATGATCCAGCAATTCTACTTCTAGTTATTTACCCAAAGGGCACAGAAACATTAATTCAAATAGCAGCACTATTTACAATAGGTAAGCTATGAAAACAACCCAAATGCCCCAAAATAGATGAATGAATCAAGAAGATGTGGTACACATACACAATGGGAATATTACTCAGCAATCAAAAAAGATAAACTCATGCAATTTGTAGCAACATGGATGGAGCTGGAAGGGATCATGCTCAGCGAAATAAGCCAGAAAGAAAAAGAAAAATAACAGATGGCCTCACTCATAGCAGGAATTTAGAAAACCTAAATAAGGGACCAGGAAAAAGACTAATTATAATAAAGTAAAAATCAAAATCAACAAGCAATTATAAACCAGAGACACACTTTGGGGGGGGTGGTGGAAAGGAAGGATTAGGGTCAAAATAAGGGGGGGTGCAATTGTATGGGGAATATAACCAAAATGAACATGCATACATTGTGCAACAATGAAAATGATGTAAGAATTATATAAAATAAAATATTAAAAAAATAAAAATTAAAATATTTAATAAATAAAAAATAAATAAATAATTTCCCAAGGGCCTCGCTGGTGGCACAGGAGGTTAAGCGCAGTGCTATGAAGCTGTCCGCAGCCTCTGCAGTGCCGGTTAGACCCCCGCCAGCCTCAGAGCAACCCACATGGCTAGCAGTCCTCTCCTGTCTCACCCGCTGCTCCCCTCAGCAGTGTATTTCATCAGTCTGCCTGTTCTGTTCCCCGCTCTGTCTCTGGTGAATCCTCTCACCCTCCGGCGCATGTGGTCCGTACCCCGGTTCTTGTATAAATAAAAAATAAATCTATAAAAAATAAAAATAAAAAAATTCCCAAGTCTTAAGTGCATACTAAAGAGGAAACCTTACTAAATAGCTGAAGATTGGTAAATTTATATCCACATCAAACTCTAATATAACATTTAAACCTGTGGGAAAGAACTGGCATGGTATTTCCAAGTGAAAACAAAAATGAAATAACTTGAAAGAATTTGTTAATTATATAGGGGGATCGCCAAGGTCATCAGTTGATGGGTCCTTAAGGGAAAAGACTGAATATTGAACATTAGGAGAATGCTCACCATAAGCAATGAAAATAAAGATCCGTAAGAAATAGAACATACTAGAAAGGACAGTGGCACAGAAATCCACGAAAATTGTAACTGTATTTTGCACATCTTCCTGAGTTTACATATTATTTAATCTTGATTTAGATTAAAGTACCAATGGCAGCATTCCAGCTGCCCCTCAGTACCATTTACAAGAAAAATCAGCTTGCCAGAAACACTTAAATTATTTCTTGATTTGAAATGTTAAAGAATAAGTATATGGCCTTACCACCCTAAATGTGCTCTATCTCATCTGAATTGTTAAAGAACAATAACAAACCTTTAATAGATTTGATTGTCTATTATTTCTGAGATGTCTGTAAGTTCACTGTGTTGGGTGGGGAGAAATTACATTTCTCAGGTATGGAAGGACTTCTAAACTTGGTAGATATCTTAGAACATAGTCAAACATCAGGCATCTGGAAGAATATTCAACAAGTAAAAGAGAACTCTGATGCAGGTTTTCAAAAACCTGCCCATCCCTTCCCCCAAATAATACTTGTTGATTTCCAAAAGAGCTGAAGAGGTTAAAACAGTTGTTACGTAACTTTATCTTGTTCCACATTTCTCAATTTTTAGAAGCAGGGAAATTTAGGTTTATACCTCTGATGCAAAATATAATCTAAGTTTCTCTGCCAATCCAAACTATGTAGGATTTGTGAATTGTGGGCAGATAATACTTTGCCAGAAGTTGAGGATTTGGTACACAAGTCTGCTAAAAGCAACCTGCTTTATCATGTAGACTGTTCTCAACTTGTTCATCCTGTGTGGTAACTTCTTTATGATGCCCTTGTCTATATTATCATGCATTCTTCCAGGCATACTCTGACATGTTGTTGACATGCTCCTACCACCTTTGCATCTAAATAATTTTGATTGCTGGATTGTGGTGCTAATGATACCAAGATTTAATGAACCAAGATGCTCTGTTCTCCATATATACTCTTATTCCATTTAACATCTTCCAAGTATGAGTCACTAGTCACAAACACAGCACAGTATAAGTAATTCTCATGGCTGAAGAAACAAATCTAAACACATGGCTTACCAATGGCGAGTCAGATCACCTTTGCAAACCAGAGTTTGAGTTTGAGTTTGAGTTTGAGTTTGAGCTTGAGTTTAGGATTCCCATATGCTTCATAGTTTTCATTCTCTGGAGTCCAGCTTGTGGTGTTGACCCTGGAAGAGCTGAAGGAAACACCACCTTAATTCTCCTATTGTTCACTTTCACTCTTGGTGGCCTTATATTCCTTGCTTTTAGATGGTGACTGTCTCATCCCAACTGTCCAAGATCCCTGACTACATTGCCAATCACCCGCTGTCTTGGGGGTTTTGCTATGGCCACAGAATAAGGAATATAATATCTCTCTTTGGTTTTCATAGTAACTCCAGGCAACAACACCCTTGGGCCAAATTCTGTCCCCACAGTCAATCTATATTAATTGAACTCTTGCTATGGCTATAATAATATCCCAAGTATTATTGGATAATAGGAAAAAGTTTTTTCCTCAGTGAATTTACAATCAAGTTATGGGTACAGACAATGCAAAAGAGTATAATTTATAGCAACTCTTCCAGAAAGATAGATATGTACACAAAGATTTCAGTTCAGTAACATTGATTGTAGTATTATTTATAATAAAATATTAGAAAGAGCCTACATTTTTAACAATAAGGGACTGTTTAAATAGTAAGGTTATATGTATAGTATAAAATAATGGAATGCTCTTAAATTTATATTGTTTGCAACATTATTTATAATATCTAAAGATTTAAAACAACCAAATGTCTACGAATAGACTAGCTTGTAGGAGACTAGTCAAATTATGATATATCCATGTGATAGAATAAACAAAGCCATAAACATGGGTGATAAGCTCTATGGGTATTTGTATTTTAAAAAAACACAGAGATGTTGTCAAATGAACAAAAAAATGTGCAGCATAGCATGTTTAAAATCCTTCAAATAGTTTAAAAATGGTGACTAGATATAAATTTATACTAATTTGGGCCTCCCCTGGTGGCGCAGCGGTTGAGCGCTGGGCTGCGAGGCTGCCCGCAGCCTTTGCAGTGCCAGTTTGTTCCCCGGCCACTGGCGATGGTCCCACCAAAATAAATAAATAAATAAAAAACATTTTATACTAATTATACTAATAAATTTATACTAATAAATAATTCACTTATTTATGACTTCATATTTGCTTGTGTTTTGCATTTTTGAAACTGTAGAAAGATTAAAAAGAGCTAATAAAACTTATAATGTGAGCTAAAACAAGGGATTGAGAACTGAGTCAGAAAAGAACAGCAGTAAGAAAAAACAGAGGTTCCAGTTCAAGACAGTGAAACAGAAAGATCCTGAACTCACTTCCCATAGATACACTGAGCAATTATCTCTGAAAAAAATCTAAAACCTAAATGAGCAACTATTAAACTGTGGGGAAATTAGAAAACAAGAAAAAACTTACATCAAAGCAAGTAAAGGAGGTTAAGACACAATCTCACAATAAACCCAACTCCCAACAAAACTCCCCAAAATAGGAGAGAACATTAAAGCTGGAGTTTGTCCTTAAGGAGACAGTGACTCCAACTTTTAAGATATGAGCACCTGAGCTCCCAAACCATCAAGCTTTGAAATACAACAAGGCTCTCATCCCCAAAGACCGACAAAGAAATAGTGAGAGTGGACACCGATCTTAAAAGGCTCACATGCTTAGATTTCCTACCTCCAGGTAGAGTGCAGAGGCCCCTGATTGCGAAGCACCCAGACATTATGGGAAGGAAATTTATTTATGTACCAAAAAACATTAGTCTGGCAGGCAACCTACTAATTAAACATATGTGTAAGGACCCACTGTAATCCTTTCCAAAGAGCATGAAGGGTGAGTACTATTTTCTCACTTTCCCTCTGCTACGTTCTATTCTCCAAAGAAGACCTTCAGATGGCCAACAGGCACATGAAAAATACTCATTATCACATATTATCTAGGAAATGCAAATCAAAACTTCAATTATCTTATATCTGTGAGAATGGCCCATGTCAAAAAGACCAGAAACAAGAAGCATTTGCAAGGGTGTAGAAAGAAATGAACACTTGTCCACTGTTGGTGGGAATGTACAGTGTTCCAGCCTCTATGGAAAACAGTATGGAAGTTTCTCAAAATGTTAAAAGTAGATCAACAATACAGTGGTTAATTTCCACTTGCAGTTATTACTTGAAGAATGCAAAATCACTAATTCAAAATGATGTTGCCTTCCTATGTTCATTGCAGCACTGTTCATAATAGCTAAGCTATGGGAACAATATGAATGTTTAATGACAGATGAGTGTATAAAGTAGATTGTATATAAATGGAATATTACACATCTATAAGAAAAGATTAACTCCAGTAACTTGTGACAGCAGGGATGAAAATGTAAGTAAGTCAAAAGAAGAAAGACAAATACTGGGTGGTTTCATTACTTCGTGGAATATAGAGAACAAAACAATGGGCCAGGAAAAAAACAAACCTTGGAAATCTGACTGCAAAATTGAGTCTACTAAATGAGAGGGAAATTTTGAGAGTGAAGGGCAAGAAGAGGCCCAATGGAGGACTATGAGTGTCTTGGTGCTGGATATAGTATAGCTGAAGACTTGCAATCTTATATTTCTGTTTCATATACAATATTGTAAACCAATGTTATCTCAAAAAACAGTAATAAAAATAAAATACTGCCTTGGTCTCTTACTAAGGTTTTTTACTTTTTTTCGTTGAGATAGCATTGGTTTGTAACATTATATAGTTTTCAGATGTATGTCAATGTAGTTCAATATAAAACTCTCATTTCCGTGCTCTACCATATAACCGGATTGATCCAACCTCTTCACCATCCATTCTGTTGAATGACATTTTGTTCTTATAGTCTGAGTGATTGTTTTATTTATTTTTATTAGTTTTATTTTTTATTTTGCACAAATTAGTGAAACCATGATATTAGTTTTTCTGTTTCTAATACCCTCAAGGTCCCTTCTTGTCACAAAAATGGCAATATTTCATCATTTATTTAATAGAATACTATTCTTGAATATTCCATTGTGTATACATACCACATATTCCTTATCCATTCATCCATTCATGGATATTTAGGTGGTTTTCAAATCTTGGTTATTGAAAACAATACTTCAGTGAATATTGGGGTGCATATGTCCTTACAAATTACTTTTTCTTATTCTTCAAATACTCAGAAGTAAAAGAGCTAGATCATATTTTATTCCTATTCTCAGTGCTCTGACGAATCTCCAAATGGTTTTCCATGTTGGCTGCACCAGTTTACATTCCCACCAACATGTTCTGGAGTTCCCTTTATTCCTGATAACACCTGTTGGTTTATTGTCCTCAGTAATAGCAACTCTAACAGGTATGGGGTGATACATCATTTGCATTCCTTTGATTCTCTTTCCTAATTTCTCAAGCTAAGACTTCTTTTTAAAAAAAAATTATTTATACAAGAACGGGGGTACAGGACAGACGCACAAGAGGGTGAGAGAATTCACCCGAGACAGAGCAGGGAGAACAGGCACACGACTGAAAACAATGCTGAGGGGAGCTTAGCGAAGAATTCTAATACTATGTTAAATAGTGATAGGGGTGGACATGTTGTCCTGGACCAGACCATTTATCTCTGTTGTTCAAGGGTTTTCATTAGAAAGGGATGCTGAATCTTATCAAATGCTTTCTCGACATCTATTATGATCGTATGGTTTTTAATTTCCTTTTTGTTGAATGGTGAATTACATTTATTAATTTTCAGATGGTGAACCATCCTTGTTTTCCTGGTCATGACGTATAATCCTTTTAATGTATTGTTGGCGTCATTAAGATTTTATTAAGGATTTTTTAATCTGTTCATTAGAGAGATTGGTCTGTAGTTTTCTTTCCTTGTGTTGTCTCTGGATTTAGTATTAACATAATTCTGGCCCAAAGATATACTTGGAAATATTTATTATTTCTCAATTTTTTAAAGAGACTGAACATGATAAGATTTAATCCGTCTTTGAAAGTTTGGTAGAAATCACTTGTAAAGTCCTAGACTACTGCTTTTCATGAACATTTTGATTACTGTTTCAATTTCCTTGTTTGTAATTGGTTCGTTTAGTGATTTGCATATGTTGGCTTGCATATATGGAATAAACCTCACTTAATTATGGTGTATGATCCCTTCAGTGTTTTTTTTTTTTTTTTGAAATCTGTTAAATCATATGGTGTTCAGGATTTTTTTATTTATATTCATCAGAGACATTGGTTTATAGTTTTCTGTCACAATATTATCTGGTTTTGATGTCATAACAATGTTGGAGTCATGCAATGTGTTAGGAAGCTTTCTTTCCTGTTCAATTTTTTTTAAGATTTGTTTATTTATTTATACAAGCACTGGGTACAGTCAGAAGCGCCAGAGGGTGAGAGAATTCACCGAGCCAGAGCGGGGAGCAGAGCAGGCAGAAGGAATAGTACACTGCTGAGGGGAACAGCGGGCGGCAGGAGAGGTCTGCGCGCCATGTGGGACCCTCGCCCGTGGGCGGGGAGCAGCTGGGGATCGAACCAGTGCTGCAGAGGCTGCGGGCAACTTCGCAGCCCAGCGTTCAACCGCTGCGCCAACGGGAAGGCCCCAATACATGCAATTTTACCACCTCTCTCCATCTCTAGTAAGATGTGTAAAGATGGACCGAAAGGAAAAGGAATTACGCATTGCTTTATCATTCCTTTTCCTTCTATCAATATAGCATCATTTTCTTTCTCTCTATTTTAATTTTTCTAAATTTTAATTTTATATTCCCCAAACAATTGCAACCCCCTTATTTTGACCTCAATCCCTCCCCGCCCCGCTCCCCACCCCTCATACAGTGTCTCTGGTTCATAGTTTTTTTTTTATTTTGATTTTCACTTTCTTATAGTTATTCATTTTCCAGGTCCCTTATTTAAGTTTTCTGGATTCCTGCTATGAGTGAGACCATTCAGTATTTTTCTTTTTCCTTCTGGCTTATTTCGCTGAGCATGATCCCTTCCAGCGCCATCCATGTTGCTGCAAATTGCATGTGTTTATCTTTTTTGAATGCTGAGTAATATTCCATGGTGTCTATGTACCACATCTTCTTGATCCAGTCATCTATTTTGGGGCATTTGGGGTGTTTCCAAAGCTTAGCTATAGTTTCCAAAGCTTAGCTATTATAGTGCTGCTATAAACATAGGGGTGCAGGTGCTCTTTGGAGTTGATGTTTCTGTGTCATTTGGGTAAATACCTAGGAATGGAATTGCTGGATCATATGGAAGCTCTATGTTTAGTAGGTCCAGAAATCTCCACACAGATCTCCATAAGTGGTTGGACCAGTTTGCACTCCCACCAACAGTGCAGGAGAGTTCCTTTTTCTCCACAACCTCGCCAACATTTGTTGTTGCTAGTTTTTTTTAATATGTGCCATTCTCACTGGTGTAAGATGGTATCTCATTGTAGTTTCGATTTGCATTTCCCTGTTTACTATTGATGTTGAATATTTTTTCATATGCCTGTTGGCCATTTGCATTTCCTCTTCAGAGAAGTTTCTTTTTAGCTCTTCTGCCCATTTTTTTGACTGGATTATTTTCTTTGTTTTTGTTGAGTCTCATCAGCTCTTTGTAGATTTTTGTGATCAGTCCTTTATCATTAGTGTTGTGTGCAAAAATGTTCTCCCAGTCGGTGGGATTTCTCTTTGTTTTGGTTATTGTCTCTTTTGCTGTGTAGAAGCTTTTTAATTTGATGTAGTCCCAGCTGTTTATCTTTGCCTTCACTATCACTGCTTTGGGTGATGTATCTGTAAAGATGTCTTTGATGTGCATATCACGTAGTGTTTCGCCTATATTTCCTTCTATATATTTTATGGTTTCAGGTCTTATGTCTAGTTCTTTAATCCATTTCGAGTTGGTTTTAGTGTATGGTGTGAGGTAGTAGTCACGCTTCATTCTTTTGTATGTAGCGACCCAGTTTTCCCAGCACCATTTACTGAACAAACTTTCTTTGCTCCTTTGTCAAAGATTAGTTGGTCCGTGTGTCTGTTCTTGTTCCAATACCATGCAGTTTTGATGATTATGTCTTTGTAGTATAGTTTGAAGTCTGGGAGTATGATGCCTCCATTCCCATTTTTTTTTTTCAGGAGAGCTTTGGCTATTCGGGGTTTTTGGTGATTCCATATGAATTTCATCAGTAATTGTTCTATTTCTTTGAAGAATGACATTGAAATTTTTATTGGAATAGCATTGAATCTGTATATTGCTTTTGGTAGGATAGCCATTTTAATAATGTTTATTTTTCCAATCCATGAGCAGGTGATGTCTTTCCATTTCTTTGTATCTTATTCTATTTCTTTTAACAGTGTTTTATAGTTTTCTTTGTATAGGTCCTTTACCTCTTTTGTTAGATTTATTCCCAAGTATTTGATTTTTTTTTGTTTCGATAATAAAAGGGATGATTTTTTTTATTTCTTCTTCTTCAGATTTATTGTTTGTGTATAGGAAGGCTACTGACTTTTGCGTGTTGATTTGGTATCCTGCCACTTTACTGAACTGACTGATGAGTTGAATTAGTTTTTCTGTGGAGTTTTTGGGGTTCTCTATGTATATTATCATATCATCTGCAAATAGGGACAGTTTGACTTCTTTTTTCCTATTTGGATTCCTTGAATGTCTTTCTCTTGTCTTATTGCTCTGGCTAGGACTTCCAATATTATATTGAAAAGCAGTGGTGAGAGTGGACATCCTTGTCTTGTTCCAGATCTTAATGGAAATGCTTTCAGCTTTTCACCATTGAGAATGACACTGGCTGTTGGCTTGTCATATATGGCATTTATGATGTTGAGGTATGTTCCTTGTATCCTAAGAATTTCAAGGGCTTTTATCATGAATGGGTGTTGCACTTTGTCAAAAGCTTTCTCAGCATCTATTGATATTATCATATGGTTTTTATATTTCTTTTTGTTGATGTGTTGGATAACGTTGATTGATTTTCAGATGTTGAACCATCCTTGTGTCCCTGGAATGAATCCTACTTGGTCGTGGTGAATTATCTTATGGATACATTGTTGGATTCTGATAGCTAAAATTTTATTGAGGATTTTTGCATCAGTGTTCATAAGGGAGATTGGCCTGTGGTTTTCTTTTTATGTGTTGTCCTTGTTTGGTTTTGGTATTAGTGTAATGTTGCCTTCATAGAACGTGTTTGGTATTATCCTTTCCTTGTCAATTTTCGGAAGAGTTTGTGAAGAATAGGCACTAATTCATTTCTGAATGGTTGGTAGAATTCATTTGTAAATCCATCAGGTCCTGGACTTTTGTTTTGGGGGAGGTTTTTGATTACCATTTCAATTCCGCTGCTTGTAATTGGTCTGTTTAGGTGTTCTAATTCTAATTTCTCTAGCTTTGGGTGATTGTAGAGTTGTAGGAATTTGTCCATCTCCTCTAGATTGTTGAACTTGTTACATATAACTGTTCATAGTAGTTACTGATTATTTTTTTTATTTCTGCTGTGTCCATTGTGATTTCTCCTCTTTCATTTATGATCCTGTTTATTTGTGCTTTCTCCCTTTTTTCCTCTGTGACCCTGGCTATGGGTTTGTCTATTTTATTTATTTTTTCGAAGAACCAGCTCTTGGTTTCATTGATCTTTTGGATTGTTTTCTTAATCTCGATTTCATTTATTTCTGCTTTGGTTTTTACTATTTCTTTTCTTCTACTGGTTTTGTGGTTTGTTTGTTCTTTTTCTAAATCTTTGAGCTTCGAGATTAGATTGTTTCTTTGAGTTATTTCTTGTTTTTTGATGTGAGCCTCTATTGCTATATATTTTCCTCTTATTACTGCTTTTGCTGCATCCCATACATTTAGGATATTTGTGTCCTCCTTGTCATTCAATTCAAAGAATTTTTTAATTTCTTCTTTGATCTCCTCATTAGTCCAGTGGTCTTCCAGTAGTGTGGGTTTCAATCTCCACGAGGTAGGAGAGTACCTTGCCCTCTTTTTATGGTTTATTTCTAGTTTGATGCCTTCATGGTCAGAAAAGATGGTTGGTATGATTTCAATCTTGGTGTATCTGATGATGTTTGTCTTGTGTCCCAGTATGTGATCGATCCTGGAGAATGATCTGTGTGTGCTTGAGAAAAATGTGTACTCAGATTTTTTTGGGTTTAGTGTTCTATAGATGTCTGTTAAGCCCAAGCGCTCTAGATCCTTATTTAGAGCTTTATTGTCTTTACTTATTTTTTGTCTCGTTGATCTATCCATTGTTGATAGTGGTGTGTTGAAGTCTCCCACTACGTATGTGTTTTCTCTGATGTCTGTTTTCAGAGATGCCAATAGTTGTCTGATATATGTTGGTGCTCCTTCGTTTGGTGAATATATGTTAATGAGTGTTATTTCTTCTTGAAGTATTGTCCCCTTGATCATAATGTAGTGACCATTGGGGTCTCTTTTTATCTTTTTGAGTTTGAAATCTGTTTTATCTGATATGTGTATAGCTGTTCCTGCCTTCTTTTTTGGTCCATTTGCTTGTAGGATTGTTTTCCATCCATTAACTTTGAGTTTATTTTTATCTTTTGTAGCTAAATGTGTTTCCTAGAGACAGCAAAAGGTTGGGTTTTGTTTCTTAATCCAGCCTGCGACTCTGTGTCTTTTTATTGAAGAGTTTAGTCCAATTACATTTAGAGTTAGTATTGATATGTTAGAATCTGTATTTGCAATTGTGTTTGTCTTTCCTTTGATTTTATTTATTTATTCTTTTAATAACTTTTTTTTTTTTTGGCCTTCATTTGTTGTTACTCGTCCCTCTGAGGTTCTGGCTTTAGGACTCCTTGTAGTATTTTTTAGAGTGGGGGTTTAGTCATAATGAAATTCCAGAGTTTCTGTTTGTCTGGGAAGGTCCTTATTCTTTCTTCATAGAGGAAGGAGAGCTTTGCGGGACAGAGTATTCTTGGTTGGCATCTGTTTTCTTGGAGTCTGTTGACTATGTCCCTCCACTCTCTCCTTGCCCATAGTGTTTCTTCGGAGAAGTCTGACGTCAGTCTGATTGGCTTTCCTTTGAATGTTATCTGTTTCTTCCCTCTTGTCAGCTTCATTATTTTTTCCTTGTCCTGGATTCTCGGGAGCTTTACTATTATGTGTCTTGCTGTATTTTTCCTTTCGTCATGGATGTTTGGTATTCTTCTTGCTTCTTGTATATCAATTTTCAGCTCCTTCTTCACGTTTGGGAAGTTCTCTTCAATTATCTCCTTGAATATTTTCTCTATTCCTACATCTTGCTCCTCTCCTTCTGGGATTCCTATAACTCTTATATTTCCTTTACTCATGGAGTCAGATAGTTCCCGAAATCTTTCTTCAGTCTTTTTCTTCTCATTCCCTTTCTGTTTTAGTTCTTTTTATTTCTGTGTCTTCAAGAGTACTTATTCATTCTTCCATTTCATCTATTCTGCTTTCATTGCTTTTCCCAGAGTTCTTTAGCGCCTCCATTAATTCTTTGATCTCCTGCATTTCTTTTACTTCCCTCTTTTGGGACTCAATTTCATTCTTCTGATCGTTAATTATTTTTCCCTTATAATTGTTTTCCTTTATGACTTCTGTCAGTTTTTTAATCATGGCAATTTTAAATTCTCTTTCTGGAAGGCTCAGAATTTCTTCCAAGTTACTGTCGTTGCAATCTGGGGGGTGGTTTTCTTTTTGTGGTGTGCTTTTTTTCTGAGGAGTTGCTGGTTTACATGTGGTTTTTCTACTCCCTGCTGCCTGTTTTCTAATTTGCCGTATTCCCTGGGACACTGTGTTGCTGGTACTGGCCGGCATCTTGGGCGAACTTCCCAGCTCACCTCTGGCTCCTCTGGGAGACTTCTGCTGGTTTCAAGCAGTCTTTACTGAAGAAAGGTCCCTGTTCTAAAATGCCAATGCGGGGGACACACTCCCCTGTGTACCCGGTCTGCCCCAGCTGTGGGTGCCGCTCCCCTCTGGGCTCGGACTGCAAGCAGGAAGGGGCCTGGCATGGGCGAGCCTCCCAGCTCATCTCTGGCTCCTCTGGGAGCCTTCTGCCAGTTTCAAACAGTCTCCACCAAAGAAAGGTCCCTGCTCCAAAATGCCGATGTGGGAACGCGCTCCCCTGCATGCCCAGTCTGCCCTGGCAGTGAGAGCTGCTCCCCTCCGGGCTCGGACTGCAGGCCAGAAGGGGCCTGGCCTGTGGGAGCCTCCCAGCTTACCTCTGGCTACTCCAGGAGTCTTCTGCTGACTTCAAATAGTCTCCACCAAAGAAAGGTCCCTGCTCCAAAATTCCTGTTCAATTTTTAAAACTTTGAGAGATGTATGAGATCTTTTAGAAAGTTTGGTAAAATTCATTAATGGTGCCATCTAGTCCTGGGTATTTGTGTTTGGGAGGCTTTTAATTATTGTTTCAACTTCCATATCTTTGATAGATGTGTGAAAATTTTCTATTTCTTCCAGATTTAGTCTTGAAATGTATGATTCTAAAATTTTGTCCATTTCCTATAGACTGTACAATTTTTTGGCATATAGATTTTCATAGTAATTTCTTATGAGCCATTTTTTCCTGTGGTGCCTGTTGTAACTTCTTTCTCCTCTAATTTTATTTATTTGTGCTTTCTTTCTTTGTGAGTCTAACTAAAGGTTTGTCAATATTGCTTATCTTTTCAAAGAATAGTCTTTATGTCATTGACCTTTTGTATTTTCTTTATTATCTCTATTTTATTTATTTCCACTCTTTTCTATTTCTTTCCATTACTTTTTGCAATATTTATCCATTTCCTAGCTCTTAGGTTGCTTATTTTGGATTGTTATTGTTTCACGAAGAAGTTCTGTAATTCTTGAAATTTCTCCCTACTGCTTTCTCTGTATCACACAGATTTTGGTCACTCATGTTTTCATTTTCATTTATCTCCAGGTACTATTGGTTTCCTCTATAATTTCACTGTAGACACAATATTTTATAGAGTAACAAGTTGTTTATTCTGTACATATTTGTATTTTCCCCATCTTGCTTCTTTTGGTTAATTTCTAGTTTCATACCATCATGATTAGAAAAGATGATTGATATGATTTTGATATCCATAAGTTTATTAAGATGTTTTTGTGTCCCATAATACAGTGTATCTATTGGAATATTATTTGTTCACCTCAGAAAATATGTGTTCTTCTGTTTCTGCATGGACTAGTCTATATAAATATAGAAAGTTCACCTTATCTAATGATTCATTTAATACCATTGTTTCCTTGTTGATTTTCTGTCTGAACTAATCATTGGTCAAAGTTGGGATGTTGAAGTTTTTTCAACTAAAATACTCACTGCTGTGAAGCAATTCAAAGAGAAGTTTATTAAACAGATCATTCAAAGCAAGCTGTGAAGCTATAACCAGTGAGACCTTCATATTTCTCTGACTGCTTGTCCTTCTTTTTAGAGGTTTTGGTTTCACTAAAACAGTTTGTGCAGGTGAGCTATGTGCACAGAAGAAAATGCACAATTATTCTATAACAGAGATAATGGAGATAGCTGGCTATGTCTTGGTTAATGAATAGGAAGAATGTTACACATAATGTGAAAATGATCTATTAATCTACAGCATCAGATGATATCTACTTGTGGGGTAGTATAAGAACTAATAAAAATAACTTTTTTTTTTTTAGGAAATCTGGCGATTACTTGGATATCCTCCGGTTTCTTATTTCTGATTTGCATTTATTTTTCTATGGCACCTGGGACTTTAAATCTTAATCTGCAGGCAATAAAGGGGGTAGAGAAGAGACATAAGAATAGTGTACATCCTATTGAAAGGTGAATATATCTTTGATTAAGTCCTAACAGGTCTTCAGACAAGTTAATAAGTGCTTCATCATATAGGGAATAATTCATTGCTTAGGATAACATTGAAGCTTGTGCTGTGTGTTCATTGGTTAAGCAGAATATTCTGACTCCCCATGGGATTCCAGCTGTATTCATTATTTTTCTCAAGTATCTCCTTACAAATAATGCCTTAATTTTTACATAAGATTTACTGGGTTTTTTATTGATGTAACATTCATTTACAATGTTGTTTGTGTATTAGAAGTATAGGATCTCCCCCTTTAAGTGTTGTTACCACACCATACCTACTGTCAAAACACCCACAATCATCCTTTATATTCCATTATATTCCATTCCAACATTGTTATCACCCATCACTCTTCCAATACCCCTCTGGTAAACTCAGTTTTGCAGTCAGATATCAAGGGTTTATTATTTGTTTGGTTTTGACTGACCTTATGTTTTGTTTCTCTGTAGTCCGCATATAACTGATGTCATCCATTATTTATATTTCTCCCTCTGCCTTATTTCACTTATCATAATCTCCAGTTATATACAATTTGCTGCAAATAGCAATAGATCATCTTTTACTAATAGCTGAGAAGTATTCCATTGTGTATATATACATCTTCTATATATACATCTTCTTAATTTATTTATTTATTTTCATCCATGTTGGCTAAAATTTTTTAACGGTATTTGATTTCTCCTCTCAGGTGTAATTCCTATGGTTCTCTCACCACCACAGCATGTGTGATCTCTTCTCTCTCTGTTTTGACCATTCTTCTTCTCCCTCCTTGGCTGTATGCCTCAGATCTATGGTTAGTTTGCAAGTTTTTTCTTTTTTCCTGATCCTTTGTACAACATCTTCTTAATCCATTCATATTTCCTTGGCTGTTTGGGTTGTTTCCATAATTTGGCTATAGTAAATAATGCTGCAATGAACATAGGAATGCATATTTCACTGCAATGAACATAGGAATGCATATTTCACTTTGAATTAGAGTTTTTGTATTCTTTGGGTAGATATCTAGGAGTGGGATTGCTGGGTCATATGGTAGATCCACTTTTAATATTTTGAGGAACCTCTATACTGTTTACCATAGGGGCTGGTCCAGACTGCATTTCCACCATGTAGAGGGTTTCTTTTTCTCCACATCACTTGTCAATTCTGGTTACTTCTCGCACTAGTGCAAGATGGTATCTCACTGTTGTTTTGACTTGCACTTCCCTGATGATAGGGGATGATGAGCATTTTTACATGTGCCTGTTAGCCATTTCTAGGCCTTCTTTGGAGAAGTGAATACTTAGCTCTTCAGCTTATTTTTGATGTTATTCATTTTCTTTTTGTTGAGTTGTATGAATTCTTTATAGATCTTGGATATCAACCCCTTGTCAGATGTATAATGTGCAAAAATTCCCATTCAGTATGGTATCTTTGTTGTAGTGACCGTTTCTTTTGCTGTGCAGAAGTTTTTCAGTGGATTACTCCTTTTTTATTTTCTATTTAGTCTTCCTTGCTATTGGAGGTGAATTCATTGACATCTCTGAAGCCTTGTCATGGACTGTTCTGGCTATGTTTTCTTCTATATATTTTATGGTTTCAGGTCTTACATGCAACTCTCTTATCTGTTTTGAGTTGATTTTTTTGATTGGTGTGAAGTAATGATCTAGTTTCATTCTTTTGCATGCAGCTGCCCAATCATCCCAACAACATTAACTGAAGAGGCTTTACTTTCTTCACGTATATTCTTGCTTCCTTTTGTGAAAGTCGAGGATCATCCTCACTGATCATCCTATACTATCAGTATAGGATGAGTTTATTTCTGGGATCTCAATACTATTTCTTTGGCTTATGTTCCTGTTTTTGTTCTAGTACCATACTGGTTTTATTATTATACCTTTGTAGTATAGCTTGAAGTTTCAGAGTTTGATACCACCATTATTCCTCGTTTTTGTCAGGATTTCTTTGGCTATTCAGGGTCTTTTATGGTTCCATATGATTTTCAGAAATGTTAGCTTTATTTCTTGAAGAATGTCATTGTAAATTTTACAGGGATTGCACAGAATCTGTATATTGTTTTGGGTTAGATGGATAGTTTGACAATGTTCTCTCTTACAATTCATGAGCAGGATATATATTTCCATTTCTTTGTGTCTTCTACTATTTTTTTGACGATGTATTATAGTTTTCATTGTATAGGTCCTTCACCTTGTTAACTTATTCCTAGATATTTAATTTTTTGATACAATTGTAAATATGTTCTCTTGAACCCTTCCTCTTCTACCTCATTGTTTTCATATAGCAAGGCAAATGACTTTCATATATTGATCTTATAACCTGCCACCGCTGAATTGGTTTATTGTTTCCATTCATTCTTTAGTGGAGTGTTCAAGGTTTTCTAGGTATATTGTTGTGTCATCTGCAAATAATGACAATTGTACTTCATTCCAAATTTGTCTAATTGATTTAGTTAGGACTTCAGTTAGGACAATACTATTTTCAATAGTATTGGACAGCCTCATCTTACACCAGATATTAGTGGAAAAGCTTTTCACCATTGAGGATGATGTTAGCTGTGGGGTTTTCATATGTGGCCTGTACTATGTTAAGGAAGGTTCCATCTATCCCCAACTTTTTAGGGTTTTTATCATAACTAGATGTTGAATCTTACCCACACAATGGAACACTACAGAATAATAAAAAGGATGAACTACTGAATTGCATACAATGACATAGATGAATCTCAAAATAGTTACATTGAGTGAAATAAGCTCTATTCAGAAGGCTACATACTCCATGATTTCATTATATGACATTCTGGAAAAGGAAATGCTATGTTAACAGAAAGTAGGGGTGGGAAAAGCACAAGGGAGTTGGGGGCTAGGGTATGATGGGATGGTTCTGTATCTTGATGTTTGCACGATTGTATGATTTGTCAAAATGCATGACAGTCATAGAATTTTGCAGTAAAGTTTAACCTAGGTAAATTATGCCTCAAAAATATTTAAAATGTCAATCATATCATTATTTTTAAATGTCAGGTAGTGTACCCTAAATGCTAAAATTAAACCTTTGGATTTTAAACATTTGAATACAGAATCTAATGCTAAAGAGATAAATCTTAACTCTGTTTTTCTCTCCCAAGTACAGGCCATTCTCATTTTTGTTTGTTTGATTGTTTAGTTGAACTATATTTCTATGTTAGTTCAAGCTGTCTCTGCATTGCTATGACCACCAAATATGCAGTGGATATTTATCTTTCCCTTAAATCAGACAGATGTAACTAGTTACATACACATCCAGACATAAACACACAAGCACTGACTTTCAGACTCAGGATCTTGCACATAGTCTTATTTACAATAGGTATTAATCTTAGTAATGATCCTGGTCCCCACCAACATATCTATCCTTTGTTTAAAGTTGCTGACTTCATTTTTTATTACATTTTTGCTTGTACACACACTCCCTCACTATTCTTTTTCTGTGTCTAAACCAGAAGTCCTTAACCACTATCAATTTGCTCTTATTATTTGAAAATAGTCATAAACATGTCTAGATTACAAATCAGCATATATCTCAGGAAAGTGCATCAAAACATCACCTAGACAACTATTAAAAAGAAAAGGGTTTTTTTCTTACTACCAAAAATATGGTAAGGGTTTAGCTTTTGTTTGCTTTGTTTTTGTCTTGTTATATCTATATGGCTTCCTGTGGACCAGATAGTAGTTGTGGGGGCATATCAAAGAACCCATCCATTTAACAAGTCAATCATTACTTCATTTATCATAATGCCTTGCAGCTAATAAGTAATGCTAAATATCAAGAAAACTCAAAAATTGCAGAGCAAATCAGCTATTTTTACACAACATCTACTTATTAGGAAGTGATAAGATCTCCTTTTTGCGCTACTGGAAATTTTCCAAATGTGTTAAAGAGACGAGGAAGAAGAAGCCTGTAGAAGAATGGTTTATTTTTTTAATTAAATTGAAATTTAAAATAAAAATTGATCTTGGATTTAAGAAAAAAATAGCAAATATACTGACTCCATCTCTCTCAGTGGGAAAGATTTTCTAAATAATTGCATCAAGAGTCTCCCTGGTGGTGCAAGAGGTTAATATGCAACCTATGAAGCAATCCACAGCCTCTGCAGCACGAGTTTGATCCCCAGTCGGCCAGGGAGATACCCACATGGTGCAGCAGACCTCTCCAGACTCACCCACTTCTCCCTTCAGCAGTGTGTTTCAGTCAGTCTGTCTGTTCTCTTCCCCACTCTGTCTCTGGTGAATCCTATCACCCCCCACATCTCTAACCTGTACCCCAGCTGTTATATGCATAAATAAATAAATCTTTTTTAAAAAGAGTTAATTTCCTTTGCAGGTGGTCCAGAATTCTTTCTTAATCTTATTTTCATTAAATTTTAATTGGTACTATTAAAATGTTAGAGTAGGAATTACCATTTATATTTTATTAGAAGTATACTAGCCCGTCTCCTCTATTAGCTAGGATTTTTAATAGATTTCTGTTCTACTCTGGTTACTCTAGGACTTGGACTATTTTATCTGTGAAAGCAATTTACAACTAGGTTTAAGGTGAGGAAAGGTGTTCTTCTTCCTCAAGGTTAGTGAGAATCAGATCCTAGATACCCAAGCTGTTCTTATAGAGTGAATTAAGAGAAAAACTTAATGCCAGATAATACTGTATTGGTATTTATTTCTGCATTTATCTCTGTTGCATTTTATATATTTCAATGTTCCAATGTTGGATGACAATATTTAGGATGGTTACATTGTGTATGAATTGATCTCTTTGTCATTATATAATAACCTTTGTCTCCCCACCACTTTTAGTTCCTTCAAATCTATAATCTGTATTATAAATGCAGCTAGCCCTGCTTGTTTGGGTTACAATTTGCTTGAAATATCTTTTCCTCTATCTTCACTTTCAGTGCATGTGTTTAAGACTAAAGTGAATTTCCAGTAGGAATCATAAATTTGGGTCTTCCTTTTTAATCCACTTAGATATTCCATGTGTCTTGATTGTAGAATTTCATTCATTAATGCTTGAAATAATTACTGATAAAAATCTGGCTGGTTTTTAGATCTGGCATTTTATACTGTTCTCTATTTTTGTGTTCATTGATACCTATTGGTGTCAGTATGTTTTAACTTTTTAATCATGTACTTTTGTGTAATGCCTACAGGATTTATATAAAACATCTAAAAATTTTATACTCTATTTGAAACTGATAAAAATTTAACTTCAATAGAAATCCTAAAGTTTACAGTTATTACTCCTTCCCTTCATATTTTACCTTATTGATGGTGTAGTTTGCACATTTTTATGTGCAATCTATTGCATATGCAATGACAAATTATTGTAGTTACTTTTATAATTATTGAATTTTTAACTTTTAAATTCAAGTTGTAAGTGAATTACGCGTTTATTCAATAAACTTAATTGGGAATCTTTGTCTGCTGAGATTGGTATTAGTTAAGTAACGTGTACTTCAGTAAGCAGTCTCCTCTTCCAGACTTTGGCAGATACAGATCTTCACAATTCATTTCAGTTTGGATTCCTGAACATGCCATCTGATAAAATTCTTGGTGCTGGAGACCAGCTCCAGCTAGAAGTGTGTCAGGGGTCTCAGAGAGGAGAGGATGGCGACCGCCAAGTTTTCTCAGAGGACTGAGGGGCAGTGGAGCGAAGTAGGAGTGAGGAAGACAGACACCTTATTTCGTGCAAGTATCTCCTGCTGAGGGTCTCAGCGGGTCTTTATTTATACCTTAAGGCGAGCAGTGGGATTACATCAGAGTAAGCATTGAAGCAGAGCAAAGACAGTCAATGCATATTTTCTCATGATCATGTAAAGACTCCCTTGGCCATTTCTCTGCTAACCTAAGAACAATTGGTTTCCTTGGCTCAGCTCATTTTCTAGAATAATTAATTATATAAGACAGCACAATATGTGGCAATAATTAAGCATTCTATTAAACTTTGCTAGTTTCAGAGTGGATGAGAAAAGTCTTATTCTATATTCTATTACTAAAACCAATCTATATCCTTGTACGCTATTAACTTGGCTAATTTATTGATTACTTCAAAGTGGCTTTAAAACAACTTATCAAATCTATGTAAGTTCTACTGAAGTCTAACTCTTTTTTTTAAATAAATTTGTATTTCAAACTTTTTTTTTCCTAAGATTTATTTATTTATACAAGCACTGGGTACACTCAGAAGCGCAGGAGGGTGAGAGAATTCACCAGAGCCAGAGCGGGGAGCAGAGCAGGCAGAAGGACTGAAGTACACAGCTGAGGGGAGCAGTGGGCACCGCAGGAGAGGTCTGCCCGCCATGTGGGACCCTCTTCCGGTGGCTGGGGAGCAGCAGGGGATCGAAACGGTGCTGCAGAGGCTGCGGGCCGCTTTGCAACCCAGCGTGCAACCGCTGCTGCGCCACTGGGGAGGCCCTGAAGTCTAACTCTTAACTAGAAATTCTCAACCTCCACAAGGCCTGCAAACTGTTGACCTCTTGCATACACCAGGAAATGTACTGCTGCCGCAAGCATACACCTCCTATATCGGGCTATAGCTTCCAAGCACAGCTAGTTCAGGGCAGATTGTTCTCCATAGTTCTCAGGGCCAAAACATTTTCTTTCCTAACTATACATTTAGCATTTTGTACTTTCTTTGATACTGATTCAAGTGCAAGAATAACAAATCAATTAACATCTAAGTCGGAATTGGGTATTCATATGCCAATTAATTACTAACTTTTGCATTAACCAAGAACAAAGAGTAAAGCTTTAGCAGGCGTTGCCATGGAGACTCCCTAGTTCAGATCTTCTGTGGGAAGTGCAAGATCTCCCCTCTTCTGGGAAGTACAACTTTCCCTCTTCGGGGGAGCACAGAAACTCCCCGCTTCTCGGGAGTCTCCCCCAATGCCCGGACCATGTCAAAAGACAGCATAGGAGGCGCAGCCTGCCACATCTTGGGAAGCAAGGGTTTGATTTCATTGCCTATTTTTGGGTGAAGCCACTGACAGAGCTCTTGGTTTGGGAAGGAGTGTTGATGCTCAGGAGAACAGTTGATAGGACGGCTAGCATGGCTCCCTACCTGAATGAGCCTGTCAGTTGGGCTCCATAGTTGCCTGGAATATCTGAACAGGCTTCCTAAATTGTCAGAACAAGATACTATACTCATCAGTAGTCAGGACTATGAATAAAATTATCTGCTTCTGTAGGGTAGCATAACTTGCCCCAAGGCATGTATGGCTCAAGGCAGGCAGGAGTGTGGGCAGAAGGGGTAAGTCAAACAAAACTTTGCACTGAAATCTACAGCCAAGCAGGCCATTGATTTTTCTCTTCAGATGGGGAAAGTCATGGACTGCGCACTCTGTTCCAGTTTCACTATAAGGACAATTGTTGGATGGGCCACACAATTTCTTGTGTGCTGTTATTAGGTTTCCTCTTAGGGCAGATTTACAGATATATTCAACAATTGGGAAGGGTACAAGTTAGTTTCCCTTCCTAGGCAGAGCAAGACAACTATCTTGTCTCTCTGTGTTTTGGCTCAAGCTGCTCCATATCCCAAATTCTCTGGCTGAATGGGTGACTTCATTCCACTGACTTCATTCTGTGGAAAATCAGCTCCACCTGTCATAATCTGCTGTAGTGTTGCTGGTATACATACTGCCCAGGCATTCCAGCCAGGCTTTCTGGTCAGACAATGCTGAATCGGAGAGCAAGTTAGGGTAATTAGGCAGTTTTAGGGACATTGCAGGAGGGGACCTCTGAAGAGTTTAGGAAGGCTTCAGAGATAAGGACAACTAGAGGAATGTAACAAATTCCACTGGGAATAATAAACATCCCAGGACCAAGGACAACAGTGTTAACACTGGCCTTGGTTTCCTTCAGGTGATAAAGGATGGTGGAGTATGGGAAATGAAGAGTGGTTTAATTAGGGCAGCCGACTCATTTATGCAAGGAGGAGATGAGAAGGGGTTAGCACTAGGACGGGTGGGCAGCAGCCTGTTTTTCTTCAATAGCTGATGTTTAACTTTCTCTGAAATGCAGGGGTACTCTCTAGAAGACTGGGCCATAAAGATAAATCTATCAAATAAGGGGGAAGATGCAACAAATGCAGAAAAACAAACCTGTTAGATAAGTAATGTGAAGAGCCCCCGCTCAGGAGCAGATTAAGTGAGACAGCAGAGAACTAACCAATCACAGAGACTGGTGGAGCTTTAAAATAATTAGGGAAAGAAGGTATATATTCCCTGAGACACGACTCCACTTTGGCTTCCTTGCCCCTCCCAGGCCTGGTTCCCTGGCCTGGGAGTCCCACTTTATTTCTGTTCTTTTTCTCCTCAATAAACTTTTTCTTTCTCTAAACAAACCTGCCTCTTCTCGCTTGCTTGCCTGAGAGTCTGTGAAGTTCCTGCTGCGGCTTCGTGAGACACCAACCCGTGGGGGTCTAGTGGCTGGGGCTCAGCACTTCCCCCCCCCCCCCAGCCTGGGATCCGTTCCTGGCTGGGAGACTAGGCCTGACAATTCCGGTATCAATGCCTGTGGCTATATTCAACGATGAAAAAAACAGGGCCTCCCTGGTGGCTCAAGGGGTTAAGCACCACACTGTGAAGCAATCCAAAGCCTCTGCAGCACCAGTTCACGGAGAAGCAGACCTCTCCTGTCTCACCCGCTGCTCCCCTCAGCAGTGTATTTCAGTCAGTCTGCCTGTTCTGTTCCCCACTCTGTCTCTGGTGAATCCTCTCAACCCCCACATCTCTGTCCTTTTACCCCAGCTATTGTATGCATAAATAAATAAATCTTTAAAAAAAAAAAAAACAATGACTCAGCTGCCCTGTCTGGGCAGGAAGAAGGTAGAATTGTGTATCAGAATCTAGGATCATAAAATCTCTGTTTGAACAACTCAAATCAGGCCAACCTGTGTGCCACTGAGTCCCCTGGTCAGTTAGGTCACTGTCTTAATTCTATAGACAGGCAAGGGTGCTAATTGGAATGTCTACATAGATGCTACAGGTAGAATCTTTGTCTGCCAACATTAAAGTGCTACTTTTTGCAAGTCTATCCCCCTTCTCAATCACAATTACATTCCCAGTTGTCAAGTCCCACAAATTCCTCTGTAATCTTCATGAGGCAAGACCAAGTGGGGACTCCCTAAAAATTAACTCCAATTCTAAGGGAGTTAAATGTCTTCCCTGAGCTCTTTTTCCACCAGAATAGCCACAGATTTAAAAGAGAGCAGTATGGTCTGTGCAGCCCTGGGGAAGAGGCAATGTGGCCAGGATATGGCCACTCTTCTTACCCTTCTAATGTAATATGTCTCATACTCTGTGGTACAGAGAGATGCTTCCACCTCACTCCTGTGTTCTAGGATTATCTCAATGGTGTCTTATCCACATATCTTTGCTAGTTGTTCTTTTGGTCATGGGGAGTAAAGTCAAGAATGACCTATGTCACCATCTTGGTGAAATCAATTTTTTTTCATTTTCTGACTATGTTCATTTTTTGTTTTTTTTTTTTTAATTTTCTTACATCATTGTTCATTTTTGTACAATATTTAATATCTCCCCTCAGGTTTAGTCCCCATAATTCTCCCACCACCACATCACCTGTGAACAGGATGACATCAATTTTTAGTAAAAATTTACTTAGAGAAATGTTTCAATGTGCTTTGCATAGTCCACCTAAATTCAAAGACAAGTGGGGGACTACTTCCCCTTCACATCAAGGTAAGTGAGGGAAACTGCAAAGGAATAGTGTGGAGAGTCTGAGGGAAGATGGTGGCATAGGAATACCCTGAGCTCACCTCCTCCTGTGGACACACCAAATAGCAATGGATATGTGGAGTAATTCCCTCCAAGTAGAACTTACTACTAGCTGAATAGATATCCTCATCAATAGGCATAAAGGATATATCAGTATGAGTAGGACAGACAGTGGCATGATCTCACTAAAACTCTGCTCTTGGTGTAGCAAATCACAGAAAGGAGGGAGCTTACATGCCCTGACCCTCTCCCAAAGGAGTAAGAGGTTTGGGTCTCCCCAACCCTTGAAACCTGAACTGGAGAGACAAAACTCCAAAAAAGAAAAATCTACCACTGAAAACCAATGGGGCATACATTGGAACCCAAAGGTCTCTGGGGACAAAAGAAACTCCTTTCAAATGACCAACATGATGATGCATACATTGTGCAAAAATGAAAAACGATGTAAATAAAATAAAAATGCTCAAAAAAATAAATTAAAAGGAAGGCCAAAAAGAGGGAGGGGGCATGCACACAGGATCACTCTGGGAACAAAGCAGGCAGTTTGAAGAGCTTAAGACTGTTTATGAACAAGTTTATTTACTGAGCATGGGGTGACTGCCAATGCAAGTTGAAACTCTCTGGAAAGAAGGTGCCAGCAGGCACTGTTTATTTTTATATATCCCCTTTACTTTATTGGCTAGGACGCACATGCAGAAGTGGCATTCCACAAATTCCTTGGATGTGCGGGAGTGAAATAGATGACACAGTTATCAGATACAAACAGCAAAACTAAAGCCACAGGTAGGCCATATCCCTCTGCACATTCACATAACTGAAATTTCACCAATTCTGCACCAAGTCATGCCCCTCCTGCACAGTCATACAACCACAACATCCCTTAAGTTGCAGCTAGACCACAAACTTTATGCCCCTTAAAACATCAGGTGTGCCCTGCCCACTATACTTGCTCATAGCAAAGCTAGGTCCTGAATGCCAGCAGTCCACACAAAAGATGCCCATTGATCATGAATCCTGAAAGACTGGGGGTGGGGGGCCTGCACTCTTAGGTGCCATTAGGATGTAACTGGGGATCTAGTCCTTGATAGCCACCAACAGGGAACCTGAGAGACTGTTTTGACCAATACAGATAATCAAGCACTGAACCTCAAGAAAAATGGGGGGAAAGAGGAAAACTTTTCAAAAATATTAACAAGAAAAAAATGCAGAGAAAGAACTTAATAAAATGAAGATAAACAGCCTATTTGGTAGAGAGTTCTAAGTAGTAGAAATTAAGATGATCACTGAACTAAGGAGATGAATGAATGAACCTTTGTTGGAGGTCTCACTTGTGAGTCCTCCACTTTTGAGACAAAGAAGATAGGAGAAATTTTCTCTTTTTTTAAAGATTTATTTATTTATTTATTTATTTATTTATACAAGAACCGGGGTACAGGCCAGATGAGCGGAAGGGTGAGAGGATTCACCAGAGACAGAGCTGGAAACAGAACAGGCATTTTGACGAAATGCACTGCTGAGGGGAGCAGCGGTCGAGACAGGAGAGGTCTGCAGCACCATGTGGGACCCTTGCAGGCCGGGATTGAACTGGCGCTGCAGAGGCTGCAGCTTCACAGCGCTGCACTCGACCTGTGCACTTCACAGAGCTGTGCACTTCACAGTGCTGCACAGCTTCACAGCACTGCATTCGACCGCCTGCGCCACCAGGGGAGGCCCGAAGATAGGAGAAATTTTCAAAGAAAAGTCACAGAGGACCTGCCCACTGGTGCAAGGAGTTATGACACAACCTACAAAGCTATCCGCAGCCACTGCATCATGAGTTCAATCCCCAGCCAGGAAGCGACCCACATGGCACAGCAGACCTCTCATGTCTCACCCGCTGCTCCCCTCAGCAGTGTATTTCAGTCAATCGGCCTGTTCTGCTCCCCACTCTGTCTCTGGTGAATCCTCTTCCCCACCCCCACCCCACACCTCTGGCCTGTACCGCAGTTCTTGTATGCATAAATAAATAAATCTTAAAAAAATAAAGTCAAGTCACAGAGCTGAAGAATACAATAGCTGAAGTGAAAAATATATTACAGGGGTATAAATCCAAATTTGATGAAGCCAAGAAATGTCCAAGCAACCTAGATGATAAAGTAGAGGAATTTGCACAGAGAATCAAGTGTAAGTGAATTTTAGAAGGCAGAAACCGCCTTAAGAGAAATATGGGACATCAAACATATATCATCCAAATTATAAGAATCCTGAAGGAGGTACATAAGAGGAGGAAGAAAACCTATTTAAAGAAATAATGGCTAAAGAGAGGTGCTCCAGCAATATGGCTGAAGATACAAGAGAGGGAGGGACAGCTGTGATTCAGAGGGTTTTTTTATTATTAATTTTTTGCTTTAATGAGATGCATTGGTTTCCACTACTATATATGTTTTAGAGGTATTGGTTCACACCTCTTCCAAAATACTTTACACACCATATCGCTTCTCGGCCTTTTGGCTAAGATCAAGTGCAAAATACTTTACACACCATACCCATCGCCTTTTTTTGTTGGTGACTAAAAGACTCATACCCACATGGATAAGAGCCTGGAGACTTAAGAGCCTGGGGAATACACAGGGGGCGCACACCACTAGGTGTGGAAGAGAGAAGAGCAGGACCTAGAGTTCCAGTGCTGAAGAACAGGGAAGCAGACAGACACTAGCAAGGCCATAATCAATAAACCAGGGAATCAGAGACAGAAGATCAAACACCATGGAACCCTGCCACTAGGAATTTTTAAGGTCATTGGACAGTCCTTGAAACTGCCAGAGTAGCAAGTTATCTAAAGTAAGGTGGGGATGCTCAGCTTAAGCCTGCAGCTTCTCAGGTAGATGTAAGCAGCCAGGGCTCCAGCAGGTAGGAAAGCCTAGTTAGAGGAATTTGGTGTGAGAGAGAATGTGTCTGTCTGTGACCCTGCATTAAGATGTTCTGCTCTATTTTCTTTTTCTTTCTGGCTTATTTCGATGAGCGTAAACCCTTCCAGCTCCATCCATGTTGCTGCAAATTGCATGAGTTTATCGTTTTTGGTTTCTGAGTAATAGTCCATTGTGTATATGCAGCACATCTTCTGGATCCAGTTATCTATTTTGGGGCATTTGGGTTGTTTCCATAGCTTACCTATTGTAAATAGTGCTGCTATAAACATAGGGGTGCAAGCGCCCTTTTGAATTAAAAACCTAAATAAAGGACCAGGAAAAAGACTAATTTTAATAAAGTAAAAATCAAAATCAACAAGCAACTGTAAACCCGCTATAGGGGAGTTAGTAGGGGGGAGAAGGGACTAGGATCAAAACAAGGGTGGTGGGAATTGTATGGGGACTATAACAAAGATGAAAATGTATACAGTGTGCAAAAGTGAAAAAGGACGTAAAAACATATAACATTAAAAATTTAAAAAAAGAGGTTCTGCTCTACCACTGACTTCTGTGTTATGCAAAATCCCTGCTCCACCCTCACCTGGGGCCAAAACTGAGATAACAGTTACCTATATGCGCTTGCTACCTCTTATTTGAATGTAAAGCACTGAGATACTGGCAGCAGGAGTTTGGGCCTCAGGCTCAGTGTGTGTGAAATCCAGAGGCTCAGTGTTCGAATCAAAAGACCCTGGCCACAGCTCTATCTTACCATTTCCCTGTATCACAACCCTGAAAGAGGGCAGGCAGTCCTTTAGATTTCACAACTGAAGACCCTGAGAAAT
Organism: Talpa europaea; assembly: GCF_964194135.1. Taxonomy (NCBI): domain Eukaryota; kingdom Metazoa; phylum Chordata; class Mammalia; order Eulipotyphla; family Talpidae; genus Talpa; species Talpa europaea. The sequence continues at coordinate 51,524,936 of NC_140081.1, read as the reverse complement.
ACACATCCCTTATCAGCCTCTGATACTGTTAAAGGGCAGCCCCGATATTGAAAGGGTTGCCTGGCTGTGGGTCCTCACCCGCACGCTTACAAGGGACTTATGAGTACTCCACTACAGGCACACACAAAAGGTTAATAAAAGGTTTATTTACAAGGGAAAAGGAAATAAGGAAAATGTACAACTCAGGGAGAAAATAGGGAAATAAAGTCTTTAATGCGTCCTACCCAATCCGCCGACCTGGAAACCCAAAAAGCACTCTCCGAGCTGGCCGGATGCTGCGAGCTGGCGGAGAGTCAAAATGGGGGGACCCCTCCAAAGCCCACGTGTCTGGCTTTATACCAACTTGGCTGCTTAACCCCACCCTCAGGTCCCAGCCACCTTCCCTTTGGTGGGGATGGGATTTGGAGTTCCCAGTGTCTTTGGCTTTGGCCTGGGGTGGGGGTGGAGTCCACAAAGCCTGTATGGAATTAGCTTTAGGACATCCTTTTCCCCCTAACAATACTAATTTGGACTGTGCCCTGTTGTCCCAACCCGTGGGATTTGTAGGCACGAACAGAGAAGGGCTGAGGATGAAAGGAGGGGCTTGAGACAACTTGACGCTAGCCCATGGTTCTTTATTTTTCCTTTTCCTTCTCTTACTTTTGCATGTCTTTCTTTTCCCTGTCTTTCTTACTTCCCTGGCCTTCTCTCTGCTCCTCCCGCAGCACTCTCCTCTCTCGTGGTTCTCCTCTTAAATCTTTTCTTCTCCCCCTCTCTCCCGCATTCTCCTCTTATATCCTGGTAGCTCCTCCCCCCCCCCTACCTCCCAGTCTCATGTGATTTACAGGAAAAACCTGTGGTTCTCTGAAAGTGAAACGGTAAAGCAAAACTTAACTCATGGCACGCACATGCAACACGGAGCATGCTCCAGACGGCTCCGGACATCTCCCCTTTTTTTCTTTTAAATGAGACACCTGGCCTGTCTTAGGTGGGCACATCCCATGACCAGTCTTACCCGTCATTGCTAGTCCGGCGCACTTGGTCCAGACCCCTGTCTTAGGTTGGTCTGGACGGGCTACGCTCTTACTCGTCCTTGTCTCACAGGTTCTCTAGGACTAAGTTGACCCATCCTGGTGCCACTGGGGAGTCCTGATCAAGTACCATGGTGCCAAGTGCTAGCCTGACCGCAATAGCACGTTCGTTGTTTTGCTTCTGTAGCACACGGAGAAACCATATGCCGAATGCACAAACAGCAAAAAAGCCAAGAGCTAAGGCTACCACCCTGCCCCAAGCTAGCAACTCTGGGAGGAGTCCTCTAAACCAGGCAATGAGACCCTCACCCGTAACAGGGGTAACACAAATAAAATGGTACAGAGGGTTACAAGGTATGTGAGCAGTTAACAAAAGTGTGTCTATCCCTTCTTACATTAGAGCTATCTGCTGATTAAGCATAAAAAGTCCATTTCATAAATGTCCATTCATATCTTGCTGTGTTGATAACGCAGAAGCAACATTGGCAGCTAAATTGTTTATAGTGTCTGTATTTGCAGCAGCTTGAGTGATAGCGACGGCGGCAACAGCCACAGCCACCGCTATTGAAACGGCAACAATAGCTGCAGTGATGCCAAAATCACGTCTCCTCCTAAGTAGAACAGGGGAAAGATATGCAGAAACATCCACGGGCATGATTAGAAGGTAGACGAACGATCACCACCCTCTCCGCACTCCGGGCCCAGCAGGCAGAGAGGGCACAGGGCTTCGCTGAACAGTTCAACACAGTGGCATTTCCTGTATTATTGGAGAGGACAAGAAAGAAGGGGGGGGGCCTCCCCGGTGGCGCAGCGGATGAGCGCTGGGTTGTGAAGCGGCCCGCAGCCTCTGCAGTGCCGGTTCGATCCCAGGCTGCTCCCCGGCCACTGGAGGAGGGTCCCACATGGCGCGCAGACCTCTCCTGCCGCCCGCTGCTCCCCTCAGCAGTGTACCTCGGTCCCTCTGCCTGCTCTGCTCCCCGCTCTGGCTCTGGTGAATTCTCTCACCCTCCCACGCTTCTGACTGTACCCAGTGCTTGTATAAATAAATAAATAAATAAATAAATAAATCTTTAAAAAGAAAGAAGGGAGGGGACAAACAGACAGCAGCAGACAAACTCTCCAACCCACTATTCTGGACACTAATGGATTGTTCAAAGGTAGAACTACTCTTTGCAGAGTAAGTGCCATTATATAATTTCACCTCACCCTGCCCCACCAGGGCAAAAGGGCACCAGTCCAGACATGAACGATTATTACATACACAAATATCCTAACAAAGTCTCACATAATCATACAAACTAGCCCGAGCTTTCCAGGGTCTAATAGCTTCCTAACACCACTTATTAGCATTTTCAAAATGCAAGCTGTTTAACTATCGGTAGGGAGGCATCAGTGTTACCAAGAATTCGGCCAGCTGCAGTCATCAATCTTGCTAGGAACTCCGCATATGGTTCTGTCGACCCTTGAATGACCTTTGTTAATTGAATGTCAGCTCCTCCTCTATCTCCTATTGCCTTATTCCAGTTGGCACTATCGACCTGATCCTGCTCCAGAAACCACTTACTAGTGATACTAAGGGTCTCTACAAATCTCTTAAGAATTTTTCTTACTAAGAGGAACCCCAAACATTTTTAGGAGAGCTTCTAGGGAAATAACTAACCGCCCCTTGGACATTGAATTGCCCATGATTCCCAGCTACCTACCCTTACTTGCCGGCTCACCATAGCTGGTCCTTCAGCGGTTCCTTCGTTCTTTTGCATGCCCCACGTTGGGCGCCACCTGTCCCGACCTGCGGGGTTTGTAGGCACGAAAAGAGAAGTGCTGAGGATGAAATGAGGGGCTTGAGACAACTTGACGTTAGCGCATGGTTCTTTATTTTTCCTTTTCCTTCTCTTACTTTTCCATGTCTTTCTTTTCCATGTCTTTCTTTTCCCTGTCTTTCTTACTCTGGCCTTCTCTCTGCTCCTCTCGCAGCACTCTCCTCTCTTGTGGTTCTCCTCTTAAATCTTTTCTTCTCCCCCTCTCCCCCGTGTTCTCCTCTTATATCCTGGTAGCTCCTCCCCCCGTACCTCCCAGTCTCATGTGATTTACAGGAAAAACCTGTGGTTCTCTGAAAGCGAAACGGTAAAGCAAAACTTAACTCATGGCACGCACACGCAACACGGCACATGCTCCGGACGGCTCCGGACACCCTGTCCACAGTCTGAACCAGCAGTCTCAGTTCCCAGATCACTCTGCTCCAGCCTGCATCCCTGGAAAAACTACTGGTTGCAGAAACTGCAAACCAGAGTTGAACCACAGCTGAGGGGTCAGTGATAGCCTGAGGCTATTGAGGATGCGCTCAACTATGTAACTGAATTAGGGGAGTGGTTGTTGCAGGTCCTTCCCCTCAGTTTGGACTCCTGCAGGCCCTTAGGAGGCTTGAATACTTGGTACTACTAACAGCAAGTCCTTGGATCCCCTGCTATCCCAGTTCTGACACTTTACCAGCACTAGAGCTCATCATCCAAAGAGATACAAAGGAAGCAGTCTATAAAACAAGACACTCCACGACGTTGAGCAAAAATTCTAGGATTATATCCTGCAGCCTATAATATCTAATATAAGACCAGCACATCAAGTTAAGGAAAGAAAACTGTATAGCTCAACATATACTCTAAAAATGAAGAGACGGAGGAAGATACCACAAATGATGGAACAAAACAAAACAAACAGGAAAAATCTAAGTCCAGTAAAAGTAGGTTACTTATCTCAAGGAGATTTTAATAAGCAACAGTCCTAACTATATTTGTTGAAATAAGAAAACAATCAATGAATAAAATGAAAATTTCAACAAGGAGAGATAACATATGCTAAAGCTTCAAACAGAAATCACAGACATAAGGAATTCTATAAATGAACTAAAAAATACAATAGAGGAATCCAGCAATCCCACTTCTAGCTATCTATTTAAATAATATGAAATGAACAATTCAAAGAATTATATACTCCACACTGTTTATTGCAGCATTATTTGCCATAGTTGAGATATAGAAGACACCTACATGCCCACTGACAGATGATTGGGTAAAGATGGTGTGTTTTATATATAAGTGATGGAAGATTATTCAACTACAAGGGAAGGTGGAATTATGCCACTCACAACAAAATGGAGGGAGTTCAAGGGATTATGTGAAGAGAAACTAGAAAGATATAGACAAATATTAGATGATTTCACCTATATTTGCAACATAAGGAGCTAAGTGGATGAATACACTAACCAAAGTAAAAATAAACTGGTGGACAGATAAGTGAATAGAGATTACCAGAAATGAAGAGGGTAGTGGGTAGAAGCAATGGCGGAGGGAGTATAATGAGTGGTAGTGGATGTTTTGTTTTGCTTCTCTTTAAAAAATAAAAATAAACATAAATAAAAATAAATCCACGAATTATAAAAAAGAAGTAATGGCTGAAATCTTCCCTACCCTAAGGAAGGAAGCAGACATCCAGATCCAGGAATCACAAAATTCCAAACAAAATAAACCAAAAGAGATCCTTACCAAGTGACATTGTAATAAAAATGTTAAAAGTTACTGATAAGGAGAATATTGTTTTGTTTTGTTTTGTTTTGTTTTTAAACATCCTTGTTTATTTTTCACAATATAGGATTTCTCACCTCAAGTGCAGTCACCATAATTTTCCCACCAACAAAGTGCCCACAGTCCTCAACCACACTATACCTTGCTCTCCTCCAAACCCTGCACCTCCCCCTTCTCTATTTTCACTTTCCTTCCCCTCCCTCATACCCCCTGAGTTTCTCAGATCTATTGTCTGTTTTCAAAGTTCAGTCTGATCCTTTGTTTGGTTTCTCCAGATTACACATATAAGTGAAACCATCCAGTATTTGTTTTTCTCCTTCTGGTCCACTTCACTTAAAATAATCCTTTCCATTCCCATCTATGTTGCTGCAAATGGCATGAGTTTATCTTTTTTGATCACTGAGTAGTATTCCATTGTGTGTATATACCACATCTTTTTTTTAAGATTTATTTTTTATTTATACAATAGCTGGGGTACAGGCCAGAGGCACGGGAGGGTGAAAGGATTCACCAGAGCCAGAGTGGGGAGCAGAACAGGCAGGCTGACTGAAATACACTGCTGAGGGGAGCAGCAGACATGACAGGAGAGGTCTGCTGCACCATGTGGGAATCTCCCTGGATGGCCAGGAATCGAACCCGCACTGCAGAGGCTGCGGACAGCTTCACAGCATGTTCTCAACCCACTGCGCCATGGGGGAGGCCCATACCACATCTTCTTGATCCACTCATCTGTTCTGAGGTATTTAGAATGTTTCCATATCCTGGCTATTGTAAATAGAGCTGCTGTATATATAGGATTTCTTTATAATTAGTATTTTTGTATTCTTTGGGTAGATTCCTAGGAGTGGAATTGCTCGGTCATACGATAAATCAATTTTTAGTCTTTTGAGGCATCTCCACACTTCTTTCCATAGGAGCTGGACTAGTCTACATTCCCACCAACAGTGTTAAAAGGTTTCTTTTTCTCTACACCCACAATAGCACTTGCTTGTGGTTTTTTTGATATGGGTCATTCTCATAGGTGTGAGGTGGTATCTCATTGTGGTCTTCATTTGCATTTCCCTGATAACTGAATGAGCATTTTTTTCATGTATCTGTTGTTCATCTGCATTTCTTATTTGGAAAAGTGGGTATTTATCTCTTCTGCCCATTTTGATTGGGTCATTTGTTTTCTTTTTGTTGAGTTCTATAAGTGCTTTATAGATCTTCCAAAAAAAGGCATTCTTTGTTACAGTGTATATTCTTTGCTCTTTTGTCATAGATTAGTTGTTCATAAATGTGTGGGTTTATTGCTGGGCTCTCAATTCTATTCTATTGGTCTGTGTGTCAGTTTTTGTTCCAGTACCATGCTGTTTTAAATATTAGGGCTTTGTACTATAGCTTAAAATCCAGAAGTGTGCTGCCTCCATTATCCCCCTTATTGGTCAGGAAAGATTTGGCTATTCAGGGTTTTTTGTAGTTCCATATAAATTTCAGTTATCTTTGCTCTACTTTTTGTAGAATGTCATTGGAATTTTTATTGGGATTGCATAAAATCTATAAATTGCTTTGTTTATTATGGCCATTTTGACAATGGTGATTCTTCCTATCCATGCATAGGGAATGTATTACCATTTCTTAGTGTCTTATATTTCTTTTAACAATATTTTATAGTTTTTCTTGTAAAGGTCATATACCTCCTTTGTTAGCTTTATTCTGGGGCATTGATTGATTGATTGATTGATTGATTGATTGATTTTGGTGAGATTGTAAATTGGATGGCTTTCTTACCTCTTCTTCTAGTTCATTATTTGAGTATAGTAAGCTAACTAATTTTTGTGTTTTCATTTTGTATCCTGCCATTTTGCTGAACTGGTTTGTTATTTCAATTAGTTTTTCCATGGAGTCTTTAGGGTCCTCCATGTATATTATTATATCATCTGCAAGTGAGGATAGCTTTATAGCTTCTTTTCCAATCCCAAACCTTTTATTGTTTTTTCTTGACTAGCTGCTCTTGCTAGAACTTCTAGTGCTATGTTGTAAAGTAGTAGTGAGAGTGGACATCCTTCTCTTGTACTAGATCTCAATGGGAGGGCTTTCAATTTTTCACCATTGAGAATGATACTAGCTGTGGGTTTGTCATTTATGACTTTTATTATAGTAAGATACATTCCATTTATCCCCAATTTTTCAAGGGCTTTCATCATAAATGGATGCTGAATCTTATCAAATACTTTGTCAGCATCAATTGATATGGGTGTTTTTTCTTTTTTTTATTGATTTGGTGTATTACATATGATGCTCACATGTTGAACTATATGTTCCTGGTATAAATTCCACTTGGTCTCGATATATAAACTGTTTAATGCATTTTTGGATTTGGTTAACTAAGATTTTATTGAGGATTTTTACATTGTATTCATTAAGGAGATTGGTTTGTAGTTTTCTTTCTTTGTATTTGTTAGGTTTTGGTATTAGTGTAGTGTTGACATCATAAAATGTGCTTGGAAGAATTCTTTCTTTCTTGATTTTTGGAAGGATCCTGAGCATGATAGGAATTAGTGGGCTGGGTGTTTTTAATTATTATTTTTTTAGATTTATTTATTCATGCATACAAGAACAGGGGTATAGGCCAGATGCGCAGGAGGGTGAGAGGATTCACCAGAGACAGAGCAGGAAACAGAACAGGCAGATTGACTGAAATACACTCCTGAGGAGAGCAGTGGGCAAGACAGGAGAGGTCTGCTGCGCCATGTGGAATTCTCGCAGACCGGCTGGGATCAAACCCACACTGCAGAGACTGCAGACAGCTTCACCGTGCTGCGCTCAACCGCCTGCTCCACCAGGGGAGGCCCAGGAATTAGTGTGTTTTTGAAGATTTGGTAAAACTCATTTGTGAAGCCACCTGGTCCTGGACTTTTGTTTTTGGGGAAGAATTTTGATTACTCTTTCAATTCCTTGCCTGTGAATGGTTTGTTCAGGTCTTCTATTTCTTCCCTATTCAGTCTTGTATGATGGTATAATTCTAACAATCTATTCATTTCATCTAGGTTGTTGAATATGCTTGTATATATACGTTCATGGTAATCTTATTATTCTCTGAATTTCTGCAGTGTCGCTTTCATTTTTGATCCTATTTATTAGTGCTCTTTCAATATTTCCTTCCTCCTACTGGCCTTTGGAATTTTTGTTGTTGTTGTTCTTATTCTAGTACCTTGCAGTGAGATGCAAGGTTGGTTGTTTGGGTTCTTTCTAGTTTCTTAATGTATTGCCATGTACTTCCCTCTTAGAATTGTTTTTGCTGTGTTCCATACATTCTGAAAGGTTGTGTCTTCATTTTCATTTGCCTCAAGTTATTTTTTTGTTTTATTCCGTATTTCCTCATTATCCCAGTAATTGAGTAGTATATTATTCAGTCTCCATGTATTAAAGTATTTCCTTGTTTTCTTTTTTTTTTTTAATTTTTTTTTAATAGAGGCATGCTTTATTTATTTGTTTGCTGGTTTGTTTGCTTGTTTTGTTTATACATGCACTGGGTACAGTCAGAAGTGCGGGAGGGAGGGTGAGAGAATTCACCAGAGCCAGAGCGGGGAGCAGAGCAGGCAGAAGGACCTAAGTACACTGCTGAGGGGAGCAGCGGGCGGCAGGAGAGGTCTGCGCGCCATGTGGGACCCTCCTCCGTTGGCCGGGGAGCAGCCGGGGATTGAACCGGCGCCGCAGAGGCCGCGCGCAGTTTCGCAACCCAGCGCTCAACCGCTGCACCACCGGGGAGGCCCTATTTCCTTGTTTTCTTTTTGTAGTTGATTTGTGTCTCAGTACCTTTATGGTCAGAGAAGATACTTGGTATGATTTCTACGTTCATGAATTTGTTGATGTTTGTCTTGTGACCCATTATGTGATCAATCCTGGAGAATGACCCATGTGCACTTGAGAAAAATGTATATTCAGCTTTAAGTGTGTAGCATTCTATAAATGTCTCTTAAACCCAGGTGCTATTGTCCTTTCTTTTGGGAAACTATGTCCTTATTTATTTTCTGTCTCATCGATCTTTCCATTGGTGAGAGTGAGGTATTGAAGTCTCTAACCACATACGTATTTTCTCCAATGTCTGTTTTCAAACTTAATAGTAGTTGTCTGGTGTAGTTTTAATTAAATTAGCTTCTGTTACTTCCACCTGTTTTATTACACACATGCACACACACACGTGCATGCACACACATACACACAAATGCTTCATTCTGGAATGAACTCAACTTTGTTGGCTTACTATTCCTCACTGCCAAATGATAGTTTTAAACCAATTACTGATATTGATCACACAAATTTGTTTGCCAATCTCTGCAATAACAATAATTGCAAAATTAGATTAAAGATGAATGGGATAGTATCTGACAATCCCTGAAAGAAATTATGAACCCATTAGAAGAAAGATGCTTCACCAAAGTAATATAATATATGTAATTAGGGGCCTCCCTGGTGGTGCAGGTGGTTGAGCACCACACTGTGAAGCTGTCCGCAGCCTCTGCAGCGCAGGTTTGATCCCCACCAGCCGGTGAGAATCCCACATGGCGAAGCAGTCCTCTCCTGTCTCCTCCGCTGCTCCCCTCAGCAGTGTATTTCATCAGTCTGCCTGTTCTGTTCCCTATTCTTTCTCTGGTGAATCCTCTCACCCTCCTGCATATCTGGCCTGTACCCGGGTTCTTGTATAAATAAATAAATCTTTAAAATATATATATATATGTAATTAGTCAATCTTTAGGTTGGATCTAGGCAATGGACAGTATCACTAACAAAGACATCTTCCCATGAGATTAGGCTATGAAATGAAATCAAATAAGTGAGTTTGGAAAATTCCTTCTGTTCTTTTTCCTAGTATCATTTTTCAAGCCATCACTTATCAAATGCCTTTACTCAAAAATCCCCTGATTTTGCTTTCTGGTGAATAATTCAACTTACTAATTATCCAGTTAGCCTCTGTATTTATTTAAATGTAGATTATTCTAACATCAGATGAAAGTCATAAGATGAAAGTTTCTACAGAACCATAACTAAATTCTATCCAATATTAAGAATTACTGTAAAACTATTGTAATAATGACAGTGTAGTTTTGGCAGAGGGATAAACACATGGATCAATATGTGTTTATCCCTCTGCCAAAACTACACTGTCATTATTACAATAGTTTTACAGTAGTTTTACAGTGTTTACAGGATAAACACATGGATCAATATGTGTTTAACCCAACTGATCTTTAACAAATGTACAAAAGCAATTCTATGGAAAAAGCTAACCTCTTCAACAAGTGGTGCTGAAACAGTTAGACATCTATAGGCAAAAAAAAATTTTACTCTATACCAAATCTCACACTTAAAACAAAAATTAAATCAAAACAGATAAATTTCACTGTTTCTTTCCTCTGCAATATTGAGCCTACTTGTTATAGTAGGCTTTTTACCCTTTCATTCATTGAATTTTTCATTTATAACATATCTGTTTGCAATTTTTTTTAAATAACTTCAATTTCCTAGCAGAAGAAATCTTTAAATACTGCATTTCTTTTTCTATTTCATTAATATTTCATTCTATGTTAGAGTACATTTGATAATTTTTGATGATTTTCTTCATAAGTTATTTTATACTGTCCGTTAGACTTCTAATTTTTTGTGTTGTGTAATTAAGAATGAATTCTGCATATTTCTCTTTTTTGTTCTTTCTATCACAGGATTTTACCTTTTTTGGCATTTGTTGTTTTTTAATAGCCGATGCTGTGTTTTGTTTTGGAGTTCTGTTTAGTTTTCCAGTACCTGGAGTATGTGTGCAAAAAAGGCCCTGTTTGGTGGGGTTTCCCTCAGTCACTGTCTTGGGGGATAGAGGGTGGGCCTGGGTCTAAAATCCTTATCTGTACCTTCTCCCTTTGTGATTGGAACTGTTCTTAATCTAAGCACAAAGCTAATGGGGCCCTATCTCTCCTCCAGGCACAGGTATTTATTTGTAGCTGGTGGCAATTTGTTCCAAATATAGACATTCCTGGGTCACCAAGGAGCAAGGGGACAGAAGTGAGATTGTCATGCTTACACCTGCTGAAAAGAAACCAAAATGTAGAAAAGAGATAGACTATCTTTAATGTTATTGAAAGAAATTTACAATATATCAATCAACAGGCAACTATAAACCAGAGACACACTATAGGAGGGAAGAAGGGAGTAGGATCAAAACAAGGCTGGTGGGAATTTTATGGGGACTATAAACAAGATGAAAATGCATACATTGTACAAAAATGAAAAATGATGTAAAAAATATATAAAATAAAATTTAAAAAATCTAAAAAAACAGCTTAATAGTATGTATAATGTAATCTTATTTTGATTAAGGTATCTATGCATATATGTAAAGAAAAAACATGTTATACACATAAATAGGAGTGAGTTAATTCAGAGTGGTTGGGTCATGGATGAGGGTTTTTTGTTAGTTTTGCTTAGTGATATTTTGGAACTTCATATAACTAAAATAAAATGAAGTCACTTCAGAAAAAAAGGAAAAAGGTCAATTGAAATTTATTTGCACTAAAATGTTAAGTAATTTATCAGATCCACTTTCCTTCAGAGTTAAATCTCACTCAGCATAAGTCAGCATAAGAAGAAAACCCCTAGATGCCAAAACAGCAGAAGAGATACAATAAAAAGGTATCTTTAAATAAAGAACTCATAAAGGGCTCTTTTCATTTATTCCCTACCTTTTCTTTTGGTTGACCCTGATTGACTGACAAATTTAAAGTTAATTTCATATGTTTGTCAGAAAAACCATGCTTCCAATAAGACATTCACAGTGTGCAAGAGATATTTCTACCATCTTCTCTTTGTTTAAAAAGTTCTTCCAAATTGTTCTCCTGACTACCTATTTAGTGCAACAAAACTACGTGACACAAACCCAAATGCCCAAAAATAGATGACTGGATCAAGAAGATGTGGTACATATACACCATGGAATATTACTCAGCATTCAAGAAAGATAAACACATGCAATTTGCAGCAACATGGATGGCGCTGGAAGGGATCATGCTCAGCGAAATAAGCCAGAAAGAAAAAGAAAAATACCGGATGGTCTCACTCATAGCAGGAATCTAGAAAACTTAAATAAGGGACCAGGAAAAAGAATAACTATACGAAAGATAATATCAAAATCAACAAACAACTATGAACCGGAGACACACTATGGGGGAGGGTGGGGGGTGGGGAAAGGCGGGATTGGGGTCAAAATAAGGGGGTTGTAATTGTATGGGGAATATAAAAATAAAATTTAAATTAAAAAAATAATTGTCAGATGAGAATAAAAAAAAAGTGTGAAAGTAGACAAAAGTTATGCAGCAGAGTGCCTATTTAAATAGAATGCTGTCAACACTTCCTGCTTAAAACAGGAAGGAAGAAAAGGACTGCCAGTTATAAAGCCAAAATGAATAAAATGAAATGTCTTTATCTCAGGAAAAAAGAAGACAGTTTTACAACTATCATTTCGACTGCTCCTGATGACTGCTCCTGATGACTGCTGAACTCAAGACAGACTGCAAATTGCATAGTCATCAGAATCAAGAATGTGCTTCATTTAGAAATCAGAGTTGGCCTTAAAATCATTTCAAGGAGAGAGGACACCAGTATCTTTTGCAAAAGAGAAAGTTGAACATTTTCTCACAAGAGCATTTCATAACCAACACTAAGCTAATAACAAATAATAATCTCTGAATTTCATAATGTGTTTCCATTTTCAAAGTGTTTTCACAGACCTCATTTGAACAGTAAGAAATTGAAAAGCAATACTTCAGGCTCCATGTTAAGAGATGTGACATAAGGGATCAATTCCAGTGCCCAATTACCATATAAAACTTTACTTCTTATCCAATTAAGTGTATTCTCCTTCTATAAGGAAAATGTTCAAGCAACCAATAACCACGCTTCTGTCCCCTTCCACAACTGTTCCCCCAATTTTTCTCTATAGATGAGAAATTTATTGTTAGGTACAATTTCATGGAACCAAAGGCAGTCTGTAAACTGACAAAGTGAATTGGAGGTTAATTCACAGAAGCATGTTCCAAACCAGAAACTATGAACGTAAACTTAAACCTTTTATCTATTATACATCTAGGAATCCAGCTTAGCCCCATGAGACACATAAAACATTTTGTATTCTCTGAAGGACAGGGGAACAAAATCTTGGTTTTGTTTTTTAGTAATCAAGGTAAGAGATACCAATTATCCAGTAGTGAGGAGCCTCTGGACAAAACTGGGATGCACATATTATATTTATTAAGAGATAATCAAAATCAAGAAAGCACTTCTGATCATCTGTGAACAAAAGTTTGAAAGTATAAAATGGAAAAGCTGTAGAAATATCACAGGAAAAAAATAGAATTCCATTTTGTTTTCAAATTTGTGCCCAGTATCGCATGAAGGCACAGTTGTGGAAACCACCAAACCAGCAAGGCTAAGCTTTGGGAAAATTCTAAACACTCCAAGCCAGAAATCATTGGGACAGTGTCTGATTCCAATTCCATGCTGGTAACTTTTTTAAATATTTTATTTTATATAATTCTTACATCATTTTTCATTTTTGCACAATGTATGCATTTTCATTTTGGTTATATTCCCCATACAATTGCACCCCCCCTTATTTTGACCCTAATCCTTCCTCTCCCCGCCCCTCCCCGGCCCCGTAGTATGTCTCTTGTTTATAGTTACTTGTTGATTTTGATTTTTACTTTGTATTAATTAGTCTTTTTCCTGGTCCGTTATTTAGGTTTTCTAAATTCCTGCTATGAGTGAGACCATCCGATATTTGTCTTTTTCTTTCTGACTTATTTCGCTGAGCATGATCCCTTCTAGCTCCATCCATGTTTGGTAACCTCTTTTTTAAGATTTATTTACTTATGCATACGAGAACTGGGGTACAGGCCAGAGGCGTGGAGGGTAAGAGGATTCACGGGAAACAGAGTGGGGAAAAGAACAGGCAGATTGACCGAAGTTCACTGCTGAGGGGAGCAATGGGCGAATCAGGAGAGGTCTTCTGCACCATGTGGGTTGCTCCCTGGCTGGCCGGGGCTTCAAACTTGTGCTGCAGTGGCTATGGATTGCTTCGTAGGTTGCATCTTAACCCTTGCACCACCAGGGAGGCCCATGCTGGTAACTTTAAACAGGAATGAATGAATGACATAAACTCTGGAAAAGCAAACCACAGTGTGAATAAAAATATTTATTAGAAACATAATTTGTGTCAGGCACTATTGCATTTAAGTCTTATAACCTAAAAAATATACATTGGCCCCATTATAGAGACCAAGAATCTAAAAAAATCAAGGGGATGGACAACTTGTCCAGGATCGCCATTGAATAATAGAAACAAGATTCAGCCCAAACCCTCTACCTCCAGAGCTTACACTATTAACCCCTATGGCATACATCGCCTCAGAAAGGACTATCTTATGCTAACTCTCTACTTCCCTACGGGAAGGGCTGCTGAAAGTAATAAAGAGAAAAGGGATGTCATTGAAAACGTGCTTAATTTGCTTCAAATGCTAGTTCTGCTTTTTTGAAAGTCAGTGTATCTCAGGAAAAGAAATGAGGATAGGTTAAGGGTTAGGCCTGGAAAATCAATCATCAGTTTCCCTTCTTGTCTAGAGAGTTGGTTGGTCCGTGCTGAGATTAAGGAAATATGCCAAAGATAGCTTCTGATCATGTCCCTGGGGAATTTCCCTTGATGCTAAGAAATAACTAGGAAGTTGGTTGTATCCATATTTTCTGTTCCCAAGTGAGATAGCTCACTATGATTCCCAGTGAAGTGACAGTGCGGCCATTGTTAACCCTTTACTGTTATTAATTACAAAGGGAAAATTGTACTCACAAAATCCAAGTGACTTGCTCTGTCCCAGGTCACATCAATATGATGGGGCTATATATAACTCAGTTTTTTCTAGTCAACTAGATTTTTCTAGTCAAATGAATGTATTTATCTTTAGAGAGCTCCAGTGATTAAGACTGTTTTACAAATAGCACTTAAATAGCCCAAACACACAGCAAACTCACACAACTATGTGCGGTAGATGTTGTTGCTATGGCAAAGCCTTTGCAAGGTACTAAATGGCAATAATTCCCTACTCTGGACTTTTAACATGCCACAAAGTCCCAAATTATCTCAAAGTTACCCAAATTATCCTCTCCAAAAAAATATTTGTGAGAATTCATGCAATATTTTGAGTGAGAGATAACACTGTGTGGGAGAAGAGGATGGAGAACAGGTAATAAAATTTTATCTGCATATTATCATATAGTTTATAAGCCTGTTCATGGTTCTCATTTTATTTGATTTTTAAATGCTGTGAAATGGGCAGGGTTGATATCATCATTATTATTTTTTTCTAAAAAGAACACTAGGGGGCCTCGCCTGGTGGCGCAGCGTTTAAGCTCTGGGCTCCTAAGCTGCCAGCAGCCTCTACAGCGCCGGTTCGATCCCTGGACACCGGCCAGGGTCCTACATGGTGCAACAGACCTCTCCTGCAGCGCCCGCTGCTCCCCTCAGCAGTGTATTTCGTCAGTCTGCATGTTCTGTTCGCCGCTCTAGCTCTGGTGAATTCTCTCACCCTCCTGCACTTCTGACTGTACCCAGTGCTTGTATAAATAAATAAATAAATAAATAAATAAACAAACAAACAAACAAATAAATAAATAAATAAATAAATAAATCTCTTTTTTTTTTTTTTTTAAAAAAAAGAACATTAGTGCTCCCCATCCACAATGAATGGACTCTCCTTAGAGAGTCAGTCCTTGGGTCACTTTTCCTTAGTGGACTTGAATTTAAAGGCAGCTAAGAGAAAACTCTTACTGTGAATTACATGTAAATGTATTTTAAGCACATGCAAGCAAGTTTGGATTAAGAAGAGATTTGAGGATCTATGAACTTCTCAGATACTCCTAAAATAACTCTAGTAGACTACTATACTAGTAGAGACTAGTATTCTATTCTCTAGTTATAGCAGTATTTTTATCAAGAATTTATAATACAGTGATCTCAGGAAAAGATGAAATTTGACATACTTTGACATACACACTTTAAGTGGCTATTGACAATCCTTCCAATTAAAGCAAGGCCTTATTCTCACTGAAGGTCTTTGCATAATTTCTTCATTGCTGATCTTCTTTTGGAACAAAAGATGAGGTGGGGGTAAATCCAAACAGTCCCAGTTCCTAATTTACAACTTAGTAGCAGGTTCCTTGACCATAAACACACAACAGACTCTCTTTCAACTGCCAAATGACCCACAATTACAACCCATTTTTCCATGCATACCCATCTGCATCTGGACTCAGCAGCAAAAACCAAGCAGGTAGAAGTAAAGCTGAAGTTTGTCATCATTACTACACCTTCCATTTGTATGACTTTTTTTTCTTTACATTGAATCTTTATGTATATTCTCTCATTTGCTGTTGTCAAGGAAGAAAGACAAGAAATGTTCAAGCCCACGCAAAGGAGCTCCTGCATACATGCTAACCAGATGCCCTGCCAAAACTTCAGAGCTTACACATGAAGTCATACACATTTGATGTGCTTCTATCATTCATGTAGCTCCACATTGTGGTAGAAATAAATCTGCTTACTTTAATTGAGAGTCTAAAATTGTGGACTTTTCCCCCCAACTTTAGCATTTAATTATATGATTGTTGACTATTGATACTCTCTTCCCCAAACTAGATATTAACTTTAAAATCTATTCTAGGGCTGGTGGTACAAGGGGTTGAGACATAGCCTATGAGGCTGTCTACAACCTCTGCAGCACGAGTTCGATCCCCAGCCAGCTAGGTAGCAACCCACATGGCGCAGGAGACTTCTCCTGGCTTGCCCACACTCCCCTCAGCAGTGTACTCTGGTCAATCTGCCTGTTCTGTTCCCCACTCTGTTTCTGGTGAATCCTCTCACCCCCTGCACCTCTGGCCTGTATCCCAGCTCTTGAATGCTCAAATAAATCTTTCAAATAAATAAATAATAAATAAAATCTATTCTAAATCTGTGTAGTTAAATGCAATGGTCACTATCCACATGTGCTATTGAGCATCTGAAATATAGCTAGCATAATTGAAGGATAAAATTTTTATCTTAATTTGATTAATTTACAATTAAGTTTAAATAGCCACATGTGACTCGTTTCTACTACATTGGACAATATAGACTAATATAGGTATTTGGGGGTTTATTGATCTTTATCCTCTCTCCTCTCTCCTATGCTCTTCTGTTTCACAGGGTTCATTAAATTCATCCAGTATTCTCAGTATGGCCTGGCCTCACCAGAAACGATAATCTGGGGTTGTTTTATACACGTGGGGTACTCTTTCCATAAGAAATAAAATGGTAAGAGTCATATTTCCACAGCTGGAGACATTTTTTTTTTCATTATCGCTAGGTTTCCATAAATTGGAACTAAAGGGTAAATCTCAAGCTCTATCAATGAATATACATGTGTGTATAGAATTGGGCTATTAGTAACAATCTTTACCCACTTTTCCAAAATGCTATTTGAATGACTATGGAATAATTTCAGTTCTAGAGGGGAGGAAATGATTCCTCTTGATCGTATGATAAAATGAATACACCTTAAGGGCCTCCCCTGGTAGCGCAGCGGTTGAACGCTGGGCAGCCTCTGCAGCGCCGGTTGGTCCCACCAAAAAAAAAAAAAAAAAAATGAATACACCTTGAGAAAGCTTATTTCTGTCTGGTTTCAGTTTCCTCATCTGCAGTGAGTTGGACCAGATGTATTCATTTAACAAACCAAACAAGACTATGACCTAACCATTGGGGATGCAATGATTAATCAGAACTGTCATATTTTTAGTAACTCAGTAAAAATAAATCTGAACAAAATGATTTTTCAAGGGGCCTCCCTGCTGGTGCAGGTTGTTGAGCGCCGCACTGTGAAGCTGTCCGCAGCCTCTGCAGTGCAGGTTCAATCCTGGCCGGCCTGCGAGAATACCACATGGCGCAGCAGACCTCTCCTGTCTCACCCACTGCTCCCCTCAGCAGTGTATTTCATCAGTCAGCCTTTTCTGTTCCCCACTCTGTCTCTGGTGAATCCTCTCACCTTCCCGCGCATTTGGTCTGTACCCCAGTTATTGTATAAATACATAAATCTTAAAAAAAATAATTTTTCAAGGCCCCAGTTAAGCTCTATGAGTCCATACAATCTATGAATCCTACAGTTCATGTTAACGTGTGAATGTGGAATGACCACGATGGCAAGCAGACTAAGGGGTACCCCCAAACCTGCTTGCTCTAGAGGGATTCTGACATCTGCCACATAAAAACAAAGTGGGAAGGATATTTTTGTTGTTATTTTGTATTGTGTTGATGCTTAGGATGTGACTATAGCACATGGCATCCTTCTCAACTTTGCAGCAGTCCAATTTCTCAGCGGTAGTTTAGATTCATATGATTCAGAATATCTGTTAATTTAGCCTGGGTGAGGCTGAAGTTTACAATTTCATTGTGTGAGAAAAAGGAAATGTACATAATTGTTCCATAAATAAAATCACAGGGGTCAGGTTTTACCTATTTAATAATAGACATTGTTTCTAATCATATTCTTAGTACATTCATTTTTGGTGTGTGTGACTTTCCCCCACCAATACACAGCTCCCTTTCCCACTGCTGATAAAAATGATAAACTGCAGCTCAGGAAATGGAGCTATTTGTTAACCTTCAGAAGTTTAATGTTATGACTTACATTTCACTTTTGTTTTTCAGATTGGCAGAAATTCTGCAGCCTTTTCTTTTTTTTCACCCTGTACTAAACCACCCATGCCCATACACCATCTTCCTTCCTCCCTCAACCCTTCCACAATTCCCCCTATGCCTGCTGGTAACTATTATCTTTGTTTTTACTAAGTTCAAGTTTTATTCCTTCTATTTGTCTAGAAATGTTTGGGAGTATATATACTCTATAGATGTGTGAAACCATCTGATATCTGTCTTTCACTTTTTGATTGATTTCACTCAACATAATCACTTCGTGGTCCATCCATTTTGCCCCAAATGCTACCATTTCATCTTTCTTCACAGCTCTGTAATACTCCATTGATTATATGTTCCACAATTTCTCTATCCATTCATCTATTGAAAGGCATTTGGGCTAGTTCCATGACTTGACAATTTTGAACAGTGCTATTAAGTACATAGGTGTAGATAAATCTTTTCATATTAGAGTTTTCATATTATTTGGATAAAAACCTAATAGAAGTGTTGTTGCATCATGTGGAATTTCCATTTTTATTTTCTTGAGAAATCTCTATACCATAATGTGAAGCTCTTTAATGGAATGATTGTGCATAGAAAGGCAAGAGAAAAAGGATAATAGTTTTCCAATAAAACACCTAATGTTACCTATCCCCTCATGGATATATGCCCAGCCAAACAGGACTGGCCTGAAGCATGCCACTAAGGCCTGAGAGGCTGCCATAAGTCAAAAGCACTTTCTGACTGAGAACCACAGAAAAGGGGCAAAAGGGACCAGGTAACATTTGGTCGAAAGAACCAAAATCAAATCACAAATCAATATAACAACTACCATTGTCGGCCTTCTCATGTTTGTCTAACCCATCTGTCTCTTCCAAGTGTCTCTATACATCTCTCTTCATGTATTTCCTTCCATGTCCCCCTAATCCCTGGTGCCAGTCCAAGGCTGAGAAGCAAGCACTCCACTTCTTGATGTCTCCTCCTTCTTCTCCACTTGTCTCTCTTTGTGTTTCCTTCCATGTGCTCTTCTGTGTCTCTGCAGCTTTCCTTCATTGCTCAGCTCCATCACTCTTTAGGTAAGGCAGGGAACATGGAACCACCCTTTTTCTATGGAGAAGCCTCTTTTACAACTGAAAATCCTTTAACCTCCTGCCCAATACCTACTTAATTAAGGCAGACTCCCCATACAACTATATGTTATTGCCCCTTTTCCTCACCATTCCTAATTTGGATTTCTCCACCCCAGTAATAAAGAAATTTAAGTCTGGGAAAATGAGAAAAGAGTGGAGAGTTGACAGCAGAGAAGTATCAATCTGGGTACCTCACCATCTCCTGAAATGGCAGAAAATGTGAGGATAAGTATATATAAAGAAGATGAACAGAAAGAAAAAGAGATGAGGAAATGAGAGGAATTTGCTGTCAAGTAAAGCAAACATGGTACAAGTTGATGCGGTTTTATAAAGCAAAGAACCAATTCAGGATGGGTGGAGAACTGCCCTTCAGATCACCCAGGAAGCAGAGAACCAGTTAAAAAAGGAAACAAGTAGGGAAGCACATAGAAGCACCACAGGGCATTCCCTCTCTGACACAGCTGTGGTGTTGCCCTCTTGAAACTCAAAGATCTAGCCATTTTCTCTTTTTTTCTTTACCTGAGTATGAACTAACTTTTCACCATAGCTCAAGATGGCTCTAAGCATCCGGACTGCAAAAGAAGTTAAAATGGCCCTCTGTATCCCTTATGAACTTTCCCCTAGATCTCTGGAAACCCAAACTAAGTTAAATATATTTTATTTTTAATGTCACTTTAGATAATAAAGCTCCCCAAGAGAAGACTAGAGTCTGGTCTTGAATCGAAATGCTATCTCCCCCTTCAGTTTGGTGGGATGGCCTTTACCTCCAACCACTACCACAACTAAGAATTGTATGAAAAGGCTACTCCTCCAGGCCCTGCCCAGACCAATGAGAACCCAGAGCCACATCATGTAGGGTTCCAGAGCAGCCAGAGGCTTCATGGCCTTCTGCAAGACCCCACCTGACCCTGCCCAAACCAGCAGAGATCTCATGACTTCCTGTGAGTCATCACCAGTGCCCATCCAGATTTGTGAGAACCCAGGTCCACATCAGGGAGGGTGCCAGAGCTGCCAACGGCATCACAAACTTCCCTAAGACCCCCAACAGTCCACACCCAGACATGCAGAGACTTCACAACTTGCTGTAAAATGCACCAGTGGCAGGATATAAAATCAACACACATAAATCAGTTACTTCTTATATACAAACAATGAGATAGACATGGAAGATATTAAGCAAGTGACCCCAGTTACAATTACACACACACACAAAAAAAAAAAAATACGTAGGAGTAAATCTAACAATGGAGGTAAAACATCTATATAAAGAAAACTATAAGATATGTTGAAAGAAATAGAATATGCAAAGAAATGGAAAAATATTCCCTGCTCATGGCCTGGAAGAATCCACATTGTGAAAATGACCACCCCACCCAAAGCAATGTACAAATTCAGTGCAATCCCCAAAAAATATCAATGGCATATTTCAAAGAACTGGAGTAAATACTACTGAAATTCATATGGAATCACAAAACAGCCAGCACAATCTTGACAAAGAAAAAAAGAGAATGGAGATATCACACTTCCAGACCTCAAGCTACATTTTAAACCCATAGTAATTAAAATACTCTGGTACTGGAACAAAAACAGTCACACATACAATTAGGATAGAATTGAGAGCGCGGAAACAAACCCACATATATATGGACAGTTAATCTATGATAAAGGAGACAAAAAAATGCACTGTAACAAGGATAGACTCTTCAATAAATGGTGTTGGGGAAACTGGACAGCTGCATGTAAAGAATGAAACTAGACCATGATCTTACACCACACATCAAAATCAACTTAAAATGGATCAAAGACTTGGATGTACAACCTGAAACCTAGAATACATAGGAGAAAACATTTCTTGGCCTAAGATTTAGTGATGCCTTTAAGGATTTTTCCCCAACAGCAAGGAAAACAAAAAAACATAAGTAGCTGGACTAAACTAAAAAGCTCTGTACAGCAAAGGAAATCATAACTAAAACAAAAAGACACCCTACTGAATCATAGAAAATATTTACACGTCATACATACAAAGAACTGATATCAAAAATATACAAAGAACTCATAAAACTCTACAAAAAAAAAAAAAACAGCACAAATAACCCAACCAGGGCCTCTCCTGGTGGCACAGGCTGGCGAGCGCCCCGCTGTGAAGCTGTCTGCAGCCTCAGCAGCGCTGGTTCAATCCCGGCCAGCTGGCGAGGGTCCCACATGGCACAGCAGACCTCTCCTGTCTCGCCCGCTGCTCCCCTCAGCAGTGTATTTCGTCAGTCTGCCTGTTCTGTTCCCCGCTCTGTCTCCGGTGAATCCTCTCACCTTCCCATGCATCTGGCCTGTACCTCGGTACTTGTATAAATAAATAAAAAATAAATCTTTAAAAAAAAAATAACCCAACCAAAAAATGGGTAGAAGAATGAAACAGACACTTCTTCAAAGAAGAAATACAGACTGAAAACAGACACATGAAAAAATGTTCACCATCACTTATTATGGAAATACAAGTCAAGACCACAATGAGATACTGTCTCACCCCTGTGAGAAATGGTCCATATCGAAAAGACCAGAAATAACATGCCGGCAAGTATGTGGAGAAAAGGGAACACTCCTGCACTGCTGATGGGAATACAGATTGGTCCAGCCCTTGTGGAAAGCAGTATGGAAGTGACTTAAAACATTAAAAATGTTCTGCCAATTGATCCAGTAATTCCACTCCTTCCTAGGTATCTACCCACAAAATTCAAAAACACGAATTCAAAAGGAAACTTACACTCTCACGTTTATTGCAGGATTATTTACTATAGCTGAAATATGGAAACATCCGATATGCCCCAGAACAGATGAGTGGATAAGGAAAACGTGGTATATATACACAATGGAATATTACTAAGTGATCAAAAAAATAAACTCATGCCATTTGTGGCAACATGGATGGAACTGGAAAGAATTCTGCTAAGTGAAATAAGTCAGGAGACAGATAAATACAGGATGGTGTGACTAATATGTTTAATAACTAAATGAATAGTCAGATAAAGACAAGCTGAAAAATGAATCCTTGATAGCTGACTACAGAACTGAGGCACCAAGGTGGGGGGGCGAAGAACAGAGAGAAGGAAGCACAATGGTCCATGGTGGTGGAATATGGGTGATTTGCTGGCGGGTGCACTATGATGGTATTACCTTATGGGGGTATCCCAATATTACCTCAATTAAAAATAATTAATTTTAAAATTTTTGAAACAAAACCAATGGAATATGGTGGAGGACTATGTGTGCTTTGGTGGTGGGAGAGCTACGGTGACCACACCTGCTGAGAAATCCTATGCAGTCAAAATATATATTATACACAATGGAATATTACTCAACAATCAAAAAAGATTAACTCATGTCATTTGCAGCAACATGGAAGGAGCTGGAAGGGATCATGCTCAGTGAAATAAACCAGAAAGAAAAAGAAAAATACTGGATGGTCTCACTCATAGCAGGAATTTAGAAAACCTAAATAAGGGATCAGGAAAAAGACTAATTATAATAAAGTAAAAATTGAAATCAAAAGGCAACTATAAACCAGAGACACACTATGGGGGTGGGGGGGAGGGAAGGAGGGCGTAGGATCAAAACAAGGGGGATGGGAATTTTACGGGGACGATAACCAAGATGAAAATGCATACATTGTGCAAAAATGAAAAATGATATAAAAGATATATAAAATAAACTTTAAAAAATATTATTTTTTAAAGATTTATTTTTTAAGATTTTTTAAGATGTATTTTTTAAGATTTATTTTATTTACTTATGCACATAATAACTGGGGTTTAGGCCAGAGATGTAGGGGGTGAGAGGATTCACCAGGGACAGAGTGGGGAGCAGAACAGGTGGATCTACTGAAATACACTGCTGAGGAGAGCAATGGGTGAGACAGGAGAGGTCTGCTGCACCATGTGGGTGATAACACTGAGAACCAACCCCTAGGCTACGAGGGAGGCCCTGGCTAAGTTTGAAAAGTGTTAAAATGAATATATTTATGCCCATCCCTTATACCTTCCTAATAGAATTCAACATAATTGATGTAACCAACTCACATCAGGGTCTCATTATTTGATCATAATATCAAGGTGCTGCCCTAGGGTCCAACCAGCACATAGCTGACTGACATGTCTCTTTTCTCCAGAAGCCAGACAAACCATTCCATAGCTCCAACATCTCAAAGTCTAGCCAAAGATCAAGACTTTTACCTGGCTTCGAAATTTCTAGCACAGTGATGTCGATTTGGAGCGGTGTTGGGTTCAGGGAGTGGGGTCCCTCAGTTACTTCTCAGAAAAATTTCACCAGAGTTCCCTTTTCAGCAGCACAGGGCGAGTTTCCCCAGAGGAGTTTCCCCACAAGGCAGAAGACGGTTAGTTATATCCAAAATGTAGGTTTATTATTTTAAAAAGGAAAGAAAAGAAAAGGATGCTTGCACAGACACAACCAGGCAGAAAGAGCTGCCCCTGAAAGGGACAGATTTGTTAGAAGAGACGCTTTCATAGACACAGGCAGGCAGTCTTGGGAGGAGAGCTGCTGGTCCCGTTTTGCAAAGGGAGAAGGCTGGTGAAGCGAGAAACACCTGCATAGTCACAGGCAGGCAGGAGAGCTGCATTTTATCAAGGCAGAAATTGCACTGATACCGTTTTCTTCTCTTTGGGAGGGGTTCATTCCTTTTTGGAACTGCTAACTATTGTTGGGTAAATTACTTCCAGGGTGTGACTAGGTTGATTTGCAAGCACAGGTGCTGACTCTCTACAATGGCCCAAATCTCTACAGCCCCACCTCTGGTCTGCATCTCAGGATACTCTCTACAGCAGTCCGATACTTGCTAGGTATCAGCAGTTAGGACGTAAGGATTTTTCATTCCTATAGCTGGTTTAATGACTGTTTTCATCATTTCTACCCACACCTCCAGTTTCTGGTCTTGTGATGCCTCCATCCTGAGTTTTCACCTCTTAGCCTCCATCAGCAGACCCACTGACAGCAGGCCCACTGACTATTCTCAATGCGACAGGGCCAGGCGGTGGGGGTGGGGGGTTGGGAGGGAAATCACCTTATTTGTTTAATGCTAGTGGAGACAAAGCATTACTATGGGAACTTCAGGAAACCAAGCTCAAACTTTTCTCTCACAGGATACAAGGCAACAGAAAGGAAAAGACTCTTTTAAATACATAGAGAGAGCCACAAATGTCACCAAAGGAGGGTGGGGAGAGGGAAAAGGAGAAGCGGAGAGGGAAAAGGGGGGAGAAGGAAGGAGAAGAGAAGGGCGTAGGGGAGGGAGGGAGATGAAATTTTATCTTGCCCAAGATCAAGTTTCACATAATGCTAATTAGATTACCATATACTGGTAAGATTAACTTTCTCAGCCTACAGATATTTTAAGCACCCCCAAGTCATAAGATTCAGGGAGAACTAAGATGGACAGTGTGTATATTCCTTCCTGCTTCCCAGTGTAGAGCAGCTGTGTGGTTTCCTGAAGATTTTGTTGCTGGAGCTAGGGATAAAAGTTTTAGACACCCAACAATCTGCAAGTCTCCAGTTTCTATTCTTCCTCCCTCCGTCTGCCTTCCCCTCCCCCACTTTGCACCAGACAAACTCGGGCGTGCTTTTAACCGTGTGAGCACTAATCTGAAAGAGGAAGGAGAATCTGCATGCATTGGCTAGCAAATGTGCCCTTCCCTCTCTTCTCTTGAAAACAGCAGCAGCCCATCTTCTTAAAGAAACTTGCCTAAAGAACAGGCACCTTGTAAATGAAGTGCACTTTCAGGGAATTCAGATTCACTGTTCGGCTAATCTACATTAGCTCTCCGAGGGATGAGTAAATTGGACTTACTGAAGAATTTAAGATCTTCTGAGTGTGAATGCAAAAGGACCCTGAATTGTCAACCTTAAAGTTAGCAGGTAAGGAGATTCAACATTTCAATGCTAGGACCAGAACGGTGGAACAGTAGGTAGTAAAAGTCCACTGATGGCAGATTTTAGTAAATTATTGGGAATTTAGGGATAACTAATCTGCCTTGCTTGCTTTAAATTAGGCTGCTAGTATGAATTCTCTCTGCTTTATTTCTTGGTCAGATATTTGAAAATCTAATCAGTTTGTCAGCAAGTTTTGCTCATTGCCTTCTGCTAAGGGCTCAATGCAGCAAAATATAGATGGCACATTCTTTCATGCTTTCAACACTTTTCCAACTAAGTCAGAAAAAGTAGGGCATACTTTAAGGAATCAACAGAGTTTATCTGATCTGTAATGGCAGTTTTCTTAAATATGAAATATATATATAGACTGCTGGAGGTAAACCAAACAATAAAGATCTAATATTTTCACGAGGAAATTTCACATTTGATTATTCCTGTACCTATTTTACTAATGAGGAAATACACTCAGAAAAGTTAAGAAAATTTTCTGGAAACATACTACACAACCAGAAATTGGTGAGTTCTGACTAGAGACTGCAAATAGAAAGCTCTCACAACTATAAATTAATATAAGGAAATTGAGTGATCTCTATATCTAACATAGACCAAGTTTACACAAAACCAACACTTCATACATTTTAATCAAAATCTTTGGCCAGGAGCATTCCCGTATTTACCAGCAAAGAAGCTGTTTTCTAGAGTAAACATATGGGTTGGTCACTTCCACCTCTAGCTGAAAAAACTCTTGATTTCAGTGGTTACTACCTTCCAGTGCTCTAATTGCTCTGAAACTTAGACATGACTATACATTGTTCAGGTGGTTATTCAAAAACAAAATGAAATTAAACCTGGACTTCGGACTTCATTTTAGTTCAAATATATCAATGAATTTTGTTTCCAGTTTATGTTTATGGTATCTATTGCAATTATTCAAAAGTATTTTTTGTTGCTGTTTTACTATTAATAGCCCAATTAGAACTGAATGTTCTGTTTACATGGTATGCAGCCATCCCATTAACAAAAACTTCTCCCCAGATCCCCATAATATTTAAATAACTACATTAGAAAATAAGTTCCTGAAAATGAAATAAATCTGCCTGGAATCCAGTGAACCCAATTAGAATGGTAGGTTAAATAAAGTTTTCAGATTTAGTTCAGTCTAAATCTAGCATTTCAGTATATTTCTAACCCAGAATCATCCATTTCATTTCCTACTGTCCTTTCCTTCTTACCTTTAATCAAATTTTGGATTTGTTTAGGAGCTATATAACTGTGATAAAAGCAAGATTCTTCCATGGTGCAGAAAATTATAAATTAGCCTTTGTAGTATCATTGGCTGATAACAAGGGATTAAA
Source organism: Talpa europaea (assembly GCF_964194135.1). Classification (NCBI taxonomy): domain Eukaryota; kingdom Metazoa; phylum Chordata; class Mammalia; order Eulipotyphla; family Talpidae; genus Talpa; species Talpa europaea. The sequence continues at coordinate 51,498,188 of NC_140081.1, read as the reverse complement.
AGGATGACATCAATCTTTCAAATATATATCCAATCTCATGAATTTGATGCCATGAAGGGTAACTATCATATTCTCCCAAATAACATAGCTCTGCATGGTTTGATCTATTTTGTTATTTTTTAATGCTCTTAGCAAAATATCTCTGATCAGTTTCTATCCAGTTAAACAAGTATCGAATAAGCTCAATACTGTATACAGCACAAAGTCAGTCAAGACATAGTTCCTGCCCTTAGGGAACTTACAATGTTGGTGGAAATATAAGATCTACAGAACATAAAAATATAAAACGTGGTGGTGGGAATTTTATGGGGACTACACCTGAGAGGAAAAATCAATTATGTAAAATATATAAACATTAAAATAAAAAAAATATATGACCATAAATTAATGTTATGTTTTTTAGTGGCAAAAGAGTTTAGGAAAGAAAAATAACCATTGGTTGGACTGAATGGAGAAGGCTTCACAGAGGACATTAAATGAGATGAGCTTAAAAGAATATCCAGGATGTGGAACCACGTTGATCAAATTTTCTAAACACAAAATAAATGGTCAATATATGTTGTTTGACAAAAGGACAAGAAAAAGTCAAAACTAACAAAGGTGACAATAGATCTGAGGCCTACAGCAAGGGAGGAGGGAAAAATAGAGGAGGAATGAACACAAGGGAGTATGGTAATGATTCATGGGTGATATGATAGTGGGAGAACTATGAGGACTACAATGATGTAAGGGAAAAATTTTAATTAACTAATAAAAAAAAGTGAAGACAACTTAAAATTTTGGTTGAATTCAACTCTCATCATAGAAATCATGTCAGAAATACATTGCATCAGAAGTGAGTTTGACATCTATAGGATACCTGGAGGAGCCCCATTTAACAAGGGTGAAGGAATTGAGTTGAGGAGTAACAGAAAAATAAATTTGGATATAAATTTAATGTCATATTATTAAACAGTGAATTGCAGGCATTTTATGGTAAATCATATCAACAAAATTTTAATAAGTAAAAACATGATGAGAAAACATTTGGGTACATTAGTCTGGGAGAGTCTCTTAGACCTGACCATATTTGGAAGAAACTGGAGACAGAGAGAGAACACTTAATGAGAAGTTAATGAGACTCTAGGGTAGGTTTCTGGCAGTGAAAATGGAATGGAAAAGCATGCAACAAACATTTAAAAGGAAAAACAGATGAAAATTGGTGGATGATTCGATATAGGCAATATAGGAGAGGAATAAATCAGCTGTCTTTGAAATTTGGAACCTGTGGGATATGGGCAGTGCTACTATTCATAGAAATAGGTAATTTGGAGATGGAAGTGGGAAGTTTGGGACAGGATGAGTTCTGGTTTTGACCTAATAAAGAGTTTGAGGCAATGACAAGAATTCCTAGAAGCAGTGTCTGGTAGATAGAAATAATAGCCCTGAATATGAGTGATGAGTGAGAAGTGGAGGCCAAAGTCACAATCTAGAGAGTGTGATGGCCACCCTAAAAGAATGACTAAGCTGAGAAAGTAAATCTAAGAGATGACTGAAGACTGAAATTTGTGTACTGCCTCGACTTAGGGGCAAGAGGCAGAAGAGAGTCTTGAGAAATAAGAGCCAAAGAAATATAATTCCTCTACTGAGAAGACACCAAGAATGTGGGGAGAAGGCATGAGGCTATTCTTTTAAACCTCCCCCCTCCCTGCCCACCCAACAATAACTACCACAGTGTCTCATACACATCATGGGCACTGAAAAATATAAAGTCATTCTAATATAGGCAAACACAAGGGTGTTTTGCTTCAAGCTATCTTCCAGTTTGAGCTCTATCATAAACTCTGTTAACTCACAATGGTTACTCTAAACTACCTTGTTGCATGGATTTCAATGGAAGGGAAACCAGGTCTAGATTACTGGGAGTTCATTCTTTTAATCATCTGTGTGTGTTCTAATAAGTTACTAAACATCGTTATTTCTTGGTTTTCTCATGTATCAAATGTAATAATAAGTGTATATGGCTGTCTTTCAGATGTGTTAAACTGATAAATATGAAAGCAACTTAAATACAAACCACCATCCAAATGGATCTTGTTTAAATTTTATTCTAGAATAGAATATACAACGTATACAACATAAATGATTGCATGTGGAGGAAGTAAGGACTGTTAATTTCTGCTCTCAACACTACACATCTAGACCACAGGCCTCATTCTAAGCATTATCAGTGTCATCCTACTCCTAGAACCTGTCAGTAGGATCCAGCCCTCTGGCTACCACTAACTCTACAATATCTGTATAAGGTTCAATATGATTCTAAAAATAATGAAACACTTATGATTGGTATTTAAGTTACATTCCTATAAAAAACACTATCTACCTTTTTTCACTAGCTATTATTTTCATTAAGACCATTGTTTCTTAGGGCCAAATGTTAAGAATCAAAATATTTTTTTACACAGAATTATGGATTTAACATAATATTCTACTACTATGTCATAAAGCTACTTGTCCAACCACAGATTGAGATATGATACAAATTACATTCCCAGAATATACAGGTGGGTATAGGGCATGTATCTCTCTCCCTAAAACACAAAGACTTAAAGTCATTTTTTTTTGTTTGTTTAAGATTTATTTATTTATTTATTTTTAAATAATAAATTTTATTTTTATATTCCCCCATACAATTGCAAACGCCCCATTCTGACCCCAATCCCTCCCCTCCCGCCCCCCACCCCCCAAAAAAGTGTCTCTGGTTCATAGTTTTTTGTTGATTTTGATTTTCACTTTCTTATATTCATATTCCTGGTCCCTTATTTAAGTTTTCTAGATTCCTGCTATGAGTGAGACCATCCGGTATTTTTCTTTTTCTTTTTGGCTTATTTCGCTGAGCATGATCCCTTCCAACGTCATTTTTGTCCCTCACATTAATGTTGTTTGGTTTCAAGCTGCATGGATGTCTACATGGTATGATCTGAGAGGCATTGAGAAACAACTTTCCCAGTTCAGTTAGTTCTGAGCAGACTCCATGTAGATATATCAATACTAATGAACCCTACAAAAGAGATTCATGAGTCAGAATGCCAATTTATTGATTTGTAACAAGGAAATACAATTAATAAGTCTGATAGACTCATAGTAGGTGATGGCATATGCTCATCTTTACAAAAAAGGCAATAAAGAAGCCATTTAATATGAGGAGATAAATACAAACATCTTAAATCCATTCATTCATGTTATAGTACTCATGCTAAAACACTGCCTACTGGCAATAGCTCTTGCCTTCCATTAAAAATTCTTCATAGAAAAATAAATTTTTCATAGGTTGAGAGAATAAACCAGTGTTTAAACATAAGTTGTATAACAAACTTTTCTATCCTGCTTCCTCATTCCATTCCATTCTGTTCCATCCCACCAATATTCCTTCCTTCATTGTGCCCCACCAGTTTTTCTTTTGGTTTTTTGCAGGGGGTATGTAGTACATTTGAAAGAAAAAGGTATACATGCTTGGGAGAAGTTATTTAGGGAGGGACCCTGATAGAAATAGGGAGAATGAGACAAAACAGAAAAGTAAAGATAGACCCTTGAGCACTTAAACTGAGTTTGTTTTCGTTTTGATGAATAAAATGGGATTATCTTATTTAGAGTGGAATCACACATCCCAGACATTTGAGCTCCTACTTAGCTTGATGGGGAAAAAAAGGAGCTTTGATCTAGACTTCGATTCTCCTAGTGCATCAGGCCTTTTTATTTTTCCTATAAAGGAAAGACAAATCCAGTTTGGAACCACATCTTAAGATAGCTAGCTTGTTAAATGAAATTGAAGTAACCATAACAGCACTAAAACATTTTTAACACATCTTACATATTTATTCCAAAGTTGTTAAGATAGCCCCAGGCCTCAGAAGATATTAAAAGCTTCCTTTCATTCCAAATTGGTTACCCTTTATACTTAATCTGAATTTGAATTCTTAAGACAAAAGCCTTCAATAAAAAAGCAATATCCTAAAAAATAATTATCTTGCTTCCAAGATCCAAGCATCTAAATACCAAGGAGATAGAGGCAGATCTCAGAACTTAGGGGGATTCCATGTTGCTGAAAATTAGGGACTTACATAGGTATTCCTAGAAGTTATGCCCTCTACTTAATGCTTTATCAAGTTCAAGAAGTGTGTAAAATTGAGTAGCTGTCTGTAATATATTTCAACCACCCAGATTAATATATTTCCACCATGCACCCACACTCACACACTCCAGAAGATATCTATTATCTTTTAGTGACTTTTATTTCCCTTCAGGCCTTATGCATCACTTTGATTGCTCAGGATAAAACATTTATGCCAAGTTACTATGCAGGGGGGCATATTGTCTCATTTACTGTGCCTGATTCTCCAAGACTCAACCAAAACTCCCAGTGCCTATTTGCTTTTCACCCTCACTGAAAATGTCCCTGGCACAATATCTGTGCCTAGCCACCAAGCTTGTTTGGCTAACTAACATAATGGCTTCCCTGTCCACAGTTGCCCCCTTCCTCTCACTGCTACCACCATTGTGAGCCACAAAACTCTGTGGGTCAGTCCCCAGTTGCTGGCACTGAACTGGTGAATTTTCCTGCGAGCCATATTCACTTTTTTCCCAATTGTACTTAGGTGAGAGGTTTATCCAAACCTCCCTATTTGGCCATGTTGTCCGTGTATCATTAGTTCTCAACACCATAATCCGAATTCTGTTGGGACTTTACAGCATCTTGTGTTTGGAATCCAACTGTCTGACCACAGAGTGACCTGATTTGATGGGTGTCACGCTTTCCCCCATAAGAAAGAATTAGCTACTGCAGAATGTCTAGAGCTCCCAGCAATGCAGTATTAACTTACCTACAGTTTCTAATACCTGTGCGAAAGATGCTAAGCATATTCCTGGAGATGCTGAGTAAAAAAAAAAGACTTATCATGATAATAAAGCTACAGTGATGACAGGAATTTCTTTCTACTTCCCTTCCCAAGATCTTTTATTACCATGGAGGAAAACCACTGGCACCATTAGTACAAGCCCCATTGTTTATAGATTAAATCCCCATGGAGAATGTATAGCTTTGCTCTAGTCAATCAGCAACTAATCACTCCATTAAATATTTATTGATGGTTTTCTGTGTACATGTTGGAATAGGTTAGGCTTTGGGTCCACAAAACTTAAGGAAAGGGGGATTCCCTGGTGGTGCAAGGGGTTAAGACGCAGCAATATGAGTCTACCCACAGCCACTGCAGCATGAGTTTGATCTCTGGCCAGGGAAGTGACACACATGTCGCAGCAGACCTCTCCTGAAATGCCCACTGCTCCTCTCAGCAGTGTATTTCAGTCAATCCGCCTGTTCTTTTCCCCACTCTGTCTCTGGTGAATCCTCTCACCCCCCACACCTCTGGCCTGTACCCCAGTTCTTGTATGCATAAATAAATAAATCTTTTTTAAAAAAAAAAACTTAAGGAAAAAATGGTTGGACTCTTTCTCCTCCTCTAGGGGAGTTCACAGTCTACCTAAGGAAACAAGATTCCTACAAGTTAAAAGATACAATGAAAGTAGAAATCTGACTGCCATATTATTGGTAGAAACAATAAACATAATACAGGTTCAAAGAAGAGAGATTGAGGGCCTCCCCTGGTGGTGCTGTGGTTCAGCGCTGGGCTGCGAAGCTGTCCACGGCCTCTGCAGCGCCAGTTCGATCCCTGGTCACCGCGAGGGTCCCACATGGCGCGCAGACCTCTCCTGCCTCCGGCTGCTCCCCTCAGCAGTGTATTTCATCACTCTGCCTGTTCTGTCCCCCACTCGGGCTCTGGTGAATTCTCTCACCCTCCCGTGCTTCTGACTGTACCCAGTGCATGTATAAATAAATAAATAAATCTTTAAAAAAGACAACAACAACAAAGAAGAGAGATAGAAGTGCAAGATAGGGTCCTCAACAAGGTGTCAGGATGTGGAAACTGAGCTGAGCCTAATATGAGTAGGATAAATTAAAATTTACACTTGTATAGTATTTTTATTGTTTACAAAACACTCATATTTGCTGATTCTTCTATTATTCATGCATCCATTCAACAAACACTTACTGTATGAAAGAATTAATAACACACTGTCTCAGTTAACTAAGTGGATGGGGGAAGGTGAAATCCCTTCACAATGTACACGTGTATCAAATCATCATGTTGTTCACCACTTCAAGTACTTGTACTTTTGTCAAATATTCCTCAATAAAGCCGGGGGTAAAAACATTGTCCCTAACCACCCTCAGTTCGGTTTTATAGGATGAACAGATCAAGCAACTATTTTTTTACAATAATAGGATGCATGGAAAATAAAAGATAGGACATTGAACAGTTGAACAAATAAGAGTGGGGCCCCACTAATCTGTACCTTCATGAAAAGTAAGTTTCCTGCATCTTGTCACTGCTCAGAAGTGGAAGAAGTCTATGCCTTAGAAGGATAAAGACTCAGTCCCAACCTCCCCCACTTCCTCTTCTGCTTTGGCCCTGTCCTAATCACCCCACCTCTGCTGGCAGTCCTCCAGCATGCTATGACTATCCGGTACATGCTAGCATGTTAGCATTTACTAGAAAGGTGAAGGAAGTCTTGGGGGGCTGGGGGCATTCATCTTAATAGTCATAAAACTATTTTCTAATACTGATTTAATCTTTCAAACTCCCCTGTTGGTTGAATTCAAAACCACCCATCATCAGTTTCACCCAAACCTTATAGTTACACATGTCCTTGGGTCTCTAAATTTTCATCAATCTATAACCTAAGCCACTTGTGAAGTCTTCTTCAGTCCCACCAGACATTTTTTTTGCACTTTTTAAAATCTAAAGTTCTTTGCCTTTCCTCACTGCCTATGTGTGTAGGTCCATTTGCCCCAAACCCCTTTCCTTTCTTCTCCAGTGATTTGTAAAGTGTCCATCCATGAATCAAGAGTCATTGTTACATTCTTTCATTTTTCAGGTTTCTTTTTAACAGGCTTAACCCTCCTAGAGGTGTCTATATTTCATTTCCACTTCATGCCATTGTCTAGATTCCTATACAGTAGCACCACACCAAAAACATACTCTCCTATCCACCCCCTAGGCACCTAACCTGGGTGCCTGTTTCTCAAAAGTACAAAATACCACAATTAGTCATCCAAAGTTGCTCAGTTGAGATAAGAAAGTGAGCAAAAATGAACAAAGCAGTCTCACTACCACTAACTGGCTCACCACCTAAATGGGTGTGACAGATATGTAAGCGATAGAGCAATTACAGCACTGTGATGAATAAAATAATATAACCATGAATAAGGGAACATTTTTAGAGAATGACAACTTCAGTTTGAATCTTGAAATATAAGTAGAAATTTGCCAAGTTTACCTCTTTAACTAAGTAAAAGAGGAAGACTATGCATATTTCAAGGATCTTTAATTAGCTAAGGCATTATGAGATAGGGATCCTGAATAAGCTTGTGGAAGAGAGGGTCAGGAGAGACTGTGAAATAAGAAACAACGTAACTTGGAGTTCACATGTGAGGGAGGAGATCAGGATGGGATAAAGTCAGATATGATAACCAGGTTTGATGCAAGTCAGTCAGAGAAAATGATTTTGGAGGGAAGATGATGTATTTTTCTTGAAGTATGTGCAAGTTGAGAAAAAGGCATGTGATGTAAGAAAAGCAATCTAGGGGCCTCCCTGGTGGCGCAGGCGGTTGAGCGCCACACTGTGAAGCTGTCCACAGCCTCTGCAGCATGGGTTCGATCCCAGCCGGCCAGCAAGAATCCCACATGGTGCAGCAGACCTCTCCTGTCTCGCCCGCTGCTCTCCTCAGCAGTGTATTTCGTCAGTCTGCCTGTTCTGTTCTCTACTTTGTCTCTGGTGAATCCGCTCACCCTCCGGCACATCTGGCTTGTACCCCAGTTCTTGTATAAATAAATAAATCTTTAATATATATATATATATCCTTAAAAAAAAGAAAAGCAATCTAATAGGCAGTTTGAAAATGAGAGACTGATATTCAGATGAGTAGGTTGTGGCTGTGACAAATTTAAGCCATCCACATGAAATTGATCTTTTTAAACCATGGAAATTGATAAATTCTCCAAGGAAAAAAAAGAGAAGCAAAGAACTAAATGCCAAACATTGGCATTTCACAGATCTTGTTGCACTGACAACCTCAATAGGAAATCTGACCAAAAATATAAATTAAATTTTAAAAACCTGTTATTGGGTGCCTCCCTGGTGGCGCAGGGGTTAAAGTCTCAGTGCTATCAAGCTATCGCCACCCACTGTGGCACAAGTTCGATCCCTAGCCAGGGAGCTACCCACATGGCACAGCAGATCTCTCCTGTCTCACCCGCTGCTCCCCTCAGCAGTGTATTTCAGTCAGTCTGCCTGTTCTGCTCCCTGCTCTGTCTCTGGTGAATCCTCTCACCCTCCTGCATCTCTGGCCTATACCCCAGCTCTTATATAAAAATAAATAAATCTTTTAAAATAAGGCTTTAAAAACTGTATATATAATTACAAAGTAAATCATAATTCAACTGTAAGACTTAGGTATCAATTTAGTTGGATGAGGGACAAGCAGGTTAAATTTAGCTTTTATACAAAATTGTACTGACTAAATTTTTGCCTTGATTGAATGTTCTAAAAAAATTCCTATTGCTATTTCCTGTATTATACCAAGGAAAAAACAAGAAAGTAATGTAATAAATGAACTAAAAAATAATGTATCTCATAAAACAATTTTGAAATGAATTAGTCTGGTTCAGAACAGTTACTGGAGAACAGGCTGTGAGAGAGAACAATGGACTATGGTGCAGGACTATGGATGCTTTGGTGGCAGGTGCCCTCCAGTGACTATACCTGGAAGGGAAGAGCCGCTATTTCTAAACTACAAGGATGTAAACCAAAAGTACTTGAATAAAAAAAATTAAAGAAAAAAATGTTTGTTGGGCACCAAGTGCTAGGTTCTGCAGAAACTATTCATATTAATTTGAACTGGTCTTTCTCTTCATAAAAGTATATAATTTAATAGTAGAGATTAGGCAAATACACAAAGTTACTATGATAAAAAGAGGTAGAAACACAAAGCAAGTAGAAACACGAAATTGAATTCCAATTCCGTAGTTTAACCATCAACTTTTGTGGTCAACTACTCTCCAAAATTCTAACTTCCTGAGAATATCCTGCATTTGGTTCTCCTAATTCTTTTTTTTTTCACATTTATTTTTTTATTTTTTACATCATTGTTCATTTTTAAACAATATTTGCTTCCCCCAACCTCTCAGGTGCATTCCCTTAGAATTTCCTTCACCAATGCACCCATGCACCATCACCACGTCTCCTAATTCTTCATTCCACGTCTTACCTATCTATTACCGTTTCCTTGCTGTTTCCTCTCAAACTCCCTTTCCATCAGCTGTAAGTTCTACCCCATCAGCTGTAAGTAAACCACTTCAAAAAATTCTCCCACCACCTCCTTGTCTTAAGGGAAACTTATTGGGGTCCTCCCTATCAAAATTAAGCAGTTTATTATTCTATATCCCATGTACTGTGAGACCTAATCTAGTGAATATCTCCTGACACATTGATGCTACTTTAAACCATTACTTTTCAACCATAAAGCAAAAAGTCATTCATCTATGCTACCCTGTAATCTTCCTTATTAATATAATCATCTGTTGACCTTCTGTTTTGCCTAATTCAGTGAATATATTGACATTTAGTTGCAGTCTTCTTTTCTACTCCAAATCCTGCTACTTCCTTGGTAATTTCATCTTCCATGTGACAACCATCCCAGCAAACTGACTTCAAATTTTCTTAACCACCTTTGGTAGTTTTCTTAACCACCAAATTTTCTTAACCACCTCACGTCCCTTCACCTCTACCTTGGTTATTCATTCCATGGCCACACTTAGGGCCTTCGTTATCATCACACAACTGATATCTAAATGTGAGTGTTCTACATTCTGACTCTAAGCTCGTAGACTTTCAGTTCTGTCACTCCCTTATGGCCAGTACACCAGTCCTTCAGTCTGAGTAAATCTTCCAGTCCCTTGGCGCCTCCCTTTTTCCCCCCAATCTGTTAAATTCTTCATGGATTCACTTTTAACCATGTTTTTGGTAGCATTCTCAAATTCCTTAACCATCGTCCTTTCAAACATTTGTTCTATGACCCCCAACTTTACATCAGTTTAAGCACTTGCATTTTTTCTCTTCTACACACAGGCTGCTGAGCGCTAGTAGAATAAATCACACCATTGTACAGACCATGATCACTAAAATCCACCCTCTCCAACCTCAGTTGGGGCTTCAAGTCCCTTCTTGGTCATATTTCTTTCACATTCTCCAGAACCACTATTCTAATTTTCACCAATATTCAGAAGACCTGAACCCTAGTGAGGCCCTCTTCTTCTCAACAGACATTGTCTTTTCACTTTGCCAAGAAAGTTAAGTCTCTTGGGAATGAGCAATTTTTATCTTTGCTGCTCTACTTTTTCTTTCCCTGACATGTCAGTAATTTTTTCCTCACTCTGCACCTCCTTGTATATCTCCATTCCCTAGGATAAAACTCAAATTCTATATAGTATGATATAGAAGACCCTTATGATCTAATTCCTGCATTTCTTGCCTATTTTCTCACAGTCCAAAAAAGAAATAGATACATAGACCTAAAGATGCATACCTGAGCACATATACATCCTTCATCTTATATTTCATCCCTATCACACTATTATTTGTTCCTTAAACACGCCAAAGTATTTCACACCTCCAAGACTCCAAGACTTTACTCATTCTGCTTTCTATCCCTGCCTAGAATGCACTTCTCTGCTGCCATGCTTTCCTCACTTATATGAATTCTTTACTACCATTCATGCATCTATTATTTTCATTCTCTGTGTCCTATACATGCTTCTATTATAGCAGCTATAATGGTGTAGAGAATTTATATTTTAACATATCTGTGTTTCCATCTAGTAACCTGTAAAGCTTCATGGGGAGAGTCTGTGTCTTATTTTCCAAAGGATCTAACACAGTATTGATATGTACTAAGTAGCCAATATATCCCTTTTAAGAAAACTACCTAACATATCACAGTAGTAGACAATATGTTAGGCGATGCTGTAAGAGATGGTCTTAAAAATGGTTAGATTAGCAGCTGATAGCTCTGAGGATAAGAGACATTTCAGATGACAAAATGGCCTGAACAAATGAAAGGGGTAAAGCTGGTCATAAGGTCACATTTATATTAATAAACATATAGTAAACCATCATAAATTGACTCCATAACATTAGGATAGGATATTATTATGGTCTTAAATGGTGTTTTAAGCTTAATAGGCCACTGGAGACATTTAAGAGGGAAGTGATATGATTAGAACTGTACTTTAAGATGCATAATCCAGCATAATTGATAAGGACAAACTAAACAGAAGAGAAGCAAAAAATTAAAAAGCTGTAATTTCTAACATTCAGTAAACAGTATTCCCATATTATACTAAAGAGAGAGCAAAAAAGATCAATTCATGGCTTTTGTGCACTTGCAGTCTTCTGCACAAGTTTGCTCAACATTTAGCACCAGTATATGAATTGGTTTTACATCCATGTTTAGTGACAGGTCTTGTGGAATCTGAAACTGAACAGTGTGGTATAGTGAAAATAGCATTGAACTGTGAGTCAGCCATCCTGGCTCTGCTACTAATTCTGTGTATTACTTTCAGCAATCATTTTATCTTTCTGGGTCATGAAGGGAGCAGGGTGGAATTAGATGTTCTCTAAGTGTTCTTCCGGCTCTGACAGTCTATAAACTAGGTCATTCAATTCCAGATAGAGATTTTATAGCCAGTTCTGGAAACTTCCTTCATCACAGTAGCTCTGTTTAAGAATCATTTACAGTATCCTGACATATATTTCCTTTTAAGTGGCTTGTTCACAGTGACCTGGTTCATCAAACAGTTGTGTGGGAACATAGATTTCATCCCTTCTTGCATGACTCATTCTGTAATCATGTCTGTTCAAAAACCTTCATCAAAGCCTGAACACTGGGGCATTGCTAAGTTACTCTTTGTCGTGTCATTTGTGTCTAGGTAGCACTGGTAGAATTTCTCACTAATTGAATGTGCTTTAGAGAAGCAAACTTCATATGCTAACTACTTTACAGTAACAAAAGGAACTCTGAGAAATATTTAGTATAGTCTAGTGTTCTGAAATATATATTTTCTTCTATAAGAAATCAGGACATTCTGAGAGAGAAGGTATGATCAAAGTGGTGTTCAGTTAAGACTATCTCCTAATTGCTGATTTATAAACAAGTTGAAGCTTGCTTTCCACACTTACATCTCTTCATTCCTTCCTTTCTCTCATCTTTTCTTCCTTTCTTCCTTTGACTTGCAACAAGACAGTACATTGCCGGATATTTAACAACCTACACCAACTTACTGTGCATACCTTAGTTACATATCTAAACTGATATAATTTTTTAATCACAGTTCACTCCCACCCACTAGTTGGTAACATCTGTGTAAAATAACTATTCTATTTCCTTACCTATTGTCAAGGACATTAACAACAGTGGTAGACCAAGGTAGACCCTGTGAAATACTGCAGTATCAGTCCCAGAACACAAATCAATTATCATTCTCAAGTATAATCCTGCTACCCATTCAATGCCACACAGTAATGACTTTGAGGGCTTAACATGTCTCAAGTTCTGGCCTAAGCTTTCTGAGAATATGAAGATAAGTGAGACATATTACTGCCCTAAGGAGCTTTAGGTAAGAATATGTGCAGAAATAACAGAGGTTTAGAAACAGGTTTTTTTGATTTTTAATTTTTTTTATTGAAGTAACATTGTATTTTATAACATCATATAAATTTCAGGTATGTATCATTATAATTCAACACCTGTATATACCAAATTAAGATCACCAATATAAAAAATATTTTTGAAGGAATGGATATATTAGGCAAAAAGTACTTCTGTAGTTATACCATAGCCTTATTCTTTATTATTGTTATGAAGGACAGAATTTAAAGTTTCAAGTCAGGCTGGTGAGCTCTTTAAAAAGTCACTTCATTTCTTCTTAATATTTCTTAGTCCTTAATATAAAGTGATTTTGTACCTTTACCAGTATCTTTGTAGACATAGAACTTAAACTTAGAAGCACAATTTCCAGCCCCCCTTTTTTTAAAATTGCACTAACATTGGTCTACATCATTTGTGTTTTAGAGTTATAGGATGTCCCCTTTCAGGTAGTGTTACTATACCACATCCCCCACCAAAGTTATTCTTTAAAATTTCACTTTAACCTAAGCTTAAAAGAATATTTAATAGTTTGAGGCAAACTAGTCAAGTCTCAACTGACATTTAATCTTCATTTATAGCAAACCAACCATTAATCATATAAGCAAAACCAGAAGATGTGTTCAATTAAATTAATACCTTCATGTGCCATTGACTTAAATTCATAGATCATTTTTATTTCACTGCATTCACTAAGAGTAGATACCTTAGGGATGTACTTGTCAAAATTGCAAAATTGTATGTATTCCTGACAAGAAGGTAATCATATTACTGTTTTCTGCAACACTCAGGGAAATAAGGTACAGTCTGATCTTCCGCACTACCCAATATCAGTCAACTGTTTGTTTGTTATTTTCCCATTGGGTCCTTCTTTAATGGCACCACATGCCTTTTTTTCTAAGAGCTCCTTTCAACACTATAAAATCTTGCCTTTATGTGGAAACTTTCTGCTGCAGCCCCAGTTTTTACTATATTTAACTAAAGATCTCACCTAGACTCAAGGCAAAGATTTCTGACAAACCCATTCTGTTGGAGCATTTATATGCAAACTAAACCATTTCACTTTTACCTTGCAGAAAAAAAAAATGAGATGAAATGAACCCCTACTTGAAATTCCTTAACCCACCATTCTTATATTTCTATTTACAAGTTCACACTTCCATGGCTACTACTCTTGCGCAGATTTTTCCAGCTTGGCTTTGAACCACCATTTCCTCCCTAGAAAATTCCTCCTAGATATTTATTCTTTGGTAGGAGGCTCCAGGGACTCTCCTTAATGTACTAGTTCTTATATGCTATCCTCCTCTTGAGTATGGGTGGGACCCGTGAATATGAAGGGATTTTGTTCCTAGAGGTCAGACAAAGAAGTCAGAAATATTTGAAGAGATATCTCTCCTGATGGCCTGGAAGAAAGCAAACAGCTAAGTTGTGAGAGAAGAGGATCATGTGCCGATGGTCTTCAGGTGCCCTCTAGGAGCGGAGAATGGTTCCTAGCCAACAGACAGGAAGAAAACAGGACTGCAGTCTTACTATAACAACCACCAGTGATCTTGGAAAAGGATAAGATAACATGATTGTGGTCCAGTAAGACTAAGCAGAGGATCCAGCTAATTTGTACCTGAACTCCTGACACACAGAATCTATAAGAAAATAAGTGGGTATTGTTTAATTTTGTGATTTTTATGGAACAATAGAAAACAACACATTTTCTATCACTTTTTTCTCTTTGTAATGATAATCACTGAATAGAGAACAAAAAAGTTGATTAAAAGTTAATTAATTAAAAGTTCTAAGACTTGTATTTTAGTTCTAAAGTATTTAAAATGTTCTAAGGCCACCATTGCCCTCCTAATTACCAAATCTTATTTATGGACTTAATTCTCTTTGGTCTTTGGAAACATTTGAGATCAATGACCACATCCAACTTAAAACTACTTTTTGACATATATAATACTACACCCTTTTTTTGCTTTCTTCTTGTTTCTCTTTGATACTCTTTTGCTATCTTCTCTTTTTTAATATTATCTTCATTTTACAGATGAGGAAATGGAGTATCATAAAGGCAGGGTACTTACCAAAGGTCACATAGCTAGTAAGTGGAGAAACCATGATTAACACTCAAAGCTGTCCTGGCTCAAAAGCTATTGTGCTTTTGCCACTATAGCCACATTGACCTTGCCTCAGTAGAAAGTTAAGCTGAATGTTTCTTTTCTCTTTTCTTGAAGGATTGGTTTATTTATAAAACAGAACTTGCTATAAATAAAAGCATGAGAATGATGGGTTCATCAGGGCAGGCAGAGTTGTTTGACTTCATCTCTCACCAAGTCCGTTCCCAGAAAATGTTTTTAAGTTCTTCTCTATTAATACACAGTGACTAGTGTCTATTTGGCAATCTTTTAGTCTAAACGGATCTCTCAGATTGAAAATTCCACATGTCTGGCAAGAATTATGAGCTTTGAAAGCACACAGGCAATTACAAACCATTAAATAGCCCGTCAATAAGCAGTTCTCTGTCTCTTTGCTAACTATTATGGAAGCAGTTTCACCTAACATACAACATGTCTTTTGCAACTTATGTGGGTCTCATTCCCATTTAAAAAAACTTTAAGGATTTTTCTATTTGAACAGTTTTTTTTAATTCTTATTTTTAAAATAACTAAAGTGTATAACCTTACTGTTTCAAACAATTATGGTCCTATTACTTTCCCATAATGTAAGCTGAAGGTATTTTTTGCCACCCCCTCAACACCACCACCTGTATTTGCCATTTAAAAGGATACATTTTTAAAGCCAACAAATTAACCTTAAAATACACCATGTTCCATTGTGTATGTAAGCCACATCTTCTTAGTCCTCTGATCTGCCTTTGGGCACATAGGTTGATTCCATAGCTTGGCTTTTATAAATAGTGCTGCAATGAACACAGGAGTGCATCTCTCCCTTTAAATTAGTGTTTTTGCATTCTTTTGATAGACACCTAGGGGTGGAACTGCTTACTTGGTGGTGCCGAGTGTGGTGTGGTAACATATACCTGAAAGGTGTGATTCTGTACTTCTAAATCATATACAATGTTGTAAACCAATGTTACCTCAATAAGAAATAAACTGTGTTTCTTTTTCCTCTAATTTTGAACTTTTTCATATCTCCCTATATTTTGGAAAATAAAATAGGTTCAGTATAAATTTTCAGTTATCCTTTGCTAATTAAAGTAAGTTTATCTTGGGCTTCCCCTGGTGGCGCAGCGGTTGAGCGCTGGGCTGCGAAGCTGCGCGCAGCCTCAGCAGCACCGGTTTGATCCCCGGCCGCGAGGGTCCCACATGGCACGCAGACCTCTCCTGCCGCCCGCTGCTCCCCTCAGCAGTGTACTTCATCACTCTGCCTGTTCTGCTGTCTGCTCTGGCTCTGGTGAATTCTCTCACCCTCCCACGCTTCTGACTGTACCCAGTGCTTGTATGAATAAATAAATCTTTAAAAAAAAAATAAATAAAAAAATAAAGTAAGTTTATCTCTCCCCTAATGTGAACTATTTTGGTTCCTTGGGTCCAATAACCCAAATAAATGCATCCTTCCCCCCCCCAAGAAAAAAAAATGTTGTAATTTGTTTTACAGTAACTAAGTCTAATTAGTTCTATAAAGTGTCCAAATTATAATAATACAGCAGCTTTCCTTTGTTTATTTTCATAAATTTTCTCAGTTTTTTGAAAACCAAATTCCAGAATTAAGGTCATCTCCTAAGATCATTTTAGAGTCTAAATGCCAGAAAACAAATAAAATTTACATCTTACTCTATTGGCAAAGTTTGTCCTGAGTTTGCCTTACTAAGGCTGTCAGAGACAACAAGTATACTTGATTACCTCTCAAGATATTACTTATAAGTAATGCTTGATTTGTTCCCAAAAATGTCTATAGTGTGTTTATAATGGCTAAACAGCAAGATAAAAACATGTTTCATAGTTCAAAAGATAATCAAAATAGAGCAGTGGGCTTGGGAATAAGGTGTTGGAATACATGCAAGTAATGACAAGGTAACAAAAACAAGTTACACTATGGTATTACAAGGCATGATCTCATGGCAAAATCACTGATATAAAGAGAAAGGATATTAGCCTACTTTGGCAAGTCACTATGATACAGTCAAGAGCTATGCCTATCAAGACAGCCGGAATTTTAAACTAGCATATCAGGGTAACCTAACATCTCCTTAAGCCAAGTTTCCCCAAGAATCACTATTCTTTGTTGATCTTTGTTTGAGACAATTGTACTTCCAAAAGAATTCCACGGATTTTTTCAAGGCTCTATTTCTAAGAGTCTTAAGCTCTCCTTAGTAGTTTCTAGTGGATTTCCTTTTCCCAGGTAGTAGCACTTCTTTTGTCTCTGCCATTATCACCTTGCTCTGTAAGAAAGAAGGTTGAATATGAGACTAAGGCTAAAATGTGGAGCGGGTTACCTGAAATATAGGGTTGGGACTTGATTATTGTCATTTGTAGACTCTTACACAGCAATAAGACAGGATGAAGCCATGGGTTAAGAATGATTAGACTGGGCCTCCCCGGTGACGCAGCAGTTGAACGCTGGGCTATGAAGCTGCCTGCAGCCTCAGCAGTGCCAGTTCGATCCCCTGGTGCCAGCGAAGGTCCCACATCGCGCGCAGACCTATCCTGCAGTGCCCGCTGCTCCCCTCAGCAGTGTCTTCCTTCTGTCTGCCTGTTCTGCTCCCCGCTCTGGCTCTGGTGAATTCTCTCACACTCCCATGCTTCTGACTGTACCCAGTGCTTGTGTAAATAAATAAATCTTTGGGAAAAAAAAGAATGATTAGACTGGCTGTGGTGTACGAGATGGTTTTGAGAGGGAAAAGTTTAAAATTAAGGGGGTATCCCTATGTTTATAGCAGCACTGTTTACAATAGCTAAGCTTTGGAAACAGCCCAAATGCCCAAAAATAGATGACTGGATCAAGAAGATGTGGTACATAGACACCATGGAATATTACTCAGCATTCAAAAAAGATAAACACATGCAATTTGCAGCAACATGGATGGCGCTGGAAGGGATCATGCTCAGCGAAATAAGCCAGAAAGAAAAAGAAAAATACCGGATGGTCTCACTCACAGCAGGAATCTAGAAAACTTAAATAAGGGACCAGGAAAATGAATAACTATAAGAAAGTGAAAATCAAAATCAACAAAAAACTATGAACCAGAGACACTTTTTGGGGGGTGGGGGGTGGGAGGGGAGGGATTGGGGTCAAAATGGGGGGTTGCAATTGCATGGGGAATATAAAAATAAAATTTATTATTAAAAAAATAAAAAATAAAATAAAATTAAGGAGGTATGAAAGGCATTTCCAGAAATTATAAACAGTTTAGCAAGTCTAAAACACAAGGTATATGTGAAAAGTAGGTTATTATAAGTCATCTATATCTGAGGTCATGAGTTCCAGAAGTGAAGCAGCAATAGGGATGAAGAAAAATGGAGAAGAAAATATTAAGAGTTGGAATTAGATTAAATAAATGTTAACTGGAAGTGAAGCAAAATTGGGGAAGATTCCTCCTCCCTTCACCCTCAGTTTCCCAGATCTGTGTTGTTTTCCCCATCTATAATTTTAATTTCAGTTGTCTTCAAGTCTCAGATTAACAGTGCCTTCCTGTTCTTTTCCTCCTGAACCCATCAGTCTTAGCAAAACCCTCCCAGACTCATTTCATGTAACCAAGATGACAGGCTGATAAATTTGGGGCTTGATTATCCTAAAAACAGTATCATTTTAATGGGAGTCAAAAATCTATTAGAAACTACAGAATAGATTTCAGGTGAGAGCTAAGAAATTCATGGATGGCTGGATTGTTAGTCCTGGAACCCTAAAATCATATGAGGAAGCATGCTGTGTATCTCATACAAGAAATAATTAAAAGGAAATAACAAAGATGACATTAAGAGCTTGTCTCTTAGAAGACCTGAAGAATGGTGATCATGCTGCCAGAATCAGATAATCTGCAACTTGTTTTTTTTTTTTTTGACTATCTTTTTTTTTAAAATAATAAATTTTATTTTTATATTCCCCCATACAATTGCAAACCCCCCATTCTGACCCCAATCCCTCCCCTCCCGCCCCCCACCCCCCCAAAAAGTGTCTCTGGTTCATAGTTTTTTGTTGATTTTGATTTTCACTTTCTTATAGTTGTTCATTTTCCTGGTCCCTTATTTAAGTTTTCTAGATTCCTGCTATGAGTGAGACCATCCGGTATTTTTCTTTTTCTTTTTGGCTTATTTCGCTGAGCATGATCCCTTCCAGCGCCATCCATGTTGCTGCAAATTGCATGTGTTTATCTTTTTTGAATGCTGAGTAATATTCCATGGTATATATGTACCACATCTTAATCCAGTCATCTATTTTGGGGCATTTGGGCTGTTTCCAAATGCAACTTGTTTTTATAATACAAAAAGGATAAGAGTAGGAAGACCTGTGAGCTCTAGAAAGTAGGACAACTTTATATTATAAAAGTAGTAGTTAGCTTAGAAGCCACTGTCAAAGGTAGAACTAATGTACTGCTTTTAGAGATCTTGACCAAGCCTTTATCCTGGGTACAACCAATACATTCAAAGAGGAATGAAATGAGTCTTTCTCTCAAATGTTCATCTGAGAAAAACTGGTTGTCTTAAATCAAGCTTATGAACAATTTATGTTCTGTTCCTTTTCGTTGAAGCCATAGATCATTATTCAAATTTCTCTATCTTTTCTAAGATCAAAACTAAATGAAAGGAAAAAGGTATAACCTGATCCTCATAGCTTTACAGAATGGCAAACAGGGAGGAACTTCAAAGATCATATAATCCAATCTTACTGTATTTCAGATAAGTGAAGATACCACAGAGAAGTGATTTACTCAAGATCACACAATAAATCATCCACCAGATACTGAGGTATGATCCAGGTCTTCTGCTTACTATTTCTACAATACTTGTACCATGCCCATTTTCATACTCCATGCAAGGATTCCTGTTGATTTTGATAAATCTATGAAATGATATAGAAAACCAATTAATTCAAATCAACCAATATTTGAAAGGTACTGTACTGTATACAGCATGAAATACAAAAAGAATAAAACTCCATTATTGCCATTTAAGTCCAGTGGGGCTGGGGTGGGAAGACTAGGAAAGTTTAAATTGAATAACCACAGAGATATCTATGACACACTAAACAATAAATAAACATTATCAAGAAAAAATACAGACAATATACTGCAGGACTTCAAAGGAGAAAAATATTACACTGGGTTGAGGGGATTAGGAAGGCTTTTTGTTTGACTAGAAACAAAAAAAGGGACACTATTATTATATTCATTTAAGAGATGACACCAGCCCTCAGACACTTGTAGATCACCAGCTTTACCTGGACCACATTTAGAAAACACAACAGTATATAAGTCATTCTCATTCATACATAATCATATTGCAGCAATAATAAAGAGTATGATATATGAATTGAGACCTTATATTCTTAGATTCTATCTCTGGGTTTTCTTATTTACCTCATTCATAGGAGTTTGACCAGGTTTCAGGTCAATGGAAGCTAAGAGATGATGCAAAAAGAGCATCAAATAACAGATAGATAGATAGATAGATAGATAGATAGATAGATAGATAGATAGATAGATAGATAGATAGATAGATAGATTTTCTCCATGGACTTAAGATGAGCTAAGTAAAAGATAAAAAGATCTAGGGTGACTCTTGAATTAAATAATTGAAATCAAAACTCACACATCCACACATTTACTTTGTCAGCTCAACTTCACCATACAAAATCCCAGATAAGAATGGTAGAATAGAGTTTTGGTAGAACCTGCTGTCAGAGACAAGTGTTCTCAAGGAACCTGAAAAGGAAAAGTGGGTAAGGAGTGAAAGTATTGAGTGTCTTCTATGTATAAAGCTCAGAATTTCTAGAGGAACCACGAAAGAACCTTCAGAATTTCAGGGCCTCCCTGGTGGGGCAGGGGTTAATGTCTCAGTGCTATTAAGTTATCCCTAGCTACTGCAGCAGGAGTTCAATCCCCATCCAGGAAGCTAACCCACATGGCACAGCAGACCTCTTCTGTCTCACCTGCTGATCCCCTCCATAGTGTATTTCAGTAGATCTGCCTGTTCTGCTCCCTACTCTGTCTATGGTGAATGCTCTTACCCCCCACACCTCTGGCCTGCACCCCAGCTCTTGTATGCATAAATAAATAAAATAAATATTTAAAAAACAAAAACAAATTGCACGCAAGAGGGCCTCCCTGGTGGCGCAGTGCTATCAAGTTATTGCCAGTGCTATCAAGTTATTGCCAGTCACTGTAGCCTGAGTTGTTCATGACCAATCCCTGGCCAGGGAGCTAACCCACATGGCACAACAGACCTCTCCTATCTCGCCCACTGCTCCCCTCAGCAGTGTATTTCAGTAGATCTGCCTATTCTGTTCCCCCACTCTGTCTCTGGTGGGTCCTCTCACCCCCCGCATCTCTGGCCTATACCCCAGTTCTAGTATGCATAAATAAATAAATCTTTAAAAAAATAAGCTTCAGAATTTCAAACTTGAGAAAACACCATGCGGCTGCCCAGATAATAAAATCTTTATTCATTTGTGCATGTAAGGAGTGGGCTAAATTGTAATTGCACCACTATCATAAAAATGGACAACTAGTACATTAGCCTGGTGATATCATATTTCTCATATATGGGTCTTAGAAATTCATAACCTTTTCTCATTCTATATTCTGGGGAAATATAAACCTTGTCTCAACACAAAACTGTGACAGAACCAAAGTTAACTTTCTCCATTAATGAGTGGAATCATAATTTCAGGATTAGAAAGGATTTTTTCATTCCATATTCTATTTTATCCATTTTGATTACAGAGGCATAGAACAAATGAAACACACAAGTTTACTGCCTGGTGTAACAAGATATAAAAGTCAACTCAGAAATTCCCCACCTTCAGGGCCTCCCCGGTGGCGCAGCGGTTGCGCGCTGGGCTGCGAAGCTGCCTGCAGCCTCTGCAGCACCGGTTCGATCCCTGGCTGCCGAACGAGGGTCCCACTTGGCGTGCAGACCTCTCCTGCCGCCCGCTGCTCCCCTCAGCAGTGTACTTCGTCACTCTGCCTGTTCTGCTCCCCGCTCTGGCTCTGGTGAATTCTCTCACCCTCCCACGCTTCTGACTGTACCCAGTGCTTGTATAAATAAATAAATAAATCTTCAAAAAAAAATAAATAAAAGGAAACATTTAAAAAAAAAAATTCCCCACCTTCAATCCATATTTCACTCAGACTACTCATAGCAGATTACCTGGAAAAGAAATTTCAGAGGGAGAAGAAACTAGAGACCTGAAAATTTATTTGAGTGTAGGGTGGGCTCAAACAGCAGTATTGTAGCTACAGGTATAGGTTCCTACTTACAAAACTTTCCTGAATTTTATGCTTTTGCATTTGCTTTATTTTCCTTTTGGCTTAATTTTCAATAGAGGTCCTTTGAAACATTCCATTGTATTTATACTTCTAAGAATAAATTAAAGGGAGATGTTTATTTTGTGGGCACTTGGACCACAGATAAATGAAAAGCAGCCAGCCCCTGGGGTCCTTCTAGACAGGGATGAACATCGTAGGGCAACACAAATTTGAAAGAATATTGTTCAGGTTACTGCTATTTCAAGAAAGCCCTTTTTTATCATTTCTTGGAGATTTTTTTAGACTTTGTTAACTGGTGAGAAGAAACATACACTCGTGGCAAGTTAACTATAGAAACTACAAAATAGTTATCTCTTACATAGAACATATACCAGATTTGTGATATGAACAAATTATTACCATGAGTTTATAAGAAGAATCCAAAGTCACCTAAGCTAACTTCTTTCAAGGAAACCTGTCCCGAAGCAATCCCATACAGATATACTCAATATTTTTAATATTCTAATTTTTCTTCCTGGTAAACTACATCCTTGGACATGAACTTGCAAATTATTTTTCCTTTGAATTTTATAACAAACTGCTTAGAAGATAAATGGGAAATACCATGGTTTAATAAGAGGAATATTTTTGTAATACTGTGTTCATCTTTCGATACAGAAGCTACATGCATATAGCAACAAACATCTGCTATCAGTCCTGGGCTGTTTTACAAGTTGCCCCGCTGGGAATGTAAAATTGAATGGAAAGTTGTGGAAAGAGGCACAAAATCCAAAAGCTAGCCCTAAATCTTTCAGTAAAATTTGAAGTCCCATCACAACCTAGATCTGTGCTTTAAGCTGCTAAACTCCCATAACCCTTCTGGACTACTCCTAAGGTCATTAACTTCCCTTTCAATCTTATTATTTCAGATTAGGCTTCATCTGATATTATACCATAAGAAGCACGGACCACTAACCAGGAACATTTGTGAAGGGTACTGCAGTGCCAGAAAGAGGTATGGCTCTGTTTTATAAATGAATCTTGCTTTTCAATTCACTAATTATCTTAACAAAATAATTTTATCATCTGTACTAAAATTTAATTACATTTATGGTTATTGTTAGTTTATATTAATCAATGCCCCATCTGTTTAGTGCTAAGATAACTCTTACCATCTTGTTTTGTATCCTGTCCACATTTCTGAGTCATCACTCTTCTTCCCCTCCAGACTATGAGCTGCTTAAAGGCAGGAATGGAGGCTTAGGCATTTCTGTATCCATTTAGTATGTCTCATTTTGGGGGAATCATAGCAAATTCCCAAATTCTATAAAAATTAAATGCTGTTTAAGACAAGCAAAACCATCATCTGTGAAATGAGAAGCTAAACTAAATAATATCTACCCTGGGATTGATTACTTTTGTGTAAGTTTCACAGTCTTCTTTTTATGGCCCAATATAAGTCACTGACTTTGTCATTAAAAAAAGCAATTGAACCTTAATATTAAAATTTCTAGGAAAGCTTATTTTGATCTATAAGGACTGGGAAGTTTAACAGGACTATAGATCATCTTTAAGTTTTTTAGTAACATATTTATCAATTTGTTTTTACTCATTTCATCTAGAGATCTGGGAATCTCATATTTACACAGAATGCTTAATAGACAAGATAAACAAATGATTAATCTGTGTCAAGATATGGGTATTTTTAATCGTACAATTAGCTTTATGATTTAGTACCCTCCTTAATACTTTAGAAAGCAACTTCACAGAAGAACAACTTTAGGCCCAGGGGGTGGAAAGGACAGAGATGAGCACATGGCTGTCATTAAATTATAATAGAATGAAAAGATAAAGTGGTTTTTAAGGACAATACCTTCAAGTAATAACTGGTTCCATCATCCATTCACTCACTCAGTTAAAATTCACTGAGCATTTGTGAGCAAAATACATACATTTCACCCCTGTGTAAGATGCCTTCATATAGATCAACCAGATAATCTGTGAGGAGAGATAACATAGGCACACAAATCATTGATCTGCAAGATAACTTTACAGTTTTCTACAAGAGAAAATTCAGATATTACTTGGGATAGAAGATGAAGGAATGCTTGGTCAAGAAAACATAATTCAAGCTAACATTGGTAGTTTTTTATATACATAGATGGAGGAAAAGGAATTTAAGGAAGAAGAAATGCCATGAAAAAAGATAAGTAGGTGGGATAGTGCATAGTGTATAGTGAAATAGTGGCTGTATTGAATGATAGAGTAGGAGAAAAAAGCTAGGAAATTTCAGTTATAAACAGACTAGAAAGCATTAAATATCAAACGAAGAAATTAGGATTTTTCTGCTACTCTGTATCAGGGCTCTCTTCAGCAATTGATGAAAAAAGTTTTGAATGTGTACTGACTAATTGACAACCATGTGCTCATCTCCGTCCAAAGTTATCATTTCAATATTAAGATTTCATATACTTCATTCCTCACAATGGCACCAACTTCCTATAATAATGTGTAAGGATCCAATAATAAGAAATATGGGGTATATCTTTTCTGATTTGATTAGAAAGATTACGCAACCTCTGGCTAATGTTTGTTTTATTTTCCAGCATTTTAAATTAGTTAAGAAACCTGAGGTTATAAGAAACATTTTAGCTACAATTGATTTTAAAATTAATACCAAGATTTTGGAGGATGGCACAGTGGTAAACAGAGCCTTTAAGTCTGGTACAATCGGAGTTGAGTCAGGCAAAGTTTATCGTTATATGTCATGTTGACCGAATGCATGATTTAAAATGATGAATTGCGTTGGTGGTAGGTGTGGTGTGAAAACAGGCTTCTGCAGAGGTGTTGATCCCATTCCTCTGAATCATATACAATATTGTAAACGAAGGTTACCTCAATTTAAAAAATGCAAAAAAAAAAAGAAATTTGGATTGTATTATGAAGTCTCTTGGGAACGGTTGAAGGTTTTAGAGCAGGGACATAATTGGTAGCAACAATGTATGGGAAATTACTCTGGAAAGAGGGTGTAGCAAGATATAGTGAGGGTTGATGGTGTTAGGAAAGACAGATGGTAGTTGTCTTTTTTTTTTTTTTTTGATTCTATTTTTTCTCAAATTTCATTAGTTTGCCAGTGATTTACATAGTATATAATTTTGGGAGTACAACTTCACACTTCACACAGCCATAGGTGCACATGCTTCACCCATCCTCCACCAAAATTATCTAATACTTTTTAAAGTGTAGTTCTTTTTTTAAAAGGCTGTTATTAAAATCTCAACACCACCATCTAGTGTCTGACACAGGGCTAACAAACCAAAACAGTTTCTCTTTCTTCCACAGTTGCACCAGGGTTCAGAGAACCAATGGAGAGAGAGGCAGACCGCCAGAAAGCAAACTGAGAAATAATGCAGAGTTTGGAAATAATAAACTCACTTTTCTCTAGGATCTTAGATAATCACCCTCAGAGTAATTCATCAATTTTTTATCATATATGTAGAGGGCAGGACCGGACATGGAACAGGTTTTCTGATTCCATGCAGACCGGGTAAAGGAGGAGTCTGAGTCCTCAGTAGTTTTGCAGGTTTTTTATTTGGGGTTCACCAGGCATATGGCAGGCAGGGGTGCTGGCTGGGGGGCTGGGAGGCTGACAGGCCTCCCAGCCCCCAGCAAGTCTTCACTCTATCTGGGCTCTCTGGAGTTGGTTCTGCTGCTTCTCGGCTTCTCTTTCGGCTTCATACTGCTGCTGCTGCTACTGCTGCTGCTGGCGTCCCCGTGATGCCGCCCTTAAAAGCACAGTCTTAGCTCAGCTGAATCCCATCTACCTATGCCCACACCCTACTCCAGGTGCCCGCCATCAGGCATGCATTCAGGACAAGGATCCATCATCTATCCTGATGGCGGAAGGGCAGAAAAGCCTGATATTTTCTTTACCCTACAATATATCAACAGTTATGGGTGGAAAATACTACTACTTCTTAATGAAGGGGGAAAAACAATGACTAGCAAGGATGGACAGATAGATGGATGGATGGATGGACAGATAACACATACTCACTGAAAATATAATTGTTAGCAGTAGTAAACCCGGGAAGTTGTATTGTAATGGCAGGAATGGCCAGTGCAGTTTCCCTATGACCCAAGCAGACAGGGTAAAGGAGGAGAGAGTCCTGGAGCCCTTGGTGGCTTTTGCAGGCTTTTATTGGGATTTACCAGGGACATGGCAGGCAGGGGTGCTGGGGGGCTGGGAGGCTGGCAGCCCCCAGCAAGTCTTCACTCTTTCTGGGCTCTCCGGCATTCTCTGGTGGTCTCGGCTTCTCTTTCGCTCTCATTCGTGGTTCTGCTCTCTGCTTCTCGTGGTTCTTCTGGCGTCCCCGTGACATTGCCCTTACAAGCCCAGTCTTAGCCCAGGTGTACCCCCTTACGCATGCCCACACCCCACTCCAGGTGCCCACCATCAGGCATGCATTCAGGACCACAAGGATCCATCATCAATCCTAATGGCGGTAGGGCAGAAAAGCCTGATGCTTTTTCACTTACCCTACATGTATCCAACCTACAACCACTATCATAGCTGCCTGTTTCTATATCCCTAGAGCAGATATGAAATCAGTCCCTCAGTTCCTAACAGGTCTTGCATACTTAAGCAGTCTTTCTACCTTACAAATCCCAACTGTTGGAAATAGTATTCTCATTTTTCTCTAGGATCTTGGGCAATCACCCTGAGAGTGATTCATCTTCAATTTTTTATCATATATCAACAGTTCTTGGTGGAAGATAATACTATTTCTTAATGAAAGGGGAAAAAGCGGAATGACTAGCCAGGATGGAAGACAGAACTATTTTAACTGTTTTACCGAGGAGCAAAAGTTGTATAAAAGGCCAACAAGTCAGACTTTGCTCAAATATTATACACCACATTACATATCGATGAGCAGTGCCCGACTTCTTAAAGAATAAAAGAAAAAAATTTCAAAGAGCATTAAAGAAATCACTACTTCCACACTATCTTATCCTTAGCTCTCTCTGATCAGAGCTTGTTAACTTGATTGACTTCCCTGATTGACTTCCCTGATACAGCTGAACTAGGCTGGACCAAGTAACAACCTCCTGCTGTAAAAAAGGCGACCATATAATGTTAAACAGTAAAGATTTGAATGTGCTTCTAGGAAAGAGCATAAGAATGACCAAGTACAAAAATGTCCTCACCCAAAGATATTCCAACTAGTTTTGCTACATCTTTCCTCAGATCCTTAATTTGTGGTGCAGATTTTAAAAATGTATTTCACCTGTGTGGATTTTGTAAAGGCAGGAATACCACAGTGCAGGTTTTCTGATTCCATGCAGACCGGGTAAAGGAGGAGTCAGAGCCCTCAGTGTTTCTTTTTGCAGGGTTTTATTGGGGTTCACCAGACATATGGCAGGCAGGAGTGCTGGGGGGCCTGGAGGCTGGCAATTCTCCCAGCCCCCAGCAAATCCTCACTATCTGGGCTCTCTGGCATTCTCTGCTTCTCTCTTGGCTTCTGCTGCTGCTTTCTCGGCTTCTCTTTCGGCTTCTACTGGCATCCCTGTGACACCGCACTTAAAAGCCCAGTCGAATCCCATCTACCTAGGCCCACACCCTACTCCAGGTGCCCGCCATCAGGCATGCATTCAGGACCGCAGGGATCCATCATCTATCCTGATGGTGGGAGGACAGAAAAGCCTGATATTTTTCCTTACCCTACAGTCCACCCCCTCAGGGTTTTCTGCCATATAATCTACATATATATACAATTTTCTTAGCAAACATGAACAATGCAGCCACGGCCCACAAAAGCAAATACATCACATTATAACAAAATACAACAGAACACAAATAAGTCCAGGCAGGGCCCCAACCTAGTGCAAAAGACAATTATTGGTACCAGCAGATGAGCCACCAAATCTGCTGCCCAAGGCACTGCTCATACGAGGGAGGGGAATCACTCACGGCATCTACTATATCACACCAGGAGCCGTCAGGTTTCCTGGCCTTCTCTGGCTGTAGTCTTGGCTACAAGCCACACACAGCATCCACCCCCAGGATGCACTCACTCTGGGATTGGCGATTCTATTCTGTTGGGGGTAATCGCCAACCCTCAGGGTTTCTGTCTGCAGTAGCTCCAACATTCAACCTTCATAGCCACCCATGCAACTTGCAGACCCCTGCACACAGGCCAAACCACTGCACAAGCACATGGGTCAGGGATCCAAACTCTACATATGGCTTGGGCTCCAGCCCAAGCCAAGTTCCCCACCCATCCCCCAAGGACGGGTTCCTCAGCTCCTCACCCTCACTCGACAACGAGCAGGGCATCACCCACAGGTGATTTTACGAGACTCACAGGTCTTCAGCATACTTAGGCTGCTTAACAGCCGCTCAAGGCTTCCCAAACTTAGCATCAGCACCAGCTTTTGCCTTCTCAGTAGGCTTTTCTCCTCCGCCTAGCTGCTGGGCATACACAGGCTGCTTTTGGCCATCAAGGCCCACTGGCCACCCCCAGATTCTTAAAAAAAACAACCTGCCAAGGTCCTCCGCCTTCTGGCGGGATTGTCAGTCCAAGTTCATCAGTCTAAGTCCATTAGTCCAAGTCTGTCAGGCCTCTCCCTGCATCAGCGCTGGAGAGCTCCAAATCATGGTCCTTTCTTTCCCCGATGATTCTTGCTTCCTCAGGGGTCATTGGCTGGTCCTCTCAGGTGTCTCCTCCTCTGGCTGAGGTCTCGTCCCGCAGCTCCCAGATGGTGCCCACCTTCTGTGCCGCCATGATGCCTCCAGCGTCGTCACAGGCAAACACAGTCTGTTACTCCTTAGTCCCTCCAGGCCTTCGGAGGTCTCCAATACCCGTCTGCATGGATCATCCTGCTGACTACACCAATTGTAAAGGCAGGAATACCACAGTGCAGGTTTTCTGATCCCATGCAGACTGGGTAAAGGAGGAGTCAGAGTTCTCAGTGGTTTTTTGCAGGGTTTTATTGGGGCTCACCAGGCATATGGCAGGCAGGGGTGCTGGGGGGCCAAGAGGTTGGCAGTCCTCCCAGTCCCTAGCAAATCCTCACTATCTGGGCTCTCCAGCATTCTCTGCTTCTCTCTTGGCTTCTGCTGCTGCTTTCCCGGCTTCTCTTTCGGCTTCTACTGGCGTCCCCGTGACACCGCCCTTAAAAGCCCAGTCGAATCCCATCTACCTATGCCCACACCCTACTCCAGGTGCCCGCCATCAGGCATGCATTCAGGACCGCAGGGATCCATCATCTATCCTGATGGCGGGAGGGCAGAAAAGCCTAACATTTTTCCTTACCCTACAATTTTTTCTTCATTAAATAACTGGTTGGCTTCTAAAATTTCTCCAGCTTTGCATTATTTACCATAGCTTTATGAGGCTGCCTCCCAGCCCCCAGAAAGTCTTCACTCTCTCTAGGCTCTCCAACGGTCTCTTGTGGCCTTTGCTTCTCTGCTCCTTTCACTCTCTCTTTCATTCACTGTGCTGGCGTCCCCGTGAAGCCGCCCTTATAAGCCCAGTCTCTCAGCCCAGGTGTACCCACCTACATATGCCCACACCCCACTCCAGGTGCCCGCCATCAGGCATGCATTCAGGACCACAGGGTTCCATCATCAATCCTAATGACAGGAGGGCAGAAAAGCCTGATACTTTACTTACCCTACATTACCCTAGCTATGAGCATCACCAACATGTTACCTAAAAAGCCCACTTCCTAGGAAACCAAGCATTTTCTCCTAGATTTTATTCTCCAGGAAAATTCAATGCTCTTTCAATAAATATATAAATAGATCATACATACATACATACATGCATACATAATTTTTATTTATGAAGCTACTATTTTTAAAGCATTTCTCTGATTGAAAAACAATCTCATTTAAATATTTAGAAAAAGGTACTGCAGTAATATGACTTAAAATAAGACAGAACTGTTTTAACTAGGCTTTGAAGATTAAGAAGTCCATCAGAAAAACATGAATAGAAAAAGAGAGGGAAGAGAGTTTTCTGGGTGCCTTTAGGAGCCAGACTCCTGGAGGCATGATGCAGTTGAATCCCTTCTCATTTCCCCACTACCTTTGCTTCTTGTTATGGTCAAAAAATTATACATACCTACACTAGACAATGAAACTCTAATACTTACTGTAAGTTATGGTCTGGTGAAAATTGACAAGATTTTCTATATATATGTATTGTAGGCCCTGAGCAGACATTCCTTGAGAAACATGGATGGAGTTGGAAATCTGACAGTATCTTCAGCCAGTAATAATACATGCAATGACACTATTGATGACTTCCGCAATCAAGTATATTCTACGATGTACTCTATGATCTCCGTTGTGGGCTTCTTTGGCAATAGTTTTGTGCTCTATGTCCTCATAAAAACATATCATGAGAAGTCAGCCTTCCAAATATACATGATTAATTTAGCAGTAGCGGATCTACTGTGTGTGTGTACACTGCCTCTCCGCGTTGTCTATTACGTTCACAAAGGCATTTGGCTCTTTGGTGACTTCATGTGCCGCCTCAGCACCTATGCCTTGTATGTCAACCTCTATTGTAGCATCTTCTTTATGACAGCCATGAGCTTTTTCCGATGCATTGCAATTGTTTTCCCAGTCCAGAACCTCAATTTGGTTACACAGAAAAAAGCCAAGTTTGTGTGTGTTGGCATTTGGATTTTTGTCATTTTGACCAGTTCTCCATTTTTAGTGTCCACACCTTACAAAGATGAGAAGAACAATACTAAGTGCTTTGAACCTCCACCAGACAATCAAACTAAAAAACACATTTTGATCTTGCATTATATATCATTGTTTGTTGGTTTTATCATTCCTTTTGTTATTATAATTGTCTGTTACACAATGATTATTTTGACCCTACTAAAAAATTCAATGAAGAAAAATATATCAAGTCGTAAAAAAGCCATAGGAATGATCATAGTTGTGACAGCTGCCTTTTTGATCAGTTTCATGCCATATCATATTCAACGCACCATCCACCTTCACTTTTTACACAATGAATCTAAGCCTTGTGACTCTGTCCTTAGAATGCAAAAATCAGTGGTCATAACCTTGTCTCTGGCCGCCTCAAATTGTTGCTTTGATCCTCTCCTGTATTTCTTTTCAGGGGGGAACTTTAGGAGAAGGCTTTCTACATTTAGAAAACATTCTTTGTCCAGCATGACTACTGCACCCAAGAAGAAGGCCTCTCTGCCAGAAAAAGGAGAAGAAATATGTAATGAATAGTTTAAACCCATCTAGTACAAATTATTGAAAAGCTCCCCAAACAAGTATTTCCTCAAGTCATTTACAATAAAAATAAGCATTTCCATCAATAATTTGTAAATAACTAAATGTGTGCCTATAAATCTATCTCATTTATGCATCTACCTTATTAGAGGTTGTAGATCTATTTTACGTGTTAAAAATTCATTCCATGACTATAAACTAAATTATAATCCATTTTTTGATCATTCCAAAAGTAGAGAATATTTACTTTTTAGCACTATAAAAAAATTAGCCTGAGATCAAGGTTTTCCCCTAAAATAAGAACTTTACAAATGATAAGAACTAGCCTTTTTAAGGTATAGAATTAGCAAATAGTTCTCAACCATCCTAATATATCCCTTTGCATGCATGCCATCAGATGAGAACTGGAGATGACCCAGGAACTATACAAAATGTCTTGTCATCCTCTTCCTTTACAGAATTGACTGACTAGACAAAGTAAGGCCACCTATTCCAAAAGAGAATGTGCAAGTGGAAGACAGCCAAGTACTCAGACAAGTGGCCCTAAAGGAAATGTATTATCTGGAAACAGGAAGATAAACTTGGGCAAAGAATAATCAGCTTGTATCCAATTTTTTTTTGCCTCCTCCTCATGCCCCCAAAGAGAATGGTGGATTTTTTGTTGCTAATTCTTACAGGGTCTCATAAGGAATTCTCTCTCTACACACATACAATCCTTTCTTTAGAAGTCAGACCATTGGCACTCCCATATATGAACAGAACGACTTTATCTTTTAAAAAGCAAAAATGAAGGTCTACTTTTCTATAGGATTATTGTGGGGATCAAAATTAACTACAATGGATTTCTGAATAAAAATTTGAGTGCTGATATATCAAATTATTTTAAGAAATACTGATATTTATGCAAATTGTATAATTATATGTAAAAATTTTTATGATGTGCATTATAAGTGGAAGTTAATTAAAGTATTATTCTACACTTTTACTTTTATATTGGCATGTGACAGGAATATCAGGATATGTTTACAGTGGTGTTTAATCACTTCTTGGCCTTTTGGCTAAGATCAAGTGAATAATGGTGTTTATATTACAGTAGAAGCTTTGTCTTTAAACAGCAACAATTTAATTATGGCTGAAATGTAATATTCATGGGCAAGCTTTTGCCAAAGTGTGGCATGTTCTTTAACTCTGTGTTTCAAAAGATACATAACCACAGAAGAAATAAATGATAATAGTGAAGAAGAAGCAAAGCTATGAAAGGACAAGTTCTATCTGAGTCTGCCACATTTCATTTCTGAAGTTACAATTCCTTGGGGAAATTTTCACAAAAAAAAAAAAAAGAAAAAGAGAAGACCTCTAAGGTATAGTGATAACTGGCATCCATTTATTTTTGCTTACATACCTGAGATTTGGCAGTACCTGTACTTTTACCTTATACCATTTTTTCCTTGCTTGAGACAAAGATCAAACACATTCATTGTAAAAGTCAATCTTGTTAGTGCTGCTGTGGTGGTGGATGAGAACATAAATTTGTAGAGGTGTATATCTATACCACTGAAACATGTGCAGTGTTGTAAATCAGTGTTACCTCAATAAATAATTATAAAAGGAAAAAGGTCTTCACTTACATTTACTGAGATTTCTGCTCTTCAATCAATATCGCATGGTAAACGAACTGGATGGAACATATTCCATCTATGGAACATGGAAGTCAGAGGAGCTGGATGCCAATCTAGGCTCTGTTACTTACTACTGGTGTAACCAAGTAAATGACATGAACTCCTGAGCGTCCTCATTTGTAAAATGGAATAGTAATACTTGTCCTCATTTTCTTACGAGGCATTTTTGAAACTCAAATGATGTCCTAACAAAAAGACATATATTTGTTAGAATATATATATATATATATACACTAAAATTTTACCTTAAAAATAGTCTGATAAAATGTTAAAGTATTTTAAATGGTTTTGCTACTTAAATATTGATATTTACTACATCAAATCTCAATTTTGAAAAAAAATAGGACAAAATATGGTTATAGTTAAATTCTATGGTACATCAAAGAATTTTGTTGCTGCTTCCTTATTTGGTTCCCCTATATTCCTCCTATAAGTAAAACTATTTGATATTTTTCTTTTTCCTTCTGCCTTATTTTACTGAGCATAATCCTTTCCAGCTCCATCCATGTGGCTGTAAATGGCATGTGTTTATCTTTTTGGATTCCTGAGTAGTATTCCATTATGTATATATACCACATCTTCTTGATCCAGTCATCTATTTTTGGGCATTTGGTTTGTTTTATATCTTACCAATTGTAAATAGCACTACAATAAATGTAGGGATGTGGATAACTTTTTGAATTAATGTTTTTGTGTCCTTTGGGTAGATTCCTAGGAGTGGAATTGCTGGGTCATATGGAAGCTCCATTTTCAGTAGTTTGAGGAAACTCCACATAACTTTGCATAGTGGTTGGGCCAGTTTGCACTCCCACCAGCAGTGTAGGAGGTTTCCTTTTTCACTACATCCTCGCCAACATTTGTTGTTTCCTGTTTTGTTTTTTTTTTAATATGTGCCATTCTCACTGGTGTAAGGTGGTATCTCACTGTGGTTTGGATTTGCATTTCCTTGATTATAAGGGATGTTGAACATTTTCTCATATGCCTGTTGGCCTTTTGCATTTTCTCTTTGGAGAAGCTTACTTGTTCTATACCACCTTCAGGCTTTTGCCTATGTTCTCACTTCCACTCTCAGTCCCACTTTCGTTTCACACAGAAATATACTTAAATCACCATACTTGAACCTCCAACACATTTATCACAAATTCATTCTTCTTTCAAGTCACATGTATTTATAACCTATACCAAATCATTTAGTATGTATTTTTTGTGCAATATTTCCATATGGGTTTGTATTTTCTCTCAAAATGGAACCTTCACTTTTGTGGAATTGTCCATTCTTTGAGGTTGAAAATTATGCCTTTAAATTATAATACCGAGCATTTAATAAGTTTTTATTCAGTTTTCACTGCTTTATCTGTATCAATTTGTTTAATGTTTACAACCACCCTGTGAATTAAGTACCAATATTATCCCTACTTTGCTGATTTTAAAATTGAGGCCTAGGGAGGTTAACTTACCTGCCCAACATCAGACAAATGAAAAACATCAGAACCAGGGTTCAAACCCAGGCAGTCTGACTCCAGATTCCTGCTCTTAATCTGCTATCTACCGGACCATTTCAGCCTTTGAAATGTAAGGAGTAGACGGGAGTTTACAATTTTTAAAAAATAGGTTTAATTAAACTACGTCCTTAAATATCTTTATTATCTTTTTATTGAGCTAATATTGGTTTACATTATAGAAATGTAACATCCCCACCTTCAGGCACTGTTATCAGAGTGCACCTCCCACCAAAGAACCCAGAGTCCACACCCACAGACCCCTGTGCTCCCTCCCTTCTATGTTCCCGTCGCTCCCCTTCTCCCTTAAATGTCTATTGCATAAACACATGAACCATGAACTAAGTCCTATGATATTGTTTGGAAGAACATCTTAACCATATTGTATAGCACCCAAGAGCACTGACATTAGAAGAACCTTCATGGTTTTAATTCCTAATGGCAATATAATACCCTGTGGCATTACCATTCCATAGTCTTCCTTTCAAACGTAGTCAGCTATCCCAGCTCTCTTTCATTATACACTTATATTTTTATTTTGTTCAGCCTATATGTCTTCAATATCTCAAAAACAATAATTTAGGATCTTAAAGTAATGTTTTATGTTTTAATTTTCTGCTTTATAATTTTTTCAATTAAGAAGACATTGGTTTACAACACTGTATATGATTCAGAAATATAGTATCCCACAATTTCGGATGTATGATACCACATCACACACCCCACAAAGGCACCCATAGTCCTCCACCATAGAACATTGGCTCCCCTACACTGTTTGCTCTACACCTTCCCCAACCCCACTGCTAGCCTCAGTTTTACAGTAGGGTTTCTATCGTTTGTTTTTGTCTGAACCTTTGTTCTGTTTCTTTATATTCCACATGTGAGCAATACCATGAAGTATTTGTCTTTCTCCTTCTGACTTATTTTACTTAGCATAACCTCCTCCAATTCCACACTCCTTGCCTTCATCTTTTTATAGTTGAGCAGTACTCCAGTGTGTGTGTGTGTGTGTGTGTGTGTGTGTGTGTAACATCTTAATCCAGTCATCTGACCTTGGGCATTCATGTTGTTTCCATAACTTGGCTATTATAAATAGTGCTGCAATAAATATAGGAATACATATATACCTCCAAATTAGTGTTTTTTTAATTATCCAGAAACATACTGAAGACTGGATTTGCTGGATTATACAGCAGAACAATTATTGATATTTTGAGAAATCTTCATATTTTTTCCATAGGGACTGGTGCAGTCTAAATTCCCACTAACAATACCAAAGTGTTCAATTTTCTTCACACCCTTGGCTACACCTGCTGTTTCTGGACTTTTTGATATGGACCATTTTCACTGTGGTATCTCACTGTGATTTTGATTTACATTTCCCTGATGATAAGTAATGATAACCATTTTTTTTCATGTGCCTATTGGCCATCTGTACGTCTTCTTTGGAGAAATGTCTATTTACCCTTCTGAATGCCTTTTTTTAATTGGATTTGTTCTTTTCTTTTCATTAAATTAAAACATAAGTTCTTCATGGGTCCTAGAAATTAGCCCTTGTCAACTGCATGATGTGCAAATATCTTCTCTAATTGGGTAGGATATCTTTTCATTTTAATGGCAGTTTCTTTTGCTATCCAAAAGTTTTTTTTAATTTTATATCCTCCTATTTGTTTCTTTTTGCTTTTGTTTTTCTTGCTGTTGGAGTCAAGTCTCTACAGACATTGCTGAAGCCAATATCGTGGAGTGTTTTGCCTGTTTTCTTCTGTGTATTATATGATTTCTGGTCTTATATTCAAGTCTTTAAACAATTTTTATTTAATTTGTGTATATTGTGAAAAAGTGGTCTAGTTTCTTTTTTCTGTATATGGCTGTCTTGTTTTCCCAGCACCATTTCTGAAAAAGACTTTCCTTTCTTCATTGTATACTTGACTCCTTTATGGTAGAATAACTGTCCATAACAATGTGAAGTTATTTCTGGACTCTCAATTCTATTTCATTGGTTTGTGTGTCTATTTTTATTCCAAAAGCCTACTTATCTTATCATTACAGGCTTATAGTACAGCTTGAAGTCTTGGAGTATGATACCTCTTTTTGTCAGGATTGCTTTGGCTATTCAGGTAGCTTGAGATTCCATATAAATTTCAGCAATGTTTGTTCTATTTCTTTTACAATTTATTTATTTATACATACAAGAATACAGGTGGATTGATTGAAATACATTGCTGAGGGAGCAGCAGACAAGACAGGGAGGTCTGCTGCGCCATGTGGGCAGCTCCCTGGCCAGTTGGGGATCGAACTCATGCTGCAGAGGTTGCTGATAGCTTCACAGTGCTGTGCTTAATCCCTTGTGCCACCAGGGAGACCTGTTCTATTTCTTTACAGAATGCCATTGAAATTCTGATAAGGATTAGATTGAATCTATATATTATTTTGGATAAGACTGTCATTTTAATAATATTAATTTTTCCAATCTATGAACAGTGAATATTTTTACATTTCATCGTATCCTTTTCTATTTTCATTAACAATGTCTTATAGTTTTCACTGTACAATTTCTTCACCTTTTTTTTTTACTAGGTTTACCCCTAGATATTTAATACTTTGTTGAAATAGCAAATGGGATTGTTTTATTGAGTTCTTTCTCCTCTAGTTCCTTGTTCGCATATAGGAACACAGCTGATTTTTGTGGGCTGACTCTGTAATTTGCCAATTTAATGTATTGATTTATTTTTTTCTAGTATTTTTTAATTAAGTCGCTAGGGTTCTCTATATATATTATCATGTCATATGGATATAATGATAGTTTTACTTCTTTCCCAATTTTCATTCCTTTATATCTTACTCTTGACTGATTGTTCTAACTAGGACTCCCAATACTATGAATAGCAATAATGAACAAGAACATCTTTGTACTCTGCCTGATCTTAGAGGTAATGATTTCAGGTTTTCACCACTGAATTTGTTAGCCATGGTTAGATCATATATGGCCTTTATTGAGATATGTTTCTTTCACTTGCATTTTCTTCAGATTATTATCATAAATAGATGTTGAATCTTATCAAATGCTATCTTTGTATCATGATTTTTATCTTTCCCTTTTTTGATTGTGTTGAATAACATTGATTAATTTTCAAATGCAACCCTGGAATAAATTCCACTTGGTCATGACATATGATCCATTTAAAGGGTTGTTGAATTGGGTGTGCGAAGATTTTGTTGAGGATTTTTGCATCTATGTAAAGTAGGGCTATTGTTGTGTAATTTTCTTTTTTTTCTGATGTACTTGTCTGCTTTTGGTATCAAGTAATTTTGGCCTCATAAGATGTGTTTGGAAGTATTTCTCTTCCTCAGTTTTTTGGAAGAATTTGAGAAGAGCTATTAGTTTTTCTTTGAAATTTTAGTAGAATTTGTTAATGAAACCATCTGGTCCTGGGTTTTTGTATTTTGGGAAACTTTTGATTGTTGTTTCAAGTCCCTTGCTCGTAATTACACTGGTCAGGCTTTTAGTCTCAGAAGAGTGTATGCCTCTAAGAAATTGTACCTTTCTTCTAGGTAATTAAATTTATTAGCATTGAGATGTTCCCATTAGTCTCTTTTGACCTGCTGTATTACTGAAATGACTACTATTACTTCTCTTTCATTTCTGATTCTGTTCATTAGATTTTTCTCTCTCTTCTTTGTGAGTCTAGCCAGAAGTTTGACTTGTTTGTTAATTTTTTCAAAGAACAAACATGACATTTTAATTTTTTAAAAAAATTTATTTTTTATTTTTATTTTTTAATTTAAATTTTATTTTTATATTCCCCATACAATTACAACCCCCTTATTTTGACCTCAATCCCTCCTTTCCCCGCCCCACCCACCCCATAGAGTGTCTCTGGTTCATATTTGTTCGTTGATTTTGATATTTTCTTTCTTATAGTTATTCTTTTTCCTGGCCCCTTATTTAAGTTTTCTAGATTCCTGCTATGAGTGAGACCATCTGGTATTTTTCTTTTTCTTTCTGGCTTATTTCGCTGAGCATTTTCCCTTCCAGCTCCATCCATGTTGCTGCAAATTGCATGTGTTTATCTTTTTTGATGCTGAGTAATATTCCATGGTGTATATGTACCACATCTTCTTGATCCAGTCAAACAAACTTATGACATTTTATTTTTTTTTTTTTTTATAGAGGCATGCTTTATTTATTTGTTTGCTGGTTTGTTTGTTTGTTTTGTTTATACATGCACTGGGTACAGTCAGAAGCGCGGGAGGGTGAGAGAATTCACCAGAGCCAGAGCGGGGAGCAGAGCAGGCAGAAGGACCGAAGTACACTGCTGAGGGGAGCAGCGGGCGGCAGGAGAGGTCTGCACGCCATGTGGGACCCTCCTCTGGTGGCCGGGGAGCAGCCGCGGATCGAACTGGCGCCGCAGAGGCCGCGCGCAGTTTCGCAACCCAGCGCTCAACCGCTGCGCCACCGGGGAGGCCAAACTTATGACATTTTAAAAGATGTCTTAAAAGTTCATCTTTTGAGCTGCCCTTTGAATTCTGTTTTATTTATTTATGCTCTATTATTTCTTTCCTTCTAATGGGATTTGGTTTTGTTTTCTTCTCCTTTTTTCTAGTTCCTTACTGTGTAAGATTATTTAATTGAGATCTTTCTTCTTTCTTGATGTGGCCCTGGATTGCTATATATTTCCCTCTTATATACTGCTTTTTCTGAGTACCATATATTCTGGTAGGACATGTCTTCATTTGTTTGTTTTCAGGCATTTTTAATTTCTTCTTTGATTTCCTCGTTATCCAAGAGCTGTTCAGTAATATGTGTTTTTTCATCTCACATATTAGAGGTAACTCCTGTTTTCTTTTTGTGATTTGTTTCTAATTGATACCACAGTGAGCAGAGAATTCAATCACCATGAATTTATTGACACTTGTTTTGTCACCCAACATGTGGTCTATCCTGGAGAACGTTCCATGTGCTTTGAGGAGAATGTGTAGTCAGCTTAGCTGGGGTTCAATGCCCTATAAAATTGTTTGACTTTTGATCTAATTTTTCATTAAGGCTATTGATTCTATGCTGATTTTTTTCCCTAGCCGATCTGTCCATTGAGAGAGCGTGGTGTTGAAGTTCCCTACAATTATTGTATTACTGTCAGTGTCTATTTCCAAGTTTCTTATTAGTTATCTTATATGTTCTGATGCACCTTCATTTGGTGCATAGATATATTGATGTATATTATACCTTCCTGATTTATTGTTCCCTTAATCATTATATAAGGACCATCCCTTTCTGTTGTTAACTTTTTTAGTTGGAGGCCTACTCTCTCTTACCTAAGTATGGATGTCCCTGACTCTCCGTGGTTCCCATTTGTGTGTAGTATTGTTTACCAACCATTTTATTTGAATATTTGTTTATTCTTGTAGCTCAGAAGGATCTCCTGGAGACAGGAGAAAGTTGTATTTTGTTTTCTGATCCAACCAGCTATTCTGTGCCTTTTGATTGGTGATTGCATACCTTTACATTTAGGGTGATTACTAATATATGAAGTTCTGCTAGTATCATTTTGTCATTAATTCTCTGATTCTACCTATTTCCTTCTTGAGTTTGGTGTGGATTTTCCTTTATTTGATTTAGATAAGAGGTCTTCTTTCTATATTTCAAAGAGAGAATCTTGTGTTTACAAATTGCTTCAGCTTCTGTTTGTCTGAAAAGGTCTTTATTTTTCTCTCACAGCCGAAGGAGATACTTGTAGGGTCATTACTGGCAACATTTGTCTTTAAGTTTTGAATATTTCTTTCCATTCTCTCCTTGCTTGTATTGTGGTTCAGAGAAGTCTGATATGAGCCTGATGGGAGAGTCTCTATAGCTTATCCAATTTTTTTTCCCTTGCCACCTTCAATATTTTTTCTTTGTCATAACTCTTGGAAGTTTCTCAACTAAGTATCTTAGTGCAAGTCTCATTATATTTAGATACCAGGTGTCCTTTTAGCTTCATGGACTTGTATATTTAGTTTCATCCCCAGGTTTTGGAAGTCTTTCTCTATTATTTCATTGAATATGTTCTGTGCACCCTTCTCTCTCTCTTCCCCTTATGGAATACCTATTATCCTCATTTTGTCTTTCCTAAAGGAGTCAAATAGTTCTCAAAATGAATCTTCATTTTTTAAAATTCATATGTGTCTTTCTTCTTCCACTTCTATCCTTGTGCATTATAGTCAAGTTTAGAACTTCCATGTGATCTATTCTGCTTCCATAGTTTTCTCCTGAGTTTTTAATCTCCTGTTTATCTCTTTACATCTTACATCTCTATTATTTTTTTTTATTTTAGACATAACATATACTAGTTTTCCAAGCATGACAGAAATTGAAAAATACATATATAAGAACAAAAACAATTTATGTTAATTTCCACAATTTTTGTTCTTTCTGTGAGCATTTCCTGATTCTACTGAACTTATCAATTAAAAATTTAAGTTGTCCTATGCTTATGGGGAAAAAAACCTTAATGAGACAAATTTACAGAGTATACAAGAATCTCATTTTATACCAAATCTTTCCAGTGTTCACTATAACTGCATTACCTGAAATATTTACCTTCACAAAAACTCAGGATAGTTTTTTTTAAAAATGAACAAAACTGGGCCTCCCCGGAGGTGCAGCAGTTGAGCGCTTGGCTGCGAAGCTGCCCACAGCATCTTCAGCGCCGGTTCAATCCCCGGCCACCAGGGAGGGTCCCACATGGCCGCCAACCTCTCCTGCTGTGCCTACTGCTCCCCTAAGCAGTGTCCTCCATTTGTCTGCCTGTTCTGCTCCCCACTCTGGCTCTGGTGAATTCTCTCACACTCCTGTGCTTCTGACTGTACCCAGTGCTTGTATAAATAAATAAATCTTTAAAAGAAAAAATGAACAAAACTTTTTATGGTCAGCTCTGGCAAGTAATGAACAAATACAACTTGCTCCAAAGGTTCTAAAAGTGCTGCCTCTGCAGGAGAAGGACATAAAATCAATCTAAATAGGGAAAGAAGTAAACTATCATTATATTCATGTGTATGATAATACATAGAGAGAACCCTAAAAAAAATCCACAGAAAAACTAATTAAAACAATAAGCCAGTTTAATAAAGAAGCAGGTTATAAAATCAATACACAAAAATCAATATCCTTACTATATGCAGTCACTCTCAAAAGGAAGAAAATAAACAATGAATCCATAAGATAATTCACCATGACCAAGTAGGATTTATTACAGGGACACAAGGATGGTTCAACATCCAAAAATCAATCAATGTAATCCAACACATCAAAAAAAGAAATATAAAAACCATATGATAATATCAATAGATGCTGAGAAAGCTTTTGACAAAGTACAGCACCCATTTATGATAAAGGCCCTTGATATTCTCGGGATACAAGGAACATACCTCAACATCATAAAGGCCATATATGACAAGCCCATAGCCAATATCATTCTCAACAGTGAAAAGTTGAAAGCATTTCCATTAAGAACTGGAACAAGAAAAGGATGTCCACTATCACCACTGCTTTTCAATATAATACTGAAAGTCCTAGCCAGAGCAATAAGACAAGAGAAAGACATACAAGGAATCCAAATAGGGAAGGAAGAGGTCAAACTATCACTATTCACAGATGATAAGATAATATACATGGAGAACCCCAAAAACTAATCAAACTAATGGATCAGTTTAGTAAAGTAGCAGGATACAAAATCAACATGCAAAAAATAGCCTTCCGATACCAAACAATAAATCTGAAGAAAAAGAAATGAAAAAAAATCCCTTTTATTATTGAAACAAAAAAAAATCAAATAATTGGGAATAAACCTAACCAAAGAGGTAAAGGACCTATACAAAGAAAACTATAAAACACTGTTAAAAGAAATAGAAGAAGATACAAAGAAATGGAAAGACATCCCCTGCTCATGGATTGGGAGAATTAAAATTATAAAAATGGCCATCCTACCACAAGCAATATACAGATTCAATGCTATTCCAATAAAAATCTCAATAACATTCTTCAAAGAAATAGAACAAATATTGATAAAATTCATATGGAGCCACCAAAAACCCCAAATAGCCAAAGCTCTCCTGAAAAAAAAAGAAGGGAATGGAGGTATCACACACCCAATATTCAAACTATACTACAAAGCCATAATAATCAAAACTGCATGTAACAAGAATACACACATGGTCCAATGGAACTGAATAGAAAATCCAGAAATAAACCCACAGATTTACAGTCAACTAATCTTTGACAAAGGAGCAAAGAATATGCAATGGAGCAAAGAAAGTTTGTTCAATAAATGGTGCTGGGAAAACTGAGTCACTACATGCAAAAGAATGAAGCTTGACTACTACTTCACAACATGCACAAAATTCAACTCAAAATGGATTAAAGAACTAGACATAAGACCCGAAACCATAAAATATATAGAAGGAAATATGGGCAAAAGACTACATGACATACACCTCAGTAACATCTTTAAAGACTCATCACCCAAAGCAGTGATAGTGAAGGCAAAGATAAAGAGCTGGGACTACATCAAATTAAAGAGCTTCTATACAGCAAAAGAGACAGTAACCAAAACAAACAGACACCCTACCAACTGGGAGAAAATTTTCACACAC
This sequence comes from Talpa europaea, assembly GCF_964194135.1. Taxonomy (NCBI): domain Eukaryota; kingdom Metazoa; phylum Chordata; class Mammalia; order Eulipotyphla; family Talpidae; genus Talpa; species Talpa europaea. The sequence continues at coordinate 51,454,897 of NC_140081.1, read as the reverse complement.
AACACTAATGATAAAGGACTGTTCTCAAAAATCTACAAAGAGCTGAAGAGTCTCAACAAAAACAAAGTAAATAATCCATTCCAAAAAAATGGGCAGAAGAGCTAAAAAGGAACTTCTCCAAAGAGGAAATGCAAATGGCCAACAGGCATATGAAAAAATGTTCAGCATCACTTACAATCAGGGAAATGCAAATCAAAACTACAATGAGATACCATCTTACACCAATAAGAATGGCACATATTAAAAAATCTAGCAACAACAAATGTTAGCAAGGATGTGGAGAAAAAGTTACTCTCCTGCACTGTTGGTGGGAGTGCAAACTGGTCCAACCACTATGCAAAGCTGTGTGGAGATTCCTCAACCTGCTAAAGATGGAGCTTCCATATGACCAAGCAATTCCACTCCTAGGTATTTACCCAAAGGACACAGAATCATTAATTCAAAAGGGCACCTGCACCCCTATGTTTATAGCAGCACTGTTTACAATAGCTAAGCTATGGAAACAACCCAAATGCCCAAAAATAGATGACTGAATCAAGAAGATGTGGTATGTGGGTCTGTTACTCCTAGGCAGCCTATTCAGCCGCCATTTTGTCACCTAAACAAGGTCAAAGTGGTCCAGCAAGTTAGGAACAGGAGCCCAACCCTTCAGCCCTTCAAATCAAGCAAGAGCACAAAGCTGGATCACACTGGGAAGGTTATGCATCACAAGGTATGTCCGGAACACCCGGGGGTGCTGAGGACTGATGCATAACATGTGTATCAGGAAGTATGTCCAGAATGCCCAGGGGGCTGAGGACTGATGCATAACACATACTCCCGAGTTATACATCACGAGGTATGACCAGGAACACCCAGGGGGCCAAGGACAGATGTATGACAAGGGACCCCAGAAGCTGATCAGTGGAGTGCCTTGTTGATAAGACTAGAACCATGGCTGAGGATTAGGGTGTATCATCAAGTAGATAAGAAGTGCCTGGAGGGCAGACTCACAATCCCTAATCTTCTACACCCCTCCCCTTTCCTTAATCTCTTTAATCTCCTTACAACCAATTATGTGTGTCAATAAAAGGGCCAGGATCTTGCTCTTCAGCAGCATCCTGCATTATGTAGCCTGCTCCACAACTCCCATTTGTCAGTGTAGTGTTGTCTGATGCAACAGTGGTACACAATGGAATACTACTCAGCAATCAAAAAAGATAAACTCATGCAATTTGCAGTAACATGGATGGAGCTGGAAGGGATCATGCTCAGCGAAATAAGCCAGAAAAAAAAAAAAAGAAAAAAGCTGGATGGTCTCACTCCTAGCAGGAATTGAGAAAACCTAAATAAGGGACCAGGAGAAAGACTAATTATAATAAAGTGAAAGTCAAAATTTACAAGCAACTATAAGCCAGAGACACACTACGGGGGAAGGGGAGGCGGGGGTAGGAGAAATTAGGGTCAAAATAAGGGGGATTGGGAATTGTATGGGGACTATAACCAAGATAAAAAAGCATACATTGTGCAAAAATGGAAAATGATGTAAAAAAATACATAAAATATTAAAAAAGGGAAGAACATAAGAAAACCATCCCACATTTACAATTGTACCTAAAATAATTAAATATCTGGGAATAAACCTAACAAATGAGGTAAAAGAGCTATACAAGGAAAACTACAAAACATTTTTAAAAGAAATAGAAGACACAACGAAATGGAAATATAATCCCTGCACATGGATCAGAAAAATTAACATTATAAATATAGATATAATACCAAAAGCAATTTACAGTTTCAATGCAATTCCAATAACAATCTCAATGGCATTCTTCAAAAAAATGGAACAAATATTATTGAAATTCATATGGAACAACAAAAAACCCAAATAGTGAAAACTCTCCTGATAAAAAGATAGGAGATGGAAATATAATACTTCCAGACTTCAAACAACACTACAAAACCATTAAAATAAAACAACATGGTACTAGAACAAAAACAGATACACAAACCAGTGGAATAGAATTGAAAGCCCAGAAATAAAACCACACATATATGGTCAACTAATCTATGTCAAAGGAGCAAAGAATGTACACTGGGAACAAGGAAAGCCTCTTCAATAAAGAGTGTTGGGAAAACAGGACTACAACATGCAAAAGTATGAAACTAGACTACTATCTCACACCATACACAAAAATCAACTCAAAATGGATGAAAGACTTGAATGTGAGAATTGACATCATAAAATACATACAAAAAAACTTAGGCAAAACTCTCCATAACATACATCTCAGAAACTTCTTCAAGGACTCTTCCCCAGAAACAAAGAAAATGAAGAAAAAGATAAACAGCTGGGACTACATTAAACTAGTAAGCTTCCATACAGAGATAATAATACAAACAAAGGAACATCCTACTGAATGGAAGAAAATATTTGCACACCATAAGAAGGACAAGGGACTGATATCAAATATCTACAAAGAGCTTACACAATTCAACAAAAAGAAAGCAAACAACCCAAGCAAAAAATGAGCAGAAGAACTAAAAAAGATGCTTCTCCAAGAAGAAATGCAAATGGCCAAAAGGCATATGAAAAAATGTTCAACATCCCTTATAATCAGGGAAATGCAAATCAAAACCACAATGAGGTACCACCTTACACCAGTGAGAATGGCCCACATTAAAAAAAAAAAAATGGAAACGACAAATGCTGGAGAGGGTGTGGAGATGAAGGAATCCTCTTACACTGCTGATGGGACTGTAAACTGTTCCAGCAACTATGGAAGGCTTTGTGGAGGTTCCTCAGAACACTAAAAATGGATCTACCATATGATCCAGCGATTCCATTCCTAGGAATCTACTCAAATGACACAAACACACTAATTTGAAAGGAACCTGTACTCCTATGTTTATTGCAGCACTATTTACAACAGTGCAGCCAAGATATGGAAACAACCCAAGTGCCCCAAAATACATGACTGGATCAAAAAGATGTGGTATATTACACAACGGAATATTACTCAGCAATAAAAAAAGACAAACTCACGCCATTTGCTGCAACATGGATGGAGCTGGAGGGGATTATGAAAGCCAAAATAAGTCAGAAGGAAAAAATAAGTATGAGATGGTCTCACTTACATGTAGAATATAGAGAAAGCAAAACAAAAGTCAAGAAAAAGTTAAAACTAGCAAGCCGATCATAGATCTGAGGCATACAGCAAGGGAGGGGTAGTGAGTGTTTTCAAAACAGGAGGGAAGAGCACAAGAGAATATAGTGATGGTCCACGTGTGATATAGTGGTGGGAGGACTATGGGGACTACAACAATGAAAAAAAATTAATTGATTAATTAATTAATTAAACAAAAACTTAAAAATAAAAAAAATAATAAAATAAAAGTGCTGCCTCAGGAGCATAAACTACCATTAACGCGCTGTATGAATTAGTGTTAGTGAGTGGCTACTATCTAGGACCCCCTTCCTCTCTCTCTCACAACAGCAAACCCATCTCATATAAAGTCTAAAAGAAAACCCAAACCATTGCAGAAGCGAAACCCAGTATGCTCCACTCAAGCATATCTAAGGGAACCATTCTAAAGCAAAATCGACAGATGTCATCTCTTTCATTAAAAAAAAAAAAAGCAAATGCTGCTATTTGTCATCAGATGGGGGGGCGGGGGGGGTCCACACATTCTGTTGCTTCCCTGCTGCCCCAGCCATAGAGCCCGGCTGAGTTCCCCCACAGTCGCTGCAGCGCCTTTACAGCCAGGCCGCCCAGGTGCCTCCACCTTGGCCAACGCCAAAGTCCTCTCTGCTCCTCCACTTCTGCCCCAGGATAGGCCTGGAAGTGACCACAGACAGTTGGAGAATGGAGGGCCCCAGCTCCCAAGCCAGGCACCTGAGGGAACGGAAAGAAGCTTCAATTTCTATTTTCTGTACATTAATTTTATTTCTCATCAGTCATTTGTTTTTCTGAGTTTTCTTCTATTTCTTTGAATCTCTTAATCATGGTTATTTTGAATACTGTACCTGATAGAAGTATAAAATATTCCGTGTCTTTGTGGTTAGTTTCTGGAAGGTAGTTCTCGCCTCTGTTGAGATGTCAAGGTGCCATGTTTTGTTTTTCTTCTGTCTGCCCATTTGGCTCCTTATGATTTAGCTATTTTAAAAAAGTGACTGTAACAGTAACTTACAAGTTTGCAATACTTTTACTTTTCCAGCAAGTGGTTATGTGGGTGTTTCTCTAGATTTCACCTGATTTATACTATTTTAAATGTTTGGCTTTCCAAGTTTCCATAGATTCAGAGACCTGATCTCGCAGCTGCTGAGTCAGGGTTTGGATGAGAGCCCTACAAGGGTCCAGCCACTGGTGCAAATATTCCGGAGGTGGCTCTTGCCTGTGGCACTCCTGATATCCCTCTTTTCTGGAGTTCTAGACCCAAGTCTCCATAGACAGCATACTGCCAGTGAGCCCCAGAAGGTACTACCAGTCCTAAGGTTTGAGGACAGGGGAACACAGGCCAGTGCACATTCCTTGTTCCTTTCACTGGGGACCTGGCCCACTGGGGACACTTCAGCTTCTTTACACACAACTCCCCTCAGTCAGTGGTGTGCGCCTCCACAACTCTAAGCTCTCCCCTCTCAAGGGAATGATTCTTTCTGAAATTTTAGCAAGGAATAATTGAAATCATTACCTGATTCTACTCTCCTTTTTCATAAAAATTCAAATGGACAATGAAAACTGAGAAATTTCATTCCATTTCACCATTACCTCAGTTTTCATGTTTTTAATTTTTAATTTAATTTTAGAGTTACATTTATGGTCTTCCATATGTGCCTATCAGGGGCAGGAGGACACGGAGCAGGTTCTCTATGATCCAAGCAGACAGGGTAAGGAGAAGAGAGTCCTGGAGCCCTTGGTGGCTTTTCAGGCTTCATTGGGATTTACCAGGCACATGGCAGACAGGGATGCTGGGGGGCCGGGAGGCAGGAAAGCCTCCCAGTCCCCAGCAAGTCTTCACTCTCTGGGCTCTCTGGCATTCTCTTGTGGGCTCTGCTTCTCTTCTCATGGTTCTGCTGGCGTCCCTGTGATGCCACCCTTATAAGCCCAGTCGAGCCCAGGTGTACCCACTTACACATGCCCACACCCTACTCCAAGTGCCCGCCATCAGGCATGCATTCAGGACCGCAAGGATCCATCATCAATCCCACTGGCAGGAGGGCCGAAAAGCCTGAAAATCACTTACCCTACAGTGGCCATGTTTCAGTCACCCTCCACCAAACCACCCATGCCAATACCCCATTGTAGGGGCAGGAATGACACTGAGCAGGTTTAAGGTCAGGAATGACCACTGAGCAGGTTTTCTAGGATCCCATGCAGACCGGGTAAAGGAGGAGTCCTGGAGCCCTCAGTGGTTTTTGCAGGTCTTTTATTGGGGTTCATCAGGCATAAGTCAGGCAGGGGTGCTGGGGAGGCTGGGAGGCTGGCAGGCCTCCTAGCCCGCAGCAGGTCTTCACTCTGGGCTCTCCGGCCTTCTCTCAGCTTCTGCTTCTCTTGCTTCTCTCTCGGCTTCTACTGCTTCTTTCTTGGCTTCTTGGCTTCTGCTGCTCTTCTCAGCTTCTGCTGGCATCCCCGTGATGCCGCCCTTAAAAGCCCAGTCTCAGCCAAGGTGAATCCCGTCTACCTATGCCCACACCCTATTCCAGGTGCCTGCCATCAGGCATGCATTCATGACCGCAAGGATCCATCATCTATGCTGATGGCGGCAGGGCAGAAAAGCCTGACATTTTTTTCCTTACCCTACAGTCCACCCCCTCAGGGTTTTCTGCCTTATAGTCTTCATATATACAATTTTCTTAGCAAACATAAACAGTGCAACCATGGCCCACAAAAGCAAATACATCACAATATAACAACAAAATACAACAGAACACAAATGAGTTCAGGCAGGGCCCCAACCTAGTGGCAAAAGACAATTATTGGTACCAGCAGATGAGCCACCAAATCTGCTGCCCAAGGCACTGCTCATACGAGGGAGGGGAACCACTCACGGCATCTACTGTAACACACCAGGAGCCATCAGGCTTCCTGGTCTTCTCTGGCTGTAGTCTCGGCTACAAGCCACACACAGCATCCACCCCCAGGATGCACTTGCTCTGGGATTCTGTTGGGGGTAATCGCCAACCCTCAGGGTTTCTGTCTACGGTCACTCCAACACTCGGCTGTCATAGCCACCAATGCGACACGCAGACCCCTGCACTCAGGCCAACCCATTGCACAAGCACATGGGTCAGGGATCCAAACTCTACATGCGGCCTCTCTAGGGTACCCTCTTTGGCTTGGGCTCCACCCCAAGCCACGTTCCCCACCCATCCCCCAAGGACAGGTTCCTCAGCTCCTCACCCTCACTCAACAATGAGCAGGGCATCACCCACAGGTGATTTTACAAGACTCACTGGCCTTCAGCATACTCAGGCTGCTTAACAGCCACTCAGGGATTCCCAAACTTAGCATCAGTACTAGCTTTTTTGCCTTCTCAGTTGTCTTTTCTCCTCCGCCTAGCTGCTGGGCATACAAAGGCTGCTTTTGGACATCAAGGCCCACTGGCCACTCCCAGATTCTGAAAAAAACATAACCTGCTAAGGTCCTCCGCCTTCTGGCGGGATTGTCAGTCCAAGTTCATCAGTCCGAGTCCATCAGTCCAAGTCCATTAAACCAAGTTCGTTGACCTCTCCCTGAATCAGCACTGGCGAGCTCCATATCGTGGTCCTCTCTTTGCCGGTGATTCTTGCTGCCTCAGGGATCATTGGCTGGTCCTCTTGGGCATCTCCTCCTCCAGGCGTGGTCTTATTCCATAGCTCCCGGACTTGTCCACCCTCTGTGCCACCATGGTGCCTCCAGTGCTGTCATAGGCTCACACAGTCTGTTACTCCTTAGTCCCTCCAGGTCTTCAGAGGGCTCCAATACCCATCTGCATGGATCATCTTGCCGACTACACCAATTGTAAGGTCAGGAATGACCACTGAGCAGGTTTTCTAGGATCCCATGCAGACCGGGTAAAGGAGGAGTCCTGGAGCCCTCAGTGGTTTTTGCAGGTCTTTTATTGGGTTTCACCAGGCATATGTCAGGCAGGGGTGCTGGGGGTGCTGGGAGGCTGGCAGGCCTCCCAGTCCCCAGCAGGTCTTCACTCTGGGCTCTCCGGCCTTCTCTCAGCTTCTGCTTCTCTTGCTTCTCTCTCGGCTTCTGCTGCTTCTTTCTCGGCTTCTTGGCTTCTGCTGCTCTTCTCAGCTTCTACTGGCATCCCCGTGATGCTGCCCTTAAAAGCCCAGTCTCAGCCCAGGTGAATCCCATCTACCTATGCCCACACCCTATTCCAGGTGCCCGCCATCAGGCATGCATTCATGACCGCAAGGATCCATCATCTATGCTGATGGCGGGAGGGCAGAAAAGCCTGACATTTTTTTCCTTATCCTACAGCAGGTTTTCTATGATCCCATGCAGACCAGGTAAAGAAGGAGTTCTGGAGCCCTTAGTGGCTTTTGCAGACTTTTTATTTAGATTTACCAGGTACACGGCTGGCAAAGGTGCTAGAGGGCCAGGAGGCTGGCAGGCCTCCCAGCCCCCAGCAAGTCTTCACTTTTTCTGGGCTCTCCGGTGTTCTCCTCTCCCTCTCTCTTGGCTTCTCTGCTTCTGTTGGTGTCCCGTGACGCCATCCTTAAAAGCCCAGTCTTAGCCCAGGTGAATCCCATCTACCTATGCCCACACTCTATTCCAGGTGCCCACCATCAGGCATGCATTCAGGACCACAGGGTTCCGTCATCTATCCTGATGGTGGGAGGGCAGAAAAGCCTGATACCTTTTACCTTACCCTACACCCATCTGTCTCCCTCCCTCATTTCCTCTCCCCTCCTTCCTGTTTCACTGAGTTCAAGATTTACCCCTACTGTACTTTGCCTGTTTATGTTTACTTATATTCTACAGATGACTGAAACCATCCAGTATCTACCACTTTTTGACCTATTTCACTTAATATAATCACCTCAAGATCAACCCATTTTGGGCCTCCCTTGTGGTACAAAGGTTAAAGACAGCACTATCAAGCTATCGCCAACCACTGCAGCACAAGTTCAATCCCTGGCTGCCCAGGGAGCTGACCCACATGGCACAGCAGACCTCTCCGATCTTGCCCACTGCTCCCCTCAGCAGTGTATTTCAGTAGATCTGCCTGTTCTGCTCCCCACTCTCTCTGGTGAATCCTCTCACCACCCTCCACCCCCCACACACACACACCTCTGGCTTACACCCAGTTCTTGTATGCATAAATAAATAAATCTTTAAAAAAATATCCGGAGCCTCCCTGGTAGAGTAAGGGATTAAACACAGCACTATTGTAGGGTAAGGTAAAAGGTATCAGGCTTTTCTGCCCTCCCGCCATCAGGATAGATGAGGGAGCCCTGTGATCCTGGGTGCATGCCTGATGGCGGGCACCTGAAGTGGGTCCACCTGGGCTAAGAGACTGATTTATAAGGGTGGTGCAGCAGAGTGTGGTGGTGGTGGTAGTGCGGTGTCGAGGGTGGAGGAGTGGAGTGTACGGAGGCGTGCGGCGACTACAAACCACGGCGAAGAGCATGTGGCTGCTAGAACCGTTCATAAACCTGCTCGGAATGGGTTGGTTGCTTTACAACTATGAAGCAATCCACATCCTCTGCAGCATGAGCAGATGGGTGAAGGAGGAGTCCTGGAGTCTTTGGTGGCTTTTGCAGGCTTTTATCTGCAGCATGAGCAGATGGGTGAAGGAGGAGTCCTGGAGTCTTTGGTGGCTTTTGCAGGCTTTTATTAGGATTTACCAGTATAGGGTAAAGAAAATGTCAGGCTTTTCTGCCCTCCCGCCATCAGGATAGATGATGGATCCTTGCGGTCCTGAATGCATGCCTGATGGCGGGCCCTGGAATAGGGTGTGGGCATAGGTAGATGGGATTCACCTGGGCTAAGACTGTGCTTTTAAGGGCAGCGTCACGGGGACGCCAGTAGAAGCCGAGAAAGAAGCAGGAGAAGCCGAAAGAGAAGCCAAGAGAGAAGCAAGAAAAGCAGAAACCGAGAGAAAGCCGGAGAGCCCATAGAGTGAAGACCTGCTAGGGACTGGGAGGCCTGCCAGCCGTGTACCTGGTAATCCCAATAAAAACCTGCAAAACCACTGAGGACTCCTACTCCTCCTTTACCCGGTCTGCTGGATCCTAGAAAACCTGCACCGTGTCTATTCCTGCCGTTACAATTGGCGTAAGTCGGCAAGATGATCTATGCAGACGGGTATGGAGCCCTCCGAAGACCTGGAAGGACTAAGGAGTAACAGACTGTGTGCCTATGACGACGCTGGAGGTGTCATGGTGGTACAGGAGAGGGACAATGTCCAGGAGCTACAGGACGAGACCTTGCGTGAAGGAGATGCCCGAGAGGACCAGCCAACGACCCCTGAGGCAGCAAGAATCATCAGCAAAGAGAGGACTACGATTCGGAGCTCACCAGTGCTGATGTAGGGAGATGCCAGTGGACTTGGACTGATGGACTTGGACTAACGGAGTTGGACTGACAATCCCGCCAGAAGGCGGAGGACCTTGCAGGTTGATATGTTTTGGGGACCCTGGGGGAAGATGCTATTGTTTGTACACCCCAGGAGATGGGAATCTGGGGTTGGCCAGTGGGCCTTGATGGCCAAAAGCAGCCTGTGTGTGCCCGGCAGCTAGGCGGAGGAGAAAAGCCAACTGAGAAGGCAAAAGCTGGTGCTGATGCTAAGTTTGGGAAGCCCTGAGGGGCTGTTAAGCAGCCTGGGTATGCTGAAGACCTGTGAGTCTCGTAAAATCACCTGTGGGTGATGCCCTGCTCATTGTCAAGTGAGGGTGAGGAGCTGAGGAACCTGTCCTTGGGGGATGGGTGGGGAACGTGGCTTGGGCTGGAGCCCAAGCCGTATGTAGAGTTTGGATCCCAGACCCATGTGCTTGTGCAGTGGGTTGGCTTGAGCGCAGGGGTCTGTGAGTCGCATGGGTGGCTATGAAGGCCGAGTGTTGGAGCGACAGCAGACAGAAACCCTGAGGGTTGGCGATTACCCCCAACAGAATAGAATCGCCAATCCCAGAGCAAGTGCATCCTGGGGGTGGATGCTGTGTGTGGCTTGTAGCCGAGACTACAGCCAGAGAAGACCAGGAAGCCTGATGGCTCCTGGTGTGTTACAGTAGATGCCGTGAGTGGTTCCCCTCCCTCGTATGAGCAGTGCCTTGGGCAGCAGATTTGGTGGCTCATCTGCTGGTACCAATAATTGTCTTTTGCCACTAGGTTGGGGTCCAGCCTGGACTTATTTGTGTTCTGTTGTATTTTGTTGTTATATTGTGATGTATTTGCTATTGTGGGCCATGACTGCACTGTTTATGTTTGATAAGAAAATTGTATATATATATATATATATATATATATATATATATATATATATATATAGTGGACTGTAGGGTAAAGAAAATGTCAGGCTTTTCTGCCCTCCCGCCATCAGGATAGATGATGGATCCTTGCAGTCCTGAATGCATGCCTGATGGCGGGCACCTGGAATAGGGTGTGGGCATAGGTAGATGGGATTCACCTGGGCTAAGACAGTGCTTTTTAAGGGCAGCGTCACGGGGACGCTAGTAGAAGCCGAGAAAAAAGCAGGAGAAGCTGAAAGAGAAGCCGAGAGAGAAGCAAGAAAAGCAGAAACTGAGAAGGCCGGAGAGCCCATAGAGTGAAGGCTGCCAGCCTCCCAGCCCCCTAGTACCCCTGCCTGTCCTGTACCTGGTAATCCCAATAAAAACCTGCAAAACCACTAAGGACTCTGACTCCTCCTTTACCCGGTCTTCCGGATCCTAGAAAACCTCCACCGTGTCTATTCCTGCCATTACAACCAGGTACACGGAAGGTATGGGTGTAGGGGGTGGGGGCCCAGGAGGGTGGCAGGCCTCCCAGCCCCCAGCAAATCTTCACTCTTTCTAGGCTCTCTGGCGTTCTCTCGTGGTCTCTGCTTCTCTGCTGGTTCTGTTCTTGTTCTTCCGCTCTTTCGTTCTTCTCATTTCTGCCGTCATCCCCTTGATGCTGCCCTTATAAGCCCAATCTCAGCCCAGGTGTTCCCACCTATGCATACCCACACACTACTCCAGGTGCCCACCATCAGGCATGCATGTAGGACAGCAGGGATCCATCATTAATGCTAATGGCGGGAGGGCAGCAGCAGAGGATAGGGGCAGCAGAAGACCTTGTGGCACAGAGCAGTAGAGGACAGCAAAAAGACCACAAGAGAATGGCAGAGACCCCATTGGGGTCTGGGGACTAGGAGGCCTGCAAGCCTCCCTGTCCCTAGGCCCCCCTGCCAGCCCTGCACCTGGTTACCACACTACAAAAGGTGTAGAAAGATCATTTAAAGCCTGAAAAAGCCATTGAGGGCTCCAGGACTCCTCCTTCACCCATCTGCCTGAATCAATAGAGAACCTGCTCTGCGCCTTGCTGGCACTACAACAACTCAACAAAAAGAAAACAAACAACACAATCAAAAAATGGGCAGAAGAGCTAAACAGGCACTTCTCCAAAGATGTACAGATAGCCAACAGACATTGGGAAAAAATGCTCATCATCATTTATCATCAGGACAATGCTAATCAAGACCACAATGAGATACCACCTCACAGCAGTGTGAATGGCAACTATCTAAAAAATCAAGGAAAACGTGTTGGAGAGGATGTGGAGAGAAGGGAACCCTTATGCCCTACTGGTGGGAATGTATATTGTGCAGCCATTCTGGAAAGCATTGTGGAGATTCCTCAAAAATTTAAAAAAAGAAATTCCATATGAGCCAGTTATCCCACTTCTGGATATTTACTCAAAAATACAAAAACACTAACTCAAAGAACTATAGCCCCCTATAGAGTTCATTGTTGCACTAATTGCAATAGCCAAATAATGGAAACAACCTATGTCAGTATTATTACTAAGGCTAAAAACTGAACCCCCACTCCTTGTCCAGTAGGTAAGTTTGGGAGGTTTGAATAAAGGGAAGCTATAAAGTTGCTATGGGAACCAGGCCACAAGACAACCAAATTGACCATGACCTGCAGAGCTCCAGGAATGTGGAAGCAGAGTCAGAACACATTCTGTGTCAAAGGTCAACACCCAAGAACAGATATCACAGCAGATAACCGGCTAAAACTGACAACCAAGAGAGTACAAAAGAGGGCTTTAAGCCCTAATCTCACAGATGCTATCTCCCTTCTCACCCCCTACGCCCTTGCAGGATATTTCAATACATCTGCCTTGTAGGGTAAATGATTGTCAGGTTTTTCTGCCCTCCTGCCATTAGGATTAATGACGGACCCCTCCAGCCCTGAATGTATACGTGATGGTGGGAACCTGGAGTAGGGTGTGGGCATGCTTAGGTGGGTTCACCTGGGCTGAGACGGGGCTTATAAAGAGAACAAGCAGAGAACGGAGCCAGCAGAGAGAAAGAGCAGAAGAGAGAGAACGAGACCACGAGAGAACACCAGAGCGCCCAGGAAGAGTGAAGACTTGCTGGGGGCTGGGAGGTCTGCCAGCCTCCTGGTCCCCTGGCACCCCTGCCTGCCATGTACCTGGTAAAATGGCAATAAAAGCCTGAAAAGGGGACTCCCCTGGTGGCGCAGGCGGTTGAGTGCAGCGCTGTGAAGCTGTCGACAGCCTCTGCAGTGCCGGTTTGATCCTGGCCTGCCGGCAAGAATCCCACATGGCGTGGCAGACCTTTCCTGTCTCGCCCGCTGCTCCCCTCAGCAGTGCATTTCAGTCAGTCTGCCTGTTCTGCTCCCCACTCTGTCTCTGGTGAATCCCATCACCCTCCCGCACATCTGGCCTGTATCCCAGTTCTTGTATGCATGAAAAAATAAATCTTTAAAAAAAAGCCTGAAAAGCCACCGAGGGCTCCAGGACTCTCCTTTACCTGTCTGCATAGGTTCATAGAGAACCTGAACTATGCCTTCCTGCCGCTACAGCCTTTTCTGTTCTTCACTCTGTTTCTGGTGAACTTTCACACACACACACACACACTTATGCACGTTCACACACATACTCCAGCCAACACCTGGACATTCTCCACAACAATGTTTGTAGATATTTTTCTCTAATAGCAAGTGTAGGGTGTAAGGGCAGGACTTGGACACGGTGCAGGTTTTCTGATCCCATGCAGACCGGGTAAAGGAGGAGTCAGAGTCCTCAGTACTTTTGCAGGTTTTTTATTTGGGGTTCACAAGGCATATGGCAGGCAGGGGTGCTGGCTGGGGGGCTGGGAGGCTGGCAGGCCTCCCAGCCCCCAGCAAGTCTTCACTCTATCTGGACTCTCTGGCGTTCGTTCTGCTGCTTCTCGGCTTCTGCTTCGGCTTCTACTGCTGCTGGCTCCTGGCGTCCCCATGACGCCGCCCTTAAAAGCATAGTCTTAACTCAGCTGAATCCCATCTACCTATGCCCACACCCTATTCCAGGTGCCCGCCATCAGGCATGCATTCAGGACAAGGATCCATCATCTATCCTGATGGCGGAAGGGCAGAAAAGCCTGACATTTTCCTTACCCTACAGTAGGGTAAGTAAATTATCAGACTTTTCCGCCCTCCTGACATTAGATTAAATGCATGCCTGATGGACACCTGGAGTGGGGTCTGGGCATAGGTAGGTAGGTACACCTGAGTTAAGACTGGGCTTATAAGGGTGGTGTCACAGGGATGCCAGTAGAGAGCAAAAGGAACAGCAGAGCGAGAGAGCAACACCAGCAGAGCAGAGACCACGAGAGAATGCCGGAGAGCCCAGGAAGAGTAAAGACTTGCTGGGGGCTGGGAGGCCTGCCAGCCTCCCGGCCCCCCTGCCTGCCGTGTACCTGGTAAATCCCAATAAAAGCCTGCAAAAGCCACTGAGGGCTCCAGGGCTCCTCCTTCACCCGTCTGTTTGGGTCCTAGAGATTCTTCTCTGTGCCCTTCCTGCCACTAGAGCAAGGAAAACAAAAGAGAATATAAACCATTGGGACTATATCAAACTAAAAAGCTTCACAGAGAAAGAAACCATCACTAAAAAAAGATACCCTGAATGAGAGAAAATATTTGCATACCATTCATCTGACAAGGGGCTGATATCCCAGTGTAAAGGAAGGACAGGACACAGTGCAGGTTTTCTGATCCCATGCAGACCAGGTAAAGGAGGAGTCAGAGTCCTCAGTGGTTTTGCAGGTTTTTTATTGGGGTTCACCAGGCATATGGCAGGCAGGAGTGCTGGCTGGGGGGCTGGGAGGCTGACAGGCCTGTCAGCCTCCCAGCCCCCAGCAAGTCTTCACTCTATCTGAGCTCTCTGGAGTTCATTCTGCTGCTTCTTGGCTTCTCTTGCTGCTGCTGCTGCTGCTGCTGCTGCTGCTGCTGCTGCTGCTGCTGCTGCTGCTGCTGCTGCTGCTGCTGCTGCTGCTGCTGCTGCTGCTGCTGCTGCTGCTGCTGCTGCTGCTGCTGCTGCTGCTGCTGCTGCTGCTGCTGCTGCTGCTGCTGCTGCTGCTGCTGCTGCTGCTGCTGCTGCTGCTGCTGCTGCTGCTGCTGCTGCTGCTGCTGCTGCTGCTGCTGCTGCTGCTGCTGCTGCTGCTGCTGCTGCTGCTGCTGCTGCTGCTGCTGCTGCTGCTGCTGCTGCTGCTGCTGCTGCTGCTGCTGCTGCTGCTGCTGCTGCTGCTGCTGCTGCTGCTGCTGCTGCTGCTGCTGCTGCTGCTGCTGCTGCTGCTGCTGCTGCTGCTGCTGCTGCTGCTGCTGCTGCTGCTGCTGCTGCTGCTGCTGGCATCCCCGTGACGCCGCCCTTAAAAGCACAGTCTTAACTCAGCTGAATCCCATCTACCTATGCCCACACCCTATTCCAGGTGCCCGCCATCAGGCATGCATTCAGGACAAGGATCCATCATCTATCCTGATGGCGGAAGGGCAGAAAAGCCTGATATTTTCTTTACCCTACACCCAGATCTATAAAAAACTCATACAATTTAACAAAAAGAAAATAACAATAAAAAAATGGGCAGAAGAAGGCCTCCCTGGTGGTGCAGGTGTTAAAGTCTCAACGCTATCAAGCTATCAGCAGACACTACTGCCTGAGTTCAATCCCTAGCCAGGGAGCTGACCCACATGGCACAGCAGACCTCTCCTGTTTCGCCGCCTGCTGCTCCTCTCAGCAGTGTACTTCAGTAAATCCGCCTATTGTGTCTCTGATGAATCCTCTCATCCCCGCACCTCTGGCCTACACCCTACTTCTTTTATGCGCAAATAATAAAAAAAATAAATCTTTTTTAAAAATAGAAGAATTAATAGATGTTTCTCAAAGAGGTACAGATGACCAATAAATACATTAAAATATGCTCACCATCACTATTCATCAGAGAGTTGCAAATCAAAACCACTTCACATCTGTGAGAATGGCCCTTATCAAGAAAACCAGAAACTACAAGTGTCATCAAGGATGTGGAGAAAAAGAAAACTTCATACACCGTTGGTGGGAATGTACATTGGTCCAACCCCTATGGAAAACAGAGCAATGGCCATTCCTTTTTTACTTTATGAAATTCTGGGAAATGGTATGCTGCTTCAAGTGAACAGGAACAACAGCAATTTACAGTATAAAGAAGTTCCCGATTCTATGAAATTTACCTCCACTTCAACAATATTGAGTAATATTTAGTGTTAATGTTACATGATTTGAATTAACTTGTAACATGATTTGAATTCCCCTTCTTCGGAGGGGAATAATTTTAAATACCCTGGTATTTTTTTATTAATACATATTCTGAAATATTTTATGTCTTACACTATTAAGTTTTGACTATCCAAGAATATCCTATATAACCAGTAATCCTTTTCTTATGATTTATGCTTAAGATTCAACTTTCAAGTTTGCAATTTCTTAATCTTACCATATTAATTTCATTACTGTGTGAAACTGCACACTTGCCAAAATACTTAGCATTAAAATTTTTTTGAAAATTTAATTTACAAAATATAGTTTTCAAAGTGTAATTCATTCCTTTTTAAGCAGGTTTCCTGTATGTATGCTGAATACTGAATAGACCTCTAGTATGCTGTTTATCTTGTTACATAAAGCTGCCAAAATTATAATGAATATGCTGTTTAAAACTGTGTTGTCTTGGGCCTCCCCGGTGGCGCAGCGGTTGAGCGCTGGGTTGCGAAGCTGCCCGCGGCGTCTGCGGCGCCAGTTCGATCCCCGGCTGCTCCCCAGCCACTGGAGGAGGATCCCACATGGTGCGCAGACCTCTCCTGCCGCCCGCTGCTTCCCTCAGCAGTGTACTTCGGTCCTTCTGCCTGCTCTGCTCCCCGCTCTGGCTCTGGTGAAATCTCTCACCCTCCCGCACTTCTGACTGTACCCAGTGCTTGTATAAATAAATAAATAAATAAATCTTTAAAAAAAAAAAACTGTGTTGTCTTTAACATTAATGTTGAATTAAAATGGTTAAAGATAGGAGAAAGTGAAAAAAATCAGGAACATGACAAGGATACCCACTGTCACCACTTCTATGTAATTTAGTATAAGAGGTTTTGGCTAAAGCAATGAGAAAACAGGAAATAAAGGGAATACAAGTTGGAAAAGAAGTTAAATTATCATTATTTTCAGAATATATTATATATAGAAAATACTAAAGACTCCGTCAAAAAGCTACTGGAAACAATAAATGAATACAGAAAAGTATCAGGTTACAAAATGAACATATTCTATTAGACTGTTGGGAATATAAACTGGTGGAGTCATTTTGGAAAGCAATCTGAATTTACCTTAATAACTAAAACTGGAAATACCATATGACCCAGCAATCCCACTCTTGGCTATTTATCCAAAGAACATGAAACCAGCAATTCAAAACTCTACATGCTCTTCAATGTTTATTGCAACTCTATTTACAATAGCTAGGACACAGAAACAACCCAAGTGCCCACTGATGGAGAACTGATCAAAAAAATGTAATATATCCACACAATGGAATACTATTCAAACATAAGGAAAAACAAAATGTTCCCATTTACAGCAAAATGGAAGGAGTTTGAGGGAATTATGTGTAGTAAAGCAAGTCAAAATGACAAAAGCAAGTACTAGACATTTGCCCAGAAATGGATTCAACAAAGCAAAATACTCGTAGAAAGCAGTAGACACTAAAAAAAGGTTAAGGGGGGGGGGGAATGAAAGTGGTGCTAGGAATGGTGGGGAGGAATGTTTGATTCTCAAAATTATTTTTAAAATACTGAAAAAGAGGGCCTCCCCTGGTGGCACAGCGGTTTAGCACTGGGCTGCGAAGCTGCGACAGCCTCTGCAGCACTGGTTCAATCCCCGGCCACTGGTGAGGGTCCCACAAGGCACGCAGACCTCTCCTGCCGCACCCGCTGCTCCCCTCAGCAGTGTATTTCGGTCCTTCTGCCTGTTCTCTTCTCAGCTCTGGCTCTGGTGAATCTTTTCACCCTCCCACACTTCTGACTGTACCCAATGCTTGTACAAATAAATAAATAAATCTTTTTTAAAAAATACTGAAAAAGAAACTTTAATTTGAAAGGGAGTGTGGGTCAGCAGAATAGACTAACAACTCATGATTTTAGTTCAAGAACTGGAGCAACCACACACACAGAAAATGTTGTAGTAGCAATAATGTAGAAGTAGCAGCTATTTTATTATAAGTCCATGACACTTTAGAGAGAAAAAAACAGAAATTTATTTATCCAAGAATTAAATTGCTCTGACAGAGAGCAGAAATATGAATAATATTGTAATGTTTATACGCATACAATTTAACTAGTTCTATTAATTACTAATTGTTTTTAATTAGTCCTATTGCTTTGTTTCAATAACAGCATTTGTGTTACAGGAAAATTAATTTTAAGTGACAGTTTTCTCATTTTTATAGTAACACACATGTATACAACTGCTCGTTATATATTGAATCTTTTCATCTAGTACAGCTGTGTCTCGGGTTTGCTCTCTAAAGATTGGTCATCCCCAATGGTATTGTATCATTCAGGTGGGGGAAAAAGATGTAATGAAGATATATTTATAAACTGCACAGACAAGAACACTGGCAGGTAAACAGTGGTACCTTCTGCGACAGAAAAATGAGAGGCCGGGACAAACCAGAGATACTTCCTTTTCCTTGTTTTTAAATATAAATTAAAATTTTTGTACTCTATGCATATACTCTATGCATTCAAAAGGAAGGAACTTGTCTTATGTAGAGATTACCAAGCATGTGCAGAGAATGGTGCTTGCGCACTGTGAGAATCAGTACTGCCACTGGAAACAATGTTCAGAACAGGTGGGTCTTGCAGAAACTGTGCAAAGGTAAAGACAGCTGATGAGTGGTCTTCTGATTAGATCAGACCAATGAGGTAAAATGGTTTACAAACTGAAGGGCCCATTAGGCTCCAGATAATGGTATGATTGTGTGTGCATGCGTGTGTGTGTTTGTGTGCAACCATTTGAGGGTTTTAAGGAAAGGAGTACAGTGCTTTCGTTGATGACAAAGCGATTCCTATGTTTGTGTTGGGGAGCACTATTTCAGGAACCTATTTCTGTAGTTTGGTAAGACTATTGGTTTACACTGTGTATGGTAGTACTGCATGAAGATGTGGAGACACTGATAGACATGTGACTTTGGAACGTGGTACTAGATTGTGAATTGTTGAGGAAAGAGAGAGTCTAATATGGCTCACTGCTGCTTCCGACTTGAATGGCTCAAAGTGCCTTTTCCTGGGATGGGGACGGCTAGGGAGTTGGTGGATTGTAGGGGAGTAACAGAGAGTTCTGTTTGGAACGTTTTAAGTAAGAGACCATTAACTGATGCAAGTTTTCAGAAAGTCAGACTGTTCTGCGGAGGGGGTGGAGGCAGCACCCAGGAGGCAAGTGAGGGTCCAGGGCAGGCCACAACCGGGACAGAGAGGGAACTATTCAGGGCCAAGAGACAAGGTGGGGGTGCCTCCACACGGAATCTGCAGGCCATCAAAAGCTTCCATTTTTCAGGAGTATGAAATGGGACAAGACTTTGTGGTGAGAGCTGATCAAAGGCTCAGTGTGGAGAGCAAGCTATAGCATTGCCAGATTTACCAAATAAAAATACAGTTGGGGGTTAAAAGAGAAGGTGGTTGGGGAAAAAAAAAAAACACGAGAAAATACCACCTTGAACATTTAAGGTCAAATATTAATTAGAACTGTGAGTCTCCTGGCAAAGGGATACGTATACATAATTTTTTTAAAGATTTATTTATTTATGCATACAAGAACTGGGTACAGGCCAGAGACAGGGGGGAGGGGTTGAGTGGACCCACCAGAGACAGAGTAGGGAACAGAACAGGCAGACTGGCTGAAATCCACTGCTGAGGGGAGCAGTGGGCGAAACAGGAGAGGTCTGCCGTGCCATGTGGGTTGCTCCCTGGCCGGCCAGGGATCCAACTCTTGCTGGGGGTCGAACTCATGCTGGAGTCTGCGGATTGCTTCCTAGAGCGGTGTTTAATCCCTTGCGCCACCAGGGAGGCCCATAATTTTTTTAATTTTTTAAATGAAAGTGTAAAGTTGAATGTCTTTCAAAATTAAAGAGCCCGGTTAAATTTGAATGTCATATCAACAACACATAATTCCGTAGTACAGCTATAGCTAGTGTAATATTGGATAGGCTTATACTAAAATCTTATTCGATATTTTATCTGACACTCAAATTTAACTGGGTGTTCTGTATCTGACCAAGCAGCCCCACCACAGAGGCAGGGGAGGCAGGCCACTGCAGGCATTCCAGCGAGACGGAAGGAGCCAGGGGGCACAGAGGAGGTGTGAAAGGGCCTCCCAGAAAAGACGACGGTGGCCCACTTGATGCTCTTTTCGGGAGAACGGCTGTGGGAAGACGAGGTTCTTAGCCCGTTCGAGTGCTGCCCAGCTCCCTGCCGGCTACCCTGCCGCCCTCCGCCGCCACCTAGCTGGGGAGCTGCGGCCAAGCGGCGGCTGGAGGGGCCGGCGCAGTAGCCCCGCCTTCGCACCCCGCAGGGGTGGAGCCTGAGCGCGGAGCCCAAGAGCTGCCCTCTCTCCCCGGATGAAGAGTCGCAAGATAACATGGAGTCGGGTAAGATGGCGCCTCCCAAGAGCGCTCCGAGAGATGCGTTGGTAAGTGTGAAGGGTGAGAGGCGGGGCGCGCAGCTCCGCGCAGCCAGGGACTTGGGAGGGAGACCCAAGTAAGGGCCTGAGGGTGGGCTGGCATGCCTGCTTCAGCTCTGCAGGCGGCCGGGAGAAGTGGGAGACGGGGGTGTCCTGGCCCCTGGGGCGCCCTCCCGCCACCCCAACAACCCCGCCAGAGGGAGGCTGCCAGCCGCCCCGAGTGCGCAGGCCAGCCGTCGGGCTTTGTCTTCCGGGCCTCCTCTTCTCTCCCAGTCTGAGCGCCCTGACTTACGTGCCGGGTTCTGATGCTAGCTTCCCCTAGCCCCACGTCCGAAAATGACAGCCAGCGGTAGCCTCCCTGACATCTGCTGGAAAAGCCTACCCGGCCTTTTTCTTCTCTTTGCCTCCACCCCGCCAAAAAAATTTTAAAATTTTCAGCAAAGAAGGTTAAACTGGACTTGGTGTGATCTGACACTATCTTGGGAGGGAAAGGATGAATAGGAGTTTGGAACACAGAAGAGGACCTTGTATCATAAATATAAATACTGCCTTCGGTGGAGTCTTGATTTCCAACACCTAGATTACGCATCTGGTGTTTTTATTTGAATCCACAGGTGATGGCACAGATCCTGAAGGATATGGGAATTACAGAGTACGAACCAAGGGTTATAAATCAAATGTTGGAATTTGCTTTCCGTAAGTTAACAAAACACCAAAAATTTGCCTAACTTGTAAATATGAAACGATCATTAAGAACATTTTCAACCACATTACTATAACAGTTAATATAGAATTTAGCCTAAAACAGTAAAAAGAAGCTCAAGCTAGAGGACCAGTAGTAATATTACTGTCATATGTTTAAAATTAATCTCATAGATAGGACAATTAAATATTAGAACCAGAATTCATAAACTTTCTAGAAATCAGTGAAACCTTTCATTAAGAAAATTGTCCACTAATATTAAGCTGTTTTCATATTTTTAAAGTAAAAAACATTTTGTCTTTAAAGGATATGTGACTACAATTCTGGATGATGCAAAAATTTATTCAAGCCATGCCAAGAAACCTAATGTTGATGCAGATGATGTGAGACTGGCCATCCAGTGTCGTGCTGACCAATCTTTTACCTCTCCTCCCCCAAGAGATGTGAGCAAACTTTTATTTGAAGTTCATTTTACTTATAGTTTTTTTCAATTGTAGTTATAGTGTTGTTTTTTTTTTTTTTTTAGTTTTTACTGGATATTGCAAGGCAAAAAAATCAAACCCCTTTACCACTGATTAAGCCATATGCAGGACCCAGACTGCCACCTGACAGATACTGCTTAACAGCTCCAAACTATAGGCTGAAGTCCTTAATTAAAAAGGTAAGAATTTTATTCAGCTTCACTTTTTAAAAAGGTGAGATGTTTTAGGGAAATTTATACAAAACAGATTCATTATAGTGTGGTAGATTAAAGGCTAAGATGATTTAATAGGATTTTTTTAATTTATTACCTTGAAAATAATCATGTCTCCAATTATCTAATATGTTAAAATATAAAATATGAGATCAGAGGTTTTTAGAGCCAAATAATGTTCATCTAACCACCACTTATATTTCACATCAGGAAACTGAATCAGAACTCCTTCACGATATTAGTGTCAAAGCTAGGGCCAATTCTCAGGTTTTACAATTCCCTGTTCTTCCACTATACCATAGTTTTTTAGTGAAGTTCAATAACAGAGTAAGTTATATACTATCAGGAATTGGACTTGTTTCTGAAATAGCACCTAAGTTTCTCCCACCACTATAAAAGTTCTCCCCACATTGTGCTGCCTTTATTGTCTGAAATTATAAAAGGGTTTACTTCTTTTTGGGTCAAGATATTGACTTGTTAAGATCAAAAAATCATAAGGCAATTACCTGCAATCCCCAAATAAGACTTTACCTTAACCTTAAATACTATATAGAATATATATATTCATATTCATGTTTATATAGATAGATGTAGTTGTTTGTGAAAACCTTAGTTTAAATGTTGGCTTTAGAACACTGATATATAATTGTATCTAGATGAGCAGATAGATGTTAACTGACCCTATTGTGGTAATCATTTCACAATAGATATGAATCAGTTTATGCTATATACCATAAACTTATACAATGATGTATGTCAACATTTTTTTAATAAAACTGGTGGTGGGGAGAATGCTGACTGTCTTGCCATGGATTATCCATTAATAATTCACATCAGGGGCCTCCCTGGTGGCACAGGGTGTTAAACGTCAGCACTATGACGCAATCTGCAGCTACAGCAGCACAAGTTCAATCCCCAGCCAGGGAAGTGACCCACATGGTGCAGCAGACCTCTCCTATTTCGCCCGCTGCTCCCCTCAGCAGTGTATTTCAGTCAGTCTGCCTGTTCTGCTCCCCACTCTGTCTCTAGTGAATCCTCTCACCCCCTATCCCACCTCTGGCCTCTACTCTGGTTCTTGTATGCATAAATAAATCTTTAAAAAAATAATTCACATCAACAATCCTAATTTCATTCCTGATGTCCAATAATAACATTGAATCTAATTTGTTTTTTAAATCCCCTAGGGACCTAACCAGGGAAGACTAGTTCCAAGGTTAAGTGTTGGTGCTGTTAGTAGCAGACCTACCACTCCTACTATAGGTAAGAAGGGGAAAATGGCTTTTCTGCCTAAGGAGTACCTTATGTAGCACTTGATCTTGAACTGTATTCCAAATTAAAAGGTGAATCAAATTCCCATTTATGTGTTGCCATTGATATATTTACATATCTAATAAAATTATTAAAAACATGTTTTATCAGATTTCAAAATGAGAAAGCCACAGACATATCTGGTCACAAATGAGTATAAAATTGGACATTGCACAATATTGTTGCTTTTGCCTGTTGTACAAATAAAGTTGCCACCTGGCAATAGCCTACTTATTTATCAGAAATTAATTTCTGAGTAAACTGGCAAGAAAATGCAGAGAAAAGGAAAAGTTTTAAGTGTACAAAAAGCTTAAGGGTATCAATGGAAAAAAAAAATTTTAAAGTAGTACTGATAGGGCCTCCCCTGGTGGCGCAGTGGTTGAGCACTGGGCTGCGAGGCTGCCCGCAGCCTCTGCAGCACAGGTTCATTCCCCAGCCACCGGTGAGGGTCCCACAAAAAAAAAAAATTCTCCTAAAGTAGTACTTGATAGTCCTATATTGGCCAGTGCAAGCCCCTTCAGGCTGTCTCCTGTGTCTGATTTGACAAGTCTCCATCATCCTTTGAGTGTTTCTTACTTGCTGGCATAAGATGTCCTAAGCTCATCATATTTTTTCCTTACCCAAGTCACAGAATCAGCTATTTCTTCAAATCTGCTGTATCTTTTTAAATGGAAAATAATATTTAGAAACCATTATTTGTTTCTTTCTAATGCTATTGTTTAAATAAGGAAAACAAAAATAACAAATTTAGATTTCCTGATTTTTTTCATTCTAGTTCCTGCTGGACTTCTTTCATTATCAAAGTATGTTAAAAAAAAAAAATCCCCTCCGCTTCGACCAGTATTGATTTCTCAGCTCATATTGCTAATAAATTAAGTCCTACAGGTGTTATATAGCCCTAGTGTAAGCAGCATTTGATTTTTGAGGTATGTAGACAATCTCTTCATATAATTCTCAGAAAGTGAATTTACATTTCAGTATTTTAAATCCAGTCTGGTATAGTATTGTACACTCATAATTACCTGCATGTGACCTTCTGGATAGAAATTTACATATGTATGGGCCTCCCTGGTGGTTCAGGGGTTAAGCACCACACTATGAAGCAATCCGCAGCCTCTGCAGAACGAGTTCAATCCCCAGGGAGAAACCCACATGGCGAAGCAGACCTCGCCTGTCTCGCCCACTGCTCCCCTCAGCAGTGTATTTCAGTCAGTCTGCCTGTTCTTTTACCCACTCTGTCTCTGGTGAATCCTCTCACTCCCCTGCATCTCTGGCCTGTACGCCAGCTCTTGTATGCATAAAAAGATAAATCTTAAAAAAAAATAAATTTGCATATGTAATTTGCAACTTTTTGATCATATACTTTTTCTGTGGATTCATAATACTTGAGTATGAATTGTTTAAAAACTGTAGGCTGGGGCCTCCCCGGTGGCGCAGCGGTTGAGCGCTGGGTTGCAAAGCTGCCGGCGACCTCTGCGGCGCCGGTTCGATCCCCGGCTGCTCCCCGGCCACCGGAGGAGGGTCCCACATGGCGCGCAGACCTCTCCTGCCGCCCGCTGCTCCCCTCAGCAGTGTACTTCAGTCCTTCTGCCTGCTCTGCTCCCCGCTCTGGCTCTGGTGAATTCTCTCACCCTCCCGTGCTTCTGACTGTACCCAGTGCATGTATAAACAAAACGAACGAACAAACAAACAAATAAATAAATAAAAACATACCTCTATTTAAAAAAAAAAAAAAAAAACAACTGTAGGCTGTGGTAAACAGTTACGCGTTTTGACAGCTTAACCAATTTTCACTATCAGTTGTGATTTTTATTCCTAGTTAGGCATTTATTGTAAATGTTTTAGTGATTTTTAAAATCTAAAATGAGGGAACTGCTAAAAACTATTAAAGATGTAGTTTTAAATAAACTTTTAAAAAGTTTGAAATGAATTTTACAAAGCGTAATACCTATGCATATACTATTATTTTGTCTGGTTACAGTGTACTTTATTGATGGCACATGACAAAACAAGGTTTCCCAAGCCCCTCCCCTTCTCCTGGGAGTCAGGGATGGAACTATGACAGGTCAGGACTTGTGTTTGAATGAGTAGGGAAAGGACTGCCCAGCAGCTGAAGGTGCCTCTTTCCTCTTATATTCTTGCTGGAACTGGTGGTCCTTGGGGTTCTTACTTTTTTGGACGCCATGTGGACCATGAGGCCCACCATCTCGTTGCTGTAGCCAAATTCATTGTCATGCCAGGAAATGAGCCTGACAAAGTAATCATTGAGGGCAACGCCAGCCCCAGCATCAAAGGTGGAGGAGTGGGTATCACTGTTAAAAATCACAGGAGACAACCTGGTCGTCACTATAGGCCAGGATGCCCTTAAGGGGGCCCTGTAACACCTGTTTTACTGCCTTCTTGATGTCATCATATTTGGCAGCTTTCTCCAAGCAGCAGGTTAGAGCTACACCCAACACGTTGGGGGTAGGAACATGGAAGGCCATGCGAGTTGACTTCTCATTCAGCTCAGGGATGACCTTGCCCACAGCCTTCGCAGTGCCAGTAAAAGCAGGGATGATGTCATGAGCCATCACGCTACAGTAGGTTCCCAGATTGGTCATCCATAGTCTTAGAGGGAGTAATGGGATGGCCTGTGGTCGTTAGTCCTTCCATGATGGATGACGTTGGCCGTGGGGCCAAGCAGTTAGTGGTAAAGGAGGCATTGCTGACAACCTTGAGAGAGTCATCATACTTCTTATGGTTCACACCCACCACAACCATGGGGGCATCAACAGAAAGGGGCAGAGATGATGACCGGTTTGGCCCCAGCCTTTTCCAAGGTAATGAAGACACCAGTAGACTCTATAACATATTCAGCACCAGCATCACCCCACTTGACGTTGGCAGGATCTCGCTCCTGGAAAATGGAGATGGGACTTCCTGTTGGTGACAAGCTTCCCATTCTCAGCCTTGACTGTGCCATTGAACTTGCCATGGATGGAATCATACTGGAACATGTAGACCATGTAGTTGAGTTCAATTGAAGGGGCAGTGATGGCACGTTGGCAGGATCTCGCTCCTGGAAAATGGAGATGGGACTTCCTGTTGGTGACAAGCTTCCCATTCTCAGCCTTGACTGTGCCATTGAACTTGCCATGGATGGAATCATACTGGAACATGTAGACCATGTAGTTGAGTTCAATTGAAGGGGCAGTGATGGCAACAGTATCCTCTTTTCCAGAGTTAAAAGCAGCCCCTTTAATCTGGCCAAATCCCTTCACTCTGACCTTCACCATGGTGTCTGAGGGACATGCAGGGAGGAGCAGAGGCTCTGTTCAGTTTTAAAGCCTAAGTTCCATACCTATTTAAATGTAAATGGTTCCTTATGGTTGTGACCAAGAAAACCCTACCTTTGGTTTTCTTTTGACAAAATACTTAACATTGCTTCATTAAGCTTCACCAAACTCTTTGGACAGCTCCTTTTAAATAGATGAGAAAACTTACCTACGGATGAAAATATGTTAAGAGTAAAGTCTCTTAACTTCAACTTTTCTGGGTTTGAGAGAAGTAACACTAGGGGGCCTCCCTGGTGGCCTAGGGGTTAAGTCTCAGTGCTATCACCACTAAGGCCTGAGTTTGTTTCCCAGCCAGGGAGCTAACCCACATGGCTCAGCAGACCTCTCCTGTCTCGCCTGCTGCTCCCCTTGGAATGTATTTCAGTAAATCCACCTATTCTGCTCCCCACTCTGTCTCTTGTGAATCATCACCCCCACCCCCACACCTCTGGCCTACAACCCAGTTCTACGTAAAAAAGAAATAGCACTAGAACTGCGGAATTTTAGCTTTCCTCCCCTGTTTAGGCTTTCCTCTCCTTTGTACCTAGAAAAGATAGTTTTTTTCAGCAACTTTCCCTGAGTAGACTGTTGGCTCCAGGGAATGGGATGCATGGAAAGCCTCCATTCCCAAAGGAAAAACTGGGAGAACAGACACATTTCCATAAATGTATTTTTGGGAAAGCTATGAAGTCTTAAGCCTTGAAAAATTCAGTCATTAAGCAAACATTTCTTAGTGCCTATTAGGAGCAATGTACAAAAGCCATATGCTCACAAGGATTAAAAAAAATGTCAGCCAAGGCTTATAATTTAGTGACTGAGATAAGATACTAAGACTGCTATGATGTGTTAAGGGACAGAGGCAGACAATTACTGAGAAAATCAAGGAAAGTTTTATAAAATGAGGTGATATTTTGAGTTGTACCTTGAACAATAGGTAGAATTTTGATGGGGGGGAGTGAGGGAATGGGTGTTAAACTAGGTTATCTCCAAAAGCCCTTTCTGCTTAAAAAAGTCTCTGAATATAAAAAAGGAATGATACATTGGGGGCCCCAAGGGTGTATTTCATAGACTATTCTGTCCAATGCATGTTGATTTAGCTTCATGGCATAATAGACATCTTCTGATTCTCAGCAAGTGTTAGAGATTAAAAGTGCCACCTAAAACTTGGGCCTTCATTCTGCTAGTTTATTTACTCAACTTCACATAGCTAAAACAATGCCAGGCACTGTTTGAAGAGCTTTACAGATTGTTTTAATTCTTGTAAGACTCATAAAATTAGTTATCCCCACGTGACAGATGATAAAACAAGGAACAAAAAAATTTCAGTAATGTCCCCACTGACACTCAGCTAGTAGGTGATAAAGCCTGAATCAAACTAAAGCCAATAGGCTCAAGAGTCTACATCCTTTACACTGTCCTGAATTTTTATCATCTAAACTATTGAGCTTGGAAAGTTTTGAAGTTATTTTTCTCTTCACATTTTTTTCTACCTTTCATTAGTTCCCTTAATTTTGAAGGGTATTCTCTAGTAAACTAACTAATGCAGAATATAAACCTATAAAAGTCATCTAACTATAACATGGTTTCGTGGTTTGTCAACTGTAACTACAGCGACCCCACAAACGGTGTCTGTCGCAAATAAAGCTGCAACTCCAGTGTCAGTGACAAGCCAAAGATTTACAGTGCAGATTCCACCTTCTCAGTCCACACCTGTCAAATCAGGTAATGTGATTGGCTGGTGGGGGGCGGGGGCGGCGAGGGAGGATAAGTGGTTCCTTTAAAATATTGCTTGAAATTTAATTTTTGTGGATAATTTGCCATCATAGAATTTATTTTCCTACAGCAAGTTAAAAGTGTTTTAATATAATGGGATGGTGACAGTAATGCTGCAAAAAGGTTCTCTTCACAAAAAGTCTAAAATTATGAAATTTTATATATGTATGCAACATTTTCATAGAGAGGGGGGAGTGTTCAGTGTGATCAGCAGATTCTCAAAGAATACTGAATTAAAATGAGTGTCCATAGATCTAAGTCCTCTTCAGGGAAAAGCATTTAGGGTTAAGCTCAAGAAAATCATACAATCTAATGTGCACCACATGAGAATTCTATCTTTACTCACTTCATGGAAGCATACATATAAAGCTGGGATAAGTAATAGCATACTTTATTAATACATTTGGTTTCCCATCTTCTGAAACCTAACTACAAATAACTTACATAAAATACTGGCCATAAGGGAAGCATGATTCATGGTCTTAAACATATGCCTTTAGTATGTTTTATGATGAATCCAATGCACTGCTTCCATAATTAACCTATTAAGTGGTAATATGTAAATTAGGAAAAAAACAGAACTTCTTTACCTGTATACCAGGTATTAAGTACATTAAAGGTATTAAAAAATTTAATTCAACTCTTAATGCAGTATAAATTACCTGAGTTTCTTCTGTGATATAGCTGCACTTCATGCTGTTGAATTTATTAGCATTGCATTCAGTTTTATTGCATACTTACTATGTTTTTGATTCTGGCTAATTCATAGTTTGGGATATTTGCTCCTCTATTTACAGTTCCTGCAACAACTGCAGTTCAAAATGTTCTGATTAATCCTTCCATG
This sequence comes from Talpa europaea, assembly GCF_964194135.1. Classification (NCBI taxonomy): domain Eukaryota; kingdom Metazoa; phylum Chordata; class Mammalia; order Eulipotyphla; family Talpidae; genus Talpa; species Talpa europaea. The sequence goes on along the minus strand of NC_140081.1, from coordinate 51,426,105 downwards.
ATTGGGCCCAAAAATATTCTTATTACCACCAACATGGTTTCATCACAGAACTCAACCAATGAATTAAACCCATTGAAGAGAAAACACGAAGATGACGACGATAATGATACTATGTAAGGAATATAGTCTAGTATTGATGCATTTCAAATGTGTAGTTGGTTTTGAGCCTTGTATACTGAGTAAGAACATTCTAGATCCTCTCATTTTATTTTAGAAATGGTAAATGTAGCTGCAGTATTTTTCTTGATGGTTAAAATTCTTAGATTTCTTAATTAAGGGTACCAATGTTTTTTCATTAGGCTTCAAGTACAAAAAGTATTTCTTTTGTAATAGTTTCACTAACTGTTGAGTCCTACTGTGGCAATTCTATTTTTGGAAACAGTTTCCTGCCATGTGTCACTAATAGTAGCACCTAAGATTCAGTTTCTACAGTCTCAGCAGTGGACTAACCTTTAACAGCATTTCTTAAACTATATTTAAATAATTTTTAAGGTGAAATAGTCACTTTTATTGCCACCAACTTTTTGGACCAAATCTTTCAAATTAAGGAAACATTTTTGGAGAAGATAGACTTGGAGGGATTCCAAATCCATTGTGAATATATTTAAGTTGTTTTTTGGTATTCCCTTAATTTCCCTCCTACTCAATTCCATGTCAAGATCCCACTCATTTTCTGCACCTCCCCACAGGCTGAAGTTTTTCCCCATTGCACTTAAAATGCCAAAATAAGAATTTAAAAAAATGTGTCATTCCTGATCATACAACCCAGTGTCATCTTCATATCTTTAAAGCCTGCTTTAAAAATGCCTGTATTGATTCACTGTAATGGCATTTGTTTGTTTTTCTCTATATCAGAGCAGTTGGGTTTCATCCTTTGCCTTTTATGCCCGTTAAGCTTTACTCTAACAGGTAGTTTTTGGGTCAGTTACATTCAGTTTGTCTTATATCCCAGGTTTGTAACTGCACCCTATTTCACATTTATAAATTTAACATAGAAAATGCCATACGCTTAAAGTCTGCCTTGATAAGTATGTTTACACTGGACCTAGGCAAAACCACTGAAGAGCAAGTCTTTTCTTCATTTTTATCACATTCACATATGCTTTGACCACTACTGCTTGTACCCTCCTATTGATATAAATCAGATCATCTGAGGATGTCACACATAAGCTGGGATCAATTCTGAAAGTTTTTCTAATGTTTTTCCTTTCTCTGGGCAGCCAGTAAGGAAAACAAATTGGTGTTAAGTGACTTGCATTTAAGTACACTCATACATTCTGCCTAAGTTTCCCAGTAATGTTGGAATATTGCTAAAGCCCTTTCCCTGTTTTCCATCTATGTACATCTAAACACCTTATTGGGAAAGACTGCAAAGTTTTAAAATACAAACAGATTTGTGATTTTTTAAGTAAGTAACATTCAACATAGGAATACTTTTGCAGAATTTTCTAAAATATATTTTCATATCATAATTTTGAACTTATAGACAAGGATCCTCAAACCTTCAAGTTTCATCTTAGGATGGTGCTTAAATACATCAGACAGAGATATAGTCCAATAACAGGAAAGAAATGTCTCATCACACTTTCACTGTTTTGGGTTGTTAGGAAAAGGTGATATTGAACTTATAAATAGATCTGATCATCATAGGAGATAAGTGTTCATTATACAGCATAGGATATCATTACTTGAATGTTCTCAGGGAAGCAGCACGTAGGTTGTAGTTCTAGCTTCATCTACCAACTGTGTGACCTTACTTCACCTCTGAGCCTTGTACTCACTAGTAATAGAAAAATAATACCAACTCTGCCTACTTCACAAGGATGTTGTGAGGGTATAATTGGTATATGTGAAAACTTTCAAAATTGTAAAATGCTATATATATATCTCTAAGGACTTACTAATGTGTTTGTTCCAAGATTCTTAATAAAAAATTGAACACATCCTTTACCTTTCATTATTGACTTGAGATTCAAGAAAGATGAACAAGTCCTAGTAATTCTGAGGCCCAAACAGCAATAAAGATTAAATGGATGAACTAATCGTAAATCAGGGAATCGCTTGCTTTTATTTGGAACCAGCATGTGACTCAAGATAGTGAAGCCTAATGAGTGAAAGAATGCAGGTTTACAAATGCCCAAAAATAGATGACTGGATTAAGATGTGGTGTATGTGTGTGTATATATATATATATATATATATATATATATATATATATATATATATATATATATACACCATTGGAATACTATTCAGCAATCAAAAAAGATAAACTCATGCCATTCGCAGCAACATGGATGGAGCTGGAAGGGATTATGCTCAGCGAAATAAGCCAGAAAGAAAAAGAAAAATATCGGATGGTTTCACTTATAGGAGGAATGTAGAGGAAACAAATAAGGGATCAGGGAAAAAAATAACTATAATAAGGTAAAAATCAAAATCAACAGGCAACCATAAACCAGAGACAGTCTATAGGGAAGGGGGAGGGAGAGGGATCAGGATAGGGGTGGGAAGAGCATTAAGGGACTATGGTGATGGTGCAGGGGTGAATTGGTGGTGGGAATTTCATGGGAAATCATACATTGTACAAAAATGAAAGATGATGTAAAGAACGCAGATTTAAATCTGTTAAAGTAACATCTTTGGTGTGATGCCATACATATAATTAAGATTAAAAGCTGTTCATTCATGTACTAGGTCAATTCTTGGGTGGTTTCAGATAAAGACTGGTTTATCTAGCTTCAACTATAACTTAAAGCAGCTCTTGTCCCCCTTTTTTTTTTTAGGTTGATTTATATAGGAACAGGGGTACAGGCCATATGTGCGGGCGGGTGAGAGGATTCACCAGAGACAGAGTGGGGAACAGAACAGGCAGAATGACTGAAATACACTGCTGAGGGGAGCAGCGTGTGAGACAGGAGAGGTCTGCTTCGCCATGTGGGATTCTCATCGGCCTGCCGGGGTTGAACCCACGTTGCAGAGACTGCGGACAGCTTCACAGTGTGGCACTCAACCGCCTGTGCCACAAGGGAGGCCCATTGTCCCCTAACTTCTAGGTGAAATTTCAAAGATCTACTGATGATGAGTGGTGTAAGGACATAATTGTCCCAGGTTGTTCCCTTTTCAAGGAGGAAAAAAAGTCTTTGATCATGAATATAGAAATATAGATGGCAGGGGCAGAAGATGGAAGATACAATATACCCTATAGTCTAAGGAATCCAGAATGAAGGGGAATTACTCAAGTGGTAGGAAAGAAAAAATAAAGCAGGCACAGAACAGTATATATAACATAGCACCATGTATACTTTAAATATATTGATATGTATATATACACATAGATGTGCTTTTTCTATGCATTCAGTAGCTCTAGACTAAAGGAAATTAGCCTTAGACTGTTCCTTCTAAGGCAGAAAATTGGGAGCTAGGGGAGGAGTCTTCTCATTATGTACCCCATTTTGACTTTTATATTGCTAGAGGTTTTTTTTCAAGATTCATTATTTATTTATGCATACAAGAATTGGGGTGTAGGCCAGAGGGGCAAAAGATGAGGACTCACCAGAGACAAGAGTAGAGAGCAGAACAGGTGGATTACCTGAAATACACTGCTGAGGGGAGAAGGGGGCAAGACAGGAGAGGTCTGCTGCACCATGTGGGTTAGTTCCCTGGCCTGGGATCGAACTCAAGCCATAGTGGCTGGCAATAGCTTGATAACACTGAGACTTTAACACCTGTGCCACCATGGAGGCCCTATTGCTAGAGGTTTTAGACATAAAAAGGTAATAAAAGGAAGCAGGAAATACTAGGCTAAAGGGATAGAATTTATTTATGGCATAAAGATTTTAATTTTTTTCTGTATATAGACATCCATATATTGTCTGGGGGATAAAAGTGAATTTGCCACCCTGAAGCCTAAATCTTTGCAGTGTTTTAAACTTGTATTAAATCAGGACACACTACCCTGCACTATTCTAATTTATGTGCGCATAAGTTTTTCATTATATACATTCTTCTTGACCAGATTATAAATTCCTTCAGGATATAAATGCTATTTTATATTCCCATTAAGTCCTAAGCTTAAAGACAGGTATTCAAATATTTGGCTATTTGCATTTCCGCTCTCATGCTGTAGATTAATGAACCAAACATGGGGTAAGACCCTTCAAACAGTCTACTACAAAGGTACAATCAGGAATTGATGGATGGATGAATTGGAAGTTGTAGAGTATGTGCTAGGTTTATGGGTGTTTAGTTCTTTCAGTTCCTCTGTACATTTGATAAAGTTAAATGTTGGGGAAGGTAAGTAGTCAGGCAGAAAAGTCATCAGTATGCTAAAGTTCTGGCCCAGCTGTGACATTAATTTGGTGGGTCTATGGGTAATCTCTCACATCACAAAAGATTAGAATTCCTACTTCCCAAACCCTACCTCCATTCCCAAATGGTAGTATTACCATTTAGAATTGTACAAGAAACATGGTACATTTTAATTTTTTTTAATTTACTACAACTATGGGGATTAATTAAAATAGAAAATGAATGTGTATGTGTTGTTGATAAACAAAATGAATTTTCAAGAGAAAATTTGAAGCTTCAGTTTTTTTGTGTGTTTCAGGCTGCTACCAAAACTTTCTTTAGCCGGTCTCTCCATAATTAAACAAAAAAGTCCTAGTTTAGAAGTATAATTTCGGGAGTGAGACACAATGAAAAATTACCACCACACCAGCCTTTTGAGTCATACAAACCTGGACTTGAATCCTTGTTGTCACTTACTAGCTTGTGATCCTGCCCAAAAGTTTAATTATGTCTTCATTCATAAAGGTAAAAATACATATCTGTAGGTAAAATAATGCCCAGCACAGAAATTCTGGTTCAACATGGCCTTCTGAAATCGCATGTTTATGTCTGCTCACTCCTGAACCCCATTAAAATGGCAGGAAAGGGAAAGGAAGGGAAAATTAAAAGGAAAATGAAAGAATATCATTAAATTTTCAACAGTGAAGTGAAGCAAATCCTTCAGATCTAAAAAATGATATGTAGGCTAATGTCTACTCATAACAAGAGACAAGTGTAAGGGTTGAATAAAGATATTTCAGAAACAAAGTCTCAAAAAATTTGCCTTATAGGTACTCATTCTCAGGCAGCTAATGAAGTCTTGTGTTTCACAAAAAGGAGAGAAAACCAAGGAAGAGGTAAAGGGGTCCAGGAAACAGGAGGTCCATCATAGGATGTAAAAGGAAACCCCAAGGTGGGCCTCCCTGGTGGCGCAGGCAGTTGAGCACAACGCTGTGAAGCTGGCCGAAGTTTGCAGTGCAGGTTCGATCCCCGGCCCCCGGCAAGGGTCCCACATGGCGCACAGATCTCTCCTGCCGCACCCACTGCTCCCCTCAGCAGTGTATTTCGTCATTCTGCCTGTTCTGTTCCCCACTCTGGCTCTGGTGAATTCTCTTACCCTCCCGCACTTCTGACTGTACCCAGTGCTTATATAACTAAAATAAGTAAATCCTTAAAAAAAAAAGAAAAAAAAAAGAGCTGCAGAGCAAACCTACAGGGCAACAGGACAAATTGAAACAGGAGCAAAAAGGACTCCAGGCGGGATTGTCCCCAATAAAAATTAACAAATTTACCTCATATCTGTTTATATTTGGAATGAATCAGTGGTAAATACATAGAAAAAAGACAACTTTTAAAAAATCATTAATTCCTAGTTAAAATGTACTAAAGTTTAAATACAATAACATAAAACAGTTTAGCTGTGACTAATACTTATAATCACAATGTAGATTGTTTATCTAATCTAGAATTATGATAAAACTAATAGGAGATGAAGGGGAAGTATATGAGGGACAGAGACTGTAAGAGCTAAATCTCCCCATGTATGAAACTATTACCCTTTTTAAAACATCAAGAAATAAACAGTGTAAGTGTGCTAGAGACATGGAAGTAAATACCAGAAAAAATGGTTAAGAGTTGAAAGTGGGGACCTCTCTGGTGGTGCAAGGGATTAAGTCTCAGCCACTGCAACTCCTGTTCAATCCCAGGCCAGGGAGCTACCCACATGGCGCAGCAGACCTCTCCTGTCTTGCCTGCTGCTCCCTCAGTGGTGTATTTCAGTAGATCTGCCTGTTCTGCTCCCCACTCTGTCTCTGGTGAATCCTTTCACCCCCACACCTGTGGCCTACACCCTAGTTCTTGTATGCACAAATAAATCTTTTTAAAAAGAGTTGCAAGTGGGTACCTCAAGAGAATCACAAATGGGAGGAATGGACAAGGCCTATTTTTTTGTTATAAACCTTGATTAGTCATGTATAACTGATAAAAATAAAACTAAAAAATAAAGCACCTATCACAATTTCTGCCATAAAGTAGGCCCTCAATAGTATCAAAAGACATTTATCTAGTAATTCCCTACCCACCCTCCACTGCTGCTGCCCTTTTTCTTACATTCAGAAATGTAGATGATAGCCCTTCTTCAAGATTCTGTTCTCACCCCAACAAAGGATGACAAGAAAAAAAGACCCCAGTTTCAATGGATAATTTTTATTTACTAGATCACCAACTTCATATCCCTCTTTCCCTACAACTAGAATTTCATCTTGTTTCCATGCTGCGTGGTGAAACAATGACAAAGCTAATCCGAACAAACTACTTCAAAAACAAGGACTAAGCAAACACAGCTCACTTTCCTTTAACAGGCAAAATATAAATATACGCACTCTACACAATGGATTAGTGATTCCAGTGGGATCTTGAAGAATGTAGGTAAATCCAGGGTGCAGTAAAGATGAGCTGAGATGCTGTGCAACTGTTTAAGGGTTCCTGGTGATGCATCTCTTGGCCACTAGCTCAATCTTGTAACATGGAGGATGATTTTAGCTAATGCCAAGTGGAGATGCAGAAAGCACTGAGTTGACCTAGGGGCTGTGCACAGGAACCCAAAGGCAGGAAAGTACTAAACACTGCTGAGAGCATCCACCCCAGGAAGGACTTTACCTGTTTTTGAGAGAGCACACAGAGATATCATTACTATAAGGCCCACTAAGCCAGATCTGCTCCCTTCTCTATTCCCATTAACATGGCAGCTCATCTTTAGGATATACAGCCAGGAATTTGGTAGCTTTTGCACTTTGGGTCATAAGTCTACTAGAGCATAACCTCTTTTGAGAATTGGTCTCATCTGCCCCTGCCCACCTCAAATGGATGCCAGGAGCTTTATTTGTAGTTCCTCCGTTTGTACTGACCATAATGACTGCTTCCACTCCATTATACCCACCTCTGATGGCACAATCCCTTCCTTCCCCCAAACAAGCCAAAAAACAGGGAAGACCCTCACCTTCCAGGAGCTCTAAACTGGCCCCGCCTCCAGTGCTCACATGGCTGACTTTATCCTCTGTGTTCCATTTGGCACAGCAAGTAGCAGTGTCTCCACCACCTGTTCAATTAAAGCCAAGTGAAAAGGAGAGAAAAGATAAAGAGGAATAGCACCAAAACAATAAGGCAATGTGCTCTCAAGCCCAAAAGACAGTTGATAAATCCCCAACTCCACCTCATTAAGAGGCTTCTCCATGAATTGTATGTGCTCTCAAGGTTCTTCCAGTGCCAATGAATATAGGAAAAAAGTTAATCATGTCCATTCTAGTTTTCTCTGATTAGAATTCTGCCAGCTCACATAAGCATAGTTTAAGACTCCTTACCTATGATGGTGATGCAGCCCCTGGATGTGGCTTTTACCACCTCATCCATGAGGGCTTTGGTTCCGCGAGCAAAAGCTTCCCACTCAAATACACCCACAGGTCCATTCCATACAATCTGCTTAGCCCGAGCAACAGCCTCAGCATACTTCTTGCTACTCTCAGGCCCACAGTCCAAGCCCTAAGTGAAGAGTTAAAAGAGAGGATGAGCTACCAAGAAAAGCTACTTACAGAAACAAGTATCACCTCCACCAAAACCTGAATTCAAGGTTGAACAGCAGTTTCTTCTAAAACCAAAAAATACCCTAATCTTTAAAATTACAAATCTGGGGCCTCCCCGGTGGCGCAGCGGTTGAGCGCTGGGTTGCGAAGCTGCCCGTAAGCCTCCCCGGCCACTGGAGGAGGGTCCCACATGGCGCGCAGACCTCTCCTGCCGCCCGCTGCTCCCCTCAGCAGTTTACTTCGGTCCTTCTGCCTACTCTGCTCTCCTCTCTGGCTCTGGTGAATTCTCTCACCCTCCTGCGCTTCTGACTGTACCCAGTGCTCGTATAAATAAATAAATAAATCTTTTTTTTTAAAAAAAAATTACAAATCTGTTCCTTTATGGAAGATCAAGGAGGGAAAAACCTCAAGTTATGTGATAAAAAAAACATTCTTAGCCACACTATGATAGAGAAGAATTAGAAGGGTGGTTTTCAACCTAATTCTGCCCTTCCCCAAGGGACATGTAGCCACGTCTAGAGACATTTTTTGTTGTCATAATTTAAGGGGCAAAGGAGTGCGTTCAATGGCTATGGTTATCTTAAACATCCCACAATGCCCAACAACCTCCAGCAACAGAAATTACCTAAGATGTCCATAATGTCAATATTGAGAAACAATGAACTAGATCAGTGGTTCTCAAACCTTGGTGTGCATTAGAATTATCAGGAGGGCTTGTTTGACCACAAATTATGTGGCCCCACCCCCAGAATTTCAGAGGCCTAAGGTGGGGCCCAGAGACTGGCATTTTAAAACAAATTCCAAAATTATACTGATGCTGCAATTCTAGACATCCCACTTTGAGAAAGTGAGCTAAATAAACCCCACATGCCTAATAAAAGAAAAATGACCAAGTGCAAACTAGTATGTCAACATGACACAATTTTATAGCTATTAAAATGATAATACAGAGAAAGCACTATAGTCAATTATTTAGTTTTTAATATACATGTACATTTTTCCCTGCTTGAAATCAGTATACTTTTACTATCTTAATGTTTTAAGAAAAGATTTTATATACAGGTTTTTTCATAGCAACATAATCCAGAACATCCCAAACCATAGAAGTATATAGCACCATCCCCAGCACATAGTCAGTGCTTACTATACATTAAATTGAAGAAACAAAAATGATTCTGCCCCACATTACTGATGAAGACAGAGGAAATGTGCTACCACTGCTTTTGCTTTCCTCCTATGTTTTCCCCCAAGGAAGGCCTCACTACAACATTTGGAGCCTTCTATGATAGAAATCTGTAGAGATGCTTTTAAAATGCTGGTTGAATGAATGAATGATACTAAAATGTTACTGTTCACTGATACTACCAACCACCCAAGTGACTTACCATCCAATCAGCAGGTATGCCAGAGGCCACAGTGGCTTGGCCAGTCTTGGCATTCTCATCAAATTTGTCAGCAATGACAAAGTCAACAGGCAAGGTTATCTTCACACCATTCTTCTCAGCTTTGGACATCAAGTCCTTAACAATCTTGGCTCCCTCTTCATCAAACAAAGAAGTGCCAATCTACACAGGGGAGCCAAGATAATGATCAGCCGCTACACAGAACAATACCTCACAAAGCAGACAGGAAAAAGATAACAGTATAAAAGTAAAATTCAAAGACAAAAAAATAATTGTCAAAATAAATAAAAATGGGAGCTTTTAGTACACATCAGCAGCTGATTTTTAAGTTTACATAATCTGCTATTTACATAGATTTCACTTGGCATTGGTTTCCTACCTCCATGTTGTTGAGCACCTTAAGGAAGGTAAAACCCATTCCACCACCAATAATCATCTCATTGACTTTGTCCAGCATATTATTGATCAGCTGGATCTTGTCTGCAACTTTAGCTCTAGAAGGGAAAGAAAGAATCATCACCAAAAGAACAATGGACTAAGTGAAATTACATAGAACCCAAGTTTTACATGAAGGCACAGTAACACGAAATGTCCTACAAAGTGACTAAAGTGCTGGCTAGGTTTGCCCTGTTTCTCTAACCCAAAAGGTGAATCTACTTCTAAGAAATCCTTTCAAGCTGTGCCTCTAAACCAAGAAGGGCTTATAAGACCTGCACTTGTCTAAAGAAACTATGAGTTTTGCTCCTTTGTCCTTCTCCCTCCAAAAACCACGAGGTCAAGACTGCTATTGTTGGATCCATAAGCTCATGAAGAACTATCCTAACCCTAAAGCAGGGATCAGATTATACACCAAAACAAATATATACTGAGCAAAATTAGGTATTTCTTGTTTAACTGCACACTTCTAGGCCTGTGCTCAGTTGTTGGGACATTTGCTTTCTGGAATTTATTTTTTGTTTGTTTTTTTTTTTTAATCTATCTTTTTTTTTACATCATTGTTCATTTTGAAACAATAATTGCTTCCCTCCACTCCCTCAGGTATAGTCCCCATAGTTTCCTTCACCACTGCACCCACGCACCATCACCTCAGTCCCCTGTGCTGCTCCCTCTCATCCCTCTCCCGCCTCCTCCCCTGCAGGATGTCTCTGATTTATAATTGTCCATTTTTGCTTTGTTGTGTTTTGCATTATTATTATTTTTTACACTGATGTCTTATTTGGTTCAGCTATATTCCTGCTATAAGTGAAACCATCCGATTTTTTTTTCTTTTTTCTTCTGGCTTATTTAACTGAGAGTAATTCCGTCTAGCTCCAGCCACATTGCTGCGAATGGAATGCATTTATCTTTTTTGATTGCTGAATAATATTCCATTGTGTATGTATACCACATTTTCTTGATCCGGTCATCTATTTTGGGGCATGTGGGTTGTTTCCATGTTTTACCTATTGTAAATAGTGCTGCAATAAACACAGGGGTACAGGTGGTCTTTTGAGTCAATGTTTGTGTGTCCTTTGGGTAGATCCCTAGGAATGGAAATGTCTAGCATTTTTCTATTAGATCACTTAATTCAACACATTTATTGAGCATCTACTCTGTGTCAAATATCACTGTAGGTCTTTGAGTGAGAGACATCAATGGGCAAAAACAAAGATCCCTATACTCCTTTGATTCCAATAGAAGGAAATGTAAGGCAATAAATACAGACATACCTGTCACATCTCTGTGTGAAATACAACCTTTAAAATCCATCATAGCTTGCCTTCCATAAACATTCCCATATATCTAAATTCCAGTTAAATGAACAAATCAGCTTTTCATTCAATAAATAAGGTAATGCCTATGCTAAAATTTGTGAAATGGAAGTTCCAAATGAAAGTGATATGGGGGGGACTCCCTGATGGTGCAAGGGGTTAAGCACAGCACTGTAAAGCTATCCACAGCCTCTGCAGCACGAGTTCGATGCCCGGCTGGCCAGGGAGAAACCCACATGGCATAGCAGACCTCTCCTGACTCTCACGCTGCTCCCCTCAGCAGTGTATTTCAGTCAGTCTTCCTGTTCTGTTCCCCACTCTGTCTCTGGCGAATCCTCTCACCCCCACCCCCATACACACCTCTGACCTGTAACCCAGTTCTTGTATGCATAAAGTCTTTTTTTCAAAAGTGATAGGGGGGAATAGATGGCAAGAGATTATTTACCTCACATATAAAGATTGGTCACCACCAAATGTAAGAATCAATTAACTGTTATAGAGAAAGAGAGAAATGACGTAGGAGAGAAAAATTCAACCTCTTCTAAATAGGGAATGATCTATAGCTCAAATACCCTATTTCATCAACAAATCAATAGAATGAAAATAAGGGAGAGGACTATTATAGACACCTTTTAAAAAGTTTAAAAAGACACCTCAACAACCAAATGTAATGTGTGGAGTTCATAGGGGTCCTTATTCAAACAAGCCAACTATAAAAGACATTTCTTTTTTTTAATATTTTTCATACAAACCACTTGAATCTCCCTCTGTAAATTATTGTTCCTCTGTTCATGGAATTCCATTTCCTGTTAGTTTTTTTAATTTTATTTTATATAATTTTTCACATCGTATAAAAGACATTTCTGATATGATGGAGAATTTCTGACAGACTACATAATAGAAACAAAATTGTTAATTTTTGTTAGGTTTAACATAGTAGTTACTTGCAAGAACATCTCCTAACCAGTTACAAGATGCATACAGAAGGGCCTCCCCGGTGGCGCAGCGGTTGAGCGCTGGGTTGCGAAGCTGCCTGCAGCCTCTGCAGCACCGGTTCGATCCCCGGCTGCTCCCCGGCCACCGAGGGAGGGTCCTATATGGCGCGCAGACCTCTCCTGCCGCCCGCTGCTCCCCTCAGCAGTGTGCTTCGGTCCTTCTGCCTGCTCTGCTCCCCGCTCTGGCTCTGGTGAATTCTCTCACCCTCCCGCGCTTCTGACTGTACCCAGTGCTTGTATAAATAAATAAATGTTTAAAAATAAATAAATTTTAAAAAAAAGATGCATACAGAAACAGTCTAAGTGGAGTTTTTATGATGCCTAAGGCATGCTTTAAAATACTCCCAACCAAAAAAAAAAGGTTACAGAAGGACATACCCAGAAAATAAGGCAGAGTGGCCACATAAGGAAAAATCTCCTTCAGCACATCCAGAATACAACTAAGCATCTCTTACATCCCCATCAACTATCACTGGAGGATGCCTCATTATCCCATGCATCTGCATTATTGAAGGTGGGTGACCACAAAAAACCTATTGGCAGAGTCAGGAGAGGGAGGATGGAGCCAAAAACACGGCAGTGGTGGAGAGCACAGCCATGAACAGCAGTGTATGAGTGGGAAAACGTGGAGAAAAGTCCAGATTTGGGGGAACACCCATCTCTAGAATTAGTACAAAGAAGAGAGGAAGACCCACACCACATCCCACCCCAAGGTGAAGGCCTTGGTCAACTACTGAAACCCTGCAAACTACAAATTCTCACAGCCATAGTGTGACAAGTGGAGCCTCTTCCCATCCCACCCACCCCACCCCCAAAGATGGGAAGTTTGTTCCCAGACCACCAAGACTCAACCCCTGCCAGCAGTCTACCCAGCAGGGTGCCTAGCCGTACAGACCAAACGGGAAACTCCAAATCTTTGGTAACCGAAGTCCCTAGAAATCTTGACAGAGTCAGGGAAGATCCACACCTCACCACAACTCCTGTAACTGGAAGCTGTGGCTGCACACTGAAGTCCCTGCAAATTCCCAGTCGTGGTGTGGTAGGTGGATGCCCCTCCCCCAGCCCCTAGGAGAAGCAGGGAAGCTTGTTCATCAGCCCACCAAGCCTTCCTCACTGAGTGCTACAAAACCAACCCCTACTGGTCCACCCAGCAGGGGCACTAGCTGTAGCAGCAGAGATTAAGCAGGGGAAATTCCAAAGATTTGGGGAAACACTTCACTAGGATCCTGGTAAGATCCTTGTCAGAGGACTGAAAGAGCCACGCCGTCTGCCAGGGTCGAATGACACTGAAACTCAGCAATTTCAGCAGAATCTAGCATTCCTCTTCCCTTTACTCCTTGGCAATACAGGGAAATCTATACTCCAAGCAAGCTGCCACTGGCTGCAGACATCTCCAGCTTGGCCTGAAGAGTGCTCTAATCCCACAGATTTTGTGGTCAGATTGAGAACAGCTCCAGACATGTGGGGAAAGGAGTTTTAGGCCCAGGTTGATTCTCCATCCTCCCTCTCCTGACTCTGCCAATAGGTTTTTTGTGGTCACCCACCTTCAATAATGCAGATGCATGAGGTAATGAGGCATCCTCCAGTGATAGTTGATGGGGATGTAAGAGATGCTTAGTTGTATTCTCCAGGTTGATACACAAGATAGTGTATGAAGGAAGTACCCCACCCCAAACAGGCCCTTCCCTACACACACACTCACACACACGTATGCACTAGTGTACATGCTTGTTCTCTAGCCCCCCACCCCCAGGTTGGGGAGCAAAACTCCAAAACTAAAACCATAGTACCACCTACTGGAAAAATAACAAAACAAAAATTTAAATAATGGTAGAATAAGAAAGATAAACCTTCAACATGTATTCTAAATGACATAGATGAGAAGTCCAATGAGCAATGAATTTAAAATAACTATTATGAAGAATATCAATGAGATCCAATGCACTCTAACACATAACAAACCATCAGTGAAATATGCAAACTCAATGAATGAAATGAAACTTCATGGAAAGTATAACAAGCAGGCTCAATCTTATAAAGGAAAGAATCAAAGAAATTGATGATAAAATCAAAGTAATGACTAAATTGGAAAAGGGGAGAGAAAAAAGAATTAGGAAAAACGATAAAATTCCACAGAATTATCAGAATACACTATAGTGGGAACCTAAAGATACTATGTATACAAGAAACAGAGAAAAGGAAACTGAGTCTATTCCAGGAAATAATAGCCGAGAATGTCCCAAAACTAAGGAGAGAACTAGAAGAACTTCTTCTTCATAGAAATCCAAGAAGATAAGAAAATATCCAAATTCCTAAATGCAGAAAAGACCTATCATCTTGAAATTATCATAAGTTAAAAACAAACACTAAACACTTGGGGGGTGACATACAATGGCTCCCCAATCAAATCATCAGATTTCTCAAAACAAACTCTCTGGCTACATGAGAATGGAATGACATAGTCACAATTCTAAAAGATAAAAAGCCGCCATCCAAGAACACATTGCAAAACCATCATTCAAAAACAGAGGAGAAATAAAGGTTTTGCCCAATAAACAAGTTAATAGTTTACCACCACCCACCATACCCTATATAAGATATTGAAAGCAGTTCTTCTAAATGAAAAGATAAAATAAAAGAACACAAAACTTTGAGCAAGGTGCATAAATAGTAATATACACTCAGAAACAATAATGAGATCATATAAAACAAAACATGAGAGAAATAAAACATCAGTATTTGTTTTGTCAAGATGATACCAGCATACAAGGACTACTGTACAGAAAGGTTTTAACAACCTTAATGATGACCACAAAACAAAAATATCCAACTAAGACACATAGAAGAAACTGGGAAAACCATCAGGGAAAGCCATCTAAAGGAAAAGGCAAATAGAAACACACAAAAGCATAAACAAGAGAAAGATAAAACAACCAGAAGACAAAAGATACAATGGCGGTAGTTAGGCCCCATATATCAATAATCACACTAAATGTCAACAATTCAAACTTACCAATCAAAAGACAAAGTAACAGATTGGTTAAGGAACTGTGATCTAGCTATACTATGCAGACAGGATTCTCATATCAGATCCAATAAAAATACTTAAAAAAAGTGAATGGCTGGCACAAAGAATTTCAAGTTAATAACAGAAAAAAGCAGGAATACCTATTATTGTAACTGAAAAATCAGACATTCAGTCAAATAGTTAATGAGGAACAATGATGGATACTACAGGATGATCATGGGGATAATCTATCAAGAATACATAACTATCATTAGAGATACAGGTGTGCCTAAATTAACAGATATAGAACAAGACACTAACAGTGATAATAATTGCAGGGGATCAACTTAAAGAGTGAAATAGGAAATAATAGGTTAAAATGAAGTAAAGGATCAGGTAGACCTTATAGACATACATAAAACGTTCTACCCCCAAAAAATGAATATATATCCTTTCAAGAGCACATGGGAATATTCTCAAGGATAGATCATATGCTGGAACACAAAACAAGCCTCAATAAATGTATGAAAAATTAAATCATACCAAGCATCTTTTCTGATCATAATGATACAAACTGAGAAATCAACCACAAAAAGAAACCTGGGGAAAAAAACAAATATGTGGACTAAAAAAAATGTTTCTGAGTAACTCTTGGATCAATAAAGAAATCTAAGTCAAAATAGAAAAATTATCTGGAGACCAACAATGAAGGTATGAGCTACCACATCCTACGGGATGCAGTAAATGCAGGATTAAGAAAGAAGTTCATAGCAATACTGTCCAATTCAATAAATTAGTATCAAATAAATGATCCAATCTTATACCTGAAAGAACTAGAAAAAGAAAACATAAAACTCAAAAACAAATAAACCAATCAAAAAGTGGGCAAAAACCTAAACAGCACTTCCCCAAAGAAGACATACAGATGATAGCAAATACATGAAAACATGCCACTTATAATGCAAATCAAAACCACCAGGAGATATCACCTCACTGCTGCGAGGATGGCCTATACCAAAAAGACTAGAAACAAGTGTTGGTAAAGGTGTGGAGAAAGAGGAACACTCATTGTCTATCAGTGGGCCTACAAATTGGTGCAGTCTCTATGGAAAGTAGCATGGAGAGTGCTTACAGAACTAAAATTGGTAACACCACATGATCCAGTAATACCATTCCTATGTATTTATCCAAAGGATATGAAAACACTAATAGAAAAAGATTTATGCACCCCCATGTTCATGGCAACATTATTCACAATAGCCAAGACATGGAATCAAGCCCATCAAGAAACAACCCTGGATAAAGAAACCAAGTTGTATATACTCAGTGGAATACTACTCAGCGATAAAAAATGAAATAGGGTCCTCTACAATAGTATGGATGAATCTTGAGGTGATTAAACTAAGTGAAATCAGTCAAAACATGAAAGACAACTACTAAATGATTTCTCTCATTGCAAAAAAAAAACCTGTCAAAACACACACAAAAAAATCTTAGACTGTGAAAACTATGGTGGTTACAGGGTGGGGAGGTGAGGTGGTACATATGGGGGTAACATAATTATGTTAGCAATGCAGCTTTAGTAGAGGGCAAGTGAAGCATGTGCACATGTTCAGGTGCAAAGTCGTACTCCCAAATATATATTTTTGCCAATGAATGGCAAACCAAAATTGTGATTGAAAAAAATGGTTAGAGTATATATTTTACAAGACTGACAAGAATATCAATAATGTTAAAGCAGGGCAATAATTACCTAGGAGTTTATTATACTAGGCACTTCCATGTTTGAGTATTTTCATAATAGAAGTTTTAGTAGTAAAATGTTACCCAGAAATTTTAATGGTCTAAGGAAACGACATTGCAATTAAAGTGGGGAAAAAACCCTCCACATCAACTTTTCCAAAACAGGTATTTCAGGCCCAGGCCAAAACATAACCATAACCACTAGGTGGCTCTCACTCCCATAGAGATCAAAGATTAGAGTGTTCTATAACCCAGTGTAAAGAGAGGTAATGCTTCCAGGAAATGGATACATTAAACACACAGGAAGATTTCCATAGCTACATCCTGCCAGACTGTTGTATATAAAAGTCTCAAGTGCTTCAAAAATCATTAGTACCTATGGTGGATCTTTCTCATTCTTCCCTCCGTAATCATTATCTATCCTCCTCAGCCCTATCATAGTACTTATTTCCCTGGCTCCTTCCCTGCCAGATGACTATCCCTTCCTTCCTTAACCAAAGGCTACATACAGTTCCTGTCACAGGGCCCTTGGCACACTACTCTATCCTCTCTCGATTTGGGTAACCATTCCTTCCCTCCTTTTGTTCCTTCAGGAATGGTGATGACTGATGCTAGCCCCAGATTACTGCACTATCCCTTTTGGGTTTCCCTAATCTCAAACCACACCTTTATAGACAATGCCTCTATTAAATTCTCCTTAGGTACAGTTTGTGCTGTCAGACAATAAGACACCAAAGTATAGCCTACTACAAGGTAAACACATTACAAAGAGTCTTCATACCCGCCCAGAATGGCCAGAAAGGGTCGTTCTGGGCTCTCCAAGGCCTTGGCAAAATAGTTAAGCTCCTTCTTCATCAGAAAACCTCCAGCCTTCTGTGGCAGACTGACTCCCACCATGGAGCTAGAAAAGATTAGAGACACTCAAATTTTAGTTAATCTCTACCAGTTCTCCCAACCCAAAGTCCATCTTCTTATCACTGAAATACTTTCACTTCTAAGACTCCAGGAAACCATAGTTTTTACCCCTAAACTGCAAAAAAAAAAAAAGAAGGTACAAGATAATGTTTTAACAGTACAGAGTGGGCCTCCCTGGTGGTGCAAGGGGTTAAGACGCACCCTACAAAGCTATCTGCAGCCACTGAAGCATGAGTTCAATCCCCGGCCTGGGAAATACCCACATGGCGCAGCAGACCTTTCCTGACTCGCTCACTGCTCCCCTCAGCAGTGTATTTCAGTCAATCTGCCTGTTCTGTTTCCTACTCTGGCTCTGGTGAATCCTCTCACCACCCACACCTCTGGCCTGTACCCCAATTCTTGTATGCATAAATAAATAAATCTTTAAAAAAAAAAACAGTACAGGAACACTACCAGGAGAACAAGTAAAAAGCAATGACGTTAAACAGAATTTAAGATACCCAACCAATAGCCTTCAGGTCAAGGGTTTAACCATAATAAATCATCAGCTAAAAAAAATTCAACATTGGGCCTCTCCTGGTGGCGCAGCGGTTGAGTGCTGGGCCGCGAAGCTGCCTGCAGCCTCTGCAGTGTTGGTTTGATCCCCAGCCACCAGTGAGGGTCCTACATGGCACACAGAGCTCTCTTGCAACGCCCGCTGCTCCCCTCAGCAGTGTATTTCGTCAGTCTGCATGTTCTGTTCCCCACTCTGGCTCTGGTGAATTCTCTCACCCTCCTGCGCTTCTGACTGTACCCAGTGCTTGTATAAATAAATAAATCTTAAAGAAAATTTAACATTTTCTACTTTTATTTCCTCCTTAGATCAGGGATACTCAACAAGAGCCACAGTGGTAGCTCCAACTAGAGAAAGAAGCTGACAGGATCAAAGAATAATACATAAGTCTCCAACAGCAACCCAGAATTTGGAGCTGCTTAAGTAAAACAGGACTATTGCTCCCAGCTTGATAAAATAGACTCTTAGTACCTGTGGGCTCGGTGAGCAGTGCCAAAAGCATCATTGACATAGACATCCCCTAACTTGGAAAGAGAAGCTCGGAAGGCTTCTATTTTAGCTGGCTCAGCTTTAATCTGAAAAACAAAGAACAGAAAAAAAAAATCAACAGGAAATGCTGATAGTTCCAAAGACAAATCAAAAAGCTATTCAGAGGACAAGTCTTAGCAATATCACTGTGAAGGCCCGACAGCCTGAGATCGATCCCCAGCCAGGGAGCTACCCACATGGCGCAGCAGACCTCTCCTGTCTCACCAGCTGCTCCCCTCAGCAGTGTATTTCAGTAGATCCTCCTGTTTTGCTCCCCACTCTGTCTCTGATGAATCCTCTCACCCCCTGCACCTCTGGCCTATTCCCCAGTTCCTCTATGCATAAATAAATAAATCTTTAAAAAAATAAAAGTAATTCATACTGAGAGTCCTCTTAAACATCTCTAAAGAACCTGAGCTAGTAAGATAGCAAATTTCACAACTAGCAACAGGATCTGTTCATGCAAATATTTCAGGTCTCTTGGTCATTTTTGTATTTTCTGTCTCCCTTACCTTTCCCTCAAATTGCAAACCAAAGATTCCTAAACTACAGCTTAACCTCTAATCACATGAAGCCAATCATATCCCATTGGTGGCTCCCCAACTCGTGGGACAAGATTCTGATTATCCTTCCCTCTGCCTATCTTGATTTACTTCCTCATCTTAACATATTCTCCCTGTAAAACTTAGGATTATGCTTGACTCAAGGTGTTGGCTACTACCAAGGTCTTTCTGCAAGGGGAAAGATGCCCTATCATATATTCCTCATGAAAGCAACAAGGGCAGGTTAGGACAGAACAGGCAGGTGGAAACATAGCAACAATAAACATTTTATAATAATTAAAAGGAAGTTATTTCATACGGTCTTCCATGGAAGTTAGGCATCTGAGAAAACAAGAAATACATTTCTACAAAATAGAAGGACAAAAAGTATAATACCCAGGATCTTGAAATATGAGCTCATTATCCAGGGTGGCAGGATGAGCAAAGCAAATCTCTGGCAGGAGACTAAGCAAAGATGCACAAGCCAAATAAAGGGGACATGACACAGAAGAGTACACAGCACAGTACATATGTTCATTTAGTCACTTCCCACCACTTATCCAGCAAGGAGGTGAAGGAGGCTGCCACAAAGAAAAGAGCTTTCCTCTAAAGAACCAAGGAATGCAGGGGCACTATTGCTAAATAAAACTAAAGGCTTTGGAGCCTTATAATCTCTCCAGAATGGAATGTCATCTGCCTCTGGTGACTGGAAGATGGTACATGGTATGGAGACATTGCCAAAATGTCAGAAGACACTGGTTCTAGACCTAGTTCTAACACTGATTCACTGATTAACCTTTGACAAGTTATTCTATCTCCTATAATTTTACCATCTATCCAAAAGGCAAAACATCTCTATTTAAGAATTGAGGAAAAATGGCGAAAACTGAAAAATTTTCACTAAGATATCATAAAAATAACAATCTCAATTCTTTTTTAATTTTTGATCTGCCAATAAATAGAAGGAAAAGAACACTCCTAAAATACCAATGCAAATAAACTGAAGAATAAAGGAAACATTTCGTCACTTTAATTTTTTATCCAGTTTGAACTTATGACTGGTTTCTGAAATTTCAAGCATTGGAAGCCACTGGATGCCAAATATATAAAGCTAGGCAACTAAAAAAACATTGTATATTAGTATAGTTGGCTCCTCACTTCCTGAATAAAAGGTTTTGCCTCAATTTGCCAGTTGCCTCCTGCTACTGCTAAGCCCTAGTCTGTACAGCTTGAGTTTCAATTTAAAAGGGCACCAAATTTTAGGTCAGCATTTGACTCACACTACTGAAGCAAGACCATGTCAAAGGGAGGATAAGGCAAGACCAGGGCCTATGGTGCTAAGAAAAGAAACTGCTTGAAAACAGTCACTCCTATGACCTTAAGAAATGTCACAAGTATAACAGGAAATTTAGACACTAGCCTTAGAGCAGCTCGTTCCCCAAAACACTAAAAAATGTAGCAGTGGAAACTGTTATAGGCTGTTGTATTCCACTTCCCTTCTATCAATAGGCAAATTCTAAACCATCTTCAAAGAATCAGCTTTATCATTTTGTATTTGAATTGTGAGGTCATAGTACCCTTCTGTGAGTTATCTATAGTTGCTTTTGCATGACAATAGCAGAAGTGAACACTTTCAACAGAGATCATACACAGGTATGATTGACAATATGACCTACAAAGCCTAAAATATTTACTGCCTGGTCCTTTATAGAAGTTTCCTGACCTAAAGTCCAGCTACAGCACACTACCTCCAACTTCAGTGAAATTAACTGTTTCTGAGACTTAGTTTCTTTTGAAATGATGACGAAACATGTACTTCCTTATCTTAAAAGGAAATTTAAAGAAAAATTACTTTTAAAATCCAAGTCAATAACATCATGATCATTATTTTCCCAATTAAAATCAACTGTCCCAAACAGTCCCTTTCCACTTGACTTAGTACATTTTCTGTTCACATAATTCTAACAGAAAACCAGAATTGTATCAAATTTAATTTACTGTTTTAAACGTGCTAAGTTCAAGTTTTAAGTCAATTCTCCTTCTAACTAAATAAGAATAGATTGTCCCTCCATAATACACTAAGGTCTGTTGCTTAGAAAAACTGTTCCAACTTGACAAAAAATCTTAAACACCTGGGAATACATTCTGTTACAGCATAGGCACTCAACCCCACAACCACCTGTCAATCTGCTGTAAGTACTTGTGAACAAGCTTACCCTTCTGATTATCACATACTGTCAGAAAAAAATAATCCATGTATCTTAGAAAGCGGCATGTTCACTGAATACTCTCACATCCAAGTGATGTTCACATTATTTGTCAAAGGTAGTTCAAAACCACTTCAGCATGAGGGCTTCTGATATGCTGGAAATAATCTATTCCTTCATCTAAGTGGTAGTTACACATGTGTATTTACTTTGTGATAAATCATCAAGCTGTGTATTGTGTATTTACAGATGTTATACTTCAATTAAAAGGTGCCTAAGGAAAAATAAACATGAGCCTTTCTACTCTTCAATCACAGTCTCTTTCAGTCTCAGCCCTCCTCACCCCCTCTAATATCAAACCTCACCCCCTCTAATATCAAAATCACAAATTCTACCTTGTTCCCAGAAGCATCTTTTCCCTTTCCTTCTTCCTCCACATGAAAGCGGAGGTTCTCCAGCAGGATGACAGACCCAGGAGCAGGGTCAGCACAAGTTTTCTCCACTTCTGGGCCCACGCAGTCCTTCAAGAACAAAACATCCCTAGGGAGAGCATGAGATGGAAACACTGGGGCAGTCCGAAAGTTAAGAACCAGTAACAACATGCCTGACAACATATCCTATCAGAATCTACCAGCACCAGAGCCCAGCACTTACTTGCCCAGCAGAGATTTGAGTTCTACAGCAACTGGCTCCAAAGAGTATTTGTCAGGCATGGGAACACCATCAGGCCGGCCCAGGTGGCTCATAAGAACAACTGACTTGGCTCCATTGTCCAAGCAGAATTTGATGCTTGGGATGGCAGCCTTGATCCTTCAACCAAAGAGACAACAGACAGAGCATGATTATTCCTAGGAATTAGTGAGAACAATTATACTAATATCCTCATGAAACATAAAGTTCCTTTTCCTGTCTAAATTCCTTCAAATCTACTGAATGATGGCCTTCAGGTTCATGTTTTAAGTTAATTACCATGCCAAATCTCTACCTAGGATTTCACAGTCCCCATCATGTTTCATCCCTTGGCACAGGACAAAACACAGAAACACAGGTGAACAAGCATATGTTCCCTCTAGGAATCTGGAATCTTGGTATTTGCTAGTCAGAAGGTACCTACAGGACCATCTCCTAAAAAAGTTCTTGAGGGTCAAGATGCTAATAAGCATCCCTGGACAGAAAAAGTGCACAATTAATTACGGCATTTTTCATTGCTAGAAAAAGCAGCACAGTCAGTGCATCTCCTCTCCTAGGAGGGAGAGCATTGGAAGCCTGTGCATGGATTCCAGACTTCTCCTGTGTTTTTCCCTCTTACTGATTCTATCATGCACCCTTTCACTATAATAAACTTTAGTTGGGGAAATTATATGTTGAGTCCTCTGACTCCTTCTGGTGAATGACCAAACATCTGTGTAGTCTTACGAAACTCCTAAAATGCCTCTCTTATGTGGCTATGAAAGAAATATAAAATTCCCAAATCTTTAAATCACTAGAGAAGAATTGAGGAAAAATGAAAAATATGTACAGTTGACCCTTGAACAATGCAGGGTGTCAGGCTCACTGACTTCCACACATAGTTGAAAATACATGTATAACTTATAATTGGCCCTCCTGGATTCAACCAACCAACATCTGAGGTTGGCTGAATGCAGAACCCTAAAATAGGAAAAAAAACCACTTATAAGTAGACCCCCACAGTTCAAACCTGTTGTTTCAAGGGTCAACTGCTGTAACTTTTCTGTACCCAGTTTAGATCTTACATAACTATTTTATGTAATAGGAAAAGTAAATGCATTAAATAGAACATGCTTTACCTAATACATCTCATTTACTATAGTTTAATCAAAAAATTAAATATTTTTCAAATATTTCCATTTTTGGTTACAAAGCTGGTAATTTCTATTTCTACCAGTCTTTAAGAAATTAAAATTGATAACAAAGATCATTATTTATTCAAAATATACATTGAATGCTTCTTTTGTGCCCATACCAGTCTAGATTCTGAAAGTAAATTAGTAAATAAAAAGTCTCTGCTGTCATGGAAGTGATATTCTAACAGGGAGATATATACATGAAATAGTGAAAATAGCTATAGAGTAAATAAAGCAAAATAGGGGAAACAAGAATGGCTGAGGAATAGTAGTAGATAGGGGGGCCTGAGAAAGTCTCTGATAAAGTGATATTTCAACAAAGAATGCAATGATTAAAAAAAAATCAAGTTGTTTGTAAAATCTCTCAAGTTATTAAGCAAAAATAAAAATGCATTTGTTCTAGGGCCTCCCTGGTGGCACAAGAGGTTAAGTCTCAGCCCTATCAAGCTATCTATCATCAGCCATTGCAACATGAGTTTGATCCCCAGCCAGGGAGCTACCCACATGGCACAGCAGACCTCTCCTGTCTCACCCACTGCTCCCCTCAGCAGTATATTTCATTCAATCTGCCCATTCTGTTCCCCACTCTGTCTCTGGTAAATCCTCTCACTCCCCACACCTCTGGCCTGTACCCCACTTCTTGTATGCATAAATAAATCTTTAAAAAAATACTAGGAATGTGACTAGGTAAGAATTAAGATGGGCAATAAGATAAATACATATTGGATCTCAAAGGCTTTGACTAATTTTTAATTGGTTACATAGTAGAATGATTATTTGGATCTACTGGCTTAAAAAATATATTAAAATTGGGGCCTCCCTGGTAGCACAAGGGGTTAATACGCAACCTATGAAGCTATCGCCGACTCTGCAGCACGAGTTCAATCCCAGGCCGGCCAGGGAGCAACTCACATGGCGTAGCAGACCTCTCCTGACTTGTCCGCTGCTCCCCTCAGCAGTGTATTTCAGTCAATCTGCCTGTTCTGTTCCCCACTCTGTCTCTGGTGAATCCTCTCACCCACACCCCACACATCTCTGGCCTGTACCCCAGTTTTTATATGCATAAATAAATAAATTTTTAAAATATATATTAAAATTAAGTTGATGTTTTTCATGTGGCAACTAGAAAATTTTAAATCATGTGACTCAAATTACTTTTCTATTAGACAGTACTGGTCTAGATCTCATCACTTAAAATCTAAAATAAAAACCTTCTTTTACAATCTAGTCAAAACCAGAACAGTACTATCACTTAAAAATTTCTGCTTATGACTCTAGAAGCAAGACCTTTGGAGCTGCCAAAACTAGCTAAAAATAACTACTTCTTAAGTCTTCTCCCTTATATCAAAATTTATGTTCTTTAAAAATGTATAACCTCAAGGGCCTCCGTAGTGGCGCAAGGGGTTAAGATGCAACCGATGAAGCTATCCGCAGCCACTGCAGCATGAGTTCGATCCCCAGCCATGGAGCCACCCACATGGCGCAGCAGACCTTTCCTATCTCACCCACTGCTCCCCTCAGCAGTGTATTTCAGTCAGTCTGCCTGTTTTGTTCCCCACTCTGTCTCTGGTGAATCCTCTCACACCCTGCACCTCTGGCCTATACCCCCATTATTGTGTGCATAAATAAATAATTCTTTAAAGAAAGGTATAACCTCAAATTCTTCAAATCAAAAAAGGAAGAGGAAATCACAATATAGGATAATTTTTTTTCAATTTGTATATTCTCTTAAGAAAGCCAACCAGGGGACTCCCTGGTGGTGCAGGGGTTAAAGACAATGCACTATCAAGTTATTGCCAGCCACTGCAGCAAGAGTTCAATCCCCAGCCAGCCAGGGAGCTAACCCACATGGCCTAGCATACCTCTCCTGTCTCATCCACTGCTCCCCTCAGCAGTGTGTTTCAGTAGATCTGCCTGTCCTGATCCACACTCTGTCTCCTGTGAATCCTCTCACCCTCCCGCGCATCTGGCCTGTACCCCGGTTCTTATGTCTATAAACGAATCTTTTTTTAAAAAAGAAAGCCAACCAGGGGTCTTCCCAGTGGCCCAGCAGTTTGAGTGCCGCGCTGTGAAGCTGTCCGCAGCCTCTGCAGCGCGAGTTCGATTCCCAGTCCACCAGGGAGAAACCTACATGGCATGGCAGACCTCTCCTACCTCACCCACTGCTCCCCTCAGCAATGTTTTCAGCCCATCTGCCTGTTCTGCTCCCCGCTCTGTCTCTGGTGAATTCTCTCACCCTCCCGCGCCTCTGACTGTATCCCAGTTCTTGTATAAATAAATAAATTTTTAAGAAAAAATGAAAGCCAACCATATGGTGTCCTGGTAGGGTAGAAAATCAAGATCATGGCTTAAGTTACCACAGTTCCACAATAAAAGAAAACCATTTCATCCTATATACCCATACCCATGCATAGCTTAAACCTAGCTAAAGGTTTAGCAGGGACCTTACCTCTGGTTGTTTGTTATCTGGTTGTTCTTCATAGGAACATTGAAGTCCACTCTTAAAAAAAGAAAAAAAGGTTCAGGTTCAGAGACACGATCAAATTGTTCCTTCAAAGATTAGAAGATTGTAGTATTAACCAGTTAATTGCACTGGAAATTCAAAACTCACCTTAAAAATAATCAGAGGTATTATTAGAAGTCAAGATAGTGACTAGTCATGGGGAGGAGGAGTCAGAGTAGTGACTGATAGGACACCAGAGGGGACTTCGGAGGTACTAGTAAAGCTTTAATTGTAGACCTGGGTGAATGAACAAAAATATTTGGTTTTTTTGATAATTTTTTAACTATGATTTGTGCCCTTTAAGTTGTGCATCTCATACTTCAACAGAGAATTTTTTTAAAAAAATAAAACTAATTTAAGTCACAGGAAGTAGCCCTGAAGATCTGGGAAGCTTGAACCAGCTGAATGTAAAAAAACCTATGTGGTTCTAGCATGATAGTATCTAATAGAAGTGGCAGTTAGATGGGTGAAAGGTAATAAGGAACACATCTTTAATTCTGATTCCTTTGTTACTATTTCTGGGTTCTAATAAAGCTAACATCACTCAAAAGAAAAAAAATAGCTAGAAAAATAAAATAAATCAGCATTCTTTTTGGAGAAAGCCTGGGGCCTCAAGACCAAGAAGAAAACCAGTGTCTAAGACCAAGTTCACACAGTGTCCTTCAGGCAAAACACAGACAATAAACATTCCATAGTCTTAACAAAACATCAGTGAATGAATAAAAATCAGAAATAAGATATCTACTTTCAAAAAGCCTGAATAGAGGGTGGAACATGTGACCCTGCCCATCTGACAAACAGGAAATTAGAAATGATCAAGACAGACAAGCAAATAAATGACTCTCCTTTCTTAACCAGCTGAGTACTCCTGTTTCACTTATAGAAACCAATAATTCCTTCCCCCTTTTACTAAACTCCTTGGAACCTCAGCCAACTTCAATCTGACTAAAAAACAATGTGTGGTATCTATTTGTAAAAAGTCTAAGTTTTACCTACCAAGATCATTTTTAACTGGTTTCTTTCTCATCTTAGAATGGGACTGCAGTAGCTACCTCATAGTCATGAGAATAATGAGTTAGCAATTTGTAGAATGCTTAAAAATAGTGCTGGTACAGTGTATTTCGGTCAGTCTGCCTGTTCTGCTCCCCGCTCTGTCCCTGATGAATCTTCTCACCCTCCCGCACATCTGGCCTGTACCAGGTTCTTGTATGAATAAATAAATCTTAAAAAAAAAAATAGCGATGGTACATAGTAAATACCAAAATTGCTGGTACATAGTAAGTACCATAAAAGTGGTAGCTATCTTATAATGTTAACCACTTCTCTTAAACATAATTCTGTGATTCAAAAGGCAACCATTACTAAAAATAGATAGCATTAAGTGCTGAGTTCAGGAAATGTAAAGGTAATCAACACTGCAGCCATGCTTGATCATAAAGTTCTGTTACTAATTCTTCCTCTTAAAGGCTGAGACCTGGCAGACAATTACAAAATCCAAGACATACTAAGTTCATCATTTTTCTATATGTTCTAGGTTTGTACCCCGGTCGAGTCTTTTCAAAGGTGGGTTGAGGAAATTATTCCATATTCAAACATTTTAATTAAATGAAATCTTCAAAAATAAAAGCAGTATGTCTCTGAATAAATACATATACTCTACTTGGTTTCAGGCTACTTATTCTGACTCTAAGCATCTTCTTTAAATATCCTTGCCAGCCTTAAAGTGCTTTCCATAGACGGTAGAGTATACTATTACCATGAGTCATTTTCTCGTCAGCAGCCTCTCAGAAGGCCCATGGTCAAAGGGCTAATGCCAAGAGGCTAAGCACAAGCCAACCCTTGCAGTGCTGTTCCTTATCCCCAAACTTTTAAATGATGGACTTCTTTGGGTATACACCCTCAAGAATCTGTCTCATCTATCCAAGCTGCCATGGCATATCTTACTGATGACAATTAGACTTGCATTCTATTCTCAGTGCCTATGAATTACTACCACCTCTCATGATCTCCGAAACTCTCATCAATAATTCTACTTTTAGCTTCTCCACCACAGAAAATTATCTTGCCAACACACTCCACTTAATGTATTTCATGAAAAATCTGCGTGCGCACACACACCCCTTTCTACTTCCCTGAAACACTCCCAAGCTTTGCCCGGGGCATAAAGTCAGATATCACTACACACCAATCAGAATGGCTGAAATAAAAAATAATGCAACACCAAATGATCTGAAGATTCAGAGATTCACTCAAACACTGCTGGTGGGAATATAAAACAGTGCAGCCACTTTGGATATAGTCTGGTAAACAGTCTGTTTACCCAAGAGAAATGACAACATTTATCCACACTAAGACTGTGCTAGAATGTTCAATGTTCACAGTAGCTCTATTTGTAATAGCCCAAAACAGGAAACATTCCAAATGTCCTTCAGTGGGTGAAGAGATAAACTGTGGAACATCCATACCATGGACTGCTACTCAACAATACAAGGAATGAACTATTGCTACATGCAACAACTTGGATAAATCTTGAGGGCATATATTAAAAGTTGTTAATCCCAAAACGTTAACTACTATTGTGATTCCACTTATAGAATATTATTGGACTGACAAAACTTTGGAAATGGATTAGTAGTAACCAGGACTTAGAAAGGGAAAGGGTCCAGGATTCTAAAGGAATAATATAAAGATAGATTAGTGATGCTCTGGAAGTTTCCAATCTTGATTGTGTTGGGAGTTACACAAATTATACATATGATAAAAATAGCATAGATCTGTACACTTTATTTTAAAGTCAACTTTCCAATTTGATATTGTATTATAATTATATAAAATGTATCCAAACGTGAAAAATGGGTGAACACAAGACCTTTATGTACTACCTTTGAAGCCAGCGAATCTGGAATTATTTCAAAACAAAAATTTAAAAACAATTACTTAACTGGAAGAATATCAAGCCTCTATCTGCTGAAATCTCAGGCGTTCACACCCAGTTCCATTAAAAGCTCTCAAAGAAACAAGATCCACCACTGCTTCACCTCCCATGACTGGAAAATTGGGATATTATGGCTGTCTTACAGTATTTTTTTTACTCTGATCTCAGTTTTTCCTTTCCCTCCCACTACATCAAAGTAGTTGCTTAACAAGTTAGAACAGGTTAGAGAAAAACAGTGAGGTCTGGGGAAAAAAAGCCACCACTCCCCAAGCAAAAAGAGTATGACTTTGAGAAGAAAGGAAATGACATTGCAAAATAAGCAGGAAGTTTGCTCAAAGGGCTGTAAAGTCAAGTGGACTCCTAAAAATCTGAGGGGGCATCTGTTAATTAACCAGTCAGAGGTTCTTGGCTATCTAAAGTTTCCTCCACAAATCAATTTCCCCTAACAATTCAAAGCAGGGACCTGAAGACTGGGCAAACATGACTACTATAGGACAAAGAGAAGGCAGAAGCAGCCACTATTCAGGAGGCACCATTTGCAAAACACTGCCAGCAACCACCACATAAAGGCATTCATTTGAAACAAAAAGAAATTTGAGCTGACAATTCATGCCTGCCTAGGTTCTTCCAAAAAGAATTATGTATGACTATGTTCAAAAGAGATACATTTATAGTCAGAGAACAAAGAAACTTCCCATCCTCAGGTCAAATAAGTAGAGTTTATCCAGATTACTGAGAGAAAATTACTGACTGCAACCTTCAGCAGACAAATGGGTCTATTTTAACCTTGTTCACAAGGCTGGAGTATTTAGAGGATCTGGTTGGTAGCCAAGGAAATCCAAATTCTAGTCCTGGCTTTCTGCCAATTTGCAAGTTCTGTGACTTTGGACTCACCATTTTCCATCAGCAAAACAGGACTAGCCAATCACTTCAAGGCTCACAATTAATCTGTGCTCAATGAAACTTTGAACCCTTGAGCATAAAGATAGTTCATATTAGGTCCAGAGAAAGAATACTGATAAGCAAGCACCTCCTCTAGTCCCATACTCAGCCAACCCATTTAATTCCTCAAGCTAGTTTTCCCTGGGGAGAAAGAAGATAAAGCTCAAGACTGCAACAGTGATACCCCATCCCCTGTCTTTTAGCTGTTGCATGCATAGGGAAAGATCAGCCTTGAGCACAGGGGAGACAGGAGAAAATTAAAACTTAAAAGCCAGGTGCATGTCAATGTCCACCTGTCCAGTTTTTTGTAAGGTCTATTCTCTTTTGTTAAGATCTGAAAGGGCCCTTATCTAATATTAGGATGGTTGTGGTTCCTACTTTGTCCAGATTGCAAAGGCATAACTTTTAGGGTATCCATACAGTTCTCTAGTAGGTCATAGTGCCCTTATATGTTTAAGGTAGGGTAAAGGGAGATCCCCTACTGCCTTTATGTGTCTCTAAATATCCAAAAGATGCCCTTACGTGAATCAAACGAAATTGAGGAAAGGAGCTGGATCACACTAATCATACACTGCCCATCAAAAACAACCACTTCCCAAACTATGAACCAGAGACACTTTTTGGGGGGTGGGGGGCGGGAGGGGAGGGATTGGGGTCAGAATGGGGGGGGTTGCAATTGTATGGGGAATATAAAAATAAATTTATTATTTAAAAAAAAAACAACCACTTCCCAAAAAGGACAAAACTGTACAACCTAACAATGCAAGGCCTTATGATCCCACAACAGCACCATTTTTGGATCATGTCAAGATATATTAACAGTCAAGTCCATCAGTGACGTACATAACTGTCCTCCCTCCCGCAATCTGCCTGGCAAGAACTATTACACACATTGCAAAAAGTATTAATGTAAAAACCCCATACACCACTACTAGTAATTTTAGCAGATAAAGGAGAAGCCAAGTTGGTAAGTGACCTGTACAGAGCGTTAAGTGCATGGGAAGCCCTTCCCACTTCTAATATACTGCTTCTCTAGCCACCTGAAAGGGTGAAGTTGGAGAAGAGCAAGTACACTCGGCTGTACCATCACCCAGCATGTCACAATCCTGACTCAAACCCCATGGCCTGGAGTCCAACTACTTGGTAGATCGGCAAAGCCCGGTTACATAAGCTCATCAGAGCCTCCTTCAGTGCGCCCCGCCCCACCTCACCCGCCACCCCCAATGCTTTAGGGGGTTCTACTCCTGAACATATTAATCATCATCCTCTGGGAAAGCTTTCCTTTTGCGCAGGGACCTTTGAAATGTGGGTGGTTTCTCATTCTGGGATGGTCGAGGGTAGTGGGGGAAGGGAAACTAACCAAATGACCTTTCAAGGTCCCTTCCTTGGGGCCTCGGGATTTGAATAACAAACCATTGATCTCGCCTCGCCTGGAAAATAAGAAACGATGAAACTGTATTTCTGGAAGCGAAATGAGGTCAAAACAGGTTCCAGCAATCTGAGCCCTTCATCTGTGGATCCACCCAAAAGGGCAACTATGGTTTGCTTTCGGGGCCGGGGGAAAAGAGGTTAGAAACCGTCAAATCGGAGCAAACCTCAACCATAAGGGTGAGCAGTGTCACCAAGCAAGGCTAGGAGCCTTTGGGCGCAGCCGAGGGCTAAAAGCAACTCTGGGGAGACAGGAAAGCAAGTCAGCCCATGCCGATAGATTGCACCGGAGCCCGGGGGGCGCGCGGGGAAATGCGTAGAATTACCTCATGATGACCCTCTTCCCCTTCACGTCCAGCCTGTCCAGAGTCAGCTTGCTGGAAAGCGACATCTTGGCAACGCGACGGTGGCTAAAAGGCGGGGGTCTGAGACGGCAGCGGAATATGCGTCCGAGGTGCGCTGAGGCAGCGTGCGGAATGCGAAGCGCCGCGCGGGCCCCGTCGCCCCGCCTTCCGCCCCGCCCCTTCCGGGCCGCCGCGCCCGCGGCACCGCCACAGCCGCCGCTATTGGCCGCGGCCTGAGCGACGCGCGCTCGGCCGTTGTTCCGAGGCGCTGTAGGTCTGCGCTGTGGGGGGCTGTGCGGTTTGCTTCTGTCACGTCCCACACGCAGCAGCCGTTTCGTGACTAAGGGCGGGGAGTGGGAGGCGGCGCCGCGGGACTGGGGTGGAGAAAGAAGACCATTGGCACAACTGAGTGGACGGAAATGAGTAGGAGACCCAAAGCCGCTGCCAGGGCTCCCCCGCAACGGCCAGAGCAACTGCTGCGCTGCGCGAACTCACCACAGCCTGGAGAAAACGCGCTACCCACGCCCCCCCACACTCCCGCCCATGGAATTCCCGGCAGCCTTACCAGTATCCATGTAAATGGCACCTCCTTTTCGAAACCTCTCGATTCCCGGCTCCCCAAAAGGCAATCCTAGGTAAAGCTACTAAGTGTCTTCAATAATCGACACCTCTCAGAAGTAGGGGATGACTCAGGTGCCCCCTGAGCCCCACCTTTTGTATAATGCATTGTAATTGTTCTGGTTATGACAAAATGCCAACGGCAAACAGTATTGCATATATTAACTAATGCTCTCTAAACGCGGAAGTAGGCACTGTCTTCCTCGTTTTACAGATGAAGAAACAGGCTTACAAAGAGGCTTAGTGACTTGCTTTGGGTTTCAGAGCTTGTAAGTGGTGGATTCGAACCTCTGTAATCACACTATGGAATATATACACTTAACTATACTACAGACAACACTGCTGGAAACTAGATACCTGGTGGCCAATATGCATGGACCTCAAGGGCATCAGGCTGAATGAAAGTAGCCACACTCCAAGAGTATATATTTTATGACCTCCTGGAAAATGCAAAACTATGGGGATTGGAGATCAGATCATTGGTTACCAGGGACTG
Organism: Talpa europaea; assembly: GCF_964194135.1. Classification (NCBI taxonomy): domain Eukaryota; kingdom Metazoa; phylum Chordata; class Mammalia; order Eulipotyphla; family Talpidae; genus Talpa; species Talpa europaea. The sequence continues at coordinate 51,393,423 of NC_140081.1, read as the reverse complement.
GGAGTGGGAGGGCTTCATAAAAAGGACATGCATGAGGAAGATTTTATTGGTCATCAAATTGTTCTGTATGGTGAATGTGGTAGGGGTTGCATGAATCTACGAATGTATTAAAACTCATAAACCGGTCCCCCAAATAAATGAATAGGAAAACAGAGAAAGGTGTACAATTTAGTATTGCATGACTGAGAACACGTCTACCAGCTAGATTCATCCCTTGAACCATTAAGTTGTAACCTCTGTGCTTTAGTTTATAGTGCCCTTCTTAAAATGTAGCACCTCAAGATATTATATGCTATTTCCTTTGAGGAGGAGGAGTGGATAGTGACTGACAATACATATGAAGACATCTAGGGGGCTGGTAATGTTTTGTTTCTTAATTTATGTGGGTTAAACCAACCTTCTGGTTTACCCAGGACTGAAGGTGTCCTGCTTTCTTAAGCACAAAGGTGAGGAGTCACCAATGTGGTCAATGCTGGTTCCCTCTGATTTGCCCTGTTTCACCTGGGATTGACTGAGGCCTCTATTGCAACTTCGTCTATCTATCCGATACCAATTTTCTCACTCTTTTACAGATGTTCCCAAAAATAACCCCCAGTAATCCATCTCACACAAATCAGCCCAGGATCCGTTTCCCTGGGAACCTTGGGAAGAATTCTAAGTTGGTACTCATGATCTCCACCCTTTGGTGTTTATATCTTTCTATAATCCTCTCCCTGGGCCTCCCCCGTGGCGGTGGTGCAGCAGGTTGAGCGCAGTGCTGTGAAGCTGTCCGCAGCCTCTGCAGCACCGGTTTGATTCCCGGCCGGCCAGGGAGATACCCACATGGCAGGGCAGACCTCTCCTGACTCGCCCACTGCTCCCCCTCAGCAGTGTACTTCGGTCTGTCTGCCTGTTCTGTTCCCCACTCTGTCTCTGGTGAGTCCTCTTACCCCCTGCACCTCTGGCCTGTACCCCAATTCTTGTATAAAAATAAATAAATCTTAGAAAAAAAAATCCTCTCCCCTTGATTATGAACAGGGTCTGTCACTTGCTCCTAGCCAACAAAATATGGCAAAAAATCATTTCTCTCCAATGATTAGGTTATGAAATGTGTGTGTGTGTGTGTGTGTGTGTGTGTGTGTATATATATATATATATATATATATATATATATATATATATATATATATATAACTCCCTCTTGCTAGTGCAAGGGAGCAAAAAATCTGCCACCCCTAAATAGATCTTTTTGGCAAGAGGTTGATTTCATGGGAGGGGCTCTGAAGACTGGATGAAGGTTGCTATTGAAAAAGATATTTACATGTAATTTTCTTTGAAAGGGCATGTCCCAGGAAAATCTAATCTCCTTATCTCTTTTCCATGGAGAATGCAGAAATTAAATCTGCATACTTTCGTCTACTGTGCCTTTTCTTGGTAACCTGCCTAACTGAACTTCCCTTTTATCCTCCCCACAAAGTCCTTCTGTCTCTAAAGCCAGATCAGTGAGTAATTCAGTCATGCTGGATCTCTCCCATGTATACAGATGGTATACACATTATTAAACTTATTTTTGCTTTTTCTCTTATCAATCTGTCTGATGTTTGATTATCTGCCAGCCTAGAAGAACTCGGATGGGTACAGGACGATTACCTTTGTACCCCTACACTAGATAGACCCCCTTGCTGGTTTTTGAAGTAAACTGCCACGTTATGAAACAATCTATGGAGAGGTTCCTCTGACTAGGGGTTATGGGCAGCCTCTAGAAGCTGAGTGTGGCCCCTGATGAACAGTCACCAAGGAAATGAGTCTCTCAGTCTTAAAGATGTAGGGAGAGGAAGTAGGCCATCATTCTGGAAAAAGCGAATATTTCCTTAGTTGAACCTCTGATGAGACTGCTACCCTGGCCAACTCCTAGATTGTAACCTGGTGAGACTTTGAGCAGATGATTCAGTCAAGAAGTACCCAGGCGCCTGACCACGGAAATGATAAGATAATCAATGGGTGGTGCTTCAAGCTGTTACATTTGTCACACAGTAATAGAAAACTAATAGACCAACCTGTAACACCAAGGATTGATATGTACACTTGTAGAAAAAGTCAAGGAAGATTGAAGACTGAAAATGTCTTTGTAGTATACAGCATTTGATTTTGAAATTTTATAAATGTACTTCATGATATCACAACTTGTGGGGGGAAAACTTCTGATGGGGATTCTATTTTTAACTAGGTAGATTGATACTGATTTTTTTTTAATTTTTTTTTTATTTATTTATACAAGCACTGGGTACAGTCAGAAGCACGGGAGGGTGAGAGAATTCACCAGAGTCACAGGGGAGAGCAGAGCAGGCAGAAGGACCGAAGTACACTGCTGAGGGGAGCAGCGGGCAGCAGGAGAGGTCTGCGCGCCATGTGGGACCCTCCTCCGGTGGCCGGGGAGCAGCTGGGGATCGAACTGGTGCTGCAGAGGCTGCGGGCAGCTTCGCAACCCAGCGCTCAACCGCTGCGCCACCGGGGAGGCCCCAGATTGATACTGATTTTATGAAAAAATTAAAAACATTAAGACTGTATTGACATAAAAAGTGGGATATCAAGGGAAAGAATGTAGGACGTTCAGCCAGGAGAAACTACAAGCTGGAAACTCCCTCCTTGCCTCTGAAAACTACCATTCAGAGATCTTGAGTGTCTGAAAAGAGCTATCAAATTTCTAGGCTTCGAAGGATTTTATCCTTTAATATTGGTTTCTCACCCCGAGAAGGCATTTGATTCCTATCTTTCTTATGCATCTCTTTTTTATTATTTATTTATTTGTTTGTTTGTTTGTTTGTTTGTTTATTTATACAAGCACTGGGTACAGTCAGAAGCAAGGGAGGGTGAGAGAATTTACCAAGCTAGAGCGGGGAGCAGAGCAGGCAGAAGGACCAAAGTACACTGCTGAGGGGAGCAATGGGCGGCAAGAGAGGTCTGCGCGCCATGCGGGACCCTCCTCCAGTGGCTGGGGAGCAGCCAGGGATCGAACCGGCGCTGCAGAGGCTGCGGGGGCAGCTTCGCAACCCAGCGTTCAACTGCTGAGCCACCAGGGAGGCCCATCTTATGCATCTCTTAAGACTTTATTTTCAAGCAATTATGGGGCAAGCCTGGAGGAAAATGGGATGAGCTGGTTTGTGCTAAGGAATACAGGGCAAAACAGGGGAGGGAAGGGCACAAGGGACTATGGTGATGGTGCATGGGTGAATTGGTGTTGGAAATTATACAGGGACTACACCTGAGAGGAGAAAGCAGACATTATACAAAAAGGAAGAATGATGTAAAATATATATAAACTTAAAAAAAAAGAATAGGGCCTCCCTGGTGGCACAGGCGGTTGAGCGCCGCACTGTGAAGCTGTCCGCAGCCTCTGCAACGCAGGTTCGATCCCGGCCGGCCAGCGAGAATCCCACATGGTGAAGCAGACCTCTCCTGTCTCGCCCGCTGCTCCCCTCAGCAGTGTATTTCAATCTGCCTGTTCTCTTCCCCACTCTGTCTCTGGTGACTCCTCTCACCCTCCTGCGCATCTGGCCTGTGCCCTGGTTCTTGTATAAAAATAAATAAATCTTAAAAAAAAACAAAAAGAATACAGGGCAAAACTCAAAAGCAGATACACCAAAACATGAAAAAATTATTTAAAAGTATTTATTTATATATGAAGTGAAGAAAGAGAGAAGTAAGAGAGAAGGAGAAGAAAAATTATGGCCAGCTCGTGGCCAGAAGCCATCTATCTGTCCTATTGTAACAGGGTGGTCCCCAGGAAAGGGGGAGGTGCCCTGCCCCACCCAAGGGAGGGTGGAGCTGAGCAGGAAGAGAAGAAGCGGCAGAAGAGACTGAGGAAGGAAGCAGGATGGAGCCAGGAGACCTGGAGGAGGCGCATGGAGCCTAGAGACACGTAAAGAAACTGTGCTTGTCTTTTGGTCGTGGACTGGGTGACACAGATGTGGATGAGACCCGTGGAGAGGTGACCATGGCAGCTTTTATCTTGATGTTGATTTTGCTCTTTTCCTTCCGGGCTTGTTTGGTTGTTTGTGATCCTTTTCTGTGGGTCCCCACTGGAAGATGCTTTAGACTTGTGGCAGGCCTTGGGGCCTTGTTCTGGGCCGATCCCATTTGGATGGACTTTTACCCACGAGGGGATGGGTAACTTTGGGTGCTTCACTTAGAAACTAGACTCTTTGCCTTACCTGTATTGTTTCCTAGTCTTATTAAAGTTCCTTTTCATTAAAGTCTCCTATGTTTTGTGTTGATGCGGCGGATGGCAGAACCCACTTAGAATAGACAGGTTTGCGGGGTTTGGGCTGCCCCTCTCCCTGTCCTACAACACTACTTGTAGATAATGTCAGCTGAGCAGAGACCAGGGTGCAATTAGAAAGCAGACAGAAGTAAAAGAGTGGACCCGACCCTCCATCTTTTTAATGTCCACATGGCACCTCTGCTCTGCCCCTAGTTCCCTGGAGTTCCTGTTCAGAAAGTCAAGGGTTGGAATCTGGAGAGTTCTGTCTTTTACCATCTAGTTGGCTATGAGTGCCACCCCCTGGCTCAGGATTTGTTCCTCACTGTTCCACATACTCCCTCTTTAGAACTGCTGTCAGTGTTACTTAAAATTTTTAATTTGGAAAGATTCACTGAGAGTTTTATTTGAAAATTATAAAATAACAATTTGAGCTACCATAGTCCACAATAGCTTTATCCCAGTTCCTCCTAAATGATTTAGGATGCAATATGCCACCTCTAATAGGCATACATTCCTCCTGAAGGTAGAGCATGGTAAAATCAAAGATGATTGCAGTCATATTATTGGGTCTAAGGGTGAACAGCGTGCCACCACAAAAAAGTCTTTTAAATGAAAAGAAAAAAAAGAACCGAAAAAAGCAAAAAAAAAAAAAATCTTTTTGGCATAAAGATTATTGGGGTTGGTTATTTTTACAAAATAGCAAAGGAGAAAACTCCAAAAGGTGTCTCCCTTACTGTACAGGGAAGAGGGGAATGACCAAATCTCTTTATCTCTTACTCAGGAAGGCAGCAACATTACTGGCCCTCCCCATGCCCCTGGCATCCTTTGTCTTTAGCTTATAATGTTTAAATAAGAGAGAGCTTCATACATTTCAGAGAGCTACACAGATTCCCTGGATTTCTCACGTGTACCCAGAGCATAAATGTTATTGAAATTTTAATATTTTTAGTCTGTTAGTCTGCTATTTTTTGTGGAAGGTATTCACATAACTGACATAATAACATTGTGTACATTTAAGGTATTGATGTTTTGATTTGATACATTTATATATTGCAAAATGATACCCACTATAGTATTCTTAGAGTTTTTAAAGTCCTTTAAGCAAAAGTGATACAGTATTGACCTAACTTCATATTTTTTGGTAGAATCATTAGGGTACATTGGTATATGAAATGAAATCATAAGTATGCAAGTGCTTTGGAAACAGTAATCAACTACATACATATAAAATTATATTATTGTTACTGTTATTATTTTAAGAAATGTCATATAAAGAGAACTAAAGAATATTTAATGACAAATTTTGATCACAGTGTCATACATAAGAGGAGTTAGTACTTGGAGAATGGAGAATATTCCCAGAGCCTCCCTAATATAGGTAATTGCTTCACACAGTGATTCTCAAACTTTAATGTTCATAATAATCTCCTGGGGACCTTCTTAACATGGTTCAGCAGGTCTGTAATTATAAAATTACAGAGCAGGGCCTGAGAATCCGCATTTCTAACAAGCTGCTAGGTCATACTCATACTTCTTCTGGACTGTGGATCATACTGAGTGACAAGAAATAATTTTGGCTCTGGCATTTAAGCTCAGTTTCTAATACTATCATGAGAAAATAAATGTGTGGTAACAATAAAACGTATTCAGAAGGTGTAGATCTTGTCCCTTTCCCACAAATACAGAGCTGGCACTGATGTTCTGTTTTGGAAGATAAGCTTGAAAATCATTCAAGTGGGCTCATATAAATAATTCTAAGCAGAGATATTTCTATCCCTTTTTTCTTTTTTTTTTTTAAAGATTTATTTTTATTTATTTATGCAAGCACTGGGTACAGTCAGAAGCGCGGGAGGGTGAGAGAATTCACCAGAGCCAGAGCGGGGAGCAGAGCAGGCAGAAGGACCCAAGTACACTGCTGAGGGGAGCAGCGGGCGGCAGGAGAGGTCTGCATGCCATGCGGGACCCTCCTCCGGTGGCCGGGGAGCAGCCGGGGATAGAACCGGCGCCGCGGAGGCCTTGGGCAGCTTCGCAACCCAGCGCTCAACCGCTGCGCCACCAGGGAGGCCCTCTATCCCTTTTTTTCACTATCTGTAGAGATGAAAACTTTAGATCTTTTAAATAAATTAAGCTTAATATATCAATATTTCTATTGTTACTGACAAGAAAATTTGTTTTTCTCATCTAATTTTTTTTTTCTGTTCCAATTTAAAGCTTTTGATACTTCAGATTGGTTGACAGAGAAATTAACTATAGGGGCCTCCCTGGTGGCCTAGGGGTTAAGTCTCAGTGCTACAACCACAATGGCCTTCTCAGGCAGCCTGAGCTTGATCCCTGGCCAGGGAGCTAGACCACATGGTGCAGCAGACCTCTCCTGTCTCACTCTCTGCTCCCCTCAGCAGTGTATTTCAGTAGATACGCCTGTTCTGCTCCCCACTCTGTCTCTGGTGAATCCTTTCATGCCTGGCATCTCTGGCCTACACCACAGTTCTTCTACACAAAAATAAAAGAATAAATTCTAAAAAAATGAAATTAACTACATAATCATTCCCAACTTATCCTTTTAATAATTACAACCCCAGAGCCTCCCTTGTGGTGCAAGGGATTAAGCACCGCACTATGAAGCAGTCTGCAGCCTCTGTGGCACGAGTTCAATCCTGGCCGGCCAGGGAGCAACCCATTTGGCGAAGCGGATCTCTCTTGTCTTGCCCGCTGCTCCCCTCAGCAGTGTGTTTCAGTCAGTCTGCCTGTTCTGTTCCCCGCTCTGTCTCTGGTGAATCCTCTCACCCCCCGCATCTCTGGCCTGTACCTCGGCTCTTGTATGCATAAATAAAATTTTTTTAAAAAATCAAAACCCTAGAAGGATGGGGCAAGATGGCAACAGAGTGAAGGTGCTCCTCCGCATACTCACAGCTAGTTTGCAGCAGAAGAAAGCAAATAACTCCTTGAGAAAAAACAATTTACCCCTATGTTATTGCAGCACTGTTTATAATAGGTAAAATCCGGAAACAACCCAAATGCCCAAAAACAGATCACTGGATCAACAACATGTGGTGTATATATACACAATGGATAAACTCACGCCATTCACAGCAACATGGATGGAGCTACAAAGAATTACGCTCAGTGAAGTAAGTCAGAAGGAAAAAGAAAAATATCAGATAGTTTTACTTATAGGAGGAATATAGGGGAACCATATAAGACATCAGGGGAAAAAGATAATCACAATACAAAACACAACAAAGCAAAACAAAAACAAACAATTATAAACCAGAGACATCCTGCAGGGGTGGAGGAGGGAGAGGGATCAGAGGGAGGGAGGGAGGGAGGAGCACAGGGGACTGAGGTGATGGTGCATGGGCGAATTGGTGAAGGAAATTCTATGGGGACTACACCTGGAGGGGGAGAGCAAACATTGTTTAAATATGAACAGTGATGTAAAAAATACATAAATAAAAATTTTTGAAAAAAAGAAAAGGAAAACAGGCTTATTAGCTTTTTTTTAATCTTACATGAAGAAATATTCAGAGTGAAGGGAAAAGCTATTTATTTTGTCTTCTTATCGCAATGCAGTCTAGACCACTCTGCTGTAGTACAGTAATTTTTATTTGCTTTAAAAAGGCTATAGGGGCCTCCCTGGTGGCGCAGCGGTTGAGCTCTGGGCTGCGAAGCTGCCCACAGCCTCTGCAGTGCCGTTTAGATCCCCGGCCCCAGGGTGAGGGTCCCACATGGGGTGCAGACCTCTCCTGCGGTGCCCACTGCTCCCCTCAGCAGTGTGTTTCATTAGTCTGCCTGTTCTGCTTCCTGCTCAGGCTCTGGTGAATTCTCTCACCCTCCTGTGCTTCTGACTGTACCCAGTGCTTGTATAAATAAATAAATAAATAAATCTTAAAAACGAAAAGAAAACAAAAAGTCTATAAAGTTTCTGTTATGCAAGGTGAATAAATCCTAGAGATCCACTGCAGGCTGTAGTGAATAGCTAACTACATTGTATTGTATACTTAAAATTTTGCTAACAGTGGAAAGAGACTTTTGGAGGTGATGGATAGATCTATTGATTGTAATCATAGTTTCATGGAATTATACTTATCTCCCAATTCATTAAATTGTATGTATTAAATATGTGCAGCTTTCAGTACATCAATAATACCTCAAAAAAGTGGCTTTAAAAATAAAAAAGGGCCTCCTTGGTGGCACAGGCGGTTGAGCGCCACACTGTGAAGCTGTCCACAGCCTCTGCAGTGTGGGTTTGATCCCGGCCGGCCAGCCAGGAAGATGCCCACATGGCGCGGCAGACCTCTCGTGTCTCGCCCACTGCTCCCCTCAACAGTGTATTTCCTCAGTCTGCCTGTTCTGTATCCCGCTCTGTCTCTGGTGAATCCTCTCACCCTCCCACGCATCTGGCCTGTACCCCGGTTCTTGTATAAAAATAAATAAATCTTAAAAAAATAAAAATAAATAAAAATAAAAAAGGAAAAAACACAATTATAGCACAGGCTAGGAGTAAGGTGTAGAGGATGGGACTCCAGTGAACAATGGAATGGACCAAGCAGGTAACCTGCTCAGGAGGACAAGGTGAGACGCTTTGGTCCTGTGACCCCCTGTGGCCTGGCAGATACTGTAACCAGCAGAGTGAAAGTGGCAAGGACCTTATACTGTAACTCTCAGCAGACCCCAGCAAGTGCCAGGACAGGACTCAGAAGCAAACCTGCCACAGTAGACCCCCAAAGACATGAGTACATACCTCAGCGAGCTCCAAGGCAAGTCCTATAGGCAGCCTCACCAGCAGAAGCACTTAGCAGAGCTCAGCAAGCCCCAGGATGGGACTTGGAAGCAGACCCACCAAGGTAGCCCACCCTGAAGAGCTTAGTGAGCTCTGGGGCGGGCTCTGGAAGCAGTGGTTTTACATGTAATTATATTAAAACTGAGATTCAAAACTTCTAGATTTTTCAAGTCCCAAGAAAAGGCTTGTATGAAAATGTCATCAAATATTATATGCAGGGACAAGTTTATTGAAGCAATTGAGGTCAGAAAACTCATTTTTCACTACAGCTTCCAGGTGGTTCTAGGAGGAATCAGAATTTGAAAAGTCCTGTGCTTCAGAGTTCCAGTATTATTGTATTGCAGGTCTAAACTCTCTTAATTAGGAAACTGAGCAAAGGGGTATCTCAATTTTCACTATTCAGCACCCAGACAGGTTGAGCTCCTTCAATGAATATAGCCCATAGAAAGTCATATTATTGAGTTCTGTAATGGGATTTCTAGAAAGAAAGAGAGATTGTAGGTGTCTCAATGGTGAAAATGCAAAATCTGGAAAGCTTTTAAACCTTTTGTGTCTCAGGTCTATGACTGCCAAGTCCTGGAGGGAACTATAGGTCATCTTGCTGACAAAGGAAAGTTGGCATTTATTTAGATTCAGCCTTCAGAGACTGGGCATAGTATCAAACTCACTGTCATTGAAGTGAACCAGATCATTCCTTTGACTCAAGGCAGGTACTATTGGCAAGGTCCTTGATGCCCTCTACACAGTGGCGGTTTTCTGAAAAAGCAAACCCTCTAATCTCTGATATGGGTAAATTTCTGAGAAAGTGATGTGCTATGCTCAAGTTTAAGTGAGCTCCTCTAAACTCCTGGTTACGCTGGTCCATTTTCCTGAGATTATACAAGGCTCCAGCTGGAAGCATCTTCAGTTTCGCCAATGTTTCACTTAGATTCAGGCTTTTCAGCTGAGCCAGAGATTCCAGATCTACATTTTGGATGACTTGATGGCTGTTTTGAGAGATATCTAGAGTGGTCAAATTAGGCAGTGACAAAGCAGAGAAATTTAATTTCATTAGCTTGTTCCCCTGCAGGCTCAGCTGGGTCAGGGAAACCAATGACCTGAGGCTGTGGTCCAAGGAGACGATATTGCTATTGGTAAGATCAAGGTATTTCAGGTGTGGAAGTTGTTGGACCAATTCAAGAATATTGGGGAAATTAGTAATATAATTTCAAGATAAGCTTAAATCTTACAATTTGACAAGAGGGAAAAAGGCTTTTTTATGAATAGAGATAATTGATTTTGGTTCAGGATCAAAGTCTCCAAGCTGGACAATCCCACAAAGTAGTTGGTCACAGTTTGAATCTTATTTTCTACTAAATTCAAAAGGGTCAGGTATTCAAGTCCCCAAAAGGCTCCCTCTTCAGTCCTCCAAATGGAATTCCATTCTTGTCTCAAGTCCTCCAGACTTAGGGAAGCTAAGGGAGGAAGGATCTGAATTTGGTTCTGTGTCAGGTTGAGGTGAGCAGTGTATCCAGGGATATCACCAATGACATGTCAAGTTGGTGAGCTTACGAATGCAGAACACATGGTGAATGTCCAATTCATACTGTTGTGCATTTACTAAATCCATATGTCTCTGCCAAAGGCAGCAAAGAAATTTCAATTAAAATTAGCCAGGGCCTCCTTCGTGGCACACGGGGTTAAGTCGCAGCACTATAAAGCTATCTGCAGCCACTGCAGTGCGAGTTTGATCCCAGGCTGGCCAGGGAGCTGACTGACATGACTCAGCAGACCTCTCCTGTCTCACCCGCTGCTCCCCTCAGCAGTGTGTTTCAGTCAGTCCTCCTGTTCTGTTCCCCACTCTGTTTCTGGTGAATCTTCTCACCCTCTGCACCTCAGTTCTTGTGTGCATAAATAAATGCATCTTTAAAAAGATAAAATAAAATGAGCCAAAGTTGTTGAGGCAGGAAGTAATCTAAATCATTCTTGTCAGCCCCAGCCTGAGTTATTATAAAGAAAAAAATCCCTTCATACATGTGATGCTCATTGTTGAAAGAATGGTCCTTCCATTTTGACTTTTTTATAAAGAAAAAGAGTTATTTAGTTTAAATTTCTCTCTTAATAAATATTTCATAGTTTCTTCAAGAAAATTAAAAAATTTGTCCCAAAGTTAGCTTCCAATAATAAATTCATTTCCCAAACAATCTCTGTGTATCAACAAAGAACAGTGTTCTTTTTCCTTCAATCAAAATGATTAGCACTTGGAGGCAGAGAAGACAATTTCGTATTTGATATAATTTAGAGAATTAAGAAGCTCTGCAACTCTCCCCTCACACCTACACAACACCCCCCACCCTTGATTGTTTTGACTGGTTCCTGAAACTCTACCACCGGAGATACATTTTGATGTCTATAGATCTCAGTCCAGTTAAAAGATAATCATGTATAGTAAGGACAAAACCAAAGCAAAACCAGATTTACAGTTCACCTTTATCTTAATGGAAATGAATATAAAGTTCTTGCTCTAGAGTCACTCATTTCACCACAATTTATATTTACATCTCTAAGACTATTGCCAACATATGACATCCTAGTAAGGAGAGAAAATACAACTATAGAAATAATTATGTCAGTCAAATTTTGTGATATGTGTTGCCTAAAGTTTCTTCACCTTTACCTCCCAGTTTCAACCTGTTCTCCCAGTCTCTCACAGTAATGTCATGAGAAAAACACCATCCCAGATAGACCTGGATTTCAATCCTGTCTCCTTCAACAAAGTATTTAACCTTGCTGAATTTGTGGATGTTTCTTGAGCCATATAATGGAATAGCAATAACTACTTATGCCCTCATGACACATTACAGATTCAACAAGACTACTTAAAATACCCAGCTTTATGCCTGATACACTGTGGAGCTCAATAAAAGGTTATTTCCTTCTTTTTGTCTTAATTCTGGGCCAAGACAACACACCATCTTTGTGTGGATCTTCTTGATCTCGTCTAAAGAGCACAGACAGCCACAAAGGAAGGAGAGAAACAGTATAGTTGAGGATAGGTGTTTTCTTTCCTTTGTAAATTTTCATATGTATAAACAAAGGACATATTTTCTAATGCTATTAGTAATTCTAAAAATCAAAAAACAAAACAAGCGTTGATTATAGAAACTAGATATAGATATCTATATGCAAAGATATATATCTCACCAGTTTCTACAATATATATGATATATAGTCTGTTTATATATATTACATATTTTATATAAATGCATTATAAATGTGTATAATGTATTATATATTACATATATTATAATTACATATACATAACATAATGGAAATTCTTTGTATTGATACATTTATGATCACATCAATATTACAATGAACAGAATAACAAAATATGGCACTGAGTAGTTTTTATAGTAAAGTAAGCTACTTATTGATATCTTTAATGTTAAGACTTTTAATATATACAAGAAAGCCCACCTTTCTAATATCAGTAACACTTGATATAATCCAATTTTGTAATGCTTGTAATTCTAGCAGTATTAAAGTGATATCTTATTGTCTTTTATTGAAGTATTTCTGAATATTATGAAAATTTACACTCACACTTTGTATTCATGGCCATGTCAGATAAAATGAAAAGACAATGTGTTAATTATAGTTTCTATATCAGCGATAAGGCAGTCTACTGTCATTTTGACTGAGACGTGTAGATTGACTCTACATTAGGAGGCCAATGTTTTAAGATATTTTGCCTTTGTTGGGAAACAAGAAGGAATGAGGAAAGAGAAGTTGATGCAGAAGATGAAAAAGAATTAGTAGTGTAAGTAAATATGTTTTCCTTACATGTGGGAAACTGAATGCAACAAGATAGCACTTCCAGATTAATGTGTTCTCTACTCTCATAAATGACAAGGGATACCAGTATGACCCCTAAAATCTATCCGCATTAGTTACAGGAGATGTTAAGTGAAAGAAAAGTATAAACATCCAAATTTCCTGCCTTGACAAGGGACAGAAAGGGGCAAGCTTTACTGGTAGAGATTCCATGGGGACAAGACTAGTGGAGGTTTCTTTTATCTGAAACTGGTGTCACTGCCCTTTAAAGGAGCATTCAGGGGGGCCTCCCCGGTGGCGCGGTGGTTGAGCGCTGGGTTGCGAAGGTGCCCGCAGCCTCTGCAGCGCTGGTTCGATACCCGGCTGCTCCCCGGCCACCAGAGGAGGGTCCCACATGGCGCGCAGACCTCTCCTGCCGCCCGCCGCTCCCCTCAGCAGTGTACTTGGGTCCTTCTGCCTGCTCTGCTCCCCGCTCTGGCTCTGGTGAATTCTCTCACCCTCCCGCGCTTCTCACTGTACCCAGTGCTTGTATAAATAATAAATAAATAAATCTTTAAAAAAAAAAAAAGGAGCATTCAGGGCCTCCGTGGTGGCGCAAGGGGTTAAGCGTCAGCACTATGAAGCTATTAGAAGCCACTGCAGCACTGATTTCCATCCCCAGCCAGGGAGGTGACCCACATGGCGCAGCAGACCTCTCCTGACTCAACCGCTGCTCCCCTCAGCGGTGTACTTCAGTCAATCTGCCTATTATTCTGTTTCCCAATCTGTCTCTGGTGAATCCTCTCACCCCCCATATCTCTGGCCTGTACCCCAATTCTTGTATGCATAAACAAATACATCTTTAACAAGAAAAAAAATTCAAAAAAAAATTTTTAAATGAAAAATAATATTTTTTATTTATCATTTTGTTACACTGGTTCGCAACACTGTATATGATTTAGGAGAATAGGTTCACACCACTTCAGATGTATGTTCTCACACCTCACCCACCACCTAGGCACCCATAATGCACTAACACAGTCCACTCGCTCTGTGCCCTCTATTCTTCCTCACTCTCCATGCTCCCCTTCTATTGCCTCAATTCTGCAGATTTCAAGGGTTTATTTCATTTTAGTTTTGTCTGTTACTTTGTTTTGTTCCTTTTATAGTCTACAAATCAGTGGAATAATCTTTTTACTTCTGATTTCATTTAGCATAAGCCCCTCCAATTTCATCAATGTTCTTGGTATTGGCAAGATTTTTTTTTATGGCTGAGCAGTATTACATCTCTATATAAACCACATATTTTTCATTCACTCATTTATCATTGCTACATTACTTCATAAAGTTGTTTATGTGTCTATTTAACTTTGGGGTTACAATTTTACTGTTCCTTGTATGCACATGCTTCTTCATTCACACTCCATTACCTTCCGGTGGCTACAGCAATGGTCAACATTATTGCCACTTCTGCCCTCACCCTGCACATAAGAACACAGGCTGTAGGCACTGCGCCCTTAATTCTTTCCGAGGATAGAGCGAGATCTCTCACACCTGTTCTTCCTACTGCAATGGCTCATGACGACATGGCTCTGCCTGAGGGAAGGGGTGAAAGGGGAGCTTTCCTCACTCATCCTTGGAACTCCCAGTGACCTAGGCCATACTTGTGTTAGTGCATTACTGCAGCCCCCTTTTGAAAAGTCCCTCCAGGGAAATTAACTACACCCTGAAGTGCCATGGCCAATCCCTAGCCTATGCCACATGCCAGGGAATTTACTTTCCTGGCTGTGCTCCCCTTTGCCTCCTCCATTTGTCTTGGAGAAAATGTTTGCACATCATACATCTCACAAAGGTCTGATATTCAATATCTACAACTATCTTACACAATTCAGCAAAAAGAAAACAAATACCCAATCAAAAAATGAGTGGAAGCACTACACAGCCACTTTTCCAAAGAAGACATACAGATGCCCAACAGGCACATGGAAGATGTTTATCATCACTATGTCAGAGAAATGCAAATCAAAATCACAATGAGAAATTACCTCACACCTGTGAAAATGGCCTATATCAAAATGGCAAGAAGCAAACATTGATAAGAATGTGGAAAAAAGGGAATCCTTATATACTGTGATGGGACTGTAGACTTATCCTGCCCCTATGGATCAGAACACACTGATCCCAGCTCACTCCCAATACACACAATCAGAGGAAGGAGGCAGAGAGTTGAGGGTATATACTAGACATTCCAAGATGGCTCCTAAGCAAGGGAGGTGAGGTCTTTGTCCCTGGGACACATCAGTGGAAGTTAACCAAAGCCCTCCATGAGGCTACTCACTATAGGAGAGATACCACATGGAACATGACTCAGAAAATGTTCTTTGGGAAAGGGCTCAGAAAAACCATAAAGTAGACCTCTATGGTCTGCAAACCGTGCACCCAAAATAGCACTCAGACCTATCCCATCCCTCTGCTATTGACAAAACCTGTGCAAACCAGGCCTTCCCCTGGCAAGGATTGGCAGATGGGCTTCGACCAAATGCCCCCACCCCAAATTAGGTTACAAGTACCTTCTTGAATTGAGGTTTTTCCCACCCATTGGTAAAAAGCAATAGAAGTTTGCAAATGCTTGCTAAAGAAAGTGGTCCCAAGGTTCGGGCTGCCTGGGTTCATACCGAATGACAATGGGCCTTGCTTTATGGCTAAAGTAACCCAGACCCTCTCAACTAGCGTAGGGATTACTTACCAACTGCACACTTCTTAGCATCTGCAGTCCTTGGGAGTGGAAGAGAGATGAACCAAGCTCTTAAGAGAACCCTGGACAAAGTTACTACCAAAAATGCCCCTAAGGATCTGGGTTGCGCCAAAGAGTGACCTAAAGCTCAGCCCCTTTGAGATGGTATATGGGGAGCCCTGCCTCAATACTGACTTCTTGTTAGATGGGGAACTTAACCACACTTAGAGATTGTAACCAATATGAGCCAAGTTCATAAAGCAATATGTAATTATGGAAATAAAATTCTATCAAAACCTACTAAAAATGAAAACAGGTCAACACAATTCAGGTCAGGAGACCAGGTCTTACTTAAGACATGGATGAAGGGATAACTAGAAGATCACCTCCTGGAAAAGTGGAAGAGGCCATATGATGCCATCATATCACCCCTACTGTGGTAAAACTCAAAGAAATCTCCAATTGGATGCACATCTTCTCTCTTCTGAAGATCAACAGGGACTTCTGGAGGATGCATCCTATACCTGCAGACTGGGGGAGGACCTCAAACATCTTTTCAAAAGGACCAACCAGGAATAAGATAAGTAATGTGATGGGCGGAGCTGATATTTGCCCTACCAGTGACAGTCATTCTAGTAACCTTCCACCACTATTTTCAACATCTTTCTACCAGGAAATAGCTCCTTTGTCTCTGCTAGGTGTGAGAGTCTTTGACATGAGTCTCTGGCAATCTCTTTTAATAGGATTTCTGTGGACTCTGAGCAACTTTCATGTTTCAGCAGTGTGGAACCAGAATTTTCTCAAATTATCAACCTAGGAGAAAATTTCAGAAATTGCTGGGTCTGCCATCAGAACCCCCATATCAATCCCACCTCCCTACTGCATTCTCACTCCCCAACCTTTCTATGATCCTTATGACCCAAAAGGGAATGTTCCAACCAAGACCAATGAAGGTCTCAATTTCCTTACCCAGAACATTTCATTTTTATTTTATTTTATTTTAAAGATTTATTTAATTATGCGTACAAGAGCTGGGGCACAGGCCAAAGATTGGGGGGGGTGTGTGAGAGGATTCACCAGAGACAGTGTGGGGAACAGAACAAGCAGACTGACTGAAACACACTGCTGAGGGGAGCAGTGGGCGAGACAGGAGAGGTCTTCTTTGCCATGTGGGTTTCTCTCCGGCCAGTCGGGGATCAAACTTGGCTGCGGATAGCCTCATAGTACGGTGCTTAACCCCTTGCGCCACCAGAGAGGCCCAATATTTCATTTTTAATCTGAGTAAGGCAACCAACCAATCTCCATGACTGTTGAGTTGTTCGATTGCTCAGCTCTCTTAAAACCCTGAACCCTTTGCCCCCAAATGTCTTTGAGATTTAAGAATACTCTATTTCCCCAAGTCTCAAATTTAATAAGGCACCCCTTGTCAGACTAGCCTCACTCACTGGGGTCCTCTCCCTCTCCAAGAATACAACAATCAGGGAGGCTTCTTTTATGGATCCAGTGAGTGTTCTTATAGGTCCTTTCAATGGTGGATGACCTTTAGTAGACCCCAGAGTCTCCAATTCGTCCTCCATCTCAGGTACCAGGATGGGAATCTGACAGATTAATGGCAAGAGGCACACTGACAGGCAGTATGAAAGTTCTCCAGGGAAATTGGGAAACAATTTCAGAAGAATCAATGGCTATCCCCATACTGTTCACCAGTCTCCCCCTCCTTAATCCTAGTGCCAGAATAGATAAACTCCAGAATTCCTCTACACAAATGTGTGTGCACCTGAAGGCTACATCTTCATCTGTGATGTCTGAGATCATACCCTGCCCTCCTCCTGACAACCAGCTACTCTTCTCTAATACCTGCCATTTGTTAACCCCTACCAATGCATAGATAATGTTCACTGTGTGAGAGATTGCTATATCACTATGCTGGGGGTGAAAGGAATAGGGAGAAGTATGCTGTAATCCTGCATTAGGGAGGCAGGAGTAGGGCTGGTAGTTAAACTCGCTGCCCTGTGGTCAGGTTTCGTTTTCCATGAAGTCACTTTAAGGAATCTTTCCCAACAAATAATCTTGCTGAGCAAGCTAGACAGGCACTAGCATGTTTATATGAATTACTCAACACCCTTGCTAATATGCCCCCAACAATAGACTTGGCCTGGATTATCTTCTGGCAGCACAAGGGAAAGTATGTGCAGTTACTTATTGCCACAACTAGATAAATAGCACAGGGAAATTGGAGGTTAATATCAAGGCCATATATAAACAGGTCAAATGGCTTCACCATATCAGGTAGGCAAACCCCTCTACCACTTCCATTTGGAATACTATTAAATCAGCCATTCCTTCCATTGGTTTTTACCCCTAATAGGGTTTTTTTGCCCTGCTGTGGCCACTGGTGGCAATCCTATTGTTACTGATCTTTGGGTCATGTCTGCTCAACCGCTTATCTTTTCCAGATTGCAGCAGTTCTACATCAAGATGATGGTTACAGAAGTCTTCCAACCTACCCCTACTCAGGATGGCAGCTGATCCCACCACTCACTAGAACAGTCAGCAAGAGATTTTCACTCCTCCAGAATTCAGGGGCAACAACCCTGTCCAGCAAGAAGTAGCTGCAGAAGAAGAGCCCGTTGGTCCCAAGTTCCCATAAAGTTGAGGATGAAATCTCTCAGGGGGTAATGAGACAGTGTAGGTGAATTAAACTTTGAGTGATAGCATGGAATTGTCCAATAGCCTGTTTAAACAGGTGTACTAAATCATGAGCTGACAGGTTGCAGCTGAACATTTGGTTTAAACATCCTATCCCAGTAGACCGACTAAAGGTGCCACACTTAGACAAAAGGAGCTATATCCTCAAAAATGATTGTTTCACAATTTCCTGGAAGGGGCAGGCTGTGGCCAAGGGCCATTTCATGTCTCACCACTTGTGTTTTCTCCACCTATATGGATTACTGTCCAATCAGACTCTTACCACTTGTTTCAAAAGCTTAAAAGTCCAATGAAGTGCTTTCACAGCTGTTCCAGCTCCTGGGGAGACTGACTTAGAAATGATGGCTGTGGATGGGGAGACTTTTACGATGCTTACTCAGCAGCGTCTACAGGCTGAAAGGAGTAATCTAACCAAGGTATCTGCCAGTCCCTGAATAATTTATTTTGAACAGAGGCAGCTGGTTCATGTGACTATTTGAAACAAAAACTTTACTGTAGGGTAAATGGTTTTTCAGGCTTTTCTGCCCTCCCACCATTAGGATTGCCCTGCCTGATGGGCACCTGCAGTTGTTAGATTGTTGCAAACTGTCTTATTTACTTCTGTGGGCCATGGGAGGAGTACTGAGATAGTCACAGACAGAAGCAGCGCAGGAAAGAGACAGGAGATAGAAGGGGTGAATGAAGCCAGAGAAGCCCAGGATGAAGACTTGCCTGGGGCTTGGAGGCCTACCAGCCTCCTGGCCCCCTGGCACTCCTGCCTGCCATGTACCTGTTTGCCACACTACATGTAAAGCTCAATAAAAGCCTGAGAAAGCCGCGGAGGGCTCCAAGACTCTCCTTTACCCGTCTGCCGAATCAGAAAACCTGCACAGTGCCCATCCTGCCCCTACATTTACCCAACAGTTAACGTCCTAAATTTAAGAACTCACTCAGCTATGCCTCAATGTGAGAGCAGTATTTTAGTTGAAGTGACACAAACATGAAGAGTAACAATTATGGGCCTCCCCGGTGGCGCAGCAATTGAGCGCTGGTTGTGAAGCTGCCCACAGCCTCTGCAGTGCCAGTTCCATCCCTGGCCACCGGGCGAGGGTCCCACATAGCGCGCAGACCTCTCCTGCTGCCCACTGTTCCCCTCAGCAGTGTACTTCGTCACTCTGCCTGTTCTGTTCCCCGCTCTGGCTCTGGTGAATTCTCTCACCCTCCAGCGCCTCTGACTGTACCCAGTGCTTGCATAAATAAATAAATAAATCTTTAAAAAAAAATAACGATTATGAAGGAAAATGGAAAGCTAATATTGCAAAATTTAAGGACTCAAAGGAATGCGATTAGTTTAGGAAGAATTTACATGGTCTCACTCATAGCAGGAATTTAGAAAACCTAAATAACCGACCAGGAAAAAGACTAATTAATACAAAGTAAACATCAAAATCAACAAGCAACTATAAACCAGAGACACACTGGTGGGGGGGGGGAGAGGAAGGACTAGGATCAAAATAAGGGGGGGTGCAATTGTATGGGGGATATAACCAAAATGAAAATGCATACATTGTGCAAAAATGAAAAATGATGTAAGATTTATATAAAATAAAATATTAAAAAAAATTACATGCTGCTATTTTGGTGCTCCTCAAATCTTGCAATAAGGGCCTTCTTACAGGCAGAAGAAGCTGTCTTCAAAATAGGTAATTAGCAACTTAGTTGCAGAACAGTAACTGAACTACACACCCAAGTAGCTGTGACTAGTTTGTCCTTCTACCCCTATGATCAAGCTGAGGAAATAATAATTTTCCTTGTGTTTTGTGTGTGTGTGTGTGTTTTAGAAATATCACCTCCATTACCACTAACTCTCACAATTCTGCAAGACAGGATTTTTTTTTTCAATTTTTATTTTCTTACATCATTTTTGATTTGTGTACAATATTTGCTTTCTCCCCTCAGGTGTAATCCCCAGAAATCTCTCACCACAGCACCCATAAATGGTAACTATAGTCCCTTGTGCTCTTCTTGTTACAGGGCAGGGAGAGGGGCACCCCAGACCCTATAAACTTGCCTGCTCTAAATAGGTTCTGCCCTCTACCACATCAACACAAAACATACAAGACTTTAATGAAAAGGAACTTTAATATAATTAGTAAACAGTACAGGAAAGGCAAAGAATATAGTTTCTAAATCAACCACCCACAGTTACCTATCCCCTCGTGGGTAAAAGTCCACCCAAACAGGATTGGCCCAGAGCAAGGCCCAAAAGCCTGCCACAAGTCTAAAGCATCTTCCAGTGGGGACCCACAGAAAAGGATAGAAACAACCAGACAAGTTTGGGAGGAAAAGAGCAAAATCGAAATCAAGATAAAAGCTGCCATTGTCACATCCCCACGGGTCTCTCAGCATGTATTCATTTGGTTATATCCCCCATACAATCTCTATGTCAACCAGTCCACGACCAAAAGGCAAGCGCCGTTTCTTCATGTTTCTCTCTGCTCAGTGTGTCTCCTCCAGGTCTCCTTCTGTCTCTCCATCCTGTTTCCTTCCTTTTCAGTCTCCCACGCAGCTTCT
This sequence comes from Talpa europaea, assembly GCF_964194135.1. Lineage (NCBI taxonomy): Eukaryota > Metazoa > Chordata > Mammalia > Eulipotyphla > Talpidae > Talpa > Talpa europaea. The sequence continues at coordinate 51,372,612 of NC_140081.1, read as the reverse complement.
TCTCCTCCCTGCTCAGCTCTAACCTCCCTTGGGTGGGGCAGGAAAACTGGAACCTCACCCTTTCCTGGGGACCACTGTTACATTCTCTCCCGTTTTGACCCCTCTCCTTCCTCCTTCCCTGCTGTATGCCTCAGATCTATAGTTTAAGGCAGAATTCTTTATTTTTTAAGTTTTATTTTATTGGGGCCTCCCTGGTGGCGCAAGGGGTTAAACACCGCACTATGAAGCAATCTGCATCCTCTGCAGCATGAGTTCGATCCCCGGCCGGCTAGGGAGCAACCCACGTGGTGCTGCAGACTTCTCCTGTCTCGCCCTCTGCTCTCCTCAGCAGTGTATTTCACTTAGTCTGCCTGTTCTGTTCCCCACTCTGTCTCTGGTGAATCCTCTCACCCCTTGCATGTCTGGCCTGTACCCCAGCTTTTGTGTGCATAAATAAATCTTTTTTAAAAAGTTTTATTTTGTTTACTTATGCATACAAGAACTGGGGGCTAGGTGGAGGGGAGTTGTGTGAGAGGATTCACCAGAGACAGAGTGGAGAGCAGAACAAGCGGATCTACTGAAATCCACTGCTGCGGGAAGCAGCAGATGAGACAGGGGAGGTCTGCTGCATAAGGCAGGAATTCTTATTCTCACTTTGTACTTGAAGACACTTCTAAGGTTTCCTAAAAGTTTTAACTTGAAGTTTCTTTAAAGTAACTTGTTCATGGTCATTGTGATAGGAAGATGCCTACATCCTATGCCCAGAACATGTGAATATGTTAGTTCACTAGGCAAAAAGGGACTTTACAGATGTAATTAAGGATCTTGAGATAAGTAGATTATTCTGTGTCATCTGAGTAGAACTAATGTCACAAGGGTCATTATAAGAGGGAGACAGAGGATCAGAGGTAATAGAAAATGTGACAATAGAAACCAGAAGTTGGAGTGATCTTAGGGGCCATGAGTCAAGGAATGTAGGCAGACTGTAGAAGCTGAAACAGGCAAGATATTGGATTCCCCCTAGAGTCCATAGAAGGAATTTTTTTTAGCCCCAAGACACATTTCATATTTCTGTCAAATTGTAAGATAATAAATTTAAGACACTAAATATGTTGTAATTTGTTATAGCAACAATAAGAAACTGATAAAGCCACCCAGCTGGTAAGAGACAGAATTGGGATTTTGTGAATAGGTCTGGTGGGATCCAAACCAGTGCTCTTTCCAACATTATCGGGATAAAGTGCTTTTAAAGAAATAGTGGATGTAAACATAGGTGAAAACCGTAGAACACAAAGAACTTAGTAGAGCTGATCCTGGAGTCTTTTGTCCCACAATAATCTCTTCTACATGGCCCAATGTGTTCCAGTTCAATAGTTCTGAAGTCATTTGGATTAAAAAATACTCTTTTCAAATTACTGCAAATATTTCTGGCCAGATCTAAAGACCACTGGCACTTTAAGATGGATTAAGTTAATCTGTATTTCTTCTATTACTTGGTGATAATAACTTCAATGAATAAAGTTTTGACTAAGACAAAGCAAGTAATTTCAAAGTAATGGCAGTTCTTCAGTCTATAAACAGACCATGTGGTAGGAGGTAAGATTCTTACAGTGAGAAGCTGGGGTCAATTGAGGGCAGTAAATACATTATATTAAAGATTACGTACCCTATTTCAAACTTCTTCAGAGAGAGGACTGACTGTATGGAGGTTTTCAGATTTCTTAAATTGCATGAGATTCTCTTTATACTAGCAACTTCAATTTAAACCTTGTCCTCAAGAGCCTTACTTTTCATCTCACTTGTAATTCATTTTGACAACTAGTGGTGACATCTGTGAAAAGGAAGCTGTTAAGCAAGTAGGGGTGGTTGGTCTTTGTCACTATACAACACACTGTATAGTGCTCCCCCAATAGCAAGAAAAGCTCTTATTTATATTTTGTTCATTTGGGGTAGGCAATCAAGAATGCTTTAATGAACAGAAAGACAAGGAGGACAATAATATTATTTTCTTTGTTTCTCATCTTAAATAAATGACACAACAGGTGGAGTAGAGACTGAAGGAAAAGAGATATCTTGCCCCCTCCCTTTAGTGAATACACAGTGCTGCCCCCAAACCTACCACCATCATTGATTAATAGAAAAAAAAAAAAACCTAAAAACACAAAAGTAGTTTAAAACTGTTGGTGGATGAGTTGGATAATTTAACAAAAGAGACACTGACAAAATTTTTTTTTGTAATACTATAATTATAAAGTTGAAGGCACATCCTTGTCAGAAATAAGATTACATGCTTAAGGAAAAAACAAATTACTGAATATCTTGACTAAAGTAGACAACTGCTATAAAATATTTCAGTACTAAAAAAATCAATGTTTAACAATCTTTAGTTAAACGTCTCTTTAAAAACATAAGGTTGAGATACCTGATTTTGGCTACAAAAGGCATTAATTATCAATGCTATTACAGATGTTCTTTTAATTGAATAATTCATGCATTTGGGCTGTATCTGATTACTCACACCAGATAAACTTTCACAGGAGCTACAAAAAGTTAGTGTAAAAGTAGCTAATAATTTAGCATGAGCCTAAATTTTTTAACATTTGGTAAAATAACATTTTTAATATAGAAAAATAAGAAATGAAAAATTCGAAGGGAGTGATTCCAGGAGTGTTTTTATTCTTATTAAAATAACCAGTTATCAGATACCTCACCCCCCTAAATAATAAAAGAATAAAATAAATATTAATAAAAATAATTTTAAAGCAAGATTCACAAGTAATGGAACAAATCTCAACATAAATTCTTGATTTTAAGCTGTGTACAGAAAAGATAGGCATGCTTAAAATTTTGGAAACATCTAGAGTGCTATTTTAAGAATTCTGAACAAAGAATACATGCAAAGAAAATAAAATTTTTTAAATTAAAGCACAACATAAAAAATTATCTGTGCACAAGGCATCAAACCATCTAAAATGTTGATGCTAAGCTAGGAAAAATAACATTTATCTTTTCACAACTGAAAACCATACTTCTTTAGTCTACAACATTAAATACTCTAGTTTCAGTTTAAAATCTTTGAAATTCAAAATGCATCTTTGGATATTAAGTTAAAAGGTACCCATAATAGAGTCTGAACCTGCACTGGATATGAAAACATCCTTATTATCCTTAGACTGAGGGCATGATTGTTGAGTAAATGCAGAGAGTGATAAAGAAACAACAAATAAAAAACTTCAAATGTTCAAATATCAAATTTAAATATAAAACCATTATTTTTATGTGGTTTGTGTGTATGTATATGACAAACACACATACATATACACATTCATAAAATTTGTTCTGACTAGTTATTTAAAGCCAGTAACTAACTGAAAGCAATGTTTTTGATCCCTTGTATATATATCACCTCTCTCTCGTGAATACAGCTGCTCTATGAAGCTAAAGGAAATTCAAGATTGCAAAAGAATCTTGTGGTAGAGAATTCAAGTGGAGCTACAAACATTTAAAGCATCAAAACAGCATGTTTTCTGCTTTTGTAGTATTTGTGGTAGAGAATTCAAGTGGAGCTATAAACATTTAAAGCATCAAAACAGCATGTTTTCTGTTTTTGTAGTACAGGGTGAAAATGTTGTTGAGTATTTCCAGATTATAGGCTGCTTGTCCCTCTGTTCTATAACATGTGGGTCCTCTGGCATGTGGGGCAATAGAAAAAAAATCAAACAAATATATAATAATAAAAGATAACTGGCTATGTTCAAGTACTTCAAAAAGAAAAAGAGTGGAGGGTAGGAGTGGACAGGGAGGTGGCTATTTATGCAAAAGTCTGTTATATAATTGTCATATTAGCTGTTTCTTCTGGAAGAAACAAGTTGTGGCATGATGAACAACTGTAGTTAAAACAAGAAAGAAATATTAACATTCAAAATGGAAGCATGAGAAATGGCATATGTATGGGCTGAAAAAGAGCATAGACACATAAACTAATTCATATTTCATAATATGGGCTTGCCTTTCTAGCTTCAGTTCACTTTTTAACATAGCTGAAATAAAATTAGATCTTGCAAATCTGAAAGTATAACATTGAATAATAATGTAAACTTTTTAGTGTGCGTATGAATGGATCAAAGAGAAGAATGGTAGGAGAGGGAGAAACACATCCGCCACTTCTACCTGATTGTAGACTATTTTATAAAAATGATTTTTAATATTTATTACTGACCTCAAGAGGAGAAAAGAACTAACACTACAAACACTATGTACTAAGCATTGTGCTAGCAGCTTTATGTATGTCAATTACATAAATGGGAACAAAATATTAGGAATTTATTTATGAGTTCTCTTCCCTTAAACTTTCCACATGTGTAATTCATCTTGCAATTCTCAAGAACATTTAAATAGTGACTCAAGTACCAGATCTCTGACTAATGTATGAACTCACAGAGGACTTTCTAAATTTATATGGCAATATGAACAAGCCCCTAATTTTGCCAATCACATTAACTAACAAGTGCATATGTTTCAAACTGGAGAAAAGCATAGATCTCATTAAAAGTTATGGAAATCTGGGAAATTTCTCATTTGTGTATTACAATTTATTGTGTTTTTTTTTGGTAAAAGCAGCTTTGTATCATAGCATTATTTTAGTCATTTTGAGGGGTTATTTAAAAACAGTTGAAGATAATTAAGTTATATATACAAGCAAAGGTCTTGTCTTCAAAAAGGGACAAATTCAGTGAATCCAGGTAATTTTATATGTACTATATATGTTAAAGAAGTAGTGTTAATATTTGGAAAAAATCAATTATGGAAGAAGCTCAAAATATTAAGTTTCTGGAATGAGGTTGCTAGACTACATTAAGAATGACTTACAGCTGTACTCAGCAGGAATTAATTGAAAGCTTGCACAGAGCTAGGGAGTTACTGAAAGAAGAATCTGATATGTTTTTTATATCAATGGAAAGATGGGACGCAGGGAACCATAAAGACCTATAAGGTTTTCTGAGCTATAAGATAAAGAACAAGATAATGGGAAAGTTGTGATTTATTTTTATCAATGAAAAACTATCAATACTTGGTTCACTTGAAAGATGATAACAAAAGAAAACACACTGGATCATCTAAGAAAGCAACAGCAAGGACAAAGATGCAGGAAGAACAAAGGGGGAAAGAAAGCCTGCAATAAATAAGGCACATCTATTTGTAAACAGTTTCAACTGTTTTCTTTCTAAAACTAGATATTTTATACAGTGCTTTGAAAGTCCTTGCTCCCCAATCTGGTAAGGATAAGGACTCAAGAATCTCCTCAAGGTCATGCTCTCAAAATTTTAAGTTTTTAATTATCTTCATGAGTTTTTTTTTCTTCTTAGTCAAATTAAAAAAATACCTATCACTTTAGCAGCAATTCAGCAATCTCAATTCTAGGGCTTTCTATAAACCTCACTGCCCTAACTAAGCTGTTACTAGTGAAAAAAATACTGGAGTTCATTTTAAATAAAGCTAGGTTCAGAGCTGAGGTTCTGAAAAAGTTTTGCCATAAGACAAATGCAACTTAAATAGAATCCCTAATATATGAGCATGAGACCAACATAAAATCCGACAATATTCTGAAACACTAACATGACGTCATGAATGCTATATCAGTGCATAACATCAGTTAGTAGCACACTCTCTCTATGGCCTGTTACAATGTGGTGTCATCATCTTCCCTGAAGTCTCCCACCAGGAGAGAGTGCTTGTCAGGTTCACTGGTACCAACGCTGTTTAGGGACCGCTTATCAGACAGTAGTGAATTTATGGAGGCTCTGCTATAATTAACAATCCGGTCCAATAAACCCAGTTTAGGAGAATTTCTTGAGGTGTCATCTATTCCAACATGAACGCTGATTTCTGAAGGACTTTTCTGTCCCATCTGGCTTCGGGCATGCAGTTCGTAATTCTCATAATTTGGTTTCCTATAACTGAACACATGGAAAAGTACACTAGTTTGAAATAATCAACTATAACTAGAAGCTTGTTATATTCAAAAAGGGAAGGAAATCTGTCTAGTATGAAATGTACAAAGGCAGTTCCTGCTAGAAAAGTAGCTTAAAAATAATTGCTTGGAGTCACATGCTCGGAAATCCTACTTGTCACAGTCAATGTACTAAATTTTACCCCGCCCAAGTGCTTGTGGTTGTTACATATGACTATGTAAGGTCACAACACATAGCTAACATTTATTAAGAATATTTTGGGCCTATCATTGATCAATACAGGAATAAAACTCACCAACACTGACTGTGGATGATAAAAGCAATATAAAAATAGAAACAAGACTCTCTGCCAGGATCTTGGAAGGGATGGTGATTTTTATCATTACCCCCCCCCCCCAAACCCCTGCCCCTGACCCATCCAGCCTCCTTGGTGGGCTGCCTGGACTGAGGGAGGTGGACTCATATCTCATCTGTCTTGAGTGAAGGTATCAAACCTTGACAGTTAATAAAGGATTTTAATTAAAAAAATACAAACATGAGCAAACCATCATACTTACAGTTTAAGAAAGAGAGAAGAAAGTACTACTGAAACAGAGGAAGCAGCCATTGCAGCAGATCCCATCCAGGGTTGCAAAACCAGCCCAATTGGCATAAAAACTCCTAGAAAGTGAGTTTAGATTAGTTAGAACAGGCAGTACTAAACAAATTACCAATGTGTTTCTAATATGTATATACATATCATTTCCTTGTTTGATATATATTCACATTTATCTTCTTATGGGTAGAGATTTACGTCACTGCCAATTATCACCAATAGAGTGCTGCTATGAACATTCTTGCATGGCTTCCTGTACATGTGTTTGAAAATTTCTCTGGGGTATATACCTAGAGGTGAAACTGCTGGGCTGTAACACGGTCACATCTTCAACTTGAGGTGGATATTCTTCAATTACTCTCCAAAGTGACTGTTACCAGGTCATAATCCCATCAATAGTATATGCAGATTCATGTTCATTCACACTTGGTTTTGACTTTTTTTTACAAGATGTATTTATTTATACAAGAACCAGGGTACAGGCCAGATTCGCCGGAGGGTGAGAGGATTCACCAGATACAGAGCAGGGAACAGAACAGGCAGACTGATGAAATACACTGCTGAGGGGAGCAGTGAGCGTGACAGGAGAGGTCCACAGTGCCATGTGGGGCCCATGCAGGCCGGCCGGCCGGGATCAAACCTGCGCTGCAGAGGCTTTGGACAGCTTCACAGTGCTGGCTCAACTGCCTGCACCACCAGGAGAGGCCCCGGTTTTGACATTTTATTTATTTATTTATTTTTATTTATTTATTTTTTTATAGAGGCATGTTTCCTTCCTTCCTTCCTTCCTTCCTTCCTTCCTTCCTTCCTTCCTTCCTTCCTTCCTTCCTTCCCTCCCTCCCTCCCTCCCTCCCTCCCTCCCTCCCTCCCTCCCTCCCTCCCTCCCTCCCTCCCTCCCTCCCTCCCTCCCTCCCTCCCTTCCTTCCTTCCTTTGTTTTTGTTTATACAAGCACTGGGTACAGTCAGAAGCGCGGGAGGGTGAGAGAATTCACCAGAGCCAGACGGGAGAGCAGAGCAGGCAGAAGGACCGAAGTACACTGCTGAGGGGAGCAGCGGGCGGCTGGGGAGGTCTGTGCGCCATGCGGGACCCTCCTCCTGTGGCCGGGGAGCAGCCGGGGATCGAACTGGCGCCGCAGAGGCCGCGGGCAGCTTCGCAACCCAGCGCTCAACCACTGCGCCACCGGGGAGGCCCCCGGTTTTGACATTTTAATAGTTGCTGATATATAAAAAATGATAGACTTATTATACTTTTAAATTTTTATGTGCTTATTTATATGCTTCTACTTTTTCTACAATGATCATATATTGCTTGCATGATTTTTATTTATTTTTTAAAGATTTATTTATTTATGCATATAAGGCTGGGGTACAGGTCAGAGGTGCAGGGGGTGAGAGGATTCACCAGAGAAAGAGTAGGGAGCAGAACAGGCAGACTGACTGAAACACACTGCTGAGGGGAGCAGCGGGCAAGTCAGGAGAGGTCTGCTGCGCCATGTGGGTAGTTCCCTGGCCGGGGATCGAACTTGTGCTGCAGTGGCTGCAGACAGGTTGCATCTTAACCCCTTGTGCCACCAGGGAGGCCCTGCTTGTATAATTTTTAAAAATCACTTGCTACATGAATTAATCTCTCTGGACTTTGTTTATTCTGGTACTCTTTATCCTCACAACATTTGTGAGAATTGGCTGATAAAATAGCATGGTAATTGTTCTCACATTATTTTATGTCTTTCTTTGGCTCTCAAACCAAAGAAAACAAGGAGTAAGTGGCAATGATTTCTCTTATATCATTATTACTGCCTACTGAGTCCTAAATACAGAGATTCTCAGATGCTTGTTAAACAATTCAAAATTTCCTTTTCTTGATCATATTTCTTCATTCAAGATCTCTCTCTCTCTGTCTCTCTCTCTCTCTCTCCCCCCCTCCTCCCTCCCTCCCTTTTTCTCTGGTCACCAAAGTAAAAAGAGTAGAAAATTCTCTGTACACTATAATTACAACTACGTAATAAAACAAAAAGTGATATAGGGTTAAAAAGACCGAAAGGAGTAAATTTCAATTCCAGAAGAAAAAAGACTGCAAGGAAACATAATAAAATTTAGCTAATAGCAATTGTATTTGGATAGTGTGATTAAAGGTAAATTTGGGGGCCTCCCCAGTGGCTCAGGGGGTTGAGTGCAGCACTGTGAAGCTGTCCACAGCCTCTGCAGTGCTAGTTTGACTCCTGGCCCACCAGGGAGATTCCCACATGGCACGCAGACCTCTCCTGCCTTATCCGCTGTTCCCCTCAGCAATGTATTTTGGTCCTTCTGCCTGTTCTGCTCCCTGCTCTGGCTCTGGTGAATTCTCTCACCCTCCCGCGTCTCTGGCCTGTACCCCAGTGCTTGTATAGATAAATAAAATCTTAAAAAAAAAGTAGTTTAAAAAATAAATAAAAATAAAGGTAAATTTGGTCTCTTCAGCAAAAAGTAAAGACTAAATAAATATTTGTGTAAGAGTATATAAAGAGAAACAAAGCAACATGGCAAAATATTATTAGTGAACTTAGGTGAAAGATATACAGATTTCAATATACCACTTTTTCAACATTTATTTAGGTTTCAAAGTGTTCCAAATATAAAATTGGAAGAAAAAATAAAGTAAAATACATTCTTAAAAATACATTCTTAAGCTTAATGAACATTGATGAAAATCAGTATTATTTATTTTAATATTACTTCTTGCCATACCAACAGGCTATAAACAAAAACAACTCAAAATTTATTAGAAGACTAAAACTTCTAATATGGCTTGTTTCTAATAACTTCAAAGGAAAAAACAATCCTACTTAACATTCACATACCAGCAGCTATGGGGATTCCAATCAGATTATAAATTAGAGCAAAGACAAAATTTATCCGAATCCTCTTGACTGTCTTCCTTGATAAATCAATACTTGCCACTACGTCCAGAAGATCATTCTGAGAAAAGAAATATTTGTGATATTAGTGAGCTACTCTAATTTAACTAGTAACTTTTACATTTGAAATTTTGTGTATAGAAGATAATGATTACCTTTGGGTAACCTGTGAATTAAATACAAATATCAGATATTTAAAAATTTGAGCTAGCCTTAGATGTTCTTCAGGAATTTTTCTCAGGGTTCTGAAGAACCCTTTCATGGATGTATGCTGGTACAGGGATTAAATCTCCTTAAAATAACATTAGCAAGTATTTGTTGAAAGTAATTTCAAGTATATTCTCAAGTCTTAGTCTTCACTTTAGAAGCCTGGATTTCTTATTTGCTTTACTGAATTGAATAAGTCAGGAAATAATTAGTAAGACATGTTATACTCCCATCTCTAGTTCTCCCATTCTCAATGGCTAGGGGCATGGGAATCAGAAGAACAGAATCATTGCTCTCAGTAACCTTTACAACACTACCCATGACCATGGAGGATAGTCTCGCACTCCTCAAAGTTCAGGCCATAGCACTTACCCTTATCAAAACCACATCAGCTGCTTCAATGGCTACATCTGTGCCTGTGCCAATGGCAATTCCAACATTAGCCATAGCCAAAGCTGGGGAGTCATTGATTCCATCTCCTACCATTGCTACTCGTTTCCCCTCCTCTTGAAGTTGCTTCACTTTAGCAACCTTGTGGGATGGTAGAACTTCAGCAAACACCTTAGTAATGCCAACCTACATGAAAATTAAAGTCAATTCATTTCATTTCAAGAAATATTACTGAGTACCTGAACTATAACTCAGCAATCATGACTCATCATTTCTGCCTACCAGATGTTCAAATTTTAAGACTGACAAGCATGATGTAGTCCTATTTGTCTATTTTTGCTTTTGTTTCCCTTCCATCAGGATTGCATCACCAAATGCTTCCCTGCATTTGATGTCTGGTGTGAAATTGTACATCAAAACGACAGCTAAGGAAATAACTGACAAACTAATAAAATTTGAGGAAAAAAACTGATAATATTCATTGCTGGCAAGGATATGGGGAAATGAACTCACTAACATACTGTTAATGGATGTATAAATGGGTACTATCTTCTTGGAGGACATTTGGCAGCATCTATCAAAGGGTAAATATCACTTGGCTCAACATTTTACTTCTAGTTATATATATGGAACATACCTGTACCTATTTTAAAAAAGATGTTCAGGGAGGTACATTACTGCCTAGGGTGTCACAACAAAATTTTCATAATTGCCTAAATGTCCATTTTTAGAGGACTCTAAATAAATTATGATATAGCTGTATCATGAAATTCCATGCAACAATACAGAAAAAAACAAGATTATAAGTGCAATCATGGACAAAGCTCAGAAGTGTATTATGTTTTTAAAAAAGCAAACTGCTTAACAATCTATACAAAAATGATCAAATTTATGTTGAAATACCATAACTGTACATTTATAAATGCATATGAAGATGTGGGGAGGGTAGGACTGTGAAGAACTTTGGAAAAGGGTGACAAACCTTTTACTTTATATCCTTCTGTATTTTTATACAAGAATGCACTCATATATTACTTGTATTATTTAATAGAAAAGGAGGGAAAGCAGGGTCCTCTCTGGTGGCATAGGGGTTAAAGACAGAGCTACCAAGCTATTGCCAGCCACTGCAGCAGGAGTTCAATTCTGGCTGGCCAGGGAGGTGACCTACATGGTGCAGCAGACCTCTCCTGTCTCACCCACTGCTCCCCTCAGCAGTGTATTTCAGTCCATCTGCATGTTCTGCTCCCCACTCTGCCTCTGGTAAATCCTCTCACCACCGCCCCGGCCCCCGGCACTTCTGGCCTACACCCCAGGTCTTATATGCATAAATAAATTTAAAAAAAAAATAAAAAGGGGAGAAAGCATTCCAAAGCAGAAAAGACTAATACGAGGAAGTTTTGGAGATAAGGCAAATATGGGGGTCAGTAGCAGAAAAGTGATGTATCAAAGTTGTGCATTGGGAATGTGGTTCCATCAGTGGTGTTCAGGATGGATTAGAGAGGGTGGTGCTTGGAGCTATTGCCATTTTTTAGGCACGAGAGGATGAGGGCCTACCTTACGCTGGCAGCACTGGTAAAGAATATGAGGAGCATTTCAAAGAAAGCATCAACAGAAACTGATGTGTATGGTGTCACTCAAGCATCCCATAAACTAAGCAGATACCTTTTTGTTTATAAACCTAACTCACAAAGCCCAAAGTCCCTCAAGCATAGCATGCCAATTCTTTTTTAAGTAACCTTATAGGGCTATTCAGTGATAAGGAAGTAGTAGGTAATATGAATGTTTCAGCATCTGATGGCAAGAAAATGTACATGAAGAATTTGAAGTTACCACATACCTCTGACTCCAACAACAAAATCAACCAATTACCTGCGAAGCAATAGATCTCGCTGTTTTACTGTTGTCTCCAGTCATCAGAACTACTTCTAAGCCCATGGATTTCAGAATATGGACAGCCAATTCTGCTTCAGGCTTTACTGTATCAGCAATAGCTATCAAGCCACATAGTTCATCTAATACAGAAGCAGCAAAAAACAAAAGAGTTTGCAATGTGTTGAAATCAGAATAATATTCTAACTTAAATTTTCAGAAAGAAATCAATTTTGTTAAGTAAAGATGTTTAGGACTTGGCAAAACTCAAAATATCTTCAAGTTTACACAGCCCACACAGGGCCACAAACCCTGCAACAAACTTCCATATTTGGCTATGAAATTTTCAGAGAGAGAGGCAGGTAGTAATAGGAAAATGAAAAGAGACCTTGCTATTACTAAAAGACCCTTTTTCTTTGAGAAGGTATTTTCCAATAGCTCCAAACATGTTAGCTAATTTAAAGGTAAATGATACTGAAAACTATTATTTTTTTTCTCTTTAAGGTGAAGGAGGTAGATGGAGACAAAACTGGCATTTTATACTGGGTAGGCAAGGCTCATTGCAAGTGGGTTTTTTTCTTTTTTTAATTAAAAAAAAGTAAATGGAATTTTCTGCTTTCTCATAGACCTAAAAAGGCAATAGCAAGATACTGCCTTCACATCTAGCAATTATAAAGATTAACTAATTAATCTCATAGCTAGAAATTTACCCTAAGAAATAATTTAACAAAAGAAAGCACCTAAAACCTCAAACATGTTTATTGTAGTGTTATATTTTCAATAATGAAATACTAGGAATAGCTTAAATTTCTAACAGAAGACTGATTAAGTTAATGATGGTATACAGTATGGTAAATTATGCAACACTGAAGCAAAATTATATAGCCAAATTGGAAAATGTTTATTATTAAATAAAGGAAAATAAAATAGTATGTGTACAAGGAATTTTAAATTTTTATTCAACTCTTTTAGGTAAAAGTTACATAAAATAAAATGTATTCTTTCAAAAACATAGTATTTGTACTAATATTTTTATTCTGTTAAAATATTTATGAACAAAAACAGAATGAAATATATGGAATTAAAACTAATATTAGGTTAAGATTATGAGATATGGATAGTATTTTAGTTTGCTATTATTTTAATATGTTATTTAGGTTAAAAAAACCTTAATTAGCTTTTTAAAAAAATATAGGTTAAGGAAGAAAATAACAAAGCCAGACAAATACAAAAGGATTTTTTTTTATAAATTTTATTGTTATATTCCCCATACAATTGCAGCCCCCCCCATTCTGACCCCAATACCTCCCCTCCCGCCCCCGCCCCCCTAAAAGTGTCTCTGGTTCATAGTTTTTTGTTGATTTTGATTTTCACTTTCTTATAGTTATTCATTTTCCTGGTCCCTTATTTAAGTTTTCTAGATTCCTGCTATGAGTGAGACCATCCGGTATTTTTCTTTTTCTTTTTGGCTTATTTCGCTGAGCATGATCCCTTCCAGCGCCATCCATGTTGCTGCAAATTGCATGTGTTTATCTTTTTTGAATGCTGAGTAATATTCCATGGTATATATGTACCACATCTTCTTGATCCAGTCATCTATTTTTGGGCATTTGGGTTGTTTCCAAAGCTTAGCTATTGTAAACAGTGCTGCTATAAACATAGGGGTGCAGGTGTTCTTTGGAATTGATGTTTCTGTGTCCTTTGGGTAAATACCTAGGAGTGGAATTGCTGGGTCATATGGAAGCTCTATGTTTAGTAGGTCCAGAAATCTCCACACAGCTTTCCACAGTGGTTGGACCAGTTTGCACTCCCACCAACAGTGCAGAAGAGTTCCTTTTTCTCCACACCCTCGCCAACATTTGTTGTTGCTAGTTTTTTTAATATGTGCCATTCTCACTGGTGTAAGATGGTATCTCATGGTAGTTTTGATTTGCATTTCCCTGATGACAAGTGATGTTGAACATTTTTTCATATGCCTGTTGGCCATTTGCATTTCCTCTTCAGAGAAGTTTCTTTTAAGCTCTTCTGCCCATTTTTTGACTGGATTATTTTCTTTGTTGTTGTTGAGTCTCATCAGCTCTTTGCAGATTTTTGTGATCAGTCCTTTATCATTAGTGTTGGGTGCAAAAATGTTCTCCCAGTTGGTGGGGTTTCTCTTTGTTTTTGTTATTGTCTCTTTTGCTGTGCAAAAGCTCTTTAATTTGATGTAGTCCCAGCTGTTTATCTTTGCCTTCACTATCACTGCTTTGGGTGATGTGTCTGTAAAGATGTCTTTGATGTGCAAATCACGTAGTGTTTCGCCTATATTTCCTTCTATATATTTTATGGTTTCAGGTCTTATGTCTAGTTCTTTAATCCATTTTGAGTTGATTTTTGTGTATGGTGTGAGGTGGTGGTCAAGCTTCATTCTTTTGCATGGAGCGACCCAGTTTTCCCAGCACCATTTATTGAACAAACTTTCTTTGCTCCAATGCATATTCTTTGCTCCTTTGTCAAAGATTAGTTGACCATAAATCTGTGGGTTTATTTCTGGATTTTCTATTCGATTCCATTGGTCTGTATGTCTGTTCTTGTTCCAATACCATGCAGTTTTGATGATTATGGCTTTGTAGTATAGTTTGAAGTCTGGGAGTGTGATGCCTCCATTCCCTTCTTTTTTTTTTCAGGAGAGCTTTGGCTATTCGGGGGTTTTTGTGATTCCATATGAATTTCATCAATAATTGTTCTATTTCTTTGAAGAATGACATTGAAATTTTGATTGGAATAGCATTGAATCTGTATATTGCTTTTGGAAGGATGGCCATTTTAATAATGTTTATTCTTCCAATCCATGAGCAGGGGATGTCTCTCCATTTCTTTGTGTCTTCTTCTATTTCTTTTAACAGTGTTTTATAGTTTTCTTTGTATAGGTCCTTTACCTCTTTTGTTAGATTTATTCCCAAATATTTGATTTTTTTTGTTTCAATAACAAAAGGGATGGTCTTTTTGATTTCTTCTTCTTCAGATTTATTGTTTGTGTGTAGGAAGGCTACTGACTTTTGCGTGTTGATTTTGTATCCTGCCACTTTACTGAACTGATTGATGAGTTGAATTAGCTTTTCTGTGGAGTTTTTGGGGTTCTCTATGTATAATATCATATCGTCTGCAAATAGTGATAGTTTGACTTCTTCTTTTCCTATTTGGATTCCTTGGATGTCTTTCTCTTGTCTTATTGCCCTGGCTAGGACTTCCAGTATTATATTGAAAAGCAATGGTGAGAGTGGACATCCTTGTCTTGTTCCGGATCTTAATGGAATTGCTTTCAGCTTTTCACCATTGAGAATGATACTGGCTGTTGGCTTGTCATAGATGGCCTTTATGATGTTGAGGTATGTTCTTTGTATCCCAAGAATTTCAAGGGCTTTTATCATGAATGGGTGTTGCACTTTGTCGAAAGCTTTCTCAGCATCTATTGATATTATCATATGGTTTTTATATTTCTTTTTGTTGATGTGTTGGATAACGTTGATTGATTTTCGGATGTTAAACCATCCTTGTGCCCCTGGAATGAATCCAACTTGGTCGTGGTGAATTATCTTATGGATACATTGTTGGATTCTGATAGCTAAAATTTTATTGAGGATTTTTGCATCAGTGTTCATTAGGGAGATTGGCCTGTAGTTTTCCTTACAAAAGGATTTTTAATTAATTGGTAACAATTATGTATTGCTAACATTTTCACATTGCATTCAAGCCACTTTTGAATAACATTCACAGTTCAGAAGTCTCTCAAAAATATACATAAAACAATGACTTTTATCACAGTATTGACTCATAGAATACTTATGGAAAACCTTACCATCAACTGCCACCAATACAGCTGTCCGACCTTTTCTCTCATGTTCAGTCATGAAACCATCTACATCGTTATTAATGGTGAGACCATTCCTAATCATCCACTCCCGGTTACCAATAAGGACTTTGTAGTGTTGAGCATTAAGATCATCTGAGAGTACAGAAATAAAATTTAGTGAGCTAATTTAAGTTTTTATAATAACCCTATGAGGTATGTTCTTTCTGTCTAACCTTGCACAGCCACTACATTGTATATTTGGCAGACTGGAGCCTACAATACTAATTTCCAAATTTTCTAGGAATATATTCTGCTCTTCCATTCCTCTGGTCCTTTGTATATGTTGTTGCCTCCACCTGGATGTCCGTACCCTTCATTTCCAAATAACAAACTCCTGTCATATTTTACAAGAACCAGTTCAATGTTACTTTCTTGTTGAAGTTTCCCTTTGACCTTACATAGCATCTGAATTAAGTTCAAAATATTTATTGTGCATCAGAAGCTGAATGTAGTTAGACAAAACATACAACCATGCTGATGTTTCATTTTAAACTTGGGACCATTAACTTTAAGTGTTCTTAGTGCTACTACATTTCCCTAGTCTACTACATTTCCCTAGTCTAATCATCTCCATTCCTTCAATGGCTATTTTATACCTTTCTCTTCTCCCATTCTCATTCCAGATGATGACTCTGCTTCCTACTTCAGAAAGAAAATAAAGGCAATCAGAAAAGAACTTCCACAAATTCTCATCACCACACCAACCCAACTATCTGTGCCTGTATACATATAATCTATCTTCCCTTCTGTTATTATAACATGCCCTGTTCCTATCTAAGGTCACCCTCTCCACTTGTGCACTAGATTCCCCCCTTTGCCTGTTCTAGAGCATCTCTCCACTTTTCTTCTTTTTCTCCTGCATAATTAATTTTTCTATCTCCATTGTAATTGTATTCCTCTACATATAGTCCAGTTTAAAAAAAAAAAAAGCCCTCTCTTGATCTCACCTGCCTCTCTAGCTACTATTTCTCTGCTTCCATATAAAGCAAAACTTCCAACAAGTGTCTCTATTGTCCTTCTCCTACTCATGTCCTTCTGTTTTCTCTCTGGTGAACTATTCCAATAAAGCTTTTGTTTCTACTATTTCAAAGAATTGTTCACCAGTACACCAGTCACCTTTATGTTAATAAACCTAACAGAAAATTCTTAACCATCCTCTTACTTGCCCTATTAGCAACATTTACACAGTAATCATCATGAAGTACTTTCTTTGCTTGACTTCTGGGACACCACAATCTTATTTGCTACCTCCTCATTTGCCACTTATTCTCAGTCTTATTTACTAATCCTATCTACTTTTCACTCCCCATGGTGATGTTCTCCAGTGTTACAGCTTTATATACCATCTATACCAGCACTGCCCAAAAGAACTTTCTGTGATGATGGAAATATTCTATTATCTGCTGTGTTTAATACAATAGCCACTGGAGTTATATGGGGCTATTGAACACTGACCTATGGGTAGGATGGTTGAAGGGCTAAGTTTAAGATTAAATTTTAATTTGGTAAAATTAATTAAAATTTAGATATTCACATGGAATTAGTGGCTACCATCTTGGACAGCACAGATCAATAAGTGAATGATTCCCAAATCTATCTTTGACCCAGTCTGCTTCCTTGAATTCAGATTTGCATAGCCAATTGCCTACTTGATATTTCCATTTGTATCAATCTTCACTTCAATATCTAATAGGCACTCAAATTTCGTATGTCAAAAACTGAACTCCTAATTGTTCTCCCTCAATACTGCCCTTCCTGTGGTCTTTCCCATCTGTTTCAAATGTTAATTCTATACTTCCAATCACTTAGGCCACAAACTGCCATAATCCTTGATTCCTGTTTCTTTCACACCTCATATCCAATACTGTGAGAACAGCTGCCAGCCAGTTCTCCCTTCAACACATATGAAGAATTTGACTTCTGGGCCTCCAAGGTGGCACAGGCGGTTGAGCGCTGCACTGTGAAGCTGTCCACAGCCTCTGCAGCACGAGTTTGATCCCCGCCGGCAGGCGAGAATCCCACATGGCGAGGCGGACCCCTCCTGTCTTACCCCCTGCTCCTCTCAGCAGTGTATTTCTTCAGTCTGCCTGTTCTGTTTCCCGCTCTGTCTCCGGTGAATCCTCTCACCCTCCCCTGCATCTGGTCTTTTAAAGATTTAAATAAATCTTAAAAAAAAAAAAAAAGGATTTAACTTCTTATGACCTCTACTATTACCACACCAGTACAAGTCACCATTATCTTTCACCTGAATTATGGCAAGAGCCCACTAGCTCATCCCCCTGCTACTGTCCTTACCCCTTTCATCTTCCCCTGGTATATTTTCATCAGAGCAGCCAGACTAATACTTTAAGACTGTCATTCCTCTACTCAAAACTCTCAATGGCTTCTTATCACAGGGTAAAAACCGAAGTCCTGTCAATGTCCCTATGATGTGGTCTGAGTACCTCTGACTTCATCTGTTACTCCCTTCTCACTCATTTATTCTGTTCTAGCCACACTGTTCTCCTTGCCATTCTCAAACTAGTCAAGCATACTCCTAGTGCAAGGCTTTTGTACTTAATATTCCTCCTGCCTGAAATGCATCTGCTAACAAATATTCCCATCGCTTTTCCTCCTTTCCACTCTCTTTCTTTGCTCAAACAGTACCTTCTCAATGAGGCCTACTCTTATCACCCTATGTAAAACAGGACCCACTGCTCTCCCACACCCTGTACCATTCTTTATTCTACAGCACAATCTCCATTAGATATATCTCATTTTCTCATTTACTTGCTCCATGTCTTATGTTTTCCCACTAAGGAAATAGGACTTTGTCTATCCTGATCGCTATTGATTCTTTAGTGTTACAATAGTGTTTAATAAAAGTTGTCAAATGAACAAATTACTTTGTCAGTGTGCTTAATACTAGAAGTTCATAGATAGATAAATAATAAAGAAATCACTGTTTAGTAGAATGAAGTAAGTAAATAAAGAATTATCATGTAGCATGCCTAGTATAATAACAGAGATTTAGTACATTTATGACTATAAAAACAAGAGCAAATATCTCTGCATATGTATGTCAATCAGTGAAGGCTTCACTGATGAGAGCTATGAACTGAGTCTTGAGAAAAGAAAATAATTTCATTAGGTAGTAGCCACTAAGTTACATGTGACTATTTAAATGTTATTTGTGGACATTATTTAGAAAAATAGTAAATGAAATTATCTCATTAGTATGAAATGACATGATGTAAGGAAGGACCATTAGTTCCTTACAGATGGAATACAAAGTACATATAGGACAATAAAAAAAGACAAGATGGACGATGCAGGGAGGCAGGAGACTTGTCATGGGGAATAAATCTTAAAGTCCAGAGAGGCTGAACTATGTCCTGCAGGAGACAGAGAGTAAGTAAAGCCTGGATTTTTAACAGAAGTCCAAGCATGGGCTTTAGGATATTTGTGAACGCCCTGAAACAGAAATTTTCTGAGAGGTAGGTATAAGTTTTCATCATATTCCTCTAAAGGCTGTAATTCAAAAATAAGTTATCAAGTACTATAATGAAAGGTACTGGTCAGAAAGTGGTATGAGCAGATTTGCATGTCTGCAAAATCACTCGAATAAAAAGTGGGTGAAGAGGTGCTGGAACACTTAGGTAGGTATATCATGTTTTTTTTTTTTTGCAGATGTATAGAACAAAATGAAGGTCAAGAAACAGGCCTTGGCTAGAGATAGGGACTTTAGAGTGGTAATAGAAACCTACAGGTGGTAGAATAAGTGATAGGCAGAATGAGATTGTAGAGAGAAACATAATTAGAAAGAGACAAAGAACAAAATTCTGAGGACACTTTAATATTTGTGATCAGAAGAAAAGAAGAATCAGAGGACGATTAGAAGGAACATCCAAGAAGGTGTGAAGAGTGTCTAGAGAAAGCAAAGAATTAAGGAAAGAAAGTCTTAAGAAGGAAGAAATGATCAACATTGTCAAATGCCTTTGTGAAGTCATGCAGGATGAAGAGCGAGAAATGACACTGGAAAGGGTGCTATAAAAGGTCATCTGGGGACTTGGAAACAATAGTTTCAGTAGTATGAATGGGGCAGAGGTCAGACTATACAGTTAGTAAGTGAATTCAGCAAGCCTAGGTTAATCCAGAAGCCTGACTATAAAGGAAAGGGAAAGACAAAGTCCAGATGGGAATATAGGTATTTTGATAGAAGAAATGTTTATACGTTCAAGAGAAGGAGCTAATAAGGAAAGAGAAATAAGAATGAGGATATAACTGAAAGAACAAGGTCCCTGAAGAATTAAGCAAGGATACCATGTAAAGATGAGGGGATTTGTTAGGCAAGAAGAGCGATACTTTGCCCCCTTGAAAAAGAAATAATTCTGGGCAAAAATCTGAGAGAACACATGTCTGAGAACCTGAATATTTTATGTGAAAAATAAGCATGATAATTTGTTGAGGGAATTAGAAGGAAGACCACAAAATTCTGTGAAAAATATAAAAGGTTTCGAGTAGCTGTGGTAAGAAGTAACAGACTGCTGAATTATGGAAGATAAGCAAAGGATAAAGTTCATTACTCTATGGATGAATTAAGGAGCACAGTTGGGAAATATTCACTTGAGTAACATGAGTAAAGGGAACAGAAGACTTATGATAAAACTGATTTGGGAGGATGAAACGTTTGTTTCTTATGTTACAGTTCAGAATTAAACAGACATCTATTCATAACTGTCCCATAATTGGTACTATAAAGAAAATTAGCTTACTTGAGAGCTGGGCATCAATAATCATGGAAGATGAAGTTGATGACTGTTCATTATTCACATCAATTTGAACCAGAGATGCATTTTTAATATTATTTTCCTCTATCTTCCAGTTACTCTTATGTAGCAGGCCTTCAATATTGGTGACTTTACAGCTAATACCACAGCCGGGCACAACCTGGAAATCTATGCAGGTACCCAATGTTTCAGTGTCCAGCTCCTAACAAATAGAAACAGAAGGATTTCCTCTGCTGTTCTAATAACCCAAGGTCATCCATTAACAAGATCAAAGAGTAATGCTGGTTAATTCTAAATGTTTAGACACATACTACATGCCTGGTTAATTTTAAATGTTTCTAATAAAACTGACAATTATCACTTATTTGACAATATATTTTGAAAAGGACAAAGAGCATTGAGTATAATCTTCAAAGTCACAGGACAACTTCAGAATCCTTTGTTTTAATTCCACTCTCTAAAATTTGTACCAAATTTAGGGAAAGAAAACAAGGAAGGTTATCAATATTTTCTGACCTTTTCAGTAGAAAATTATAAGATAAATATTTAATTCTATTGTGGACTGATTTTCTATTCAGTACAGGGCAAAGGGTAACAAAGTTACCCTTTATCAGAGTGCCTCCCCATTATGATTCTGTGTCCTTAGTAAACAAAGACTCCTGGTAGCCATCATTGCTTCCTGATTCTTTTTGTCTTCATCCTCTTGTTTCATTTCAGATAAGTAATAGTAAATAGGTAAAAGGGAATTAACTAATAAAGAAATGGCAACACAAATAATAGAAATTGCCACATTGTAACAGTAAAATCATGCACATGGAGGTGTAATGCTTACACCCAAAATTATATAGTTATGTAAACAATTGGCAAATCGATAAAATTTGAAAAAAAAAAAAGTCATAAGGCTAGAAAAAATATCGCCCAGGGAGGGCATGAAGTAGAAAGAACAGATAAGAAAGAAGCAGTGGTATAGGAGGGAAGAAATCAGGAGACGTATCTCAGAAGTGAAAAAAAAAAAAGTATGAGAGATAACTTACAGAGAACTTATATAAATCAATGAGAAAAGGCAAAAAAACTTTTATAGAAAAATAGGCAAAGGATGCAGGCAGACAGGTTACAAAAAAAAATTCAAATAGCCAGTAAACATTTGAAAAGATACTTAACCTCTCAGCTGTACTTATAACTAAGGAAAACGGAAAGTAAGCCATCAATGACTAAATACTTCTTACTTATTTAACTGGGAAAAATCAGGTATTTGGTAAGGAAATGGGCACTCAAAACTTTTGGATAAAGTGTACAACCTTTTGTGTGGGTGTTGGTATTATTCATCAAAATTTAGCTGCAAAAATCCTTTGATCTAGTAATTTCATTGATAGACAATTAACACAGAGATAAACTTGAAAAAGCTGACAATGACATTATCAGTACAGTGTAAGAGCCAAAAAAAATCAATATAACACAATGGAGTCATTAAAATAATGAGACAAATTTGTATGTCCTGATATGGAAATATCATTTAGTAAAATTTTTAAAAGATAACAAAGATTGGTGACTGAATGAGTTTCCCATGTAAAGGTTAAAAAATAATTCATATATGTTGGTACATGAATTAAAAACCATTAACAGATACACACTTTTTTGAATATATGAAAAAATACTGGATTGTATACTTTACAAGGGTGACTGTTACAGTATGTGAATTATATCTCAATAAAACTATCATTTAAAAAGATTGTTAACAGGTTAACAGCCATTAAGTTTTGAAGAAAGGGACTATGGAAGGGGACAGAAAAAAGCTTTCCTTTTTCACTATGTAACTTTCTGAACTCTGAATTTTCCTACCATAAATATGTACTACTTCCATTTTAGATTTCTAGGTTAATAGGGATTATCTGTGTGGTAGATTTATAGTCAATTTCTGATTTTACCTTTATGCACTTTTTCTATACAAAGAAACTGACATGAAATGAGACGGTAAATCTGCCTAGCTTCATACCAATCATACAGAAATCACAGCTTAATGCCAGTCTGGATTTGATTGGGTAATTTCTATAGGAGATGACTATATTAATAAATAAGGGGAAAATGTACCTGCTTGCAGTATTTCGTTACAGCTGCTCCTAGAGGGTGTTCACTGTTACTTTCAGCAGTTCCCACAATGGCCAGGATCTTATTGCGTGATATTCTGTTACTTTCAACTAGAACCTTTACTTGATTCACTACTGGGGTTCCATGCGTAATGGTTCCAGTCTTATCAAATACCACTACCTTTACCTGTAAGAAAATTAAAATACAGTGCACCTGTATGACTTGATAATCCTGAACATCACCTTTCCAGAAATGAGAAAGTTTACTTCAACAGACTTCTATTTTGCTTTATTTTTTCCCCAAGCTTTATTTATTTATTTATTTATTTATTTATTTATTTATTTATTTTAAGCTTTATTTATATATGCATACATGAACTGGGGTGCAGGCCAGAGATACGGTGGGGGAGGTGAGAGGATTCAACAGAGACACAGTGGGGAGCACAACAGGCAGATGTACTGAAATACACTGCTGAGGGGAGCAGCGGGCGAAACAGGAGAGGTCTGCTGTGCCATGTGGGTCACCTCCCTGGCCGGGGATTGAATTCATGCTGCAGTGGCTGCGGATAGCGTCACAGTGCTGCGTCCTAACCCCTTGCGCCACCATGGAGGCCCCTATTTTCTTTTTTTTAAAAAAAGATTTATTTTATTTGTACAAGAGCCGGGGTACAGTCCAGATGTGCGGGAGGGTGATAAGACTCACCAGAGACAGAGTGGGGAACAGAACAGGCAGACTGATGAAATACACTGCCAAGGGGAGCAGTGGGAGCGACAGGAGAGGTCTGTTCACCATGCAGGTTGCTCCGAGGCTGGCAGGGATCGAACCGGCACTGCAGAGACTGCGGACAGCTTCACAGCGCTGCACTCAATGGCCTGCACCACTAGGGAGGCCCTATTTTGTTTCTTAATAAACTGACCTTTGACTTACTTGGACTTAACACACTATCTTTGGGAGAATAAAAGGAAGGGAGAACAAGGGAAGAAATACTCTTATTTATACCCAGTAGTCCTCCCTTGCAAATGTTCAACTGTACTGTGGATACACGTTATAAAACTAGAAATAAATTGTTAACAGGCAATTAAGAGATGCCTCTAGTGCTTCCAGGGAAACAAAAAGACTTTCAAATACCAATGAATTATAGATCTGCAGGGGAAATCTGGGCAGAATGTGGATGATTGTAAGAGAAAAGGTGAGCAATTAAATCGAAGTATGCGCCAGATAAGACGTGCTGGATTGCTTTATTGTGTCTAGATGAGAAATTTGACCTGAGAAAAGACAGCTTAGGCAACCGATGAGAGAAACTCAGCTCAGACAGAAAAAGGAAGCATATGGAATTTAGAGAACCTGTAACCTCATAGTAAACTCAGAATATGAACCTTGAAAATGAGCAGCTTGAGGAATCAAGATGAAACAGATATGACAACTAAATATGAAGCATGATTCTGGACAAGAGGAAAACTGCTATGAAGGTAATTATGAAGACCTCTAAGGAAACTGGAACATGGACTATAGATTGGACGATAGTATTATATCAACAATTTCTTGATTTTGATCATTATCCTGTAGTTATGTAAGAGAATAAATATCCTTGCTCTTAGGAAAGGAACCTGATATAGGTATTAAAGGGTATACAGCAGTTCTCTCTATATTCTTACAACTTTTAAGTCAGAAATTACATAAAAAAATTTAAAAATTACCATAAAAAGTAACAGTTTATATTCACAGGCTAGATAAGCTCCCAAATATGGTCTTAGCTGTATTCTGTGTTTACTGCATGGATTAGTATATAGCTTATATTCTCATAATAAGAGCATATTAATAAGAACATGACTTTAGTTGAAGTCAAGTAGTCTTGATTGAGGTTGTCATACAAATTCTAATATGAGAGAATCAGGGATAATATTCCTAAAGTTATAGGTACAAACTGTCAGTGGGTGGCAGCAAAGGCAAAGAAATTGCAATGTAACTACAAGTGCTATCTCACAGTGAAGAACACAAACATGGAATCACACACAAATAGGTTAGAAGCCTGATAGATTTGGCCAATTTTTTTCCTGGGCAAATACCTTTACTCTGTCTAAAGACTGGTCTAGTCTGAGGTGGGATAGAACTCCAGGTATCCCACATCAGGGTATGTATGCTCTAAGAAAGTACACCTGGAATCGTTTTAGAGATCTTAGTTAACAAAAGCCAATCTGGAGCAGAATCATAATACTTTTCATACCTCAATCATCAGGATAGTGCAAGGAAAAGCTCAGTTTATAGACCACATGGAAATAATTTAGAACTCAGTTTCACAATAGGGGTGCTATTGTCAGTTTGGATGGGATAATTCTTAGTTCTGGGGACTGTCTTACCTTGTGAGCCATCTCCAGTGGCTCGCCACCTTTGATTAGTATGCCATTTTGTGCGCCTACTCCTGTACCCACCATCACAGCAGTTGGAGTAGCCAGTCCCAGGGAGCAGGGGCATGCAATACACAGAACTGTTATAGAGGCTTGGAAAGCAAAACGTATTATCGTTTCTGTTCTGGAGATACTTCTGTTGTAGCCCTTTAGAAGAAAGGCATGACTTTTGGTTATTGATTTAGAGTTACATAAAACAAAAGGAGCAAAGCTTACCCTATTTAAATAAAACCCCAATTTTGAAGTAATACATATCCTATTTAGCTATCAACATATACATTTTAGTTCCTAATAAGTAAATATTTTTTTTCTTATATGAATGTAAGAAATTGTGACATAATTGGTAATTGAGTCATACTCCAAAAATCAAAAAACTTAGTTTTTGTGATTCCAGGGTTACAAATTATGCAGTGAATATAAAGAACATAGAAAGTCAGCTTTTCTTTTTTTGCCCCATACTGAGAATAAATGTCTTTATTAGGACTTCAAACATAGCTGCATGAACATTGATCTGCAGCTTTGGAGTGGGGGAGGGATAAGATTGGGGAGAACCGAGCACAATGTAGTATGGTGGAGTATGGGTGCTTCTGAGGTGGAAGTGCTACAGTGACTTCAGTTGAGGGGGTGTATGCTATACTGTCAAAACACTAGCAAGAATGTAAAACAACAGTACTTCAATTAACAATAAATACATTTTTAAAATCTATCATATTAAAGTTTCTAAAATTCTGGTGATCTAACATTGTAATTATAGTTAACAATAGTATATTATAAACTTCAAAGCTGCTAAGAAAGTGTATCTTAATTATTCTCACCACAAAAAAAGTGATTAATTAGGTGACATGATAGAGGTGTTAGCTAACTCTGCAGTGGTCACCATAGTGCCATGTATAAACATATCAAACTAACATGGTGCACACCTTAAGCTTATAAAATGTTAAATGTTAACTATAACTCAATTAAAAAATTAACAAAACAAAAATAAATAAATAAAAATAGCTTCAGAGGATCTGCAACATAGGAAGACACTGAACTTATGTCCTCCCAGGGACACATCAAATCTACAGCTACACATGGCACAATTTCCTTTGAAGAAACATTTAAATACCTGTCTACGAAGGTGTCTCTTTTTTTCTAATAAATCTGTCCTTTTAAAATGTAAGAGAGAGAGAGAGACAGAGAGCCTGCCTTAAAGACAACTGAAAGAGCAATTCCTGTACATCGGGCAAGAGAAAAGGAAATCACGCAAGAGGCCAAGACACAATCTCACCATACTGCCCCCACAAAATGTGGCAACACATAGTCAGGAGAGAACTCAAAACCAAGATCTTCTTCCTCAGGAATAAAGGGTTGAAGCCTACACTGGCCACCCCAATTTTAGGCCCTGTACCTGAGAAAAACACCACTTAAACATCTAGCTTTTAAAACTAATCAGGCTCACATCCACGAGACCTATGAGGCTGTAGCAAACTGAGAAAACACTTTCAAAAGACTTACACACAGATTTACTCCAGTGCCGAGAGGTGAAGGAGTCATTTGGAAAGCACCAAGATTTATGTGAAAGAAGTTCATTTAATCTTAAAATGTAGGCCTGAGGGACAAGGGCCTGTGGGAATACTTTCCAGGGATGAAAACTGGTGACACATGCCATTCTTTTTTAAATACACTAGATCTTTTTTCCCAGTGTTATTGGTGGTGGTGGTGTGTGTGTGGGGGGTGTATCACTATGCTCTCTTCTGCCTTGCTAAAAGTTGGCAGGCACCATGTTATTTTTTTCTTTCTGGCAGGAACCCCCTTTACACATCTCTGGTGCTCCAAAATGCCAGTATCTCCCAGAGGATTTTTACACTTAGCTGGTGACTTGGATTTTACAACTGGTACCCCAGTTTCTGAGGTTGGCACGCAGAGAACAACCCTTAATGGCATTTTTCTGGAAGCTAGGGGTCTTGTGTTCCTGGGTCCCATGGAACTATAACAATGGCAGAGACAGTTTTTGGCAGACTACAACCCCCAGGGCACTGTACAGAAAGCAAACTAAAAAATACCCCAAGTCTTTCTGAGTATGAGGATTATTTGCTTTTCCAGGAATTTTGGCCTAAGGTGTAAATTTCTGGCTTGGCATATTTCCAGGGGACTATAGAGGAATATATGATGGTGGTCATAATCTCAAGAAACTTATGACGGTGGACATAATCTTTGCATCATGTGTCTGCCTTGCTCACTCCAGTTCACTGGTTATCTGCCAGAAAGGAACTTATACCCTTGTCTGGTACCCTGATGTGGGGGACTGCAGAAGGGGATAGTTCTATAATACCTAACTCTGGTGATCAGCAGGGTGTGTGCTAGTGTTAGGGGGAAAGGATGTCCTGAGCAAACTCCACACAGGTTTTATGGACTCAACCCCCACTCCAGACCAAAGACATCAAGACACCGGGAACTACAAATCCCATCATCACTGAAGGGAGGGTTGCTGGGACCTGAGGGTGGAGTTAAGCAGCCAGGTTTGGTATAAAACCAGACATGTGGGCCTTGGGGGTCCTCTTGGCCTCTTGGCTCGACTCGGCTTTTCGCCGGCTCTCAGCATGCCATTGGGATTCCAGGTCAGCAGAACTGGTAGGACGCATTCACCAATTTATCTCCCTCTCTTTCTCCCTGAGTTATTCATTTCTTCATTTCCCCTTCTTTTGTAAATAAACCCTTATTAACCTTTTTGTATGTGCCTGCAGTTGAGTCTTATTATAAGTCCCTTTAAGCCCACGGGTGAGAACCCCCACAGTCAGGCAACCCATTTCATATTGGGGTTGCCCTGTAACACTCAGAGGACTATAACCAACAGAAAGAGGTCTTAAACAGCTCTTACCCTCAGGGCATAGCATGAGGCAATAGACAGAGAAGCTCAGTCTTTCTGTTAAAAGAGGCCTATTAGTTTCTTATCATAACTGCAGCCTGAGGGTGATGCTTCAAATTAAACACACATCTCCTAAGGGCTGATAGCTATCCTTTCCAGAGACCTAAGATAGTGGGCAGTATTTTCACATTCTTCCTCTGCTGTGCCCCAGAGGGCTAATATCTTTCAGAGGGGAACTCTAACATGTACCCCAATTTTTCATCTGGTACCTCAGTTTTTGCAGATGCTACCCTGAAGATGCTCCTTGATTGTCTGGGTCCGGAGGCCAGGGGTACTTGTATTCCTGTGCCACACAGGACTGTAACAATAAGAGAGACAGTTCTTGGCCAACTACTGTTCCCACAGCATTACACAAACAGAGATTGAAATACAACTGCAGTCTTTCTGTGAAAGAAGCCTATTTGGCTGACCTGCAGGTTTGAACCAAGTGACTCTTGGGCTTCAAGCAGCTTCAAGCATGACACACATCTAGGGGACTACAGAGATAATCTCAGGGAATGTAGACTGGGAAATGTCATCTTTGTATTCTTCCTCTGCTTAATACAGTTCATTGGTAACTCCCAGAAAAGGAGTTTATATAATCATGTGGAGCCCCAATTTTTGTGACCAATAGGCAGGGAATATCTTCACATCACCTAGCTCTAATGGGCAGCAAGTTTACACTTAAGGTCACACAGGACTATATATATATATATATATATATATATATATATATATATCTGCAAACTTTAAAAACTGCTACACAAAGGTCTGGTCTCCAATAATTCTGAATTTATGTGCTGACCAAGAGCCTCCTCTTTGGGACACTGACAGGCCTTGGCATGCCCTCAACTGCTGAGAGCTATTAAAAATAAAATAGGCTGTTTGGACAATCACAAAGCTTTGAGAAACAACCATGAACTAGGGCAGGGTTGAACAACAAGGTCCATCTACTTATACAAGGTTACTCCTTCAAGACTGGAAGAGGTGGCTGGTTTATCTAATACATACAGAAAGTCAAGAAAAATGAAGAAACACAGGAACACATTCCCCCTGCCCTCCCAAAAAATAAGATAAAACCTCAGGACAAAAAACAGCCTATGAATCAGAGATGAGTAATTCACCTGATACAGAGTTTAAAGCAGTGGTCATAAAGATACTCACTGAACTCAGGAGACTAATGGATGAACAGTGAGAACTTCAACAGAGAAATAAAAACATATAAAAAATTACCAAGTAGAAGTCGTAGAGCTGAAAAATACAATAACCGAACTGAATCATACACTAGAGGGATTCAATGAAAAGACTAGATGAAGCATAAGAAAGGGTCTGTGAACTTGAAGATGTATCAGTAGGACTACCCCAAATCAGAAGAAAAAAGATACAAGAAAAAAGTGAAGATAGCTTAAGGGCTTACAAGACAACACCATTATAGTAATGCCAGAATCAGAAAAAAAGAGAGACATAAAACTTATTTGAAGATACAATGGTTGAAAACTTCCCAGGATCAGATGGCTTCACTGCTAAAATGTACCAAAGTATTACCCCTCACCAAAAAAGTAAAAATCAGTGTGATTTAAAAATGGGCAGAGCATCTGAATAGATACTTTTCCAAAGAAGATATACAAATGGCTTATAGGTACATGTAAAAGTGTCCCGTATCATGAATAATCAAAGAATTGCAAATCAAAACCACAATGAGGTATCACCTTACACCTGTTAGAATGGTTACTATCAAAAAGACAAGAAATAATAAGTGTTAGGAAGAAAGTGAAGAAAGGGAAATATTTGTGCACCATTGGTGGGGATGTACATTGGTGCAGTTATTATGGAAAACAGTACAAAAGTTCCTCAGAAAAGTAAAACTAAAACTACCATATGATCCAGCAATTCCACTTCTGGATATTTATTAAGTAAAAATGAGTATGTTAACTTAAATAAATATGTGAACCCCCATGTTTGTTGCAGCATTATTTACAATAGCCAAGATATAGAAACAACTTAAGAGTCCAACACTGGATGAATGGATAAACACACTGTGACACACACACACACACACACACACACACACACACACACAGAGAGAGAGAGAGAGAGAGATTATTCAATCATAAAAAATGAAACCTTGCCATTTGCAACATAGATAGATCTTGAGGCACTACATTAAATGAAATAAGTTAGACAAAGACAAATACCTTATGATCTCTCTTATATGTGGTAACTAAAAAATAAAAATCTTACAGATACAGAGAACATATTAATGGTTACCAGAGGTATAGGGTGGGCAACATGGGTGAAGTGGTTGAACAGGCACTAACTTCTTAACTTCCTGTTATAAAATGAATAAGTCATGGGGATATAATATACAGCATGGTGACTATAATTAATAATATTGCATTGCATATTTGAAAACTGCTAAGAAAGTAGACTGTAAAAGTTGCATCACAAGAAAAAATAATTCTGTAACTTGATGTTGACATGTTAACTAGACTTATTGTGGTGATCATTTTGCAATATATACAAATATTTAATCAATTTGTTTTATAGCTGAAACTAATACAATGTTATATATCAATTATAACCTAATAAAATTGCTGCAAATCTGGGACATAATTCTCAACAAATCTAAGTCTTAACAAACAAAATTCTGAATCTCTATATACCAAAGCCCTAACTCTACCTTTCACATTATTCTTTAAAAGACAATAAACAAAAATTCACTCACTCACAATGGGAGCTTAATCACATTTCAACAAAATTGTTTTGGATGTAACAATGTAATTGAGTATACTTACTTGTATATGTCTTAGAAACCTTGACTATTTGCTTATGTGAGTAAATATACTTGATAGTATTAGAGGAAATCTCCTAAGACCCCCTGAAGTCATGAGAAAAATACCTGAATGATAATTCCAATATACTCCCCAGCAGCCCTCTTGATGAAATGTGTACTTACCCAATGTGAATCATTTAAAGAAATTTTAAAATATTATATAAGTGACCATATAATGGAATAGATGCATATTTTTTACATGATTCTATTTGCTCTTTAATCAAAGGGTCAAACAACATGATGGTATTTTTTAAAATTAAGAAATACAGCAAAGTAAGACTTTCTTGGTAGTAATGGTTTTACAGTTTTAGGTTCTTACTATGTTCTCAAATACTTAAACTAAGTGCTCTTCTAAGAGTTATAGATGTGTATAGAGTTGAAGGGAACTTTCATAGACATCTAAACTTATACTTTCACATATGTCATATCTATATGTATTTGCATATACCCCATGCTTTCACCTTTGCTAATTCCAATCATGTGATTTAGGTGGTATTATCACTATATTTCAGGTGACAACAATGAAGATAAAGAAAATTTGAAGGCTATATCTCTAACATGAAGAATTAATCTAGGTCTACTTTAACACTTTATGATACCATACTCTAGAAACCATCAGAGAACTAGAGGGGCAAGCACTAATATGACCCTATATCTATAAAGCATTTAGTAAAGTATAAAGTCTTTCTAATCTTTTTAACTTTTGCAACTGAGGTTACGCAGGATGCATATAATTAAATTCCACTATCTAGATGAAAAAACTGAAGCTCAGTGAGAAATTAAGTAATAGTTCAGTACTTGTTTTTGGAAAACCACAAGTCATAATGAAAAAAAAATATTTACAAAAGGAAATCTCTTATATTTTTAGAAATGTAAATGTTATTTTATGCTTATAGCTTCCACTCCAGCCCTGTAAAGATAATAATTGTTATTTATAATTATTATACTATTATTTCCAATTAACTACTTATGGAAAAGATTCACAAATTTTTACATAAAGAGTTGTTACAAGTCACTTACAGGAAAGTATGTTTCCACAATTTCAAAATTCAGAAATCCAACTATAATCCAAACCAAGAGGGTAGCAATGGAAACAATAACAATAAAAGGAACAAAGTAGCCACTGAGTTTGTCTGCAAACTGCTGGATAGGAGCCTAGAATTAAAAAAATTTATATATATAATAGTAATACATATATCAAAGTCTCTTTTTCTGATAATGAATACAGTGTTCATTTGGTAATTAGAATAAGCAGAAATATCTTCATAAACTCCACAACTAGAACTAATCAAAGGAAAATATAAAAACTAGATCAGTGGGGGGAGGGGGTGGAAGCAAAAATTGTTTAAAAATGAACAATAATGTAAAAAATATATTAAAAAATTACAAAAAAAGAGTTCACATCAAACATTACTGAAGACAAATATACCGTGTCTTCAGAAGTCATGGAATTTTTCAATTCAGTACTTCTCTTGAGAGAGTTATGGAGTTTGTCTAACAACTTCACTAGATTATCCCTCTGAGTACACAGTCCTCATCTGAAAGGGATTATAATATCAGAGAAAAAAATAGAATAACAGAACTGTTATGTTACTCAAAAGAAAAATGACTAAAACATTCCATTCAGCATATATTGCTGCTTCTCAATAAGCCAAAAAGAGAACATTACCTTAACATTATCAAAATAATGTTTGATTATTGAAATTAACTTGTAATGGTGATTCAATTGGAGTGTGGATCTTATAGTGTTAACCTTATTAAATCTAAAGTCTTAAAGTTGGAATAGTACCTGGGGGTGACCCCTAATAAAGAGAACTCAGCACTGTGGGATAAAAAAAAAAAAAAAAACTAGATCAAGATCTATACTGAACGGGCCCCCCAAAAAACACTTTCTGTTTCTTCTAGGGATTTAAGTTACCTTTGATGTCTGTGCCTCCTCCACAAGTTTGACAATTTGAGAAAGGGTTGTGTCAGCTCCAACATGGGTTGCACGGATAAGCAATGACCCATTCTGGTTAATGGAACCAGCAATTACTGTGCTGCCAGATTTCTTAGCCACAGGCATTGCCTCCCCTGTATAAGGAGTAAAGACAGATTTAGGGAGTATAAGTAAACACTATCATGTAACACATTATTATATGATAATTGTCAAAAAAATCTAGAAAGGAGATTCTTGCTTCATGAAGTAGAATCTGGACAAATGTCTAGGTGAAAGCTGCCCTCCCATCTTCTTTATCCCAGTTATAGGCCAAACCTAAGGATACCTATCTTAAATTGGAAAGGCCTAACATCTTAGCTCTTGTCGGCAGATACATTTCATATTCCACTCTAGACCTAGATTTCAAAACCTAGTTTCAAATCTGTTCCACATTTAGAAATGTGGAAGGGAATTCTTCCTTATAATGATTGATGGGGCATGGAGTACAGTTACTCCAATGTAGTGGGCCCGGGTCAATGATACTAAATGTACTACAATGTGTAAGCAGTTCCCAGAACTAAAAATTATTTCATCCAAACTGGCAAAAGCACTCCTATTAAGAAACAGAGTCCTGGATCCCCCTGGTGGTGCAAAGGGTTAAGTCTCAGCACTATGAAGCTATCTGCAGCCACTGCAGCAGAGTTTGATCCCCGCCAGGGGGCTAACTCACATGGCACAGACCTCTCCAGTCTTACCCACTGCTCCCCTCAGCAGTGTATTTTAGTCAATCCGCCTGTTCTGTTCCCCACTCTGTCTCTGATAAATCCTCTCACCCCCTGTACCTCTGGCCTGTACCCCAGTTCTTATAATGCATAAATAAATAAATCCTTAAAAAAAGAAAGAAACAGGGGCCTCTCTGGTGGCGCAGATGGTTGAATGCATGTCCGCAGCCTCTGCAGTGCCAGTTCAATCCCCGCAGGCCTTGGAGCAACCCACATGGCGGGAGACCTCTCCTGTCTTGCCTGATGCTCCCCTCAGCAGTGTATTTCATCAGTCTGCCTGTTCTGTACCCCGCTCTGTCTCTGGTGAATCCTCTCACCCTCCCGTGCATCTGGCCTGTACCCCGGCTCTTGTATAAATAAAAAAAATAAATCTTAAAAAAAAAGAAAGAAACATAGTCCTAAATTACTTCCACATGGTCCATAAACTGAGTCTCTTATGGGACTATCCTGAAGGTTGAAGTAGGAAAGATGTTAATTGGTTGTGTTCTGAGTTGGTCTTAGTTATCTAAGATCTCTAAAATACTCCAGATCTACCCTGATATGGAAAACCTGGAGTTCTATCCTAGCTCAAACTAGACCAGTTTAGAGCAGAAAGACAAAATAAAATCTATTGAGCTCTACAGAAGAATGAGACAACTTCATTTGGTTATACATTCCAGTAATTAACAATCCTCAGTGAAGAGAACCTTTAGTAGCTTAACTAAATCACAAGGTAAAACTGCAGAAATCAAACTAGTAAGTCTTAAAAAGGGTTCACAGTCACTTCACTCACTATTTCCTCACTCTATAGTCTACAAAGTCTTCATCCTTCATGTCTATTTTTCATTGACACTTTGATGCACTTCACTTTCCTGTCATGATCCTCTGAAATAACATACCTGTGATGAGGGACTCATCTACCATAGAATGTCCTTCAATAACACGACCATCCACTGGGAACTTGCCTCCTGGAACCACTTTGATGATGTCTCCACGCTGTACAAGTTCCACATCCACTTGTTCTTCACTGGATGAGTTAACATAAAAAGCATCATGACAATATACTCTCACCCTAACCTTTCCATGCAAGCATTTTAGTTCATGCCAAGCTGGTAGCTCCATTATTACTACCAATGGAAGCTACAATCAACATTTAACTAGGAACTATACTGTTAGTCCTGTTTACTACTGGGGAATAGCTCAATATCTAGTACAAAGTAGGTACTCTAAATTATTGCTGAATAACCAAGGAATGAATAAATGTAAGCTTTACAAAATGTGAAATGGGTTTTATTTAAGTAAACAATTTACTGTGAAAACTTGCTTAATAATTTTGAATATACAATTGAGAAATACATCCTTCAAATCTTTAGCTCTAACTTTCAGTTTGTAGATAACAGGAGTTACAGGACAAGTTAAATAACACTTTATAGAAGGAAAGAGAAGAAACAAACTGGGATACTCTAAGGACAGCTGATGATGCTTCTTTAAGAAGTCAATTGTAAGAAGAGGGAGGAGGGAGAAAAAGGATGGAGCTGTTAAAAGATATACCTCAGTATGGGCCTCTGTAGTGTCGTAGGGGCTAAGTAAGTCTGAGCGTTCTTATGCTATTAC
Source organism: Talpa europaea (assembly GCF_964194135.1). Lineage (NCBI taxonomy): Eukaryota > Metazoa > Chordata > Mammalia > Eulipotyphla > Talpidae > Talpa > Talpa europaea. The sequence goes on along the minus strand of NC_140081.1, from coordinate 51,337,542 downwards.
CACTGCAGCCTGAGTTCAATCCCAGCCAGGAAGCTAACACACATATGACACAGCAGACATCTCCTATCTCACCTGCTGTTCTCCTTAGCAATATATTTCAGTAGATTTGCTTATTCTGCTCCCCACTCTGTCTTTGGGGTGAATCCTTTCACCTGCCCCCTCCATACCTCTGGCCTACACCCCAGTTCTTCTACACATAAATAATCTTTTTTAAAATTACATTAAAACAAAGAAATACCTCAATCAATGCATGACATATGGACCACTTTGAAGTCTATTTCAATGAAGTAACTTAAAATATTTTAGAGAAAACAGGAGAAAGAGGAATATGGATTGTGTATTACATGATATTAAACAATTATTATTCATCTCTGTATGAAATATGGTACTATAATTATATAAGAATATGCCCCTTTTAAAGAGATACTAGAGGAATATTTAGCAATAAAATCATGTAACTGGGATTTGCTTTAAAATACTACCACATACAAAAAAATGATAAAATGTATAGGTGTAGTAAAAGTGTGGCAAAATGAAAATAATTGACACATCTTGAAAATAAATTAAGTGGTTCATTATATTCTTCTCTCAACTATGCATACTTAACTAACTTTCCATAAGAAGCTAAAAACAAAAAGGGGAAAAATAAAGATAAATACCTCAGGAGGATATTATCAGAGTTAAGAGTTACAATAGTTGCTTCTGTAGCTTGTAGTGAAATTAGTTTGGCAAGAGCTTCTGATGTTTTGCCCTAAAATTAAAACAAAAATGTTAACGATGCTAAGGAGAAAAAGTTCAGGTTTACCTAAGATACAGATATAATACTTAATATTTTCCAAAAACACAGCTTTAGGAATAATAACTAGTTTAAATCAGAAAATGTTCTACTTTTATAATATAATGTAGACAAAATATAAAGTGTATTATCAGTTATAATATATCAAGAAATAGTGTCAATTAATAACATCAGGATCTCAATAAGTACACATGGAAGGGACATAAATAGGCAATTCATTTAGGAAGAAATATAAATACCCAGCGTGTGGTAAACTTTTATCCCTGATATTAATGGAAGAAATACAAACTAAAGCAATTCTATGATACCATTTAATGCCTACTAAATTACCAATAATTTAGATAGGAGTCAATGTTGTCAAAGTTGTAGTAAAACTACTTCCAACACACCTGTGCTGGCCAAAAATTGTTAAATGATCCACAGAAAGACTTATGCCCTTTAATCATGTCCTTTGAAATTTATCCTAAGATACTAGTTCAATAGAAATGACCAGTAGATATGAATATGCTTAATCAGGACTACCTAAAATTAAAAATTATCAAGAATCTAATTGAGAACCAAATCACAGTGTTTTTTTAATTTACAGCACAATGATTTGACAGTTTTATTAGAAATATCAAATAATTATCTAGACTGTAAAAACGGGGAAAACTTTACAGGGTTAAGGGTACAAAGTGGTATAAGTATTGTATTTGCCACTCTATACATGAAAAAGTTATATATAACAGGAATAGAAAGTGGTTTCCATTATCTCATGGAACTATAGGTGAATTTTTCCCCATCATCATTAGAAACCTTGTGGTCACATCAACTTTTCAATTAATAATGGGCTATAGGGCCTCCCCTGGTGGTGCAGTGGTTGAGCGCTGGGCTGCGAAGCTGCCCGCAGCCTCTGCAGTGCAGGTTCAATCCCCGACCACCGGTGAGGGTCCCAAATGGTGCGCAGACCTCTCCTGCCACGCCCACTGCTCCCCTCATCAGTGCATTTCATCAGTCTGCTTGTTCTGTTCCCCAATCTGGCTCTGGTGAATTCTCTCACCCTCCCATGCTTCTGACTGTACCCAGTGCTTGTATAAATAAATAAATAATCTTTAAAAAAAAAAAGAAATATTAAAAAAAAATAATGTGCTATAAATAAATACTTCTCAAATGTTTCTCTCAAAATAAACATGAACATACAATACTGTGTACTATACTAATCCCATTAATTTAAGGAATTTTCTAAAGGAATGTTTAACTTAAAATATTCCCAAAACAAAAATACTTATTTCAGTAGATCATTAACTGAAATGTAAATCACTTTATATTTCCAATACTTGGACTAGAAAATATTATTGGTCATTTATCTACCCAAGATATTACAAACATCACCCTTTCTTGCATTACCTTTGCTATATGTTCTAGCCACCGGCCTAGTGCAATAAACACAAATAGCATAGGAGGTGTGTCAAAGAAAGTAATAGGGTTCACTTTGGCTCTCTCGTACATTGCAACCAGAAGAATAACCAAAGAGTAAGCAAATGCAATGGTGGTTGCCAGCACAATCAGCACATCCATATTTGCAGTTTTATGCTTCAGTGCTTTGTAGGCCTGAATGTAGAAGTACCATCCTCCGAAAAACTGAAATACAGGAAAAATAATCATTGTTTCTTAAAAAAATGTGAAATTCACATATATATCTCAATAACTAACACACAGTCCCAATGTTAATTTCCTATCTAATTAATAAATATTAAGAAGAGATTTTAAGCTGAAATAACAGTGTTTATGTTTTAGAAGATATAGATGTATGGACAGATTCAAGCTGCTTTACAAGCCCTTTGCAACTGTTCTCTGTGACCCAACAGATATTCTATAGTATAAAGAAAATCAGATGGTTCTTAGATTTTTCTTTTTGATCCTAGCAAAATCATGAACTAAGAAAATAATTACATTCTTTAACAAATATTTTTTTATTTTTAAATAAAACTCAACTCCCATTTCCAAAATCTAACCTAAATAATGTATCACATTATTATAATCATTGGCTGTTTTTATTGGAAAATATAACTGAAAAACTTAATTTTCAGTATACAGAAACATACTAAAATGTTTTTGAAAATCATTATTGGCTTCTATAAGAAGCCAATAAAGAAACAGATTTATTAAAAAGAAGTATTCCACAATTAAAGTTTATCTCACAATGGGACTGAAAAGATAAACACAGGCTCAAAGTAAAAGATAAGAAAACAATCCTACAAGCAAATGGCATCCTAAGAAAAGCTGGGAAAGTCATACTTACATCAGATAAAATAGACTTCCAGCTAAAAAAGGTATAAGAGACAGGGATGGACATTATATAATGACTAAGGGATCAATATATGAGGAAGACAAAATTCTCATCTATGTATATATACACACATATATATGCACTACAGGATCATAAAATATATAAAGCAACTACTAACAAACCTAAAAAGAGACATTGAAAGCAGCTATTTAGTAAGAGAGGAATTCAATACCCAATTATATCAATGGACAGATCAACCAGATAGAAAATGAAAAAGGAAACAATAATCTTAAATGAGGAGTTAAGCCAGATGTGTCTAACAGACATTTCTAGACAGTGCACCTCCAAAAATTTGAGTATGGATTCTTCTCAAGTACATATGGAACATTTTTCAGGACAGATCACATGTTGGGTCACAAAATAAACGTTAATAAATTCAGGAAGATAGAAAGTATATCAAGTGTCTGCTCTTATTACAATGTTACCAAAATAGAAAATGACCAAAATTTTGATTTAATGGGGAAAACAAGGAGAAATTAAAAAATACCTTGAGAAATTAAATGAAGATGTGAGCAACCAGAACCTATGGGATGCAGCAAAAGCAGTACCAAGAGGGATGCATACAATAGAGGTCCATATCAAGTCAAGAAATATCTCAAATAAATAACTTAAATTTACACATTAAGGAATTAGAAAAAGAAGAAGAAACCAAAACCCAGTAGGAGGGAAATAATATAATAATAGAAATAAATGAAAGAGAAATAAAAAAGACAGTTCAAAATATCAATGAAACCAAAAGCCAGTTCTTTGGAAAAAAACAGACAAACCTTTATTTGACTCATAAAGGAATACAAGGCAAAAACTCCAAAAGAGTCAGAAAAGAAGAAACAAAAGAGAAGTTACAACATTTCCATAATACAAAGAACTGTAAGAGACTACATGCCAATATATGAATACAGCATGCCAATAAATTGAATAATCAAGAAGAAATGGACAAATACATGGAAGCATAAAAACTTTTGAGATTGAATCAGGAAGAAATAGAAAACCTGAAAAGACCAACTACAAGAAAGAAACTTGAAACAGTAATCAAAAGTTTCACAAAAAACAAAAGTCCAGACCAGATGTTTTCACTAGTGAGATGTATCAATCCTTCAAAGAACTAATACTTACCTTTCTCAAACTCTTGCAAAAAAACTAAGGAAGTGGGAATGCTTCCAAACATATTTTACAAGGCCAACATTACTCTGATATCAAAAGTATAAAAAAATTCTACAGAACAATATTCATGATAAACTTGGATGCACAAATTTTAACAAAATCTTTGTAAACCTAATTCAACAACACATTAAAAGGATCATACCTCATGACCAACTGGGATTTATTCTACAACATCAAGATGGTTGAACATCTGAAAATCAGTGAATGAAATCCACCACATCAACAAAAGAAAACATAGTAAGAATATGATCATAAGATGTAGAAATTATTTGATAAGATTCAAAATCCATTTAAAATAAAAACTCTCAAAAATGGGGATAGAAGGAACATATCTCTACATAATAAAGATCATAATATAACAAACCCACAGCAATCACCATATTCAATGGTAAGAAAGTGAAAGCTTTTCCTCTAAGATCAGGTACAAGGATGTTCACATTGACGACTACTATTCAAAATAATATTGGAAATTTTAGATAGAGTAATTGGGGAAGAGAAGGATATAAAAGGAATCCAAATTGGGAATGAATAAGTAAAACTATCACTAGTTGCATGTGACTTAATATACACAGAAAATCTTAAAGACTCCACTAAAAAGTTTGGAAACTTTTTTGAGTTGGTAAAGTTGCAGATTACAAAAATCAATATACAAAAATCACTTCTATTCCTATATACAATGAACTAAAATAGAAAGAAATCAAGAAAGCAATATCATTTACTATCACATCAAAGAATTAAATACCTAGGAATAAAGTTTATAAGGAAAGCAAAGGACCTATACAACAAAACATAAGACATTGTTATAAGAACTAGAAGCGTTGGGCCTCCCCTAGTGGCACAGCAGTTGAGCGCTGGGCTGCAAAGCTGCCTGCAGCCTCTGCAGTGCCGGTTCGATCCCCAGCTGCCGGGTGAGGGTCCCACACGGCACGCAGATCTCTCCTGCCACCCCGCTGCTCCCCTCAGCAGTGTATTTTGTCAGTCTGCCTGTTCTGCTCCCTGATCTGGCTCTGGTGAATTCTCTCACCCTTCCGCACTTCTGACTGTACCCAGTGCTTGTATAAATAAATAAATAAATCTTTAAAAAAAAAAAAAAAGAAATAGAAGACGCAAAGAGGTGGAAAGATATTCCATATTCCTGGAATGGAAAAACTAGTATCATTAAAGTGACCATCTTACATGAAAGAACATACTAATTCAATGCAATTCCCATCAAAGTTTCAAAGGGGCATTTTTCAAAGAAACAAAACAAATATTACTGAAATTTATATGGAACCATAAAAGACCCTGAGTAGCCCAAGACAACTGACAAAAAAGATGGAGGTATCACACTCCAAGACATCAAACTATACAGCTATCATAACCAAAACAGTATGGTATTGGCATAAAAATAGACACACAGATGAATGGAAAGTAATTGAGAATCCAGAAATAAACCTACAATTATATGAACTATTAATCTATGACAAAAGAGCCAAGCACACACAGGGGAAAATGGCAAGTCTCTTCAACAAATGGTGTTAGGAAAACATCATATAAAAGAATGAAACCAGAGTAATATCTTACACTACATAAAAATTAATTCAACATGGGTTAAAGACTTGGATGTAAAGCCTGAAAGTATAAAATACATAGAGGAAAAGAGGCAAAACACGCCACAACACTGGCTTCAGTGATGTCTTTGGAATTCAATTCCAGTGGCAAATGAAAGAAAACATAAACAAATGGACTATCGCAAACTAAAAAGCTTCTACACAGGGAAAGAAGTTATCATTAAAACAAAAAGATACACACTGAATGAGAGAAAATATCTTCACATTATACATGTAACAAGGAGCTAATGTACAAAATTTACAAAGAACTCATACAACTCAACAAAAGGAAAGTAAGTCAATCAAAAAAATGGGCAGGCAATTCCCCAAAGAAGACATAGTAATGGCCAACAGATACATTAAAAAATACTCATTATCACCTGTCATCAGGAAAATGCAAATCAAAACTACAATGATCTACCATGTCACACCTGTGACAATGACTCATATCAAAAAGACCAGAAATATCAAATGTTCGAAAGGACATGGAGAAAAAGGAATTTTCATATGCTGTTAGTGGGATTGTAGACTGGTTCAGTCCACATAGAAAACAATATGGAGGTTTCTCAAAATATTAAAAATAGATCTACCATAGAACCCAGCAAGTCCATTCCTATATATCTATATGAAGCACTAATTCAGCAGAACATATGCACACCCATATTCATTGCAACACTATTTACAGTAGTCAAGCCATGGAAAAAACCTAAGTGCCTAACAATATATGAGTAGGTTAAGAGGATGTGGTATATATACACAATGAAATACTACTCAGCTATTAAAAAAAAGATGAACTTTTGCCATTTGTGACAACATGGATGGAACTGGAGGGGATTATGCTAAGTAAAAGGAAAAATACAAATACGGAATGATTTCACTCACATAGAATAAAATGGGACAAAAAAGGAACAGATAAAACCAAACTAAAACAAACCCTAGAAATCTGACTACAGAATTGAGGTTACCATATGGGGAGGTTGAACTTTGAAGTGAAGTGAGGAGAACTTTCAAGCAAAGTGAGGAGAGCCCCCAGACTATGGTAAAGACTACAGGTACAGGTGCTAGGTAAGATACATCTGAAGAAATATGAACCTATATCTCTGAAACATACGCAGTATTGTAAACCATTGTTACTTCAATAAAAAAGCAATACCAAAAGAAAACAACCACAATGAGATACCACATCACACTTGTAAGAGTGGCCCATATTAAAAATGCCAAAAACTCAAGTGTTGGTGAGGGTGCGGAAAATAAGGAACCCTTGTATACATTAGAAGGAATGTAGACTGGTCTAGCTTCTATGGAATACAGTATGAAGGTTTCTCAAAATATTAAAAGTAGATCTACCATATTATCCAGAAATTTCACTCCTACATATCTCCAGGGAATACAAAAACACTAATATGCGGGCCTCCCCTGGTGGCACAGGCAGTTGAGCACCACACTGTGAAGCTGTCTGCAGCCTCTGCAGCACCAGTTAGATCCTGACCGGCTGGCGAGGGTCCCACATGGAGGGGCAGACCTCTCCTGTCCCGCCCGCTGCTCCCCTCAGCAGTGTATTTCATCAGTCTGCTTTTTCTGCTCCCCGCTCTGTCTCTGGTGAATCCTCTCACCCTCCCGCACATCTGGTCTGTACCCCGGTTCTTGTATAAAATAAATAAATCAATCTTAAAAAAAAAAAACCAAAAACACTAATGTGAAGGATTGTACACACTCCTGTGTTCATTGCAGCACTATTTTCAATGACCAAGTTATGGAAATAACCTAAATGCCCAAGGACAGATGAATAGATTAGAACGATGTGGTATATATACACAATGGAATACTGCTTAAAAAAGAGATAAACTCTAGTAATATAATAACTTTGAATATCAAGCTATATATACAATAGCTGATAAGAATACCACGACAACTGAATACTTGTCTGCTTTGTCATTAAACAATATGTTAGGAGTTAAATGGAATCTATTATCTACTTTAACAAACCACTCGGTTTAAGATTATTTTTTGTAAAACATCCAGCTTAAAATGGTCGGACTTCTGATATTTGTTTTTCAATTAAAAATAGCCTTGCTTGCCACATTTTGGCTATTTTTCATTGTAACAAATATACTTGCTAACATTTCACTTGCCTGTACAGGTACACAAAATAAAAATGATAGCAAATTCATAATGGATAATCCTGGCAGGATCTGGTGCTCCAAGAACATAGAAGAATGAATAATGATCATTTCTTCTTGACTCGTGTTCTGATTATGGTGAAGACTTGCAAGGTGGTGGTCCATAACCATCATATATATCATCAGTCCCATTACAGGAATACAGAAAAACAGGCTCACAAGGAAAGACCGTCTCCATCTTACATAGAAAAGAAAAACCATTTTAGAAAGTAGGTAACAGTTAAAGATTCCATGCATTACAGGGAAATACAAATTGTGATACTCCACCCAATATAAGGATGACGTAAAATTTGATATGATAACATAACGTTAAATTTGATACGAGTCAAAAAATCTGCTTTTCACTGGCACTCCATAAATACTTAACTGTTTTATTTCTCGTTTATGGTCTAGGTGGCTGGCTGACCGATCCTTCTTGACCAAAGAAGCTTCAAAACCTAAGCTCTGAGAAAATTCATGAGAAAACAATTACTTCACTTAATATATAAATAATACCTGGAAGATTCTAAACCATGATATTGTCATTAAGAACAATTCAGTTTAATTACTGAGTGCAAGTCACTCTGGAGAATACCAAGTTGAAGATGTGATTCGTGATCATAATTACCATTTTTCTAATATTTCATCAAAGATATATTTCCTCAACTCCAGTTATTGTCTACCCTACTGTTCTCAAACTAATGACTTAACTCAAGTGCAGTTGTCCTCAGTAAGCAATTTTATTATATCAAAAAATAAATTAAAACCTCCAATAAGTAATTTTGAATAAAGGTAGAAATCAAAGAGTATTTGATGACCTAATAAAGACAAAATTCATCAAAAAATTATAACTGTTACATTCAGACGAACATCATATAGTAGTATTAATCAGTTTTGTTTTAATTTTAGCTTTAGCATCTATTGACCTATTATCCTGTGAAGAGCAGAAAGCTAAATAGGTCACAAAAAAATTTTCATACATATATGAATAATAGCATTATTATACATATATAACAATGTTAGTATTAACATATAGTATTATTCACACTATATATGTAGTATTTACTCTTGATCTATCAGAAAAAAAGAACATGAGCAAAAATTATTTTCCTTAATAATACAAAGTATTAAGAGAAAACTAAACCTAAGAGTCACCTGAGCATAGACAGTAATATAAACTATATTTTCAACTGTTAAGGGAAATGCTGCCATCTCACATTTGTTGGCAATGTAGCACAGGGAAAGGAACAAATATGAGCACTGGAATCAGAAAGATTAGGCTCACATCCCATCTATGACACTTAATAGCTATGTGACTTTGGGCAAGAAACTTCTCTTAACCAGAGTTTCCTCACCTTCAAAATAAAGATGACAGTGTGGTTGTGAGAATTAAATTAATAGTTGAAATTTTGCAGTCCTGGTAACTAGCACATAGTAGGTATTCAATAATGCTAGCTTCACAAAGCTGTTAATGACATCTTTTTCTATACTTTTAGGATCTTATCTGAACTATTAATATACTTTAGATCATTTAGAACATCGACCCTATACCACACTGAACGTTTAAAGCACTTTCACATTTACTACCAGTTAAGATTTACTGAAGAACACAGGATGAATTTTTCACAAAGGAAAGGGCTTGGTCTTTTTTAAAAAAATTGTTTTTAAACATCCTTGTTTATTTTCTCCCCTCAGCTGTGGCCACCATCATTTTTCCACCACCCAAGTGCCCAGAGTCCTCTACCACACTCCACTGTGCTGTCCTGCCCCCGTCTCTACTCTCCCTTCCCTTCCTGAATGTCTCAGATCTATAGTCTACTTTCAAGGATCAGTCTAAGTTTGTCTTTTAAATTTCTTACTTGAACTTAAATATACGTCATTTTCTTTGACTTAACACATCATAAAGTATAGTAGGATGATTGCTTCTGGGCCTTTTGGTTAAGAGCAAGTGTAAAGTATAATAGGATGTTTCAATTTCTCAGTGATTAACATGAATCTGACTCATAACAAATTATACTTTACTTCCATTTTCTAAATATTTTTAAATGATATATTTTTAAATGATTTGTGCTTCTAACTTAAGTGTGCTTCTGATTTAATAATGCCAAGGTGCCCTAACCCAAGTCTCCTGACAAAGCCCCCTCCAAAAAAAGAAGAAAAAAGAAAAGAAACAAGGGAGACACATTTACATTGAGTTGAGACAGATCTTGTCTAGAAATCAGATGTTCTTCACTGTTTCTGTTTGATATAAACCAGAAGTGACTCAAGGGAATGCTAACTGAATAGGAAAGAGCACAGAAATGCAAAGTCTTGCCACTTACTTCAATTGTATGGATAATATCTCTGGGACCAATAATTTCTTGGTCATATTTAATATGTGCTTTGTTGGTTGCCAGGGCCACAGAGCAGTAGAATATCCCTCTATGTTTTGTGAGGGTAGACTCTATTTTATGAACACAGGAGGCACAAGTCATTCCTCTTACCTGTTAAAGATAAAGGCTCTGTTATTCAGAAATACACTTTTTTCTACCATTAAACATGAGCTTACTTTAAACTGAAACAACTCTTATAATAAAGTCTTATTAGAACTATTAATAAATTTTATATATATGATTATTAGACCACTTTTTATATCACATGGAACATAAATAAGGTACCAGCTGCAATAGGTTAAATTGATATCACTGAAGTTTCCCTCTTCTTGTCACTACTCAGTGATAGAGGATTTGACTTCTATCATTGTTTCTTATATTCAATGCCTTGCTTCCTTCTAATTTTTTTTTATCCTGCTTAAGTGTATATTGCCTTTAATAATACTTCACTGAGGGCCTCCTTCGTAGCCTAGGGGTTAAGTCTCAGCACTATCACTGTGAAAGCCAGGACCTGAGTTCAATGCCTGGCCAAGGAACTAACCCACACATGGCACAACAGACCGCTCCTTTCTCACCTGCTGCTCCCCTTAGCAGTGTGTTTCAGTAAATCTTCCTGTTCTGCTCCCCACACTGTCTCTGGTGAATCCTCTCATCCCCTGCACCTCTGGCCTACACACCAGTTCTTCTATGCAAAAACAAAATCTTTTTTAAAAATTTTAAAAATAATACTTCACTGAAGGTTAATGGATGGCAAAAGTTTTCTACCTTTGTATGCACCTTTGTATATTTCTACAAAAATGTCCTGTCTTCAGTGAGATAATAGTTCAACTGGGTATTAAATTCTAAAATTAAGGGAGAGGCAAAACTTCTGGAATGACTGTATGAGGAGTTCAGCAAACCCTTTCCCCAACAGCAATGATGAAACTGGACAAAGCTTCAAAAAACAACCATTAAAAGACACTGGAAAGTGACCAGAGTATATAACTTATGAAGCATTTATTTAAGAATATCTACTGAAGGGATGTAATTAACAGTGGAATAAGGATCTCTGAATGTTTGTTCCTCCATAAAAGCAATGAGAAAACAGGGGGAAAATGCTTAGAACCAACATTTTCATAAATTTAATAAAGCTTACAACAATTCAGGAAGCACATATTAAAGAAAATTAGCTGAATCCTGATAAAATAGCAAGCTATGTGGAATTAAAATTTACTTTATTCCAGTTTACTTCAGTCTAGTCTGTTATAGTCATGAAGACTAATAACCTATAAACACAATGAAAAGTAGCATCAAGGACACCACCAGAGACGACAGAAGAGGGTTGGAGTTCCTTCAAAGACCTGTTCCTAGAGAAATGTTTTTGACTTGTCTGATGGTTACCTCAAATATCCCACTTGCAAAGATATTTGTGTTTGCCCTAACTGAGGATCAGTGACTGCAAAAAGCCTTTTCTCCAGGAGAATTTTCCAAAAACAATTAGAGGCAATTATTTACCTTGTGCCAGCTGGACTGATGGTTAGTAGTTGGGACAAACAACAGGTTAAAGAAAAAGTCTAAAAGGATAAGCTGGCAAGTAAGATATCTGAAAAAGCTCTAAACTATAATAAAAGTCTAAACAGCTATGCACATGAATAAGGTTGTGGTATTGTCCAGGGATGTGAATATGCTCAGAAAACACCTAATATGATTGTATCCTCTCACCACTAATTGACGTTTAGCCTCTGCGGAAGAATGAAGTAAAGACTAAGACAAAGTTGACAACTGCATGGTTTACTGTTGTAGGCATGCCTCAACATTTATACAGTGCTTTACAGAAAAGACTGGAAGACATATTGGTTCCAGGTATTTAAGAAAATCTCTGTCCTATCATTAGCTGACCACTGAGCTAAACAAGCAAAGATTTCAGTGGTCACACACAATAAAGGATATAGACTATAGCATTAGTTCAGAAAAGTTAGAAAACAAACAGTAACACTAACATACAACAGTAACAATAAAACCTGAGGAGGGGCTAAGAATCTTTTTTCCAGAGTTGCCACAATATATTTTCAACAAAAAATTGTGAGATATGCAATGAAATAAAAAAGTATGGTCCATACACAAGAAAAAAGCAATCAATAGAAACAGACCTGGAGGAAGTCCAGGCATTGGACTTAATAGATATAGACTTTACATCAACTTTGTTTTTATATGTTTAACAAGATATTGTTTAGACTTTTCTGTAAAGTGTAAGCTCATATCTTTTAACATTTTTCTTTTTGGTTGCTGCCTCTAACAGATTTATAATGGTTCTTCATCTATTAAGAAAATATACCTTCTTTTTTATTTTATATATTTTTTACATCATTTTTCATTTTTGCAGAATGTATGCATTTTCATCTTGGTTATATTCCCCATACAATTCCCATCCTCCTTATTTTGACCCTAATCCATCTTCCCCTTCCCCTGCCCCCACAGTGTGTCTCTGGTTTATAGTTGCTTGTTGATTTTGATTTTTACTTTATTATAATTAGTCTTTTTCCTGAAAAAAAAAAGAAAGAAAATACACCTTCATCTACTGTATGAACTACAATTATCATACTTCCTTTTGATTCTGTTTATGGTGTTTTCTTCCCAAGAAATTTTTATGCACCTGAACATATCAATCTTTCCTTTTAATGTTTTCAAAATGATATTCAGAAAATCCCTTCCTACTCAAATATTAATTTTTAGAAGACTTCAAAATACACTAACAATAACAGTCACAACTTTAAGTTACAAATCAACTTTGAATTGATTATAATTATAAAAATTTAAAATCTCTAAAATGTACAAGTTTCTCTTTGCTCATCTCCCCCAATTTCATTTTCTACCCTAGATTGAAACACTGCTAATGATGTCTATAAATAAGTGCTTTCCATAATATTTGCCTATACATTTAATTATATAAGGAAACATACATATGATTTTCTGGTTTTTAATTAAATTACATTATACCATAAAATACAGAAACTTCATTTATTGTTTAAGTAAATAATATATCCTAGAGGTTTTTACTTCTCAATTAATAGTGATCTATTTTATTCTTTTAAACAGTCATATTATGTTCTATAATATGTCTACACACAATTTATCTATTCCCAATTAAAGGACATTTAGGTTACCTCTAAATGTTGCCCTTAATATGTAATAAATATTACCTATGTATGCTCATATTTCTATAGGAAAGACCTCGTAGCTGACTTCCTTGATAGGAGAAAATGATCACTTTAAACAATTATGCCTTACCTGGTTTTAAGTCTTCATTTATAAAATTTAAGTTTTTAATACATCTGGCAGTTCTTTTACATGTAACTAGGCAGGGATCATACTATATTTTAAAATCTGATTTTCATTGTTTCATTCAAAGGAACTTTTTCTTGTGGCTTTTAATACAGAGTATCTTTTACATCCCATACTTGAAGGTAGCCATTAAATCACATCTTATCCTTCTATTTTTTAGCTTCCAAAATTTTCTAATATCTTATTTTCCCAGCCTTTAGTTATCTTTTGATCTCTTTTCTGAATTCTCACCAAGTTATCCTTGTATATTTTATTAATCACATAAAAATTCTCACTTACAACAAATTCTAAAACACCATCCCCTTCATCAGCATTTTCCATCACAGTTGCTCCAAATCCAAGCTCTTGAATGAACTCTGCTATTATCGCAGGTTGTATAATAGCAGGATTATATCTTACTTCTGCCTTGCCAGCCATCAGAGCCACAAGTACAAAATGTATTCCTAGGAACATTAAGAAAAACAATTCTTAAATAATATTCCTTATTAAAAGAATTTTAATATTTAAATAATGTACATATTTAAACCTGTAACTCTAAGAGACAGACTATTCTTTTTTAAAAAAATGCCTTAATGCTATTATCATACCTATAATAAAATAATTATACAATATCATCAAATATCCAGGTAATACACACATTTCCACAATTGTTTATTATTTATTTAAAATTGCTGGAATTTGGGATGCAAATAAGGCCCATGAATTGCAACTGGCTGAGATCTTATCATGTATATATAAAGCATTTTTAGAGATGAGTAAGACAAAATACTACAGAAAGGATCTCAAGGGCTCAGGAAATCATTACTTTGGTACCAAAGACTCTAAGAATGTAACAACAATACCATATTATCAAATAGTCACTTCTTAAAAGTCTCTATTTTTACTGTCTGACACAGCCTAAACTAAAAAGCTCTTATTCCTAGAAAAAAAAAGTGCCACAAAATTTGTTAATAAAACGAGAGTTCATTTTATGGTAGTCACACTGTTCTTTGGTGCAATCCCTTGGTTAATTTTATAATCGATCCACTTACTGCTATCATTGCCAGGAGGAAAAATTAATTCTGCACAGTAAAAAACAGTTCTTTCTAGGAATCTGTGGTACTTAGTAGCTACCTGACAGTGAGTGAGAATCAATAGTCTATAGGTCAGCTGCAGGGCTTGATACAAAAGAAAGAAAAAGCAAATATTAATTTAATAAATTGTTTTTAAAAGATATTAATTATTTGTGCATACAAGAGCTGGGGCGTAGGCCAGAGGTATGGGGGGGGTGGTTGGGAGGATTCACCAGAGACGGAGTGGGGAGCAGAACAGGTGGATTGCCTGAAATACATTGCTGAGGGGAGCAGCGGCCAAGACAGGAGAGGTTTGCTGCGCCACGTGAGTTAGCTTCCTGGCCAGGGATCGAACTCGTGCTGTAGTGGCTGCCATAGCTTCATAGTGCTGAGACTTAACCCTTTGCACCAACAGGGAGGACCTTAATAAATTGTTAATAAGAAAACTATCTAATATGAATTTTCCACATAAATTGCTTACACTCTGGGTTTGCTGGACACCCAATAATTCACATGGTTGGTTCATGGAAGTGTCATTAATAAGAGAAGGGATACAGAGAGTGGGAAAATGTATTTTTGCTTCAGTTGAATATAACCTGTAATACAACAGAAATAGAATGGAAAAGCTGATTTTTCAAGTTTCAAAAATGTTTTCGTAGTTCAAACTATAATCAGAACAATTTTTATCCATCTTTAGAAATCTAATGCAGACAAAATTGGAAAGATAACCCGTGCTCATGAATTGGAAGAATATCATTAAAATGCCATATTACCTACAGCAATTTTCAGACTCAATGCAATACTTATCAAAATCCCAATGATTTTTTTTTCAAGGAAATAGAATAACTCTAAGCTCTGTGTGGAACCACAAAAGATCCTGAATGGCCAAAACTATCCTGACAGAAAAGAGAAAAATGAAGGTATCAAACTCATGGATTTCAAACTGTTATACAGCAACAGTAATCAAAACAATGTGACACTGGAACAAAAACAGAACATATACCAATGAATAGAACATGAAGACCAGAAGTAAAACCACAAAAATATGGACAGTTAATCTTTGGCATAAGAACCACAACCATACAATGGAGAAAGGAAAGCTTCCTTAACAAATGGTATTAGAGGAGCAAGAGGAAGAGAGAAAAGTGGGGAAGGGGTACAATAAACGATGGTGGGGAGCTTTCAGTGCCTTGGTGGTGGGTGTGGTATAGTAACATACATGTGACAGTTGTGATCCTTAACCCTAAAATATATACAATGTTGTAAACCAATGTTGCCTCAATTGAAAAAAAAAAAAACCACAAATGGTTTTGGGAAACATAAATAAACACATGCAAAAAAATCAAACTATACCCATTCTTAACTCCATACACAAAAATTCAAGATGGATTAAAGATTTGGATATAAAACTGACTCCATAAACAAAATCATAAGGAATGCACTAGAGGATATCCACTACAAAGTTGTATCTCAGGACATAACTCCAACAGCCAGGGAAACAAAAGCAAAAATTATCAAGAGGGACCACATCAAACTAAAAAGCTTTTGGACCTCAAAGAAATCATCACAAAAACAAAAAGGCAAACTACAGACTGGGAGAAGATATCTGCATATCAGACATCTGAAAAAGGGCTATTTTGCAACAATTATACAATCCAACAACAAATGAGACAACCTAGTAAATGGGCAAAACACCTAAGACACTTTTCTAAAGTAGACATTCAGACGGCCTACAACAGGCACATGAATAATTGTTCAACACCACTTATTATAAGGTAAATGCAAATCAAAATCAATGAAATCTCAGCTTATCCCTATAAGAATGGCCTATATCAAAAAGAATGGAAACAACAAATGTTGGCGAGCTTATGGAGAAAAAGGAACACTCAGCTACTGTTGGTGGGAATGTTATTTGGTTCTGTCTCTATGGAAAGTGGTATGGATACCTTAAAAAAATAAAAAAGGAGGGCCTCTCTGGTGGCACGAGAGGTTAAGACACAACCTATGAAGCTGTCCACAACCTCTGTAGCACAAGTTCAATCCCTGGCCAGGGAGCAACACACACGGCACAGCACACCTCTTCTGACTCGCCCGCTGCTCCCCTCAGGAGTTTACTTCGGTCAATCTGCCTGTTCTGTTCCCCACTCTGTCTCTGATGAATCCTCTCAACTCCCCCACCCTCTGCATCTCTGGCCTGCACCCCAGCTCTTGTATGCATAAATAAATAAATCTTTAAAAATAATTTTAAAAAAAGGAAATCTCATATGATCCAGTAATACCTCTACTAGGTATTTACCAAAAAATGTGAAAACTCTAATATGAAAAGATTTATGTACTTCCATGCTCACAGCCGCACTTCACACAATTTCCAAGTTATGGAACCAGTCTTAGTGCCCACTGACAGACAACTAGATAAAGAAATTGTGGAACGTATACACAATGGAATATTACTCTTGAAAAAAAAGGTGAGGTACTTCTTTTTGGGAAAAATGTATGGATCTCGACGTGATTATGTTAAATGAAGTCAGAAAGAGAAAGATATCAGATGGTTTCACTTCTCTGTGGGATATAAATAACCAAAAATTATATACTGGCATAGCACAGCAAAAGTGATTCTTAGACATAGTGGAAAATATACTGGTTACCAGAGGGAACAGGGGGAAAGAAATGGATTGGGAATTGGCACAGGAGGTATGGTGGAAGGTGAGAAAAGCATGTGCATATGTGAAGGATAAAAATATATATATCTAAAGTTATATAGACATGTAAATGATAGCTTAAGTCTAATTTAAAAATTTTAAATAAAGCCATTTTTAAAAGATAATAAAATACAAACTTTAGGGTTAACTAATTAGATATAATAGAGTCTGAAATGAAGATGCAGAAATGACAAAACTCAGATAAGATAATCTTGAGCTGAAGATGGCTGTGTATAAAATGCATTTTCTTATAATAATGTTCTGAGCTTTATACATAAGGTGATGCCATTAACCACAGGCCTTCAATATTACTAATACAATATGACTTATTTCCCCAACAGTGGGAATAAATTTATACTGATCTTACTTATTTGGCCTGTGTGCCTATTAGTATATGTCATTAAGACACCTGGGCAGGGCTACCTAAATACCAAATCAATCCTTTCAGTCACATTAAACACAGTAACATATCTCTATCGTTAACAAATCTACTATGCTGTCCAGTAATATGAGAGCAAATTTTTAAGCTAAAACATTTGTGGCTGATGGGAAAATGTTCAACATCCCTTATAATCAAGGAAATGCAAATCAAAACCACAATGAGATACGACCTTACACTAGTAATAATGACACATATCAAAAAAACTAGCAACAACAAATGGTGGCAAGGATGTTGTGAAAAAGGAACTCTCCCACAAGCTGGTGGGAGTACAAAAGGTCCAATTGTTATCAGGGTGGTCCCCAGGAAAGGGGGAGATTCCAGGTTCCGTGAGCAGGGAGAGAAGAAGCTGCAGAGGAGACTAAGGAAGGAAGCAGGATGGAGCCAGAAGGAGACCCGGAGGAGGTGCATGGAGCCTAGAGACACATGAAGAAACTGCGCTTGTCTTTTGGTCGTGGACTGGGTGACACAGATGTGGGTGAGAGACCCGAGGGGAGGTGACAATGGCAGCTTTTATCTTGATGTTGATTTTGCTCTTTTCCTTCCGGGCTTGTCTGGTTGTTTCTGACCCTTTTCTGTGGGTCCCCACTGGAAGATGCTTTAGACTTATGGCAGGCTTTGGGGCCTTGCTCTGGGCCAATCCCATATGGATGGACTTTTACCCGCGAGGGGACGGGTAACTTTGGGTGCTTCATTTAGAAACTAGATTCTTTGCCTTTCCTGTATTGTTTCCCAGTTTTATTAAAGTTCCTTCCCATTAAAGTCTCATATGTTTTGTGTTGATGCAGCGGATGGCAGAACCCTATATAAAATAGGCAGGTTTGTGGGGTTTGGGCTGTCCCTCTCCCTTCCCTGTAACACAACCACTATGGAAAGCTGCATGGAGTTTCCTCAGTCTACTAAAAATGGAGTTACCATATGGCCCAGCAATTCCATTCCTAGGGATTTACCCAAAGGACACAAAAACAATGACTCAAAAGAATACCTGCACCCCTATGTTTATTGCAGCACTATTTTTTTTAAGATTTATTTATTCACTCCTAAGAATTTACCCAAATGACACAGAAACATTAATTCCAAAGGGCATCTGCATCCTTATGTTTATACAATAGCTAAGCTATGGAAAAAACCCCAAATGCCCAAAACTAGATGACTGGATCAAGAAGATGTGGTACATATATTACTCATCAATCAAAAAAGACAAACACATGCAGTTGCAGCAACATGGATGTAGCTAGAAGGGATCATGCTCAGCAAAATAAGTCAGAAAGAAAAAGAAAAATACCGGATGGTCTCATTCATAGCAGGAATTTAAAAAACCTAACTAAGAGACCAGGAAAAAGACTAATACAAAGTAAAAATAAAAATCAACAAGCAACTATAAAGCAGAGACACACTATGGGGGGCGGAGGGAGAGGAAGGACTAGGGTCAAAATAAGGGGGGGTGCAATTATATGGGGAATATAACCAAAATAAAAATGCATACATTTTGGGGCCTCCCTGGTGGCGCAGGGGTTAAGACGCAACCTATGAAGAAATCCGCAGCCACTGCAGCACAAGTTCGATTCCCGGCCGGCCAGGGAGAAACCCACATGGTGGAACAGATCTCTCCTGTCTCGCCCACTGCTCCCCTCAGCAGTGTACTTCGGTCCGTCTGCCTGTTCTATTCCCCACTCTGTCTCTGGTGAATCCTCTCACCCCCCCATGCATCTCTGGCCTGTACCCCAATTCTTGTATAAAAATAAATAAATCTTTAAAAAAAAAAAAGAAAATGCATACATTTTGCAAAAATGAAAAATGATGTAAGAATTATATAAAATAAAATATTAATTAAAAAAAGATTTATTTATTAAGCCAAAAAGAAAAAGAAAAATACCGGATGGTCTCACTCATAGCAGGAATCTAGAAAACTTAAATAAGGGACCAGGAAAATGAATAACTATAAGAAAGTGAAAATCAAAATCAACAAAAAACTATGAACCAGAGACACTTTTAGGGGGGCTGGGGCGGGAGGGGAGGGATTGGGGTCAGAATGGGGGGGCTGCAATTGTATGGGGAATATAACAATAAAATTTATTATTAAAAAAAATAAAAAATAAATAATAAATAAATAATAAATAAATAAATAAATAAAAGATTTATTTATTATACAAGAACCAGTGTATAGGTCAAATGTGCGGGAGGGTAAGAGGATCCGCCAGAGACAGAGCAGGGAACAGAAAAGGCAGACTGACAAAATACACTGCTGAGGGGAGCAGCGGGCGAGACAGGAGAGTTCTGCAGCGCCATGTGGGATTCTCCCTGGCCAGCTGGGATCAAATCCACATGCAAAGGCTGCAGACAGCTTCATAGTGTGGCACTCAACCACCTGCGCCACCAGGGAGACCCTGCAGCACTATTTATAATAGGTAAAACCCAGAAACAACCCAAATGCCCAAAAACAGATTACTGGATCAAGAAGATGTGGTATATATACACAATGGAGTACTATTCAGCAATCAAAAAGGACAAACTCATGCCAATTGCAGCAACATGGATGGAGCCATAAGGAATTAGCTCAGTGAAATAAGTCAGAAGGAAAAAGAAAAATATCGGATGGTTTCACTTATAGGAGGAATGTAGGGGAACCAAATAAGACATCGGGGGAAAAAATAGTAACAATATAAAACACAACAAAACAAAACAATAACAGACAATTATAAACCAGAGATATCCTACAGGGGAAGAGGGGAGAGAGGGCTCAGAGGGAGGGAGGAGCACAGGGGACTGTGGTGATGATGCACAGGTGAATTGTGAAGGAAATTCCATGGGGACTACACCTGAGTGGGGGGTAAGCAAACATTGTTTAAAAATGAACAATGATGTAAAATATATATAAAGAAAAAAATAAAAACGTCTATAGCAAAAAACAAAAAAGGCCAGAATGTAAGTTATTTATATAGAAAACTTAAGATTATACTAGGTTTTTCTAAAATTAATACTTGGGATTTTTTTCTTAGTAGATTTCCTAGGATTTTATGACCTAAAATTAAAACTTATACACAGGGCCTCCCTAGTGGCAAAAGGAGTTAAGCAGTGCACTATGAAGCTGTCCGCAGCCTCTGCAGCACGAGTTCGAAACCCAGCCAGCCCAGGGAGCAACCCACATGGCACAGCAGACCCTTCCTGTCCCACCCACTGCTCCCCTCAGCAGTGTATTTCAGTGAGTCTGCCTGTTCTGCTCCCTGCTCTGTCTCTAGTGAATCCTCTCACCCTGCCACACCTCTTCCTACACCCCAGTTCTTCTAAGCAAAAATAAATGTTTTTCAAAAAAACTTGTACACAATATTAAGCAACTTTCAGACATTCTTACTGCAAGCAAAAATCAGAGATCGAACTGTTGGAGGAGAATAATATAATTCTATACAAACTTGTTTTGGTCTACTGTTTGATCCAGATATAATTGTATTGAAATTTATGGATTCTAGCCCCAGTTTTAAGCATAACTTTATCAGAAAATGTATGCTTCTTAAAATCTATTCCAACCAAGACCTGTCAAGAATAGTAATCTTGGGCCTCCCCAGTGGTGCAGAGGGTTGAGTACAGTCCTGTGAAGCTGTCTGCAGCCTCTGCAGCACGGGTTCAATTCCCAGCGGGCCGGGGAGATTCCCACATGGCGCAGCAGAACTCTCCTGTCACGTCCACTGTTCCCCTCAGCAGTGCTTTTGGTCCATCTGTCTATTCTGCTCCCCACTCTGTCTCTGGTGAATCCTCTCACCCTCCCAAGCTTCTGGCCTGTACCCCAGCTATTGTATAAATAAAAATAAAAATAAAAATAATCTTTAAAAAAAGAATAGCAATCTTATGCATTTCCTTCTATTTCCCTACAAACTTCATTGACATTAAAATGTGATGATGATGGGCCTCCCTGATGGCGCAAGGGGTTAAGCACCACACTATGAAGCAATCCACAGCCTCTGCAGCATGAGTTTGATCCCTGGCCTGCCAGGGAGCAACCCACATGGCAAGGCAGACTTCTCCTGTCTCACCCGCTGCTCCCCTCAGCAGTGTATTTCAGTCAGTCTGCTTGTTCTGTTCCCCACTCTGTCTCTGGTGAATCCTGTCACCCCCTACATCTCTGGCCTATACCCCAGCTCTTGTATGCATAAATAAGTAAATCTTTAAAAAAAAATGTGATCATGAGGTAAACAAGATAGAAACTATATATGCAGGGAACAAAACACTAACAAAAACTGACTTCCAAAAAGTCAAGGTTATCCTGCACATCACCGTTAGTCTTTGGAAGGCCTTGGTAAGAATCATAAACATAGTCCCCAAACTAGTACATAAAATAACAGGCTATAAGAATGTCTCACCTTCTTCTCGTCTTAAATTCCGTTCAATGTTTGCTACACAGGAAGCACAAGTCATACCAGTGACCTGTATGTAACACTTAGACAAAGTCTTTGCCTCTTCTTTGTCATGAATTGGTGTCACCATTTTAGTATAACATTCATTAGTTGAGGTCAAAAGTGGCATTTCCAATGAAGGCTGAGCTATTACTACCAATGGCTCATTCATATCTGGTAGACAGAGAAAGAATCTTTCCATTAGAATTATTCTCCAACTACATCTTTGTCATTCCACACAATCCACACCTCCAAGTACTATCAATCCAATCCTTTAAAATCAATGATACCTAGAGTTCTCAGCAATGCTATCTTTACACTTTGCAGGAAGTGACCTCTGATTTTGATACTATCTCGACTCCCAACCCTAGGTATACAGTGGTTTGTTAATAGATAACTATTTTATAACACATTTTTATCATCATGTTAACAATTTACATAGTGGCAGTAAAGCAATTTGATATACAACAAAAAGAAATTTTCAAAAGGACTGCAGTATGTCATTAAAAAAATCTTGTAGATATATATATATATATCTATATCCACACACACACACACACACACACACACACACACACACACACGAGAATATGCATAAGAAAACCTGAGAGGCTACACACCAAACTATTACAGTGGCTACTTCTGGGGAATGGGATTAAGACATGAATAGAATGACAGGCAGATGAACAAATTGTCTCTAAAGATACTAATATGGTATTTTTTTAATTAAAATAACTTTGTGGGCAATGGAAAAGAGGCAAGGAATGAGTAAGTGGTAATCATTATGCACAGAGGATTATTTGGAGAATCTCTATGTAGAATGTTTATAGACTGTGGAAGAGTGGAAAGATCTTCAATAGCAGAAAATCTATTCTGCTTTAGTTTATCCATTGCAGTATTAATCACCTTACAAGAAGAGATTACTTATTCCCCATCACATCCATGCACCTGCAAGAGGGTGAAACTTTTCTACCCTCTTGCAGAGAAAAGAGGGAAAAGAGGTGCTGTGGAAATTTCCACTAACCTATCTAGCTTGTTTTTCTTTTCCCCCCTTGGGCAAAAAACTGGTTCATGTCTATTTGACTAGCCCACAGAGAAACTCCTGCAGACCAGAATGGGTTTTCAGGATGCTGAAGAAGGGAATCTTTTGAAGAAAGTTTAATAAAAATCTATTTCCCTAATGAATGACAGACTTCTCAAATCAATATTATGCTTAAACTTTAATGTACATACAACCACATTGGGGATCTTGTTAAATGTGGATTGTGATTCAGTACATTTGGGTGGGATCTGAGATTCTGCATTTCCACCAAGCTTTCAGGTAATAGTAATACTGCCAGTTTGGGTACAGCAAAGGACAGATTATCAAAAGACTATATTTTCCAAGTTCTGAATTAGTCATTCTCTAGTCTCAAATTATTCACTTTAGAAAACTACATTTATCATTCAGATTAGAAGAGCATTATTAAGAACTCTATGTTAAAGAACTCTATGTTCTCTATAGACAAAATTTACAAAATAGTACTTTTGAAGAACTCAAAAAATAGGCTCATTTCCCAAAAGAAAAATGCTTTGGCTTTGAAAAAACATCATTTTAATCTAGCCAGGAGCTTACTTCATTCTCTCATAATTACCACTGAAGTTTAATTTTGAACTTGGACACGGAAGAAAGAATTGTACTACCAATCACTTCTGGGCTTGTTCCAAAGAAATTTAGTTATTTTAGGTAGAAAGGCAACCCAGAATACCATCTGCAATGATCACAGTCTAAAAATACAGTATTAAAGTAGTCCTTGTTAGTTACCGTGGCATGACCTCTCATCAAAGATCCATAAAATTATGACCTTTACCCCAGTGAGTATAATAGGCAGAAGAGCAAAAGTTTCCATCTTTAAGAGACAGTACTGGTGTTAAAAAGTGATGAGTTAAACAGCTTTTTTTCTTTAAATTAGCCTTTCCATAGGCAACACTACTTATGTTTAAATGAATTCAAAGGGAAGGTGAACTTTCCTAAGCTTGAGGCAACAATCAGAAATGATTTCAAAAATTTCTAGAAAGAGTCTGATCCTCAAAACTGGTAAGTTCAATATCTGATACAATATGTGAAGAACAAATATATGAATACAAAATGTCTTAAAAACAATTAAAACATCATGTCTACAACTTACTCTGAAATGATTCAGGAAAAGTTATGTGTGTCTGTGCAGGTATGTATAAGTGGGCATCAATAAAAAGAATGATAAAACAAATGTAAAATATTAACTGGGTAACCTGCATGAAATACATAAACAGGAATTCTTTGTACTGTTCTTGCAGCTTTTCTCTAAGTTTTAAATTAACAATTAAAAAGTCACAAAAAAGAAAATAAGTTAAGCATTTTTTTCTAGAATTGATTAATGAAGACAAGTTCACATGCTATATGTCCTAAGAGAATGAGATTGATGGTCATGATAAAAAACATCTCCCATTTTTATCTCCTCTAACATTTTCTACCTCCTCTAACATTTATGAACATTTATGACAAGCAAATGAAATGTGTCATCTCTCTCTGTCTGGGAATGTTGTAGTAGTAGATTATGAGATCTGCATCTACACAGATAGTGATGTTCAGAAAATGGGTAGCCACAACACTGGTAGAATCTTAAAACTCTAATCTCTAGCAGAAACAAAGGATGCGGTCATTTCATTACCTTTTATTACAATAATATGGACCACCATCGTTGCAAGTCAATCAACTCTTTTATGGGTGACATTCACTGTGTAAAGCTTCTTGGTTGTTTTTTTTAGCTATTCATCATGGCCATCAATATGTTCGTTATGGACCCTAACAATACATGCGAGGCACATAACAGCTTCCTCAGAATGATTTGTTAAATAACCCATTCCTGAGGCCCTTGACAGTAATAAACTGAGGCAAAAACCATTGTTAAAAATTACTGAACATGCTGCATTCATGGATCCTGCGGACTAGGTAGATACTAGACTAGATGATACTCTTGAACTATTCAAGATAGGACTATTCAAGATAGTACTCTTGAATTCCACTTAATAGTCTGATCAAAATTTTTCCTATTGCCTGAGTACATCTTTAGAGCCACCTAAGGTAAACAGAAAGTTGCTTTTGCTCTACTCACTTATATATAAACCAAACTTTGCAAAAATACAGACCTAAGGGAAGAAGACAAATTATATTGTTGAGTCCAGTCTGAAAGCCTGTGGGGTGCTTACTTATGATAAAATGACAGATGGCAGATTTGATTGTGAAAAAATATTTCAGTTTTATACCATATGTGATATAAGCTGATATGAGTTGGAATTCTACAGATAAGAGGCATTAGGATTATCACAGTATAACTAACTTGTTTAACTGATATTGAAATAACCTAACTTATTTATATAGTATCCATCATTGACAAATATAATTCATTATGTATGCCAAAGTGTTTTAATTTAATAGAAACTGAGGAATAATGCAACTTTATGAATTAGTAAAATGTGTATCAGAATAATTTCAAAATTTTTCATTTTGAAAATTTAAAAAGATTGTAGGCAATGTTAGACATGACAAGATTTTGCTGAAACTAATTCTAGTCATTTTTATGGCTACCTGATAAATTTCACTTCCAATATTTCCAATTTATATTTAAAATTGTGCTTCTGGTTTCATAACCTTTCCTTGTACAATTACAAACTTCCTATTCTATACTAGAGGCTCTTTAACATTTTAGCATATTATGTGAATTTTTTATTTTTTTTAAAGATTTATTTATTCACACAAGCACTGGGTACAGTTAGAAGCACTGGAGGGTGAGAGAATTCACCAGAGCAGGGAACAGAACAGGCAGACTGACGAAGTACACTGCTGAGGGGAGCAGCGGGCGCGGCAAGAGAGGTCTACGCGCCATGTAGGACCCTCGCCAGTGGCTGGGGATCGAACCAATGTTGCAGAGGCTGTGGGCAGCTTCGCAACCCAGCGCTCAACCGCTGCACCACTGGGGAGGCCCTATATGAATTTTTTAATAAAAAGTTGTGTATCTCTTTTTTAGAGTATAAGAATCTTGGTCTTTTGACATATCTTTATTAAAATGTAAATTCTAGGTAGGACTGTAAAATGGTGTAGCCACTTTGGAAAAAAGTTTGGCAGTACCTGGTAAAGTTAAACATATTTACTATATGACCTAGAAATTCCAGTCCTAGGTATAGATCCAGAAGTGGTACACATTCATGCAAAAACTTGTATACAAACTGTCACAGTAGCATTATTCATAATAGCCAAAGAGCAGAAACAAGCCAAATTTCTATAAACTAATAATTGAGGAACAAGATGTTGTTTATGTTCCATACATACAATGGAACACCATTTATTCATCAATAAATAGGAATGAAGTATTGATACATGTTATGGACATGGACGAACATTTGTGTATCCTGAAAACATGCTAAGTGAAAGAAGTTAGACACAAAAGGACACTTATTGCATGGTTTCACTTATATGGTACCTGGAGTTGTCAAATTCATAGGGAGAAATAAAACAGTGGATGACAGGGAGAGGGGAAGAGGAAATGGGGAGTAACTGCTAATGGCAATCTTTTGGGAGTGATGAAAAAGTTCTATAATTAGAGATGATGGCTGCAAAATCCTGGAAATACTACAGAATTATGTACTTTCCAAGGGTAAATTTTAAAGTATGTGAACTATATTTTGACTTTAAAACAGTGAGAGGGCCTCCCTGGCGGCACAAGGGGTTAAGCACTGCACTGTGAAGCAATCCATAGCCTCTGCAGCAGGAGTTCATTCCCTGGCCGGCCAGGGAGCAACCCACATGGCAAGGCAGACCTCTCCTGTCTCGCCTGCTGCTCCCCTCAGCAGTATATTTCAGTCAGTCTGCCTGTTCTGTTCCCCAGTCTGTCTCTGGTGAATCCTGTCACCCCCTACATCTCTGGCCTGTACCCCAGCTCTTGTATGCATAAATAATCATTAAAAAAATAAAAGTGCTGTCAACTATAGTTTAAAAAATAAAATAAAACAGTGAGAATTCATTTGTCATGAAAATGAAAATTAAGAAATTTTTGTAAGCTTCTTTCATTGTTATTTATCATAATAGTTTGAGCAGGTGTTTAATTATTTTTATCATTCCTAGTTTTAGTGAGCTTGAAATGGAATGTTATTATTTGATATCCTTAGTGATGATCAAAATAGCAAAAATTAATGACATTGTCTGGAAATTAGTTATACGGCTTTTCTAATATTAACAAAAAAATTTCATTAGGACATTTTCAGTTAATTCAAGGGAAGGTTCGATTCTAGTTCAAAACAAGTAGACATAGGCAAAGTCTACTGGATATATACTATTTTTGTTCCAGTTTGAACTGTCATCAAATAGGAAAACTCTGGGCCAGTTCTAGAGTCAGTTTAAATTTGAATCTCTAAATTTAAAAACTATGCTTAAAATTCTATTACTTTTTCTACTTATTTTCTTTTAAAATTAACATTCATTTCTTCCATTATACATACATACATATATACACACATACTTGACACAAAAAACTTAAAATACATAGGAAAGTACAGTAGAAACAAACAGCACTTCTATCCTACTAACCACCAACAAACTGTTAAATTTCAGTTCATGTTCTATTAGGAATTTTATTTACTCATATAAATAAATAACATATACATGGTATAAATCCTTAAACACACATAAATGTTTAAATTTTGATCATAGAGAATATACAACTTTTCAGCTTGTTTTTCACTTAACAAAATATCTCACTTTTCTATGCCATTAAGTATCTTTAATAGCATTATTTTGTGTGTGTGTGGCTTCAAACATTTCATCACATGGCTTTATCATGATTTAATAATGTTTCTAATTTTAAAAACCTTACACATATTATGCAAACATCCTTATGCATCCTTGCATAAATTGCTGACTAAAATTTCCATAGGTCTTATTTACAAAAAGTGAAACTGCAGTGCCTATTACCCATTTGTCATTGATAAAAGCCAAAATGGAGATAAAAGAACATTATAGGGATCAAAGGAAAAAAGTGATAATTACCTGAGAAGGAAGCATCAAATCCCATGTCTTCTATTGCTTCTCTCAAGGTTTCTGGAGAAGTTAGTAAAGGATCATACTCAACAGTCCCATTGCTATTTGCAAGGGAAACTCGTATGGATTTTACACCTGTCTTTTTTGATATGATACCCTCAATAGACTGCACACAAGAATTACAAGTCATGCCATCAATGTTTATCACAGTTTCTTGAGTCAGAGGTTGGCTAACTATGTTCAAAGGAATCTTCTGAAGAGATGAACTAGAGGGAGAGTTTGAGGTACTCTCAACTTCACTTGTAATATTAACTCTATATTGCCCTGGTGATACAGCCTCTATTGCTTTTCTCAGAGTTTCTGGAGTGACTGAGCTTGCATTATACTTTACTATGGCTGACTTATTCTCTAAGGAAACTACTATACTGCTCACATATTGTAGTGTTGATAAAGCACTTTCAATATTTGACACACATGATTTACAACGCATGCCCTCAATGATGAAAGTGATTTGTGAATCATTGATGTATGATGGGCTCTTATGCTGTGATCCTTCTGAGGATTTGACTGGTGTGTTCTTTAGACGTTCTATATCAATAGCTCCTAATTTGAGGTACTTGGGCTGTTTTTTGATGAATGCTGGAAAACCCGCAGCTTCAATCTGCTTTCTTATTTCCTCTACTGTAATAAGATGAGGTTGATATACGATAGTAGCTTCTTGGTTGTCCAGGGAGACTAGTCATAAAGAGAAAAAATAATTATTTAATCCAATTATTCCTGGGGCATTTCACAAAACATTTTATAGACCAAATCAATACTACATATAATTGTTTGTCTCTGATTCTTTTCATTAAATTTAAAATAATTATGTTCTTTTCAGAGAATGTTACGCTAGGAAAAAAGTAAAAGATAAGACAACTATATCTAAGGTCTCCAAGTTTTGCATGCTTGAAAAGTACTTTAGAGGTAAAGAGGACCTCAGGCATGTTAAGAACACTGAATTCCATAAATTGTTACCCCAGTTACCTTTTCTGCTAGTTCAACACGCATGTAACCTTTCATTATAATCATTAACTTTAGTGACACTAATCTTGGGAATATGCTGTCCTCAAATTTAAGTGAAGCAATAAGCATTCTAGTCCCAAAGATTCAAAACCCATGCTCAAGAAGAAAGCAAAAGGTTAAAAGGTGAGGTCCTCCCTGGGGGCACAGTGGTTTAAATCTCAGGGCTATCAAGCTATTGCTATGCCACCATGGCATGAGCTCGATCCCCTGCCAGGGAGCTGACCCACATGGCACAGCAGACCTCTCTTGTATTGCCCACTGCTCCCCTCAGCAGTATATTTCAGTAGATCTGCCTGTTTTGCTCCCCACTCTGTCTCTGGCGAATCCTCTCACCATACCCCACCCCCGGACCTCTGACCTAGACCCCAATTCTTGTATTCATAAATAAATAAATCTTTTTTAAAAAGTTAAAAGGTCAAAACAACAAAACCTAATCCTTACGAAACAATCAAACAGGGGCCACCCTGGTGGTGCAAGGGGTTAAGATGCAGCGCTATGAAGCTATCCGCAGCCACTGTAGCACGAGTTCAATCCCTGGCCAGGGAGCTACCCATATGGCACAGCAGACCTCTCCTGACTAGGCCGCTGCTCCCCTCAGCAGTGTATTTCAGTCAATCTGCCTGTTCTGTTCCCCACTCTATCTCTGGTGAATCCTCTCATCTCCACACCTCTGGCCTGTACCCCAGTTCTAGTATGCATAAATAAATAAATCTTTAAAAAACAATCAAACAAATAACACCAGATATATTTACCTTTAATTCGTTGAACACCTTGCAGTTTCCCAATTTTTCCTTCAATGGTGTTAGTGCATGAATGACAGGTCATCCCTTCCACTTTCATCTTCAGCATGACTTCACCTGCTTGAGCCATACTGTAATCTTCACAAGTTCCTGACTTTTTCTCCAGAGTTCCAATATCCAAACTGAGATCTGGAACTAGTTCTACTATCTGATTAACATTTATTATAGACGGAATTATTGTCAACACAGCAGATCTTTGCTGAGGGGAAATTTTAATGTCTGTCACACCCTTGGTCTTGAGCAATGTGCTTTGGATATGGTCCCATGGTGGAGCCAGAGGAGCAGTAATAGTCAGAAACACAGTGTCAGTTAAAATAGGGAGAGGGTTAGCATTGTGAAGAATAGCATCAAAGCCCATGTCATCAATAGCTTCCTGTAGAGTCTTTGGTGTCTGCACTTTAGGGTCATAAATAACAGTTGCATATTTTTCCTCCAGTGAAACCTTTTGGAAAGAAATTTCCAAAATCAGTTTAATTATATAATACTTAAAAACAGTCATCACTATACCAAATTCAAGAAGAATGAAACAAATAATTTAATCTAATGATGTTTATTAGTTCTCATCTTTATTATTCCATTTAGAAGGAAAAACAAAATGACTTGTGTAGCTACAAGAATGCTAAAGCTATACCCTGGTGTGTGACTTGGATACTTAACAAAAATTTGAAACATGTGAATGGACAAACACACCCTAGACTTTCACAACAGAGTACAAACTACTTTTTCCTACTATATTCTTTGACAAATTTCTCCAATATTTCACACTCTACCAATTCAAAGGTAATAAAGGAAGTAGGATCAGCTATAGAAAACAAATGATATAAAATTTAATTCTTAAAAATAATCAGTTTAGGGCCTCCCCGGTGGCGCAGCGGTTGAGCGCTGGGTTGCGAAGCTGCCCGCAGCCTCTGCGGCGCCGGTTCGATCCCCGGCTGCTCCCCGGCCACCGGAGGAGGGTCCCGCACGGCGCGCGGACCTCTCCTGCCGCCCCGCTGCTCCCCTCGGCAGTGTACTTCGGTCCTTCTGCCTGCTCTGCTCCCTGCTCTGGCTCTGGTGAATTCTCTCACCCTCCCGTGCTTCTGACTGTACCCAGTGCATGTATAAACAAAACAAACAAAACAAACAAACAAACAAATAAATAAAACATGCCTCTAAAAAAAAATTAATCAGTTTAGAAAACTGTTGGCAAGCAAAGGTATAAACATACTAGTTTATAAATGAAGAGGATTCATAGGATTTTGTAGCATATAGTCCTATATCTCTCTAAGTCACTACTGTCTATTATTTTGTTCAAAATAAGAACATCTATTGTTTTGTCTGATTCAATTATAAAAATGATTTATACTTTTTGGTTGCTATTGTTTTCCTCTTTTAATTTTTATTTTGAGATATCTGTAGATTCACCACAAGAAATAACAAAGATCCTATACACCCTTCACCCAGTTTCCCAGAATGGTAACTTTTTGGGTAACAATAACACAATGTCACTACCAATATACTGACATTGATACAAAGCATTTATTTGGATTTCACCAGTTTTTATGCAGTAGTCTGTGTTTGTGTATTTAGTTCTATGCAATTCTTTTTATGTCCAATTATGTTAATTGAAGCAAATTTGGTTTACAACATTATATCTGCTTCAGGGTTATAGGTTCAAACCTCTACAAATGTTTTCACACCATGCTCACAACAAACCACACCCACCACCAATAACCCAATAATCCTCTACCATGTTCTATTGGGTCTCCTCCATCCCCCACTCCCACCCTGCCAACATCCCATTCTAATTGCTGCAGTTTTGCAGTAAGATGCCAAGTGGTGATATAAAATTTAATTCTAAAAAATAAAAATAAAATTAAAATTAAATAACTGTTGGCAAGCAAAGGTATAAACATGGTTTGTTAATGGTTTGGTTTTATCTGCCCCTTTCTCTTTTCTTTCCATATTCCATATATAAGTAAAACCATAGTTCAGGTATTTGTCTTTCTCATTTCTGTCTTATTTCACATAGCATTATCTTCTCCATTTCTATCCACGCTATCACAAATGCAAGAGTTCACCTTTTTTTAAGATAAACTCATGCCATTCGCAGCAACATGGATGGAGCTAGAAGGAATTATACTCAGTGAAATAAGCCAGAAGGAAAAAGAAAAATATTGGATGGTTTCACTTATAGCAGGAATATAGGAGAAGCAAATAAGACATCAGTGTAAAAAAATAATAACAAAAAACATAACAAAACAACTATAAATCAGAGACATTCTAGGGGGGAGAGGGAGCGGTCAAAAAGAGAGCGGGACGAGCACAGGGGACTATGGTGATGGTACATGGGTCAACTGGTGCTGGGAATTTCAGGGGGACTATACCTGAGAAAAGGAAGCAAACATTGTTAAAATATATATAAATAAACAACATGCAAATTAAAAAACTAATTGAAATAAGAAATCAATTCAATAAAATGGTAGGGTACAATAATTTGGGGGGGAAGTTGCATTTCTACATACAAACAAGTTAGAAGAGAAAGAAAACCATTTCATTCATGATTATAACAAAAAGAATTAAATACCTAGGAGTAAAGGTAACAAAGGAGGTGAAGGATTTATACAATGAAAACTATAAGACATTATAAAAATAAACAGGAGAAGACATAAAAGAACAGCAAGGGGCCTCCCTGGTGGCACAAGGGGTTAAGACGCAACCTATGAAGCTGTTCGTAGCCTCTGCAGCACTAGTTCAATCCCCCCGGCCAGCCAGGGAGCAACCCACCTGGCACAGCAGACCTCTCCTGACTTGCCCATTGCACCCTTCAACAGTATATTTCAATCAATCTGCCTGTTCTGATCCCAACTCTGTCTCTGGTGAGTCTTCTCACACACACCCTCACCTCTGGCCTGTACCCCAATTCTTGTGTCATAAATAAATCTTAAAAAAAAACGAACAGCAAGATATTACCTGCTCATGGATTGGAAGAACAAACATTGTTAAAATGGCCATCCTACCCAAAGCAATATACAGATCTAATGCAATCCTTATCAAGGCCACAATGACATTCTTCAAATAAATAGAACAAACAATACGATATTTATATGGAACCACAAAAGACCCTGAATAGTCAAAACAATTCTGTCAAAAAAAGGAAGAGCTTCAAAGCATTCTACAAAGCTATAGTAATCAAAAGTGTGTGGTACTAGAACAAAACAGATGTACAAAGCAATGGAATAGAATTGAGAGCCAATAATAAGCCCACACATCTATGGACAGTTAATCTATGACAAAGGAGCCAAGAGTATACAATCAAGAAAGCAGAGTTGCTTCAACAAATGATGAAGGAAAAAGTGGACTACCACATGCAAAAGGATGAAACTAGATCACCATGTCACACCTTATACAATAACTCAAAATGACTGTATTCTTAAAGCTCAGCTACTGTATATAATTTAACTGCAACCCTGACTGCATGCACCTCTTTGGCTGACATCATAGAAAGGTTTATGATGTGTTCTCTCTCTTTCTCTCTCTCTCTCTCTCTCTCTCTCTCTCATTCATACTCGGTTATGAGTCACGAGATTTAGGTCCTCCACTTGTAAGCCAACCACACTTAATAGTTCTATGATCTTAAAATAGGAAATAACCCTATTATAGACAGGAAAGTAATTCTTTGCAGTAGTTATAATAAGCATAAATGAACAATTATGAAGCATCTATTATATGTACCAAGAACTTGTATTCTTAGGATGCAAGCTGGGCATCACAAAGCAAGGAATAATATTAAAACACAGAATACAGAAAATGGACATCCATTCATTCCAGGAATATAGGAACAAAAAAAAAACTTCTTAAGGGAGATAAAACATGAATGTTAAAGGACAAACTGGAGTCAGCAAGGATGTATGAGGCAGGAAATTCCAGACAAATGGAAACATAAAAGTAGGGAAAAATGACAGGCTGAAGAATTAGGTAAATACTCTATCATGGTGTCTCTTGTATGTCAAAAACAGTCTGGAACTTATTCTACATGTAATAATCATGGAGAAATTAGGCTAGGGAATAACATTAGATTTGAATTTCAGAAAATAATCATTTTGGAGACACTATGGATGATGATATTGGGATGGAGTGGAGGACAAGAAATCAGTAGGAGGCCATTGCAAATGCAGTAGCGGTACAATAGAGGTTCTGAATTAAGGTGTAAACACTAGGGGTAAACAGGAAAGGATAATCCCAAAATACATTTAGGAAGGCAAATTAATAAGCAAATTACAGAAGGTAAAGGTGACTAAGATGACTTACAGGTTTCTGCCTTGGCACTCTGGTGATGCCATTAATTTACATCAGTAAAAGAAGAAGAAAATAGAAAGTTAAGAAGTTGGAGTAGAAGGAAAAGAAAGATGATTAATTTAGTTTTGACTTTAACAAGCCATATCGTATTAGAATTCAAAAGGCAGTTAAAATATGGGTGGTATTATTATTATTGTTATTGTTATTATTAATAATTCCTGGTGAAATGTTTTGTTTCATAAAACAAAAACTCCAAAATATAACTAAAATTCAGAATAGGAAATCTCATTTTAAATTGTTCACTATAGTGATATACTTAAATGTTCCACTTATTTTAATGGTTTTCATATTTTTATTTCTTCCTTTGCCTTGGTAATCAATAGCTATGCATTTGGTTAAAAAAAATTTCCATGGGACGGAAATTTTCTAAGATTTTGATGATTCTAGTTGATTACCTAGTTCTTACTCATGGAAAAGATCACCAGAAGAGATGATCCAAAACATGGAAAGAGGGAAAATAATTTATATTTGGTTTTAGAATACAGTAAAGCCCTCACTGAATGCAGTGGATGTATACTTGGAAACTGCAACTTTATGCAAAATGATGCACAACAAAAGCAGGTCCTCAAATAATGTGGTTTCATTCAGCATAGGCCAGGATTGCTTCTTCCTCATCAACATTATAACAAAACAATATTGAATGAAACTACATTATTTGAGGACTACTGTACACTGTGTAACGATTTTCCATGAATAAGTCGTAGAATAGCCAAACCACATATAGTTCAAACACATACTTTAGAGGCAATATAAATATAGCCACCATAAAATGAAGGCTTTTATATCTTGTGTCTTTAAAGAGACTCTTTTTAAAAATATATATATATATATATTTATTTATACAAGCACTGGGTACAGTCAGAAGTACGGGAAGGTAAGAGAATTCACCAGAGCCAGAGCAGGGAACAGAACAGGCAGAGTGATGAAATACACTGCTGAGGGGAACAGCGGGTGGCAGGAGAGGTCTGCGCACCATATGGGACCCTCACCGGCGGCAGGGGATCGAACCGGCGCTGCAGAGGCTGCGGGCTGCCTCACAACCCAGCGCTTGACCCCTGAGGCCAATGATTTTTCTGATTAAGAAAATTCCTTTAAAATTTTTAAATATAAAAACAATTTAATAAAAATTAAACATTTTAAAAACATTTAAAAATTTTA
The DNA here is from genome assembly GCF_964194135.1 of Talpa europaea. Lineage (NCBI taxonomy): Eukaryota > Metazoa > Chordata > Mammalia > Eulipotyphla > Talpidae > Talpa > Talpa europaea. Next base: position 51,301,824 of record NC_140081.1, on the reverse strand, counting down.
AACTAAAGAAGATGGAGAATAAATGGGTAATTATGAAGGAGATTTTTGGTGTGGTGAAACTATGCTGTCTTGTTTGTTTTGTGGTTAAACAAACCTATACATGTGTTAAATTCACCAAACTAAGAAAGAAAAATTCATAGAACTGTACACCAAAAAAGTCCATTTTATTATATATTTTTAAAACAAAAACAAATCAAATAAGACTCAAAATTCAGTTCCTAAGTTGTATTTTTATTTTTTTAAAGATTTATTAATGCACACAAGAACTAGGGCACAGGCCAGAGGTGTGGGGGGTGAGAGGATCCACCAGAGACAGAGCAGGGAACAGAACAGACAGACTGACTGAAATAAACTGCTGAGGAGAGCAGCGGCTGAGTCAGGAGAGGCTGCTGTGCTATGTGGGTATTTCCCCGGCTGGGAATCGAACTTGTGCTGCAATGGCTGCAGATAGCAGCATAGGTTGCCTCTTAACCCCTTGAGCCACCAGGGAAGTGCCCTAAGTTGTGTTTTTAAAGCTTGAAAAGATTCTGTCATTTAATAAAAAACTGAAGTCAAGAAATGTCATCAATTATCTTGTAAGCCAGAAAGAAAAAGAAAAATACCAGATGGTCTCACTCATAGCAGGAATTTAGAAAACGTAAATAAGGGACCAGGAAAAAGACTCATTATTATAATAAGGTAGAAATCCTGATATGTTTAATTCACCAACCATAATATAATTTTCACTCAACTAAAAAGTATAATACATAATAAGGACCCCCATTAATATTACATACAAATTCTATTACTGTTTGCTGAAAACAATCTTTGTCTATTAATCAAGAAATACTTTGATGTTTCAATATAAGATATAGAAAATTAAAACATGAGAGGAAGTCATCAAAGCTCTATTATCCTTTACCTTATTTGAGCAAACTAAATAAAGGTTACCACTTAAAACTATTAAATGGATTTGTGAAATAGCAAAAGACAATTCTTAGAGACTAAGACAATCACCCTAAATCAGTATAAAAATTCAAAAACCAAATATATTAAAATGGAAAAGATGCAGAGATTTTGTTAGTTTTTCTAAATTTCATCACTGTACTATCTATAAACAAAATTCAGTTTTGTCTGAATTTTCACTGCTAATATATTTTCATTTTATTTAAAAAATTATACAACCAATGCATGATTTCTCATTAAAAAAATTAAGTACAAAGTTATACAAAAGTAAATGGTGAAAGTGCCTCTTCACATCATTCTTCCACTGCTAGATTTACATTCTGTATCTGACCTCTCTTTGATCCTTGGCATAAAGTTCAACTACATCAGAAATCTAAGTCTCTTTGAATAACTGATTCTGTATCTTCACAGATGGATGACTGTTACTGAGGAATTTATAATAAGCAAAATTTTATTTATTTATTTATTTTTTTTTAAAAAAGATTTATTTATTTATTTATACAAGCACTGGGTACAGTCAGAAGCGTGGGAGGGTGAGAGAATTCACCAGGGCCAGAGCGGGGAACAGAACAGGCAGACTGATGAAGTACACTGCTGAGGGGAGCAGTGGGCACAGCAGGAGAGGTCTGCGCGCCATGTGGGACCCTCGCCGGCAGCCGGGGATCGAACCGGCGCTGCAGAGGCTGCGGGCAGCTTCGCAGCCCAGTGCTCAACCACTGCGCCACCAGGGGAGGCCCTTAATAAGCAAAATTTTTATATTATTCTAATAAAGTGTTTGCAAAACAATGTTCAATGCATTATTTGCCATAACAAAAATCAAGAAAAAAAGTCCAAGTAAAAGTAAAAAGATTGACCTATATATGCTGCTACAGAACAATATCTAAGACATATTTGCTAAGTGAAAAAAAGCAAGACACAAAGTAAGATGTATAGTGGTAATATATATACTCCCTTTTTATATAAACATATATATAGAAAGAGAATTATGCATCAATTAATAACAGGTATATATAGCCTGTTGGGATCCCCATAGTATATGCAGTCCATCAAACAAAATGTCATTCTGAGGCATATGAATGTAACACATATGTATATACATATATATTCATATATATGCACATATACATACAAGCATAGATATACATATATACATGAAAATCATTTTACAGTCTATTTCTAGAAGGATAGATCCATAGCAAACTGGTAACTGGTTATCTTCAGGAGGCAGATTTTACTCTGCACACGTGTTGCTTTTTCAACAATTAAAAAAACTAGTTAATTTAAGGGGTGCAAGGAATGTATTGCTCCACAGAATAAATTTAGTAACTGCTAGAATCCAGGAGGTCATTTTTAAAAGGATAGGCTATGTAAAAGGAATGGACTGCAGCCTTTATCTGAGTAAAGGAAGAAAGCACTCAAGTTAGCAATGCATGCTTCAAGGACAAGGTAATTTGTTAAAAGGGCATTAACCTTTGGAGTCACTCAGTACTTATATCTAATTAAATTTGTTTTTACATTTCCACTTCCAAAAAGGTCAAACAACCGCTGAGAAAGACCTTTATATTATCTGCACATTTTACTTTTATCCTGACCAGATCACTGGAGTTATTAAATTAAACTTCAGGTTAATCACTTTAAAGTCTACTGTGTTGATGCTGGCAGGACAAACAAGAATATTAAACTTATTTACAAACTTCAGAATTTAAGAAAACTCCCAAAACTTATTTAAATGTTAAGGCCACAAAAAAAGGAGAAATGATCATATTCATTCTACTTACTCCAAAATTAGAGAATTCTTGACTTTTCACTCTTCCTGAATTCTGTTCATTAAAGCTCTAATCAATTCCAACATGGAATTTTTTAAATAAAGCAACCCCACTCAATTTGTCATCATAATTACATTACTTTTATCAGTTTTATTCCAAACAACACTATAACAAGCTCCTTGACTTGGTTAGAAACATTGTTCTCTCAAAATCTGGTTTATAAATTCACTGCACATTAGTCCTAATCGTAATCTCAGAAACTATGATCCAGAAATGTTAAAACTTAACATCCTTTAAAAAGTAATAAATACTATATTTAAAAAAAATACTATATTTATATGTTAACACGTTGAACTGCATTCTGACTATAAATCATGTTTTGATAAGGGCAATTTTCTATATGGTGCCAAGAAAGAGTGGCAAATTCACCTTTTGTAACCTAAGAAACAATCATTTTAAGAGGACCTTTTTAACCTAAGAAACAATGATTTTGAGAGGCCCTTTTAAAGAAAAACACAAAGCAATAAATTACAAAATTCTATACAAAAGGAAATAATCTAAACAAATAACAAAATTACCTGTTAAAATTCTTGGTGCTAACAATTACTATAAAAGTAACATTTTTATTCATAATGACTGCTATACCTCTATATTTTCTATTCCTGCATTGTTGGCTATATACTCTCCTGTTTCATTTGGCAATGGTTTTGTTAAACATTTTCTAAATAGAGGAAAAAAGATAATTTAGTATTTCCTCTACGTCAAAGTATTTTTTATTAATGATAGTTTAGAAAAGTTCCTTTCAACATCAAAACTGGTAAATTTTTAGACCCTTGTCAAATTTGGGAAAACCTATTTGAGTTTCTTTCATTTACAGCTATAAAATTTCAGGGCATTTCAGAAAAGTTTGCTTGTGCAGAAAGTAATCTTATAGACTGTTTGAGTTGACAAAACTCATTTACCAGTTTTACTGGGTCCCCTACCTTCAAGTCATGATGCTTGGTGAGTCAGCACCATGAATGACAGGTATATTATTAGATGCCATTCCAACAATAGAATTCCTAGCAAAAACATTACTATACACACAAGTGACTAAGAACCACATATAGCCAAATATCCCATTAATTCTAAAATTAAACATATCCCCAACTTAACCACCACTTAGTCATATCCCAAAAATGCTCATGGCACATTCAGTATCACTCAAGACACAAAGGGGAACATGTTGCTAGAACTTCTAGAATATCAGAAGGGGTCGATGCAGATGAGTGGCTCTGAAACTTAATCTTCATAATTTCCCAACAAATTTGTTTCTGAGCCTAGAAGAATTAGCAAAATACTTTTTTAAAGAACAAAAAGAGAAAAAGGTCAGCAGCATACTCTATATAATATGTGCTTTCTTCTCAAACTTTATTGATTTGCCAATTGTTTATGTAACTATATACTTTTGGAGTACAACACCACACCTCCAATTGTTTACATGCTCTACAAACCCCCCACCAAACCTCCAGTGCCAATACCCTATCACATTCACTTCCCTAACACCTCCTTTCACCCACCCCACTCTCAGTCCCTCTAAAAATCACTACAGTTTTCATAGTCTAGGAGTTATTTCTGCTGTGTTTTGCAAGTTTGTCTCTTCAGTTATTTATATTTCACAAATAAATTAAACCACTAGGTAACTATTACTCACTTTGACTGATTTCACTTAGAATAATCACCTGAAAATCTATCCATTTTCTAGCAGGATAATAAAAGAAACAAGGAACAAAAAAATTCTACTGGGATACCATAATTTGGTGCAGAATATAACATGTCAAAATAAACAGTTCGCACGACTACTAGGATTGAGCAAAAATCTCTGAAGGATGTTTCTCCTGACAGGAAAGGAAACAAATGCAAAAACAACTAAGATTTGAAGACACAAAGGAAGGAATATAATCTACATGTAGATTGTATGTCAGTGAAACCTTCCTGTATATAATACTGGTCCTGAAACTAAATCTTTACTCACTAAATATGAAAGTTTGGAATCTGGCAATACTTACTCAAGTGTCTCCCCCCACGTGACTTTTATCTTTCATTTTTTCCCATGACCACTTTTTTTCTATGTTTCTTCTTTTTTTAAAGATTTATTTATATACACAAGAACTGGGGAACAGGCCAGATGTGTGGGAGGGTGAGAGGATTCACCGGAGACAGAGTGGGGAACAGAACAGGCAGACTGAAGAAATACACTGCTGAGGGGAGCAGCGGGTGAGACAGGAGAGGTCTGCTTTGCCATATGGGATTCTCACCGGCCGGCCGGGATTGAACCTGCGCGGCAGAGGCTGCAGACAGCTTCACAGTGCAGCACTCAACCACCTGCGCCACCAGGGAGGCCCGTATGACCTATTAATAAACCATTTTTAATTAAATGTTATGTTACTGAAGATTATAAAGTTTCAGTTTAAATTTATCACTCAATCTGCCATTTTGGAAAAATTAATAGCTGAATTGAGGTTTATAAAGTTCAGGGAAAGAAGAGGGAGACAGAGAAAGCGAAGAGAGTAGAAACAATGCACTTATCTAAAAGTTGGGGAATGATATTCTTTACAATGAAATGTTTATGAAACCATTAAAAATTATATTCACAAAAAATTCATCTATTTTGTCCCAAAGGCACTATTTCATCTTTTAAAATAGCTAAGCAGTTTTTCATTTTTTCAGGAGAGCTTTGGCTATTCGGGGTTTTTGGTGAAAAAATGTTCAACATTACTTGTAATCATGGAAATGCAAATCAAAACTACAATGAGATACCATCTTACACCAGTGAGCATGGAACATATTAAAAAAAAACTAGCAACAACAAATGTTGGTGAGGTTGTAGAGAAAAAGGAACTCTCCTGCATTGCTGGTGCGAGTGCAAACTGGTTCAACCACTATGCAGGGATGTGTGGAGATTTCTTGACCTACTAAAGATAGAGCTTCCATATGATCCAGCAATTCCATTCCTAGGTATTTACCCAAAGGACACAGAAACATTAATACTGTTTATAGCAGCACAATTTACAATAGCTAAGCTTTGGAAACAACCCAAATGCCCAAAAATAGATTACTGGATCAAGAAGATATGGTACATATACACAATGGACTATTACTCAGCAATCAAAAAAGATAAACGCATACAGTTTGCAGCAACATGGATGGAGCTAGAAGGGATCATGCTCAGCGAAAAAAATCAGAAAGAAAAAGAAAAATACCGGATGGTCGCACTCATAGCAGGAATTTAGAAAACCTAGATAAGGGACCAGGAAAAAGACTAATTAATACAAAGTAAAAATCAAAATCAACAAGCAACTATAAACCACAGATACACTACGGCTGCAGTGGGGCGGGGAGAGGAAGGATTAGGGTCAAAATAAGGGGGGGATGCAACTGAATGGGGAATATAATCAAAATGAAAATGCACACATTGTGCAAAAATGAAAAATGATATAAGAATTATATAAAATATTTTAAAATAAAATAAAACAAAATACCTAAGTAGTATTCCATTGTGTACATATTCCACAATTTCTTTATCCAGTGATCTGTTGATGGACATTTAGGTTGGTTCCACATCTTAGATACATAATGTTGCTATGAACATAATGGTGTATCCATCTTTTTGTATTAGTGTCTTCCTATTCTTGGGGTAAATACCTGTTATAGGATCATATGGTAGTTTGATCTTCAGTGGTTTGCGGAATCTCCATACTGTTTTACATAAAAAACAGTAATCTACATTCCCACCGAAAGCAGATGAGTCTTCCTTTTTCTCTACATCCTCACCAACATGTGTTGTTTCCAGTCCTTTATATATAAGACATTCTCACAACGGTGGGGTGATATCTTATTATGGTTCTGATTTGCATTTCCCTTATAAGCGTGTATAGCATATTTGCATGTGCCTATAGGCCATCCTATATCTTCTTTGGCAAAATATCTATGTAGGTCTTTTGACCATTTTTGATTTAACTATTTGTTGTTCAGCTGTATGAATTCTCTATGTATTTTGAAAGTTAATTCCTTGTCAGACATGTAACGTGCAAGTATCCTCTCCCAGTGCATAGTTAGCAATTTCATTTTCTTGTAATCTCTTTCATGGTACAAAAGCTTTTTAGTTTGATGCAGTCTCATTTGTTTACTTTTTCTTTTGTTTCCCATGCCTTTGGAGTTGAAGCCCAGATACATTTCTGTAGTTGAGGTCCAAGAGTATATTATCTATGTTTTCTTTTATGGTTTCAGGTCTTATACCAAAATCTTTAACCTATTTTGAATTTTTATGTATGGATTTAAATGATCATCTATGTTTTAGAGGGTTTTTTTTGTTTGTTTGTTTGTTGGTATGTGGTTGTTCAAGTTTCCCAGCACCATTAATTGAAGAGGATTTCCTTTTTCTATTGTATGGTCTTGGTCTCTTTGTCAAAGATTAACTATTCATATTTGTGTGAACTTATTTCTAGGTTCTCTGTTGCATTGGTCTGTGTTTCCAGTTTGTTCCAAGACAATACAGTTTTGATTACTATTGCTTTGTATGCAATATAGTTTGAAGATAGGGAGTATAATACTGCCATTCTTTTTTCTCAAGATTGTTCTGGCTCTTCAGGGTCTTTTGTGGTTACATACAAATTTCGAATTGTTGTTCTAGTTCTTTGAAAAATGTTATTGGGGCAACATGGCAGCCAGGAGACGCTGCGAGTAAGATCTCCCATTAAAAAAAGTTAATAGGGAGGAAAAGCGGCAGGTCCCAGTGAGAACTGGGACACGGAAGATAAACGGACGACTCCAGCAAACTGCCCGAAGAAGAAAGTTGCCATAAAAGAGGACCAGAAGGGAGGAAAGCGCAGAACCCTGCTCCCCTCCCCCACCCACAAAGTCGGCACTCTCCGACCGACCGGCAGAGAGGAGGAAAACAACAAACCAAAACGGCCAACAAGAACAAAGGACGCAGCAAGCGGGACTGTGAGTGGAAAGGAACTATTGCAGCCACCACACACCGTGAACGTGAGCTGCGGAGAACCCTGCAGGATCCGCCGCAGAGGTGAGCTCCAGGAGCCATTAAAGAGAGCCCCGCCCCCCAGGAGGAGACCGGCACCAGCACACAGCCCCGGCCACCCGGTAAGCTTGCGCAGAAAGTGGCGCGCTGATCCGGATCTATCGCAGCTGCCCCGGTCCCCGCGCCTGCGACCTAGGCTTGCGGGGAGACCGCGGAGGCCCTCCCTGAGTGAGCAGACACAAGGCGCCCAGGCAGGGAAGCGGGATTCAAAAGGCGCCATTCCCGCGCCACTGATCTGGGCTACAGCCCGCGTCCTGGAACTGAGGGCTTTGGAACTGAGACCCGGGGCACGAAATTAGGGGCGTGGGTACCCCACGACGGTGGGGCACAAGGCAGACACAGCACCCCAAAGCCGTTGAGGTGTACCCTACCATCCCCGCTCTGCTCCCTGTCCCACGGGGTGGAAAATCAGCTCCCCAAGGGCTCTAGGAGAGATCTCTGGCGCCACCTAGCAACTTGAAGCCAGCAGAGGCTCCTGAAGGAGCTAGTGGCCAGCTGGGGAGTTAGCCCACACCGGGCCCCTTCCGAACAAGTAGTCTGAGCCCACAGGGAGAGCGAGCACCCACAGCCGGGGCAGACCGGCGCAGAAGAGTGTGCCTGAGACCAGACGCGCAGGGAGTGTGTCCCACATCACCATTTTAGAACAGGGACATTTCTTCAGTAAAGACTACCTGCAGAAGGCTTCCTCAGGAGCCAGAGGTGAGCGGGGGAAGTTCGCCCACGCCAGACCCCCTCTGGCCTGCAGTCCAAGCCCAGAGGGGGAGCAGGAACCCACCGCCTGGGCAGACCAGGCGCACAGGGGAGTGTGTCCCCACATCGGCATTTTAGAACAGGGGCCTTTCTCCAGTAAAGACTGCTTGAAACTGACAGATGACTCCTGGAGGAACCAGAGGGGAGCAGAGAAGCCCACCCAAGATGCCGGCCAGTCCCAACAACACAGTGTCCCAACGCATACGGCAAATTAGAAAACAGACAGTAGGGAGGAGAAGAACCACACGCAACCTAGCAACTCTCCAGAGAAAAAGCACACCACAAAAAGAAAACCAGCCCCCAGATTGCAACGACAATAACTTGGAAGAATTTCTGAGCCTTCCAGAAAGAGAATTTAAAATTGCCGTGATTAAAAAACTGACAGAAGTCATAAAGGAAAACAATGATAAGGGAAAAATAATCAACGATCAGAAGAATGCAATTGAGTCCCTAGAGAGGGAAAACAATGGTCAGAAGAAAGAAATTGAGTCCCTAAAGAGGGAAGTAAAAGAAATGCAGGAGATCAAAGAATTAATGGAAGAACTAAAGAATTCTGGGAAAAGCAATGAAAGCAGAATAGATGAAATGGAAGAACGAATAAGTAATCTTGAAGACACAGAAATAAAAAGAACCAAAACAGAAAAGGAAAGAGAAGTACGAAGGAAAAAGAACGAGGAAAGACTTCGGGAACTATCTGACTCCATGAGGAAAGGAAATATAAGAGTTAAAGGAATACCAGAAGGAGAGGAGAGAGATGTAGGAACAGAGAAAATATTCAAAGAGATAATTGAAGAGAACTTCCCAAATGTGAAGAAGGAGCTGAAAATTGATATACAAGAAGCAAGAAGAACACCAAACTTCCACGACGAAAGGAAAAATACAGCAAGACACATAATAGTAAAGCTCCCAAGAATCCAGGACAAGGAAAAAATAATGAAGCTGGCAAGAGGGAAGAAACAGATAACATTCAAAGGAAAACCAATCGGGCTGACATCAGACTTCTCCGAAGAAACACTACGGGCAAGGAGAGAGTGGAGGGACATAGTCAACAGACTCCAAGAAAACAGATGCCAACCAAGAATACAATATCCCGCAAAGCTCTCCTTCCTCTTTGAAGAAAGAATATGGACCTTCCCAGACAAACAGAAACTCCGGAATTTCATTGCAACTAAACCCCCACTCCAAAAAATACTACAAGGAGTCCTAAAGCCAGAACCTCAGAGGGACGAATAACAATGAAAGAAGGCCAAAAAAAAAAAAGTTATTAAAAGAATAAATAAATAAAATCAAAGGAAAGACAAACACAATGGCAAATACAGATGTTAACATATCAATATTAACTCTAAATGTAAATGGACTAAACTCTTCAATAAAAAGACACAGAGTTGCAGCCTGGATTAAGAAACAAAACCCAACCTTTTGCTGTCTCCAGGAAACACATTTAGCGACAAAAGATAAAAATAGGCTCAAAGTTAAAGGATGGAAAACAATCCTACAAGCAAATGGACCAAAAGCGAAAGCAGGAACAGCTATACTTATATCAGATAAAACAGATTTCAAACTCAAAAAGATAAAAAGAGACCCCAATGGTCACTACATTATGATCAAGGGGACAATACTTCAAGAAGAAATAACACTCATTAACATACACTCACCAAATGAAGGAGCACCAAAATATATACGACAACTGTTGTCCTCTCTGAAAACAGACATCAGAGAAAACACATACGTAGTGGGAGACTTCAACACACCACTATCAACAATGGATAGATCAACAAGACAAAAAATAAGTAAAGAAACCAAAGCTCTAAATAAGGACCTAGAGCAATTGGGCTTAACAGACATCTATAGAACACTAAACCCCAAAAAAACAGAGTACACATTTTTCTCAAGCGCACACGGATCATTCTCCAGGATCGATCACATACTGGGGCACAAGACAAACATCAACAGATACACCAAGATTGAAATCATATCAACCATCTTTTCTGACCATGAAGGCATCAAACTAGAAATAAACCATAAAAAGAAGGCAAGGAATTTTCCTACCTCATGGAGATTAAAAACCACACTACTGGAAGACCATTGGACTAATGAGGAGATCAAAGAAGAAATTAAAAAATTTTTTGAATTGAACGACAAGGAGGACACCAATATCCTAAATGTATGGGATGCAGCAAAAGCAGTAATAAGAGGAAAATATATAGCAATAGAAGCTCACATCAAGAAACAAGAAAGAACGCAAAGAAACAACCTAATCTCGAAGCTCAAAGATCTAGAAAAAGAACAACAAAAAAACCCCAAAACCAGCAGAAGAAAAGAAATAATAAAAACCAAAGCAGAAATAAATGAAATTGAAACTAAAAAAACAATCCAAAAGATCAATGAAACCAAGAGCTGGTTCTTTGAAAAAATCAATAAAATAGACAAACCCCTAGCCAGGCTCACAAAGGAAAAAAGGGAGAAAGCACAAATAAACAGGATCATCAATGAAAGAGGAGAAATCACAACAGACACAGCAGAAATCAAAAGAATAATCAGTAACTACTATAAACAGTTATATGGAAACAAGTTTAACAATCTAGAGGAGATGGACAAATTCCTACAACTCTACAATCACCCAAAGCTAGATAAAGAAGAAATAGAACACCTAAACAGACCAATTACAATTAGCGAAATTGAAATGGTAATCAAAAACCTCCCCAAAAACAAAAGCCCAGGACCTGATGGATTTACAAATGAATTCTACCAAACATTCAGAGACGAATTAGTGCCTATCCTTCACAAACTCTTCCAAAAAATTGAGAAGGAAGGGACAATACCAAACACGTTCTATGAAGCCAACATTACACTAATACCAAAACCGAACAAGGACAACACAAAAAAGGAAAACTACAGGCCAATCTCCCTAATGAACACTGATGCAAAAATCCTCAATAAAATTTTAGCCATCAGAATCCAACAATGTATCCATAAGGTAATTCACCACGACCAAGTTGGTTTCATTCCAGGGGCACAAGGATGGTTTAACATCCGAAAATCAATCAACGTTATCCAACACATCAACAAAAAGAAATATAAAAACCATATGATAATATCAATAGATGCTGAGAAAGCTTTCGACAAAGTGCAACACCCATTCATGATAAAAGCCCTTGAAATTCTTGGGATACAAGGAACATACCTTAACATCATAAAGGCCATCTATGACAAGCCAACAGCCAGTATCATTCTCAATGGTGAAAAGCTGAAAGCAATTCCATTAAGATCTGGAACAAGACAAGGATGTCCACTCTCACCACTGCTTTTCAATATAATACTGGAAGTCCTAGCCAGGGCAATTAGACAAGAGAAAGACATCCAAGGAATCCAAATAGGAAAAGAAGAAGTCAAACTATCACTATTTGCAGACAATATGATATTATACATAGAGAACCCCAAAAACTCCACAGAAAAGCTAATTCAACTCATCAATCAGTTCAGTAAAGTGGCAGGATACAAAATCAACACGCAAAAGTCAGTAGCCTTCCTATACACAAACAATAAATCTGAAGAAGACGAAATCAAAAAAACCATCCCTTTCATTATTGAAACAAAAAAAAATCAAATATTTGGGAATAAATCTAACAAAAGAGGTAAAGGACCTATACAAAGAAAACTATAAAACACTGTTAAAAGAAATAGAAGAAGACACAAAGAAATGGAGAGACATCCCCTGCTCATGGATTGGAAGAATAAACATTAGTAAAATGGCCATCCTTCCAAAAGCAATATACAGATTCAATGCTATTCCAATCAAAATTTCAATGTCATTCTTCAAAGAAATAGAACAATTATTGATGAAATTCATATGGAATCACAAAAAACCCCGAATAGCCAAAGCTCTCCTGAAAAAAAAAAGAAGGGAATGGAGGCATCACACTCCCAGACTTCAAACTATTCTACAAAGCCATAATCATCAAAACTGCATGGTATTGGAACTAGAACAGACATACAGACCAATGGAATTGAATAGAAAATCCAGAAATAAACCCACAGATTTATGATCAACTAATCTTTGACAAAGGAGCAAAGACTATGCATTGGAGCAAAGAAAGTTTGTTTAATAAATGGTGCTGGGAAAACTGGGTCGCTACATGCAAAAGAATGAAGCTTGACCACCACCTCACACCATACACAAAAATCAACTCAAAATGGATTAAAGAACTAGACATAAGACCTGAAACCATAAAATATATAGAAGGAAATATAGGCGAAACACTACGTGATTTGCACATCAAAGACATCTTTACAGACACATCACCCAAAGCAGTGATAGTGAAGGCGAAGATAAACAGCTGGGACTACATCAAATTAAAGAGCTTCTGCACAGCAAAAGAGACAATAACAAAAACAAAGAGAAACCCCACCAACTGGGAGAACATTTTTGCACCCAACACTAATGATAAAGGACTGATCACAAAAATCTGCGAAGAGCTGATGAGACTCAGCAACAACAAAGAAAATAATCCAGTGAAAAAATGGGCAGAAGAGCTAAAAAGAAACTTCTCTGAAGAGGAAATGCAAATGGCCAACAGGCATATGAAAAAATGTTCAACATCACTTGTCATCAGGGAAATGCAAATCAAAACTACCATGAGATACCATCTTACACCAGTGAGAATGGCACATATTAAAAAAACTAGCAACAACAAATGTTGGTGAGGGTGTGGAGAAAAAGGAACTCTTCTGCACTGTTGGTGGGAGTGCAAACTGGTCCAACCACTGTGGAAAGCTTTGTGGAGATTTCTGGACCTACTAAACATAGAGCTTCCATATGATCCAGCAATTCCACTCCTAGGTATTTACCCAAAGGACACAGAAACATCAATTCCAAAGAACACCTGCACCCCTATGTTTATAGCAGCACTGTTTACAATAGCTAAGCTTTGGAAACAACCCAAATGCCCAAAAATAGATGACTGGATCAAGAAGATGTGGTCCATATATACCATGGAATATTACTCAGCATTCAAAAAAGATAAACACATGCAATTTGCAGCAACATGGATGGCGCTGGAAGGGATCATGCTCAGCGAAATAAGCCAAAAAGAAAAAGAAAAATACCGGATGGTCTCACTCATAGCAGGAATCTAGAAAACTTAAATAAGGGACCAGGAAAATGAATAACTATAAGAAAGTGAAAATCAAAATCAACAAAAAACTATGAACCAGAGACACTTTTAGGGGGGCGGGGGCGGGAGGGGAGGTATTGGGGTCAGAATGGGGGGGCTGCAATTGTATGGGGAATATAACAATAAAATTTATTATCTAATAAAAAAATAAAATAAAAAATGCATAAAATGCTCAAAAAAAAAGAAAAGAAAAATGTTATTGGTATTTTATTAGGTATTGCACTGAATCTGTAAACTGCTTTGGGTAATATGACAATTTTAACAATGTTTATTTGTCCAACTCATAAAACCAAGATAGCTTACCATTTCTTTGTCTTTTCAGATAATATCTTGTAGTTTTCACTGTCTAGGACCTTCACCTTCTTTGTTTACTCCTATGTATTTCACCCTCATTGGTACAACTGTCAATGACATTATTTTCTCAACTTTTCCTTACTCTTAATTCACTGTTTTCATGTGATTTTGCATCTGGCCACTTTACTGTATTCATTTATTATTTCTAGAAGTATTTTTTAGAATCTTTTGTATTTATGTATAATTAGCAGCTCATATGCTAATGGTGATAGCTTTACTTTTGTTTTTACAATCTGAATTCCTTTTATGTCTTTTTCTTAACTAATTGCTCTGGTTAAGGCATCTAATACTATGTGGAACTGCAATGGTGAAAATGGACATCCTTGTTTTCTTCATGATCTTACATATACAAGGGAAATATTTTCAGTGTTTCATGATAAAGTATGATGCTAGCTGTGTGTCTGTTATATATGGTCTTTATTATCTTGAGATGTGTTCTGTTTATTCCCAATTTATTGAAGTTTTTATCATAAATGGGTGTTGAATGTTGTCAAATCCTTTCTCGGCATCTCTTGAAATGATCACGATTTTTATATTTTTGTTGTTGAAATGGATAATGACACGGATTGACTAGTGTATGCTGAACCATCCTGATGACACCAGGATGAATCCCACTTGGTCTTGATGTATGATTCACATAATATGCTGTAGTATTCAATTTTCCAAGATTTTGTTGAGGATTTTCGTATCTATGTTCAGCAGATATCCATCTATAGTTTTCTTGTTTATGTGCTATCTTATCTACTTTTCAGATCTAGGTAAAGTTGGCCTGGTAAAATGTGCTTTGGAACGTCCTGCTTCTTCCAATTTTTTTTTTTTAAGAGATTGAAAAGGGTAAGTGTTAGAGCTCTTGTGAAGTTTGATAGAATTCACTAATGAAGAAGCCATGTGGGTTCTGGGTTTTTGTTCTTAGGGAGATCTGATTACATGTTTGACTTTTGTGCTTGTGATCGGTCTGTTCAAGCTGTCTATTTCAACCTGGTTAAGTATTGGAGATTCTACGATTCTAAAAATGTGTCCATTCCTTCAGGTTTTCCAATTGGTTTGCATAGAAATGTTGATAGTAGTTTCTTATGATCATTTGTATATCTGTGGTATGTGTTGTATTTTACTTTTCATTTCTGATTTTTTTATTTGTATTGTCTCTCTTCTTTTTGTAGTTAGCCTACCTAAGGGTTTATCAGTTTTGTTTACTCTTTCAAAGACCAGCTCTTGGGTTCACTGATCTTTTGTATTTTCTTTTTGATTTGTATTTCACTTACTTCCATTTTAATTTTTATTATTTCCTTCCTTTTGATTTTTGGTTTTGTTTCTTCTTTTTCTAGTTCCTTCAGATGTAGTCAGATTGTTTACTTGAGACTTTGTTTATTGATGTGGGCCTGTATTGTTATGGACTTTCTTCTTATTACTCCTTTTGCTGCATACCATATAACCTTGTATCTTGTCTCTTCATTGTCGTTGATATCCATATAATTTTTCATTTCTCTTTTGATTTCTTAATTGGCTCAAGAGTTATTCAGGGCCTCCCCTGGTGGCACAGCGGTTGAGCACTCGGCTGCAAAGCTGCCCGCAGCCTCTGCAATGCCGGTTCCATCCCCGGCCACCAGCCAGGGTCCCACATGGGGCACAGACCTCTCCTGCCATGCCTGCTGCTTCCCTCAGCAGTGTATTTCTTCAGTCTGCCTGCTCTGTTCCCCACTCTGGCTCTGGTGAATTCTCTCACCCTCCTGCACATCTGACTGTACCCAGTGCTTGTATAAATAAATAAATAAATCTTTAAAAAAAAAAGTTATTCAAAGCATTATGTTTAGTCTCCACCTGCTTGAGTTTTGCTCCAGGTTTCATTTTGTGCTTGATATCTACCTTTATACCATTATGATCATAAAGATGCTTGATATAATTTTAATTTTCCTACTCTTCTGAGACAGTACTTTCTGTGCTGGAATCAATTCTTACCAATTGGACTATATAGTTGCTATACTTTTCTTCTTTCCCTGTAAAAGTTTGTTGTTGTCTTTTGTAATTCTTGTGTATGTTTATGATTCTGTATTACTAATTATCACCTTGCTGAAGATTTTGTGTTCTCCTGGTTTTCTGTTTCATGCAGAACTCCTTTCTAAATTTCTTTTAGGTCAGGTCTGGAGGTGGTAAACTTCATTAGTTTCTGTTTATGTGGGAAAACCTTTACTTTTGCATTATACTTGAATGATAACTTTCAAGATAGAGTATTCTTGATTCCTGCTTTTTATCTTTTAAAATTGTAAATATATTATTCCACTCTTCTATTCTTGAGGTCTTCTGTTGACTTTTATTATTTATCAGTGATGTGACTTGGTGTGATAGTTATACGTTGTACATTTAGATAGTGAGTGTTCTTCCAACTTCCTGGACATCCATATTTAGTCCTTTTTTTAGGTTTGGGAAGTTCTCAGATATTACTTACTTGAAGAGTCTCTGCTCCTTTCACTTTATCTTCTGAAATACTCGTTATTCTTATGTCATTTCTCCTAATGGAGTTTGACAGTTCTCATAAGAGTGTCTTCATTTTTTCCTAAATCTTATTTCTCTCTTCTTCCACTTGGGTCATTTAAACATTTGTATCTTTAATATCTAAAATTTTTCTTTTCTGCCAGTTTATATCTATTTAGCATGCCTTTGCATATTTGCTCTGATTTCATTCTTGATCTCTTTTGTGTTTTCATAATAGCGTCAATAACTTCTGTAAAGCACTCTTTCTGATCCATGATCTCTCTTCTAAGATCTTGAACCTACCTATCCATGGTTGATTGAACTTTCAGGACTTCATTAAATTTCCTTAGGATTGTTATTCTAGGGTACTCCCTGGTGGCACAAGGGGTTAAGACGCAACCTATGAGGCTATCTGCAGCCACTGCAGGACAAGTTCGATCCCCGGCCAGCCAGAGAGCAAACCACATGACACAGCAGACCTCTCCTGACTCACCCACGACTCCCTTCAGCAGTGTACTTCAGTCAATCCGCCTGATAAGTTCCCCATTCTGTCTCTGGTGAATCCTCTTACCCCACACACCTCTGGCCTGTACCCCTGTTCTTGCATGCATAAATAAATCTTTAAAAAAAAAAGATTGTTGGGTGGATCAACATGGCGGCGAGGAAACATACCGAGTAAGATCTCCTATTAAAAAAAAAGTTAATAGGGAGGCAAAGCGGCAGGTCCCAGCGAGAACTGGGACAGGAAAGATAAACAGACGACTCCAGCAAAATAGCCGAAGCAGAAAGTTGCCATAAAAGAGGACTAGAAGGAAGGAAAGCTCAGAACCCTGCTACCTTCCCCCAACCACAAAGTCTGCACTCTCCGACCAACAGAAAGGAGGAAAAAACAAAAAAAAAAATAAAACAACCAACAAGAACAAACTAGGCATCAAGCGGGACTGTGAGTGGAAAGGAACTATTTCAGCCACCATACCCTGTGAACTGGAGCTGTGGAAAACCCTGCAGGATTCGCTGTGGAGGTGAGCGAATGGCTCCAGGCGCCATTAGAGAAAAGCAAAGACTCCAGGAGACCTACAAACAGCCCCAGGCAAGCCAGTAAGCTTGTGCGGGAAAGCGGCATGCTTGAAAAGCAAATGCGGATCGCGGCTGCCCAGGTTCCAGCGCCTGCAACCTAGGCTTGCGGGGAGATTCACAGGGGCCCTAACTGAGGTGAATGTCCCTCACTGAGTAATGAGAAACCAGGCGCCCAGATACAGGAGAGGGGTGCAAAAGGAGCCATTTCTGCGGACACTGAACAGGGCTACAACCCACGTCCTGCATCTGAGGGCTTTGGAACTGAGATCCGGGAAATGAAATTCAGGACGTGGGTTCCCCACGACGGTGGGGCAAAAGGCAGACACAGCACCCCAAAGCCATTGAGGCTTTCCCCACCACTCCCACTCTGTTCCCCGTCCCACGGGGTGAAAAAAACAGCTCCCCAAGGACACTAGGAGAGATCTCTGGCGCCACCTAGTGACCAGAAAAAAATCTCCAACACTCCATAAAATAGGGACCTTTCTTCAGTAAAGACTGCTTTAAACAGGCAGAAGGCTCCCTGAGGAGACAGAGGTGAGCTGGGAAGTTCGCCCACGACAGGCCCCTTCTAGCCAGCAGTCCGAGCCCAGAGGGGGAGCATGAACCCACTGCCGGGGCAGACCAGGCACGCAGGGGAGCGAGTCCCCTCATCGGCATTTTAGAACAGGGACCTTTCCTCAGTAAAGACTGCTTGAAACCAACAGATGGCTCCCAGAGGAGCCAGAGGGGAGCGGAGAAGTTCACCCAAGATGCCGGCCAGTCCCAGCAACACAGTGTCCCAATGCATATGGCAAATTAGAAAATAGACAGTAGGGAGTAGAAGAACCACACGCAACCTAACAACTCCTCGGAAAAAAGCACACAACAAAAAGAAAACCACCCCCCAGATTGCAACAACAGTAACTTGGAAGAACTTCTGAGCCTTCCAGAAAGAGAATTTAAAATTGCTATGATTAAAAAAATGACAGAAGTCATAAAGAAAAAAAATGCTAAGGGAAAAAAATCAAACATCAGAAGAATAAAATTGAGTCTCTAAAGAGGGGAGTAAAAGAAATGCAGGAGATCAAAGAATTAATGGAGGCGCTAAAGAACTCTGGGAAAAGCAATGAAAGCAGAATAGATGAAATGGAAGAACAAATAAGTACTCTTGAAGACACGGAAATAAAAAGAACCAAAACAGAAAAGGAAAGAGAAGTACGAAGGAAAAAGACCGAAGAAAGACTTTGGGAATTATCTGACTCCATGAGGAAAGGAAATATAAGAGTTATAGGAATTCCAGAAGGAGAGGAGAGAGATGTAGGAACAGAGAAAATGTTCAAGGAGATAATTGAAGAGAACTTCCCAAACGTCAAGAAGGAGCTGAAAATTGATATACAAGAAGCAAGAAGACCACCAAACTTCCACGATGAAAGGAAAAATACAGCAAGACACATAATAGTAAAGCTCCCAAGAATCCAGGACAAGGAAAAAATAATGAAGCTGGCAAGAGGGAAGAAACAGATAACATTCAAAGGAAAACCAATCAGGCTGACATCAGACTTCTCCGAAGAAACACTACGGGCAAGGAGAGAGTGGAGGGACATAGTCAACAGACTCCAAGAAAATAGATGCCAACCAAGAATACTCTATCCCGCAAGCTCTCTTTCCTCTATGAAGAAAGAATAAGGACCTTCCCAGACAAACAGAAACTCTGGAATTTCATTACAACTAAACCCCCATTCCAAAAAAATACGACAAGGAGTCCTAAAGCCAGAACCTCAGAGGGACGAATAACAATGAAAGAAGGTCAAAAAAAAGTTATTAAAAGAATAAATAAATAAAATCAAAGGAAAGACAAACACAATGGCAAATACAGATGCTAACATATCAATATTAACCCTAAATGTAAATGGACTAAACTCTTCAATAAAAAGACACAGAATTGCAGCCTGGATTAAGAAACAAAACCCAACTTTTTGCTGTCTCCAGGAAACACATTTAGCTACAAAAGATAAAAATAGGCTCAAAGTTAAAGGATGGAAAACAATCCTACAAGCAAATGGACCAAAAGCGAAAGCAGGAACAGCTATACTTATATCAGATAAAACAGATTTCAAACTCAAAAAGATAAAAAGAGACTCCACCGGTCACTACATTATGATAAAGGGGACAATACTTCAAGAAGAAATAACACTCATTAACATATACGCACCAAACAAAGGAGCACCAAAATATATACGACAACTATTGTCATCTCTGAAAACAGACATCAGAGAAAACACATACGTAGTGGGACTTTAACACACCACTATCAACAATGGATAGATCAATGAGACAAAAAATAAGTAAAGACACTAAAGCTCTAAATAAGGATCTAGAGCGCGTGGGCTTAACAGACATCTATAGAACAATAAACCCAAAAAAAAACGGAGTACACATTTTTCTCAAGCGCACATGGATCATTCTCCAGGATCGATCACATACTGGGACACAAGACAAACATCAACAGATACACCAAGACTGAAATCATACCAACCATCTTTTCTGACCATGAAGGCATCAAACTAGAAATAAACCATAAAAAGAAGGCAAGGAACTCTCCTACCTTATGGAGATTGAAAAACACACTACTGGAAGACCAATGGACTAATGAGGAGATCAAAGAAGAAATTAAAAAATTTTTTGAATTGAACGACAAGGAGGACACCAATATCCTAAATGTATGGGATGCAGCAAAAGCAGTAATAAGAGGAAAATATATAGCAATAGAAGCTCACATCAAGAAACAAGAAAGAACGCAAAGAAACAACCTAATCTCGAAGCTCAAAGATCTAGAAAAAGAACAACAAAAAAACCCCAAAACCAGCAGAAGAAAAGAAATAATAAAAACCAAAGCAGAAATAAAGAAATTGAAACTAAAAAAACAATCCAAAAGATCAATGAAACCAAGAGCTGGTTCTTCGAAAAAATCAATAAAATAGACAAACCCGTAGCCAGGCTCACAAAGGAAAAAAGGGAGAAAGCACAAATAAACAGGGTCATAAATGAAAGAGGAGAAATCACAACGGACACAGCAGAAATCAAAAGAATAATCAGTAACTGCTATGAACAGTTATATAGAAACAAGTTCAACAATCTAGAGGAGATGGACAAATTCCTACAACTCTACAATCACCCAAAGCTAAATAAAGAAGAAATAGAACACCTAAACAGACCAATTACAAGCAGTGAAGTTGAAATGGTAATCAAAAACCTCCCCAAAAACAAAAGCCCAGGACCTGACAGATTTACAAATGAAGTCTACCAAACATTCAGAGACGAATTAGTGCCTATCCTTCACAAACTCTTCCAAAATATTGAGAAGGAAAGGGACAATACCAAACACGTTCTATGAAGTTATCATTATACTAATTCCAAAACCGAACAAGGACAACACAAAAAAGGAAAACTACAGGCCAATCTCCCTAATGAACACTGATGCAAAAATCCTCAATAAAATTTTAGCTATCAGAATCCAACAATGTATCCATAAGATAATTCACCATGACGAAGTAGGATTCATGCCAGGGACACAAGGATGGTTTAACATCCGAAAATCGATCAACGTTATCCAACACATCAACAAAAAGAAATATAAAAACCATATGAAAATATCAATAGATGCTGAGAAAGCTTTTGACAAAGTGCAACACCCATTCATGATAAAAGCCTTTGAAATTCGTGGGATACAAGGAACATACCTCAACATCATAAAGGCCATATATGACAAGCCAACAGCCAGTGTCATTCTCAATGGTGAAAAGCTGAAAGCATTTCCATTAAGATCTGGAACAAGACAAGGATGTCCACTCTCACCACTGCTTTTCAATATAATACTGGAAGTCCTAGCCAGAGCAATAAGACAAGAGAAAGGCATACAAGGAATCCAAATAGGAAAAGAAGAAGTCAAACTATCACTATTTGCAGATGATATTATAATATACATAGAAAACCCCAAAAACTTCACAGAAAAACTAATTCAACTCATCAATCAGTTCAGTAAAGTGGCAGGATACAAAATCAACATGCAAAAGTCAGTAGCCTTCCTATACACAAACAATAAATCTGAAGAAGAAATAAAAAAAAACCCATCCCTTTTATTATCGAAACAAAAAATATCAAATACTTGGGAATAAATCTAACAAAAGAGGTAAAGGACCTATACAAAGAAAACTATAAAACACTGGTAAAAGAAATATGAGAAGACACAAAGAAATGGAGAGACATCCCCTGCTCGTGGATTGGAAGAATAAACATTATTAAAATGGCCATCCTTCCAAAAGCAATATACAGATTCAATGCTATTCCAATCAAAATTTCAATGTCATTCTTCAAAGAAATAGAACAATTATTGATGAAATTCATATGGAATCACAAAAAACCCCGAATAGCCAAAGCTCTCCTGAAAAAAAAAGAAGGGAATGGAGGCATTACACTCCCAGACTTCAAACTATACTACAAAGCCATAATCATCAAAACTGCATGGTATTGGAACAAGAACAGACACGCAGACCAATGGAATGGAATAGAAAATCCAGAAATAAACCCACAGATTTATGGTCAACTAATCTTTGACAAAGGAGCAAAGAATATGCATTGGAGCAAAGAAAGTTTGTTCAATAAATGGTGCTGGGAAAACTGGGTCGCTCCATGCAAAAGAATGAAGCTTGACTACTACCTCACACCATGCACAAAGACCAACTCAAAATGGATTAAAGAACTAGACATAAGACCTGAAACCATAAAATACATAGAAGGAAATATAGGCGAAACACTACGTGATTTGCATATCAAAGACATCTTTACACACACATCACCCAAAGCAGTGATAGTGAAGGCGAAGATAAACAGCTGGGACTACATCAAATTCAAGAGCTTCTGCACAGCAAAAGAGACAATAACAAAAACAAAGAGAAACCCCACCGACTGGGAGAACATTTTTGCACACAACACTAATGATAAAGGACTGATCGCAAAAATCTACAAAGAGCTGATGAGACTCAACAAAAACAAAGAAAATAATCCAGTCAAAAAAATGGGCAGAAGAGCTAAAAAGAAACTTCTCTGAAGAGGAAATGCAAATGGCCAACAGGCATATGAAAAAATGTTCAACATCACTTGCCATCAGGGAAATGCAAATCAAAACTACCATGAGATACCATCTTACACCAGTGAGAATGGCACATATTAAAAAAACTAGCAACAACAAATATTGGCGAGTGTGTGGAGAAAAAGGAACTCTTCTGCACTATTGGTGGGAGTGCAAACTGGTCCAACCACTATGGAGAGCTGTGTGGAGATTTCTGGACCTACTAAACATAGAGCTTCCATATGATTCAGCAATTCCACTCCTAGGTATTTACCCGAAGGACACAGAAACATTAATTCAAAAGGGCACCTGCACCCCTATGTTTATAGCAGCACTATTTACAATAGCTAAGCTTTGGAAACAGCCCAAATGCCCAAATATAGATGACTGGATCAAGAAGATGTGGTCCATATATACCATGGAATATTACTCAGCATTCAAAAAAGATAAACACATGCAATTTGCAGCAACATGGATGGCACTGGAAGGGATCATGCTCAGCGAAATAAGCCAGAAAGAAAAAGAAAAATACCGGATGGTCTCACTCATAGAAGGAATCTAGAAAACTTAAATAAGGGATCAGGAAAATGAATAACTATAATAAAGTGAAAATCAAAATCAACAAAAAACTATGAACCAGAAACACTTTTTGGGGGGGTGGGGGCGGGAGGGGAGGGATTGGGGTCAGAATAGGGGGGCTGCAATTGTATGGTGAATATAAAAATAAAATTTATAAAAAAATTAAAAAATAAAGAGCTTCTGCACAGCAAAAGAGACAATAACAAAAACAAAGAGAAACCCCACCAACAGGGAGAACATTTTTGCACACAACACTAATGATAAAGGACTGATCACAAAAATCTACAAAGAGCTGATGAGACTCAACAACAAAGAAAATAATCCTGTCAAAAAATAGGCAGAAGAGCTAAAAAGAAACTTCTCCAAAGAGGAAATGCAAATGGCCAACAGGCATATAAAAAAATGTTCAACATCACTTGTAATCAGGGAAATGCAAATCTAAACTACCATGAGATACCATCTTACACCAGTGAGAATGGCACATATTAAAAAAACTAGCAACTGATAAAGAAGAAATAGAACACCTAAACAGACCAATTACAATTAGCGAAATTGAAATGTTAATCAAAAACCTCCCCAAAAACAAAATCCCAGGACCTGATGGATTTACAAATGAATTCTACCAAACATTCAGAGACGAATTAGTGCCTATCCTTCACAAACTCTTCCAAAAAATTGAGAAGGAAGGGACAGTACCAAACACGTTCTATGAAGCCAACATTACACTAATACCAAAACCGAACAAGGACAACACAAAAAAAGGAAAACTACAGGCCAATCTCCCTAATGAATACTGATGCAAAAATCCTCAATAAAATTTTAGCCATCAGAATCCAACAATGTATCCATAAGATAATTCACCACGACCAAGTAGGATTCATTCCAGGGGCACAAGGATGGTTTAACATCCGAAAATCAATCAACGTTATCCAACACATCAACAAAAAGAAATATAAAAACCATATGATAATATCAATAGATGCTGAGAAAGCTTTCGACAAAGTGCAACACCCATTCATGATAAAAGCCCTTGAAATTCTTGGGATACAAGGAACATACCTCAACATCATAAAGGCCATCTATGACAAGCCAACAGCCAGTATCATTCTCAATGGTGAAAAGCTGAAAGCAATTCCATTAAGATCTGGAACAAGACAAGGATGTCCACTCTCACCACTGCTTTTCAATATAATACTGGAAGTCCTAGCCAGGGCAATAAGACAAGAGAAAGACATCCAAGGAATCCAAATAGGAAAAGAAGAAGTCAAACTATCACTATTTGCAGATGATATGATATTATACATAGAGAACCCCAAAAACTCCACAGAAAAGCTAATTCAACTCATCAATCAGTTCAGTAAAGTGGCAGGATACAAAATCAACACGCAAAAGTCAGTAGCCTTCCTACACACAAACAATAAATCTGAAGAAGAAGAAATCAAAAAAACCATCCCTTTTGTTATTGAAACAAAAAAAATCAAATATTTGGGAATAAATCTAACAAAAGAGGTAAAGGACCTATACAAAGAAAACTATAAAACACTGTTAAAAGAAATAGAAGAAGACACAAAGAAATGGAGAGACATCCCCTGCTCGTGGATTGGAAGAATAAACATTATTAAAATGGCCATCCTTCCAAAAGCAATATACAGATTCAATGCTATTCCAATCAAAATTTCAATGTCATTCTTCAAAGAAATAGAACAATTATTGATGAAATTCATATGGAATCACAAAAAACCCCGAATAGCCAAAGCTCTCCTGAAAAAAAAAGAAGGGAATGGAGGCATTACACTCCCAGACTTCAAACTATACTACAAAGCCATAATCATCAAAACTGCATGGTATTGGAACAAGAACAGACATACAGACCAATGGAATCGAATAGAAAATCCAGAAATAAACCCACAGATTTATGGTCAACTAATCTTTGACAAAGGAGCAAAGACTATGCATTGGAGCAAAGAAAGTTTGTTCAATAAATGGTGCTGGGAAAACTGGGTCGCTCCATGCAAAAGAATGAAGCTTGACCACTACCTCACACCATACACAAAAATCAACTCAAAATGGATTAAAGAACTAGACATAAGACCTGAAACCATAAAATATATAGAAGGAAATATAGGTGAAACACTACGTGATTTGCACATCAAAGACATCTTTACAAACACATCACCCAAAGCAGTGATAGTGAAGGCAAAGATAAAAAGCTGGGACTACATCAAATTAAAGAGCTTCTGCACAGCAAAAGAGACAATAACAAAAACAAAGAGAAACCCCACCAACTGGGAGAACATTTTTGCACCCAACACTAATGATAAAGGACTGATCACAAAAATCTGCAAAGAGCTGATGAGACTCAACAACAACAAAGAAAATAATCCAGTCAAAAAATGGGCAGAAGAGCTAAAAAGAAACTTCTCTGAAGAGGAAATGCAAATGGCCAACAGGCATATGAAAAAATGTTCAACATCACTTGCCATCAGGGAAATGCAAATCAAAACTACCATGAGATACCATCTTACACCAGTGAGAATGGCACATATTAAAAAAACTAGCAACAACAAATGCTGGCGAGGGTGTGGAGAAAAAGGAACTCTTCTGCACTGTTGGTGGGAGTGCAAACTGGTCCAACCACTGTGGAAAGCTGTGTGGAGATTTCTGGACCTACTAAACATAGAGCTTCCATATGATCCAGCAATTCCACTCCTAGGTATTTACCCAAAGGACACAGAAACATCAATTCCAAAGAACACCTGCACCCCTATGTTTATAGCAGCACTGTTTACAATAGCTAAGCTTTGGAAACAACCCAAATGCCCAAAAATAGATGACTGGATCAAGAAGATGTGGTCCATATATACCATGGAATATTACTCAGCATTCAAAAAAGATAAACACATGCAATTTGCAGCAACATGGATGGCGCTGGAAGGGATCATGCTCAGCGAAATAAGCCAAAAAGAAAAATACCGGATGGTCTCACTCATAGCAGGAATCTAGAAAACTTAAATAAGGGACCAGGAAAATGAATAACTATAAGAAAGTGAAAATCAAAATCAACAAAAAACTATGAACCAGAGACACTTTTAGGGGGGCGGGGGCGGGAGGGGAGGGATTGGGGTCAGAATGGGGGGGCTGCAATTGTATGGGGAATATAACAATAAAATTTATTATTAAAAAAAATAAAGATTAAAAAAAAAAAAACTAGCAACAACAAATGTTGGCGATATGTGTTTTCCCAGCACCATTTATTGAATGAACTTTCTTTGCTCCAGGGCATATTCTTTGCTCCTTTGTCAAAGATTAGCTGACCATAAATCTGTGGGTAATCCAGAAATTACTGTGTCCTTTATACAGGTGCTAGACGACTTCTCTTTCAGCTTTTGTATCTTGTGTGTGCATGTTCTTTATTTCCTAGGCAAGCGTGTTGCCTTATTTCCTTTTCTCCTGTTGTGGTGTTGCGTATTTAGTTTTGTTTAACTTCTTTAACTTGTGAGGGGAGAGGGGAAACTGGAGTTCAGAGATTCTCTGTTTTGGTGGAGAGGCAAGGTACCCTTGGGTACAAACACTGAACACTGCACCATGGAGTACATCTTCTAGGGCCCTACCTCCTTGTTGCTCCTCTCTATGGTATGGGACTCTTCCATCTGTGCTATAGGTAGCCAGATTTTCCAATACAAAAATCAAAGTTCTCAGTGCTCATTTATACTCCACCCTTATTAAAAAGATTCCCTGTACATAGTCTGTATGCCACATTGTCTGTGCCCCTTCCCTTTGTGGCTTGGGTCACTAGGATAGCCATTAACATGGCCACAACTCCTCTTCCCTCTCCTAGTTTCACCACACCTGTGAGCCACCAACTTCTAGTAAAATACCCATGGATCAGTCCTGCCCTCACCAGCAATGGAGTAATGAATTTTCCTGTGAGCCGAAATTTTTCTTCTAGTTCTACTTAGGGGAGAGTTTTATGCAAACCTCCCTATTCTATAGTGTTAAGGGTCTAAGATATGGGTTTTTGAAGAAAGGAACAGCAGAATTGGAAAAGGTAGAAAACATGTGTTTCCTTTCATTTTCAGCAATCAAATTATGAATATGCCCTGGAAAGTATAACCTTGAGTAACTGTCACTGGGATGTATATAAATTACTGTTGATAACACACAGAGCAATCATATTATGTGGCGGTAATTATTCCTTTACAATTTTATCTAATTTAATTGCATTTCTCTGATTTTAAGCAGGCCTAATTAAGCAGAGGTGAATTCTGGGAAGATGTAGTATAAAGAGCAGTCTCAGATATGAGTGGTGTGCAGTAGGGTTTTTATTTTTGAGAAATCCATATAAGAATGTACTGGCAAATGTCAAAACACAAAATAGTCAAATATTATTTATTCTAAAATAGTTTGCCATACAGAGAGTTGGAAAGAAAGTACCAAAGTCAGTTGTGTACTAGTTTCTAGATAGTTAAAACAGCTTTCTGCAATTATCAGATACTTCATTAGTAAGATTCGGCTTCTGTTCTGGCCCCCAGAACCAGCCACCTTAGATCAAGTGAAGGAGGTTTCATTAATTTCACCTGCAGAAAAATCAAGGGAAGGTGTCACACTTAGTACTCACTGAAATTAAAACACCCATTTTTAGCCTTTAGGGTAGAAAGTCACAGAGTGCTACTTTGGCCATCTCTAGTCTGATTACTGAAGACTTTATAAATATTTTTATAAATTTAAATATTTTGAAGATATGTTCATTTGAAAAAACCTGCATTACAGTAAACAATAAATTACCTGTCACCTCTCAGCTTTTCCAACTTGGATCTCTCCCCAAAGCAAAGTAAAGGCAGCAGCATCATTGGGGTGGGGAGGCAACGAGGAAAGCCTCTAACATTGGAGTTATGCCAAAGTAGATGGTAAATACAAAAGAAAATCCTACATTTGGAGCATGTGAAATGGAAAATTCATATCTAAGTATTCAATTGGATACCTACGGGACAAAAAACTTTGTAAAACTTATATTATACTTTGTAAAGCATTTCTCCCTACAATGATCAAGATAGCCTTATCCAAATAGAGTGTAAGAATAATGTGGTCAACAAATGTCACTGCTTCCCCCTGCCCCCAAAGAGATAGTAAAATGGATCCAAACTTTACTTTGTCTGCTCTGGCTAAGACAAATATGAAACTCAAACATAGAAAAATAATCACAGTTTCCTATTTGGTAAAGAATTGCCCACATAGGAGATTCTTGACCTACTAAAGATAGAGCTTCAATATGATCCAGCAACTCCACTCCTAGGTATTTACCCAAAGGACACAGAAACATTAATTCAAAAGGGCACCTGCACCCCTATGTTTATAGTGGCACTATTTACAATAGCTAAGCTATGGAAACAACCTAATTGCCCAAAAATAGATGACTGGATCAAGAAGATGTAGTATATATACACAATGGAATATTTCTCAGCAATCAAAAAAGATAAACTCATGCAATTTGCAGCAACATGGAGTTAGAAGGGATCATGCTCAGCGAAATAAGCCAGAAAGAAAAAGAAAAATACCAGATGATCTCACTCATAGCAGGAATTTAGAAAACCTAAATAAGGGACCAGGAAAAAGACAAATTGCAATAAAGTAAAAATCAAAATCAACAAGCAACTATAGACCAGAGACACACTACAGCGGGGGGCGGGGGGAGAAGAGGGATTAGGGTCAGAAAAAGGGGGTGGGAATTGTATGGGGAATATAACCAAAATGAAAATGCATACATTATGCAAAAATGAAAAATGATGTAAGAATTATACACAATAAAATAATTCATAAAAAATTGCCCATATATAAGCACACAACTCTTCAATTAAGGAAATTTTACATCAAATATAATATGTGCCAATATATCAATTTTTTGTAATATGCGTGTAGAGGCAGGAAGGGACAGAGCTGGTTCTCTATGATCCGAGCAGACAGGTGAAGGAGTCCTGGAACCCTCAGTGGCTTTTCCAGCCTTTTAATGGGAATTACCAGGTATACGGCAGGCAGGGGCCCTGGGGGCCGGGAGGTTGGCAGGCCTCCCATCCCCCAGAGAATCTTCACTCTCTCTGGGCTCTCCAGCATTCTCTCCTGGCCTCGCTCTCTTTCGCTATGCTGCTCTTCTCACTCTGCTGATCCGCTCTCTTTCTGGTATTCTTGCGATCCCGTGATGCCACCCTTATAAGCCCAGTCTCTCAGTCTTACACATGCCCACACCCTACTCCAGGTCCCCGCCATCAGGCATGCATTCAGGACCGCAGATCCATCATCAATCCTAATGGCGGGAGGGCAGAAAAGCCTGATACTTTACCTTACCCTACCATGGACAAAGCAAACTGAAGCCAATTTGCTCATGATGTTACAGAGACTTTGAATCACAGTGAAGCATATTACAGTGATAGGAAAGTATAATGCCTGTGCTTCACTGAAAAACCAAAACCATTTTTAAATATCTGTAGAATAAAGGGGTAAAGTTAATGCTCAGATTAATAATTAAAACAAAGAGCTCCACTGCACAGCCAGAAAGGGGGCCTCTCTCACACCCATCATGCACATTCATGGGGAACACTGATGCTATACCATACATAGATGACCTATTTCTGAGTTCGGATTCAAATTAGCAGAGCAGCACCCACAACACAAACTACTGAGTCAACGTAGGGGCAGGAATGACCACTGAGCAGGTTTTCTGATCCAGCAGACCGGGTAAAGGAGGAGTCAGAGTCCTCAGAGCCCTCAATGGCTTTTTGCAGGCTTTTATTGGGGTTTACCAGGTACACAGCAGGCAGGGGTACTGGGGGGCCGGGAGACTGGCAGGCCTCCCAGCCCCCAGCAAGTCTTCACTCTATCTGGGCTCTCCGGCCTTCTCTGCTTCTGCTACTTCTTTCTCAGCTTCTCTTTCGGCTTCTGTTCATTCTTGGCTTCTACTGGCGTCCCCGTGACACCGCCCTTAAAAGCCCAGTCTTAGCCCAGGTGGATCTCATCTACCTATGCCCACACCCTACTCCAGATGCCCGCCATCAGGCATGCATTCAGGACCGCAAGGATCCATCATCTATCCTGATGGCGGGAGGGCAGAAAAGCCTGACATTTTTTCTTTACCCTACAGTCAACCATTCACAAGAGTTTATTTTGAATAAATGAACAATAGTAAGAGACTCTGTTAAGAGTTTGATATTGAGACACAAAAAAATAGGTCCAATTTAATGATTCAGGCTCTTAAAAACATAATGATGTTCTGATACTTAAAAAGAATGTAGTAGATCCCTAACCTAGCACAAAATAATTACAGATCAATGCGAAATAGTAATAGAAAAAAATTGTTGTAGGATTGAAGCAAGGTAATCAATTTCCAAAGTTGCAGTGACTTTCCACCATCACTATAACAATTATTGTATAAAGTAATAATATAGAAAAATTCAGCAAGGAACCACTGCCATATAAGCTGTCTTAACAATGCAGAAATTAATAATAATATATTAAAATAATAAATACATTGACAAAAATGAAGCCACAAATCAGTTTAAATGACAAATCTAGGGACTGATTCATGAAGCCCTGGCAGTGAAAACAAACATGGCCAAGAGCCAGCGATTCACAGTATAGCATTTGAGAACGGGGCACACATATACTGCTGTTTTATTAGAAGTCTTCAAACTTTTCACATGGAGATATCATTACATGGTTTGAAACATTAAACACAAGTCAGACAGAAAAAAAGGGGAAACAGGTGATGACTCAAACTAAAGAACACACAGTGCTGAAATTACCTACACTCTAAACACTGGTGGGGCTCCTGGAGATTGCTGTGGGGAGAGGCAGAAAAAGGGAGGGTGGAGCAGCAAAACTACTAGGAAATGGTGTTGACCTATACTAAGAAACACCAATCTACTACTGGGGAAATATACTAAACAAAATGCCAAAGACAGGAAGACTTAGCTCAATACCATAAACCTAGCAAAACATTATCAATTTCAAAAAGTGACAAAATCAATTTCAAAAAGTAACAATGAGGGCCTCCCCGGTGGCGCAGCGGTTGAGCGCTGGGTTGTGAAGCTGCCCGAAGCCTCATGCAGCGCCTATTCCATCCCCGGCTGCTCCCCGGCCACCGGAGGAGGGTCCCGCTTGGCGCACAGACCTCTCCTGCCGCCCGCTGCTCCCCTCAGCAGTGTACTTCGGTCCTTCTGCCTGCTCTGCTCCCCGCTCTGGCTCTGGTGAATTCTCTCACCCTCTCGCGCTTCTGACTGTACCCAGTGCTTGTATAAACAAATAAATCTTTAAAAAAATAAATTTAAAAAAAAGTGACAATGAAAATGAATAACAAGCAAGGATCCACCTGGTGTAGTGTTCAGGGAAGATTTTTTTTAAAGATTTATTTATTTACTTACTTACTTATTTATATACAAGCACTAGGTACAGTCAGAAGTGCGGGAGGGTGAGAGAATTCACCAGAGTCAGAGCAGGGAGCAGAGCAGGCAGAAGTGTTAGGGGGAAAAGGATGTCCTAAAGCTAATTCCATACAGGCTTTGTGGACTCCACCCCCACCCCAGG
This sequence comes from Talpa europaea, assembly GCF_964194135.1. Taxonomy (NCBI): domain Eukaryota; kingdom Metazoa; phylum Chordata; class Mammalia; order Eulipotyphla; family Talpidae; genus Talpa; species Talpa europaea. The sequence goes on along the minus strand of NC_140081.1, from coordinate 51,269,949 downwards.
ACAAAACCAAAGACCCTGGGAACTCCAAACCCCATCACCACCAAAGGGAAGGTGGCTGGGACCTGAGGGTGGAGTTAAGCAGCCAGGTTGGTATAAAGCCAGACACGTGGGCTTTGGAGGGGGGGTTCCCCCATTTTGACTCTCCGCCAGCACGGAGAGTACCTTTGGGTTTCCAGGTCGCCGGATGGGGTAGGACGCATTAACGACTTTATTTCCCTATTTCCTCCCTGAGTTGTACATTTTCCTTATTTCCTTTTCCCTTGTAAATAAACCTTTTATTAACCTTTTGTGTGTCCCTTTTAAGCGTGCGGGTGAGGACCCACAGCCAGGCAACCCGTTCAATATCGGGGCTGCCCTATAACAGAAGGACCGAAGTACACTGCTGAGGGGAGCAGCGAGCAGCGAGCAGCGGGCGGCAGGAGAGGCCTGCGCGCCATGTGGGACCTTCCTCCGGTGGCCGGGGAGCAGCCGGGGATAGAAACGGCGCTGCAGAGGCTGCGGGCAGCTTCGCAACCCAGCGCTCAACCGCTGTGCCACGGGGGAGGCCCCCTGTTCAGGGAAGATTTTTCCTCAATATTTTACTGTAAAATATTCAGCATCAAAATGGAAACAGTGTTCTCCTTACTATAATAACACTGTTTAGTTAAAATGAGTTACATGTTTGCAAGGTAAGTTATCAGGCTTTTCTGCCCTCCTGCATTAGGATTAATGATGGATCCCTGCGGTCCTGAATACATGCCTGATGGCAGGCACCTGGAGTGGGGTGTGAGCATACGCAGATGGGTACACCTGGGCTGAGACTGGGCTTTTAAAGGTGGTGTCATGGGAATGGAACCAGTGAGAGAAAGAGCAGGAGAGAGAACGAGATCACGAGAGAACACCGGAGCACCCAGGAAGAGTGAAGATTTGCCGGGGGCTTGGAGGCCTGTCAGCCTCCCAGCCAGCCCCCCAGCACCCCTGCCTGCCATGTACCTGGTAAACGTGAAACAAAAGCCGGAAAAAGCCACCAAGAGCTCCAGGACTCTCCTTTACCCATCTGCATAGGTTCGTAGAGAACCTGTTCTATGCCTTCCTGCTACAATGTTTAAAAAAATCTGAAAAATAAATGTAAAAATATGAGCCCAATTTTAAAAAATCTTAATACAATTTGTTTTTTTAATTAAATGTGTGAAATCTGGGGGGAAAAATAAAATATTCAGCATCAGAAAATGAAAATAAATGTATAGTGGACACCTTTATAAACCACCTACATTCTACAATTAACATTTTACTGTATTTTATCACAATTGAGCCCATAAATTATTTGTGAAAATAATCTCAAACTCAAAAAGTTGCTAAAAATAGAGAATTTCCATGTTGCCTCCACACAGGTTTCCCCAATGAAAACACTATCATTTAAAAAGTAACAGGGAGATAGCAAGCTGTCAGCATAGTGAACTCTGTCCTGGTTGAATAGTTCAAGGAAGTTCCATTTATTGTGTATGTTTGAAATTTTTCAGAAAAAGTAAATATCCATTGAACAGTTAAACCTTAACCTGTGAATAATTGACAGATACAATATCTGAAAATCAGTGTAATTCAACATATTAACTGCCTAAAAACGAAAAATATGATCACCTCTAGGTAAAGAAAAAGCGCTTGGAAAACTAAAACATCCACTCATGACTAAAAATAAAAAGTCATACTCCTTGAACATGGCAGCAGAGTGAAGATGCTGGGCTTGCCTCCTCCACACATTTGCAGCCAAATTACATCTAAACAGAGACAGCAACCCATGAATGATGAACAAGTGACTACTGCCTGCATCACACTCAACAACACAGTAAAGAGGGTATGTAAAGCTAAGCCTGTTTGGACTAATACTGGGGTAGTGTTACAACCCATGAGAGGAAGAGCATGCACCATACAGAGCCTCTTTTCTGTGGTTAACTGAAGGGCATATCAGGTACTTAAGAACCTGGGGAAAATCGTGGAGAAGGGGGTGCACAGAATGAGTGTGCAAGACAGAGGGTACACCACTGTAGAACTATAGAAGTAAGGTTGTAGAGAGTAGTAATTATCCGCTCCAGCCTGTGGCTCCCAAATGACAATAGTTGGAGTCCAAACTGGAGGAGAGCCAGATAGGATCACCTGTGTCTCCTTACAGAAGAGGCTATTATTTTCAGCCTGTTTCTGTGATATGCAAAGCAAGTGCCTTACCCCCACCCAGAGCCAAAATTGAGATAACAACCAAATACTGTCATTACAGAGGAGGGGATAAAGAAGATGTGGTCTAGGGCCTCCCTGGTGGTGCAAGGGGTCTCAGCACTATGAAGCTATCGGCAGCCACTGCAGCACAAGTTCAATGCCTGGCCAGGGAGCTGACCCACATGGTGTAGCAGACTTGTGTCTCACCCGCTGCTTCCCTCAGCAGTGTATTTCAGTGTATCTGCCTGTTCTGCTCCCCATTCTGTCTTTGGTGAATCCTCTCATATGCCGCCCTCCACATCTCTGGCCTACAGCCCAGCTATTGTATACATAAATAATTTTTTTTTAAAGATGTGGTCTATATACACAATGGACTACTGCTCAGCTATAGAGATAAAACCTTGCCAGTTGCAGGAACATGGGTGGAACTGGATGGGCTTATACTAAGTAAAATAAGTCAAAAGGAGAAAGATGAATACCCAATAATTTCACTTATGTAGAATATAGAGCAACAAAATAAAGGAACAGACAAAACTAAATCAAAACAAACCCTAGAAATCTGAATGCAGAATTGAGGCTACTAGAGGGTAAGGGTGGGGAGTAGAGAGCAAAAGGGGGAGAGGGCCCAGTGTTCTATGGTGGAGGATTATGAAGGTTTTGGTGTTGGAGTAACACATATCCAAGGTGTGAAACTATTCCCTTGAGTCACATATACTGTTGTAAGCTGTAGGGTAAGTGATTATCAGGTTTTCCGCCCTTCTTTCATTAGCATTGATGATGGACCCCTGCTGTCCTCCATGCATGCCTGATGGCAGGCACCTGGAATGGGGTGTAGGCATGCCTAGGTGGGCACACCTGGGCAGAGATGGGGCTTATAAGGGCAGCGTCATGGGGATGCCGGAGGAAGAGAGCAGAAGAACGAGAGAGAACAAAAGCAGCACCAGCAGAGCAGAGACCACGAGAATGCCAAAGAACTCAGAAAGAGTGAAGACTTGCTGGGGGCCGCCAGCACCCCTGCCTACCTTTTACCTGGTGAAACCTCAATAAAAGCCTGAAAAGCCCCCAAGGGCTCCAGGACTCTCCTTCACCCATCTGCCCGGATCATAGAGATCCTGCATCTGTGCCCTTCCTCCCGCTACATAAGCCAATGTCACCATAATAAAAGAAAATGTTACATGAAAGCCCAAACTGTCATTAAGCAGAGTTTGAAGCACCTGGATCTTACAGGCTCAAATGCCCTATGGTAAGGTTCCATACTGACAACTTATCTGTACCAATGTGCTGGTCATCTGAACAGGTGTAAAAGGATAGGTCTATGAAACAACACATACCTAAAGGTAAGATTTTTACCAGTGGGGTGTACAGGCAATTTATTGAGGCAAGAAAGGAAGTGCCTTATTACAAGCCTAAAAACCAAAAAGGAAAATACATAAGAACAGACCAACAAAGCCCCAAGGAAGTTTCAATCCAGAAGAATAGCAGAATCTGCCTGATAAGGAGTTAAAGTAACTTATAAGCATGCTTATTGAATTAAGAAAAACAATGGATGACCAAACACAGGAATACACCAGAGACAGAAAAATATGAGACTGCTACAAATAGAATTAATGAAAGTAAGAAATATTGTAAGTGAATTAAATACTATAAAGGGCCTCAACAGCACACAAATGCAAGTAATGCAGAGAATCGGTGAAACTGAATGCAACATGGTAGAGTGCACAACATAGAATAACAGGGGAAAAATGCTTTAATGAAAACAATGTTAAGAGCTCTTTGGGGTAACCTGGAAGGAAATAATATCCATGTCATGGGGCGGGGGGGGGTTCTGGAAGGAGAGGAGACAGAGAAAGGCATAGAAAATTATTTAAAGAAATGACCACTGAGAACCACCTCAACCCAGCAAATATACCACACATCCTTATCCAAAAGGTCCAAAGAGTTCCAAACAAAATAAACAGACCAATACACTCCAAGATATACTATAATAAAACTGCTGAAAGCTATATACAAGGAAGGAATACTAAAAGGAATACTAAAAGCATCTAGAGAAAGAAGAGTAACCTGTAACAGGAACATCTATTAGACTGCTAATGGATTTCTCAGTGGAAACATAACAGGTAAGAAAGGAATGGCGTGGAGATATTTAAAGTAAGCAAAGAAAAATATTTCCAACCTGGAATATTTTTACCTGCCAGACTACTATTCAAAACAAAAGGAGGAGTAAGGAGCTTCACTGAAACCAAAAATTAAAAGAAATACATCAAAACCAACCTGGACTTGAAAGAATTACTAAAGGAGTTATTATAAAACAACAACAAAACAAGTCTAAAGGTAACAGACATGGTTATACACATGGAGGAGGAGGAGACTAACACTGTGGCTAATCAGAACGAGTTTGAGTTCTAACTGGGACATAAACATGGATCTCAGTATAACCTTCAAACAAAAATCAATAGAAGAAACGCATAAGACAATGGAAATAGAACCTAAACAAAACATAAAAGGACAAAGGTAAAGACTAATTAATACAAAGTAAAAAAATCAACAACTATAAACCAGAAACACACTACTGGGGGAGGGGGGAGGAAGGACTAGGGTCAAAATAGGGGGGGATACAATTGTATGGGAAATATAACCAAAATGAAAATGCATACATTGTGCAAAAATGAAAAATGATGTAAGAATTATATAAAATGTTAAAAAAATTAAAAATTTAAAAAAAAGAATCATAGAAAACATGGTGGAGTAAGCCATGTCAAGAAAATATCTCCCTAAAGTTCCACCTAAATATTAGATACAACTTGCATCAGCTTATCAGCAGAGCATGTCTGATTAACCATGTACCTACATTACAGAAGGTGGGTGGTCAAAAGCCCACAGTGTGGGCATAGCTGGGAAAGGGAAGGCAGAGTTTCAAACACATCAGCAGCAGACAGCACAGCCATAGCCAGCCTTGCTGGAGAGGGTGACAAGCAGAAAGTTCAAATTTGGCGGTGGGGAAGTGGGGTAGGGGCACACAACAAGCCTTCCAGCTCTGCCTGGCAGGGTCCAGAACTGTAGCAGTATGCAGCAAGCAGGAGACAATGGCAAACCAAATTTTGGGGGACACAATTCCCTAATATAACTGCTGATATGGGGAATAATCATATACATATTCATATGGGGCTTCCTCTGCCACCCAAAGCTAGAATTAGTGATATGACATTGAATCCCAGTAAATACTCACAGCCACAATGTGGAAGATTATACTCCCTTCCCCTAGACCCAGCCTCAAGGAGAAGCAGAGGCAGCGAAGCACCAAGCCTTGCCCCCACAAGCAACGAAACTCACCCTTTGTACCACCCAGTGGGGTGCTTAGACACAGTGCTTATCACAGTTAAGCAGAGAATGGACCACATCCTTGTCACTAGGATGATGGCATGCTCCTCCTCAAAACAGGAAAAGCTACAGTCTGCCAAGGCTGGGTGACATTGAATCTCAGTGATTTCAGAAGGAGCAAGGAAGAGGGATTGACTCCTCCATTCTTACTCGGAGATATGGTTAAGTTTATATTCAGAGCAAGCTGCCATTAGCTGCAGACACCTGCAGTTGGGCCTAGAAAAGGAATCTAGCCATGTCGACTTTGTGCTCAAATTGAGAATGGGTCTGGTTATAAGTGGAGAGGGTACAGCAAGAGATGCTAGACTCAAGCTGACCCTACCTTCACTTAGAGGGTGACTGAAGGAAACCTCTTCCCCTCCCAAAAGGTCCTTTTCTTTATACACAATTGAGTGTATAAAGTGTATAACTAGTGGAAAAACAGCAAATGCCAAAAAAGGTGAAACCTATGACAGAGTGAACAAGAAAGGTAAATCTCCAGAATGTGTTCTTAATGACACATAAACAAGTCTAGTGGACACTTAATTTAAAATAACTAATCTGAAGAAAATCAACAAAGTTCATCAAATTTACTCCAATACAGAATGAAACAGTGGTGAAATAAGAAAGGAAACAGAGGCACAGAAGGAGTTCTTCACCAAATAGATTAATACAATAGAAAATAACAAGGGCCTCCCCAGTGGCGCAGCGGTTGAGCGCTGGGTTGCGAAGCTGCCCGCGGCCGGTTCGATCCCCGGCTGCTCCCCGGCCACTGGAGGAGGGTCCCGCATGGCGCGCAGACCTCTCCTGCCGCCCGCTGCTCCCCTCAGCAGTGTACTTCGGTCCTTCTGCCTGCTCTGCTCCCCGCTCTGGCTCTGGTGAATTCTCTCACCCTCCCGCGCTTCTGACTGTACCCAGTGCATGTATAAACAAAACAAACAAACAAACCAGCAAACAAATAAATAAAGCATGCCTCTATAAAAAAAAAAAAAAAAAAGAAAATAACAAGCAAATGTTACTAATGAAAAACTGAATGAAACAAAAAGTTCTATTGAAAGCTTAACAGGCAGGCTCAATCTTGCAGAAGAAAGAATTAGTGAAAGTGATGGTAAAATTCCAGTAATGACTCAACTAGAAGAGGAGAGAGAAATAAAAATGAGGAAAAATGAAGAAACTCTATGAGAACAATCAAATTCCACTAGAAGAGGAAACCTAAGGATATTGGGTATACCAGAAGGTGAAGAGAGAGAAAAAGGGGTTGTGAGCCTTTTCAAAGAAATAATAGCTCAGAATTCCCCAAATTTAAGGCAAGAACTGGCCACAGAAGTCTAAGAAGTTGATAAAACATCCAAATTTCTGAAAGTAGAAAGACCTGCACCAGGATGCATTATTAAATTTTCAAAAGACATTGATAAAACAAAAATATTAAAAGCTGCTGATGGGGTAGAGGGGAGAAATATGTAGCATACAAAGCTATCATCCCCAATCAAGCTATCATCAGAAACTCTATAGGCTAAGAGAAGGTGGAATGATGTATTCTGATTCTAAAAGATAAAAACACCAGACAAGAATACACTACTCTGCAAAATTGTATTTCAAACATGATGGAGAAATAAAGGATTTCCCCAATAAACAAAAATTAAAAGTGTACCACCACTATATCTGCCCTACAAGAAATGGTAAAGGAGCGCTACATGAAAATATAACAAAAGATTACAAAACCTTGAGCAAGGTGATAAACTGTACTATAACATTAGAAACATCAGCAAGAATAAAATGAGACAACAATGATACAGCAATAAAAGAGAGGAAAGATTAGAATTTGTTTAGTCAAATGATGACAAACACCAACATACACAGACTACTTTAGTTACAGAAAGTTTGATACAACCCTCATGTAACCACAAAACAAAAATATGTAGCAGAGACACTGAGAACAATGAAGAAACTGACAACTACCAGGGAAAATCATCCAAATGAAAAGGCAAATAAAAACACATGGAAACATTAAAAACAGAAAGATAAAATAACCAGAAAACAAAAAATAGAATGGCAGTAATTAAGCCCCATATATAATCACCCTAAGTGTGAATGCTTCAAATTCACCAATTAAAAGAAAAAATGCCAGGTTGAGAAAGAAAGCATGATCCATCTATCCATCTATGTTAAGCACATGAGAGTATCACATCAGATCCAAAAACAAAGAAATAGTGGAGCAAAACATCTCAAGCCAATAACACAGAAAAAAAATAAAAGCAGGAATTTATATTCTCATATCTGAAAAGTTAGACTTTCAGCCAAAAAAAAAAAAAAGTAAGTATTGACAAAAGTGGGTACTATGTAAAGATTAAGGGGATACTCCATCAAGAATATTTAATATTTACTTACCCTACACAGGTACACTTATATATACAAAACAACTATGAACATATCTAAAGTAAGACATTTACAGCAATACAATGATAGCATGGAATCTCAGTATATCACTTACATCAGACCTTCCAGACAAAAACTAAGCAAAGAAATAATGGACTTAAATGAAGTAATGGATCAGAGGAACTTGCCAGACGAATACAGAGTTTTCGTCCCAAAAGAAAAGAAAACACACTCTTCTCAAGTGGATACAAGGATAGATCACATGCTGAAACATAAAATAGTCTAAATAAATATATAAAGATTGAAATCATACCAAGCATCTTTTCTGTCCACAGTGGTATAAAGCTAGAAATCAACCCCCCAAAGAAATCGAACAAATTGCAAACATGGACACCAATCAGAATGCTTCGAAATAACACTTGGGTTAAGGAAGAAATCCAAGGGCAAATAAAAATTTTTCTAGAGACCAACGAAAATGAAGAGATAAGCTACCAGATCCTATACAATGCAGCAAAAGCAATTATAAGACAGAAGATAATTGTAATACAAGCCCATATTAGGAAGCCAGAAAAGTCCCAACAAACACCTTTGTATTTCATGTATAGCAACCCGAAAAGGAGGAAAAAAACAAGACCCAGAGTCAGTAGAAGGAAGGGTAAAACAGACTAGCACAGAAATAAATGAAATAGAAACAAAATTATGATACAAAAAAATCATTAAATTCAAGAGGTAGTTCTTTGTAAGGATAAATGATAAACCCTTTGCCAGGCTGTGGGGAAAAGTTAGAAAACCATAAAAAAAATAGAAATAAAAGAGACAAAGTTACAAAAGATAAAGAAATACGAAGAATCATAAGAGACTGCTACAGACAGGTACATGCAAACAAATTGGACTACCAAATAGAAACTGAGAAGTTTTAGAATCATACAACCTTCCAAGAAGTAACCAGGATAGAATTGCTAGAACAGACAAATCACAAGCACAGAAATGGACAAAGTAATCAAAATTCTCCCTAACAACAAAATGGCCCAGACTATATTGCTTCACTAGTGAATTCTATCCAACATTCAAAGAAGATGTAATACCCATTCTTCTCAAACTCTTCAAAAACATAAACTGAAGAGGATCAACATTCGCAAACACATTTTACCACGCCAATCTTACTCTGATCCCAAAACCAGACAAGGACAGGACAAAAAAAAAAAAAAACATACATCTGATTATTCTGATGAGTGTAGATGGAAAGATCTTCAACAAAATATTGACAAATTGAATCCAGCAATATATTAACAGAATCACCCATTTGTGACCAAGTGGGACTGATCCTAGGGATGCAAGGATGGTTCAATACATACACCAGTCAATCCATGCCCACAGAAAAAAAGACAAAAATTGCAGGATTATATCAATAGATGCTGGACAAGCATTTGACAAAATTCAACATCCATTTTGAATAACAACTCTCAGTAAGTTGGGAATGGAAGTACTATATCTCACCATAATAAAGGCCACATATCACAAACCCATGGTTATCATCACACTCAATCGTGAAAAACTGAAACTATTTCCTCTAAAATCAGGAACAAGAAAAGATGTTCATTCTCACCACTATTGTTCAACAGAGTAGCAGAAGTATTAGCCAGAGCAGTTAGGCAACTAAGAGGTATAAAATGAATTGAAATTGAGAATTAAAAAATATAATTATCACTATTTGCAGATGACATAAGATACATAGGAAATCCAAATGACTCTACTAAAAACTACTAGAAATACATTTCATCGGCTGGCCAGTTCTGTTCCCCACTCTGGCTCTGGTGAATTCTCTCACCCTCCCATGCTTCTGACTGTACTCAGTGCTTGTATAAATAAATAAATAAAATCTTTTAAAAAAAACTACTAGAAATACAAATAGTAAGCAAGAGAGTAAAATACAAGATCCATAACTCAGTATACAAAAATCTGTTGTATTTCTACATGCAAGTAATCAAATAGAGGAAACAGAATTAGAAAACAATCTCCTGGAGTCTGTGTAAAAGGAACACTTTTACACTGCTGGTGGGAATGTAAAATGGTCCAGCCACTAATACAGTTGTGTGGATGATCCTTCAAACACTAAAAATGGATGTACCATATGACCCAGCAATTCTACTCCTAGAAAGGACACAAAAAAAACTAATTCAAAGGGAAACCTGCACTACTATGTTTATCACAGCACTATTTGCAATAACCAGTGTAAGTAAAAAACCTAAATGCCCCAAACAGATGACTAGATCAAGAAAATGTGGCATATATACATAATGAAATACTACTCAGTGATTAAAAAGATAAACTCATGCCATTTGTGGCAATATGGATGGAGCTGGAAGGGATTATGCTCAGTGAAATAAGTCCAAAGGAAAAAGAAAAGTATCAGATGGTCTCACTTGTAGGGGGACTACAAGGAAACCAAAGTACCAGGAAAAAGACAAAACTTGTAGGCAAAACACAGATCTGAGGCATACAGTGAGAGGGGATAAATAGGGGTCAAAACAGGGGAGTGAAAAGCACAAGGGACTATGGTGATGGTTACGGGTGCTATGGGGGTGGGAGAATTATGGTGACTACTCATGAGGGGAGAAATTGTACAATAAAAAGAATAATGATATAAGAAAAGAAACATTCCCCCAAAAAAACATATTTATAATCTCACCCAAAAGGATGAAATACCTGGGAGTAAATTTAACGAAGGAGGTAAAGGACCTATATACACTGAAAAGTGTAAGACACTGTCAGGACACAAAATCAACACACAAAAATCAGTAGCCTTCCTATATGTAAACAATCAATCTGAAGAAGAAACTAAGAAAACCATCCCATCTACAATTGAAACAAAATAATCAAATATCTAGGAATAAATTTAACCAAGGAGGTGAGTGACTGACACAAAGAAAATTATAAAATATTGGGGCCTCCCTGGTGGTGCAAGGGGTTAAGCACCGCACTATGAAGTAATCTGCTGCCTCTGTAGCATGAATTCAATTCCCGGCCGCCCAGGGAGCAACCCACATGGCAAAGCAGATCTCGCCTGTCTTGCCTGCTGCTCCCCTCAGTGGTGTGTTTCAAGCAGTCTGCCTGTTCTGTTCCCCACTCTGTCTCTGGTGAATCCTCTTACCCCCCGCATCTCTGGCCTGTACCCAAGCTCCTGTATACATAAATAAATCTTAAAAAAAAAAAGAAAATTACAAAACATTGTTAAAAGAAATAGCAGAAGTCACAAAGAAATGCTCACTGACTGCTCATGGCTTGGAAGAATTAACATTATTAAAATGGCCATCCTACCCAAAGGAATTTACAGTTTCATTGTTATTCAAACAAAATTTCAATGACATTCTTCAAAGAAATAGAACAAACATTGATTGAATTCATATGTAACCACAAAAAAACCTCAAAAAGCCAAAGCTCTCCTGACTAAGAAGGAGAATGAAGGTATCAAATTCCCAGACTTCAAACTATATTACAAAGCCATAATAATTAACAAAGTATGATACTACAACAAAAACAAACCAATCAATGTAATTGAATAGAAAGCCTTCACACCATGCGCAAAAATCAACTCAAAATAGATAAAAGAATTGAACATAGACCTGAAACTATAAAATATATAGAAGAAAATATAGGCAAAACACTACATGCCAGACATCTCAATAACATCTTTAAACACTCATCCCCCAAAGCAAAGAAAGTGAAGGAAAAGATAAATAGCTGGGACTACATCAAACTAAAAAGCTTCTGCACAGCAAAAGAATCATTAACCAAAACAAAGAGACACCCTACTGATTGGGAAAAAAAAAATTTGCACTCCATACAACTGATAAGGGACTGATCACAAAGATCTACAAAGAACTGACACCACTCAACAAAAACGAAGTAAACAATACAATCAAGAAATGGGCAGAAGACAATGGTGAAAAGCTGAAAGCATTTCCATTAAGATCTGGAACAAGACAAGGATGTCCACTCTCACCACTGCTTTTCAGTATGATACTGGAAGTCCTAGCCAGAGCAATAAGACAAGAGAAAGACATATAAGGAATCCAAACAGGAAAGGAAGAAGTCAAATAATCACTATTAGCAGATGATATGATAATATACATAGAGAACCCCAAAAACTCCAAAGAAAAACTAATTAAACTAATCAATCAGTTTAGTAAAGTGGCAGGATACAAAATCAATGCGCAAAAATCAGTAGCCTTCCTATACACAAACAATAAATCTGAAGAAGAAGAAATCAAGAAAATCGTCCCTTTTATTAATAAAACAAAAAAAAATCAAATACTTGGGAATAAATATAACAAAAGAGGTAAAGGACCTATACAAAGAAAACTATAAAACACTGTTAAAAGAAATAGAAGATGCAAATAAATGGAAAGACATCCCCTGCTCACGGATTGGAAGAATTAACATTATTAAAATGGCCATCCTACCGAAAGCAATATACAGATTCAATGCTATTCCAATAAAAAATTCAATGACATTCTTCAAAGAAATAGAACAAATATTGATGAAATTCATATGGAGCCACCAAAAACCCCGAATAGCCAAAACTCTCCTGAAAAAAAAAGAAGGGAATGGAGGTATCATACTTCCAGAATTCAAACTATACTACAAAGCCATAATAATCAAAACTGTATGGTACTGGAACAAGAACAAACACACGGACAAATGGAACCAAATAGAAAATCCAGAAATAAACCCACAGATTTACAATCAACTAATCTTTGACAAAGGAGCAAAGAATATGCAATGGATCATAGAAAGTTTGTTCAATAAATGGTGCTGGGAAAACTGGGTTGCTACATGCAAAAGAATGAAGCTTGACTACTACCTCAAACCATGAACAAAAACCAACTCAAAATGGATTAAAGAACTAGACATAAGATCTGAAACCATAAAATATATAGAAGGAAATATAGGCAAAACACTACAGGACATGCACCTCAAAGACATCTTTACAGACACATCACCCAAAGCAGTGATAGTGAAGGCAAAGATAAACAGCTGGGACTACATCAAATTAAAGAGCTTCTGCACAGCAAAAGAGACAATAACCAAAACAAAGAGAAACCCCACCAACTGGGAGAACATTTTTTCACACAACACTAATGATAAAGGACTGATCACAAAAATCTACAAAGAGCTGATGCAACTCAACAAAAACAAAGTAAATAATCCAGTCAAAAAATGGGTAGAAGAACTAAAAGAAACTTCTTCAAAGAGGAAATGCAAATGGCCAAGAGGAATATGAAAAAATGTCCAAAGTCACATGCAGTCAGGGAAATGCAAATCAAAACTACCATGAGATACCATCTTACACCTGTAAGAATGGCACATATTAAAAAAACTAGCAACAACAAATGTTGGCAAGGATGTGGAGAAAAATGAACTCTCCTGCACTGCTGGTGGGAGTGCAAAATGGTCCAACCACTATGGAAAGCTGTGTGGAGATTTCCTGACCTAATAAACATAGAGCTTCCATATGATCCAGCAATTCCCCTCCTAGGTATTTATCCAAAGGACACAGAAACATTAATTCAAAAGGGCACCTGCACCCCTATGTTTATAGCAGCACTATTTCCAATAGCTAAGCTTTGGAAACAACCCAAATGCCCAAAAATAGATGACTGGATCAAGAAGATGTGGTACATATACACAATGGAATATTACTCAGCAATCAAAAAAAATAAACTCATGCAATTTGCAACATGGATGGAGCTGGAAAGGATCATGCCCAGCGAAGTAAGCCAGAAGAAACAGAAAATATCAGATGATCTCACTCATAGCAGGAATTTAGAAAACCTAAATAAGGGACCAGGAAAAAGACTAATTATAATAAAGAAAAAATCAGTATCAACAAGCAACCATAAACCAGAGACACACTAATGGGGAGGAGGGGAGGAGAGGAGGGTTAGGGCTGAAATAAGGGGGGGGGTATTTTACAGGGAATATAACCAAAATGAAAATGCATACATTGTGCAAAAATGAAAAATGATGTAAGAATTATATAAAATAAAATAAAAAGGAGCAAAACTAAAAAAATAATAAAAATATAAAAAAATTAAAAATGGGCAGAAGAGTTAAAAAAGCACTTCTCCAAAAAGTAAACACAAATGGCCAACAGGTACATGAAAAGATGCTCAACAGCACCTGTAATCAGGGAAATACAAATCAAAACCACAATGAGATACCACCTTATACCAATGAGAATGGCTCATATTAAAAACAAAAAACAAAACAGGAAACAACAAATGTTGTCCAGTGTGTGGAGAAAAAGGAACCCTCTTACACTGTTGGTGGGAATGTAGACTGGTCCAGTCCCTTATGGAAAACAGTGTGGAGGTTTCTCAAAGACAAAAATGGACCTGCCATACAACCCAGCAATCCCACTCCTAGGTATCTCTCCCAAAAATACAAAAACACTATTTCAAACAGAAACCTGCACTCCCATGCTTATAACAGCACTATTTAAAATAGCCAGGATATGTAACAACCTAAGTGTCCCAAAATAGACAGGTGTATCGAGAAGATGTGGTATATATATACACAATGGAATACTGTGGAGGATTCACCAGAGGATTCATTCACCAGAGACTCAGCAATTAAAAAATAGAAAGTCATGCCATTTGTAGAAACATGGATGCAGATGGAAGGGATTATATTAAGTGCAGCCAGCCAAAAGGAGAAAGAGAAATACTTATACAATACAAATATCTCACTTATTTGTGAAATAGAGAAACCAAACAAAAGGTCAGACAGCCTCCCCTGATAGCGCAGCGGTTGAGCCCTGGGCTGCGAAGCTGCCCACAGCCTCTGCAGTGCTGGTTCGATCCCCGGCCCCCAGCGAGGGTCCCACATGGTGTGCAGACCTCTCCTGCCGTGCCCGCTGCTCCCCTCAGCATACTGTCAGTCTGCCTGTTCTGTTCCCGCTCTGGCTCTGGTGTATTCTCTCACCCTCCCGTGCTTCTGACTGTACCCAGTGCTTGTATAAATAAATAAATCTTAAAAAAATAAAATAAAATAAAACCAACCCTTGAAAGTTAACCATAGATCTGAGGCATCAAGGAAGGGAGGGGGAGAAAAAAAGGAGGGGTGATAACAAAAAGGTAAATAACATAATGGACTAGGTAAATAACACCATGGAGGAGGACTACGGTGCTTTGGTGGTGGGAGAGCCAGGGTAACCACACATGAGGGGAAAAACCCTGTACTGTCAAAATATTAACAAGGATGTAAAACAATTAAGTAAATAAGTAAATACATAAATAAGGGATAGGAAGAAGAGGAACAGTAAATATTCTAAAAAAAAAAAAAAAAGAAGAAGAATCAAGTAATATCACTATACTACAACCCCTCCAATCAGAACAAGTTTTCTTGGCACTCATATTTTTTTAAAGATTTATTTATTTATGCATACAATAGCTGAGGTACAGGCCACAGATGTGGGCGGTGAGAGGATTCACCAGAGACAGATTGGGAAACAGAACAGGCAAATTGACAGAAGTACACCGCTGAGGGGAGCAGTGGGCGAGACAGGAGAGGTCTGCTGCACCATGTGGGTTGCTGCTCCCTGGCCAGCCGGGAATTGAATTCATGCTGAAGAGGCTGCAGATTGCTTCATAATGCAGTGCTTAATCCCTTGCGCCACCAGGGAGGCCTGGCACTCATATTTTTAAAAGTAAAATTTAATAGAATTGTTGCTGAAACTGCTTTCATACTAAAGAAAGTAATATGGAACACTTTTTCATTTTCAAAGTATTTTTCATAATCACACACACAAAAAAGTGGAAACATTCCAAACACCTCTCAATGAGTAAATGTGTAAACAAACTGTAGTACATTCACACAATGGAATATTCCTCAGCAAAAAAAAAAAAGTAGTGATATAAGCAACAACATCAGTGGATCTCAAATGCATTATTCTAAGTAAAAAAAGTCAGACTCAAAAGGGTATTTGGTATATATACCATATGATTCCATTCATATGGCAGTTTTTATAAAGTAAAACTTATACAAGAAATAGTAAATCAGTGCTTATAAGGGGCTAAAAGTCAGGGTGTTAAGGATGACTTCAAAGTACTATTATCAGATTGAGCAAAAATATAGAATACCCGGGGCTTCTCTGGTAGCACAAGGGGTTAAGCACCAAACTATGAAGCAATCCAAAGCCTCTGCAGCACAAGTTCGATCCCCGGCCCACCAGGGAGCAACCCACATGGCAAAGCAGACCTCTCCTATCTCGCTTGCTGCTCCCCTCAGCAGTGTATTTCAGTTAGTTTGCCTGTTCTGTTCCCCACTGTCTCTGGTGAATCCTCTCACCCGCTGTTTCTCAGGCCTATGCCCCAGCTCTTGTATGCATAAATAAATAAATCTTTAAAAAATACAGAATACCCAGTTAAATTTAGATTTTACATAAACAACAAGTAGTCATCAGTGTAAGTATATCTCATGCAAAACCATCTGTGATTTCCAGGGTCACCACTGTTAGACTTAACAGTGTACTTGTTAGAATTTACTGCGTATTTGTTAGAAATATAAATAATCAAGCCCCAGGCAGACCCACTAAAATAGAAATCCTACAGAGGGAGCCTAGCAATTCATGTTTTAACAAGCATTCCAAATGATTACCATGCTATGGTTTGAGACTCACTGCTCACTCTGCCAGGCACTAGCAAAAAAGAACCATAAAAACCTAATATAAAGAGAAGGAGGGCACATGAGACTAATAAAAAAAATTCACCAACTTCAAATATTAACTGAACAGCTGAAGGATATTCTCTGAGAAGGGAATACAGCAGCAATTCTCAACTGGGGGCAATTTGGTAATGTCTGAAGAAATTTTGGGTTGTTACAACCAGGTAGAGGTCAGAGATGCTGCTAAACATCCTATAAAGCACACAACAGTCACCCACAGCAAAGAAATATCTAGCCCAAAATGTCAATAGAGCTGAGGTTGAGAAACCTGGACTATAGTATAAAGACTAATTAGTATAATTATAGTATAAATACATATTTATCTTAGCCTTTAAAATCAAAAACATTTTTATGAACATGGAAATAAAAATAATATATTTACAAAAACCATTTATAATTAAAGTTCATTGTAGAAAACTTAGAATATACCGAATCTTCACTAATATTCTGTGACAAACTATATCATATATGTGTTAAGATGGTCTAAAAGTCAATTTTATTTTTGCAAATGAAAATTGAAGTAAATGTAGTGGTGAACATACTATATAGTATATACAGATGTTGAATTATAATGTTGTATACCTCAAACTGAATATTCCATCTTCAGATATTTTGAAATAGAAAATATATATATATATATATATTTCTTTTTACAAAAAGAAGTGAATGGACAAAAGAAAACACATTTAGCTTCAGGGTTTGAAGCATGATAGTCTTTGTTGACAAGTATGTCAGTTATATCTACTTCTCTGTGTTAAAAGTACTTTCCTAGAATTCTAGTCAACACTTGACTTCATTAATTTCCAAAGAATAACTTACTTTAATGTGATGTACTCCATTCAGTTTTCCAATCTGCTGCTCAATGGTCCAAACACAGGAACTACATGTCATTCCCTCAACAGATATAGTGACAGAATTCACAACCATACTTGAATCCATTTTTATATCTTCTTTACATTCCTATTAGAAATAATAAAATCATTAATTTCAGTGATGAAAATAATCCTTCCTCAACTTTCCCCCCACCTACCCAGTTGAAAATATACTACTGACAAAATATGGTGAGGACTCTTTTTCTCTCACTTCACTTTACTCTTTTTCTCTCACCTCACATCAGGGACTTTCCTTCAGTTATTCTCTTGGTATGGGACCTTGTTCTTCCAGATATCTTAGCTAACCTCTCCTCTCTTTCAAGTATTTACTCATATCTAACCTTAATGAGTCCTATACCGACCATCTTGTTTAAATGTTCACCCCACATTCCTTCCATAAACACATATAGATTCCCTTACCTCTGCTCTATTTTTTCTGGCTTTTCATAAAACTTATCACCCTCTAGTATATTCCACAATTTACTTGTTTACTGCTTTATATCTTCCTGTGGTAGTTTAAAACATAGTCACAAATTTGGTAATGTCTGAAGAAATTTTGGATTGTCACAACCAGGTAGAGGTCAGGGATGCTGCTGACCTCCTTTCTTTAAAAGGTAGAATGTAACTCCTTTCCCTTGGAGTGCGACCTGGACTTAATGACATACTTTGAACAAATAGAATAAGGAGTAAGTGGGGAGTGGGTTCCTTGGTGCAGGGGTTAAGTCTCAGAGCCTCCCCGGTGGCGCAGCGGTAGAGCGCTGGGTTGCGAAGCTGCCCGCGGCCTCTGCGGCACCGGTTCAATCCCCGGCTGCTCCCCGGCCACCAGAGGAGGGTCCCACATGGCGCGCAGACCTCTCCTGCCTCCCGCTGCTCCCCTCAGCAGTGTACTTCGGTCCTTCTGCCTGCTCTGCTCCCCGCTCTGGCTCTGGTGAATTCTCTCACCCTCCCGCGCTTCTGACTGTACCCAGTGCATGTATAAACAAAACAAACAAGCAAACAAATAAAGAAAGAAAAACATGCCTCTATTAAAAAAAAAAAGTCTCAGAGCTAATCAAGCTATTGCCAGCAACTGCAGCTTGAGTTCGATTCTGGCCAGGGAGCTAACCCACATGACACAGCAGACCTCTCCTGTCTTGCCCACTTCTCCCCTCAGCAGTGCATTCCAATCAATCCATCTGTTCTGCTCCCCACTCTGTCTCTGGTGAATCCTCTCACCCCCTTACCCCCACACCTCTGGTCTACACCTCAGCTCTCATATGCATAAATAAATCTTTTTATATATAATTTATTTTTATGTATATCTTTTTAAATTCATTTTTTACATCACTGTTCATTTTTAAACAATATTTGCTTCCCGCCCCCCACCTCAGGTGTAGTACCCATAGAATTTCCTTCACCAACGCACCGATGCACCATCACCACAGTCCCCTGTGCTCCTCCCTCCCTCCCTCTGATCCCTCTCCCTCCTCCTCCCCTGCAAGATGTTTATTGCAGCACTATGTATAATAGATAAAACCTGGAAACAACCCAAATGCCCAAAAATAAAGGACTGGATCAAGATGTGGTGCATATACACAATGGAATACTATTCAGCAATCAAAAAGATAAACTCATGCTATTTGCAGCAACATGGATGGAGCTAGAAGGAATTATGTTTAGTGAAATAAGTCAGAAGGAAAAAGAAAAATATCAGATGGTTTCACTTATAGGAGGAATATAGGGGAACCAAATATCAGTGCAAAAAATTAATAACAATGCAAACACAACAAAGATATTTATGTCTTTTACATCATTGTGTATTCCCCATAAAATTCCCACCACCAATTCACCCATGAGCCACCACCATAGTCTCTAGTGTCTTGTGCTTTTCTCTCCCCAGTTTTGATCCCTTTTCTTCCCACTACCTAATAAATAAAATAAATCCTTTTTTAAAAAGAATGAGTAAGTGGCAAGATATGACGTCCAAGACTAAGTCTTAAAAGGCGGGGGGAGGGTGTCCTGGGGGGGGGCAGAGCATGGGGAGGGGTGGCAGCAAGAGAGGCATTGAGGTTTCCTCCTAATCCTCTCTCTTGAATCACCATATCTGGGGAAAGCCACCTTTCATGTCATAAGGACATTCAAGAATAAGGAGAGGTTCATGTGGAGAGGAACTGAAGCCTCCTATCAAAAACTACAGAAGACTTGAAGCCTCCTGCCAATAGCCAGGTTCAGTGAACCATCTTGAACATTGACTCATCAAACTTACTCAGTTCCTTAGATACTTGCAGCCCTGACTGATAGATTTATACAACCTTATGAAAGATTCTGAGCCAGAAACACCAAGTTAAACTGCTCCTAAATTCCTGATGCACAGAAACTGCAATAGAGTGTTTGCATTTTTAAACCACAATATTTTGGGCAATTTGTTTCACTGCAATAATGAATACACTTCCCACTAGAATGAAAATTCCTTAAAGACAAAAATCTTTTTTTCACTGATATTAGTTTGAACCACATAAAACTGGTATTTTTGTATATCAAAATGGTCAAAGATTGTCAATTTTATGTACAGCAATTTAATGTATCCCATGGAAATAGTAGTTTCCCTAGTAAAGGGAACTGAGTGGCTAGAAGATAAGGGTTGGTAAAAATTTTCAGCGCATAACCTTTTGGACCATTTTTATTAAGATATATTCGGTATAAATCACTGTGCAACGTGGTGCTTTAACACATTTACATACAGCAATATGATGATCAGCATAGCATAGTGTTAGCTAACACCTCCATCACATTATATAATTATTTCATTTTTATGTTAAAAACAATTAAGACCTGGGGCCTCCCCGGTGGCACAGTGGTTGAGCACTGGGTTGCGAAGCTGCCCGCAGCCTCTGCAGCATGGGTTCAATCCCCAGCCGCCGGGCGAGAATCCCACATGGCGCGCAGACCTCTCCTGCCTGGCCACTGCTCCCCTCAGCAGTGTATTACATCAGTCTGCCTGTTCTCTTCTCAGCTCTGGCTCTGGTGAATTCTCTCACCCTCCTGCGCTTCTGACTGTACCCAGTGCTTGTATAAATAAATAAATAAATCTTTTTAAAAATCCATTTAAAAAAAAAAAAAAACTAAGACCTAATCCCTTTTGTACCTTTTGAGTTTTATACTGAGACTGTATCATCTAATCAAACACAGACACAAAGATACACACACATGTGGCAGACCTGAAATATTAGAAAACAATGATAATATGGACAGAAATTTGATCTTATTTGGATTGTACAGGGAGATAAGCCTTAAATTTTGTCAAGAGTGTTGTTAAAGTTTTATAACTGGTAGGAGACTAGAAACAGAATATATAGCTTCCAAAACAGTAGAGAATAAAAGGAAATAAATAAAAATTAAATGATTCCAATACACGGCAAGGAAGATGCATGAAAAAAATATTTTAAAAAATGAAAATGAATTTCTATAAAACCTTTACATTTAGAAGTTACTATGAAAAATGATTATAATAAAAGCAGTACCAACATTGGGCTCAAGAAATTATCCAGTAAAAAATCCCAATGGTATTCTTCAAAATGGTATAAAGATTACTGAAATTCATATTCACAAAAATACCTGAATAGCCAAGGCTCTCCGACTAAAAAATGGGTATTGATTTTATAAACCCACAACTTTACTGAACTGGTTTATTGTCTTAATAGTTTTTCTATGGATGTTTTAGTGTCATCTATGTATATTATCATGTCATCTGCTAATAATGACAGCTTTACTTCTTTCCAATTTGGATTCCTTATGTAGCTTTCTCTTGATTAGCTGGGATAAGGGCTTCCAATACTATGTTGAATAGTAGTGGTGAGAGTGGACATCCTTATCTTGTACTGGATCTCAGTGGAAAGACTTTCAGTTTTTCACCATTGAGGATGATACTAGCAGCGGGCTAGCCATAATGGCTTTTATTGAGATATGTTCCATTTATCTCCAGTTTTGAAGGGTTTTCATCATAAATGGATGTTGAATTTTATCAAATGCTTTCTCAGCATCTATTGATATGATCATATGGTTTTTATCTTTCTTTTTGTTGATGTGGTGAATTACGTTGATTGTTTTTCAGAGGTTGAACCATCCTTGTGCCCCTGGTCTAAATCCCCACCTGGTCATGATAGACAATTTTTTAATGCATTGTTGGATTCAGTTTGCAAAGATTTTATATAGGATTTTAGCATTGGTCTATGTTTTTCTTTTTTGTGTGTCTTTAGTTTTGGTATTAGAGTGATGTTGGCCTCATAAGATGTATTTGGAAGCATTTCTTCTCTCAATTTTTTGAAAGAGTCTTTGCAGGACAGGCATTACTTCATCTTTGAAAGTTTGGTACAATTAACTTATGAAAGCATATGGCTGGACTTTTGTTTTTTGGGAGACTTTTGATTACTGTTTCAATTTCCTTGTTTGTGATTGTTTTGTTCAAGTTTTCTATTTCTTCCCTATTCAATCTTCAATGATTGTGTAATTCTAAGAACTTGTCCATCTTATAGGTTGTTGATTCACTTATTATCCTCTGGATTTCTGCAGTGTCTGTTGTAACTTCTCTTTCCTTTTAAATTTGATCTATTGGAGTTTTCTCCCTCTTTGTGAGCCTAAGTAGAGTTTTGTTTTTTTTTTAATTTTTTTTAAAAGAACCAGCTTTTGGATTTTTTTATCTTTTTTATTTCTATTTCACTTATTTATGTTCTAATTTTTTATTACTTCTTCTTCTACTGGCTTTTGGGTTTTTTCATTCTTCTTTTTCCAGTTCCTCAAGAGATGAGACTAGGTTATTTCTTTGGGCTCTTCCTCCTTTTTTGATGTGAGCCTGAATTGCTATATAAGCCCTCTGACTACTGCTTTTGCTGTGCCCCATATGTTCTGGAAGGCGATGTCCTCATTATCGTTTACCTCAAGATACTTTTTTATTTCTTCTTTGATTTCCTCATTGACCCAGTGGTCTTTCAGTGGTATGTTGCTCAGTCTCCACATATTAGTCGATTTCTAGTCTGTTACCTTTATGGTCAGAGAAGGTATATGGTATGATTTCAATCTCCATGAGTTTGTGATATTTGTCTTTTGACCCAGTATAATCAGTCCTGGAGAATGATCCATGTGTACTTGAGAAAAACATGTATTCAGCTTTTGGGAGTGGGGGATGCAGTGCCCTATAAGTGTTTATTAAAACCATGTGGTAGGGCCTCCCCAGTGGCGCAGCGGTTGAGCGCTGGGTTGCGAAGCTGCCCGCGGCCTCTGCGGCGCCGGTTCGATCCCCGGCTGCTCCCCGGCCACCGGAGGAGGGTCCCACATGGTGCGCAGACCTCTCCTGCTGCCCACTGCTCCCCTCAGCAGTGTACTTCGGTCCTTCTGCCTGCTCTGCTCCCTGCTCTGGTGAATTCTCTCACCCTCCTGAGCTTCTGACTGTACCCAGTGCTTGTATAAACAAAACAAACAAACAAATAAATAAATAAATAAACATGCCTCTATTAAAAAAAAAAAATCCTTTAAAACCATGTGGTAGAGTTGTTTGTTTAGGACAACTGTGTCCTTATTTATTTTCTGTCTCATTAATCTATCAGTTGGTGAGAGTGGGGTGCTGAAGTCTCCAACCACAAATGTATTTAGTCCAATGTCTTCATATTTGATAGTAATTGTCATGTATTTTAGTGTGCCTTCATTTGGTAATTACTGATTACTGATATATGAAAGTGTGCTGTCATTTTGTCCATAGTTTTGTGGTTCTGTTTAATTCCTTGTTCAGTACTTTGTGTTCATTCCTCTCTTTGGTTTAAATTCTAAAGCTTCTTTTAATATTTCTGGGAGGTGGTTGCAAACTCCCTAAGATTCTGTTTGTCTGAGAAGGCCCTTATTTCTCCCTCATATGTGAAGGAGTGCTTTGCAGGATAGACTACTCTGGCTAACAACTTTTATGTTGGAGTATTTTGAATATATCACTCCATTCTCTTCTTACCCATAGTGTTTCTTCAGATGTGTTAGCCTGATGTGTTAGCCTAATAGGAGTTCCTTTATAGGCTATCTATTCTTTCTTCCTCCTCAGCTTTATATTTTGTTTTGTTTTGGGTTTTTTTTGGTCTTGAACTCTTGAAATTTTAATACTATAGGCCTTGCCGTAGGTCTCCTTTCATTTAGGTAGCTTGGTGTTCTTTCAGCTTCTTGAATTTATACGTGCAGTTCCTTCTTCAAGTTTGGGAAGTTTTCTTCCATTAATTATTTAAATAATTTCTCAGTTCCCTTCTCTCTTCTCCTTCTGGGATATCCATGATTCTTATTTTTCCTTTCTTCTTCTCAGATAATTCTCCAACTGTTTCTTCATTTTTTTTCTCTCTTTGTATTTCTCTTTTTCTATCTTGATTATTTTCCTATTTGTGTCTTCCAGTTTACTGATTTAGTCTTCCATTTGGTCTATTCTACTACCATGTCTTTCTCCAGAATTTTTCATCTCCTCCATTGATCTTTATACATCCTGCAGTTCCGTTACTTTATTGAAAGCTTCAATTTTGATCTTCTGTTCATTGACTGTGTTTCTCATAGCATTCATTTACATTTGTGTTTTCATGCATATTTCTGAACTGTTATAAGTTTTCTTTGCTTTGTTCCATTTATTTGATTTTCTTTATTATAGCCATTTTGAATTCTGTATGATAGGAAAAGTTTTTCCATGACTTTGTGGTTGGGTTCCAGAGATTGATTTTCTCTCTGTGTGATATGACTACCCCTGAGGACTTGCTTGGCCATTTGTATTTCTCTTTCTCCCCATTGTTTGCTTTTGGGTTTGGTCTGCTGTAGTTGGGGCTACTGTTGTGTGTGGCTCCTTCACTCCCACTATTCTGGGCATTTACTGGGTGGTGGGCACAGCAGCTCAGGTCTCATGGGGTGTGGGATGGTCAGCACTATCTTTTAAACAGCTTTATTGAAATAATTTATATACCACATAATTCACACATTTAATGTGTAGAATTCGGTAACTTAGTATATTTGCAGATAAGCACAACCATCACCACAGTTTATTTTAGAACATTTTCTCAACCTCAAAAAAAAAAAAACAAGGTCTAAACCTTTGGCTATTACCCTCCCACCTAAAAGCCTTCCCCTCCCCAATGCTAAGTAACCACTAATCTACCTTCCACCTTTATAGATTTTCCTTTCCTGGACATTTCATATGAATAGAATTTTATAATATATGGTATTTTGTGACTGGCATTTTTCACTTAATATATTTTCAAAATTCATCCAAGCTGTAGTTTGTATCAGTTATTTATTCCTTTGTATGTCTGTGTGTTTATAACACTGCTTATCCATTTGTCAGTTGATGAACATTATGGTTGTTTCTGTTATAAACTTTCATGCAAATTTTTTGTATTTTAATGCTCTTGAGTAATACTTATAAGGAGAATTGCTGGGTCAAATGATAACTCTATGTTTAATTGTTTGAGGAACTGCCACACTGTTTTCCAAAGTAGTTGTACCATTTTACATTCTCACTATTGGTATGTGATGGTTCTAATCACTTTATCTCCTCACCAATACTAGTAATTATCTGATTTTTTTTATTTTAACCATCCTACTAAAGGTTAAGTGGTATCTCACTGTGGTTTTGATTTACATTTCCCTGGTTGGTAGTGATGTTGAACATCTTATCATACACTTATTGGCTTTTGGTTTATCTTTCTTGAAGAAATACATGTAAGTCCTTTACCCATTTTTAATAGAGTTGTTTGGTTTTTTGCTGAGTTGTAGGATTTCTTTATATATTATAGATATTAATCTATTATCAGATATATGATTTTCAAATATTCTCTCCTATTCTGTGGATTATCTTTCTACTCTCTTGATTGTATCCTTTGATGCCTAAAAGTTTTTTATTTTGATGAACTTCAATGTATCTATTTTTGTTGTTGTCGAAATCACTTTTAGATGTAATTGCATTATAACATTATAATAGTTTTAGTTGTACAACATAATAATTCAATATATATACATATTGCAAAATGATTTAACACAATTAAGTTTAGCTAATATCTATCATCACACATAGTTGCTTTTTTCCCTTGTGATGACAAGTTCTAAGATCTACTCTTTTCTGCTATACCTAAACTATGGAAACAACCTAAGTGTTCCAGAACAAATGAATGGTTCAAGAAAACGTGGTATATATACACAATGGAATACTACTCAGTGATCAAAAAAGATAAATTCAGGATATTTGCAGCAAAAAGGATGGAGCTTAAAAAGATAACGCTAAGTGAAATAAGTCAGAAAGAGAAAGATAAATACCAGATGGTATCACTCATAGGTGGAATAGAAAGTAACTAAATTAAGTCAGATAAAAACAAGTTTAAAAACTAACCCTTAATAGCTGACTACAGAATTGAAGCACTAAGGGGGAAGGAAGAGGGAGATAGAGGAAAGAACGAAGAGGGACGGAAACACAATGGTCTATGGTATTGAAATAAGGGTGAGTTGGTAATGGGTACATTATGGTAGTAATACCTAATGGAGGTACCTCAATTATTACCTCAGTTAAAAATTAATCAAATAGGGCCTCCCCGGTGGCACAGAGGTTGAGCGCTGGGTTGTGAAGCTGTCTGCAGCCTCTGCAGCGCCAGTTCAATCCCCGGCTGTTTCCCGGCCACCGGAGGAGGGTGCCACATGGCGCGCAGACCTCTCCTGCCCCCCGCTGCTCCCCTCAGCAGTGTACTTCGGTCCTTCTGCCTGCTCTGCTCCCCGCTCTGGCTCTGGTGAATTCTCTCACCCTCCCACGCTTCTGACTGTACCCAGTGCTTATATAAATAAATAAATAAACCTTTAAAAATAAAATAAAACACACTCAAAATTGTTTAAAAAAATTAATCAAATAACTATTAAAAAAATTGACTGTTAGTTAACTTTCACATGCACGATACAGTACTTTTAACTATGTAATGCTGTATATTACATACCCAGAACTTATTTACCTTATAATTGGAAATTTGTACTTTTTGACTTTCTTGATAGTTTAAGGGGCTGATGTTTGAAGTAATACCTCCTAATTCTTGAGTAAGAGCAGTTACTACAAAAGAACAGACACCCAGATGTGACAGAAAAGGTACATAATTGTGAGCAAAAGACACTTGGGATGATGGTAATTCACAGGCCCAATTAGAGAGTCCAAGTATAGGTTACTTAAGGCAAACATAAAGGTATTAGGGGCTAAGAAGAGGGTCATTGGGGAGCTTTACATAAGTATAAAAAAGGAATGAAATTATGTCTAAAACAGATGCTATCAAAATTTTGCTTATGGTTAGTTCTGAACCTAATGAAGGAGACTCTTCCTCTTTCATCTGGTATCATATAACTGTGTGCCTCCAAGATAGAACACTCAGACTTAGTACTATATAGTTCAGATATGTTATCAGTTGGGCTAATATAGGAACATTTCCAAGATTAACAATTGTTTTATGGTTAAATGTGATGTTCAAACAATAAATTTACCTGGTTAGTGAAGAATATAAAACTCATATACAGTTTTATTGTGAAGATGCCCCAGATCAAAGTACTAGCATATCTTTTGGACTTATTGAGGAACTGGGAGAGACTATTTAAACAGAAAAGCACTTTGAAAGTAAGTGGATAAGTCACCCTGAAACTATATATTGAAGAGAACAGGATGTCTAAGCATTAAGGAAAATTTGATTAATATAGCCATTTTCCCCACTACATCCTAACATAACGTCAAATCAACTCTATGTAATACATAATTTCCTCCTGTCCTCATAACTTACGAGAATCATTTCTTCAAAACTTTACTTAAATTGGATCTTATAAACAAAATTCATAGGAATTCTACCTCTTCATACTATTATATATTTATACAACTCTAATTTATTTTATAATATATGTTATATCCACCTTTTGAATTTTAAATTGTCTTCAAGATAGGTACAAAGTCAGAAACATCTTTCATAATCTCACATTGCATTTAGCAAGATGACTCAGAAAATAAACTAAAAACGCAAACAATTTTATGTGGTGTGGAAAAAAACATAGTCTTCTAGGAGATCACAATGTCAAAGAGACAAATCTAGCATGCAGCTATTAGTAATGAGGTGACTCTGTGAACAAGAGCATCCAGCAACACTGAGGAAATTAACTTCTAGTATTAAAGTATTTGAGCCACTCCCTAAACACAGACAGCAATCACCATTGGTAATAATAATTTCTAAAAGGAAGAACAGTATTATGACTAAATCATCAGCTGGTTTGAAAACAGAAACTGCGGGAGTATAAACATGACACATTAAATTTGATTACTAAAACCACTTCTTAGAGCTAATCACAGAAGCTCAAATATTACTTTAAAATTACCCTAAAATAATTAGCCCTCATAAATTAGGAAGGTTTCTGGATTCTGAATAAATTATATGGTAAAATTTAATTCTTCTTTGGATATAGTTATACTGAGTAATATTTTTATCACTATGATAACCAAAGAAATGAAAACTAAAGCCACAATAACTATCACTTATACCCATCAGATATACAAAAATTTCAAAATCTGGTAATACCAAATGTTGGTAAGGAGATGAAGCAATGGGATCTCTCTTGTTCAACTGGTAAGAATATAAATTAGTACCACCATTATGGAAACGCTTAAGTAATATCTGGTAGAGCTGAAAATATATATGTAGATAAAAATATAGATATAGATATATTATATATACTAGGACACAATATTTTCAATCCCTAGAGAAAACCTCACATGTATGCAGAAGGAAACATGAACAAATGTGCTTATTACAACAGTATTCATAATAGATAAAACTTTGGAAATAACCGGAAAACAGAAAAATTGGGGGGGTGTATATAGTGAAGCATGATACAGAAGCAAAAATGAATGAATTTTAAAATAGTGGTTCTCACTAGGGGGGCAGTGATATTTCATCACCAAAGTGACATTTTGCAATGTCTAAAGAAATATTTGGTGGTTACAATTGGGGACAAAGGTGAAGTGCTATTGCCATATAGTGCGTAGAGGCCAGGGATACTTCTAAACATTCTATAATAGACAAGAAGGTTCCTTACAATGAAGAATTATCCAGCTCCAATGTCAACAGGACTAAGATTGACCATTGAATGGGAGAAAATATTTGCACATCATACATTCCACAAGGAACTAATACCCAAGGTCTACAAAGTACTCATACAACTCACCAAAGAGAAAACAACCCAATCAAAATATGAGCAGAAAAGCTAAATAGACACTTCTCCAAAGAAGATATACAGATGGCTAATAGGCATATGAAAAAACAATCATCATCACTGATAATCAGAAAAATGCAAATCAAAACCTCAATGAGATATCACTAGTTGCCTTCAAGGTTTCTATATAATATTTCCAAATCAATTTAATTTTTCCTACTCGTTTGGTTTTAATTAAAAACACTATCTATTGGGCTTCCCCTGGTGGCACAGTGGTTGAGTGCTGGGCTGCGAAGCTGCCCTCAGGCTCTGCAGCGCCGGTTCGATCCCCGGCCGCCAGCAAGGGTCCCACATGGCGCACAGACCTCTCCTGCAGCGCCCGCTGCTCCCCTCAGCAGTGTATTTTGTCAAGTCTGCCTGTTCTGTTCCCCTCTCTGGCTCTGGTGAATTCTCTCACCTTCCCACACTTCTGACTGTACCCAGTGCTTGTACAAATAAATAAATAAATCTTAAAAAAAAAAAAAACACTATCTATTGTCTCTAAATTGAAAACAAAAGTAGAAAGCATTAGCTTCTTTATTATTTTTTATTATTTTATTTTATTTTATATAATTCTTACATCATTTTTCATTTCTTCACAATATATGCATTTTCATTTTGGTTACATTCCCCATACAATTCCCACCCCCCCCCTTATTTTGACCCTAATCCCT
The DNA here is from genome assembly GCF_964194135.1 of Talpa europaea. Lineage (NCBI taxonomy): Eukaryota > Metazoa > Chordata > Mammalia > Eulipotyphla > Talpidae > Talpa > Talpa europaea. Next base: position 51,240,518 of record NC_140081.1, on the reverse strand, counting down.
CCTCTCCTCACCTCCCCCCAGTAGTGTGTCTCTGATCTACAGGTGCTTGTTGATTTTGATTTTTTCTTTATTATAATTAGTGTTTCTCCTGGTCCCTTATTTAAGTTTTCTAAATTCCTACTATGAGTGAGACCATCTGGTATTTTTCTTTTTCTTTCTGGCTTATTTCGCTGAGCATCCTACACCCCTATGTTTATAGCAGCACTATTTACAATAGCTAAGCTATGAAACAACCCAAATGCCCAAAAATAGATGACTGGATCAAGAAGATGTCATACATATACACAATGGAATATTACGCAATTATTATTATTGTTAAGTAATATTTGCAGCAACATGTATGGAGCTGGAAGGGATCATGCTCAGCTTCTTTATTTTATATAATGCCATCTCTTTCATTTAAATTGTGTAAGCCTTTAAGATGAAAATTGATCTTATTACTTAACCTGTTTTCAAAATACTGAGTGCCTAATCTCTCTCATCAGACAACTGTCATTACATAAACAGAGGACTAAGTTCCAGATGAAACAGCTGGAGTAGACAAGTATGTTTTCAAAGACAATTGTTCCTTTTATTTGGCCATTTCCAAAGGATTAGAAGCAATATTTAAGACATGATAGTAAGGTCAAACCAGAATAAAATAATCAAATTTAAAAATGGTAATGTGCTTTTCTGACCATTTTTGTGACTCTGGGACTATTCACCACTTCTCTACAAAGCAGTTGTCTTATGACAACACAGGTGTTTCAGATTCCCATAGCATTGCGCAGTTGAAAAACTTCTTATTTTATTTTTTTTTCATGTTCATGGGGTAACATATTTTAATTTTTGAGTATTTATACTTTATTTTATATATTTTTACATCATTTTTAATTTTTGCACAATGTATGCATTTTCATCTTGTTTATAGTCCCCATACAATTCCCACCCCTCCTTGTTTTGATCCTACTCCCTTCTCTCCCACCCTGTAGTGTTTCTCAGGTTTATAGTTGCTTGTTGATTTTGATTTTTACTTTATTATAATTAGTCTTTTTCCTGGTCCCTTATTTAGGGTCTCACTCAGCAGAAATTTAGAAAAACTTTTTTTTATCTAAATCTTAGTGTTACATTTTTGCTTTTCTGTATGTGCACATGTTCTACTCACCTTCCACCAAAACACCCACACCAATACCCACTGCCTCCCTTGCCCCTGTCCTCCTCCCTTCCCCCTTCAATACATGAATTTCATAACAATTTTGCGATTTAATAGGTAGTAGTAGTCTCTTTTAAAATTAAGGAAGTTAATGCCCAGAATTGCCCATGCTCATTCAATCCAATTAAGCTAGAGTCCAGAGCTAACAATAGCTTCAAAAGGATTCATATAATAGGGCAAAGTTTGCAAAAGAAAGAAAACCAAAGCTGGGGAAGAGTATAGAAAATGCTTGAAAAATATCAGTACCAAGCAATGAACACAGGTAGGGGAAGATTCCCCCGCTAAACTAAGAAACAATCCTGAATTTACTGGGTGCCTTTCCACTAGGTGTTGAACATCTATTGCCAGGTCAATAGACAGGAAGAAAAACATGTCTTAAGTATAGGTAGAACTTTTCTAGCCTCATACAAGTTCGTCAACATCTTTGGAAAGTAAAGAGAAGTAGCATTCAAATGTTTGACATTAAAATGTGTGAGCTGGGCCTCCCTGGTGGTGCAAGGGGTTAAGACGCAACCTGTAAAGCTATCCGCAGCCACTGCAGCACGAGTTTGATCCCCAGGCAGGGAGCTACCCATATGGCACAGCAGACCTCTCCTGACTTGCCCGCTGCTCCCCTCAGCAGTGTATTTCAGTCAATCTTTCTGTTCTGTTCCCCACTCTGTCTCTGGTGAATCCTCTCACCCCCCCCAAACCAATGGCCTGTACCCCAGTTCTTGTATGCATAAATAAATCTCTAAAAAATAAAAAATAAAAAATAAATAAAATGTGTGAGCTACTTTTCAACCATATTATGGGTTAAATGTAGTCTTGGTACGGCAGTCCATCTTAGATTCAAAGAAGACTGGCAGTTGAAGTGCTCCTCTCTCCCCCATCAAAACAGTCACCTGATTCAAGCTTGTGATATTCAATCTGTAGAAAAATCACGGAATGCTTACAATGCTGTAGCTTTCTTCATAAGGAAAATTCCATGTTATAATTTTAGTTCTCAGACAAAACAGTGCTCTAAACCACTAATTAAAAAGCACTAAATACCTATGTAAGCTCAAAAACAACTGTCAGTATTTAACCATTATACTGAGTAAGGTATAAAAAGCACTGTAAACTAAAATTAGCAATTAAAAGGGTCTCAACTATGGCACTCAATCCAAAGAGCTGGACTAGCCTCGAGAAGAAGTGTGTCAACAACAACAAAAAAGTTGTCTCTGAGCAAATCAGTAAATTCAAAGACAAACTTCAGGGTTTATGGCATTGCTAAAACTCCCAGTTCCCAGAGGATAAGGCTCTAAATAGAAAGGCTAAAATTTAACAACGCTTCTTGTTATCCTCAATGCATAGTCAACATCAAATAAATACACTAACCAAACACCTGCTTGTACTTTCTCTTTGAAAATGTAAAATGTTCTCATTGAAGACTATATAAAATTACCATTGTAAGTCTCAGAATTTCAGACAGCTTTCCTAGAACTATTGACAAGCTTTTCTCAGTCTCAAGTATTCAGTCATGATTCTTTAATAAACTCCCTTACTTTTGCTTGGCTCAATTTATTAACCCAACAAAACTTATATTTGACAAACTATGAACAAGTAAACTAAAAATAAAGAATGAAAGTTTCCTGAAGCTGAAAACCACCACCCAGTTTGACAAAACTTTAAAAGTATGATATTAATTTTATAAAAACAATCACTAAAAGACAATTATTTACCAAACCACCTACAAAAACATCTTAATTTTTTATTTAAAAAGTCTCGTACTCATATCAGAATAGCCACACTCTTGCAACACAGCCTCCCTGGCGGCATAGGGGTTAAGTTTCAGTGATATCACTGCTAAGGCATGAGTTCGATCCCTGGTCAAGGAACTAACCCACATATGGAGAAGCAGACCTCTCCTGTGTGGCCCGCTGCTTCCCCTAGCAGTATATTCAGTAAAACCACTTGTTCTGCTCCCCACTCTGTCTCTGTGAATCCTCTCACCCCCTGCACCTCTGGCCTACACCCCAGTTCTTCTATGCAAAAAAAAAAAATTTTTTTTAAAGACTATTGTAACAGAAAGTCCTCAAAACAGATATATGTGTATATATAAGAATTTAGCATATAATAAGGCAACAACATTTCTAATCAATGGGAAAATCAATACATGGTGTTGACATAATGTGCTAATCATTTGAGGTGAACACTTAGTTTCCATCTAATGCCAAAATTAATTCCAGTGAACTTAAAGACAAAAATGTGAAAAGAAAATAGAAAATACTACAGAGATATATAAAGTGAATATTAATTAACAAGAGCAACGACAACAAAACTTGGGGTGGCAAAGGCCTTTCTAAGATAAGCCAAAAGGAGAACACATAAAATATATTTCAATTGAACTATATGAAAATTTAAATTTCATGGTCAATGATGCATATCTCAAACTTTTATAATGTTATAATGCAATGTAACATCAAAAAATTTAAAAAAAATTAAATTTCATACAGCAAAAAATGCTATATAAACAAACTACAGACAGAAACATATGCATGGAGTTTTTTGGGGTAGTAAAAATTTATGGAATTAGGGCCTCCCGGGTGGCACAGCGGTTGAGCGCTGGGCTGCGAAGCTGCCCGCAGCCTCTGTAGCGCCAGTTCAATTCCCGGCCACCGGCGAGGGTCCCACATGGCGTGGAGACCTCTCCTGCTGCGCCCGCTGCTCCCCTCAGCAGTGTATTTTGTCAGTCTGCCTGTTCTGCTCCCCGCTCTGGCTCTGGTGAATTCTCTCACCCTCCCGCACTTCTGACTATACCCAGTGCTTGTATAAATAAATAAATAAATAAATCTTTTTAAAAATTAAATTAAATTAAATTAAAAAATTTATGGAATTAGATAATAGTAATGGTTGCACAAGTCTGTGAATATATGAAAACCACTGAATTATACACTTTTAGCAGAACAAACGTTGATATGCAAATTTTATCTCAATAAAAATGTATATGTAATATGTCAAACAACTGACAAGGAATCCAAAATTCCAATGAACATGTAGAAATTTACATTTAAAAATATAAATTAAAACTAAGTTAACATTTTCCCCTTACTAGATTAATAAACTGTGTCCAGTTACACTTAGATTTACAGAACAAACTAGGAAACAATTTAAATTTTCTATAGTAGGACATCAAAGAAACTGTAGTACATCCACTTTTATAGATAGTTGACTACCAATGCTTTCAAACACATATTCCGGGTGAAGGAAATCCCGTCCTCTGAGTGTCTTGGTAATACCAGTAGGGCCATGCCCCCACCGTAGAAGACTACTTTTGGAGACAGGGGTAATTTCTTTCCCTTCATCGTTGCAGCCAAGATGCTGCTAAGTGACTCTAGACCCACTTAGGCAGATATTCTGGCCATGGTTTGGAATAATGAGGAAGTAACATGAACACATGACAACAGTAAAAGAGAATTCTCGGCAACTGCAGCAAGAGACAAATGACAAAGGGCTGGTGGCAAAAATCCCGAGAAAGCCAGCGCCACTGGAGAAGTCCTCACCAGACTATTCCTGGGGCGTGACCTCAGTCTGTTTGAGCTTCACTAGGTTCCTGCCCAATTCCAAATCTGGCTGAACATCATTCCTATTGACTCTATCAACAATCTTAATAATCTAACAATACATTCTTTGGTTATGTAAGTCAGAACTGCCTTGTGTTGTTTGTAAGCAAGAACTCGGCCTTATACACATATAATAAAAGTCTTAAGTCCATTAAAAACAAAGATGTGTAGCTCCTGTCTACATTCTCCTCTCTGTCCCATTTACAGACAAGAAAATGTGTTCAGGAAACATTAAGAAAGAAAAAAAAAAATATTCTGCAGAAAGTTCTAACAAACCTCCAATGGATTAACTGATAGCCTTTGTCCTGTCGCCAGTACACTCAGATGCCCACAGCATGCTTACTCAAATCCTTTGTTCCCATCTGCAATATGCTGACATACTTAGATTCAGTTGTACTTCTTTCTAACCCTGATTTGTGCCCACTGTACTTCTTATACTCTTGTAACTTAATTAAATGTTATGCCAAATGATGAGGTTTGAATATAAAAGTTATTCTTTCTATGAAAAAAAGGTGAATTGCTTTAGAAACACTCAATAAAGGTGAGCAGCAAACTCCCAAAATATCTGTACATGAAGCAACTTTAAAAGACTATGATACTAGATTACTATCTCAACACCATATACAAAAATTAACTCAACATGGGTGAAAGACTTGGATGTAAGACCTGAAACCACAACCTACATAGAAGAAAATATAGGCAGAGCGTTCTTCGTAATGTATTTGGGAAGTCGACGGGACTGGACTCTTTTGGCAAGGGAAACAAAAACAAAAGGAAACATGCAACTACATCAAACTAAAAAAGCTTCTGCCCAGAAAGGGTCACTAATTATATAGAAAAGACACCCTACTAAATGAAAGAAAATATTGGCTCACCATACATCTGACAAGGGGCTAATATCCAAGATCTACAAAAAACACATGCAACTCAATATAAAAAAAACAAACAACCCAATCGAAAAATAAGCAGAAGAGATAAAAAGACACTTCTCCAGATAAATGCAAATGGACAACAGGGACATGAAAAAATGTTCAGTGTCACTTATCATCAGGGAAATGCAAATAAACACCATGAAAAACCATCTCACACCTGTGAGAATGACTCATCTCAAAAATTCCAGAAACAACACGTGATGATGAGGATGTGCAGAAAAAGGAAGTCTCATACACTGCTGGTGGGAATGGAAACTGGTCTAGCCCTTTGGAAAACAGTACATAGGTTTCTCAAAATATTAAAAATAGATATACCATACAATCTAGTATTTCCACTTCTAGGTATCTACCCAAAGAATGCAAAAACACAAATTAAAGGGATATAAGTACTCCTGTGTTCATTGCAGTACTATTTACAACAGCCAAGATATGGAAACAACCTATATGCTCAGTGGCAGATACTACTTTACCTGTAAATTTATTTTAAATCACACATTGATGGATAGTAAAAGTCAGAATTATATATATTTGCACTTTTGAAAAAAATAATTGATACTGGGCCTCCCTGGTGGTACAAGGGGTTAAGTCTCAACACTTTGAAGCTATCTGCAGCCACTGCAGCACCAGTTCGAGGGAGCTGAGCCACATGGTGCAGCAGACCTCTCCTGACTCACCCGCTGCTCCCCTCAATAGAGTATTTCAGTAAATCCGCCTGTTCTGCTCCCAACTCTGTCTCTGGTAAATCCTCCCACCCCGCCCCCACACCTCTGACCTACACCCGAGCTCTTATATGCACAATTAAATAAAAATAAATCTTGAAAAAAAAATTTGTATCCTTGAAATATAACAACATAGAATCTTAACGTAAGTCTCATTAAAGGTCAGTAAATAAAAGTTCTCATTTGTAGGCAGTGTTGTACTGTAATCACTGGAGAGAGAAGAATCTGCCATTTTTGAAGTTTTCACTGATGATAATATCAGTGAAACTTATTTCAATGTTGACCAACTGAGATAACTGGGAAATTACCATATAACTCTCTGATTTTAATGTGTAATTCTATTCAATTTAGTGCATAAGCCTAGAGGGTCTCTGTTCTACAAACACAAAATAATGAGTTCTCATGGCAGGTTGGCATTAAATAATGCAGTAAATTTGACATCTAAAAAGATTTATAAAGTCAAATATAATCAGCCCACTATCATGAATGACATAATTGTCCAGAAAGCTAAGTCACGCTTACTGGCAGATATGAATAGTAGCCTGTTCAGGCAGAACAGATGAGAGAATAGCTTAGGAAAAGAGACACTTAGTTTAGCAGACCAACACACGCTGAAGTCTTCAAGTTGGAAGATTGCAGAAAATAAATGAAGTGAGGAAAAGAGTTGTTAAGGGCTCATAGAGAACATACCAAGGATCTCTTTTAGTGTGGGTCACGGCAATAATGAGTAGAATATGATCCTTTAGTCTTAAATTTGAAAGAGAAACAAACAGAAAAATTGAGATACAGTTTTCTTCAATCACCAAAGGTGAGTTTAAAATAAGCAACAGGAACAACAAATCTCATCACAAATAGTTCAAAAAACCTAGAAAGTCCAACTCTGACCAGGAAATTATACCATATTATTTCAATGATATGGCATGTTATTTTTTTTGGATCTGGGAATGCTCAGACATTAAGCCATATAATTAATGTTATATGTGCTCCCAGAAGATAACCTAACAAATTATACTAAATAGGCTCACTGTACTTTCAGATACCAGGAAAACCTGAATATGAATTTGGGAAAGTCATTTAATTATCCTGAGAACCTCAAATTTTGATCAAATGGTTCCCAAACTTCAATATACCTAAAAATTATTTTTTTTAAAAAAAGAATTATGTAAAGGAGAACTTTAAAAACACCGATTCTCAAACCCTACATACAAGGATCTTAATTCATTGGGAGAGAAGTGGTATCTAGGAATCTGCATCTTTAACACATCTGAAGATTTTGATGCAGGAAAGACAGATTACACTTTGACAAATATAGTCTTAAGTAAAATGGAAATGAATAGCTATTTTACCCACATCAAAGGGTTATTATATGTATCTAATGAAAAAAGCAAGTAAATGAGGTATGTTTCTATTAATTCATACATTTTACATACAAATTATGTTAGATGATATATTTGTTTTTCCTGAAATATCTACTCTAACTATAGAGTTCATTAAGGTTGAATAAATACAGAGAGGTATTTGAAAGGTTAATGAGGTTGGCAGTTAAATATATCAAAATCATTTGCTTATACACCAAAAAGAACCATTTAGAAAATATAATGGTGGGCCTCCCCTGGTGGCACAGGGGTTGAGCGCTGGGCTGCGAGGCTGCCCGCAGCCTCTGCAGCCCCGGTTAGTTCGCCAGCCGCCGGCGAGGGTCCCACAAAAAAAAAAAAAAAAGAAAAAAGAAAGAAAGAAAGAAAGAAAGAAAAGAAAAGAAAAGAAATACATAGGAATATATTGTAAAAAGAGGTTAATCTACCCAAACCAGTCTATAAATTTAAAAGAATCAGTGGGATTTTGATTAAGGAGAGCCTGACACAACAATCATAAGGTTAACCCAAAAGAATAAACATCTGAGAACATACAAATTTTGAAAGGCTGAAAAGGAGGATGTCTATATATTGACCATATATCTTTAAATATAAAATAGTGATGGCTTTTCAAGTAAGTGGGAAAACTGGCTCATTTAACAAACAGCTTTGGGACAACTGGTTAATCATTTTGAAAACAAAAATAGTTTCCTATGTCATATCCTTGAACTAAAGTAAGTTCTGGATGAATTAAGGATTTAATATAAAACACAAAAGAAAATATAAGCAAAAAAGAATATGATCTTTGATCAGAAAGGTTTTTATAAGCATATCAAAGGTACAATGCATAAAAATTTAAAACTTCTGCATAGGGAAACATATAAGAAGATAAAAGATAAACAACAAACATTTATATGACAAGCAAATGATGAATACCTTTAATATTCAAAGATCGCTTACATATCTATAATAAAAAGGTATACACCAAAAAGAAAAATGCACAATGAAAATAAACAGATAACTCACAAATGAAGAAATACAAAGGGTCTAAAAGTCTCACTAGTCACTGGAAATAAAAATAACCATTTTTCACATAATAGACTGGCAAAGCTTTAAAAGAATATTAATGATACCTCATGTAAATGTGGTAAAGAAATAATCTCCAATGCTAGTGGAAGTATGACATAATATCTTCTGGAAGGACGACTTAGCAGTATGTATCAAAAGTCTTAAGTACTAACCACTTTTACAGGCAGCTACAGGGAATATAAATTTTATCACTTTTCTGTAGGGCAGACTGACACTATTTGCGAAAATTGAGAAAGCACAGGCCCGCTGACATAGTGATTCCACTTCTAGGAATTTTATTGAGAAGATATGCTCATAAAAGTACAGATATAAGGATATTCAATGAAGTACTCTTCATAATGGCACAGAACTGAAAACAACCTAAATGTTAATCAAAAAGGAACTAATCAAATGAAATGCAGTATATGCACACAATGGAATACCATACAACCATTTTATTAAACAAGGTAGGTCCTTGTGTCTTGATACAAAATATACAAGTATATCAAATGAAAAATACAAGGAAAAAATAGGGTGCATGTATGTGTGTATTATGATTTCATGTGCATAAAGAAAAAAAAGAGATATAGGTATTAATGAGTTTGAAAATTTCTGGAAGAATACATGGGCCTCCCTGTTGGCACAAGGGGTTAAGTCCCAGCAATATGAAGCTATCACGAGCCAATGCAGCATGAGTTCAATCCCCCGCCAGGGAGATAACCCACAGGGCGTTAACCCTCCTATCTTGCCCGCTGTTTCCCTCAGCAGTGGATTTCAGTCTATCTGCCTGTTCTGCTCCCCATTCTGTCTCTGGTGAATCCTATCACCCCCACACCTCTGGCCTACGCTCCAGCTCTTATATGTATAAATAAAAATAAATCTTTAAAAAAAGAAAAACTGTTCAATTTATCTGAGAAGGGGGAAGTTATTTTACTTTTTTACCTTATATGCCTTTTGTACCTTCTACTTTCCTATTATCGTGAACATGTATTACTTTTTTTTAAAGATTTAAGAATTTATTTTTTTAAAGATTTATTTATTTATGCATACAAGAGCTAGGGTACAGGCCAGAGATGGGGGGGGGGGTGAGAGGATCCACCAGAGACAGAGTAGGGAACAGAACAGGCAGACTGACTGAAATACATTGTTGAGGGGAGCAGCGGGAGAGACAGGAGAGGTCTGCTGCACCATGTAGGCTGCTCCCTGGCCGGCCGGGGATCAAACTTGTGCTGCAGAAGCTGCGAATTGCTTCATAGTGCGGTGCTTAACCCCTTGCACCACCAGGGAGGCCCCAAAGATTTAAGAATGTTAAATGAGGCTTCCACAGGCCAGAAAGGGGGAAAAATATGGGAGAATTATTTTTTTTAATTCTTGGAGAAAGCTTTCTAAACCTAATAAAGCACTTAGAAGCCAAACAGGAAAAGATTAATAAAAAAGTAGTCTTTCTTTGTAACCCAAAGTCAAATGACAAAAGGGGAAAAAATATTTGCAACATATTTAATAGCTAAAGGGCTGTTACTTATCAATAAACAAAAAATATGGTCAAGTTTACAGAAGAAAGATGGATTGGAGAAGGGAGGTCTTGTTTCTTCCCTTCTTCATTCTTTTAGATTGATAGCTTTACATCAGATAGATTGACAAAAGGAGAAAAAAATAAAGTTTAATAATAATTTGTATACTTGGGAGTTGATACCGGAATTGTAGGTTTTCAGGCCTAGTCTCCCAGCCAGGAATGATCCCAGGCTGCAGGGGAAGCACTGAGTCCCAGCCACTAGACCACCACAGGTTGGTGTTTCACAAAGCCACAGCAAGAACTTCACAGACAAGCAAGCAAGCAAGAAGAGGCAGGTTTGTTTAGAGAAAGAGAAAGTTTACTGAGGAGAAAAGGAACAGATGAAGTGGAACTCCCAGGCCATGGAACCAGGCCAGGGAGGGGCAAGGAAGCCCTGAACATGTATTACATTTGATATAAAAATTAAGTTTAGAAAATGGACCACTCTCTGACCTGGAAATTCTGCTTTCTGGAATATATCCTAAGGATTAAATGGAGAGATACTCAAAGATATAAGAACATTCATCAGCGTAAAAATAGAGTCTCTATAAGTTAAACGACTAATAAAATGAGGATTGGTAAAAGAAATGGTCGATATATTGAATGGAATACTATATGGCCATTCAATTTAAATTTTCTGACATATAAATAGCATATTTAATATATTGAATAGCAAAATAAGCTTTTTTTCTTGTTTTTAAAATGAGACATCGATGCACACATGTATGTCTGCATTGGAAAAAGTTTGGAAGACTAAACAAGCAGCTATCTGGAGAGCAGTAATTCTGGAAGTAGTTATAATTTTTTGCTGTATTTTATGAAATTTTCTACATTGAACACACTGCTCATTGAACTAAAGTGCCTAACCCATGTGGGGTTAAACTCTTAAGTCCCAGAAATTAGACGATGCAGCTTGCTGCCCATGTATATACCTCAGACAAGTTCAAGTCCCACTTTGGTTTACTCAATTCTCCAAGAGTCCTAGAATGCCTAGTTTTAGCAGGCTATTGTTCACAAGGGTTTTATGACACCTGATGTTTATGTGGAAGATTTATATGTATTAAAAAAAGAGGCCTTTTGAAAATATGTTAAGCTCTTGTTCTTTTGTAACATTTAAATTTTCTAGCTACTTATAAAAGGAAAGCATTTAGGGCCTCCCTGGTGGCGCAGGCGGTTGAGCACCACACTGTGAAGCTGTCTGCAGCCTCTGCAGCAGGAGTTCAATCCCGACCGGCTGGCGAGAATCCCACATGGTGCAGCAGACCTCTCCTGTCTTGCCTGCTGCTCCTCTCAGCGGTGTATTTCATCAGTCTGCCTGGTCTGTTCCCCGCTCTGTCTCTGGTGAATCCTCTCACCCTCCCGCACATCTGGCCTGTACCCCGGTTCTTGTATAAATAAATCTTAAAAAAAAAATTTATAAAATTTTAAAAAAAGGAAAGCATTTAGCTTATGCTAATATCTTCTACCCTGAGCTCCTGGCTTTTTTTTAGCAGAGTCTGAGGAACTCAAGTAGGTATTACACTCAAAAAATTTATCATTAACTTACTCAAAATGGTCTACTGAACACCCAAGCAGTGGTAAAACTTTATCTGATATGATCACAAAACTCCAGTGAAGTGAGAAGGTTGTTTGCTTGTTTTAATATGAGTCCCCATTTTATAACTGAAAAAAGGCATTTCTATGTCTTTTTATGACATGTTAATAAAGGTCCATTTACTAATGTTAACTCTTAATTTTTATTTATTTTTAATAATTTTATTGCATTACAACAATGCATTATAACATTATGTATATGTGTACACATAGATATTTCAGATGCACACCATTACAAGCCAACATCTGTATAAACTGCATTAAATTCACCACAAAAATTCTAATTCCATTCTTTACCATACAGTTGACACCTTCTATCCAACTTACCCATCCTCCCTATTCCTTCCCTCTGGTAACCACTAATTGGTCTTATAGTTCAAAAACTTATTCTTGTTTTATTTCACTCAATTGTTTGGCTTCTCCTTATATATATATAGGAGTGAAGTCATACAGTATTTGTCTTTCTCTGTCTGACTTATTTCACTAAGCATAATACCCTCTAGGTCCATATATGTTGCAAAATGGCAGGATTTCATCATTTCTATAGCTACGTAATATTCCACTGTGTATATATGGCACATCTTCTTTATTCAATCATCTGTCAATGGACACTTACATTGTTTCCCACTCTTGGGTATTATATATAAAACTGCAGTGAACATGGGGGTGCATATATCGCTTCAAAGCAAAGTTTTTATTCTTTCTGATTAAATACCCAGAAATGAGTAGGCAGGATCATATGGAATTTCTATTTTTATCTTTTTTAAGGATAAGATTGCTATGAACATTCATTCGCAAGTTTTTAATTCTTTTGGGTACAGAGGTAGGAGAATTGCTAAGTGTCATGATAACTTTACATTTAGCTTTTAGAACAACTGCCAGACTATTTTCCACAGTTTCTATACCATTTCACATGACCACCAGCAAAGTATGAAGGCTCCAATTTCTCCAGATCATAATACTCATTATAGTGGGTGTTGAGATGGTATCACTGTGGTTTTCAGTTTTTGTTTTTTGAGGAACTTACATGCCGCCCCCACCATCCATCATAAATTCTAGTCCTGTCCCCTCCCCCACTTTTAGCCCCAAAGCCCTCAGAATATTTACTGATATCCACTGGTTTTTGAAGTGTTTTACATTATTGAATTGTTGGCTATGTAAATGTTCAGTATTTTTTATCATTCTAACTTACTTTGATATGCAATTCTCTCAAACTCCCTCTGTTTTGTTGGAAATGGTTGTATTTCATCCTTTCTTATGGCTACATAATATTCCATTTTGTGGATATACCAATCTTCTTGATTATTTTTAATTTTTTGAAGAATCTCCACACTACTTTCCATAATAGCTATACCAGGGCCTCCCTGGTGGCACAAGGGGTTAAGCATCAGCACTATGAAGCAATCTGCAGCTACTGCAGCACGAGTTCAATCCCCAGCCAAGGAGGTAACCCACATAGCGCAGCAGACCTCTCCTGTCTCACCCACTGCTCCCCTCAGCAGTATATTTCAGTCAATTTGCCTGTTCTGCTCCCCACACTGCCTCTGGTGAATCCTCTCAGTCCCCTCCCCCCCACTTCTTGTTTGTTGTCTCTAGGATTACTTTCACTAATCAAATTGTACTTTATATGTTACCAAGCTTATAATACAGAATTGGGGAGATAATCAGTTGTCTTTATTTCTACTTATGACTGCTGATAGATCAAAGCAAATATTAACAATAACCACATGCCTATTAATTTGGTGAGTGTTGGCAAGAGAGACAAACAGACAGTGAACAACCACATTACTTCCAAAATTCCCTCATGCTACCCCTTCATAACCAACACTTCCCTAAATGCCCCCCCAAAAAACCCTTGCACACGCTGGTCAGCTTTCCTCATGTTTCCTTGTCAGACTGTCATATAAATGGAATCATACACTATGTAGTTTTTTGAGTCTGACTTGTTTTGCTTAGCTAAATGGATTTTAAGATTCACCTATGCAATGGCAGGAATAAAAAGACAGTTACCCTTTTTGTTGTGTGCACACACATACATGAATAGTTGAAATAACTGGGTTGTTTTCAGTTTGGGGTAATTGATGTTTCTATAAACATTCACATACAGGTTTTTATGTGAATATAAGTTTTCATCTCTCTTAGATACCTAGAAGTAGGATTGCTATGTCGTATATATATGTTTAATTTCATAAGAAACCAGCAAATTCTTCCAAAGTGCCTGTACCATTTTTTTTTATTCCCGCCAGCAATATGTGGAAATTCCAACTGCTATGCCTTGCTAACACTTGGTATTGCCAGGTTTTTTTGTTTGTTTTGACATTCTAATTGCCCGTAGTAGTATATAATTATAATTTTTTACTTTATTTTTAAAGCATTTTTAGATTCACAGCAATACTGAGTTAGTACAGAAAATTTCCTATACAACCCTTGTCCCTCCAACATGCACATCTCCCCTCCAACATCTGAATCAGACTGTTACGTTTGTTACAATCATTACTGTGGTTTTAATTTGCATTTGCCTGATTTGCATTTCCTTTATTTGCTATTTGTATATTTTCTAGGTGAAATATCAATCCAAATCTCTTTTGTCCATTTTATTACTGGGTTATTTCCTCATTGCTGAATTTTGAGTTTTCAAAATTTTGTAGATACAACTTTTTGTCAGAAGTATGATTTGCAAGTATTTCTCCCAATCTGTGACTTGTCCTTACATTTTCCTTCAGCAAAAAAAGCTTTAAATTTTAACCCTTTGCACTCCGCTGTCCCCTCTCAGGGGACATCAGAATTCTAGCATATCACTCGGATGTCCCCTCTCAGGGGACAGTGCAATTTATTAGTGATTATGGGGAATTGAGTTATTTCAACACAACTTTTTGAGACATGCATGTTTCCCTGAAGTATTATCTTGAAATGGCACAAGAAATTAAATCAAAATATCGTAAAATTACGAAGATATATACAAGAAATTTCAGCGGGTTTTGTGTCGGACAAGAACGTGAGATGCGTGCTTACGACGGTCCGAGCACTTCACGACGCCACTTTAAAAGAGAGATAAGGGGAGTTTGTAGAAGAAAGGTCAGTTTTCGAACATAGCGCACACTGTATAGTGAGATATATAATTACAAATAAACAAGTCTACATCTGGAGGAAAAGATTTTCAAAGCTGAGCTCATTTTGGTTTGAAGCTTCGAGCAGTGCACATAGATCTAACGAGGAGAAAATCGGAAAAGTGATTCTTTTCTTAGTGAATAAATTGTTTGGTGAAAGCTATTTTGGTAAATATCATCTTGTCAGTTAGTAATAACAATTAGAAATTTTCAACCCATGCATCTATTCATATTTTTTATTAGAACAATGGCAAAGCGTCCAACCATGAATGAGTCTCATGACACAAGTAGTAGTGAAGATGAGCTCCAGATAGACCTCTATACAGACATGTCAAACATGCACTAATCAGCCTGCAATGCATATTGGGGAGTGTTACAAAACTTATCATACTGTACAAAATTATAAACAATAAAATATTGGTTTTTTTGCAAATATACATTCCTCAATGTCACCCAATTCATATAAGTCCAATATCATTATAATACATTACTTGGTTCCAAAATTATACTAAATAATACGAGGGTCTGTAAATGCACGTTTCCGCCGCAAAGTAGCATCGAGTACCTGGTAGCCAATGTCCAGAATGGTTCGGAGTGCAAAGGGTTAATAAAGTAGGGCCTTCCTGGTGGTGCAAGGGGTTGTGTCAGCACTATGAAGCTATCACAGCCACTGCAGCACGAGTTTGAACCCAGGCCAGGGAGCTAACCCACATGGCACAGCAGACCTCTCCTGTCTCACCCACTGCTCCCCTCAGCAGTGGATTTCAGTAGATCCACCTGTTATGTTCCCCATTCTCTCTCTGGTGAATTCTCTCAGCCCCCCCCCCCATGCTGGCCTACTACTGAGGTCTTCTATGCATAAATAAATAAATCTTTAAAAAAATTTAATAAAGTCCAATGTGACTATTTACAGATTGCATTTTTATGATAATATAATTTCTTAATCACATTTCTCTGTTCATGTCTTTCTTTGCATAGAGTAGCATTTCTCCTAGCTAGCAGTCTTGGCCAAAAAACTGAGAACAAATAAGCAAAAACTGCCACCAATATTGTTTAATGGGTAGAGAGTTTCAGTTTGGGAAGATGAAAAGAATTCTGGAGACAGTGATGATGGTTACATAACAATGTTAATGTTCTTTATGCCACTAAAGCACACTTAAAATGGTTTAAATGGTAATTTTTACTATAATAAAAAGAAACTATAATTTTATATAGTAGATATTTAATTTTACCATAAAATTTAGCATATAATTTTGCCATAGTGTAATTTTACCATATTATAAAGAAAAACCTGCCTTTGAGCATCAACATGTCAGGGATGTCTATGTTCTAAAGATCAAGCACAGTACTTGCTAGAACACTTCAGGCAATGGTGAAATCAAGATAATGGAGCAAAGAGAGGTTTCATTTCAAAGATGAGAAGTAGCTGGCCAGAAGTAGCTGGCCATGCCTAGCACTTTGTGAAAAGGATCTCTCAATTAGTCCTCATATACATCTTATAAGGAACAAACTATATTATGTTTCTTTCACAATTAAGAGAACTGAGTATGGAGGACAAAGTTTTTCCTATTCAAAATCATGCTTGAGTCACTAAATCAAGGAGTAAAGGTGTGAAGAAGCCACTAGACAATCTGATCCCAGACCTCTCACCATGGACCATGCAGCTGTTGTGTCTCCAAAAATATATAAAGAAAAACTCTCTTTTCAGTCACCTTTTGTTTTGAGAAATTTAAGTTTTGGGAAATCATAAATGATTTAACAAAAATTCCTGAGAACTGTTAAATGTAGTCTCACTAGATTGGGTTCCCATTGTGCATATTAAGCTGTATGCTTATCAATTAGTTTTCAATTGAGTGGGCAACAGCTCAATATCTCAACTGAAATGGCCTGATGTCAAAACCTGGCTCTGGCGTTGCACTAAGGTATCTAAAGCATTTTAGTTCATCCAAATAAAATTTCTAATTTGAAGAGATAAAATCATATTGCACTAGAAGGTTGTTTACTCAAAATGTTTTGCTTATCCTATCTTGTAGCCTCTAAAATATAGGTTAGCTTCACTAATATTGTGAAGACTTAGTAATGCTTAGAATATTTTGAATGTCTATAAAAGTTAGCTATTATTGTTTATAGAAAAAAAAAGGTTCCGGGCCTCCCCAGTGGTGCAGGGGTTGAGCACTGGGTTGCGAAGCTGCCCGCAGCCTCTGCAGCGCCGGTTCGATCCCCCGGTCGCCGGGCAAGGGTCCCACATGTCGTGCAGACCTCTCCTGCTGCCCACTGCTCCCCCTCAGCAGTGTACTTCGTCAGTCTGCCTTCTCTGCTCTCCCCTCTAGCTCTGGTGAATTCTCTTGCCCTCCCACACTTTTGACTGCACCCAGTGCTTGTATAAAAAAATAAATAAATCTTTAAAAAAAAAGAAAAAAGATTCCTTGGAAAAATCACTTTATATAAAATGTTAGGTATATAAGAGCAATGGCTTTGAAATCAGTCTACCTTGGTTTGAATCATGGCTTTGTCACTTGCTGAATTTAAAGCCCTGGATCTATCACTTGATCTCTTTAAGCTTCAGTTTTCCATGTCTGAAAAGCAAGAGTAAATATGACATTACTATGAAGATAAAACAAGACAATCTATGCAAAATTGCTTAGTACAGTCTTAATACACAGAAATCTGTCAGTAAACACTAGCTACTGCCATTTTTTATCAACAATGTTAAATGTGTAGATAATATTAGGAATCAAATCATAGAAAGGACATTTTACAAATCTGCAGAGGCAGCAATACTCTAATCAATTCTTAGAAAACTATAGCTTATAATCCCATAGCCAGTATCATTCTCAGTGGTGAAAAGCTGAAAGCATTTCCATTAAGATCTGGAACAAGACAAGGATGTCCACTCTCACCACTGCTTTTCAATATAATACTGGAAGTCCTAGCCAGAGCAATAAGACAACAGAAAGACATACAAGGAATCCAAATAGGGAAGGAAGACGTTACCATTATCACTATTCACAGATGATATGATAATATACATAGAGAACCTCAAAAACTCCACAGAAAAACTAATTCAACTAATCAATCAGTTTAGTAAAGTGGCAGGATACAAAATCAACACACAAAAATAAGTAGCCTTCCTATACACAAACAATAAATCTGAAGAAGAAATAAAAAAATCCCTTTTATTATTGAAACAAAAAAAAATCAAATACTTGGGAATAAACCTAACCAAAGAGGTAAAGGACCTATACAAAGAAAATTATAAAACACTGTTAAAAGAAATAGAAGAAGACACAAAGAAATGGAAAGACATCCCTTGCTCATGTATTGGAAGAATTAACATTATCAAAATGGCCATCCTACCAAAAGCAATTTACAGATTCAATGCTATTCCAATGAAAATTTCAATGACATTTTTCAAAGAAATAGAACAATTACTGATGAAATTCATATGGAATCACCAAAAACCCCAAATAGCTAAAGCTCTCCTGAAAAAAAAAAGGGGGAATGGAAGCATCACACTTCCAGATTTCAAAGTATACTACAAAGCCATAATCATCAAAACTGCATGGTACTGGAAAAAGAAAAGACACACCAACCAATGGAACTGAATAGAAAATCCAGAAATAAACCCACAGATTTACAATCAACTAATCTTTGACAAAGGAGCAAAGAAAGTTTGTTCAATAAATGGTGCTGGGAAACCTGGGTCGCTACATGCAAAAGAATGAAGCTTGACTAGTACCTCACACCATGCACAAAAACCAACTCAAAATGGATTAAGGAACTAGACATAAGACCTGAAACCATAAAATATATAGAAGGTAATATAGGCGAAACACTATATGACATGCACCTCAAAGACATCTTTACAGACACATTACCCAAAGCAGTGATAGTGAAGGCAAAGATAAACAGCTGCGAGTACATCAAATTAAAGAGCTTCTGCGCAGCTGTAGAATTTAGATCATACCCCATAGTGACCAGCAACCTTTTCCACGTAGGGTAGAAGGTAGAGTCTGAACAGAGGCTTTGACTCTACAGAGGGATCTTTTTCTAGTCTGCCTCCCTCATTCCCAATTCTATCTTCTTTTTTTTCAAAGATTTTATTTATTTATGCATACAACCCGGGGGGCCTCACAGGTGGCACAAGGGGTTAAGTCTCAGCACTATGAAGCTATCAGCAGCCACTGCAGCATGAGTTCAATCCCCAGCCAGGAAGCTAACCACAGGACACAGCATATCTCTCCTGTCTCAGCACTGCTCCCCTCAACAGTATGTTTCAGTCAATCCACCTGTTTCACTCCCCATACTGTCAGTGGTGAATCCTTTCACCTC
This sequence comes from Talpa europaea, assembly GCF_964194135.1. NCBI lineage: Eukaryota > Metazoa > Chordata > Mammalia > Eulipotyphla > Talpidae > Talpa > Talpa europaea. The sequence continues at coordinate 51,221,087 of NC_140081.1, read as the reverse complement.
CTCCCCCCAACCCCATACCTCTGCCTAAACCTCAGCTCTTATATGCATAAATAAATAAAATCTTTCAAGGAAAAAAAAAAAAGAAACAACCCATGGCCTCCCTGGTGGCCTAGGAGTTAAGTCTCAGCACTATCACAGCTAAGGCCTGAGTTCAATCCATGAACAAGGAGCAAACCCAGGAGGTGCAGTAGACCTCTCCTGTCTCACCCACTGCTCCCCTTAAGAGTATAATTTCAGTAAATGCACCTGTTCTACTCTCCACTCTGTCTGGTGAATCCTCTCACTCCCTGCATTTCTGGCCTACACCCCAGTATTTCTATGCATAAAAAATAAATAAACCACCCCAAAAAAAGAAAATTCTGACCCCCATCCTGTGTTAACAGCAAGAGATAAATTACCTTTGTGAAAAAAATACCCACAGTAATAGAAGGATAGAAAGCAACCAAAGATGGCATTTAGGGTTGAAAGCAAACTTTCTTACTTCTTTTCTAATCTACGAGCCCAAACCTTTTTCTTGGCAATTCTTTGTCTAAAAGATATAAAAGCTGGATGCTTTGGTCCTTTCTCTGGGTCCTGTATCTCTGGGCCCCTCCCCCATGTGTCACATTAAACATGTTTTCTGTCCCCTGTCTTGTGTCAATTTAACTATTAGACAGGACAAAGAACATAAAAAGAGAAGAGGAAAGTTAGTCTACCCTCCACCACAAAAAAAAATTGTTTAGTTTCAATTCCAAAATTGTACACTTATAACACTAGAGACATTTGTTGAGATCACTTGGTGGTTGCCTAAGAGTTAAGTCTCAGCACTATCAATGCTATGGCCTGAGTTCAATCCCCAGCCAGGGAGCTAACCCTCATACAGTAAAACAGATCTCTCCTGACTGGCCTGCTGCTTCCCTTAGCAGTGTATTTCAGTAGATCTGCCTGTTCTGTTCCCAACTGTCTCTGGTGAATCCTCTCACCGCCATACCTCTGGCCTACACCCCAGTTCTTCTACACAAAAAATAAAAAAGATTTAAAAGAAAAGAAATCATATTAATTTCTACAAATGTATATAGTGAGTCAAGGCTTTCCTTTATTCTCTGAGACAATAAAAAAAGTCTGGAGATAAAGTAAAAAGGGCTCTAGTGTTTAAGTCATAGCAACACTTTATGAGTTGATTATTTCAGAAGTCCAAAGGAATAAATTCCCAAGTACTGTCTCCATTGACAATGAAAATGTATATGATTTGTTTTAATGTCTGAATATTACAGGCCCTCTTATCAGGACAAAAACAGGTCCTCCTGAGGCCTCCCCTGGTGGCGCAGCAGTTGAGCATTGGGCTAAGAAGCTGCCCGCAGCCTCTACAGCGCCAGTTCGATCCCCAGCTGCCGGCGAGGGTCCCACATGGCGCAACAGACCTCTCCTGCTGTGCCCGCTGCTCCACTCAGCAGTGCATTTCGTCAGTCTGCCTGTTCTGTTCACTGCTCTGGCTCTGGTGAATCCTCTCACCCTCCAGCGCTTCTGACTATAACCAGTGCTTATATAAATAAATAAATAAATAAATAAATAAATAAATAAATAAATAAATAAAAATCTTATAAAAAAAAAAAACAGGTCCTCCTATCAGGACAAAAATATTGATGAAGTTATTCTTTGTTGATTCATCTTTCTCTGGACTAACCTCCCTCTTAATTAACAAACTACATTCAGAAACTATGCAGCAGAGTTAGAGGTAAAGTCAATCACTCCATAAAACAAATGGCTCCCACAGAGATGAGGCCTCTAACTCTGGCTTCATTAATACTATTTAACCAGACAAATCAAAAAGGTACTAGGCATATTTACATCACCATCCCCAGACATACTAGCATTTGACTTCTTATGAAGGAAACTATAATACTCAGCATCTTGTTGATTATGCAAAATTATCTCCCCTAGCATATATATATATATAAAATCAATCTTGCCTCTACTTTAAAAATAAAATAACTTATAAATGTAGACCTCTGTGCTAGACTATCAGATTACTGAACTAGGGGTACTAAACTAGAATATTTAAAAATTTATGTTTAATATCAATTCTTTCATCTCTTAAAACCCAATGAATAGTTCATACCTATTCAGTCACTAAATATTTCAGTTTCATTTCCTTCTTATCCAGACACAACTTTCCTATTTATTTAAACATTTTTATGCTATTTATGGCCAATAAAGTAGCTAGTAGGATAATATGTAGAGCCATTCAAAAGTGCCAGGAGGGAAAAAAAATAATATGTCTGTTTATTGCATGTACAGATGTGCAGGTATTTTTCTGGCAAACCTTTAGAAGATAAATTGATGATCTGCAGCAAGAAAAAAATCTTGGTTTTTCTGTTTGCAAATCCCAGAATTGCCAATAACAAGCAAATATTTGAAAAGCAAGATTAAGTTTTCAAACTGACATTTTGTCTGCTCTTTTTTAGCTTATGAAGCTTCTAGCTGGAACCAAGAAGTATTGTCTTTCCCTATATAAACAAATCTGTTTGTTTGTGTTTTTTTTTTTTTAAAGTTCCACAACTTACTGTCACTCCTGATGCAGTTCTGGAACTTTTTTTTTTTTTTTTAAGATTTATTTATTTATACAAGCACTGGGTACAGTCAGAAGCACAGGAGGGTGAGAGGATTCACCAGAGCCAGAGCAGGGAGCATGGCAGGCAGAAGGACCAAAGTACACTGCTGAGGAGAGCAGCGGGCGGCAGAAGAGGTCTGCGCGCCATGTGGGACCCTCCTCCAGTGGCTGGGGAGCAGCCGGGGATCGAACCGGCGCTGCAGAGGCCGCGGCCAGCTTCGCAATCCAGCGCTCAACCGCTGCGCCACAGGGGAGGCCCTAAACAAATCTGTTTTTAAAATTACTTTATGAAATTATTACTGTGATAAGACATAGCTAATTTCCTAACAAAGTTTCTAAAAACATGTTTGGGGTTGTCTTATGAAAAATATTTTAGAAAGAATTTTGAGATCACTCTATACAAAGAAGCATTAATTCAAAAGGGCACCTGCAACCCTATGTTTATAGAAGCACTATTTACAATAGCTAAGCTATGGAAACAACCCAAGTGCCCAAAAATAGATGACAGGATCAAGAAGATTTGGTACATGTACACAATGGAATATTACTCAGCAATCAAAAAAGATAAACTCATGCAACTTGCAGCAACATGGATGGAGCTGGAAGGGATCATGCTCAGCGAAATAAGCCAGAAACAAAAAGAAAAATACCAGATGGTCTCACTCATAGCAGGAATTTAGAAAACTTAAATAAGGGACCAGGAAAAAGACTAATTATAATAAAGTAAAAATCAAAATCAACAAGCAACTATAAACCAGAGACACACTATGGGGGGAAGAGAAGGGATTAGGGTCAAAACAAGAGGGGTGGGAATTGTATGGGGACTATAACCAAGATGAAAATGCATACATTGTGCAAAAATGAAAAATGATGTAAAATATATATAAAATAAAACAAATTTTAAAAAGGAAAAAAAATAAAGTAGTTAAATATTGACAGAATAACCATTGCCTAAAATTTTATAGCTGAAATGTTCATGTGGTAGGACTAAAACCTAAAAAATAACATATCTATTTTTCAGAATACCTTGACTTTTCATACTTTATTTTTCATAAAGTTTCCCTTTTTATCAAACTAAAACAGTATACTAAAAAGGGTAATAAAACAGTACCAGAAGACAGTGCCAAGAACAGGTCACCCACAATCTGTGGGTTCTCACCTGTGTGCTCAATTACAAGAGCCCTCAGACTCAAGGTACAGCAACAATGGACTTTATTTAACAAACATGAGATTTTGGAAAAGGATAGTAGTTTCTAAGGCCACAAATGGCCAGCTGCTTCACCCCAGATAGTGTCCACAGTGTTTCGAAGTTCCAAACAAAGGCCACTCATGCAAGATGGCACTGTCCATCAACAAGGGCCTGGAGCTGGTGGTATGCTGGCAAGCAGTGGGCCAGGATCCAACTCATGATGGCAGCTGAAGGTGCTCACAGATGAGGCTGCTGAGGTGGCAATGCAGCAGCCCACAGCTACAGTCTGAAGGTCAGGCTGGACAGCACTGGATAATGGACAGGACAGCACTGGAGGCAACAGCATTGGGAGGCAGTGGCAGATAATCAGAAATGGTGGACAGTTCTCAAAAGTGACCAGATACAGAGTGCTGGATAGCAATGGCCAGTAGTGATGGCCACCACCAGTCACCAGGAGACAATGTAAGACACATCAGTGTTAATAGCTCTTTGTGAACTACTGGTGTGAACCAATAGCTAACAGCTCTTTGAGACACCTGGCCCTAGGACAACGGTGCTCCTTGCAGGTGTTGTCAGGACAGGGCCAGATGCAGGTGCAAGGGCCAGGTCTCTGGGAAGGTCTACAGGTCTATGGAGGTCTGGTGAATCCCTCAGAGGTCTACTGCTCAATGCTTCTCTTCAGAGGCCAGCTGCTGAGTTCTCCTCTCTTCAGAGGCTGGAAGCAGAATGTATTCAAGGTCGCTCTTGCTCTGCCTTATATCCTCTTTCAGGGTTCTCTACCCTACAACTGGATAATTTTCAATACTTAGTGTCTGATTGGACCACACAGCACTAAACAGTTTGTTACCATTTTTCAATCTGAGTAATTAATTCATCTCCATGAATGAAACAAAGTTCAAACCTAATTGGTCCATTGAGCTCTAGTCTGATTGGTTCTTTTATGATCCTGGCTCCAGACACAAAAAGGAAAAGCCTGTCCCCTGCCCAGACTGACCTGCAATGTAGGCAGGGCAGGCTCATAGACTGGAAGGCTCTGGTTTCAAAACCATGGTCCACGAAACAATTTTCAGCATGAATAACCAAGCATACCATAAATACAATCCAGATATCTATTCCCACCCATACCAAAACCCTCAATTCCTTTAATGTCCTGGGTTATAGACTTCGGTTAATCATGGTGAAAATCTGATAACATTCTCTCCTGTTCAAAGTTAAATCACTGTCAGGTCAGATAAGGATGCAAAATTATGTACGGGAAATTTATGGGAGTTCCATTTTAAAAAAGGAACTAGCGGGCCTCCCCTGGTGGCGCAGCGGTTGAGCACTGGGCTGCGAAGCTGCCCCGCAGCCTCTGCAGCACCGGTTCCATTCCCGGCCCCCTGCGAGGGTCCCACATGGCGCGCCCACTGCTCCCCTCAACAGTGTATTTCGTCAGTCTGCCTGTTCTGTTTCTCCGCTCTGGTGAATTCTCTCACCCTCCCGCGTTTCTGACTGTACCCAGTGCTTGTATAAATAAATAAATAAATCTTAAAAAAAAAAGGAACTAGCAATTCAAAATTATCAAGGACAGCTATTTAGCCAAGTACTTTTTATACAAATAAATGAGAATTCAGCAAAGTCTACAATGTTATACATCCTAAGAGTTTTTAATTGGCAAGCTTCAAGTATTTTGTTATCACAAATAAGTAGAAGCCCTAATATTGATGGCCATATTAAAACCACTTAATTACTGGGAAAAACATTAATTTCAATTCAATGCACATCTGTTGAACAGAAATCAACAGTCATTAACAATAGTATTTACCATTTTTGGAATGTAAAATATAAATTATGTTTGCAATGCAAAGCATTATGATTTGCAGGAAGATTTTTTTTTAACAATTCATTCCTCAGTTCTATAGTTCTGTATTTTCTAACAAATCACTGAGATGAACTTTGTCCTCTCACAAAACTAAGAGTATAAAATAGGCTGAAATCATCAGAAGTTGGTTCAAGTAGAGCAAAAACTGTGCTTTACCTACAAGGGAGCTATTTTTCCCCATTTTAGACAAACAATTTTTATAAAATGGAAGATTCCCTTCCTTTAGTTTGCTTTAGGGGCAGTTCTGAAAAACTTCTATGGAGTCAAGCTAGAACTAAATTCTAATTCTGATTTAGTGTACTCTGTTTGATATGTGAAATAAATAACTGAAGTGTTTCTACTCTTGCAACTGCCTTTTTGTCTCTACTTTTGATGAAGGGTTCATGTGCATTAAATAAACATAGGCTAAATTTAACATTTTCCAGGTAAAAACCAATTCTGACAACCTCTTTTAGAAAAGGTATGGCTATGAAATTAGGAAATTAATGTTGGAGATAGCACAGAGAAAGGTAAAGAGATCAAATTAGGAAAAGTATGAGCATTTATATTCAAAGATGATACTGCCAAGGCCTCCCTCATGGCGCAAGGGGTAAAGACGCAGCAACCTAGGAAGCTGTCCACAGCCACTGTAGCACGAGTTCGATCCCTGGCCAGGGAGCTACCCACGTGGCACAGCAGACCTTTCCTGACTTGCCTGCTGCTCCCCTCAGCAGTGTATTTCAGTCAGTCGGCCTGTTCTGTTCCCCACTCTGTCTCTGGTGAATCCTTTCACCCCCCACACCTCTGGCCTGTTCCCCAGTTCTTGTATGCACAAATAAATAAAACATTTTTTTTTTTTAAAAAAAGATGATACTGCCATACTTAGGTGTGAAACAAATTATACGTGGCCAGATACTTGCAAATCAATCTCCTCAACATGCACACACGATAATGAGTTTGATGGAAATAGGGGAAAAGCTTCATATCACATTCATGATCCAAGTTCCTAAAGAATGGGTAAAGCCGGGGCATTATAAAAAGATATAGAGTAGGGGCCTCCCTGGTGGTACAAGGGGTTAAGTCTCAGTATTACCAAGCTATCACCAGCCACTGCAGCAGGAGTACAATCCCCAGCCAGGCACCTAAACCACATGGTGCAGCAGACCTCTCCTGTCTCGCCCACTGCTACCATCAGCAGTATACTTCAGTCCATCCACCTGTTCTACTCCCGATTCTGTCTCTGATGAATCCTCTCACCCTTCACACCTCTGGCCTACACGCCAGCTCTTGTATGCACAAATAAAATAAATCTTTACAAAAAATTTTTAAAAAGATATGGAGTACTAAAACACCAGTTGAATACAGAGAAAGGAAAACTGTGCATGTGTGCAGAAAAGCAGGTTTGCCTACTTGAATCAAGGGTGGAGGCAAGAATAGAGCAAGAAAAAAATAATAATTAATTACATATCTTTACATTTGTACAGCACATTTATGTTTACAAAGGAGTCCTTCATAAATTATTTCCTTGGTGTGAACAGGTATGGTCATTAGGCAACTCATTAATTCAATATACATAAATATACAAAAGGGCCATGAAAAAAGTTACAGAAATGTCGAGGAGTATGGCACATTTGAAACAATGCTTTTGGTGTGACTTGGGATATGGAGATACAGGGCAAGATGAAAGTGAGGAACCCCAATTAAAAGCATATTATCCAACAATGGAATGCTATTCAGCCATAAAAAGGAATTAAATTCTTACATACACTACATCATGGATGAACCCTGAGGACATTACATTAAGTGATATAAGTCAGTTACAAAAAAGACAAATATTGGGCCTCCCCCGGTGGCGCAGCGGTTGAGTGCTGGCTTGCGAAGCTGCCCGCAGCCTCTGCAGCGCTGGTTCAATCCCCGGCTGCTCCCCGGCCACCGGAGGAGGGTCCCACATGGCGCGCAGACCTCTCCTGCCGCCCGCTGCTCCCCTCAGCAGTGTACCTCGCTCCTTCTGCCTGCTCTGCTCCCCGCTCTGGCTCTGGTGAATTCTCTCACCCTCCCGCGCTTCTGACTGTACCCAGTGCTTGTATAAATAAATAAATAAATCTTTAAAAAAAAAAAAGACAAATATTCTATGCTCCCACTTATAAAAGATACCAAGAGGAAGTAAATTCACAGAGACAGAAAGTAGAGTAAAGGTTACTGGGGGTGAGACAGAGAAATGAAAAGCTATTTTTTTAAAGATTTATTTATTTATGTATACAAGAGCTGGGGTACAGGCCAGAGGTGCAGGGGGTGAGAGGATTCACCAGAGACAGAGTGGGGAACAGAACTGGCAGACTGACTGAGATACACTGCTAAGGGGAGCTGTGGGCAAGACAGGAGAGGGTTACTGAGCCATGTGGGTAGCTCCCTGGCCAGCCGGGGATCGAATTCATGCTGCAAAGGGTTCGGACTGCTTCATACATAGTGCTGTACTTAACTCCTTGCAACACCAGGGAGGCCCTGAAAAGCTATTTTTAATGGGTACAGAGTTTCTGTTTAGAGGGGCAAAAAAGTTCTGGAAATGGATAATGGTGATAGTTATACAACACTGTGTAATACACTTAAGGCCACTGAATAGTACACTTAAAATAATTAAACTGGCAAATGTTATATTATGTTTATTTTTACCATTATTTTTTAAAAGAGTATTGTCCAGAAGGGAAATGATTAGGGATTGATCAGGAACTGAGTAAAGGTAGGAACGAAGGGGAAATTTTAAGAACTACACAACATATGTGGTGATTGACTGATGTGAGGTGAGGAAAAAAGTAACTTGGGTTTCTGGGTACACAGGAATGACATCATAGATAAGCAAACAAAGTCCCAGGAATGCAAAAGTAATTGTCCAAGGTTGCAGTTTGTTAATAGCAGAATTACAACTTAAAAGTCAAACTCCTAACTCAAATTCAGTATCCTTTACACTACAATACAACATATCCAGAAAGAATGTATTTTTATAAAAAATGTAAATTTTTTATAAAAATATAAAATACTTTCACATACATTATTTCATTCAATACTCATAACTTATGAGTTAGGGCCAAGTATCATCACCAGTTTACTGATGAGTACATTTAAATGGGTTAAGAAAACTGTTGCAATTCCTTGGAATCTTCAAAGATCTAAATTATATCTGTTGGATTACAGACAAACCTGGAAATGAGATTCAAGTGATGAATCTGAAACTACCACAGCTGCTATATGCAGTAAGTACTGAGAGGGAAAGGGAGGTTAAAAACAGGAGTGTTTGGGAGTAGGTTCAGGGCCACCATATTGTATTACTCCATGTCACAGTTTTCACAGACGAACAATATGACTGCTGCCCCCTGGAGTTGTGTAAGACAACATGCCTGTATGAAGTAAAGTAGGAGTTTCCAACCTGCAGATCAGGATCTACGGGTAGATCTGGAAACCTCACCGATGGAGCGACAAACTATTTCCCAATATCTTCCCTCTGCTACATCCCCTTACTGCGCCATGCCAGCTGAGATTCCCAGAGTGAAGGGGAAAATAGCATAGTCAGCAACTACTTCTCAAAGACTACGAAGTCTTTGTCTGTGCTGATCTCAAGACTTGGATTAAAATGCTCCTCTGTATAATGAGGTTGGAGATTGCCATAATAAAGGATTGGGAGGAGACAAAGTTGGCCCTGTCTGAACATTTCTACTTGTCTGGCAGGAAAGTTTTTCTAGAAAATGGCCAAGATAATACTGTTAAACCTTCTTAGAACATAAGACCACTTATATTAAATCCAAAAGTAAAAAGAAAGAAAAGGCAGGTCCTAACAAGCACTGATTTGGCAATCCACTCATGCCTTAAACCAAGTTGAGAAAATGCTAACACAGATTATAAACAAGAATTACTACATAAACTTCTGACCAAGTTGTGTTTTGATATAACACAAAATTAGGACACAAATGTGCTAACCCAGGTGCTTCAAACATAGAAGATAATCTAAAAGTGGCCAGATGCTTCAAATGTAGAACAGGCTCTAAAACAACCACTGGTAGTCCTAAAAAGGCCAAGTCAAATAACTGCAGTTAAGTTTCTCTTCCTTGTATTTGGACATGGGAAACACTATTCTTACAGAAACAAAACTGAAATCAATTGACTAGGCAAATATATCATTATTCCTGAAGACATTTTTGATGGCATTCTACCAACCATCACAAAATGCATTTCTTTCTCTTCCCTCTTCTACTTTTCCCTTCTTCCCCTTGAACTTCCCACTGGTACTTCAAGTGACACTGCCTCTAGTGTTACTTGGTGTTACCGATGCCAAGTCACTCTATGTAAATACCATTTCATTGCCTATATAGTTATGTCACTAAGAAAATTCTAAACTCAGGAAACAAATTAGAGTGGCAATAGGATCAAATAGAGGCAGTATAACTCCAAAGCCCATGCTCCTAGACGTATCCAAAACAGAGTATCCAAAGTAATTTACCACAGACTAAATAGCTGTCCAAAGCATTCAAAATATGGTGGTGTTGGGAAAAACCAGTCTTCCCATGGGTGTTTCTCCTTTGCTCTCACACTACTATCACACTCCCAACACCTCTGACATGAGATATGTGGGGGTTTCCCCCACCAAGCATTTCTCTGACATCTGGGTGCCCTACAATTTACTTCAATTCTAACACTATCTGCCTGAAGATGTATCAGTTCTACATGTTAAGGGTTCAGTCTCACAGTATTGCTCCCACCCCTCTTCCCACAAACTTAAATAGCTGTTCAAAGCATTCAAAAATTGGCCTACATCTATCAATTTCAATACTCCTCCCCCACATAAAACTTCTACTACCACCAGGTAAGCACCATCATTGCCATTAACTCCATGCTTGCCATTTCTTTCTACGACTTTGTTAGACTGGTCCCTCACCTAGAATTCTCTTTCCCATGTATTTAAATCCAATCACTTCATTAGTCTCTAAACTCAACAAAGCAGGACCTTATCTACCTTGTCATATCCCCAGTACTTTTGCACAAGGTAATCACTCAAATAATTGTCTAGTAAATGAAGCTTTCTCACTTCCTCCATGAAAAAATACACCAAGTACTTGTACCAATTTTCTTTTTGGACTCTGAATATGCTTTGAATCAGCATCAGAATTTAGTACCTAATTACTCTGTATTTGTTTGGTATTACATTTCTTTCTCTGACTAGCTTTTTTTTTAAAAGATTTATTTTATTTATGCATACAAGAACTGGGGTACAGGCCAGAAGTGCAGGGGGTGAAAGGATTCACCGGAGACAGAGTGGGTAACAGAACAGGCAGACTGACTGAGATACACTGCTGAAGTGAGCAGCGGGCAAGTCAGGAGAGGTCCGCTGTGCAAAGTGGGCTACTCCCTGGCCAGGGATCAAACTCATGCTGCAGTGGCTGCGGATAGCTTCATAAGTTGCATCTTCACCCCTTGCACCACCAGGGAGGCCCCCTCTGACTAGCTTTTAAATCAAAATGTTTTATGTACCTTTTCATAATTCACAGGGCCAACTAGGTAAGCACCAGACATACAAAAAGCACACAATATACATTTATTAACTGGAGTGCTGATTTAATTCATTAAAAAGGTCAACTTGCACACAACTTTGTAAGAAGGGAAATATTCTACATAAGGCCTTTTCCACTGCCTACATTTTATACTTCAGAAATCACCCAGCAGAAGTATAGTTCAGCATTTGGCAATTACAGAAATAATCTAGAAAAATTTCTCAATGGCTCAGAATCTGTGAATTACACAAACAGATTATTATGAGTTTTCTTGGTGAAGAATGAGTACATCAGGGTGATTTCACTCGCTAGCCATCATAATGAGTTTTGAAATGACATGCTAGAATAATATAGATATACTATAGGTTACCGGTCCCTCCACATTTTAGTTTTACATTTTCTGTGCTGTAATTTAGAAATTAAATAGTGCTTGTGAGTACTGACTGATTAGCACATCATTCCTATATAATAACTTTATACTACAGCAAAACTGTAATTTACAATTTTATTATATATGTTGCTAAAACTACTTCTGCAGTAAATAATAATTAATGAATTACAGTAAGTACATTTTATTGTGTGTTTACTATCTGCCAAGCACTGCTCTTAAGGTTTTACATGTATTAACTCGCTGACAATTCTATGAGATAGGTATTGCTATTGACCACATTTTACAAATTTCAAGGACTAAGGTACAAAAAGTAAGAAATATTAAGAAATCTTATATACAAGTAGTAATCAGAGGTGCTGGGATTCCAACCCAAGCAGTTTGGTACCAGAGCCCCCATTCTTAATACTATGTTATACTGCCTCCCCAAAACAGCACATCACAGTTTAGACGCCTTGATGTATCAAAAGAATAATACCCCATAGTCCAGAAAATGTAAAACCAGAATGTTCCAAACGGTAAGTGTTTATCCATTTATCAACTTTTACTGTATATTCTTTTAATGCAGTTTAAATTCTAAACATGTTGTTATAAATGTCAAAGCCTGGTCAAGCTCAAAAATGAGCTTGCTATAAAAGATGAAAAAAACAGGGGGCCTCGCTGGTGGCGCAGGTATCAAGTCTCAGCTATCAAGCTATCTCCAGCCACTGGGCATGAGTTAGGAGTTAGAGCCTCAGCCAGGGAGCTAACTCACAAAGCACGGCTGACCTCTCATGCCTCGCCCACTGCTCCCCTCAGCAGTGTATTTCAGTAGATCCATATGCTCTGCTCCTCACTCTGTCTCTGGTGAATCCTCTCACCCCCTGCACCTCTGGCCCACAGTCCAGTTCTTGTATGCATAAATCAAAAAGAATAAATAAAATTTTTTTAAAAAGAAGATGAAAAAACACACCCAGACTTTTTATTTTCTCTTCCTGTGAGACAGAGTATACAAATAAAATAAGACTAACACCACTGCAAACATTAGTTCTTTTAGCCTATCTTTAAATAATGTTATTAGCTAAAAACAAAACTATGTGCTATTACTTTTGAATTTAGTCTGAAAGTAACAAGGAAGTTTTGAGCTACCAAAATTTCAATTTTTAACCATCAAATCAATTGGCTCATTCATTCTTTCAAATGATTGTTTTCCTCTTTAGGAAAAACAAAGCACTTAATTCCAACAGACCTAATTTTTGCTCAAACATCTAAAATGGTTCCTTTTTGAATATTAAAAAATGTTCAACATCACTTGTAACCAGGGAAATGCAAAGCAAAACCACAATGAGATACCACCTTACACCAGTGAGAATGGCTCATATTAAAAAAGAAAAAAAAAAAAAACAGGAAACAACAAATGTTGGCAAGGATGTGGAGAAAAAGGAACCCTCCTACACTGCTGGTGGGAATGCAAACTGGTCCAACCACTATGGAAAGCTGTGTGGAGGTTCCTCAAACTACTAAAAATGGAGCTACCATATGACCCAGCAATTCCACTGCTAGGAATCTACCCAAAGGACACAAAAACATTAATTCAAAAGGATACCCGCACCCCTATGTTTACTGCAGCACTATTTACAGTAGGTAAGATATGAAAACAATCCAAATGCCCAAAAATAGATGACTGGATCAAGAAGATGTGGTATATATACACAAAGGAATACTATTCGGCAATCAAAAAAGACAAAATCATGCCATTCGCAGCAACATGGATGGAGCTAGAAGGGGTTATGCTCAGTGAAATATGCCAGAAAGAAAAAGAAAAATATCCAATGGTTTCACTTATAGGAGGAATGTAGCGGAACCAAATAAAGGATCAGGAAAAAATTATAATAAATTAAAAAACAAAATTAACAGGCAACTATAAATCAGAAACACTACAAGGGATGGGGAGGCAACAGGATTAAAACAGGGAAGGGAAGAACAAAAATGACTACGGTGATGTTATACAGGTAAGTTGGTGGGAATTATAAGGGGACTATACCTAAGAGGAGAAAGCATACACTGTACAAAAAGGAAAAATGATGTAAACTATATAAATATATACATATATAATTGGTATAGAATGAATACATCAGGGTGATTTCACTGGCTAGCCGTCATAATGAGTTTTGAAATGCCATGCTAGAATAATATTTTTATATATATAATAAAAATAAAACAGCACAAAAGACCGAAAAAATGGTTCCTTTTTGTTAGGGAAAAGCAAGAGTTCTGAAGACTTACTGATTTTTTTAGCAAGTTCAGTCACTTGATAGCTTTAGGAATAAAACTACCCTATGAAAAAAAGTCAATACTTACCAAAGTACAAGCAATACACAAAATATCAGGTTTATTTTTCACACTAGAAGAGCAGCTCTGGTCTCCTTCCTTAAAAAAAAAAAAAAAGTAAAAAAGGCCTCCCTGGTGGCGCAGGTGGTTGAACCCCGCACTGTGAAGCTGGTCCACAGCCTCTGCAGCACAGGTTTGATCCCAGCCAGCCAGCGAGAATCCCACGTCGCGCAAGACCTCTCCTGTCTCGCTCACTGCTGCCCTCAGCAGTGTATTTCTTCAGTCTGCCTGTTCTGTTCCCCACTCTGTCTCCGGTGAATCCTCTCACCCTTCCGCACATCTGGCCTGTACCTCGGTTCTTGTATAAAAATAAATAAATCTTGGGCCTCCCCGGTGGCACAGCGGGTGAGCGCTGGGCTGCAAAGCTGCCCAAAGCCTCTGCAGCACCGGTTCCATCCCCGGCTGCTCCCCGGCCACAAGAGGAGGGTCCCACAAGGCGCGCAGACCCCTCCTGCCGCCCGCTGCTCCCCTCAGCATTGTACTTCAGTCCTTCTGCCTGTTCTGCTCCCCGCTCTGGCTCTGGTGAATTCTCCGGTGCTTCTGACTGTACCAAGTGCTTGTATAAATAAATAAATAAATCTTTAAATAAATAAATCTTTAAAAAAAAAGGTAAAAAATCCAAAGTCCCATGACTAACCACTAACTCTAAAGTTAAGAAACAGGAATTTGTGGGTTATTTTTGTAATGAGCTCAGTGGACAAACTCTTAGGCAATCCTAATCATGCCCTCACACTTAAGATCAAATAACATACTATACTAAATAAATTACTCCTTCACCCATTGTCATATTTATGAAATTAAGGCTATTAAAATATCTGAAGACTAAAAGGATTTTTAAGGTCAACGTTAATCATGTTATCACCTAGCTAGAAACATATGAGCAAGATAAAACACTTTAATTTAGCTGGACAATACTTGAAAACATATGACAGCAATCTGATTGCAAATACATAAAAATGCACTTATAGCTGTGATTGAAAGAAATTAATACCAACTTTTGTGACTATAAATTTAAACTAAAGAGTGATGTTTAGAACTAAGAGTGAAGCAATATAGTAAAACAGGACAAGGCATTATTAGCTAAAATGAAACTAGCAATATAGAAATTATTTTAAATGAATAATATTGCTCTATTAACATAATGCATTCATATCAAAATATACTTATTAATTTAATACAATTGAATTAATGTTATTTAAATATTAATTCTAAACTTTATGCTATTGATTTTATAATTTCATTACATTAAATAATTTGATAATCTGATTATTTGATAAATAAAAAAATAAAATTTGATAATTTTATCATCAAAAATTAGATACCTCCTTTTTTTCCTATCATTGTAAGTGCAAAGATCAACAAAGGAGATTACACTTGGAACTCTTTAACAACTAAGCCCTCTGTAAGCTTTTGTTAGCTCAAGAATCAACTCTCAAGTATCCTCATGACTACAGGTCACCTATAAATTTATTCTAAATAGTTATGAAAATTTAGTTAGTGGACACTGCACTTTAGAATTTCTTCTCTCTATTCTTACATTTCTCTTGACAGCTTTTCTATTAATGTTTTACTATCCTGAGTAGCAGGTAGCCAGCCTCAGGTGAACAGTCAAAAGAACATAAACCACAATTCCAAGAAGTATACAGTGCTCTGGAAACTCTCAGGTGGAAGTAAGAGAGGGAAGTAATTCCATTATCAGTCTTTCCCTATTTGCTTTGGTTGGGACATCAATTGCACATGAAGTATCAGCAGCAACTACAACAGCATAAAACAAAACACTTTAATGTTTTAAAATAAAATCAACTAATATAAATGGTGAGGCTAAAAAAATCCCATTACATGTACAATAGCCCATTTATTTCAATTAGTAAATGGTCAAAATGCACTCCTCTTTACAGTCAGGAAAACTGGACTTCTATAGTAGAGCATTACAAAGCAAAAATAGTTTTTAAGGGCCTCCCTGGTGGGGCAAGGGTTAAGCACCACACTATGAAGCTATCCACAGCCTCTGCAGCACGAGTTCGATGCCCGGCCGGCCAGGGAGAAACCCACATGGCGCAGCAGACCTCTCCTGTCTCGCCCGAAGCTCCCCTCAGCAGTGTATTTCAGTCAGTCTGCCTGTTCTGTTCCCCACTCTGTCTCTGGTGGATCCTCTCACCCCCCCCACCCCTGCATCTCTGGCTTGTACCCCAGCTCTTGTATGCACAAATAAATAAATCTTTTAAAAAATAGTTTTTATAAAATTTAAATCTTGTGCCATAGCTGTATATTTCTAAACATGGACAGAAATCATGGGACAAAGAGCAAAGTATTAGCTCAAAATGGGGATATTTTATCCTCATTTCCTTCAGGAAAAAAAAGTTATCTTGGAAAAACTGATGTAATCTTAAGCTACTAGTATCCCACACATTTGAGTTCACGAAGATGAGGAAATCACCTTCAATTTGCCAACAATGCTGGAGAAACTAGGAACATATTTATGAAACCAGAAACATCCTGCCCTCTCACTTTAATGAAACACATTCTAAAGGTATTGTGATACTTTTTCCTGCCATATTATCTCAGCAAGTAAGTAAGGAAGACTTATCACATTAAATAAACCTGAATACTGAGATTTGTAACTGAAAAACATGACTGCTGGGATGGTAGGTTGAACTGAAATGGGCCCATTGCCTATCTCTCCCACCCACGTCTTGATGTATGACCTAAACTTCTGTAAAATCTTTAAACACTGTATTGCCCTTTAACAATGCTGAGTAGAGGGGATTTTGAGACAAAACTTCATAATATTATTCTCATTTATGCTGTGTCTATACCACCTCAGACAAATCTCTCCTCAAAGTTACTTTTCCAACTAGTAAATAATTATTTTCACTCATTGGGATGTCAAAAGTCTTTTTTTTAAAGATTTATTTTATTTATTTATGCATACGAGAACTGGAGTGTAGGCCAGAGGAAGGGGGGGGGGTTGCGGGGGTGTGGAAAAGATTCACCAGAGACAGAGTGGGGAGCAGAACAGGCAGACTGACTGAAAAACACCGTTGAGGGGAGCAGCGGGCAAGTCAGGAGAGGTCCGCTGTGCAAAGTGGGCTGCTCCCTGGCCAGGGATCGAACTCATGCTGCAGTGGCTGAAGATAACTTGATAGCCTTGAAACTTTAACCCCTACACCACCAGGGAGGCCCCAGGATGTCAAAAGTCTTTAAAAAGTTTTTCAGGCCTCCCAGGTGGCACAGCGGTTGAGCGCTGGGTTGCCAAGCTGCCCGCAGCCTCTGCTGCGCTGGTTCCATCCCCGGATACTCCCCGGCCACCGGTGGAGGGTCCCACATGGCGCGCAGACCTCTCCTGCCGCCCGCTGCTCCCCTCAGCAGTGTACTTCAGTCCTACTGCCTGCTCTGCTCCCCGCTCTGGGTGTGGTGAATTCTCTCACTCTCCCGCGCTTCTGACTGTACCCAGTGCTTGTATAAATAAGTAAAATAAAAACAAATAAGTTAAAAAATTTTTTTTCCAAGTGCTTTTAAGTATGTAGGAAAAGCATAGTGAGGAATTCATAAATTTATATTTAAAAAAATGTATTGCTTGAGAGCACTCACAGAAGTAAAGGTCATAGAGTGTTGAGGTTATTTTTGCTTGCTCTCTCGCTCTCAAGCAAATTTTACTGCTTCTGCATGCATTTTTTTCAAGGAAAAACAAAAGCTTCTGCATTAGAGACCAGAGATGTTAATCTATTCTTTGAAGGATCTGGTCTTTAACCCTACCTGGAGGCCAAGGATCAAGATCTTTCTAAGACTCTGATCAAAAAGGAAAGATTCTATCAGGCTAATAAGACAAGTAGAGAAAATAATTTGGAAGAAAAAAGGAAATGCAGACTTTCCCTGAGAAAAACATGAACAGTTTCTGGTTTAGATGATGCTGTTTATTCATTCCCAACAATTTAAAAATAATCCCAAATTATATATGATACAACACTCAATAAGAATTAAAGCATAACAAATTTTAGTTTTTTGTCTTTTAAATTTGAGTTTACATCACAATTCAACCTCATACATTAACACTGTTTTCATCATATCATGTAATTTTTTCCTACATATTGGCTTTTTTATTGGTTAAAGAGTAGCTGAATATGACTATAAGCTTCCAAGTTTGGTAAACTATAATTTTTTTCTTTTAACCAGTGAAAAATGTGGCTGTGTTAGTCATAGGGATGTTGAGGTAAAGTGTGTTGTTGAATGCCCTGCATCTTTCCAGCCCCGCAAGCCTTTACTGACATTATTTCATCTACCTGGGCCGCCTTTCCTTTCCTCCATTCCTGAAATGCTAAATTCTATCCATTGTTCAAGGTCCAACTTAAGTGTTCACCTCCTTGTACCCTGAATAAGCTTTCTGGTTCTAATATACAACTTTAGTGAGACAGAAAGGGTGTATCTGTCTTTCCCGGTACACAGTAAAACCCTCCAGTACAACAAAAAACCATCTCCTATAATAGCTGTAGACTCCAGATAGTTTGAAAGATAAACAGAATCTCAGTTCAAAGTATTGTTTAGATAGGATGATATAAAACAGCCTAGTCAGTCAATCAGTGGGGTTGCTAGAACCCATTCTCTTCATAACCGAACTCAACCAACTTGACTGCAAACTCTTTTGAGGCCAGGGACTCTGTCCTATTTCTAGAGTAGGCCCCCTACCATCCTCCTCTCCTCAATATCACCTAATTCTATCTGCTCCATACATTCTTATACAAAGCTATACTACGGGTAGGTATAGAAACTGTGATTAAAACAAAGATCAGGTGATGAAAAACAGAGATTTATGAAATGATAAGAGCTGTCAATGCTTAAAGAATAATCTCAAAGTCCACAGCACAAGTGGCAAAGATATAGATGCCACAGGATATGGCAAGGATGGAGGGTAACTTTACTGCGAAGGGTTCAGCGTGAATAAAATGAAATGGAAAGAAGAGTGTTCTGTCGGTTTAGTTTATGTTCCCAGAGGGCGACAATAAACAAAATATCTGTTTTGTTGTTGTTATATTTCATTAACAATGGTGATCAGTCCGTGTGACATCCAATACCAGGTACACACCTTCTTGTGCCTCCAATTAATTAGGTAACACAGGCCATGGAATATCTAGACAATTCCGCAGGAAAGCACAATAAAGTGACATGGGTCAAGACCTAACCTCTCCTCTACTATCCCCTGTTAGGGGAAGTAAAACAAGAGGGTGATAAATATCTAAGTTGCGAAGGAGTGAGAGTTTGCAGAGTGCCCGAAATTAAAATGACCTTCTCGCCGCACTCGGCAGTACCAGACACCCCTCCCGTAGAAAGGGACGACGGGAAGCCGATAGAGAACTCACCTCTCTCTTCGGTTCTAGGGTTAGACCTCCGGAGCTACGCAGCCCGTGGCAGTTCGACAAACCCACGCGCGCAGCTTCCAGCCTCACACTCCGGGAGAAGTCACAGCCCCGGCGGTGGCAGTGGCTGCGGCGGCAGTGGCAGCGGCGGCGGCGACGGCAACTCCTCCCTCTCCTGCTTCTCTTCCTCCACCCCCAGCCCTCGGCCCGCCGCCTTGACCCCTCCCTCTTTCACTCCCCCTACTTCCGGGCGGTGCCCCGGCCGGAAGTAAGAGCCTGTGAGGCTGTGAGGGACGCGTCACATTGAGGGGAACGCGAAGGCTGGAATCCAGCTCTCTCGCCCCCTGCTGCCCCTGGGCTGACACGCAGCCTCGGGCGGAAGTCTTCCTTTTCGGAGCTGCAGAGAACCCCCTTCCTTCTCTCACCGGAAAACAAAACCAAAGCCCATTAAAGCCTCTATTATATGTAGTTTCCTAACCTCGAGACCAGAATTACCATAGAGCTTTTTGTAAATCATCTTCCACAGAGTTCAGCTTTTTGCAACATAAAATTGACGTGCTTCTAATTAGATAATGTAGCCTAAATCTAAGCTATAAATGCCAAAACTATGAACTTGCCACTAACCCTCTATGGAAAAATTATCTCAAACAATATCTAATTCATAAATGATTGTTTCCAATTCATGATTTTAAATTCATAATCTTTATGTGTTGGAGTAGGGCCAGGGATCTCACTCTCACACTACCTTCACATTGCCACTCCAAGTTAGGAGCTGCTTCCTCATTTATTTCATTTGCCCATCATCTTAAAAACCTAGAAGATTCCGGCCCTCCCTGGTGGCGCAAGGGGTTAAAGTCTCAGCACTTTAAGCTATCCCCAGCCACTACATCAAGAGTTCCAACCCCTGCAAAGGAGCTAACCCACATGGCACAGCAGACCTCTCCTGACTCACCCGCTGCTCCCCTCTACAGTGTATTTCAGTCAGTCTGCCTGTTCTGCTCCTCACTCTGACTCTGGTGAATCCTCTACCATGCCCCCACACCTCTGGCTGTGGAACCAAGCTTAGCCAAGGTTTCGCCATTTTGTATATCCTCCACCTTGATATGTTAGTCCTTGTCCAGCCGCATTCCGGAGATAGTTTCAGCAGTCACAACCCTCATTCCACTTGGTGACGAAAAAGCAGACCACCCCAGCCGCCAAGGAGGGCAGTCCTATCCATAAATGGGACAGCATCTCTAACCGTCCAATCAGTTTGAAACTGTAACCGCATGCGCGCCAAAATGCCTTTGTAGTAGCCAATGAGTAATTGCCAGCTTCTTTCAAAATTCGCGCCACTCGTGACCCTATAAGATACCCCTGCTTCCTCTGTTCGGGGCTCTCGACCTCTGCCGTTGCTTCGGTGCGTGTCGCGGGCCCGGACTTGAGCCCCTAATAAACTCCCTTTTGCATTTACATCAGCTGTCTTTGGATTCTTGGAGGCTATGCTCCCCGAGTCTGCTGATCTTGGGCACAACACTGGCCTGCACCCCAGTTCTTGTGGGCATAAATAAATAAATCTTTCAAAAAAAAAAAAGCCTAGAAGATTCCAAGTATGCAAAAAATATTAAGTATCCACCGTCCAGAGTTTAGGTAGAAACAAGATGCTTAAAATGTAGCAATACATTGCAATAAATAAGTGGTACAGAAAGCATGTGAAAAAAATGTATTTTTATTCCTGTTTTCCGATTTGACATACTAAAAAGCAACAAAAAAAGGATTTTTACAACTGAATATTAATAGCAAGAGGGAGCAGCTCTCTCTCACAAATTTCCAAACGAGGTATAGATGTATCACATTTTCTCTCATTAAATACTTCATAAAATGAAAAAGAAAACTAATCACAGGATTATTTGTATTTCTGACTGGAATCATTTGAACCCAGATGCCATAAGATTGTCAAATCTAACAATGTTTAAAACTCCTTACCTTCTGAGACATTAAGTTATAGTTATCAATGTACACAGCTTTATTGATAGAAATTCATGCCCCAATTTAAAATCTTTAAAAATCACATCACATGAAATTAAGATGGCTTTTAAGTGACTTTCCAATTATTAGCAAATTGGTCTATAACTGTAATATTAAAACTATGTTTTCAAAGAAATTCACAAAAAGGAAGAAACCGGAAAGTTTCATGAGAATGTCAGATTTACTCACTCTATAGTTTTTATAGCTAAGTTTGAGCTACAAGACCCTCTACCAACCATGTATATCCAGTTACTGAGTCTCTCTCTGAAAATCTTATCTCTAAAGGCATCATCCCAAATCAATGCACAAGCATACTAATACCTTTTTACAAATACTATATTATTTTGACTGAATTTACAAACAGAGGATGTATTCAAGAAATAATCAGGTTTTCTGGGGTTGAGCAGAGAGCAGGTACCTCCAAAATGCTTAGGAAGTGGTATTATCTCCAGTAGAGTCAAGAGTAAAGAGGCTCAGAACACAACATCTGTGCCTCTACAATTGCAAGTGCCCCTAGTTTTAAATAAGTTCAATAAACTTAAAATAACTGTACATGCTAAAACAATTGCAATGGGGTTTGTGACATTCACCCTAATTAAAAATATATTTCATAGACTCCCATATTTCTAAATAACATTTAAAGGAGGGCCTCCCTGGTGGTGCAGCAGTTGAGCACTGGGTTGCAAAGCTGCCCGCAGCCTCTGCAGCAATGGTTCAATCCTCGGCTGCCCCTGGGCCACTGGAGGAGGGTCCCGCATGGCGCGCAGACCTCTCCTGCCAACCGCTGTTCCCCTCAGCAGTGTACTTTGGTCCTTCTGCCTGCTCTGCTCACCGCTCTGATGAATTCTCTCACCCTCCCGCACTTCTGACTGTACCCAGTGCTTGTATAAATAATAAACAAATCTTTAAAAAAAAAAACATTTAAAGGCATGTCAATGGTAAGACACTTACCTACCTAGATTCTTTAGACATACAGATGTTTGACAGACTAATTTGACAACCTTCCCACTACCCACTGTATCATTAAAAACTCTCAAAAGTGGTATGTCACAGGCTAAGTTGAATACGTTTGTGAGAGGATAAAATTTTGAGTGCATTAGGAAAGCTGCAAGGTCAGAATACTGATGGCACAAAATAATTTAGACTTAGCTTCATTTCTGGTAGTTGCCATGTTAGTTTTAGAATTATGCATCAGGACAATATTAACTACAAAATTAACTTTAGAAATTTGTTCAAAGATGCCAACTACCACACAAGGTCTTATCACATAAAACACATTGACAGAGAAATAAGACTTTTTTGTCATTTCTTCCTACTATCAGAAGAGTGGACAATTATCACTTACTTGGCAAAAGTGGCATAAATTAGGGCCTCCCTGGTGGCGCAAGGGGTTAAGACACAACTCATGAAGCTATCCACAGCCATTGCAGCACAAGTTCAATCCCTGGCCAGGGAGCTACCCACATGCACAGCAGACCTCTCCTGACTTGTCCACTGCTCCCCTCATCAGTGTATTTCAATCTGCCTGTTCTGTTCCCCACTCTGTTTCTGGTAAATACTCTCACCCCCCCATACCTCTGGCCTGTACCCCAGTTCTTGTATGCATAAACATTTTAAAAAGTGGCATAAATCATACTGAAATTATGTCATTATAACTCTCAATGCCAATTCAGTAATGAAAAGGTAAGTAATGAAAAGGTAAGAATGAAAGGTTGAGGATTCCTCAAGACAGTAACTTACATCTCAGCATTATATACATTTGAATATTTTAGTTTTATTTTCCCATTTTTCCTAAAATAAGGCATTTAAATTTTATCAAATAGTGGCACAATACGTATTAATTTTGCAACCTTATTTTGCAATAAAATACAAATTATTTTTCCTATTTGAACCATGAAATTACTCTTTGGTGCATTTCCTGAGAAAGCAGGACATACTGGCCTGAGCATTCTTTTTTAAGATTTATTTATGTGTCAAAGAACTGTAGTGTAGGCCAGAGGTGCAGGGGTTGAGAGGATTCACCAGAGTGGGGAGCAATTGCGGCAGTGAACTTACTGGAAAGAGGGAGGCTTTCACTCAGACACATCCGAGTGAATAAGACCCCCTTCCCCTGTGTGCTGGACTGGACAGTCAATGACAGGTAAGATCGGGGGCAGACTAAAGAAGGCACTGGCTAGCCTCATGTCTGTGACTCCTGACGACCTAAGACAGGCGCAGTCCCCGAGGGGCTTCATCATGATAAACTTTGGCATTCAGATCAAACAAAACCTACATGCCTATAAGCCTAATTTAGGCAATAAACCCGCAGTAAAAAACCGCTCCTGTGCTGGAAAACAAGGCTGCTAAGAGCGTCACCTACAAACAAGCCTGATGGAATTACCTACAAAGCAGTTCAACCATTAACCAGATAGTCATTGTTTCTGAATAAGTAGCAACTTAGCAACCTGTCTATAATTATACTACTTTTTCACCTACTCTGCTTTTTCTTTATATGTGTGCAATTAGTTTCAGGAAATGCATGATAAAGAAAATAGTGTATGGCAATAGTAGTTCTAAAATAATCATAATACTTCTCACATGAAACACCACCATAAAAATTAAAATGCTTACATAGAGAATATATTGCTCGTGATCACTAAAAGTAAAAGGTGCCAGTAGGTAAATACTAATGCTTTTTGATCACTGTGGTTTTGGGAAACAAAACAAGAAAAACTAGCTTAAAGAATGCTGTTCTGTGTAAGCAAAAATAATTGTGTAGATTCAGTACCTTGAGATTGTTTGATGTGCCATGCCATGGAACATCGATCACATGAACACGAATAACGAAGTAGATGTCTTATGCGTTACTAAGCATTTTATGCTGAGAAAGAATTAAATTGTATAAAATCATCCATTGTTAGAAAAGGTATAAAAGTGTATGATGATTTTGAGCAAATTACATTCAGATCTTCACTCTTGAAGTGTGTCTGTCATTCATTTCTGCGCCGAATCCTTGACCGCCTAGCTCAGTCTCTCATCCCTGGGTCAGCCTTGCTGCTCTGCCACTGCGCCGGTCGGCGACAAGCAATACAGGTAGATTTACTGATATACATTGCTAAGGAGAGACAGGAGAGTGGGTGAGACAGGAGAGTTCTGCTGCGCCATATGTGGGTTAGCGCCCTGGCCAAGGATCAAACTCAGGCCTTATACTGCTTTAGGCCACCAGGGAAGCCCGCCATGAGAGCATTCTTCCGCACATCACCTAAGTGAAATTTTTTCACGTTTGGTTAAGTATAAATCCTTACTTAAATCAAGTAAACTTGGAGATTCCTAAAAGTCTGATCCCTGGTATCAGCTTAGGGAAATTTAGAAATCTCTAATTTAGCTAATATATCGACAGATGGTTACTCAACTGAACTTCTATTTTCTCCTTACTTGAGCACTATCAACAAACTACATGAGGCTTTCTTTGGTAATGATGTAAGGAAGTAATGATGCAAATGGGTAGGTGAGTTTTCTTTAGGAAATATCTTACACATAAAATCCAATGACATACTGAATCCAGAATAATAAACAAATTCAAAAATTGAGATAATTACAGAAAACTAACAGGAGAGGTCATTGAGAATAGTTAGATATAGGTTTATCCCACTAGCTGAAAGTAGGACATGGCTATTTTTGTTAAAATTTAGCAGGTTACTTTCTGGTTCTGCGAACACTCAAATTTTTCTTCCATATAAATAAGTGGTAAGTGTTCCCAGACCCCAAAAATTCCTTCAGATAGTAGGAGAAATCTGTAAGTGAAAATAAACTATATTCAGCAGATTTTTTTCATTAATAACAATATAAGCATCCCAAATAAATACGTTAAAAAACCAAAAACTCTAGTTAAGATAAATGTGCCAAGGGAATCAAGGAGTCTGGCCAGCCTTCAGACATTCTAGTTCATTTGATAGAACTTCTCTTCCCTTGGGTCTAATGACAGCTTAACTTCTCTTGGCAGGAGTGAAAAGGGCTTAGTAGTGGCAATTCCAAATATGAACATAAATGAAAAGTAGAAAGCAGTAGGTATAATAAGCAAGACCTGGACACTAAATTATCTGCTCAGATAACCTAAAATAATGGTGATCTGTTATTCATAAACTAAACTTTCAGCCTAGTAGATTTGACTTTGAAGTGACAGACAAATTTTTCTTTTATATTGTCTGATAAAGAAAGGCTATTTAGGAAGATGTATACTTTTGACTGTAATATTAAATTAAAAGTGATCAAGCTTGGTTTCATTTACAAAAGAAAAAAAGAAACCTACAATGAAAGTTTCAAATGTACTTTATTTCCTTAGTAATGCCATATTTTAATGGATACAGTGTTTTTACTTGGCATCAATTATAAGTTGATTTTGAAACAATTCAGTGTTACACCGGCTGGGATGATTACTGATCTCTCCATTCCTTTGGGGTGACTCTGCCAACAGGGGAAAGGTTCCATTCTACTCCAATTTGTGTTGCTGTCTGTAAGAATTAAAATGCTGTCAGTTATGTATGTTTAATCATCCAGAATCCACTCTCCCTTGGAGCATACTTCTTGAAAGTGACAAAGGTATTCTGCTCTATGGGTTAAAAACACAGAAACTCACCTGGGATATAGTACCCTCCATGTAGCCCAAACCTAATTACAGTCTTATTTCTCTAGAGCAGTGCTGAGATAAAGAAAATGTTATGTATTTGTAGTGTTCAATATAGTTGCCACTAGTCGCAAACCACTAGTCACGTATGGCTATTGAGCACTTGAAATGTGGCAGTAAGACTGAGGAAATTAATTTTTAATTATAGTTAACATTTATTATGTCCTCAAAACACTGCTTTGCTCAACCACAACTACTTAAATATTGCCAATGACCACTTTCATGATATCCCTGCATCATTAAAAAACACTTCATTTACCTCCAAATGGGTCCATGATCAAACATTAGTTCAACATCTGTTTAATCTTCCAGTTAAGTACACACATTTATTTTAATAATATATCTGATTTCAAAAAGACCAAAACAAAAATTTAAAAGGCCTATTAATAAAGTGTGCTTGTTTTGAGCACAATGTATACATCTGTAATAACTCCAAACTCCTACTTTCAACTATCAAGTGCACTGAATGGTAATTGTTAAATATAAAATGTAAAAAAACTAAAAAATTGAAAGCAAGTCACTTTACATCTCATCCATCAGAAAAGTCTTCAAACTAGAAAATTATAATGTGTGAAAAAATTTTGAG
This sequence comes from Talpa europaea, assembly GCF_964194135.1. Lineage (NCBI taxonomy): Eukaryota > Metazoa > Chordata > Mammalia > Eulipotyphla > Talpidae > Talpa > Talpa europaea. The sequence goes on along the minus strand of NC_140081.1, from coordinate 51,194,566 downwards.
TACATGGGCTAAGTGAGAATGAAAAACATTTAAAATAGAAATTATCAATTAATAGTACTTACATATGTCCACACAGCAACACAAAAAGCAGTTCCACTAGCTAATACTGCATTACCATATTTGTCATGGAAATCAGGTGTCCGTTTCTGGTGGCTCTGTCTTGCCATCATTTGCTGAATGTTTCGAACTTAAAAAAAAAAATGAATACAGAAGGATAACTATTATCAGAAAAGAGAACATATGTAATTGATATGGCCAATAAGGAAGGAAGTTAACTTTGTGGCATAATGCAGTTTGATACAATTTTTAAGGAAGTTAACTTTGTGATATTATGCAGTTTGATACAATTTTTAAATACAGTGTAACTAAAAGCAAAGTATAATCAGTACATTTGCTACAAATTGATATTTATGTATCCTCTAGAACTACTTTGAATACTTATGAGTTCAACTTTCACTCAACTTTACTTAGTGTTCAACAACTTAACAACATAAAAGAGCAAATTAACTCAAAATGAACTTCAAGTTATAGAAAATGTTTAAGACCCTAAAATTACCAAAATCAGAAACTAAACTTGCTATTTTTTTTTTACCACGCTAAAAAAAAAAAAAATTGGGGTATATGAAAAAGAGTAAGACAGAGACTGTCCTCAGGTAAAGCCCATTCTAGAGGAAAATATTAGACATGTAAACACACAAACCATTATAATACAAGGAAGCAGGACCTCAAGTGACCAGTTTGAATATCAGGTAGGATTTGGTTATATAGATGTAAGAGGAATCGGAAAAAGGGAGTGACAGACAAGCCTAATGTACTGGAAAATCATTTATGTTTGGCTGAAGGATAGGTATATAGACAATTAATAGGATAAAACTGGAAAGGATGATGGAGGCCCACTTTTTTTGGTAGGGAGGTGTTGCTGGTAAGTTGCATTCAAACTTGTTTTTACTATTATTTTAGTAGAAAGAATAAAATAATTGTTTTCAAACTGCCTCTGGAGGCACACAGAGGGCCTGGGAAGGCACCTATAGGTAAGAAAAACACGTTTTCAGCTGTTTTTTGTTCTTCCTCTTCAAAAGTAGAAAATTCTTACTGTTTTAGAACATCAAAAGGTAGTAAGTATGTAATGGAAAGCACTTGAAAGAAACTGCAACACTGGGGGGAGAAGGAAGTAGGATCGAAAAGGGGGGAATTTTACTGGGACAATAACCAAGATGAAAATGCATACACATTGGGGCCTCCCTGGTGGTGCAGGCAGTTGAGTGTAGCGCTGTGAAGCTGTCCTGAGGCCCCACCAGCCTCAGAGCAATCCACATAAGGAGCAAACCTCTCCTGTCACACCCCCTGTTCCCCTCAGCAGTGTAGTTTGTCAGTCTGCCTGTTCTGTTCCCCACTCTGTCTCTGGTGAATCCTCTCACCTCCTGCATATCTGGCCTGTACCCCAGCTCTTGTATAAATATAATAACATCTTTTAAAAAATTTTAAAAAAAGAAGATGCATACATTGTACAAAAATGATGTAAAAATATATATAAAATAAAAATTAAAAAAAAAAAAAGAAACTGCAACACTGCCCACTCACTAGCACTTAAGAATTACTGGCTTATGAGATACAATGGATTATTTCAGGATAGTTATCTGACCATTAATGGTTTCTTAAGGGATTTGCAGTTTTTGTTTGCACTTTTAGTCACGCTCAAGATAAGCAAATTTACAAACATTTTACAATATACTGTATTCTAGAGCAGTTAAAATGTGTATGATTTCCATATTAAAATAAAATACAAAAACTCCTTTTCCTGAGGTACAGACCCTACCTGCTTTAGGGCAAAGAAATTCAGATTACCAAACAATACTACACCTCACGACCAGAACATGCAGGTCACCCAAGTAGATTTCATTAGATCGCTCCTTTGTAGCAAGAAATAGTTAGCTAACAACTATTGTAATCTTATATATAAGGTAACTATTATACACTAACCCCCTATTTTACAAAGAAGGAAAATGAGGTGCAAGAGGTTAAATTATTTGCCCAAGGGGAAAGAGATGATAGAAATGACTCTAGGAATATGAAAAAGCAGCTAGGCAACTAGTTTTTGATTATTGTCAAAGCTGCTTGCGTATCTAGAACACAGTCCAGTAATACATCCAATGACTGTAAAATGAAAAGAAAAGGATGACTAAAGAAGCTAAATGGCAATTGCTTAAGGTTACTTTCATTTTAAAACTGCTCACATTACTCAAGGTCACCTTCGTGCAACTCAAGTACGGAAATTTTCTCCCTAATCTCATGCAGTCTCAATATATAATACCGATCTTAAATTTTCCCTGTATCTATCTAACTTTTAGATATGCAAAAAAATGTCGACAACTGTTTTTGGTGCAGGTAACATTCAGTCAGTTAATAACCCACAAATAACATAAAAGCTTCAGTTTGTCACTGAGGTTGTCTCCCTGCAATGAAATCAGTTGAAGAGCTAGAATTAGAATTTCTTTCCTTTACCGTTGCAGGAATTGGAGAGGTTGTTCTATTTGGGGTAACTGTATTCCCGAAGCTAAAATTTAGGAAATTAAGTAACGAGGTATCCACCAAGCGTGTCCTTCCCTGAAATCGTAGGTTACTGAATTAAAAAGGAAAAAAAAAAGCAGGGCTAAGTTATAACCCGGCAACAGAAATAGAGCCAGAAACCTTAACAGAGACACTGGGTAGTTAAGCTAACGCTAGCTCTTAGAATTACAAGGTCGAGGTGCAAGTGGAGAAAAAAAAAAAAAAGGCACGAGAGCAAATGCCTACATGGTGACTGGAAATGACTTGCTCACAATTTTAGCTCACCTTGGAGACGACTTAGTGCGTTTTTGGCCAAGGGAAACATCTTGAAGTTGAAGAGAATTGCGGCCACTGCAGCGGCTGGCGCAACTACGCGTCTAGTACCCTTGCAAAGAGCTCTGAAAAACAAAATGGCTCCCGACTGGGCTCTTTAATGAGATTTGAGGAAATCGCGCGAGATCTGTAAAAACCTATAGAAATTATAATCCTCATTACAGGAAAGAAAGCTAAAGGCCTTTGGGAAACGTAGTTTCAGGCTTTATAAATGACATGTGAAGGGGAAAAAAATTAAAAGAAAATGACGTGTAATGGTATCTACTGAAGAACGAGAGATGCAAACCTCGTCCCCCCGCCCACTCCGACCCTGACCTTGAAGCCTGTTTAGGGCTCCACAGAAGAGAAATGAGATGTTGATCTTAGGTCCAATTGTCAAAGGGCACCAACTTCAAGGCAGTGTTTCAGAGGCTTGTGCATGTATCTTGCTCCTTGCGGACAGTTCTTTCTGTTTCCCCCAAACTTTTCATTTCTTTAACATTTCTGTGTCTGTAACTACACACTAATTTGTTCAACACTTAATTTTTAAATTATTATATACTTAGAGAAAAGTTACAAGAACAAAATGATGAATTCTATGTGGATGAATATATGCAAAAGAAAACAAATTGTTAATTGTATAATATTGACAGTAGATGTTCATAGTATAATTTTTTCATTTTTTATGGATACTTGGATATTTTCATAATAAAATATTGGTAGTAGGGTGGAAGAACTATTATATGCGCCTTATCAAGGTACATCACTTGGTAATATTTTGACACATGTATTTTCTTTTTTTCAAGATTTATTTTACTTATTTATGCATACAAGTACTGAACTGTAGGGCCTTCCCAGTGGCACAGCGGTTGAGCGCTGGGTTGCGAAGCTGCCTGCAGCCTCTGCAGCGCCGGTTCGATCCCCGATCCCCGACTGCTCCCAGGCCACCAGAGGAGGGTCCCACATGGAGCGCAGACCTCTCCTGCCGCCTGATGCTCCCCTCAGCAGTGTACTTCGGTCCTTCTGCCTACTCTGCTCCCCACTCTGGCTCTGGTGAATTCTCTCAACCTCCCGTGCTTCTGACTGTACCCAGTGCTTGTATAAATAAATAAATCTTAAAAAAAAAAAAGATATACAATATGTGTAAGATTTAAAAAAAAAAAAAAAAAAAGAAAGAGCTGGAGTGTAGGCCAGAGGAGGGGGGTAGCCTGAGAGGATTCACCACAGACAGACTGAAGAGAAGAACAGGAAGACTGACTGAAATTCACTGCTGGGGGAGCAGCAAGTGAATGAGGAGAGGTCTGCTGCACCATGTGGGTTAGCTCCCTGGCTGGGGATGGAACTCATGCTGCAGTGGCTGGTGATAGCGTGATAGCACTGAGACTTTAACCCCTGTGCCACCAGGTACATGTATTTTCCCCATCTCTCTAGCTCGCTCTCTCTATATATATATAAACATATATATAGATTGATATAATATTATATGTCTATAACAGATATATTATTAATTACATATATTATTATCTCTATATACAGATATAATGATATATATCTACACATCTGTGTATGTAGAGAGAGACACACTCACATTTTTTATCTGAACTATTTCAGAAAAACATGCATATATCATGAGCTTTTACCATTAATATTTCAGGATTCATTTCCTGAGAGTAATATATCCTCTTACATAATCACAGTACAGTTAATCAAATTCAGAAACTTTAATATTCATACAGCACAATTCATATTCTAAGTTAACTAGTTGTTACAATGTCCCTGGATTGAATTTGGCTGTGGTTAGTCTCCTTTAAAATTGAATAGTTTCGGGCCTCCCCGGTGGCGCAGCGGTTGAGCGCTGGGTTGTGAAGCTGCCCACGGCCTCTGCATCCCCGGCTGCTCCCCGGCCACCGTAGGAGGATCCCACATGGTGCGCAGACCTCTCCTGCCACCTGCTACTCCCCTCAGCAGTGTACTTCAGTCCTTCTGCCTGCTCTGCTCCCCACTCTGGCTCTGGTGAATTCTCTCACCCTCCCGCGCTTCTGACTGTACCCAGTGCATGTATAAACAAAACAAACAAACAAATATAATAAATAAATAAATAAAAGCATGCCTCTATAAAAAAAATAAAATAAAATAAAATTGAATAGTTTCTTAATATTTCTTTGTCTTTCATGGCATTAATTTTTTCTCACTATAATTTTATTCTCACACTTTTTTACATATGAAAGATGTTAGGTACAGAATCTTGTAGAAGATTATAAGTGACAGAACTGGCAATGGACCTTATGACTCCACAAGTCTGTGCTCTGTACTATTTTTTAATATTCAAAAGGGCAGGTTTATTACAAAAAGAGAAGTAAAGGATACTTGCACAGACACAAGCGGGCAGAAAGAACTGCCCTGAAAGGGACAGGTTTGTTAAAACAGAGGCCTTCATAGTCACAGGTGGGCAGCCTTGGAAATAGATCTGCTGCTACTGCTTTGCAAAGGAAGAAGGTTGGTGAAGAACAACACCTCCATAGGCACAGGTGGGCAGGAAAGCTTCTGCCTGCACTCTGTAGTATTTTTCAAGAGTACTGGCCAGTTGCTTTATAAAGTTCCCTCAAATTGTGTGTGCTTGATGTTTTCTCATTAGATTCGATTTGTGCACTTCTGGCAAGAATACTTTGTAATTGATGTGTCTTACACAGATTATCAAGAAGCATATAATATTAGATTGTCTCAATATTGGTAATGATAAATTTCTACTATAAACTTGTAACAGGGAGTCCCCATAGAAAAGGGTCACAAAAAGATAGACAAGTCTGGAAGAAAAGAGCAAAATCATTGCTGCCATTGTTAACCTCCCCACTGGTCTCTCACCCACATCTGTTCCAACCAGTTCAAGAGCAAAAAGCAAGTACAGTTTCTTCACATGTCTCTACTTCGTATGCCTCCCCCAGGTTTCCTTCTGGCTCTCAATTCTTCTTCCTTCCCCAGTCTCTTCTCCAGCTTCCTCTTCCAGCTCAGCTCCACCTTCCCTTGGGTGGGGCAGGGAACCTAAACTTCCCCTTATCCTGGGGACCACCTCATTAGAAACTTACTGTTTTTCCCTTTGTGATTAATATGTAATGTGAAGAATACCTTGAGACTGTGAAATCCTGCTCTTTATCAAACTTTCACCCACTAGTTATTGTATCCATTGATGATGTTTACCTAAATCAATAATTAGTATGAAAGTTGCAAAATGGTTATTTTCTTTTTTTTAAAGATTTAATTTTTTAAAGATTTATTTTATTTATACAAGGGTAGATAACAATAACATCAGATGGGTCAGAAACTAAATTTATTACTATTTTTTAAAAGATTTATTTATTCATGCATATAAGAACCTGGATACAGGCCAGATGTGCGGGAGGGTGAGAGGTTTCACCAGAAACAGAGCAGGGAACAGAACAGGCAGAATGACACACTGCTGAGGGCAGCAGTGGCCAGACAGGAGAGGTCTGCAGCACCATGTGGGTTGTTCCGCGGCCGGAGGGGATCGAACTGACACTGCAGAGGCTGCAGACAGCTTCACAGCGCTGCACTCAACCCCCTGCGCCACCAGGGAGGAACAAGATTAAATTTTTTTAAAGATTTATTTGTTTATGCATACAAGAACTGGGGTGTAGGCCAGAGTTGTGGGGGCAGGGTGAGTGGGTTCACCAGAGACAGAGTGGGGAGCAGAACAGGTGGATCTACTGAAATACACTGCTAAGGGCAGCAGCGGGAGAGCCAGGAGAGGTCTGCTGAGCCATGTGGGTCACCTCCCTAGCCGGGGATCAATCTCATGCTGCAGTGACTGCGGATAGCTTCATAGTGCTGCGTTTTAACCCCTTGCGATACTAGGGAGGCCCCAAGGATTTATTTATTTATGCATACAATAACTGTGGGGTAAGCCAGAAGTGCCGGGGTGGGGGGGTGAGAGGATCCACCAGAGAAAGTAGGGAGCAAAACAGGCAGATCTACTGAAATGCACTGCTGAGGGGAGCAGCAGGCGAGGCAGGAGAGGTCTGCTGCACCATGTGAGTTGCTCCTTGGCCAGCCAGGGATAGAACTTGTGCTGCAGTGGCTGGCTATAGCTTGAAAGTGCTGTCTTTAAACCCTGTGCCACCAGGGAGACCCTAAAATGGTTATTCTCTAACTTGCTCATTCCTTCTATATTTATTTAGTAGTGGGCATTCTACTGTAGCAGGGATTTTTTTCTCCCGTATTTTTTCCTTATCAGTGTGGGTTCATATGTTCAACAGATTATAACCCATTACCATCATGATTTACTTTAATGATCAATAGTCCCAGATATGGTCAGTAAGATTCCCTTGCAGCTAACTTATAGCTTAAATGTAATTGTTGCTGGTTTTTAACATATCTCCATCATATTTTTAAGCACATCTGTATTTTCTGACAGAAGATATTCAAGGGTCATCTAATGATTTCTCTGCTCTAGCATTGGAATCAGCCATTTCTGCAAGGAGTCCTAACTTAAGGATGGTGTTTAGCAACCTACATCTGACACTAGGCATACTCATTGATAATGAACTGTCGTTGCTTCTATTTCTGTTATGGAATAAAGCTCACAGTATATGTTATGAATGATAAGTTTTTACAATTACCACCAATTCCAGGAAAACCCCCAAAAGTTCTTCTTCACCTTATTTTGTATTTGTATTTCACTTCTTCCAATGAGAATTCTGACTCTCAACAATGTCAATATTTTTACATTATATGCAATATATTTTCAGAAATATTATGTAACTATGAAAAACCACCTTAGAAGAGTTCAATATTTTCATATAGCTACTTCTTCCTATATTTCAATAGATTATAATCAAAGTAACTGTTGGGTCGGGAATGTGCCAGCACATCCCCAGGGCCATGATGAGGGACTAGTCGTGGAGCAGGTTTGCAAGGCAAGACTCTGCTGCTCAGTGAGCAGCACTCTTTCTATTTATTAGCAGTAATGAACAAGCGTGATTATATGACAATGGCAGGAGAAGCAGGTTCTAGGGGAGAGAAAGGGTAATCAACTTTGTGGGGAGCAGAGGGGATATATTGGCCACTATATAGGGAGGACTTCCCGTGCAGGTACCTGGTGTAATTTCTGAGCTACTCCCAGTCTACCTCAGACCATGGCCAATCAGTCAACATCTACCTAGATGTCCCCTGCAGTCTTGTGATGTGGGCCATTGTCTTAAGACAGACATGCAGGAGTGCCTTATCCAAATCATTCACGCACACACATGTCCACAGAGAGGCCATACATACATAGGTGCAGAGGCCCCAGGTGATAGAGAGGCCACAGCAACTAATTTATGAATTGTTCAGACTAGATATTATTTTCTATAGTTTGTTTTTTTCTTTTTTCTGTTATTGCTTGTTTTTTTTTTTTTTGGCAGGTTCTACTTCAGGATTATTTGTACAAATAGCATATGACTACATCAGTGCCGTGTAGACAGCAGCCTGTGACAGACACCGGTCATTCTGTCCTCACATGTGCAGGCAGTGTTCTCTATTCCTGAGCCGTTGTGGGGCCCTGGGCATCTTTGACAGCCTGCATACCTTTGGGAACTTGTGCTGCAGTGGTATCCTTGGCCTGGGTTTGAGATTTTGTCTTTGGCGGGGACAGCCTGAGACTCTTGACCACACGGTCATGCACACATTTCCCAAGCTTGGGCTAAATGACATAAGTAAATTGAATGAGCTTCCAGTTGCTGCCATTTGAGGTGTTAGCCCCGACTGTGTTGGGCATTACAAGGGCCTTGATAGCCTCAGAACATGCACTCATGGCCTTATTATTGTTGGCCTGCATCTTCTTCAGGCCCTTCTGTGTGTCTTAGCAACACGCATGTTCTTTAGGAACTTGGGGTCCAGCCCCCTAAGAGGTTCATGTCTTTGTGATCAGGGTTTCTTGATGCCATTTCTGTGCCATTGTGAGGATTGGTTGTACATGGTGTGGTTCTTGTACTTGGCCATGTATGCACCCAATACTGTGCCTCCCCAGGCACCTAAGGGCTGATTTTTCCTTTTGAAATAAAGTTCTTTGTATTCAATTTGTTTTTTCCCATTCTCACTGATTTGATTTTTTTTTTTAATTTTTTTTTTTATAGAGGCATGCTTTATTTATTTGTTTGCTGGTTTGTTTGTTTGTTTTGTTTATACATGCACTGGGTACAGTCAGAAGCGCGGGAGGGTGAGAGAATTCACCAGAGCCAGAGCGGGGAGCAGAGCAGGCAGAAGGACCGAAGTACACTGCTGAGGGGAGCAGCGGGCGGCAGGAGAGGTCTGCACGCCATGTGGGACCCTCCTCTGGTGGCCGGGGAGCAGCCGCGGATCGAACCGGCGCCGCAGAGGCCGCGCGCAGTTTCGCAACCCAGCGCTCAACCGCTGCGCCACCGGGGAGGCCCTGATTTGATTTTTTAAATCTTTTTAAAAAATATTTGTTTATTTATGCATACAAGAACTGGGGTACAGGCCTGAGGTTCGGAGGGTGAGAGGATTCACCAGAGACAGAGTGGGGAACAGAACATGCAGATTGACCGAAACACACTGCTGAGGGGAGCAGCTAGCAAGTCAGGAGAGGTCTGCTGCACCATGTGGGCAGCTCCCTGGCTGGGGATCGAACTTTCACTGTAACAGCTGCAGAGAGCATCATAGGTTGCCTCTCAACCCCTTGTGCTACCAGGGAGGCCCTTGATTTTTTTAATCTTAATTTGTTTTTTAAATTGTAGTAAGATATATATAAAATCCACCATCTCAACCATTTTAAGTATACAGTTCAGTGACATTAAGTACAGTCACATTGTTATGCAACTCTCACCACAAGCCATTTCTAGCACTTTATTCATCTTGCAAACTAAATGCTTTGATGTGATATTATTTAAAAAAAATATTTATTTATGCATACAAGAACTGGGGTACAGGCCAGAGGTGGGGGGGGGCGAGAGGATTTACCACAGACAGAGTGGGGAACAGAACTGGCAGACTGACTGAAACACACTGCTGAGACTGCTGAGAGGCGAAGCAGGCACAACAGGAGAGGTCTGCTGCGCCATGTGGGTTGCTCCCTGGCCGGCCAGGGTATCGAACTCATGCAGCAGAGGCTACGGACAGCTTCATAGTACAGTGCTTAACCCCTTGAGCCACCAGGGAGGCCCTTGATTTGATATTATTTTAAAATTTGATATTATTTTAAAATTTGTATCATTTGATATTATTTCAAAAGTCAAAACTATACAAATTGGTGTACTTAGAGAACTATCATTCCCTCCCATAAATGTTCCACTCCACTTTCTTCACTTCCTGCATGTAACCAGTTTCCTTAGTTTCTGGCTTATCTTTTCTGTTTCCTTTTGCAAAAATGGGCAAATATTTTTCTGTTTTATTTCCTCTTCTATTTTACACAAGTGTAGAATTACACACAGTCTTTTGCACTTCCTTTCTTTTTTACTTAACAATATATATTCAAAAATCCATGTCATTTTACATGAGTCTTCCTCATTCCCATTTTATACAGCTACAAAACACTCTATGGTGTTTATGTATTATAGTATATTCACTCAGTCTCCTATATTTGGACATTTTGGTACTTTAAAGAATATTTCAATTACAAATAATTATGAAATTAGTAATATTAAGCACATATATGTCCATATTGCTGGAATAGATACCTATAAGTGGGAATGCTGGATGAAAGGGTACATGCAGGGCCATCCTGGTCACACAGGGATTAAAGTCAATTCTATCTAGCTATCAGCAGCCACTGCAGCATGAGTTTGATCCTTGGCCAGGGAGGTGACCCACATGGCACAGCAGACCTCTTCTGTCTCCCCTGCTGCTCCCCTCAGCAGTGTATTTCAGTAGAACCACCTGTTCTGCTCCCCACTTTGTCACCAGTGAATCCTCTCATACACACCCCACCCCATACCTCTGGCCTACCCCCCAGTTCTTGTATGCATAAATAAGAACAAATCTTTTTTTTAAAGGGTACATGCATATATAGTTTTGCTAGATATTTGCTAGATATTACCCTCCATAGATATTGTACCATTTTGCATTCCCACCAGCAATACGAAGGTGCCCATTTCCAGCTTTGGTTACTGTATTGAATTTTTGCCAACATTATAGGTGATATTTCTGTGTACTTTTAAATTTTACTTTAATTTTTGCTTGTTACTTTTACACACAAAAAAATCACTCTTTTTGGTATATAGTTATTTGAGTTTTGACAAATGTATAGTGTGTAACCACCACCATAATTAAGGACAGAACAGTTTTACTACCACAAAAACCTCCTTATGAGACCCCTTTGTAGCCCCGTCCTCCCCACCTTCAACCCTTGACAGCCACTGCTCTCTTCTCCATCCTTGGGAGTTTTGCCATTTCCAGAATGTCATACAGGTGGAATCCCATAGTATATCTCAGTGTATTTTATTGTGTATTTTTCTTATTATGTGTCTGTATATGGTTTTAAATTGTTTTTTTTAATATCTCTCAATGCATCACTTCAGAACCAGCTGTTTTCCCTTTTTTATCAATCTCCTTGTCTCATCAACATAACAAAATTGCTCTTTCTCTGTGCATATGTTTCCCAGTAGGGCCTTAAGAGTAGTCATATGATGTTCCACATCATCAAATTTAATCCAAATTATAGGAAGATTGATTTTATTTTTGTTGTTATTTTCCCTTGAGTATATTGTTATTCCTGGTAAAGTCAATGCTATCAAGTCAATGCTATTCTATGCCAGTTTTTCAAGCCACTATGATGAACAGAACTGGGCCAAATAAATGTAAACATTTCAGCTATGTAGGATTTTTGTTGTGTTAGACAGGCAAATTGGATGTGTAATGGAAACCAATTATAACAAGAGGGAAGTGTTTCCTTCCACCTTTGTTTTGTGCCATCCCCAAACAAAATAATAATAAAGAGGTATCTGCTGTCTATAATCCTAAAATCATGTCCTTGTTGGTGCCTTGACTAATAAATCAAGAAGTTATCTTTTAAAATGTTATGAATTTAAAAATCTTTAAAAGATAATTTTTGATGTCACTTAAGCACACATCGCAGTTTCTGGGACATGAAGTATTCAACAAGTTCTTGCCCATTTAATTCTTAAACTTTCCTTGTTATGCTGGTGGACTTTGGGTGTTTTGACGGTAGATGCCATGTGGTAACGCCTGAAGGGGCAGATCCTATACACAAACATTGTAAGCCAATGTTACCGCAACACAAAATAAGGAAATGTATAAATAATATCCCCCTCATTGATATTAAGTGTGCTCTTGTCTTAGTACATTTACTTTTGCTGAATTTTTTAAATTCACCAATCTGAGGCTTGTTTTGAGAGGTTTAATTTTTGTTTTATTTATGCAATGTTACTTTTTTATTTGAAATACTTTGGCAATAGAATGAGTGACTAAGTTAGCTCCTATCAAAGCCTGGCTAGGTCCCATTTTTCTAAAATATTACACGAAAGACGTTGATTCGAAGACTTGTAACCAAGCCTGTTAAAGACTCCGCGTCAGCAACCTAAAGCCATCTTGGAGTCCGAAAAGCTGCAACGCTTCACAACTGCGCAGGCGCGTTTGAAAAGCCGCTAACGCGTCATTTCACGGTATTATTGTACATATTATACACATAATAGGGGCGGTGCACCAGCCTTAGCGGACCAATGAAAAACCTCCAGATTATCCTTTTCCTATTGGCTAACGGAGGCCAATTAGAAGTGAACAGTCTTTTAGCGGGCGACTAGCAGTAGCGCACGTGACGTAATGTGAGGGGTCGCCCGGAAGGACTGAGCAGGACCAATGAGGACGCTCAAGGGGCCGATTTGCCGGTTCTCACGCCCCACCCTCAGACCCTGTCGGAGGAAAGTTCCGCTTGCGGGAGTGTAAGGAGCTAACATGGCAGCGCGTTTGTGGCTATGGTGTGTCTCTGCGACCATGATGGTGGCGCTGCTGCTCGTTTACGGAGTTCCCTCGGCCTCTGCCCAAAGAAAGAAGGAGGTGAGGACGCCGTCCCCGGCAACTCGGGCTTTTCTCTCTGGGGCTTAAGAACTGTTATGTTCTTCCCGACCCCCTTTGCACGCCCCTTCTAGTCTCTGGTGGCTTCAAAATTCCTCCCATTTTGGAGTTGAGGGCTTCCCTACAGGAAAAAACTAACACCTTGTTTTCTGGGATTGAAAAGTTTTCGCGTAGGTGGGGTAGGTGACAACCTGGGTTCTGTCGGCCTGCGAATTTACACTGCTACGAATTTTGATGCTTCTTTGAGTGTGGGTAAGTTTGGCTTTAGGTCCAGGTTGTAGAATATCTAAGTCTTTTTGCTGTCAGTTGATGTAACGTCCTCGTGGGTGTGTAAGAGCTATGTATTTTGTAGTATTTTCACTACAGGACTTTGAAAATTAATCTGAAAGGCGAAACTAAGCTAGGTTTATAACATTGTCCAAATCATTGATTCAGAGCAGTTTAGCTGAGTGGAAGCTGTTAAATTATTTTCAATCTATGGCCAAATATCAAGTGTACCCGGCACTGTTCTAGGAGTTTGGTATATATAAGTGAACAAAACTAAGACCTTTGCTTGTGTAATTAATTTACTGTCTTTGGGAAATGGAAGAGATATAGTGTTCGTTACTCACAATTATGCAATCCAAGCAAGGGCATTTTAACATTGTGTTTTGAAATATTTGTGACTTAGACTCATATGCTCTTAGAGCTTTAAAATATTACTAGCAATTATTTATGCGCTCTAATTTTATTGATGTGGAAAACTGACTCCTAAGTTCATAGTTAACTGTTGCAGAACAAACCCTAGGCCAGTCAGTCTTATGTTGTTTCTTGTTCATTCTGTACTCAATATGTGTACACACTTTTATTTACTTTAAAATTTTATTTATATATTTTTATATCTTTGCTCATTTTTGTACAGTGTTTGATTTCTACTCTCAGGTGTTATCCCCATAAAATTACCACCATCAAGACACACATGAACCTTCATCTAGACTCTTGTGCTCTTCCCTTGGGTTTTGATCCCTCTCCCTCCTCCTCCCCACTGAATGTCCTGATTTATAGTTTGCCAGCTAGTTTTGCCTTTTTTTTCTGATCCCTTGTTTGCATACACACACTCTTAAAAACATTTAAGGTGCTTGTCAAATTGGGCTGAATTTAAAACGAAGGCATCTTCTCTCTGAATATTTGAAAAAAAAAGTTAATAGATTGGCAACGAGTAAAATAAAAAATAGTTTTCAAAGGTGTGCAGAAGTGAGCAGTCCCATACACTGAAATTAGAATGGATGTTATTTTTGAGGAGGGTTTCAAGCCATGGTGAAGATGAAGACCAATATATAGTTGTTTATATTGTAGGTGCCTTTTATGTTAAAACTATGTGTATGTATAGAAAAAATTTGTAAAGATACACAACAATCTTAACAGTGGCTATCTCTGGGTTGATGGAATTGTTCTTTCTGGAAACACGTTGACATCTTACCTTATGTACTGGTATTGTCTGAAAATTTTTTTAAAGGTAGTATTTCTACAAGCAAATCTATTCATTTACTGTCACTGAACTAGAAGAATCTAGCAGATTATTTTTAAAGGAATCAGCAATGAAGTATATACTTGTAAATGATTAACTTTTATGTTACGTGAATTTTACCTCAGTAATTTTTTGAAGGAAGCCGATTATCACTCCCTTCCCATTATGTCCACTGTTCAGACAGTTAATGCTTTTGCAAATATGCCTAACTGATCGTCCTTGAACCAGTCCATCATAGTGTTGCTAGAGATGCTAACCTGAAATTTGAGAACCTTTTGATCTATTTTGCACAGTATATCAGGGCCTCTATAACCTGTCTCCTTCCAGGCTCAACTCTGTCCAAGCTCCTCCCTACACTAGTCCTACTGAATAATCTGCCTTCCTTGATTTTTCTGTATTGTCTTGCAAGTGTCTGCAAATGCAGTACTTATGCTTGGAGTAACTCCCTTCTCTCTCATTCCTCCCACTCTTTCACCTGAGGGTTCCAACTCTCAGTTGTTAGCTTAAACAATGTCTTCTTCCTCAACTAAGCTTTTCCTGCTTTCTGCAGGTAAATCGAGATGAATTTAACACATCAATATTGTCAATATTTATATGCCAGTCTTCCCCTTAAGACTGTGAGCATCTCGAATATGGACACTAATTTTCCTTTTCCTTGTTTCCAGCAGTGTCTCTCAGAAAAGTCCTCAATAAAAATCTAATTAATGAGTTAACTGTGTGCATATAGAATCAGGAATCTGTTCTTTAACTTGTAAGTTTGTTCAAATTTCACAACCTAACATTGGATCTTTGTCATCAGTAAACAAAGAATAAATATAGACTGGTAAAGATGTTTAGTGTTTATGCCTTTTCCCTTTAATTAAGAATGTTTTAGGCTGTTTAAAAAAGATTACTGTGATACTGTTAGGGGGAAGTGATGTCCTGAGTTAATCCCATACAGGCTTTGTGGACTCCACCCCCACTCCAGACTAAAGCCATCAAGACTCTGGGAAAGACAAATCCCATCACCACCAAGGGAGGGTGGCTGGGACCTGAGGGTGGAGTTGGGCAGCCAGGTTGGATATAAAAAACCAAACATGTGGGCCTTGGGCGCTCTCTGGCTCGGGATCGCTCGCTTTCTGGCTTCACCGCTCCTGGCTGGCGGCCAGCTCTCAGAGCGCCATTTTGGGATTCCTGATCGGCGGATCGGGTAGGACTCATTTAAAACTTTGTCTCCCGCTTTTCTCCCAGAGCTGTACATTTCCTCATTTCCCCTTTCCTTGTAAATAAACCTTTTATTAACCTTTCACGTGTGCCTGCAGTAGAGCATTGATAAGTCCTTTAAGCGCACGGGTGAGGACCCACAGTCAGGCACCCCGTTTTGTATCGGGGTTGCTCTACAACAATACTACTTAGAAACAGTTTAGAAATATAAGTGTTCTGTTGCAAAACAATTATTTGTCAATTTTTGAAAACATTGTTTTTAAAAATCTTAGGTCTATCCATCATATTAGATTTGGTTATAAATAGGGTAACATCTGATTTTATAATCAGTTCTTTTTAAGGACACCTCCTAAATGAATAAATTAAAAATCACTGGATTTCTTCATTGTCTGTTGTAAATGGAATGCTACTCTACTTATCTGATTATTTACTTTAAATAGTGTTTTCCCTGGAACACGGACTTATTTTCTAATATTCAGTGTCTTTTACAAGCCAGGCACTATAATTTGCATGCATTATCTGTAATCCTCACAATAGCCCTACAGAGCATTAACCGTTTTATTTTTTTAAGATTTATTTATTTATGCCAACAAGAACAGGGGTACAGGCCAGAGATGTGGGAGGTGAGAGGGTCCACCACAGACAGAGTGGGGAAAGAACAGGCAGATTGACTGAAATACACTGCTGAGGGGAGCAGTGGGCAAGTCAGGAGAGGTCTGCTGCGCCATGTGGTTTGCTCCCTGGCTGGGGAGGGGATCAAACTTATGCTGTGGTGGCTGCAGTTAGCTTAATAGGTTGAGTCTTAACCCCTTGTGCCACCAGGAAGGCCCAATCCACGTTTTAAAGATGAGGGAACTGATTGATGCTGAGTAAGAAAGTTTGGGGGTGTGCCCAAAAGAAACAAAGCTCCTGAAGTTAAGGTGTGAGTCCACCTCTGGTCTGATTCCAAAATCTATGCTCTCTATTAGTCCTTGCATCTGCTGTTACTTTAGGGAGGCAGCATGATGAAAATGAAAAAACATGATGGTCTTTGATGAAATTACCATATTTCTTGATCTTCTGGGAATCTGTGTATAGAGAAATAATATGAAATAAGGAAAGGAATAAAATCACAAAGCACACCGAAGCACAGTAAAAATGGTTATGTTAGAATGGCAGATAGGTTTTTGTTCCTTTCCTCAGTTTTCAGAAAAAGAATGTGAAATTTTAAAGTATATATGCAATTGAAGTGATCTTTAGCATATTACTCCGAGTCTCATTTTCCTTATCTGTAGAATGGGAAAGTGCTTTTATCTTTACCTAAATTAAATGAGATGAGTGCTGTAAAGTGCCTAAGGCTAAGTACCTGACATGTAGTAGATAGTAGGTGAATATCAGAAAGTAAAATAAGATTGTGTTCCTCTATGGTATAAAATGTTTTTTTATATTTTATTTTATATATGTTTACATCATTTTTCATCTTTGCACAATGTGTGCTTTTTCATCTTGGTTATAGTCCCCATACAATTCCCACCCCCCCTTATTTTGACCTTAATCCCTCCTCCCCTCCCCCCCATAGTGTATCTCTGGTTTATAGTTGCTTGTTCATTTTGATTTTTACTTTATTATAATTAGTCTTTTTCCTGGTCCCTTATTTAGGTTTTTTAAATTTCTGCTATGAGTGAGACCATACAGTATTTTTCTTTTTCTTTCTGGCTTACTTCGCTGAGCATGATCCCTTCCAGCTCCATCCATGTTGCTGCAAATTGCATGAGTTTATCTTTTTTGATTGCTGAGTAGTATTTCATTGTGTATATGTACCAGTCTTCTTGATCCAAACCATCTTACACCAGTGAGAATGGCACATATTAAAAAAAAGTAGCAACAACAAATGTTGGCGAGGATGCAGAGAAAAAGGAACTCTCCTGCTCTGCTGGTGGGAGTGCAAACTGGTCCAACCACTATGGAAAGCTGTGTGGAGATTCCTCAGCCTGCCAAAGATGGAGCTTCAGCAATTCCACTCCTAGGTATTTACCTTAAAATATTTTTTTAGGGCCTTTCTGGTGGCATAGGGGTTGTCTCAGCTCTGTCACCCTTAGCAGTATATTTCAATAAATTCATCTGTTCTGCTCCCCATTCTGTCTCTGGTGAATCCTCTCTCACACACCCCCACCCCCGCAACTCTGACCTGCAGAAGTAACCCTATTGCCTTTGTATAAAGCAGTCTTTTGGGGGATGATAATCCCATATGTAATTGGGTCAAGAAGATGCAGTATATATACACAATGGAATATTATTCAGCAATCAAAAAAGATAAACTCGTACCATTCAAAGCAACGTGGATGGAGCTAGAAGGAATTATGCTCAGTGAAATAAATCAGAAGGAAAAAGAAAAATATCGGATGGTTTCACTTATAGCAGGAATATAGGGGAACCAAATAAGACATCAGTGTTAAAAATATTAACAGTACAATACACAACAAAGCAAAAACAGACAGTTATAAATCAGAGACATACTGCAGGGGAGGAGGAGGGAGAGGGATCAGAGGGAGGGAGGGAGGAACACATGGGAATGAGGTGATGGTGCAAGGGTGCATTGCTGAAGGAAATTCTATAGGGACTACACCTGAGGGGATGGGGAAGCAAATATTGTTTAAAAATGAACAATAATGTAAAAATAAAAAAATTTAAAAAGTAATAATTTCTTCTGTGTAATTATTCATTTTTTAAAAGATTTTTATTTATTTATACAAGACCTGGGGTACAGGTCAGAGGCACAGGAGGGTGAGAAAATTCACCAGAGAGAGCGGGGATGAGAACAGGCAGACTGTCTTCTATATAATAATTTATTTGGGGACTGAGTGACCAGAAATCTGGTCTTTTCAGTCTGTTAATTAACAGCTAGAGGAATACTGTAAATATTTACGTAGGCTTGGTTGGAAAAATCTACTCAAGACATTTTGTGCAAGAAGACTCTGCAGTCTTTTCCTCCATGGTTGCCTGAAGATCCCTTGCCATCATGCATAACATAGTAACATTCCACACCAGAAAGTTCACAACAAACCATTCTGCATCAGCAGAAACAAATAGTTATTGACTTCCTTTTCCCTGGGAAGGCAACACTACCTAACACAGAAATTCTGGAAAAACTAACTAAATTGTACAGTGCTACCCCCAATGTCATCTTTGTATTTGGATTCAGAACCCATTTTGGAGGTGGTAAGATGTGTGGCTTTGGCATGATTTATGATCCTTGGATTACACAAAGAAAAATTAACCCAAACATAGATTTGCAAGACATGGCCCATATAAGAAGAAAAAGACCTCAAGAAAACAGTGAGAGGAACACAAGAACAGAATGAAAAAAGTCAAGGGGGCTTCAAAGGCCAGTGTTGGTGCTGGGAAAAGAAATGAAGTTTCTAGTGGTTAGCTGGAGTTTGGATAACAGGAGTGAAGTTTCTGCAGGAATTTATCTGTATCTGTGGTGATTATGCACATTTTTCATGAGACAATAAAACCTTTTATGTATCTGGCTGTTTGGAAAAATAAGTCTATATATTTATAGCTAGTCAGAGAACATGTTTGTTTTGTTGGAATGATCATATATTGTGATCAAATACAATGTAAAACTGTTTCAATACCTGTTACTAGTAACTGTCAAATTTCATTTGAGGGCCTCCCTGGTTAAATCTCAGCACTATCACCACTATGGCCTGAGTTTGATCCCGGGCCAGGGAACTAACACACATATGGCGTAGACCTCTCCTGTCTTGCCTGCTGGTCCCCTCAGCAGTGTATTTCAGTAAATCCGCCTGCTCTGTTCCTCACTCTGTCTCTGGTGAATCTTCTCTCTCTCTCTCTCTCTCTCTCTCTCTCTCTCTCTCTCTCTCTCTCTCTCTCTCTCTCTCTCTCACACACACACACACACACACACACACACACACACACCTCTGGCCTACACCCTAGTTGTTCTAAGCAAAAATAAATGTCAATTGTTAAAAAAATACATTTGAAAATATAACAAAATTAGAATTGAAATGCTTAAAATATAGAATGCATTTTTTAAAGGTTTGTTTATTTATGCATGCAAGAGCTGGGGTACAGGCCAGAGGTGCAAGGGGGTGAGCAGATTCACCAGAGATGGAGTGGAGAACAGAACAGGCAGATTGACTGAAATACACTGCTGAGGGGAGCAGCAGGCTAGTCAGGAGAGGTCTGCTGCTCCATGTGGGTCACCTCCCTGACGAGCCGGGGAATCAAACTCGTGCTGTGGTGGCTGTGGATAGCTTCATTGTGCTGCATCTTAACCCCTTGTGCCACCAGGGAGGCCCAAGTATGCGTATTTTTAAACTGCAAACTGATACTGTTTTCTCTGAGTTATGAGAGTCATTAAGACTTTATCAGGTAATAATAATTCATTTGTTGGACACTGAGTTTAATCTCTCTGGTCTTAATATAAATCAAATATTCCATACGCTTGATCATTATTGGTAACTAATTCTGTCGTTAATATGAATTAGCCTCCACTGCTTGGCATATCCTATTTACCTTCTACTTCATGCTCTTCCACTTCCTTTACCAACAACCTGTTTCCTTAGCATCATTATTACACAAGTTTTGTTAATGATTTGTTATACAAATCTTTTGAGAGAGCATATATTTCTCTATATGCTTAGAATCTATATTCATTTATTTTGTGTGTGGTGCATTCATTTTGTGGCTCTTGCTGGAATTATTTTATATCTGCTAGAAAACTAACTTATTG
Organism: Talpa europaea; assembly: GCF_964194135.1. Taxonomy (NCBI): domain Eukaryota; kingdom Metazoa; phylum Chordata; class Mammalia; order Eulipotyphla; family Talpidae; genus Talpa; species Talpa europaea. The sequence goes on along the minus strand of NC_140081.1, from coordinate 51,174,212 downwards.
TTCATAGAAGTGTGCACAGGAGATTTTTTTTCAGTATTTGCTAATTCAGGCATACTTTAAAGGCAGATCATGCGTTTCTAGAATTCATGTTTCTGTTCCCTCCTTGAAATTAAAAAGAAAAGTCCCATTTCTGTGTAAACATTTTTGTGTGCAATCATTTTTTATTTGTTGTATGTTAATATAGGAAAGCAAGTCTATTCCTGGCTGGGTTCTATTAATAGAAATTCATTATACACTTAGTGAATGTCTACTACATGTTAAAATACTGTGTGTGTCTGCTCTCTAGTTGCTACTAATCTAGAGAAGAAAATATGTCAAAGTTTATTAGAATGATAAATGCTGGGATACAAATTAATATGCCTTTATACTTGGTCCTTGATCCCTTAGGAAACCTTTTAGGGTCACTGAGTTACAGCCCTCTAGACATGCATTCTTTGAGAATTTTGTCAAGGTGATGAAAATCCCAGAAGTTAGGCTTAATATTTCTAGGGATTACTTTTCTTGGCCTAAGTCTGAAGCAGCTTATTTGCATTACTGACATCTGTATTTCTTTTTTAAAAATAATTTTATTTATTTTAGATTTTAGTTTTATTCATTTATGTATATAAGAATTAGAGTATAGGCTAGAGGTGTGGGTGAGGGGGTGAGAGGATTCACCAAAGACAGAGTATGGAGCAGAATAGGCGGGTCTACTGAAATACACTGATGAGGGGAGCAGCAAGGGAAACAGGAGAGGTCTGCTGTGCCATGTGGGTTAACTCAGGTTGTCCCTGCGATAGCATTGAGACTTAACCCCTAGGCCACTGGGGAGATCCCTGATATCCATATTTCAAAGAATGCTGTCTTTCTAGTAGGTTTGTGATCCACTTAAAGATTAAAAGACACATCCTAACATTTGTTTCATCAGATGAGATTCCACCCATCTGATGATTGAAGAATAATAAATATGATTGCAATTAATTTCAAACTGTAATTTCATTGACTATGCGCCTTCTGTTATCTCACAAGGACAGCCTATTTAAAAAGAAGCAGACAAAATGTAGCTCTTTCTTTGTGTAGAAGTAAATTTTCATTTCTGATGGATAAATATCCAGGAATGCACTTGCCAGGTTGTATGGTTAGGGTATGTTGGTTGCTTAATTTTTAAGAACCTGCTGAACTTTTCCAGAGGGGCTGTACTGTAATAACAATCTCACCGGCACTGTATGAGAGAGTCAGTTTCTCTGCATCCTCTCCAGCATTTGTTATTGTCACTGTCCTATTTTTATTTTTTTAAAGATTTATTTATTTATGCATGCCAGAGCTGGGGTGCAGGCCAGAGATGTGGGGGTGAGAGGATTCACCAGAGACAGAGTGGGGAGCAGAACAGGCAGAACATACTGAAATACACTGCTGAGGGGAGCAGTTAGTGAGACAGGAGAGGTCTGCTATGCCATGTGGGTCAGCTCCCTGGCTGGGGATCTAACTCGTGCTGCAGTGGCTGCGGATCGCTTCATAGGGCTGCATCTTAACTAACCTCTTGAGCCACCAGGGAGGCCCACTGTTTTATTTTAGTAACAGGTGTGCAGTAATACCCCATTGTGTCTTTAATCTGCATTTCTGTATGGCTAATGATGTTGAACAAACACATTTTTCTGTGTTTATTTGCCATAAGAAGATTGTCTTTGATGAAATGTCTCTTTATGCCTTTTGACATTTTTTCTATTTGAATTTTTTGTGTCTTCCTACTGTAGCTGCATAGTGAACCTTAAAATCAGGTAGAGTGATTCCTTCCACTTTATTCTTCATTTTCAAAATTGTTTTAACTATTCTAGTTTCTTTATAGGGGTTGTTTGTCTTGAAAAGCAAAATCTTATATAAAACTAGTCAGTTTTTAAAATTTATTTTAATTTATTTTTGCATAGAAGAACTGGGGTGTGGGCCAGAGGTACAGGGGGTTAGAGGATTCACCAGAGACAGAATGGGGAGCAGAACAGGTGGTTTTACTGAAATACACTGCTGAGGGGAGCAGTGGGAGAGACAGGAGAGGTCTGCTGCACCATGTGGGTTAGCTGCCTGGTTGAGGATCTCACTCCTGATCGCATTCATGCTGCAGTGGCTGGCAATAGGCAGTGGCTGGCAATAGCTTGATAGTACTGAGACTTTAACCCCTGTGCTACCGGGGGAGGCCCAAAACTAGTCAGTTGTTTTAACTTAACATTCTTTGGAATGTTTTGACAAATGAAAAGTTTTGTGACCTACATTATTCTTTCTATTAGTGAATAACAATTCACACCAAAAGCACAGTATTTAAATCTTAACAGGAAATAATATAATTTTGTAAAGGTTTATTGATTTATTTATTTATACAAGCACTGGGTACAGTCAGAAACGCGAGAGGGTGAGAGAATTCACCAGAGCCAGAGCGGGGAACAGAACAGGCAGACTGACGAAATACACTGCTGAGGGGAGCAGCGGGCGCAGCAGGAGAGGTCTGTTGTGCCATGTGGGACCCTCGCTGGTGGCCGGGGATCAAACCAGCGCTACAGAGGCTGCAGGCAGCTTCGCAGCCCAGCGCTAAACTGCTGCACCACCAGGGGAGGCCCAGAAATAATATAATTTTGAGAATAATTATTATCACATCCAACTAACAAACTTTATTTTTAGGATTCTCATATTTTCTATGTACCTCTCTGCTTATTAGTCTTTGGTTTTAAGTTACCTACTTAAAAGGAATTTATTTATTTATTTATTTAGGAATTTTTTTTTTTTAAGATTTATTTTTATTTATTTATGCAAGCACTGGGTACAGTCAGAAGCGCGGGAGGGTGAGAGAATTCACCAGAGCCAGAGCAGGGAACAGAGCAGGCAGAAGGACCAAAGTACACTGCTGAGGGGAGCAGCGGGCGGCAGGAGAGGTCTGCACGCCATGTGGGACCCTCCTCCAGTGGCCGGGGAGCAGCCGGGGATCGATCTGGCGCGGCAGAGACTGCGGGCAGCTTCACAACCCAGAGCTCAACTGCTGCGCCACCGGGGAGGCCCTTAAAAGGAATTTAAATGCCAATTTGAGAGTATTAACAATATGGTACTTTTGTCTTTTTCAGATGGTGTTATCTGAAAAGGTTAGTCAACTGATGGAATGGACCAATAAAAGACCTGTAATAAGACTGAATGGAGACAAGTTTCGTCGCCTTGTTAAAGCCCCACCAAGAAACTACTCCGTTATTGTCATGTTCACTGCTCTCCAACATCATAGACAGTGTGTCGTGTGCAAGTATGAACTTTCAAATACACTTTAAAATTAAATATTTCATACGATTTTAACCATTTCTCTATCTTAGAAGGAAAATATTTCAGTGGGTACATAAATAATACCTTGCTAAGGATGTCTGTAACAGCACATAATACTATTGCTCTTTTATAGTCAATTGTTGGTTGTCCATATTAGTGGGGAGAACAGGAGCAAAGTATTTTGGTAACCATCATCAGAAAAATTTAATAATATAGTAATTATTCTGTAAATTGATATCAACTTAATGTAAATGTTTGCAAATTGCATTAATGTAATGTTTTTTCATATGTAAGTACTTTCAGCTTCATATTCTAGTTTCATCACAACAACCCCAAAAAGTAGGCAAAAAAAAATTCTCTCATTTTCAGAAGAAACAGGTTCTAAAATTTTAACTTTTTACCCAAAGCTGGAGATATTTATTAATGCATTAATGGTGGCTACATCCAAATTTGGAATTTTTACTGTCTAAATGATCTTAGAAATAAAGATTGATATTTCTTTAAACAAAATAATGGATACTAAATTAAAGTAGCTTTTGCTTTTTTAGTGTTTTCTTTTTAACTTATGTTTTCAGTCAGTATGTATGATCTGGGAATTCATTTGACATGAATTGACATAGCTACCCTCTAAAGAACCAATTTAGTAACATTTTGTAGGTGTTCCAAATTCTAATACCCAGGCCAGTTGAAGGAATAGGCAGCCTCTTTTTTAATTTTTAATCAAGAGAAACTATCCCTTAGTCCAGATATTCTTATTTCATATTTCAGAAACACAGCTCAGTGATAAACTTCCATGGAAGTCCGTCCAAAGAAATTCTTTACATTCTTTTTTTTAAAGATTTATTTATTCATACAAGAACTGGGGTACAGGCCAGAGGTATGGGGGGGGTGAGAGGATTCACCAGAGACAGAGGGGGGGAGCAGGACAGGCAGATTGACTGAAATAAACTGTTGAGGGGAACATTGGGCAAGCCAGGAGAGGGTTGCTGTGCCATGTGAGTTGCTCCCTGGCCGGGGATCAAACTCATGCTGCAGTGGCTGTGGATTGCTTCATTGTTTGCGTCTTAACCCCTTGCGCCACCAGGGAGGCCCGGAATTCTTTACATTCTAAAATCACTTTGCTCTCTCAAAAATATTGGCCTTCCTCATCTACTTAAAATCTTTCATGAAATCATAATTTCTTAAAAATATGCCTTCTCTCTTGGTTCAACCAGAGAAAATTTATAGAGTGCAACCCCCAAGGATACATTGATTGCTCCAATAACATGAAAATTGCAGATGCTTGGCCAAAACGTTTTTATCAAAGCCATGGTAGTTATTCAACAGTCACTTCCTTCCAGACTGAAACAGAAATGGGTGGTGCTTGACAGCCTTCTTTCAGAATGGTATGTTATGCTACCCAAGCCCTGCTCATTTTTCTTAAATATTTTTCTCCCCGGAGGTAGGAGCTAGTCAATGTATAGGTTTTGGAGTTTATGCTTAATATAAGTTAAAGGTAAATAAAAGGAGAAGAATAGTAGGTATTAACTGTGAATAAGCTTAAAATCTGGAATTAATCCTAATTTAGTCAGTTCACTTACTAGCAACCAGAAACATACAAAAATGTCAGGGAAGAAACATACATCTTCATAATTTTGTATTAGATGAAATTAGTGGAATACTTACTAAACTGGTTTTTTTAGTATCTTTCTACAAGCACAGACTTAAATTTAACTCACATTGGGCCTCCCTGGTGGCACAGGCGGTTGAACACCTCACTGTGAAGCTGGCCACACCCTCTGCAGCGCGGGTTTGATCCCGGCCTGCCTGCGAGAATCCCACATGGCGAAGCAGACCTCTCCTGTCTTGCCCACTGCTCCCCTCAGCAGTGTATTTCGTCAGTCTGCCTTTTCTTTCCCCGTTCTGTCTCCGGTGAATCCTCTCGCGCTCCCGCGCATCTGGCCTGTACCCTGGTTCTTGTATAAAAATAAATCTTTAAAAAAATTTAACTCACATTTCCCCAAATGTATTAAAAAAATTAAGCAAAAACAATTTGTAACTCTATACATTTGTGCTATCAGGATGAAAAGTATAAGATACCTTGCCCTTATCACCTGGTTAAGGATATGAGTTTCACACATGAAAATTTAGTTGGCATTGTAAGGTGATTTATGATAAAGTACCCATTGAATTGTATACATAATACTGTTAAATTTCAGGAAGAACATATAACAAGAATGGTTAGGTTTGGACTAATGGAGAAGATAAGACTTACTCTAAGGCTGGACAGATGAATCAGATATAGACAGAGGTAGGATATTCTGGTTAGAAGCAATGCTGTATCTAAGGGTACAGACATAGAGTAAATAAAGTACTGGAATTAAGAGATCCTATTTTAGATTTTTAATAGTGGGGCTACATAAAAACTACATGCATTATTTGGAATTAAATGATAAAGATCCTTGAATAACCAGTGAAAGGTCTAGGAGACCTTGCTCTGAAGGTGGTAGAAAAGTGACATGGTTTCTAAAGGGAGGAAGAGCTTTGGAAAGTAGTAATTTAGGAAGACCAATGTGTGTTGCAGTGTAAGAAGGATGGGAGGGGTATGGGGAGGAGAGATTAGTTTCAATATTCTAATGACAGGTGTAAAGGATCTGACTTTAGATGATAGCAATGAAAATAAAAGGGATAGAGTTAAAAGATTCATAAATGAAGAATTGTCAGATCTTGGAAACTGAAAGTATATGGGCAATAAGGGAAAAGTGAAAACCGATTTAAGGTTTCAATAATCTCAATTCCCTAGATTCTTCTTCCACCCTAATAAGCTATCTGATTATGTTTTTTTTTTTTATAGAGGCATGTTATTTGTTTGTTTTGTTTTGTTTTTTTATACATGCACTGGGTACAGTCAGAAGCGCGGGAGGGTGAGAGAATTCACCAGAGTCAGAGCGGGGAGCAGAGCAGGCAGAAGGACCAAAGTACACTGCTGAGGGGAGCAGCGGGCGGCAGGAGAGGTCTGCGCGCCATGTGGGACCCTCCTCAGGTGGACGGGGAGCAGCCGGGGATCGAACCGGCGCTGCGGAGGCTGAGGGCAGCTTCGCAGCCCGGCGCTCAACCGCTACGCCACCAGGGGAGGCCCCTGATTATGTTTTTATTTGCTAGGTACCATTTGTACTTCATATATATTTTTAAAGATTTATTTATTAATTTATACATGTACTGGGTACAGTCAGAAGCATGGGAGGTTGAGAGAATTCACCAGAGCCAGAGTGGAGAGCAGAACAGGCAGAGTGACGAAGCACACTGCTGAGGGGAGCAGTGGGCCATAGGAGAGGCCTGCGTGCTATGTGTGACCGTCGCTGGCGACCGGGGATCGAACCAGCGCTGCAGAGGCTCCAGGTAGCCTCGCAACCCAGCGCTTAGCCGCTGCGCCACCTGGGAGGCCCTGTACTTCACATTTTTTAATGGATTAATATTAGTTTCATTTCCCTGGGAAAATGCTTCAACCTTGTCTTTAAACCCTTAGAAGTAATTTAGGGCATTAAAAATTGTTGTAGACAGCTGAGTTTTTCCAGTGATTACTGAAAGAGCTTTGAGATAAGAAATAGGCACAAAGTATGAAGCTGAATAAAGTAATTACTACTTTATGTTCGAGTCCTCAATACTTGGATAAGGCTTGTCTTATTCCATAACAGTGACAGTGTTTTTGAAGGTTTCTCCTAACCCTGTCAGCAGAGCCTGACTTCTTTTTTTTTTTTGATATTTATCCCATTGAAGAAACCATTAATGCTACTTTGGCTCTGTGTTACTGCTGAGAAACTAGATTGCTTTTTAAAATTGCCTTATATGGTTTCCTCACAAATCTGATTTTATCCAGGCAAGCTGATGAAGAATTCCAGATCCTGGCAAACTCTTGGCGATACTCCAGTGCATTTACCAACAGGATTTTTTTTGCTATGGTGGATTTTGATGAAGGTTCTGATGTATTTCAAATGGTAAGATCTTTGATTTATTCTATTAAGTAGAAATAAACTATGGATAAAATGGAATACCCATTTTTCACTGGCCACAAGAAGTTAAATAAAACTTGTCTGTATAAGATAGAGAATAGTTAATGAATTAAAAGTTAAACTTCAGGGCCTCCCCTGTGGCACAGCGGTTGAGCCCTGGGTTGCGAAGCTGCCCGCAGCCTCTGCAGCGCCGGTTCGATCCCCAGCTGCTCCCCGGCCACCAGAGGAGGGTCCCACATGGCGCACAGACCTCTCCTGCCGCCCGCTGCTCCCCTCAGCAGTGTACTTCGGTCCTTCTGCTCTGCTCCCCGCTCTGGCTCTGGTGAATTCTTTCACCCTCCCGCGCTTCTGACTGTACCCAGTGCTTATATGCATGTATGTATAAATCAATCAATCAATCAATCAGTCTTTAAAAAAAAAAGTTAAACTTCAGCTAACTGACCTGTAATAATACTAACCTATTAGAATATAGGAATAAGATGGTAATCAAGTGCCTTTTGCATATTTTCTATTGTGGTAAATATATAATAAAAATTTGTCATGTCAAGTGCACAATTTATAAAGTAACTTTTTAAATCACTGCATGAATCCAGGCATTATGCCACCATTATGTAATATCAAAATTCTTAGTAGAGCTAGGTACCCGTCTTTAACCCCTTGCTTTTTGTCTTAGTGGAAAATCTCTTTCTTATGGTTTAAAGCTTAGCCTTTTTCCAGTGTCTTGGATCTCATACCCAGGCTCTCTCAATTATGACCTCTCTCACCTGCATTTTTTAAAAATCAAGACTTTATTTTTAAAGTAGCTTAAGGTTCACAAGAAAAGGTAGATGTGGAGATTTCCCAAGTTACCCTTGTCCCCAAACATGGATAGCCTCCCCAATTATCAGCATTCCCTACGATAGTGATACATTTGTTACCGTTGATGAACCTGCATTGACACATAATTACTCAAAATCATAGCTTACATTATGGTTCACTCTTGGTCCTATAAGTTCTATTGGTTTGGACAAATACAATGACATGTGTCTTTCAGTATAGTATAATACAGAGTATTTTCACTGCCACTTCATCCTTCCCCACCAACTCTTGTTATCCTTGTTAACTATCTGTTAATTGTCTCCATAGTTTTGCCTTTTCAAGAATGTCATATAGTTGGATACATAGAGTAAGAATTCTCAGATTGATGTCTTTCACTTGGTAAAATGCATTTAAAGTTCTCCCATGTCTTTTCATGCCTAGGTAGTTCATTTCTTTTTTAACAGTGAATAATATTCTTTTACTTTATTTTGAGTATAATTTAATATGTTAACTTCAACATACAACTATATTTTAATGTCATTATTTTAAATGTAAAGAAACGGATCCAGGATCCAAAATAAACTACAGGCCATGAGGTTGGTTTTCCTTTTGTTTAAACAATTTGTAATGTAATGGCTCAACAAGTAAGGCAAATACTATGACTATCAAAGCTGTATTTTGCAACATACCACATCTAGAACAAGAGGTGAATTTAACAGAAGTGGGAGTCATCCTAATTAACCAATTTGGTAATATTGTGGCAAGTTGGTTTGCAGTGTCAAAAATGTCCATTCAAATTTCTTTTTAAATATTTATTTATGCATACACGAGCTGGAGTACAGGGCAGAGATGGGGCAGCAGGGGGTGGGGTGGGGGGGGAGGGGAGGGGAGAGGATTCACCAGAGACAGAGTGGGGAACAGAACAGGCAGACTGACTGAAATACACTGCTGAGGGGAGCAGTGGGCGAGACAGGAGAGGTCTGCTGCACCATGTGGGTTATTCCCTGTCCGGTCGGGGATCGAACTCATGCTGCAGAGGCTGTGGATTGCTTCGTAGTGCGGTGCTTAACCCTTGCCCCACCAGGGAGGCCTAAATTTATTTTTCTTAATGATCAGAGGTCCCCTGTTATCTAAAATATTTTCATTGTGTTTCATTTGAGATCCATCACAGAATGGGTACTTTTTGAACCTCCAACAATTGCAGTACACAATTTTATCTCCCAAATCCTTCAAGTCAAAAGCATGTACTATCTTGGGTTTGTCTTTCTGAATGTGAAGATTGACCACAGATTTGTTGTAATGATCTGTACTACAAAATCTTTTGTAAGCTAGATAACCAGTAGCAGCTGTCCCAGTAGCAATGGTAGCTGTTGCAGTCCACTCAACTTACACACTAGAAGTCAAACTCATGGGGCTTGCGCACCAGACACTAAGCACAAATGGCTCATATAGCGAGCCTGAGTCAAGGTGAAAGAGGCATTCTGTTTTCTGGATGTACCACAGCTTATTTATCCTTTCAATTACTGAAGGACATTTTGTTGGCTTCCCAGTTTAGGCAGTTATGAATAAAACTGTGATAAACATTCATGTGCAGGTTTTTGTATAAATTTTCAACTCATTTTAATAAATATCAAGGAGTATGATTTCTCAGTCATATGTCTGAGTTTTGTACGAAACTGCCCAACTATTTTCCAAAGTTACTATATCATTTTGCATTCCTAATTGCTCCTCATCCTCACCGGCATTTGGTGTTCTCAGTGTTCTGGAATTGGTCGTTCTAATAGGTGTATAGTGGTATTGAATCGTTTTTTTAATTAGCATATCCCAAATGACATATGATGTAGAGCATCCTCTCAAATGCTTATTTGCCATCTGTATATCTTCTTTGATGTCTGTTAAATTCTTGGGCCCATTTTTTAATCAGATTGCTCGCTTGTTGCATTTTAAGAATTCTTGATATATATGTTTTTTAAAGATTTGTTTTATTTATACATATAAGAGCTGGGGTACAGGCCAGAGGTGTGGGGGTATGAGAGGATTCACCAGAAACAGAGTGGAGAGCAGAACAGGCAGACTGACTGAAATACACTGCTGAGGGGAGCAGCGGGAGAGACAGGAGAGGTCTGCTGCACCATGTGGGTTAGCTCCCTGTTGGGGATCAGACTTTTGCTGCAGTGGCTGCTAATAGCTTGACAGTGCTGAGACTTAACCCCTTGCTCCACCAGGGAGGCCCCCTTTTTATATTTTAGATAACACTCGTTTATCATATGTGTCTTGCAAATTTATTCTCCCAGTCTATTATTTATTGTTTCACTCTCCCCCCCCCCCCCATTTAAACTTTGTTTTAATGGGTCTCAAAATTTTGTGACGAGTTTCTGGTCCAATTGTTTCCATTAAAAATTATTGATATTGGGCCTCCCTGGTAGCGGAAGGGGTTAAGTCCCAGCACTATCAAGCTATCTGTAGCCACTACAGCATGAGTTCTATCCCTGGCCAGGTAGCTAACCCACATGATGCAGCAGACCTCTCCTGTCACACCCACTGCTACCCTCAGCAGTGTATTTCGGTCAATCCACCTGTTCTGCTCCTCACTCTTTCTCTGTGAATCTTCTCATCACACCCCAGCCCCCCACCTCTGGCCTACACCCCAGCTCTTGTATGCATAAATGAGCAAAAATAAATCTTAAAAAATAAAATAAAAATTACTGATTTTAAAAACTAATAACTTAATCCAACCACTATGGAGAGCTGTGTGGAGATTCCTCAACCTACTAAAGATAGAGCTTCCATATGATCCAGCAATTCCACTCCTAGGTATTTACCCAAAGGACACAGAAATATTAATTCCAAAGAGCACTGCACCCCTATGTTTATAGCAGCACAATTTGCAGTAGCTAAGCTTTGGAAACAACCCAAATGCCCAAAATAGATGACTGGATCAAGAAGATGTGGTACATATACGCAATGGAATATTACTCAGCAATCAAAAAAGATAAACGCATGCAATTTGCAGCAACATGGATGGAGCTGGAAGGGATCATGCTCCACGAAATAAGCCAGAAAGAAAAAGAAAAATACTGGATGGTCTCACTCATAACAGGAATCTAGAAAACCTAAATCAGGGACCAGGAAAAAGAATAACTATAAGAAAGAAAAAAATCAATCAACAAACAACTATAAACCAGAGACACACTTTGGGGAGGGAGCGGGGTCAAAATCAGGGGGTTGTAATTGTATGGGGAATATAAAAAACAACTAATAACTTAAAACTGCCACACAAAAGAAACCAAATGGTCCACAAAACCATTTTCCTTTCCTTCTGAAGGTTTTGTGGTTCCTTGTTATCATTAACCAGTCTTTTACTATTAGACTTAAATGGCCAATTGAGATACAGTTCTAAGACTGTTCTTCCACCACTGAGTAAGACTGGGGTGACAGGTATTGCGAATAATATTCACTTAGCCTTCTGAGCTTTTTAGGGAGACTTGGTGAACTTGCCAGCTCCAGCTGCCTTGTCCACTGCTTAGATGACACCCACAGCAAACTGTCTGTCTGATGTAACAAATAGCAAAATAGCCCAGAGGAGGACAGTCAGAGAATCTCTCAACACGCATTGGCTTGCCAGGAATGATATCAACTATGGCAACATTACCAGATTTCAAGAATATGGAGGCATTGTCCAGCTTTTTCCCAGAACAATGATGAGCCTTCTTCAGCTCAGCAAACCTGGCAAGTAATGTGGGTGATGTGACAATCCAGTACAGGTGCATGTGCAGCGCTGATTTGGCCAGGATGGTTCAGTATAATCAACTGAGCTGTCAAGGCAGTAGCATCCATTGATTGGTCATTTTTGCTGTCACCAACCACATTGCAGTTTTGAACATCTTTGAGAGACACATTCTTGACATTGAAGCCCACATTGTCCCCAGGAAGAGCTTCACTCAGAGTTTGATATGGCATTTTAACATACTTAAATTGTAACATTGGGGCAAAGGTGACCACCAAAGCAGGTTTGAAAATACCTGTCCCAGCTTGGCCCACAGGGACAGTCCCTTTAGCACCAATTTTGTAGATGTCTTGGAGGGGCAGGTGCAGGGGCTTTTCAGTTGGGTGAGTTGGTGGCAGGATACAATCCAAAGCTTCAGGCAATGTTGTTCTACTGGTGTTGCCATCTTTATGAGTAACTTTCTATCCTTTTAGCCAAGCATATTAACACTAGGCTCCACCATGTTGTCACCATTCCAACCAGAAATTGGCACAAATGCTACAATGTCAGGGTTGTAGCCAATTTTCTTAATGTAGGTACTGACTTCTTTAACAATTTCCTCAAATCTCTTCTGGCTGTAGGGTAGCTCAGTGGAATCCATTTTATTAACACAAACAATTAGTTGTTTTATATCCATTGTATAAGCCAGAAGAGCATGTTCATGGATCTGCCCATTCTTGGAGATACTGGCTTCAAATTCACCAACACCAGCAGCCATAATCAGGAGAGCACAGTTGCCTGAGATGTGCTGGTAATCATGTTTTTGATAAAGTTTCTGTGTCCTGGGGCATCAATGATAGTTACATAATACTTGCTGGTCTCAAATTTCAACAGGGAGATATCAATGGTGGCACCATACTCACTCAGGTTCAGCCTTCAGTTTATCCAAGACCCAGGCATACTTGAAAGAGTCCTTCCCACCAGGGGGCCCACTTCACAAATTTTTCAATGATTATTTTGTCAATCCCACCACTTTTGTAGATCAGATGGCAAGTAGTAGAATCGACATGTCCAACAGTGACAATGTTGATGAGTCTTTTCCTGGCCCATTTTGGCTTAGTTTAGCTGTGGCTTTCACGATACCTGTATTCTGGCAGCAAACCTGTTGCAAAAAAGTTGTCTCATTCTCTTGACTTTGTCTTTGTGAAGCAAATTTTTTTAAATTGAAGTATAATTGGGCCTCCCTGGTGGCGCAAGGGATTTAGATGCAACCTATGAAGCTATCCGCAGCCACTGGAGCACGAGTTCAATCCTCGGCCAGGGAGCTACCCACATGGTGCAGCAGGCCTCTCTTGACTCACCGGCTGTTCCCCTCAGCAGTGTATTTCAGTCAATCTGCCTGTTCTGTTCCCCACTCTGTCTCTGGTGAATCCTCTTACCCCCCACACCTCTGGCCTATACCCCGGTTCTTGTATGCATAAAGTAAATCTTAAAAAAAAATTGAAGTATAATTAACATGCAATATTAATTTATTTTAGCTTCATGTATACAGTATAATGGTCAACATTTGTATCATTTTTTAAAAGATTTGTTTTTATTTATGCATATAAGAACTGGGGTATAGGCCAGAGGTGTAGGAGGTGAGAGGATTCACCAGAGATAGAGTGGGGAGCAGAACAGGTGGGTATACTGAATTACAATGCTGAGGGGAGTAGCAGGCCACACAGGAGAGGTCTGCTGCGCTTTGTAGCTTAGCTCCCTGGCTGGGGATTGAACTCATGGCACAGTGGCTACAGATAGCTTCATAATGCTCAGACTTAACCCCTTGCACCACCAGGGAGACCCCCTATTGGGGTCTTTTTAATATGTGCCATTCTTACAGGTGTGAAATGATATCTCATTGTAGTTTTAATCTGCATCTCTTACTAGAAGTGATGATGAATGTTTTTTTCATGTCTTTGGCCTTCTGGATAGCTTCTTAGTGGATCTCAGTCTGGGTTGAGTGGTGACAGCCTAGACTTTGATAAGTGGCCTCTTCTGTAGGGAAGTTCACATGCTCTGACCTGATTCAGGCTATAGCTCTTCTGTGTTAACCTCAGAATTAACCAGAAGTCATTGATCTGTGCCCACACCTCTTCCATCCTGGGTGCCTGCTCGCTATCCCCATATACAGTGCAATGCCAGGTCTTAGAAGAAACCCTGATGTTTGCTTCTACCCAAGTCAGTAGCTATAGGGGGTTCTGCACAGTAGCCACACCTCCCTCTTATGGGTTGAACTGCCCTGCTGTTACTTTAAACAAAGTTCACTAAGAGTATTCCCTACCTCTTTCAGTCAGACTGATTATCCTATTGTGTGAGCTTTAACTGTCACTTTACTGTACTGGTTTACTTTTCCAATATTTTAGTGGGAGTTTTTAGGCTTTTCGGTATGTATTAATATCATCTGTAAATAGTGATAATTTTTACTTCTTCTTTTCCAGTTTAAATTCCTTTTATTTCTTTGTCTTCCCTAATTTCTCTCTCACTAAGACTTCCAATACTATGTTGAATAGTACTGGAGCAAGTGGTCATCTATGTCTTTTACCTGATCTTGGAGGAAAAGTGGTTTTTCAGAGGTATAATATTAGCTGTTGGTATGTCATATATGACCTTTATATTATATTGCTGTATATTCCACTATCCCTATTTTTTGAGGGTTTTTACCATAAATAGATGTTGATTTTGTTAAATCCTTTCTCTGCACCTACAGGTATGGTCATATGATTTTTATTTCTCTGTTTATTGATTTGGTGAGCTATGTTAATTGATATGCTGGTGTTGAACCATCCATGAATTTATGTAGTAAATTTCAGAATGGTTTATGAGCCTTTTGATGTATTGTTGAATTCATTTTGCTAAGATTTTGTTGAGGATTTTTACATCTATGTTCATCAGGGATATTGATACGTAGTTTTCTTTTTTTAATATCCTTATCTATTTTTTGTGTCAATACAATGTTGGCCTCATTAAATGTATGTAAGAGTGTCCCCTTTTTATTTTCTGAAAAGAGTTTGAGACATATATGTATTAGTTTGTCTTTGAGGTTTGATAAAACTCACTAATAAAATTATCTGGCCCTGGGCTTTTGTTTTTTGGGAGACTTTTGATTACTGTTTCAATTTCTTTGCTTATGACAATATGTTCAAATTTCCTATTTCTTCTTGATTCATTCTTGGGAAGTTGTATAATTCTAAGAATTTGTTTCTCTAAACTATCCAATTTTTTGCCTTAAATATGTTCACAATAGTCTCTTACAGTCATCTGTATTCCTGTGATGTGTGTTGTAACTTCTCTGTCATTTCTTTTTCTCTTAGTGAGCCCAGCTAGAAGTTTTGATATTTTTTATTATAATTTTATTTATTTATTTATTTATTTATTTTTAAGATTTAAAAATTTTATTTATGCATGCAAGAACCAGGGTGTAAGCCAGAGGTGCAGGGATTGAGAAGTGTGCTGCCAGGAAGACCCTATTTTGATTGTAATTTTGGAGAACCAGATCTTGGTTTCATTAACCATTTTGTACTGTCACCTTCTAGTTCTATTTTCTCTAATCTGCTCTAATTTTAACTTCTACTGTCTTTTGATTTTATTCTTATTTTTATGGTTACTTAAGGTGTATAGCTTATATTGCTATATACTTCCTTCGTAGTACTGCTTGTGCTTATCCCAACGATTCTGATAGCTTGTGTTTTCATTTTCATTTGTTTCCTGTTACTTTTTAATTTCACCTTTATTTTCTTGTTAACCCAATAGTTACTCTGTAGCATGTATTGCCCACTTTTTCTTATTTTGTTTCATGTAATTGTGATTAGAGAAGATGCTTGATATGGTTTCAATCTTCATGAATTTATTGACACATTTTGTGAGCTAATCTGTGGTCTGTCCTTGAGAATGTTCCATGTGCACTTGAGAGGAATGTGTGCCCAACTTACTGGGAGTGGAATGTCCTATAAATGTCTGTTAAGCCCATCTAGTCTTATTGCTCATTTAAGGTTGTTGTTTCCTTGTTGATTTTCCATCTGGTTCCGTTGATGTGTTGCTGTTGGTATATGTTTTTAGGATTGTTAATATGTGCTTTATATATCTTGATGCTCCTTGGGTGCATATATATTGATTGGTTTTATTCCTTTTCTAGTTACTTAAGGTGCATAAGGTTAGATTATTTATTTGAGATCCTTCTTGATTTTGATGTGTGCTTTTCTTTTTTAGATTTATTTTGATTTATTTAAGCATACAAGAAGTGGGGTGTACGCCAGGCGTGCTGGGGGTGAGAGGATTCACCAGAGACAGAGTGGAGAGCAGAACAGTAGATCTACTGAATACACTGCTGAGGGGAGCAGCAGGTGAGACAGGAGAGGTCTGCATGCCATGTGGGTTAGCTCCCCGTCTGGCTAGGGATTGAACTGGTGCTGCAGTGGCTGCGGATAGCTTCACAGTGCTGAGACTTAACCCCTTGCACCACCAGGGAGGACCCAACACTTTTTTTTAAACATTGTAGTACTTATTATTTTTTTTTTGTGTGTGTGTGTATAGAAGAACTGGGATATAGTCCAGAGGTGCAGGGGGTGAGAGGATTCACCAGAAACAGAGAGGGGAGCAGAACAGGTGAATTTACTCAAATATACTGCCAATGGGAGCAGTGGGTGAGACAGGAGAGGTCTGCTGTGCAATGTGTGTGTTAACTCCCTTGCCTGGGATCATACTCAGGACGAAGTGGTAATAACACTGAGACTTAACCACTAGGCCATCAAGGAGCACCCCCCCACACACACTTTAAATATTTCACTCTACTCTGTTGTGAAGTTCACAGTACATATGCATATGCTCACTAATAGGCTGAGGCCTAATCATAGGATTATAGAATGTTCCCCTCTCCTAACACCTCACTCTTACATGGTTTCTGAGGAGCTGGATATAATTTTTAGCTGTTTTTGTTAGTTAAGGTGTTTTATTTCCCTAGCTTCTTTCAGAGTTTCATCTTTCTCTTTGGTATTCTGTAGTTTGAACATGGGCCTGGTTATATTGTTATTGTCATTTATCCTGTTTGATGTTCTCTGAACTTTCTGAATCTATGATTTGGATTCTAATGTTAATTTGAGGGAAATTCCCAGTCATTGGTTTACGTATTTCTTCTGCTCCTTTCTCTTTATCTATATTCTCATTGTGTGTTACTCCTTTTGTAGTTGTCCCACAGTCCTTGGATGTTTTCTTTTTTTTCCTTTTTGTCTTTTGATGATTCTATTGATGCATCATCCACCTCACAGATTCTTTCCTCAGCTGTTTCCAGTGTACTAATAAGCTGTAAGGAGCAGGAATGGCCACTGAGCAGGTTTTCTAGGATCCCATGCAGACCGGGTTAAGGAGGAGTTCTGGAGCCCTCGGGGGTTTTGCAGGTCTTTTATTGGGATTACCAGGTACACAGCAGGCAGGGGTGCTGGGGGGCCGGGAGGCTGGTAGGCCTCCCAGCCCCCAGCAAGTCTTCACTCTATCTGGGCTTTCCGGCCTTCTCTGCCTCTCTCTTGGCTTCTGTTCGTTCTCGGCTTCTTGGCTTCTGCTGGCGTCCCCGTGATGCCGACCTTAAAAGCCCAGTCTTAGCGCAGGTGAATCCCATCTACCTATGCCCACACCCTATTCCAGGTGTCCACCGTCAGGCATGCATTCAGGAACGCAAGGATCCATCATCTGTCCTGATGGCGGGAGGGCAGAAAAGCCTGACATTTTCCCTTACCCTACATAAGCCCATCAAATACATTCATTTCTATTTATAGTGTGTTTCCTCTCCTGCATATCTCTTTGGTTCTTTCTTAGAATGTCCATCTTTCTGCTAACATTGCCCATCTGGTTTTGCATGCTGTCCACGTTATCCATTAGGGCTATTAACGTATTAATCATCCATATATATATGTATATTTTTTTTTGTGGGACCCTCGCCTCGCAGCCCAGCGCTCAACTGCTGCGCCACCAGGGGAGGCCCTTAATCATATATTTTTAAAAATTCCTGTCCTAATTCTTCCAACATCCTTGCCATATCTGGTTCTGTTAATTGCTCTGCATCTTCAAATTGTTAGGTTTGGTGTTTTTGTTTTGTTTTGTTTTGTTTTTTGGTATGCCATGTAATTTTTCTCCATAGCCAGAAGTGATATACTGAGTAAAAGAAACTGGTGTAGACTGACCTTTAGTAATATGGTAGTGAGGTGTGGGGAGAGGGGAACATTCCATAGATCTTTTAGTGAGCCTGTGGCTATATGGACTGTAAACTTCAATTTCTCAATTTTGTCCCCCCCACCTTAGTGAACAGGATGACTGAAATGAGCTAGTTGTTTATTTCTCTTCTTTCAGTAAGTATCTGATAGTACTCCACTAGGTTAAGCTCTAGTTAACTAGTTTCCTCTCAGGGCAGGCCTTGTTAAATATGCTGAAGTATTTAAAGTGGTTCCTTTTCCCCTCCCAGTGCCGGAAGGAAGCATGAGGAGATTTGGCTCCAATATCTATTGTGGGAGCCAAGTTGAACTTGTAGAGGTAAATCTCACAATATTGTAGAGGGCTGTCTGTGATTGTATCTGTAGCGGCAGGAATGGACACGGAGCAGGTTTTCTATGACCCGAGCAGACCGGGTGAAGGAGGAGAGTCCTGGAGTCCTCGGTGGCTTTTGCAGGCTTTTATTAGGATTCACCAGGTACATGGCAAGCGGGGGTACTGGGGCCTCCCAGCCCCCAGCAAGTCTTCACTCTGGGCTCTCCGGCATTCTCTCGTGTACTCTCGCCTTCCCTGCTTCTCCATTCGTTCGGCTTCTGCTGGTGTCTCCGTGACACCGCCCTCATAAGCCCAGTCTTAGCCCAAGTGAATCTCATCTACATATGCCCATACCCTCCTCCAGGTGCCCACCATCAGGCATGCATTCGGGACCATAGGGTTCCTTCAGAAAAGCCTAATACTTTTTATGTTACCCTACAGTATCCCTTGGAGTTTTTAGCTATCAGAGTTGCCCATACTGAACCTCCACAATTTTTCAGTTACAGATCAGGTTTTACTAACCTGGCAGTGGTTTCTGAGGTGATTTCTGCTCCTGGGTCTTTGTTCCAGTATGCTTGATTATTTCTCTGGTCTTTGAGAGTTGTCATTTGTTCTGAGTCCTTCCCTTTGTTAGGGATCCAAGAACAGTTGTTGATTTCCCAGTTTGTCCATCTTTTTATGTGTTAGAATGGAAGTGACTTCCAAGGTCCTTACATACAGTACTGGACCTTAGAACTTTCAACTGTATTTTTATTTGTACACTCAAGGATGTAGATTTAATTTTGTTTATAAATGTGTCTTGCCAATGGAATTGAATTGAAAACCCAGAAATAAGACCACACATACATAGTAAACTTATCTATGACAAAGGAGCAAAGAATATACACTGGAACAAGGAGAGTCTCTTCAATAAATGGTGCTGGGAAAACTGGACCGTGACATGCAAAAGATTGAAACTAGACCACTACCTCACACCATACACAAAAAGCAACTTAAAATGAATAAAAGAATTGAATGTAATCCTTGAAACCATAAAATATGTAGAATAAAACATAGGGAAAACACTTCATGACTTATACCTCAGAAATATCTTTGAGGACTTATCCCCAGAAGCAAAGTAAATGAAGGAAAAAATAAACAGCTGGGATTACATCAAACTAAAAAGCTTCTGTACAGTGAAAGAGATAGCAACCAAAACGAAGAGACATTCCACAGAACAGGAGAAAATACTTGCATATCATCCAACTGATAAGGGACTGATTGCAAAGATCTACAAAGAACTTATACAACTCAACAAAAACAAAGCAGGGCCTCTTTAGACCAAGGGGTTAAGATGCAACCTATGAAGCTGTTCGCAGCCACTGCAGCACAAATTCTATCCCCGGTAGGGGAGCATCCCATATGGCGGGGCAAACCTCTCCAGTTCCCTTCAGCAGTGTATTTCGCTCAGTCTGCCTGTTCTGTTCCCCACTCTGTCTCTGGTGAATCCTCTCATCCTCCAAACCTCTGGCCTGTACCCCAGTTCTTGTATGCATAAACAAATAAAAATCTTTAAAAAAAAAAAAACCAAAAAGCAAACAACCTAATCAAAATAATGGGCGTAAAACCTAAAATGACACTTCTCAAAAGAATAAATGCAGGGCCTCCCCTGGTGGCGCAGCAGTTGGGCTCTGGGCTGCGAAGCTGCCTGCAGCCTCTGGCCCGTTTGATCCCCGGTTCGATCCCCGGTTGCCGGCGAGAGTCCCACATGGCACTACAGACCTCTCCTGCCACACCCGCTGCTCCCCTCAGCAGTGTATTTCTTCTTCAGTCTGCCTGTTCTGTTCCCCCTCTGGCTCTGGTGAATTCTCTCACCCTCCTGTGCTTCTGACTGTACCCCATGCTTGTATAAATAAATAAATAAATATTTAAAAAAAGAATAAATGCAAATGACCAACAGATATATGAAAAAATGTTCAACATCACAAATAATCAGGGAAATGTAAATCAAAACCACAATGAGATACCACCTCATGCCAGTGAAATTGGCCATATTAAAAAAAAACTGGCAACAACAAATTCTGGTGAGTTTGTGGAGAAAAACCCTCTTACACTGCTGATGGGAATGCAAACTGGTCCAGCCACAATGAAAAGCTGTGTGGATGATCCTTAAAACACTAAAGATGGATCTATGATATGATCCAGTGATCCACTCCTGGGAACATACCCAAAGGACATAAAAACATTAATTTGAAGGAAAACCTGCACTCCTATGTTTATTGCAGCACTATATACAATAGCTAACAACTTAAATGCCCAATAACAGATGACTGAATCAAGAAGATGTAGTATATATACACAATACTGTCAACAATTGAAAAAGATGGGCCTTCCTGGTGGTACAAGGGGTTGAGCACAGCACTGTGAAGCTGTCCACTGCCTCTGCAGCATGAGTTCGATTCCCCGGCCAGCCAGGTTGCTACTCACATGGCGCAGCAGACCTCTCCTGACTTGCCCGCTGCTCCTCTTAGCAGTGTAATTCAGTCAGTCTGCCTGTTTTGCTCCCCACTCTGTCTCTGGTGAATCCTCTCACTCCCCCACCTCTGGCCTGTACCCCAGTTCTTGTATGCATAAATAAATAAATCTTTAAAAAAATATTTGAGGGCCTCCCTGGCGGCACAAGGGGTTAAGCACCGCACTATGAAGCAATCCACAGCCTCTGCAGCACAAGTTCAGTCCCCAGTCAGCCAGGCAGAAACCCACATGGCGAGGCAGACCTCTCCTGTCTCGCCTGCTGCTCCCCTCAGCAGTGTATTTCAGACAATCTGCCTTTTCTGTTCCCCACTCTTGTCTTTGGTGGATCCTCTTACCCCCCGCATCTCTGGCCTGTACCCCAGCTCTTGTATGCATAAATAAATAAATCTTTAAAAAAATTGAAAAAGATAAATTCATGCCATTTGTGGCAACATGTGTGAAACTGTAAGGGATTATGCTAAGTGAAATAAGTCAGAAGGAAAAGGAAAATATCTGATAGTGTCACCTATAGGGGGATGCCGGAGACCAGCTCCAGTGAACAGGATTGAGGAGAGGGATCCGAAAGAACTGTCATAAACAAAGAAATGACAGACACAAAATAGAGTTTAAGAGAAGCTGGACCCAGGTGATGCAAGGCACTCAGTGTCACGAGTGCCTGGAGCACACTGAGTGCCTAGAGCAACTCTTATTTATTGAGACAGACCACTCCCTAGGTTAGTTACATGACAATGATTTATTCTTTTATTTCTTAGTATTCAGCATTATTCTGGCCCACATTCACCACCAAGGTTCTGCATTATCAGGTTATTCTGTTCTCTTTTCTAATCTAGTTTGTTTCCCAGGCATAGTATTGCTGACAGAAGAAAAACATCCTGATTTATACACAGGCCAGTCTTCCAGCCAGTGCTGATCAGTCTTTTTTAGCCATGCCCAGTCTTCCATTCATGACCCTGATATTTTCCTTGTCTCAGCACTTCACACCTTAGTGTCTCCAACAGGGGCAATAGGGAACCTGAGCAAAGTATCAGGAAAAAGACAAAACTTGAAGGCAAACCATAGATCTGTGGCTTACAGCAGAGCAGAGTGGGAGGGAGAGGGGTCAAAATGGGGAGGGAAGAACACAAGGGACAATGGGATGGATCATGGGGACTACACCTGAGGGGAGAAAGCAAATATTGTACAAAAATGAACAGTGATTTGAGAAAATAAAACAATAAAGTAATAATTAAAAAGTAAATAAATGGGGCCTCCCTAGTGGCACAGGGGTTAAAGTCTCAGCGCTACCAAGCTATCGCCAGCCACTGCAGCCTGAGTTTGAGAGTTCGATTTCCAGCCAGGGAGCTACCCACATGGCTCAGCAGATCGCACCTGTCTCCCCCACTGCTCCCCTCAGCAGTGAATTTCAGTAGATTTGCTTGTTCTGTTCCCCACTCTGTCTCTGATGAATCCTCTCACCCTCCAGCACCTCTGGCCTGTACCCCCATTCTTGTATGCATAAATAAATAAAAGTAAATCTTTTTTAAAAAGTAAATAACTATGTCTCACTCATATATTTGGATATGTTTTACTCAGTAATAATTGAGTAAAAGATTTTAGGTATAAAATCTTTCTGTACATCTTTATATAAATGACTTCCCAGTCCCAAACTTCGTTATGTCCCAAGTTGAAACTCCTGTCTCTACCACGTCTACCTAGACCTAGCCCTTTTGTGCCATTAATGATACTTGTTTATCGTCTTTGTCACTAATGATACTTGTTTATCATCTTCATATTTTTCTACAACATCCATCATAGCCATTCCCCCATTACATTCCATTACATTCCTCATATTTTTTTGCTTAAACAAATATAGCAGCCTTTTGACTGATTCACTTATTATGAAATCACTTATAATACTCTGTGTGTATTTATGTATGTATGTATGTATGTATTTTTATGTGTATATATATGCATATATATTTAAAAAACACTAATTATCACCAGAGTTTTTTCTAGAGATTATTAATAAGAATACTAGAGAAAATTTAAATTTTTTAAGCAGGGCCTCCCCGGTGGCGCAGCGGTTGAGTGCTGGGTTGCGAAGCTGCCCACAGCCTCTGCGGCCCCGGTTCGATCCCCGGCTGCTCCCCGGCCACCGGCGGAGGGTCCCGCATGGTGCGCAGACCTCTCCTGCCGCCCGCTGCTCCCCTCAGCAGTGTACTTCGGTCCTTCTGCCTGCTCTGCTCCCCGCTCTGGCTCTGGTGAATTCTCTCACCCTCCTGCGCTTCTGACTGTACCCAGTGCATGTATAAACAAAACAAACAAACAAACAAACAAATAAATAAAACATGGCTCTATTAAAAAAAATGTTAAATTTTTTAAGCAAAATCAAATTTTAATTTTCAGGGTATCAGGAATGATGAAAAGTCTGAGATTTTATTCTACTTGCTAGCTAACAAGTTAGTTGCCAGTTTCATTGATTCTAGTAGAACACATAGCACCCCTTGGTCAGAGTAGAGGACTTGATGGCTTATAGCGACAGTATCCAAAGTATTGTTATTTTATTTCACCAGTTTCCTAAGAATTGATTTGGTCCAATGATGTCATATTAGAATATAATCTTGGAAATACAATAATAGTGATAATACACTATTTACCCATTAGATCAAGTTTTCATGAGGATGTGGGTAACATATTTTTCTACATTGATGGAGTTAAATATAAATTGCACAACTACTTGGGAGGTCAAGTTGGTGCTATTTAATTTTAATTTAAAATATTTCTTCCCTATTACCTAAAAATTCTACAAAAACATTACCACATGTACAGGAAGATGTGTGCATGGATGCTTATTGCAACATTATTTTTAATTGAAAGAAAAGGGGAAAAACACAGAAGTCCAACAAATAGCATAATTAAGCTGAGAATTAGATTGATATATTGGTGCTATCATGGTTAGATCTCAATCAGTTGGAATAAGAAAAGAAAGCTACAGAATGATACAGTGAATATGATACTGTTTATGATAAAATGAAGCAGATACAAAATAATATTTTGTTTTCTATTGGTACATACACATATACATGAATTCAGAAAGGTCTAGAAATGGTAACAGTGGCTGCCAAAATGAACTGATATTGGTCCTTCTACCCTGCCATTTTTTTTTCAGGCGCTGTGAAGCTGTCCGCATCCTCTGCAGCAGTGGTTTGATCCCGGCCGGCAGGCGAGGGTCCCACATGGTGGGGCAGACCTCTCCTGTCACACCCACTGCTCCCCTCAACAGTGTATTCGGTCAGTCTGCCTGTTCTGTTCCCCATTCTGTCTCTGGTGAATCCTCTCACCCTCCCACAAATCTGGCCTGTACCCTGATTCTTGTATAAATAAATAAATCTTTTAAAAAATTACTGTTAGAAGGATTTTATTGTGAGTATAGAATCAAAGCAAGAGAAATGGATTTTTTTTTTTACTGGTTTCTTCAAATTTTAATTGTCTTAAATAGTGAATTTCCTTTACAGAGTTTTTTTTTTTTAAGATTTATTTATTTATACAAGAACTGGGGTACAGGCCAGATGCGCGGGAGGATGAGCAGATTCACCAGAGACAGAGCGGGGAACAGAACAGGCAGACTGACGAAATACACTGCTGAGGGTAGCAGCAGGCGAGTCAGGAGAGGTCTGCTGCGCCATGTGGGTTTCTCCCCTACCGGCGGAGATCGAACATGCACTGCAGAGGCTGCGGACAGCTTCACAGTGTGGCGCTACAGAATTACCTGCTGAGGGGACTTGACTGCTGACGTCTATTGGTCAGGATCTCTACCATATACTTACATTTTCTCTTTTCCACAGGTATAGTTATATCATGTCAAGAAAAATAAAAGACACATGAGTAAGACTTGATTTCTTTACCTTAGCAATTCCAGTGTAGTCTTTCAAGCATACCATGGTCTCATGATAGTGAATAGAAATGTGTGATGCTTATGAGGAAATATTTGTGAATCTTTTAGAATTCTTTTTTTTTTTTTTGCATATAGTTGCCAGTTTTGTTTTGGTTTTCACCACCATTGTAGAGATCACTATCTTACCCTGATTTTGTTTCCTCCAAATTGAGAATGTACTCTATTTGAACTTTGTCTCAGCTGTATAAGAAACATTCAGTTCTCATAAATGTGTCTTATTTCATAATCTCTGAACAGATTAAAATGTTACAGTATGGGAGATTTTCCATTCTAAAGGAGTAAAATGTAGGTTTCTTAACCAGGAATTTATATTTTGTCAGTAGAATGTACTACTTAAGATCACAGCTAGGCTTGGGTTTGAATCCTTGCTCCACCTCTTACTTCTAAGGCATATGACTTAGCCTGCCTAAATCTGGGTTTCTTCATTTTTGTAAAATGACTAAATTTCAAGAAAATACTTGCTGTTAAAATTACTTTCTTGATAACTTGTATTTTCACTTTTTATTCAGCTAAACATGAATTCAGCTCCAACTTTCATCAACTTTCCTGCAAAAGGGAAACCCAAACGGGGTGATACATATGAGTTGCAGGTGCGTGGTTTTTCAGCTGAGCAAATTGCCCGGTGGATTGCTGATCGAACTGATGTCAATGTAAGTTTTCCTACTTTGAAGAAATTTACTTTGCCATTACTCACCTTGAAGTTTATTGGAAGGTCGTAACTGGTCTTGTGCCCATATCACTGACGTATGGTAATAGTTTTGCAGTCCCTATTCATAAGTATCACTTAACAGAATTATCCTGATAGAGTGAATTTTTGCAAAGAATTATCCTGATAGAGTGAAATTGCAACACAGCCACTATTACCTTATTGAATTCACCATGGAAATTACTTTTTGACTTTATTGAGGCCATGGGCTATTTAGTTATATTTAGTAAATAACTTGGTTTAGTCTAGAAGATATTATGTTGTGGTTAAACAGATAATTTATTGTTCCTACTTAGAAATCATTGTAGACTGTTTTGATTAGGATAAAAAGAAATATGTCATTTTTTTTCCTGAGAGAAACCATACTAATCTTGATGATTTTCATTTCAAATTATTTTGATCAAATTAACTTTGTCATACTTAAAAATATTTTTCTTCCTTTTCCATTAGATTAGAGTAATTAGGCCTCCAAATTATGCTGGTCCCCTTATGTTGGGATTGCTTTTGGCTGTTATTGGTGGACTTGTGTATCTTCGAAGAAGCAATATGGAATTTCTTTTTAATAAAACTGGATGGGCTTTTGCAGCTTTGGTGAGTGGATATTACCTTTTTTTTTTTTTTGAAAGATTTATTTATTTATACAAGAACCGGGGTACAGGCCAGATGTGTGGGAGGGTGAGAGAATTCACCAGAGACAGCGGGGAACAGAACAGGCAGACTGACTGAAATACACTGCTGAGGGGAGCAGAAGGCAAGGCGGGAGGGGTCTGCTGCACCATGTGGGTATCTCGCCAGCCTTTGGGGAGCAAACCCACGCTTCAGAGGCTGCGGACAGCTTCACAGCGCTATGCTCAACCGCCTGTGCCACCAAGGGAGGTCTGGTGAGTGGATTTTAGAAGAAAAATTCTTAAATAAAATTCCTAATATTGTATTGTTAGGTTGCATTTTGTTGCTTTCTTACCTGTAGGAAAGGATTTTTTTTTTTACTTTATTCCTTAATATCAGTTTTCTCCATTATCTCATTGAATGGGCAGAGTTTAGAAGAACTGATTGTACCCAGTTTTTATTTTTTTGATAGATTGTCACCACTATGAAAATCTGCAGCTCTTTTAAAAATATTCTTCTAAAAGACTTTCCGGTATTTGATTTTGAAACTTGTCAGCTTATTTATAATTTTAGAAGTTCTTTCCTTTCAACTAAATATTACTGATTACTGTGATCTTAGTCATGAAATATAGACCTTAACAAATAATTTATCCAAAAACGTTTTTCTTCATGTATTACTTGAGTTGACACACTTTCATATACCTATTAATCTAATCAGTGTGGGGACAGCTTCACCATGTTGCATGAGTATTTCTTTTTTGTTTCCTAGTGTTTTGTGCTTGCTATGACATCAGGTCAGATGTGGAACCATATAAGAGGACCACCATATGCTCATAAGAATCCCCACACAGGACATGTGGTAAGGGAAGTCTGGGATTTCTTTCCATTTTATGCCAAAGTTAACCTTAGTGATGATTGCCCTGTGAGACCAGTGTCAGTATATGCTGGAACTAGATATAGTTTTGACTTTCCAATCTCTCTGTATTAATGAACTTCATTTGCTGAAAAGACTGTATTGTTCTTAAAAGTGGGAAGGTCCTTAGTCCATTTGGTGAGTCCTTTTGCTGAAGTGACTAAAAATGAAAGACAGACTTGAATTAAATAAAATTAATCAAGTAAAATTAAACCTCTACTGTTTCTAGGAAATGTGCTATATATTATTAGAAAAATATAATTTCTGTGTACATGGATTCTACATTATTGTACCTCATGTCTTATACACTGAAATACTAGTTTTGTCATATTTTCTGTTATTGAAAACTGTAGTATAAATACAATGAAAAGGCAAAGAATAAGTAATACAGAAGTAGCTTTTATTTTAACCAAACTTATTTACTGATGAATGTCATGGACCCAATGTTTGTCAACATTAGGTGAATTTCATAGGGTTTGAAAATAGCCCCTGTTAGGATTAGGAAAACAAATTTAAACATATATTTAACGATTAAATTTTATCTCTTTTTTCCCCCCAGAATTATATCCACGGAAGCAGCCAAGCCCAGTTTGTAGCTGAAACACACATTGTTCTTCTATTTAGTATCCTCTTTTATAATAAGTCTTTGCTGCTGTTTCTATTTGTCTATTTACTCACAATTTAGGATTTTCTTTACAGCTTTTGGTTAAGACTGCCCTTTATTAATGCAAGTCATGATATCTTTGAAATTATATTACCATGTCATCTGTAATAGCCTAATCAGCTAAAACTTCTTATTTGAAGCTCTGTACTTTGGTTGTAAATTGAGACTACTTAGATCTTCCAGGCAAGAATGGAATATTTCCTTCTTGCCGATACTGTTTCAGTGAGATTATGATTTTAGAGAACAGTATTCTGTGAGTAAGAAAACACTAGTTGCTCAAAGATAAGGGTTATTTTTGACATGCAACTATAGTATGTCCTAGGGACAAATACTAATTCCTGTGAATTTTGTAGCTGCTTTATTCTTATATTGTCCCATCTTCTCGAATGGCAGGTCACACTTTTCCTTTTCAATTCCAACTAATTTTTACTATCTCATATCTGAAATTAATGAGTCTGTAAACTGTAAGGGTAGATAACAATGACATCAGATGGGTCAGACTCTAAATTTCATACTATTTTTTAAAAGATTTATTTATTCATGCATACAAGAACTGGAGTACAGGCCAGAGGTGCGGGAGGGTGAGAGGATTCACCAGAGACAAGGTGGGGAGCAGAACAGGCAGACTGACTGAAATACACTGCTGAGGGGAGCAGCAGGCGAGACAGGAGAGGTCTGCTGCGCCATGTGGGTAGCTTCTTGGCCAGCCCAGATCGAACCTGCACTGCAGAGACTGCGGACAGCTTCACAGCACTGCACTCAACCACCTGCAGCACCAGGGAGGCCCTAAATTTCATACTATTACTGAACATAGTTAATCCAACTGAATCCATAAGCAGTATGACTGTGAAACAAATTAACAAAGTAAGCAAATGTGATACTATAGATTTGTGCTTCTCAGACAAGGGGTCCCGATGTTGATATATTTGAATCAGTTGTAACCCAAGTTGTTGGAAAATCTGCTCAGTGAGTTGATGGTAAATTTGTTTGCCCTTAGATCATCTCATCATCGAGGTGACATAGAGATCATCTAGTTTAACCCTTATTCTAGTGAAAGTGAATTGTACTAGCTAAGAATAGGCTAAGAACTTGGACAGTGACTACAACCAATATGAGTAATGAGATCTCTTATAAAAAACGATCTTAGGATTTCACAAGAAATAGAGGATAAAGAAATTATTTATTTTTCAAATCCTAAAATTTAAGTTGAAAATGTTTGTGGTTGGTGGATTAACAAATTATTATACCTTGGAGATGTTTTAGTATCTGGTAATAGTCGTAATTGTACGTTGAAATTGAATAATGGAGCAAAAAGGTAGTTAAAATTGTAAGATACTAATTAGTTGATTTGTGGTTTATATTAGTTGGTTTAGCTTTGTATTAAAACTTTAAATATAATTATAGAAAACATTTGAGAAATTCAGGTTTTTTTCTTGTACTTAATGATTAAGCAATACTTAAGTTTTCTCATACTGCTAGAACAGATTACAAGCCTATAGAATATGGAATTTCTTATACATTTACTTAATAGGATACAAAGTGGGAATGGTTTTTCAGAGTGATTTTCTTTTCTTTGTTTTGCTTTTTTTGGTAGTGATTGGGTGAGTTCAGGTAATATTTTCTGAGCAATTATTTTGCTAAGTGCCATGGTGCATGATTTGCCTAATATATAAAGATTACAACATACTGCTTTAAGTACTGCAACTAGGTAGGATGGTGAGACAATGAATAAAGCTATTTACTTTGTTAGAGATAGGGAACTTTATGGAAGACTTAAACAGTACCCCCCTTATTAGTAGAATTGAAGCCTAACCCTCAAAACTTTACAGTTACCATGTTGGGCCTCCCTGGTGGCCTAGGGGTTGAGTCTCAGTACTGTCACTGCTACAGCTTGAGTTCAGTCCTGGGCCAGGGAGCTAACCCACATATGGTGCAGCAGACCTCTCTTGTCTCACCTTCTGCTCCCCTCAGCAGTATATTTCAGTCATTCTGCCTGTTCTGCTCCCCACTCTGTCTCTGATGAATCATCTCACCCTCTACACCCCATTTCTGTAACAAAAAAAAAACCCCACAAAGTGTGTTATGTGTTTAATGCTTTTGATATTTTTTCTACATTATATTCCCAAATGGTTTTACTAAGAAAAGGGGGTGGGAGGTTTGCCTTCAGAAGTGTATATGTACACTAATATATCCCGGAAAGTCCTAACCATCATTATTACTTACATCATTATTACTCTCGTTTTTTAAAATTGCTAATTCAATAGGCATATAAATTGTAGGTCATTTTTTACATCTATCTTAGACAATAATAACATAATATGAACATTCTTCTACAATTTCATAACTGCTTCATTTAATGCCTTTGTTATATATAATTTACTTTATTTCTGCTAGCTCTTTAATAGCCTAGTTCTTGTATGTTATGGAATACCACCGACTCTATTTCCCCTTTAGTTTTCCCAGACAAACATTTAATCATGATTTTGTACTTATTTACAACTTATTTCAATGTTTATATCCCCAACTAGAGTATAATTTTGTCAGGGAAGGAACTGTATTTCATCCAACTTTGTAACTCCAACAGCTAATAGAGCCTGCCATATGGTAGGCAGTATTACAAAAAAAAATTAAGGAGTGAGTAAGTGAAATGAAACAATACACGTGGAAGTGCATCATAGTTCTTGATACCTGTGAACAGCACACAAAGACCTTTGTGGTATAATATGAGATGAAAAACACTAAGAATGTAAGTGGTGATACAAAAACAAACAGTTGCAAAAACAAATCTTAACCTTTAATCTGAGTAACCTGTAACTAAAGCCTATAGAAATGATCAATCCTTACACTTACCCACATAAAAAGAACCTCAGAGAGAAAAAATAATCACTGGGTGGGGCCTCCCTGGTGGTGCATGGGGTTAAGTCTCAGCACTATGAAGCTATCACCAGCCACTGCAGCGTGAGTTTGATCCCCAGGCCACATGAAGCAACAGACCTCTCCTATCTCACCCGCTGCTCCCCTCAGCAGTGTATTTCAGTCATTCCACCTGTTCTGCTCTCCACTCTGTTTCTGGTGCATCGTCTCACCCTGCCCACCACACACATATCTCTGGCCTATTCCCCAGCTATTGTGTGCATAAATTAATAAATCTTTAAAAAATAGGAAAAAAAGGGCTTCCCTGGTGGCACAGGGAGGTTAAGCACCGCACTATGAAGCAATCCCCCGCCTCTGCAGCAGGAGTTCGATCCCTGGCCGGCGAGAGAGAAACCCACATGGCAAAGCATACCTCTCCTGTGTCACCCACTGCTCCCCTCAGCGATGTATTTCAGTCAATCTGCCTGTTCTGTTTCCCACTCTGTCTCTGGTGAATCCTCTCACTCCCCCACATCTCAGGCCTGTACCCCAGCTCTTGTATGCATAAATAAATAAATCTTTAAAAAAAAAAGGAAAAAGAATCACTGGAGAAGCCTTAGCTGAGCAACTAAAACCGTGGTGAATGGGTATTGTTCCTAACAAAAGAATATTGAAAAGAGAGTACAAAATGGTAATGAAGGGATGACTAGACAAATTATAGTGCTAATTATAAATTCAGGCAATATCTGAACACCTGTTTTTCCCTTTTTGGTTAAGTATGCCCCCCATGTAGCATACAGTGTGTGTGTGTACAAATGCATACATAATTTGGGCTTTTTAAAAAGATTTATTTATTTTTAATGATTTATTTATACAAGAACTGGGATACAGGTCAGAGGTGCAGGAGAGAGAGTGGGGTGCTCCCCAGGGAGAGTGGGAAGCAAACAGGCAGACGGACTGAAGACACTGCTGAGGGGAGTAGCGGGCGAGGCAGGAGAGGTCTGCCATACCATGTGGGTTTCTCTCTAGCTGGCCAGGAATCAAACCCGCGTGCACTCTTCGGACAGCTTCACAGTGCAGCGCTCAACTTGCTGCGCTACCAGGGAGGCCCAAGACTTTTTCATTTATGCATACAACAACTGGGATTTAGGCCAGAGGTGCAGGGAGTGAGAGGATTCACCAGAGTGCAGAGCAGAACAGGCAGATCTACTGAATTACATTGCTAAAGGGAGCTGCAGGCGAGACAGGAGAGGTTTGCTGTGCCATTTGTGGGTTAGCTTTCTGGCCGGGATGGAACTCAGGCCTTGGGGGTGATAGTGCTAAGACTTAACCCCTAGGCCACTGGGGAGACCCCCTTAATTTTGGCATTTTTAACTGCTCTAAGTATTCACCAAGCTACAAGGTAAATCACTCATTTCTACTAGAATGCATTCTATTTGCTATAAATTTTATTTTTATGTTAGTATTCAACCATGCCTTGTAGTACCCATTTGCATGAATAGTACTGTTTTGTGTTTATGTAGATTACATTATTCAACTGAATAAAAGTGAGCTCATGGCATATAGGGTTTTTTATTATTAGAATAGGAAAATTATATAGTAATTAATTTGTAAGTAATTGTAATTTGTACTTTAAAGTTTAGTTGTTGCAATTCTGGAGGATTTTTGAAAAGTTTGTTTTTTTCAAATAAAAGTTGCTGTTCTCTCTAAATGGTGCACATTTCAAGTGTATTTGCTAGGTTGGGGGAGTGGTTGATATATTCAAAATGACTATTTTTTTTGTGGTTTAATAACTTTGACAGTCAGTGGTTGGTTCTTAACCACATTGGATTTTTGAATTTTTGAAAGTGGCGATAGGTACATAGGTTAACCAAAGTATATACTGTGTTTGGTGAGAATCTTAATCCACATTTTGTTTTTTGGAATACTGCTTATGGAGATAGTATGGAATACTTATTCCTTTGACCCAGGCAGCTTTCTTGAGCTTGGTGTCACTACACATATCTGAAGCACCCATCTTTTTCATGACAAATTTCCAGATCTGTTTGAGTACTCAGGGTGCACGCTTCTTGAGGCCTACTCCATGGATGCACTTGTGAAAGCTGATGGTGTGTTCTCTGATCACTACTTTGTTGATGACAGAATGGCTTTTCACATTTTTTTTTTGTGGGAACCATTCTGCTGATCCCAGATGAGAAAGCAGTATTTTAAAAATGTGTATGAACATGGACCAATAGTTAAGAATGTCCAGGAAGGTCATTTCAAAGTACAATTTTGGGGAAAAAAATCATATTCCATCCAAAATGTTATACTAGGATTTAGTTTAAAATACCAGTTTTTATTTGTACAAATGAAGTGATTTTCAAACCTTAGTGTTTTATTCTGTCTTTCTAATAAATATTGCACTGCATAGATACAAGGTTACTTATTTTAGTTTTTGTAATTAAAAGTTTGTTTTATATATTCATTTTAATTTCCTTCTGTCGATTTCCTTAAACATTTTTTCTAAGATGGTGGGGTTACCTTAGGGATGGTACTTTTATGTGAAGCTGCTACATCTGACATGGATATTGGAAAACGAAAGAGTAAGTCATAATCGTATACTAAAATATAACAATTTGCCTTGAATACAGAGAAAAGAATACCCTCTTACTTTCTCTCTTATTTATAAGTACATTCTTGTACTTCTGTACTATTATAAAAATAATATATGCTAATTATAGAAAATGTGAGGGAAAATAGGAGCATGAAACATTTGGGGAGATAACTACCCCATTATTCTACCATTGAAAAACTAGTAATTTAAATATTGTAATATATTTATTCCAATTTTATAAAAAAATCTTTAAAACTATGCATAAAATTTTAAATCTTGTAACCCCCCCTTTTTTTAACTGGAGTTAATAACTAACTAATACTTTCCTTTCCATAATTTATAATTTATTTCTGATTTTCTTATGTGTTTAGTGTTTCATATGTTCTTATAATAAATACTTTAGTCACTGCCATGGTATATTAAGCTTTATCTTCATTTCATAGTAATTTCATAAGGTAAATTCCTAGAAGTAGAATGACTATATAAACTAAGGCTGTCTAATTCTTTCCCCAACTGATAAAACTTCAATTCCTACTAGTTGTATTTAAGCATGCTTATTTTATTGTAACTTTATCAGCGTTAGATAACCTCATGAAAAATGTGTGTGTGTGTGTTTACTAATCAGATAATGGGGAAATGTCAAATGATTTTACTTGGTTATTAGGTTATTGGTTAGGTTAAATATTTTCCTAAATATTTATTAGCCATTTTTGTTTTCCCTTCTGTAAGTTGTCTTTTTGTCTTTTGCTATTTATCTAGCAGCCTTTCTCATTTTCCTGTTGGTTTTCATGGATTTTTTTTTAAAGATTTATCTATCTATGCATACAAGAGCTGGGGCACAGGCCAGAGATGAGGGGGGTGAGAGGATTCACCAGAGACAGAGTGGGGAACAGAATAGGCAGACCGACCGAAGTACACTGCTGAGGGGAGCAGTGGGCGAGCCAGGAGAGGCCTGCTGCTCCATGTGGGCTGCTCCCTGGCTGGCCAGAAATTGAACCCGCACTGCAGTGACCAGACTGCCCCATAGGTTGCGTCCCAACCCTTGCGCCACCAGGGATGCCCTTCATGGACTTTTTATATAACAGAATATTCACACATTGGTATTTGTTGCAGAGATGCTAACAATGTAATTTTATTTTACCTACATGAAATCAGTTTATATCATAGTTTTCATTGTGCAGTTGAAAAGTTAAAGGTCATCAAAATTAACCTAGCTAAAGTTGGTTCATTTTTCTTCTAGAAAAAATATGAAAGAGATTTGGATTTCAAATCTGGGCAAACTTATTTTGCTGAATTTAAATGAAGTTTTATGAATTAGAAAAATAGAACTAGGGTCTCCCTGGTGGCACAAGGGTTTTAAGTCTCAGTACAATGAAGTGGTTGGCAGCCACTGCAGTATGAGTTTGATCCCTGCACAGGGAGCTAACCCACATGGTGCAGCAACATCTCCTGTATCACCCGCTGCTCCCCTCAACAGTGTATTTCAGTAGATTTGCCTGTTTTGCTCCCCACTCTGTCTCTAGTGAATCCTCTCACCACCCGCATCTCTGGCCTATACCCCAGCTTTTGTATGCATAAATAAATAAATCTTTAAAAAAAAAGACTTCTCCAATGAGCATGTGTTAATACTCAGAAAATATATATATATATATATATTTTAAAGATTTATTTATGCGTACAAGAGCTGGGGTACAGGCCAGACATGTGAGGAGTGAGAGGATTCACCAGAGACAGAGTGGGGAACAGAACAGGCAGATTGACTGAAGTACACTGCTGAGGGGAGCAGCGGGCAAGTCAGGACAGGTGTGCTTCGCCATGTGGGTTTCTCTGGCCAGCTGGGGATCGAACTTGGGCTGCACATGCTGCAGACTGCCTCATAGTATGGTGCTTAACCCCTTGCACCACCAGGGAGGCCCCAGAAAAAAATATTTTTAACATTTACATTTTAGCCCCTTATATTGTATGAAAATCAAAAAACAAATAGAAAAAATTCCCTAGGTATAACAAATCAAAAAAAAATTAATACTTGCAAATAAGTATGTTCCCTAGAACTTATATTGCTGTAGCACACATATTTTCCCTCTATGCTGCTTTCGCAATTCTAAGTCCAGGGACTTGGAGAAGTCCCATAACTTATAGTTATGGTAATCCATGCTAGAGCATTGTAGAGTCAGTATTTAAGTTAGGATGGTTATCCAGAGCATATGGGATTAGTGAAGAAAATTTAGGACTGGGAATTAGGGTCCATCCCCTATTATTCAAATGAGGAATCCATGTTGAATGAATTCCTCATAAACAGTAAGTATCATTACCTATGTGTGAATAAATTACTTTCAAGTGAGGCTATAAGAATGATATTATCAGAAGTCTTAAGTAAATATGAATCAAAAATACAGTAAAGGGCCTCCCTGGTGGTGCAAGGGGTTAAGCACTGCACTATGAAGCAATCCGTAACCTCTGCAACACCAGTTTGATCCCCGGCCGGCCAGGGAGAAACCCACATGGAGTAGCAGACTACTCCTGACTTGCCTGCTGCTCCCCTCAGCAGTGAATTTCAGTAGATCTGCCTGTAGTGTTCCCTGCTTTGTCTCTGGTGAATCCTCTCATCCTCCCACATCTCTGGACTGTGCCCCAGCTCTTGTATGCATAAAGAAATAAATCTTTAAAAAAATACAGTAAAGCTACTTTTTAAGGATTTAAGAGAAGCTTAATAAGTGGTTTTCACTAGTGTTTTCTAAAACTAAATTCTTCAGTGTGATGACTTTAAAGGAATTCATTTCATTCAACTGAATTGCACACATATATAAACAGAGATACTCTGTTATATTTATGCCCTGGTATTTAAAATGCTTAACATGTTCAGTGTGATGACTTTAAAGCAATTCATTTCATTCAACTGAATTGCACACATATATAAACAGAAATACTCTGTTATATTTATGCCCTGGTATTTAAAATGCTTAACATGCTCTTTTTACTGTTTTTCTGCAGTAATGTGTGTGGCAGGTATTGGACTTGTTGTATTATTCTTCAGTTGGATGCTATCTATTTTCAGATCTAAATATCATGGATATCCATATAGGTATGATTTTTATTTTTCATCTATTTAGTGGTTAACTGTACTTAAAATGATTAGAGTGAGTTGATATTGCTTTATAATATTTAGTTTATAATCTGAGTGCCAAATAATATAATTTCTATTCCTTTAACACAACATTGTCTGGTTGTACAACGAATCATGAGCACTTAAGGTAAAGTATATCAAATGATATTTCTCAGACAAATTCATACTTACTTTTAACACAAATTTTTGTAGATAATTTTGAACAATTTCCTAATTGATTTACTTCGTCATGACCCTCCTAGATCCTTTTGATCAATGAGTGGCATAATCTTTTGCTTTTTTTCTTCTAAATTTATTTGACCAAAATTTACTAAAACTTTAATTCATGACTTATAATATTCCAATTTAGTATTTTTATTCTTTTGTGTATTTACATTTTAAAATAACTTCTCCCCTATTGAATACTAACTGGAATGCAAGGGAATTCTTGCTGTAACTTCTATTACATATTTGATCACCAGGTTTGGTTCAGTTACTAATTGGTATCTCTATTTGGGACACATTTAAAATTGAGATTTTTGTCTATTTCCTTTTCTCCTGAGATCATCTCAATATCTGAGTGCTTTACACATTTTGTTACTGATGCTCAAAATTTATTATACATGTACCCAAATGCTCTTTATTCTGTTAACATCAAGATAATACATATTTATTCAGATAAATACCCAAGAAAGCATTTTTCTTATCAGAAGAAAATAAAAACATTAATTTAAAAAGATTTATGCAGGCCTCCCTGGTGGCGCAGTGTGTTGAGTGCAGTGCTGTGAAGCTGTCCGCAGCCTCTGCAGCACGGGTTTGATTCCCGGCCGGCCAGGGAACGACCCACATGGCGTGGCAGACCTCTCCTGTCTCGCCTGCTACTCCCCTCAGCAGTGTTTTCGGCCCGTCTGCCTGTTCTGCTCCCCGCTCTGTCTCTGGTGAATTCTCTCACGCTCCCGTGCCTCTGGCCTGTACCCGAGTTCTTGTATAAATAAATAAATCTTAAAAAAAAATTATGCACCCTCATGTTTATTACAGCATTATTTACAATAGCCAAGTTATGGAAACAATCTAAGTGTCCATCAATGGATGGATGAGTAAAATGTGTGTTTACAAGTGCACACACACACAATGTAATTTTATTCATCCACAAAAACAAAATCTTGCCATTTGAAACAATGTGGATAGATCTCAAGAGCATTCATTATGCTGAGAGAAGTGAGACAAGGAAAAATACCATATGATATCACTTATATGTGGAATAAAAACAAAAGTCAAGGGCCTCCCTGGTGGCCTAGGGGCTAAGTATCAGCTCTGTCACCACCATGGCCTGAATTCAATCCCCTGCTCAGGGATCTAACCCACATATGGAACAGCAGACCTTTCCTGTCTCGCCCGCTGCTCCCCTCAGCAGTGTATTTCAGTCAGTCTGCCTGTTCTGCTCCCCACTTTGTCTCTGGTGAATCCTCTTACCTCCCCCCATACTTCTGGCCTATACCACAGTTCTACACAAAGATAAATAAAATTTTTTTAAATGAAATAGTGCTTTTTCTAAAAAAAAAAAAAAAGAAAAAATGTCAAGCTCAAAGATTCATGTTTGCTAGAGGGCCGAGTTGGGAGATGGACAGATTAGGTAAAGGAGGTCAAAAGATACAAACTTCCAGTTACAAAATAAGTAATTGTGTGTGATGTACAGCTTTGTTAATATTGTACTGTATATACATATTGGGGTGCAGGTCAGAGGCACGGGAGGGTAAGAGAATTCACCAGAGACAGAGCGGGGAGCAGAACAGGCAGATGGACCGAAGATACTGCCACACCATGTGGGTTTTTCCCTGACAGGCCGGGAATCGAACCCACGCTGCAGAGGCTGCTGACGGCTTCACAGCACTGTGCCCAACCACCTGCGCCACCAGGGAGGCCCGAGACCAGATCTTAAAAGTTCTCATAGCAAGAAAAATTTGCTAACTATATATGGTGACAGATAATAACTAGACTTACTGTGATCATTTCATGATGTATAAAAATATCAAATCATAGCATTGTAAACCTGAAAATAAACATAATGTAATATGTCGATTATACTTCAATTTAAGAAAATAAACAGCATTTGAAATATCGGCAGGAAAAGCTGAGAAAATTTTAAACCAAGTAAATCAATCTTGAGCAAAACATCCATCACATTTACAAGCTGTCTTAATTAAAATCTTAATAATATTATCTGGAAAATAATATTTTTGAGAAACACTGAAAATTGTTTAGTAAGTTGTCCTCAGAGGATAGTGAAAATTCCTATAATTAGTATTGCCATTATTTATTTGAATATTATTGTTGTAATATTGAGGCAGAAGAGAAGAAACAATTTTTTTTAATAAGGAAGTTTGTGTTTTATTTTTTAAGATTTATTTATTTATATGAGAAGTGGGGTACAGTCAGAGGCTCAGGAGGGTGAGAGAATTCACCAGAGACAGAGCGGAGAGCAGAACTGCCAGACAAACTGAAGACACTGCTGAGGGGAGCACCGGGCAAGTCAGGAGAGGTCTGCTGTTCCATGTGGGAATCTCCCTGGCCGGCCGGGATTGAACCCGCTCTGCAGAGGCTACGGACAGCTTCACACGCGGTGCTCTACCTGCTGCGCCACAGGGGAGGCCCTGAGAAGAAACAATTTTATCAAAAAAAGAAACTTGAAATTATTTTCTCTAGAAAAATACTTTTTTTCTAGAAAAAAACTTTTTTTTAAAAAAAAGTTTGCTTCAGGCAGGTGTATATAAAATTGAGGAAATGCTAATGGTTTCTCTTTGATGTTTTCTATTTTTTTCCTTTGTTCTACAGTTCTTTGAAATGTCCTAAATAACTTTCAGTTCAAGCACTTCTTTTTGGCTAAGAGCCAAGTGTAAGTTTACCTTGGTATCCTATAGCTCCTGCTAAGATCTATAGGTTAGCTGAAGTTTACTTTTTTGAGCTTTATATACCTTTTAATATAAATATTACTTTTCCCCATGGTTTTCAAAATTAATGAAGAATTATACTTTTTTGAGACATTTAAAAATACCAGTCATTCCATTTTCTTTATATACCAACTGTTTTTTCATGTTCCCAGTTATCCCCCAAGTATATTTATTTTTATACATGATTGTTGTCAATAGTGTATATATGATATGGATACATTTTTCTTAACATTTTTTGGAAACATTTGTATGTTCTAAAATTTTTTTAATTTAAAAATGTACTAAATTATTAGAAGTAAAAGCTACTTTTCTTTCAGAGACTAACAGATTGATATATACATTTTGTTTCAGCTTTCTGATGAGCTAAAAGAATCACAGAGATATGTGGATACTGAAGCAATGGAAACTGAAAAATGAGAAAACGTGTATTTGAAAAAAAGAATGCAACTTGTGTCTTTTGTATTACCTCTTTTTTCCAAGTGATTTAAATTGTTAATCATTTAACCAAAGAAAATGTGTAGTGCCTTAAAAAGAAATTTCCTGTCAAAATCATGAAGTATTTAGATACCATTCTCCTCTTAACTCTCACTTCCCAGCAAACTTTATGTAAACATTTAATTTACATAGAATTATATATATTATAAAATTTTTAAAACAACTACTTCATTTTAATTAGAACAATGTTCAAAACTGCTTTAGTTAACTTTTGGTCATCTGATTTTATCTTATCCAAAGGTGAGGGAAAAAGTTCTGACCACAAATTCCTGTATAAGTGTGTTAGTAACTGCATCATGAATCCATTGTTAGCTTTTCCATTTTTGCTGGATGTGTATGCTTTGCACATCTTTCCTTTTGGGTAGAGAAATTATATGTATTATGTGGTCTTCTGAAATGGAACACTATCCTGCAGAGTTCATATCTAACCTTTAGAAAGCAAAAGTAGCCAGTCCTCTGCTACCCTCTCCTCCTCTTCCTTCTTCCCACCACAGTGCTATCTATGCTTCTTGATAGCTGTAAAAAATAGAACATATCTATAAATACAGGATTATGATTTCTGCATGAGTGTGGTGTTAACAATATCTTGAATTTGGAAAGACTTCAGGTTCAGGTTCCCTAGTTTTATTTAAAGGTGGGCCCACCTTTAATAAAAAATGTGGCCTAGTGTTTAAATCAGTCTAATTTAAGAATGGTCTAAAATGGTTTTGCAAATTAAAAATTGTCAATTATTTGATTTGTACCTAACAGGGGGAAAAAATAGACCCAGCTGGTTAAGTTGATTTCTGTATTAGCGTTACAACATATTTCCTTAATCCTTGTGCTTAGGAAAAGGAATCCCCTAGATAGGGAAAAGAAAATCATAAATACTGAATTATTGCCTATGAAGAAAAAGTGAACATTTCTTGAAAGCTGTTCTTTTGGTATTATTTTAGCCTTCATTCTCTTCCTTTAGTGAAAAACAGTAAACTTTTGAAGAGGGCTTGAGTTTTGTCTTTTTATCTATTAATGGAAATAACAATTTTATGCTAACCAAATTTCTGTGAAAAAAGTTGATGGTTATCATTAGATCTAGTTAGACCCTTCCCTATAGTTATGAAGAGTAATATGCAATGCCTCTATTAGGGAAATATGGGAATTAGGATTGTGAAAAAAATGTTTAAGAAGTGTTACATTAACATAATATTATGAATCCCTGCTACTTTGTACTATCTAATAACTTTCCTATGTGGTCTAGAAATTTTATAGAAAGAGATGAATTATATAATTGCCTATGAAGAAACATTTTATGTGGGGTTTTGTTGGTACATTTGGTGGGTAGGAGGTATAGTTGAACTTTGACTCTTTAGTGGACCCGCTTTTTGTTAATTACTCCCCTGTATATTGTGTGATTCTGGATTCCTTATCTACTGTTTTTGAATTTGTCTCAGGCCAAATAAATTTATGCTGTGATTCTTATGAGACTTGTATGAAGATGTCCAGATTTGTACAGACTGTCCGGGGGAAATACTACTGCCCATGTAATCTGTATAACTCCAGATAATTTGCTATGAGCATTGAAAGAATAACAGGTTTGGTTTTTTTTTTTTTTTTTTTGTATTTGTCTTGTCTCCCTGAGAGTGCATTCTTCTTTTGTAAGATAAAAGTTGCATTGTTGCTAAAATCTGTAGAAGCAAATTTACCACACTTAGAATAATGTTACTGTTATGGAAAATTTGAAATTAGCTTTCATCTGAAGTGCCTTAAGTATGCTCTTAACTTACTTTTCTAGTAATGGTTTAAATATCATTTCTTATGGATTTCTTAAATATTATTCAAAATGACACATTATGGTTGCAATAACCAAATGTCTTGCTGTTTGCTTTTTGACCATATAAATAAACTTTTACAAATCTAAGTTCTGAGTTTTTGTTTTGTTTTGTTTTTTTAAAGATTTATTTGTTTATTTATTTATACAAGCACTGGGTACAGTCAGAAGTGCGGGAGGGTGAGAGAATTCACCAGAGCCAGAGCGGGGAGCAGAGCAGGCAGAAGGACCGAAGTACACTGCTGAGGGGAGCAGCGGGCAGCAGGAGAGGTCTGCGCGCCATGTGGGACCCTCCTCCGGTGGCCGGGGAGCAGCCAGGGATCAAACCGGCGCTGCAGAGGCTGCGGGCAGCTTTGCAACCCAGCGCTCAACCGCTGCGCCACTAGGGAGGCCCCTAAGTTCTGAGTTTTTGATTAACATCTAAAGAGGAATACATTTAAGCCATTAATCTGAAATTGTAATGTTAGGATATTCCATCCTGAAATTACTAAAGCTATTATTGTCCTAAGGACAGTGAATTTGATAGTTTAAGAATTTTGTTAGGAATTTTTGAATTTTTAATACAGTTCAAGTCTGCACACCTGGTTCATTTCAGCGCCTTCACTGCCAAACTTGGGGGCAGGGACTGCTTCAGTTTCTCTCTCTTCTCTTTGTGATGACCAAGGTGTACAAGTATCTGCTACATTTGACTTTAAACTTCATGTTATCCTAGTTTTTCTTGACCTTGATGGACTTGGCATTCTTTTTTCCGGGTGTGAACTGAAAGTCCTTGATTTCCTGAATATTGCAAGGCATGGATATGGGGCATACAGGACTATGTGCCACTGGCACAGCCACTGGCAAAAAACAAGAATGGAAAAGAAATACAGATTAAGAATTTGATAGGAGCCCTCCCTGGTGGCACAGGCGGTTGAACACCGCACTGTGGAGCTGTCCGCAGCCTCTGCAGGGCAGGTTCGATCCCAGCCGGTGGGCAAGAATCCCACACGGCAAAGCAGACCTCTCCTGTCTCACCCGCTGCTCCCCTCAGCAGTGTATTTCGTCAGTCTGCCTGTTCTGTACCCCACTCTGCCTCTAGTGAATCCTCTCACCCTCCTGTGCATCTGGCCTGTACCCCGGTTCTTGTATAAAAATAAATCTTTTTTTTAAAAAAAGAATTTGATAGGTTGGACCTCTCTGGTGGCACAGGGGTTAGAGTCTTGGCACTGTCAAGCTATCACCAGTCACTGTGGCATGAGTTCAATCCCTGGAAGGGGTGCTGGCCCACATGACACAGCAGACCTCTCCTGTCTCGCCCACTGCTCCCCTCAGCAGTGTTCCTCAGTGGATCCACCTGTTCTGCTCCCTGCTCTGTCTGGTGGTCCTCACCACCACCCGCACACCTCTGGCCTGCACCCCAGTTCTTCCATGCATAAATAAATAAAAATGAATCTTAAAAAAATTTAAAAGGGCCTCCCCTGGTGGCACAGGCAGTTGAGTGCAGCGCTGTGAGGCTGTCTGCAGCCTCTGCAGCACGGATTCCATCCTAGCCGACCTGCAAGAATCCCACATGGCGCAGCAGACCTCTTCTGTCTTGCCCACTCCTCCCCTCAGCAGTGTATTTCAGTCAGTCTGCCTGTTCCGTTCCCCGCTCTGTCTCTAGTGAATCCTCTCACCCTCTCACGCATCTGGCCTGTACCCCGGTTCTTGTATGCATGAATAAATAAATCTTTAAAAAAATTTAAATGAATAATTTGATAGGTTAAGTATCCTTAAGTATTTATAAAGGGAGATACGCTCTTGGCTTCCATACCTAGCCCTTCATTAATGTTGTCACTCATTACTTTAGTCAGAATAGCCAAGATTAGTAGATAAACTGCTATTTTCAATGGTTGATCTAGCCTTTAGCTCCATGTGCTCACTTCTCACATGCCGTTTATGCCATGTTTCTGTGCTATAATGGTACACAAGAAGAATACCCTAGCCAATGCTGTCGAGATGCCAAAATAGAGGAAAAGGTCAGATTCTTATTAGGCTGTGTTCTAAAGTCATTGTCTGTTTCTCAACTGTGATGAAGCATGGTTACATTGAAGAATGTTAAATCATTAATGATCGTAGAGTTGGGAAAATTGTTGTGAACCTCTCAAGAATGTTAAATAAGTGTGGAGTGAATCAGTCCACCAAGCTCTGATGTGCAGCTCATAGATCTAGAAAAATGGCAGAAAACTTATTCCCATGCTGACAGTTTGAAATCTTTGTACTGACAACCTCAGCTGGCAAGATGGACCATGAGGAAGCAAGATGAAAGTACACAGGAGGGATTGTTTTTTTCTAGAAAATCATGCCTCAATGGACAAAAGGAAAAATATAGTTGATCTAGCTTTTTTTCCCAGTCAGTGAACACTGAGTCTTATGTTAGTCCCTTTTGGTAATAATTGATTTGGAACAGTCACACAGGGCCTCCCCGGTGGTGCAGCGGTTGAGCGCTGGGTTGCAAAGCTGCCCGCAGCCTCTGCGGCGCCAGTTCGATCCCTGGCTGCTCCCCGGCCATCAGAGGAGGGTCCCACATGGCGCTCAGACCTCTCCTGCCGCCCGCTGCTCCCCTCAGCAGTGTACTTCGGTCCTTCTGCCTGCTCTGC
Organism: Talpa europaea; assembly: GCF_964194135.1. NCBI lineage: Eukaryota > Metazoa > Chordata > Mammalia > Eulipotyphla > Talpidae > Talpa > Talpa europaea. The sequence goes on along the minus strand of NC_140081.1, from coordinate 51,130,140 downwards.
TCCCCGCTCTGGCTCTGGTGAATTCTCTCACCCTCCCGCGCTTCTGACTGTACCCAGTGCATGTATAAACAAAACAAACAAACAAACATACAAACAAATAAATAAAACATGCCTCTATTAAAAAAATATATATTAAAAATAAATAAATAAATGAAACAGTCACACAGACATCAAGTTAATCGAGACTGCACAACAGTACATTTGCAAACATGAAGTAGAAATAAAGCATGATGGTAGATGGGGGACGGAGCAACATGGTGGCGAGGAGATGCTGCGAGTAAGATCTCCCATTAAAAAAAGTTAATAGGGAGGAAAAGCGGCAGGTCCCAGTGAGAACTGGGACACGGAAGATAAACATAAACGGACGACTCCAGCAAATTACCCGAAGAAAGTGGCCATAAAAGAGGCCTAGAAGGGAGGAAAGCGCAGAACCCTGCTCCCCTCCCCCACCCACAGAGGCGGCACTCTCTGACCGGCAGAGAGGAGGAAAACAACAAACCAAAACGGCCAACAAGAACAAATGACGCAGCAAGCGGGACTGTGAGTGGAAAGGAACTATTGCAGCCACCACACCCCGTGAACGGGAGCTGAGACGAACCCTGCAGGATTTGCTGCGGCGGTGAGCGAACGGCTCCGGGCGCCATTAGAGAAGAACAAAGACCCCGGGAGACGTGCACACAGCCCGGGCAGCCCGTAAGCTTGCGCGGAAAAGCGCTGCGCTGGGCGCGCTTGAAAAGCAAACATGGACCAGGATCGCAGCGGCCCAGGTCCCCGCGCCTGCGACCTAGGCTTGCGGGGAGACGATCAGAGGTCCTCACTGAGGTGAAGGTCCCTCCCTGAGTGAGCAGGAACCAGGCGCCCAGGCACGGGAGCGGTGCAAAAGGCGCCATTCCCGCGCCACTGAACTGGGCTACAGCCCGCGTCCTGGACCTGAGGGCTTTGAACTGAGACCCGGGGCACGAAAATTCGGGGCGTGGGTTCTCCACGACGGTGGGGCACAAGGCAGACACAGCACCCCAAAGCTGTTGAGGTGTACCCTACCATTCCCACTCTGTTCCCTGTCCCACGGGGTGGGGGGAGGCGAGAAACAGCCCCCCAAGGACAATAGGAGAGATCTCTGGCGCCACCTAGCGACCAGGAAAAAAAAGTCACTAACACCCCATAGAACAGGAAATTTCTTAAGACTGCTTGAAAAGGGCAGAAGGCTTCTGGAGGACCCAGTGGCCAGCCGGGAAGTTAGCCCACGCCAGGCCCCTTCCGACCAGCAGTCTGAGCCCACAGAGGGAGCAGGCACCCACGTCCGGGGCAGACCGGGTGCGCAGAAGAGTATGCCTGAAACCGGAGGCGCAGGGACTGCATCCCGCTTCGCCATTTTAGAACAGGGACATTTCTTCAGTAAAAACTGCCTAAAACCAGCAGAAAGCTCCCCCAGAAGACAGAGATGGCTCCTGGAAGAGCCAGAGGGGAGCGGAGAAGTTCACCCAAGATGCCAGTCAGTCCGAGCAACACAGTGTCCCAACGCATACGACAAATTAGAAAACAGACAGTAGGGAGTAGAAGAACCACACGCAACCTAACAACTCCTCAGGAAAGAAGCACACCACAAAAAGAAAACCACTCCCCAGATTGCAACGACAGCAACTTGGAAGAACTTCTGAGCCTTCCAGAAAGAGAATTTAAAACTGCCATGATTAAAAAAGTGATAGATCAGAAGAAGGAAATTGAGTCCCTAAAGAGGGAAGTAAAAGAAATGCAGGAGATCAAAGAATGAATGGAGGAACTAAAGAACTCTGGGAAAAGCAATGAAAGCAGAATAGGTGAAATGGAAGAGCGAATAAGTACTCTTGAAGACACAGAAATAAAAAGAACCAAAACAGAAAAGGAAAGAGAAGTATGAAGGAAAAAGAATGAAGAAAGACTTCGGGAACTATCTGACTCCATGAGGAAAGGAAATATAAGAGTTATAGGAATTCCAGAAGTAGAGGAGAGAGATGTAGGAACAGAGAAAATATTCATGGATATAATTGAAGAGAACTTCCCAAATGCGAAGAAGGAGCTGAAAATTGATATACAAGAAGCAAGAACACCACCAAACTTCCACGACGAAAGGAAAAACACAGCAAGACACATAATAGTAAAGCTCCCAAGAATCCAGGACAAGGAAAAAATAATGAAGCTGACAAGAGGGAAGAAACAGATAACATTCAAAGGAAAACCAATCAGGCTGACATCAGACTTCTCCGAAGAAACACTACGGGCAAGGAGAGAGTGGAGGGACATAGTCAACAGACTCCAAGAAAACAGATGCCAACCAAGAATACTCTATCCCGCAAAGCTCTCTTTCCTCCATGAAGAAAGAATATGGACCTTCCCAGACAAAGAGAAACTCCGGAATTTCATTACGACTAAACCGCCACTCCAAAAAATACTACAAGGAATCCTAAAGCCAGAACCTCAGAGGGACGAATAACAACGAAAGAAGACCAAAAAAAAAAAGTTATTAAAAGAATAAATGAATAAATTCAAAGGAAAGACAAACATAATGGCAAATACAGATGCTAACATATCAATATTAACTCTAAATGTAAATGGACTAAACTCTTCAATAAAAAGACACAGAGTTGCAGCCTGGATTAAGAAACAAAACCCAACCTTTTGCTGTCTCCAGGAAACACATTTAGCTACAAAAGATAAAAATAGTCTCAAAGTCAAAGGATGGAAAACAATCCTACAAGCAAATGGGCCAAAAAAGAAAGCAGGAACAGCTATACTTATATCAGATAAAACAGACTTCAAACTCAAAAAAATAAAAAGAGACCCCAATGGTCACTACATTATGATTAAGGGGACAATACTTCAAGAAGAAATAACACTCATTAACATATACTCACCAAACGAAAGAGCACCAAAATATATCAGACAACTGTTGTCCTCTCTGAAAACAGACATCAGAGAAAACACATACGTAGTGGGAGACTTCAACACACCACTATCAACAATGGATAGATCAACAAGACAAAAAATAAGTAAAGAAACTAAAGCTCTAAATAAGGACCTAGAGCATTTGGGCTTAACAGACATCTATAGAACACTAAACCCAAAAAAAACGGAGTACACATTTTTCTCAAGCGCACACGGATCATTCTCCAGGATCGATCACATACTGGGGCACAAGACAAACATCAACAGATACACCAAGATTGAAATCATACCAACCATCTTTTCTGACCACGAAGGCATCAAACTAGAAATAAATCATAAAAAGAAGGCAAGGAACTATCCTACCTCATGGAGATTAAAAGCCACACTACTGGAAGACCACTGGACTAACGAGGAGATCAAAGAAGAAATTAAAAAAATTCTTTTTATTGAATGACAAGGAGGACACCAATATCCTAAATGTATGGGATGCAGCAAAAGCAGTAATAAGAGGAAAATATATAGCAATAGAAGCTCACATCAAAAAACAAGAAAGAACTCAAAGAAACAACCTAATCTCGAAGCTCAAAGATCTAGAAAAAGAACAACAAAAAAAACCCCAAAACCAGTAGAAGAAAAGAAATAATAAAAACCAAAGCAGAAATAAATGAAATTGAAACTAAAAAAAACAATCCAAAAGATCAATGAAACCAAGAGCTGGTTCTTTGAAAAAATAAATAAAATAGACAAACCCCTAGCCAGGCTCACAAAGGAAAAAAGGGAGAAAGCACAAATACACAGGATCATAAATGAAAGATGAGAAATCACAATGGACACAGCAGAAATCAAAAGAATAATCAGTAACTACTATGAACAGTTATATGGAAACAAGTTCAACAATCTAGAGGAGATGGACAAATTTCTACAACTCTACAATCACCCAAAGCTAGATAAAGAAGAAATAGAACACCTAAACAGACCAATTACAAGCAGTGAAATTGAAATGGTAATCAAAAACCTCCCCAAAAACAAAAGCCCAGGACCTGATGGATTTACAAATGAATTCTACCAAACATTCAGAGACGAATTAGTGCCTATCCTTCACAAACTCTTCCAAAAAATTGAGAAGGAAGGGACAATATCAAACACGTTCTATAAAGCCAATATTACACTAATACCAAAACCGAATAAGGACAACACAAAAAAAGGAAAACTATAGGCCAATCTCCCTAATGAACACTGATGCAAAAATCCTCAATAAAATTTTAGCTATCAGAATCCAACAATGTGTCCATAAGATAATTCACCACGACCAAGTAGGATTCATTCCAGGGACACAAGGATGGTTCAACATCCGAAAATCAATCAACGTTATCCAACACATCAACAAAAAGAAATATAAAAACCATATGATAATATCAATAGATGCTGAGAAAGCTTTCGACAAAGTGCAACACCCATTCATGATAAAAGCCCTTGAAATTCTTGGGATACAAGGAACATACCTCAATATCATAAAGGCCATCTATGACAAGCCAACAGCCAGTATCATTCTCAATGGTGAAAAGCTGAAAGCAATTCCATTAAGATCTGGAACAAGACAAGGATGTCCACTCTCACCACTGCTTTTCAATATAATACTGGAAGTCCTAGCCAGAGCAATAAGACGAGAAAGACATCCAAGGAATCCAAATAGGAAAAGAAGAAGTCAAACTATCACTATTTGCAGATGATATGATAATATACATAGAGAACCCCAAAATCTCCACAGAAAAACTAATTCAACTCATCAATCAATTCAGTAAAGTGGCAGGATACAAAATCAACACGCAAAAGTCAGTAGCCTTGCTATACACAAACAATAAATCTGAAGACGAAGAAATCAAAAAAACCATCCCTTTTATTATCAAAACAAAAAAAATCAAATATTTGGGAATAAATCTAACAAAAGAGGTAAAGGACCTATACAAAGAAAACTATAAAACACTGTTAAAAGAAATAGAAGAAGACACAAAGAAATGGAAAGACATCCCCTGCTCATGGATTGGAAGAATAAACATTATTAAAATGGCCATCCTACCAAAAGCAATATACAGATTCAATGCTATTCCAATCAAAATCTCAATTGCATTCTTCAAAGAAACAGAACAATTATTGATGAAATTCATATGGAATCACCAAAAACCCCGAATAGCCAAAGCTCTACTGAAAAAAAAAGAAGGAAATGGAGGCATCACACTCCCAGACTTCAAACTATACTACAAAGCCATAATCATCAAAACTGCATGGTATTGGAACTAGAACAGACATACAGACCAATGGAATCGAATAGAAAATCCAGAAATAAACCCACAGTTTATGGTCAGCTAATCTTTGACAAAGGAGCAAAGACTATGCATTGGAGCAAAGAAAGTTTGTTTAATAAATGGTGCTGGGAAAACTGGGTCGCTACATGCAAAAGAATGAAGCTTGACCACTACCTCACACCATACACAAAAATCAACTCAAAATGGATTAAAGAACTAGACATAAGACCTGAAACCATAAAATACATAGAAGGAAATATAGGCGAAACACTACGGGATTTGCACATCAAAGACATCTTTACAGACATATCACCCAAAGCAGTGATAGTGAAGACATAGATAAACAGCTGGGACTACATCAAATTAAAGAGCTTCTGCACAGCAAAAGAGACAATAACAAAAACAAAGAGAAACCCCACCAACTGGGAGAACATTTTTGCACCCAACACTAATGATAAAGGACTGATCACAAAAATCTGCAAAGAGCTGATGAGACTCAGCAACAACAAAGAAAATAATCCAGTCAAAAAATGGGCAGAAGAGCTAAAAAGAAACTTCTCTGAAGAGGAAATGCAAATGGCCAACAGACATATGAAAAAATGTTCAACATCACTTGTAATCAGGGAAATGCAAATCAAAACTACCATGAGATACCATCTCACACCAGTGAGAATGGCACATATTAAAAAAAACTAGCAACAACAAATGTTGGCGAGGGTGTGGAGAAAAAGGAACTCTTCTGCACTGTTGGTGGGAGTGCAAACTGGTCCAACCACTATGGAGAGCTGTGTGGAGATTTCTGGACCTACTAAACATAGAGCTTCCATATGATCCAGCAATTCCACTCCTAGGTATTTACCCAGAGGACACAGAAACATCAATTCCAAAGAACACCTGCACCCCTATGTTTATAGCAGCACTGTTTACAATAGCTAAGCTTTGGAAACAACCCAAATGCCCAAAAATAGATGACTGGATCAAGAAGATGTGGTACATATATACCATGGAATATTACTCAGCATTCAAAAAAGATAAACACATGCAATTTGCAGCAACATGGATGGCGCTGGAAGGGATCATGCTCAGCGAAATAAGCCAAAAAGAAAAAGAAAAATACCGGATGGTCTCACTCATAGCAGGAATCTAGAAAACTTAAATAAGGGACCAGGAAAATGAATATAAGAAAGTGAAAATCAAAATCAACAAAAAACTATGAACCAGAGACACTTTTTGGGGGGTGGGGGGCGGGAGGGGAAGGATTGGGGTCAGAATGGGGCGTTTGCAATTGTATGGGGGAATATAAAAATAAAATTTATTATTTAAAAAAAAATGAAGATCTTATTGTAGGAAAAATAAATAAATAAATAAATAAATAAATAAATAAATAAAGCATGATGACCTGAGATAAGCAGCCTGGGAGTCTTGAGTAATGACCTTTTGCTCAATTCCTGGTATGCAACTTAGTTCCTGGTAGTAATCTTGTCAGATATTAACCATGAAGTAGGATGGACCTGGGGATGGGGGGGAGGGGTTGTTCCCATGACTACTGACCCTTTACTCCTTGGTATGCAACCATACAACTCACTTCTTTGTATGTAGCCACATCATATCTGATCACATACAGCTGCCAGTGCAAACCCACCCAGAACCATGTATAAACTAAAGGTGTATATAAGTCCCTGACTTCCTCCTACAAACAGGGCTCAGCCTTTGGATGCGAATCCGCTGAGTCAGCACTGGTGCAATAAACCTGCTTCTTGTTAGCCCTGGTGTCTCAGTTTCCTTTGTGCCATATAACAAACACTGGACAGGAAATGAATATTTGACTTTTAAACAGATTTTATTCCTTACTCTTGTTTCTGACTAGGTAGGCAAGTCACTTGAACCTCTGAATGTATATCTTAATTCTAAGGTGAGCCCATTGGATTAAATCACCTCATTGTTCCTTGCAGCACTACTGTTCTATTATGCAAAATATTAAAGATGTATTTAAATTTTGAATAGATATCATTTGTGATACTCAGATTTTATGTTGAATTAAGTCAAATGAAATGTAGGATGTTATGCAATCATTTCTGAAGAATTTGTAAATTGAGTATGGAGGCCATTTATATCTACAAATCTATTAATATGCACTGAAATTTTTTTAATGAAATATTCTTGGAAGTAGTATGTTAATATTGTTACAGGACAGGGAGAGGAGCACCCATGGACCACCAAACCTGCCTGTTCTAAGTAGGTTCTGCCAACTAGCACATCAAGACAAAACATACCCTAGTGCGTAAGAACTTTAATGGGGCCTCCCTGGTGGCGCAAAGGGTTAAGCACAGCACTATAAAGCTATCCACAGCCTCTACAGCATGAGTTCTGTTGCCAGCCAGAGAGCTACTCACATGGCACAGCAGACCTCTCCTGTCTCACCCATTGCTACTCTCAGCAGTGTATTTCAGTCTGCCTATTCTGTTCCCTACTCTGTCTCCGGTGAGTCCTCTCACACCCCCCCCACACACACACCTCTGGCCTGTACCCAAGTTCTGGTATGCATAAATAAATAAATATTGGGCCTCCCTGGTGGTGCAAGGGATTAAACACTGCACTGTGAAGCTAGCCACAGCCTCTGCAGCACAAGTTCAATACCTGGCTGGCCAGGTTGCTACCCATATGGTGCAGCAGACCTCTCGTCTCACCCACTGCTCCCCTCAGCAGTGTGTTTCAGTCAGTCTGCCTGTTCTGTTCCCCATTCTGTCTGTGGTGAATCATCTCACCACCTGCACCTCTGGCCTGTACCCCAGTTCTTGATGCATAAATCTTTAAAATAAATAAACCTCCTTTTGGCCGGAACCGCCATCTTCCAGTAAGTTGCCAAAATGACTAACAGAAAGGGAAAGAGAAGAGGGACCCGCTATATGTTCTCTAGGCCTTTTAGAAAACATGGAGTTGTTCCTTTGGCCACATACATGCGAATCTATAAGAAAGGTGATATTGTTGACATCAAGGGGATAGGCACTGTTCAAAAAGGAATGCCCCACAAATGTTACCATGGCAAAAACGGAAGAGTCTATAATGTTACCCAGCATGCAGTTGGCATTGTTGTAAACAAGCAAGTAAAGGGCAAGATTCTTGCAGAGAATTAATGTTCGTATTGAGCATATTAAGCACTTTAAGAGCCGAGATAGCATCCTTAAACGTGTGAAAGAAAATGATCAGAAGAAAAAGGAAACCAAAGAGAAGGGTACTTGAGTTCACCTGAAGCGCCAGCCTGCTCCACCTAGAGAAGCACACTTTGTGAGAACCAATGGGAAGGAGCCTGAGCTGCTAGAAACTATTCCCTATGAATTCATGGCATGATAGGTGTGCAAAAAGAAATGAAAGAGCTCTGGACTATAAAAATGTTTCACCTAATTGAGTAGAAGTGTGGTGTCCCCTCGCTAAAAAATATTTACAGCAAACTTTTAATTATATCGTAATTCATTGGATGGTGTCTTTATTAAAATTTAGTGGGTTTTTAAATAAACAAACAAACAAATAAACCTTAAGAAAAGAACTTTAATGGTATAGGGTAAGGGAAAATGTCAGGCTTTTCTGCCCTCCCGCCATCAGGATAGATGATGGATCCTTGCGGTCCTGAATGCATGCCTGATGGCGGGCACCTGGAGTGGGGTGTGGGCATAGGTAGATGGGATTCACCTGGGCTAAGATTGGGCTTTTAAGGGCAGCATCACGGGGACACCAGCAGAAGCCGAGAAGCAGCAGAATGAACGGAAGAGCAGAGAAGCAGAGAGAAGGCTGGAGCGCCCAGATAGAGTGAAGACTTACTGGGGGCTGGGAGGACTGCCAGCCTCCCAGCCCCCCTGCCTGCCATATGCCTGGTAAATCTAAATAAAAGACCTGCAAAAGCCACTGAGGACTCTGACTCCTCCTTTACCCGGTCTGCTGGATCAGAAAACCTGCTCAGTGTCCATTCCTGCCTCTACAAATGGGAAGAACTTTTTTTTTTAATAGAGGCATGTTATTTATTTATTTATTTATTTATTTATTTATTTATTTATTTAGTTTGTTTGTTTGTACATGCACTGGGTACAGTCAGAAGCGCGGGAGGGTGAGAGAATTCACCAGAGTCAGAGCGGGGAGCAGAGCAGGCAGAAGGACCGAAGTACACTGCTGAGGGGAGCAGCGGGCGGCAGGAGAGGTCTGCGCGCCATGTGGGACCCTCCTCTGGTGGCCGGGGAGCAGCCGGGGATTGAACCGGCGCTGCAGCCGCGGGCAGCTTCGCAACCCAGCGCTCAACCGGTGCGCCACCTGGGAGGCCCGGGAAGAACATTTTTTTAAAGATTTATTTTTATTTATGCATACAAGAACTGGGGTGTAGGCCAGAGGTGGGGGGGTGAGAGGATTCACCAAAGTGGGGAGCAAAGCAGACAGATTCACTGAAATACACTAAGGGGAGCAGCAGGTGTAGGGGGCAGGAATAGACACGGTGCAGGTTCTCTGATCCAGCAGACCGGGTAAAGGAGGAATCAGAGTCCTTAGTGGCTTTTTGCAGGTCTTTTATTGGGGTTCAGCGGATACATGGCAGGCTGGGGGGCTGGCAGGCCTCCCAGCCCCCAGCAGGTCTTCACTCTATGGGCTCTCTGGCCTTCTCTCGGCTTCTGCTTGGCTTCTGTTCATTCTTGGCTTCTGCTGGTGTCCCCGTGACGCCGCCCTTAAAAAGCACAGTCTTAGCCCAGGTGGATCTCATCTACCTATGCCCACACCCTACACCAGGTGCCCGCCATCAGGCATGCATTCAGGACCACAAGGATCCATCATCTATCCTGATGGCGGGAGGGCAGAAAAGCCTGACATTTTTTCTTTACCCTACAGCAGGTAAGACAGAAGAGGTCTGCTGCGCCATGTGGGTCACCTCCTTGGCCAAGGATAAAACTCATACTGCAGTGGTTGGCGATAATTTAATAGTGCCGAGATTTAACCCCTCCACCACCAGGGAGGCCCAATGGAAAGGAACTTTAATACAATTAGCATCAATACAGAAAAGGGAAAGAAAAAGTTTTCCAATCAAGCATCCAGTTACCCATTCCCTCATAGGTAAATGTTCAACAAAACAGGGTTGGCCCTAGCAGGGTCTCTGAGGCCCCGAAATCCTGCCACAAGTCAAAAACACCTTCTGGTGGGTATCCATATAAAAGGGTCAGAAATAGCTAGACAAGTCTGGAAGGAAAAGAGCAAAATCGAGATCAATGCTGCCATTGTTAATCTCCCCATGGTCTCTCATCTGTTTCAACCAGTCCAAGACCAAAAACTTAAGCAAGTGCAACTTCTTTGCATGTCTCTTTGCTCCATGTGCCTCCTCCAGGTCACCTAGATCTCCATCCTTCTCCCTTCCCCAGTCTCCTCTCCAGCTTCTCCTGCCTGCTCAGCTCTACCCTTCCTTGGATGGGGCAGGGAACCTGGAAACTCCCCTTTTCCTGGGGACAACCCTGTAACAATATAACATCTTGATTTAAGTACATTCTACCCAATTTAAGAATGAAATCAACAACTGTAATAGTGTGTAATATTCTAGAAAGTCAAGGCCAATGATGCCTTAGATATACCGTTTACTCAGCTTTCATTTGCTCTACTAAAGAAAACCTGCCCTAGAGAGGTGAAACTATTTCAAGGAAATTCCTAGTTTCCCATTTGGCTGCAAATTCCCTATGGATTAGTTTCACTTGGAGATGCAAATTACTCCCTGGAACATGGGAAGCCTAGTTTACCTTGATTGCCTCCTGACATCTAGATTGCTGAGAGAAGGGTCCTAATGAGAAACTTTTCCCCAGAGAGACTGACGCCAGCTACAGAAGGGAGGGGTTTTGATTGACTCCCTTAAATCTGTGAAAGTAAAATTTGAGTGGAAAGACAAAAAGGAGGCAGCAATAATAGCGCAGAGATTACTCTTAGAACTTTGTGTTTGCACATGCTTTTAACTCTGTTCTCAAATTTTCCTAGGAATAATTAGGGGAAAAATACCAATGACAATCATAAGAGGAATGCAAATCAAAACCACAAATAGGGCCTCCCTGGTGGCACAAGGGGTTAAGTCTCAGCACTATGATGCTGTAGGGTAAGGTAAAAAGTATCAGGCTTTTCTGCCCTCCCGCCATTAGGATGGATGACAGAATCCTGTGGTCCCGAATGCATGCCTGATGGCGGGCACCTGGAGTAGGTGTGGGCATATGTAGATGGTATTCACCTGGGCTAAGACTGGGCTTTTAAGGGCGGCATCACAGGGATGCCAGCAGAAGCCAAGAACAAACAGAAGCAGGAGAGCAGAGAAGCAGACAGAACATGAGAGAAGGCCGGAGAGCCCAGATAGAGTGAAGACTTGCTGGGGGCTGGGAGGACTGCCAGCCTCCTGGCCCCCTAGCACTCCTACCTGCCATGTGCCTGGTAAATCAAAATAAAAAACTGGCAAAATCCACTAGGACTCTGACTCCTCCTTTACCCGGTCTGCTGGATCAGAAAACCTGCACTGTGTCCTGCCCTGCCCCTACAGATGTCATCAGTAGCCACTGCAGCACTAGTGAGATCCCAGTCCAGGGACCTAACACATGACACAGCAGATCTCTCCTTGTTCAAGGGCAGGGAGAGGGGCATCCTAGAGCCCCCAAATCTGCCTGTTCTAAATAGGTTCTGCCATCTGCCGCATCAACATAAAACATATAAGACTTTAATGGAAAGGAACTTTAATATAATTAGTAAACAATACAGAAAAGACAAAGAATATAGTTTCTAAATCAAGCACCCAAAGGCACCCACACCCTCATGGGTAAAAGTCCATCCAAACGGGATTGGCCTAGAACAAGACCCAAAAGCCTGCCACAAGGCTAAAGCACCTTCTGGTGGTGACCCACAGAAAAGGATCAGAAACAACCAGACAAGTCTGGGAGGAAAAAAGCAAAATCAAAATCAAGATCAACACTGCCATTGTTAACCTCCCCACAGGTCTCTCACCCACATCTGTTTCAACCAGTCCATGACTGTAATGCAACCAACCCTTTCCGGGTAGGTTTATTAACGGTTCTAGCAGCCACGCGCTCTTTGCTGTTGTTTGTAGTTGCTGTACTCCTCCGTACACTCCACTGCACTCCTCCACCCCTGACACCGCACCACTACCACACCACACTCTGCTGTGCCACCCTTATAAACCAGTCTCTTAGCCCAGGTGTACCCACCTATGCATGCCCACACCCTACTCCAGGTGCCCGCCATCAGGCATGCATTGGGACCATCTATCCTGATGGTGGGAGTGCAGAAAAGCCTGATACCTTTTACCTACCCTACAATGACCAAAAGGCAAGCACAGTTTCTTCACATGTCTCTCTGCTCCATGTGCCTCCTCCAGGTCTGGCTCTCCATCCTGCTTCCTTTCTTTGTCTTTTCTCCAGCTTCTTCTCCCTATTCAGCTCCACCCTCCTTGGGGTGGGGCAGAGAACCTGGAACTACCCCTTTTCCTGAGCACCACCCTGATACATCCTGTCATGCTTGCTGCTCCCCTCAGCAGTGTATTTCAGTCAATCCATCTGTTCTGCTCCCCACGCTGTCTGGTGAATCCTCTCACCCTGCACCTCTGCCCTACACCCCAGCTCTTGTATGGGTAAATAAATAAATTTTAAAAAATAAAAATAAATAACATGGTAAATTTTATGTATATTTTCCCATGATTCAAAATTTTTTAAATTTAAAAATGCCTCAGCCCCAATCCTGTATCAGCATATTCTCAATGACAGTGTATTTTTTTTATTTTTTTAAGATTTATTTTATTTATTTAGGCTAAAAGAACAGGGATATAGGCTAGAGGTGCAGGGGAGTGAGAGGATTCACCAGAGACAGAGTAGGGAACAGAACAGGCAGATTGTCTGAAATATACTGCTGAGGGGAGCAGCGGGCGAGACAGGAGAGGTCTGCTGTGCCATGTGGGTCAGCTCCCTGGCCAGGGATCGAATTTGTGCTGCAGTGGCTGTTGATAACTTGATAGCACTGAGACTTTAACCCCTGCACCACCAGGAAGGCCCTGGCAGTGTATTTCATCATTTTACTGAAACTATGAGTACAGCTGGATAGAGTATGACTCATGGTGGAAATGTTGAAGCATGGTCTTGTTCTTTGGAGTGATTACATATGAACATTCAGATAAATCCTGCCTGCAGAATCAGTGATGATTAGTATAATCAAATGAGTGCTTTATAAATGAGGACTTGCAGCTAGAGAAAACTCACAAGGATATGTTGGCTCCACCCAGTGTCCACATTCAAAAATGATGCATTTGGGGCCTCCCCGGTGGCTCAGCGGTAGAGCGCTGGGTTGCGAAGCTGCCCGAGGCCTCTGCGGCGCCGGTTCGATACCCGGCTGCTCCCCGGCCACTGGAGGAGGGTCCCACATGGCGCGCAGACCTCTCCTGCTGCCCGCTGCTCCCCTCAGCAGTGTACTTCGGTCCTTCTGCCTGCTCTGCTCCCTGCTCTGGCTCTGGTGAATTCTCTCACCCTCCCGCGCTTCTGACTGTACCCAGTGCATGTATAAACACAAACAAACAAACAAACAAACATAAATAAAACATGCCTCTATAAAAAAAAATGATGCATTTGGTTTGGACCTTCCAGTTTATAATGCCTGGCCACATGGCTCTGTGACCAGTGTTTTGCAACCATCAAGACCTAGTAGGTTCACAGTTTCAGCAATTTGAAGGAGAATTTGGGAGCCCTTGGCTCCAGGGGAAACAAGCCAGCAGGGAGGCAGCAACTTCAGCCCCCTGTGAATCTCTTTGCGCTCCTTTCTCTGGGCTTTCTCTGGCCTTCTCTCATGGTCTCTGCCTCTCCTAGCCATTGCTGGTCCTCTTGTAGACATTCCACTGTAGCCATCTCTGAGTGTTGCCACCCTTATAGCCCTGACCTTTGGCTCAGATGTGCACAGTTGTACACTTGCACACACCCATGCTCAAGGCCACATGTGATAGCCACAGAGGCCAATGGTGTAAAATCCTGACCAACTTCATTTACCCTACATCAGCATTTGCAGCTAGAGAAGGTCAAGTCTGAATTATTTTATGATCTTCAAATAATAAAATAATTTCTCTCCCTGCAAATACAATTCAAACATAATTTATGGCAATTTTTCCTGACTTTCCATTTAGAGTTCTATGCCCTTCACCTCCTTTGGTACATGCTAATCTCTGTTATTCTGTCTTGTAATTGTCCTGTTCCTCCCCTAAATTATAAGTTCTTTGGGAACAGTGTATTGTCTTGCTCATCTTTGTATATTCTTTTTCTAAAATGCCTAAATAGCACATGATAAGTAAATTTTCACATTATAAAGAATAAAAAGAATGGTCTTTTGCTTGCTGTCTTATAATGGAAACAAATGCACTCCATTATGCTATTGGAAAAATGTATTGTGGGTGTGTTGAATGCTTTGATCACTTTCTTGGGGATAGAGGTGAATGGGAAGGAAGAGGCCATTGTGACAGAAATTGAAGGTTAAAGGATTAGTTCACAAGATAGATTTCAGTACTGGAATGCCAAAATATTCTTTTCTTTTATATCCAAAAGGGCTGGTTTATTATACAAAGGGAGAGAAGAGTAAAGGACACTTGCACAGGCACAAGTGGGAAGAAAGAGCTGCCCCCGAAAGGGATGGGTTTGTGAAAGAGTGGCCTGCATACTTACAGGTGGGCAGTCTTGGCAGCAGAGCTACCTTTGCTGCTTTGGAGGGTTGGTGAAGAGAAACACCAGCAGTTACAGGTAGGCAGGTGAGCTGCTGCCAGAAATGCCAAAATATTCTTTTCAATATTGTATCATTTCAGCACTTAAAATAAAAAATCTTGGGCCTCCCCTGGTGGTGCAGGCAGTTAAGCACCGTGCTGTGAAGCTGTCCGCAGCCTCTGCAGCACTGGTTTGATCCCGGCCGGCCGGCCGGCTAGGGTCCCACATGGCACGGCAGACCTCTCCTGTCTCGCCCGCTGCTCCCCTCAGAGGTGTATTTCGGTCGATCTGCCTGTTCTGTCCCCCTCTCTGTCTCTCGTGAATCCTCTCACCCTCCCGCGCATCTGGCCTATACCCCGGTTCTTGTATAAATAAATAAATCTTTAAAAAATAAATAAATAAATAAACTTGGGACCTGTTGGTGCAAGGGGTTAAGCATCAGCACTATGAAGCAACCTGCAGCTACTGCAGCACACACGAGTTCTATCCCCAGCCACGGAGGTGACCCACATGGCGCCAGAGGTGCCACAGCCTCTGCAGCTCAAGTTTGATGCCCAGCCAGCCAGGGAGCTACCCACATGGCGCAGCAGAACTCTCCTGTCTCCCCACTGCTCCCTTCAGCAGTGTATTTCAGTCTGCCTGTTCTGCCTCCCACTCTGTCTCTGGTGAATCCTCTCACCTCCTGTACCTCTGGCCTACACCCCAGTTCTTGTATGCATAAATAAATAAATTTTTAAAAATGAGACACTTTGGAAGAATTTTAAAACAAAGAGGGCCCCAATGTATCTCATTTTAATCACCAACCAAAGTTATTAGTAACTGTGAACATCATTTTTAAAAAGATTTTTTTATTTATTTATACAAGAGCTGGGGAATAGGCCAGAATCATGGGAGGGTGAGAGAATTCACCAGAGACAGAGCGGGGAGCAGAACAGGCAGATCTACTGAAATACACTGCTGAGGGGAGCAGTGGGCGAGACAGAAGAGGTCTGTCGTGTCATGTGGGTATCTCCCTGGCCGGCTGGGAATCAAACCCGTGTTGCAGAGGCTGCGGAAAGCTTCCCAGCACTGCGCTCAACCCCCTGTGCCACCAGGAAGGCCCAGTAACTGTGAATATCTTTAGTTTATTAGTCCTTTGTGTTTTCCCATGGTACCAAATTGGGCCTCTAATTCCAAAGGTTTCCCATGGAGCCTTAGAATTGAGATGGAAAAACCTTAGGGAAACGGAAAGAGAGGATAGTAGTAAGATATAGGAGAAATGGAAATAAAGTGAGGCAGAATTCCAGGACTCCTAAAAAAATCAATTATAGGTTCCCCCCACTATTTAAAAGTAGTGTGTTTCTGTTGAGTATAATTTGCTATGTTGTTTTGGGACCTGGAAATATTATCATTAATTTATATGGAAAAATTTTTGAGTATTTCCAAACCCCAAAAATACCCTAGAAAATTATACTACATAGGAGCCTACTGCCTCTAGGTAGTGTGGAAAACCTGTACTCTCCCTCCATAGTTAAATTTCATCCTCTTTTGGGCCTCCCTGGTGGCGCAAGGGATAAAGATACAACCTATGAAGCTATCCGTAGCTACTGCAGCACGAGCTCAATCCCCAGCTGGCCAGGAAGCATACAAGAACTGGGGTACAGGCCAGAAGTGTAGGGGGTGAGAGGATTCACCAGAGACAGAGTGGGGAACAGAACAGGCAAACTGACTGAAATACACTGCTGAGGGGAGCAGCAGACGAGTCAGGAGAGGTTTGCTGTGCCATGTAGGTAGCTCCCTGGCCAGCTGGAGATTGAAGTCATGCTGCAGAGACTGCAGATTGCTTCATAGCGCAGTGCTTAACCCCTTGCGCCACCAGGGAGGCTGTAGGGGCAGGAAGACCACAGAGCAGGTAAAGGAGGAGCGGAGGAGTGAGAGTTCTAGAGCCCTCAGTGGCTTTTGCGGGTCTTTTATTTAGATTTACCAGGCATATGGCAGACAGGGGTGCTGGGGTGCCAGGAGGCTGGCAGTCCTCCCAGCCCCCAGCAAATCCTCACTCTATCTGGGCTCTCTGGCGTTCTCTCTGCTTCTCCGCTCTCGGCTTCTGCTGCTGCTGGCATCCCCGTGACGCCGCCCTTAAAAGTCCAGTCTCTCAGCCCAGGTGTACCCACTTCAGGTGCCCACCATCAGGCATGCATTCAGGACTACATGGTTCCCCCATCTATCCTAATGGCGGGAGGGCAGAAAAGCCTGATACCTTTTACCTACCCGACAGAGGCCCAATAAATAAATCTTTAAAAAAAAAATTTCTTGGGCCTCCCTCGTGGCACAGGCAGATGAGCTCAGCACTGTGAAGCTGTCCACAGCCTCTGCAGTGCCGGTTTGATCCCCGCTGGCCTCGGAGCAACCCACATGGTGAACAGACCTCTCCTGTCTTGCCCGCTGCTACCCTCAGCAGTGTATTTCATCAGTCTGCCTGTTCTGTTCCCCACTCTGTCTCTGGTGAATCCTCTCAGCCTCCTGCGCATCTGGCCTGTACCCTAGCTCTTGTATAAATAAAATAAATCTTAAAAAATAAATAAATAAAAATTTCTTCCTCTTTCCCTCCTGTTTCCCCATTGATAGTCACATTCATTCTCACAAGGTCTGATACCTCTTCACCACCTTTAATCAATATTTTCTTTCTCAATTATTCTATTTGGAAATATTCAAGCCAAAAGTACAAAGAATCTTTACTCTTAGCTCATGCCCCTCTGTAGTGGCATGAAGGCACAGAGATGGTTCTCCATGATTCGAGCAGATGGGTAAAGGAGTCCTGCAGCCCTCGGTGACTTTTCAGGCTTTTATTGGGCTTTTACATGTAGTGCAGTAGCCAGGTATATGGCAGGCAGGGGTGATGGGGTGGGGTCAGGAGGCTGGTAGGCCTCCGAACCCCTAGGAAATCTTCACTCTTCCTGGGCTTTCTGGCATTCTCTCACGGTCTCTGCCTCTCTGCCGGTTCTGCTCCTCTTTCATTCTCCTTTCTCTGCTCTCTTCTGCTGGTTCCGTTCCATGACACCACCTTTAAAAGCCCAGTCTCAGCCCAGGTGTACCCACTTATATATGCCCACACCCCACTCCAGGCAACTGCCATCAGGCGTGCATTTAGGACCGCAGTGATCCATCATTAATGCTAATGGCGGGAGGGCAGAAAAGCCTGATAATTACTTACCCTACACCCTCTTTCAGGTATAACAACATCTGAGGACAACATATAGATGACTATGACAATTTTATCTTGGATATTTATAGAACACCAATGTTCTGGTAATATGCTAATTAATATTAAATACCAGCATTACCATTTTATGATGGCATCATACATATTAGGTTCAAGTCCAAACAGCTTTATTGGAAGAAAGGAAGATGGAATTCCCTGATAATGATTATCTAGCTAGTTTTGACCAAGATTAATTCAAATTCATGAAGCATGAGGAATAAATGTAAAAAGTGTGCACAACAAATGCTGATATCTACAGAACATTGTTGAAATAAATCAAAGAATGCCTAAATCAATTAAAAGATATACTGTGTGCATAGTGAATTGTAAATGAAAAATTATCAGTATCTTCCACCCTCTCACCATTAGTATTGATGATAGACACCTGTATTTTTACACGGTGCCCCATGGTGGACCCCTGGAGTACGGTGTGGGCATGCATAGGTGGGCACACCTCGGCTGAGACTGGGCTTATAAGGGCAGCGTCACGGGGACACCAGCAGAGAATGAGAAGAGCGACAGAATGAGGGTAGCAGAACAAGAGCAGCAAACGAGAAGCTGAGACTAGGAGAGAATGCCAGGGAGCCCAGAAAGAGTGAAGACTCGCCATAGGCTGGGTGGCCTGCCAGCCTCCTGGCCCCCCTGCACCCCTGCCTACCATGTACCTGGTAAATCCTAATAAAAGCTGAAATAGCCACCAGGGCAGAACTCTCCTCCCTCACCCATCTGCTCGAATCATAGAGATCCTGCTCTGTGCCCATCCTGCTGCTACACATGGAAATATGGACCAAAAATAACAAAGACAGAAAATGTCAGAGTTCAGAGGGTCCATCCCTCCACAGAAACATGGCAAAATGTGCAAAAACTGTTAGAATCAACTTTGTTGGAACTCTGGAAAGCAAAGTATTTGTTCTTTTTTGTTTCCCATTGGCAGGCACTGGAGGAAGATGAAACTTTAAGTTGAGCCAGGTCAGAAAAACCTCCCCAATAAAGATTTCAGGTGGGTCTCACACACAGAACAGAAGCAAAGCTGCTCTAGTTAAAAGGATGGGGCCTGTAGTGCCAGCAAGGCGCAGAGCAGGTTCTCTATGATTCAGGCAAATGGGTAAAGGAAGAGTCCTGGAGTCCTCAGTGGTTTTTTTCAGGCTTTTAATGATCTTTCTACATCTTTTATAGTGAGGTAACCAGGTGGAGGGCTGGCAGGGGGGTCTAGGGGCAGGGAGGCTGGCAGATCTCCTAGCCCCCCAGTGAATCTTTCTTTCTGGGCTCTCTGGCATTCTCTCATGGTATTGTAACAGGGTAGTCCCCAGAAAAGGGAGAGGTTCCAGATTTCCTGCCCCACTCAAAAAAAGGGTGGAGATGAGCAGGGAGAGAAGTTGCAGAGGAGACTGAGAAGGAAGGAAGCAGGATAGAGAGCCAGAAGGCGACCTGGAGGAGGCACATGGAGCTGAGAGACACGTGATGAAATTGCACTTGTCTTTTGGTCGTGGACTGGTTGAAACAGATGTGGATGAGAGACCCATGGGGAGGATAACAATGGCAGTTTTTGTCTTTATTTTGCTCTTTTCCTCCCAGGCTTGTCTGGTTGTTTCTGATCCTTTTCTGTGGGTCCCCACTGGAAGATGATTTAGACTTGCCACAGGCTTTGGGGCCTTGCTCTAGGCCAATTCTGCTTGGGTGGACTTTCGGTGCTTGATTTAGAAACTATATTCTTTGTCTTTTCTGTATTGTTTACTAATTGTATTAAAGTTCCTTTCCATTAAAGTCTTATATGTTTTGTGTTGATACAGTGGATGGCAGAAACTATTTAGAGCAGGCAGGTTTGTGGGGTCTAGGGTGCCCCTCTCCCTGCCCTGTAACAGCTGCCTCCACCGCCCCACCTCAGTCCTCTAGTGATGCCCCTTATAGGATCAGTCTCTCAGCTCAGGTGTGCCCACTTACACATGCCCACACCATGCTCCAGGTGCTGCCATCAGGCATGCGTACAAGACCACAGGTGTCGGGCCTCCCCGGTGACGCAGCAGTTGAGCGCTGGGTTGCGAAGCTGCCCGTGGCCTCTGCAGTGCTGGTTCGATACCCAGCTGCTCCCCGGCCACTGGAGGAGGGTTCCACATGGCACGCAGACCTCTCCTGCTGCCCGCTGCTCCCCTCAGCAGTGTACTTCGGTCCTTCTGCCTACTCTGCTCCCCGTTCTGGCTCTGGTGAATTCTCTCGCCCTCCCGCGCTTCTGACTGTACCCAGTGCTTGTATAAAGAAATAAATAAATCTTAAAAAAAACAAAAACAAAAACAAGACCACAGGTGTCAATCATTGATGCTTATGGAAGGGGGGTGAAAAAACCCGGTAACTTCCATTTACCCTACGGGGCCCAAGTCCACTTGCTCAGCCTTTACCTCATCAGGAAACTCAAGAGAAAAAGAAGACCCTTGAGTAGTAACCTGTCAGTCTCCAACACTGGGCTCCTTCTTTACATGGTTTTCCTCCTTGGACCAAGCTCTTTCTAGGATGCTCAGAGCTGGTTCACTCTAATTGCCATTTTCCCACTACAGTAATAGCTTACACTATTAAGCAATTATTAATTCCAGGCATACTTCTAAGTGCTTACATCTTCACAGAAATCCCTGTAGCTCTATTCTCATTTTATGAATGTTGAAACAATACAGAGATGTCAAATGACTTAGGCAAAGGTTATACAGCTAGTATGTGGCACAGCTCAATTTTTTTTCCCATAGAAAAACTAGGGTGTAGGCCAGAGGTGAGGGGGGTGAGGGGATTCACCAGAGACAGGGTGGGGAGGACAACAGGCAGATTTACTGAAATACACTGCTAAGGAGAGCAGCGGTTGAGAGAAAAGAGGTCTGCTGTGCCATATGTGGGTTACCTCCCTGGCCAGGATTGAATCAGGCCTTAGTGGTGGCAGCACTGAGACCCAACCCTGAGGTCACCAGGGAGGCCCACAACTGAATTTTTTATTTTTTTAAACATTTATACATACAAGAACTGTGGTACAGGCCAGAGGTGCAGGGGGGTGAGAGGATTCACCAGAGACAGAGTGGGGAGCAGAACAGGCAGATCTATCAAAACACACTGCTGAGGGGAGCTGCGGGTGAGGCAGGAGAGGTCTGCTGCGTCATGAGTATAGCTCCCTGGCCAGCCAGGATCGAACTCGTGCTGCAGTGGCTGTGGATGGCTGCATAGTGCTGTATTTAACTCCTTGCACCACCAGGGAGGCCCCCACAGCTGATTTTTTTAATGATAAGTCAGACCTATGTTGTAAAGGTACTGTAGAGGCAGGAAGGGACAGAGCAGAATCTCTAAGACCCATTGCAAACGGGTGAAGGAGGAGTCCTGGAGCCCTTGGTTACTTTTGCAGGCTTTTATTGGGATTTACCAGGTACACGGCAGGCAGGGGTGCCGGGGGGCCCAGGAGGCCAGCAGGCCACCCAGCCCCAGACGAGTCTTCACTCTTTCTGGGCTCTCCGGCCTTCTCTCTTGGCCTCTGCTTCTCTCCCTTGTTCTGCTCTCTGTTCTCTGTTCTTCTCTCCCTGTTCTGCTCTCTGCTGGCATCCCCATGACACCGCCATTATAAGCCCAGTCTCTCAGTCCAGGTGAACCCATCCATGTATGCCCATACCCCACTCCAGGTGCCCGCCAACAGGCATGCATTCAGGACCTCAGGGATCCATCATCAATCCTAATAGTAGGAGGGCAGAAAAGCCTGATAACCATTTACCCTACATCCATCCTGCCACTACAATTGGCATAAGTTGGCAGAATGATTTGAAGCAGATGGGTGTGGAACCCTCTGAAGACCTCAGGAGGGACTGGGGAGTAGCAGACCAAGAGCCTATGACAATGCTGGAGGCACCATGGCAGCTGTAGGGTAAGGTAAAAAGTATCAGGCTTTTCTGCCCTCCCACCATTAGCATTAATAATGGATCCTTGCGGTCCTGAATGCGTGCCTGATGGCGGGCACCTGGAATAGGGTGTGGTCATGCGTAAATAGGTACACCTGGGCTAAGAGACAGAGTTTATAAGGGCGGTCATGGGGATGCTAGAAGCAGAAGTAGAACCACGAGCAGAAGGAGAGCAGAGGAGCAGAGACTACCAGAGAATGCCGGAGAGCCCAGAAAGAGTGAGGACTTGCTGGGGACTGGGAGTCCTGCCAGCCTCTCGGCCCCCCAGCATCCCTGCCTGCTGCGTGCCTGGTAAATCCCAATAAAAGCCTGAAAAGCCACCGAGGGCTCCAGGACTTTACTCAGTCTGCTGGAATCATAGAAAACCTGCACTGTGCCCATTCCTGCCGCTACAGCAACACAGGAAGTGGACAAGATCTGGGAGCTGCGGGTCGAGACCTTAACTGGAGGAGACAGCCTATGAGGACCAACCCACAACCCCTGAGGCAATAGAATCGTTGGGGAAGAAAGGACCAGTATTCGGAGCTCGCCCAGTGTTGATGCAGGAAAAAAAAAAAATGGATGGACTTTGACAATCCCGCCAGAAGGCAGAGGACCTTGGCAGGTTGATATGTTTTTGGGACCCTGGGGGTGGATGGTATCGTTTGTAAACCCCAGGAGATAAAAAATCAAGGCATGGCCAGTGGGCCTTGGTAGAAGAACCCACAATTGGCTGAGGGAGGAAGCCCTCACGAGTTCTCTGCAGCCAGGTAGAGAAAAAGCTGATGTAGAAAGGCAAAAACTGATGCTGAGATTGGGAAGCCCTGAGAGGCTATTAAGTGGCTTAAATATGTTGAAGAAGGCCAGTGAGGCTCTTAAAATCACCTGTGGGTAATGCTCTGTTCATTGTTGAGTGAGGGTGAGGAGCTGAGGAACCTGTCCTTGGGGGACAGGGGGGAGGGGGGAGGAACATGTCTTGTGGTGGAGCCCACAGCCGAAGAGGGGCCCCAAGAGAGGCTGCATGTGGAGCTTGTATCCACGGATCCCCGACCCATGTGCTTGTGCAATGGGCCTGATTGCAGGAGTCTGCGTGTCACATTGGTGACTAGGAAAGCCCAGTGTTGGAGTGATCTCGGACAGAAAACCTGAGGGTTGGGTGACCACCCCCAAAGACAGAATCGCCAGTCCAAGAGTGAGTGCATCCTGGGGGTAGATGCGGTGTGTGGCTTGCAGCTGAGACCACAGCTGGAGAAGGTCAGGAAGCCTGACAGCTCCTGGGGTGTGACGGCAGATGCCTGAGTGGTTCCCCCTTGTATGAGCAGTGCCTTTCACAGCAGAAGTGGTGGATCATCTGCTGGTGCCAATAATCTTGTCTTTTGCCACTAGGTTGGTGCCCTGCCTGGACTTATATGTGTTCTGTTGTATTTTGTTATGTTTAATGTTTACTTTTGTGGGCCATGGCTGCAGTATTATGGAAATTTGTATATAAATTGTATATTTAGACTATATGGCAGAAAACCCTACGGGGGTGCTGTAAAGGCAGGACATGGCCACAGTGCAGGTTTTCTGATCCCATGCAGACCGGGTAAAGGAAGAGTCAGAGTCCTCAGCGGTTTTGCAGGTTTTTTATTGGGGTTCACCAGGTATATGGCAGGCAGGGATGCTAGCAGGCCTCCCAGCCCCCAGCAAGTCTTCACTCTATCTGGGCTCTCTGGTGATCTCGGCTTCTCTTCGGCTTCTGCTTCAGCTTCTACTGCTGCTACTGCTGCTGCTTCTGCTGCTGGCGTCCCCCCGTGACGCCGCCCTTAAAAGCACAGTCTCAGCTCAGCTGAATCCCATCTACCTATGCCCACACCCTATTCCAGGTGCCCGCCATCAGGCATGCATTCAGGACAAGGATCCATCATCTATCCTGATGGCGGAAGGGCAGAAAAGCCTGATATTTTCTTTACCCTACAGTCCACCCCCTCAGGGTTTTCTGCCATACAGTCTATACATATGTATACAATTTTCTAAGCAAACAAACAATGCAGCCATAGCCCACAAAAGCAAATACATCAAATATAACAAAATACAATATAACAAAATACAACAGAACACAAATAAGTCCAGGCAGGGCACCAACCTAGTGCAAAAGACAGTTATTGGTACCAGCAGATGAGCCACCAAATCTGCTGCCGAAGGCACTGCTCATATGAGGGAGGGGAATCACTCACGGCATCTATTATAACATACCAGGAGCCGTCAGGCTTCCTGGCCTTCTCCGGCTGTAGTCTAGGCTACAAGGCACACACAGCATCCACCCCCAGGATGCACTCGCTCTGGGATTGGCAATTTTATTCTGTTGGGGGTAATCGCCAACCCTCAGGGTTTCTGTCTGCAGTCGCTCCAACACTAGGCCTTCACAGCCACCCATGCGACTCACAGACCCCTGCACTCAAGCCAACCCACTGCACAATCACATGGGTCGGGGATCCAAACTCTGCATTCGGCTTGGGCTCCACCCCAAGCCACATTCCCCACCCGTCCCCCAAGGACAGGTTCCTCAGCTCCTCACCCTCACTCAAGAATGAGCAGGGCATCACCCACAAGTGATTTTACGAGACTCACAGTTCTTCAGCATACCCAGGCTGCTTAACAGCCGCTTAGGGCTTCTCAACTTAGCATCAGTACCAGCTTTTGCTTTCTTAGTTGGCTTTTCTCCTCCACCTGGCTGCTGGGCATGCACAGGCTGCTTTTGGCCATCTAGGCCCACTGGCCACCCCCAGATTCCCATCTCCTGGGGTTTACAAACAAAACTGTTCCACCCCCAGGGTCCCAAAACATATCAACCTGCAAGGTCTTCCGCCTTCTGGCGGGATTGTCAGTCCTAGTCCATCAGTCCATCAGTTCAAGTCCATTGGCCTCTCCCTGCGTCAGCAACGGCCTGCTGCCTCAGGGGTCATTGGCTGGTCCTTTCCGGTGTCGTTGGCTGGTCCTATCCGGTGTCGTTGGCTGGTCCTTTCCGGTGTCGTTGGCTGGTCCTTTCGGGCGTCTCCTTCACGCCAGGTCCCGTCCTGCACTCCCGGACCACCGTATCCATCTTCTGTGCCACCCTGGCTCCTCCAGCGTCGTCACAGGCAGTCTTTTACTCCTTAGTCCCTCCAGGTCTTCGGAGGGCTCCAATACCCGTCTGCTGGATCCTGCTGACTTACGCCAATTGTAAAGGGCAGGAATGGACGCGGTGCAGGTTTTCTGATCCCATGCAGACCGGGTAAAGGAAGAGTCAGAGTCCTCAGCGGTTTTGCAGGTTTTTTATTGGGGTCCACCAGGTATATGGCAGGCAGGGGTGCTGGCTAGCAGGCCTCCCAGCCCCCAGCAAGTCTTCACTCTATCTGGGCTCTCTGGTGATCTCGGCTTCTCTTCGGCTTCTGCTTCGGCTTCTGCTTCAGCTTCTACTGCTGCTACTGCTGCTGCTTCTGCTGCTGGCGTCCCCCCGTGACGCCGCCCTTAAAAAGCACAGTCTCAGCTCAGCTGAATCCCATCTACCTATGCCCACACCCTATTCCAGGTGCCCGCCATCAGGCATGCATTCGGGACCTCAAGGATCCATCATCTATCCTGATGGCGGAAGGGCAGAAAAGCCTGATATTTTTTTTACCCTACAGGTGCATTGTAGGGTAAATGGTTATCAGGCTTTTCTGCCCTCCCGCCATTAGGATTGATGGATTCCTGTGGTCCTGAATACATGCCTGATGGGAGGCACCTGGACTGGGGTGTGGGCATACGTAGGTGGGTACATGTAAGGGCAGGACTGGACACAGTGCAGGTTTTCTGATTCCATGCAGACCTGGTAAAGGAGGAGTCAGAGTCCTCAGTAGTTTTGCAGGTTTTTCATTTGGGGTTCACCAGGCATATGGCAGGCAGGGGTGCTGGCTGGGGGGCTGGGAGGCCAGCAAGTCTTCACTCTATCTGAGCTCTCTGGAGTTCGTTCTGCTGTTTCTCGGCTTCTCTTTAGGCTTCGGCTGCTGCTGCTGCTGGCGTCCCCGTGACACCGCCCTTGAAAGCACAGTCTTAGCTCAGCTGAATCCCATCTACCTATGCCCACACCCCACTCCAGGTGCCCGCCATCAGGCATGCATTCAGGACAAGGATCCATCATCAATCCTGATGGCAGAAGGGTAGAAAAGCCTGATATTTCCTTTACCCTACAGTACACCTGGGCTGAGAGACTGGGCTTTATAAGGGCAGCGTCATGGGGATGCCAGCAGAGCGAAAGAGAAGCCAGAGTAGCAAAAGAGAACACTGGAGCGCCCAGGAAGAGTGAAGACTCGCTCGGGGCTGGAAGGCTGACCCGTTGTAGACCGGTGAAGGAGAAGTCCTGGAGCACTCAGTGGCTTTTTCAGGCTTTTCTTGGGATTTATCAGGTACACAGCAGGCAGGGGGACCAGGATGCTGGCAGGCCACCTAGCTCCCAGCGAGTCTTCACTCTTTCTGGGCTCTCCGGCGTTCTCTCTTGGCCTTTGCTTCTCTCGCTTGTTCTGCTCTCTCCTGGCATCCCCATGATGCTGCCATTTTAAGCCCAGTCTCTCAGCCCAGGTGTACCTACCTACATACGCCCACACCCCACTCCAGGTGCCCGCCATCCGGCATGCATTCAGAACCACAGGGTTCCATCCTCAATCCTAATGGCAAGAGGGCAGAAAAGCCTGATACTTTACTTACCCTACAGTACAAAAGCCAATCAACACTCCTTTGTATTCATCTTTTATTAAGTTTACATATACTTTCATTCATGCACTTATTTCCCCCCACCACTATCTCTTACATTTCCTTATTCCTTTCTCTTCTCCCGCCTTCTTAACCTCAGAGCCCTCGCAGTGCTTATTGATGTCCCATGGGTTTTCTTATTTTTAAAGATTTAGGGCCTCCATGTTGGCGCAAGGGGTTAAGTCACAGCACTATGAGTCTATGGGCAGCCACTGCAGTACTGCAAGAGTTCGATCCCTGGCCGGCTAGGGAGCTAACCCACATGGCCTAGCAGACCTCTGCTCTCTTCGCCCCCTGCTCCCCTCAGCAGTGTATTGTGGTGGATCTGCCTTTTCTGTTCCCCATTCTAAGATGAGTCCTCTCACTCCCTGCACCTCTGGCCTGGACCCCAGTTCTTGCATGCATAAATAAATACTAAAAGAAAAAAATAGTTTGAATAAAATGGGCATTAGTTCTTTAAAGTCCTGATTAATTTGTGAAGTCCTTTGTCTCTGGGCTTTACTTTTTTTAAAGATTATTTATGCGTACATGAACTGGGGTACAGATCAGAGGTGCAGGGGATGAGAAGATTCACCAGACATAGTGGAGAGCAGAACAGGGAGATTGACTGAAATACACTGCTGATTGGAGCATCGAGTGAAACAGGAGAGGTCTGCTGTGCCGTGTAGGTCAGCTCCCTGGCTGGGGATCTAACTCGTGCTGTAGTGACTGCTTCATAGTGCTGAGACTTAACCCCTTGAGCCACCAAGGAGGCCCCTGCTCATTTTTAAATTAGCGGCATGTGTGAGTTAGCTCAATGACCAGTGATTAAGCTTAGGCCATAGTGGTGACAGAGCTGAGACTTAACCCCTAAGCCACCAGGGAGGCTCTATAGCTGAGTAGTATTCTATTGTATAGATATACCACACCTTCCTAATCCATTCATCTGTCTTTGGGTACTTAGGTTGTTTCTGCAGTTTGGCTTTTGTGTACAGTGTAGCAATAAACATAAGTGTGCATAGATCCCTTCAAATTAGTGATTTTGCATTCTTTGGATAGTTACCTAGAAGTGGATTTACTGTATCATATGGTAGATATATTTCCAATATTTTGTGAAACCTCCATACTGTTTTCCATAGAGGCTGAACTCGCCTACATGCCCACTAGTAGCAACCACTGATCTTTTTTGTCTCCATGCTTTTGCCTTTTCCAGAATGTCATTAGTTGGAATCACAGAATGTGTTTTCTTCAGATTTTTTTTCACCTTGTCATATGCATTGAAGATTCTTTCATGTTTTTACATGGCTTGATATGTAATTTATTTTAGGACTGAATAATATTCCATAGCCTGAATTTATCCCAGTTTATTCATTTACCAACTGAAATGAATCTTGGTTGCATCCAGGTTTTAACAATTACGAATAAATTTTGTATGAAAATCTGTGCATGTTTGTGGGCTATGTCTTCAATTTTTTCATTCATTTCTTCAATTGTAGGATCATATGGTCAAAGTATGTTTTATAAGAAAACTTCTAAAGTTTTGTATTCCTGCTGACAATGAATGTGAGTTCCTGTTGCCCCATGCCATCATCCTTGTTGTTAGTTTTAGATTTTGGCCATTCTCCTAAGTGTGTAGGGGTATTTTATTGTTTTAATTTACAATTCCCTAATGACATATTTTTTCATAACCTTATTTGCCATCAGCATACCTTCTTTGATGAGGTGTGTGTTCAAGTCTATTATCCATTTTTAAAATTGGATCTTTGGCCTCCCTGATGGCACAAGGGGTTAAGTCTCAGTACTATGAAGCAATCCGCAGTCAGTGCAGCAGCAGGAGTTTGATCCCCAGTCAGGGAGCTGACCCACATGGTGCAGCAGACCTCTCCTGTTTCACCTGCTGCTCTCAGCAGTGTATTTCAGTCAGTCTGACTGTTCTGCTCCCCACTCTGTCTCTGGTGAATCTTCTTACCCTCCTGCACCTTTGGCCTATACCCCAGCTCTTGTATGCATAAATATTTTTTTTCATGCAGTGTTTTAGAAGTTTGTGGTAGATTAAGCCATCAATATAAAAGAAGTCTAGAAAAAAAGATGTAAAGAATCTGGTCATAACAATCTCATGAATCTAATACCTTTAATAATAAAGACTAATGCTTATCTAGTATTTTTTTTTGTTTTCTGTTTTTTTTTAATTTTATTTTTAAAATATTTTTCTTTTTTATTTTTTTATATCCTTGTTCATTTTTAAACAGTATTTGCTTCTCCCCACCCCCTCAGGTCTAATCCCCATAGAGTTTCCTTCACCAATGCACCCATATACCATCACCTCAGTCCCCTGTACTCCTCCCTCCCTCCCTCTGATCCCTCTCCCACCTCCTCCCCTGCAGTATGTCTCTGATTTATAATTGTCTTTTTGCTTTGCTGTGTTTTGTACTGTTTTTTTTACACTGATGTCTTATTTGGTTCCCCTATATTCCTGCTATAAGTGAAACCATCCAATATTTTTTTTTTCCTTCTGGCTTATTTCACTGAGCATAATTCCTTCTTGCTCCATCCATGTTGCTGCAAATGGCATGATTTTATCTTTTTTGATTGCTAAATAATATTCCACCGTGTATATATACCACATCTTCTTGATCCAGTCATCTATTTTTGGGCATTTAGGTTGTTTCCAGGTTTTACCTATTGTAAATAGTGCTGCAATAAACATAGGTATACAGGTGTTTTGAATCAATGTTTTTGTGTCCTTTGGCTAGATCCCTATTAGTGCAATTGCCGGGTCATATGGCAGCTCCATTTTTAGTAGTCTGAGGAACCCCCAGACAGCTTTTCATAGTGGTTGGACCAGTTTGCACTCCCACCAGCAATATAGGAGAGTTCCTTTTTCACCACATCCTCGCCAACATTTGTTGTTGCTAGTTTTTTTGATATGTGCCATTCTTACTGATGTAAGGTGGTATCTCAGTGTGGTTTTGATTTGCATTTCCCTGATGATAAGGGATATTGAACATTTTTTCATATGCCTGTTGGCCATTTGCATTTCCTCTTCTGAGAAATGTCTTTTGAGTTCTTCTGCCCATTTCTTGACTGGATTGTTTAATTTGTTTTTGTTGAGTTGTGTGAGTTCTTTGTATATCTTTGTGATCAGTCCCTTATAAGTTGAATGGAATGAGAAGATTTTTTTCCCTATCAGTGGGGTGTCTCTCCTTTGGTTAATGTCTCCTTTGCTGTACAGAAGGTTTTCAGTTTGATGTAATCCCAGGTGTTTATTTTTTCCTTGACTATCTTTGCTTTGGGTGATGAGTCTTTAAAGATGTTATTGCAATGTATGTCTTATAGTGATTTACCTATATTTTCTTCTATATATTTTATGGTTTCAGGTCTTATGTCCAGTCCTCTTGTCCATTTTGAGTTTATTTTTGTGCACAAAATTTTGAGTCCATTTTGAGTTTATTTTTGCATGTGGTGGTCCAGTTTCCCCTGCACCATTTATTGAACAAACTGTGTTCCATTGCATGTTCTTTTCTCCTTTGTCAAAGATCAGTTGTACATTAAGTGTGGTTTTATTCCTGGGCTCTCTATTTGGTTCCATTGGTCTGTGTGTCTGTTTTTGTTCCAATACCAAACTGTTTTAATTATTACAGCTTTATAGCTTGACGTTTGATACCTCTTTTCTCCATTGTTTTTATCAGTAGGGCTTTGGCTATTCATGTTTTTTTTTTGTGGTTCCATATGAATTTCATCAGTATTTGTTCTATTTCTTTGAAGAATGTCATTGAGATTTTTATTGGAATAGCATTAAATCTGTTTGTTGTTTTTGGTAGGATGGACATTTTAAAAATGTTAATTCTTCCAATCCATGAGCAGGGGATGTCTCTCCATTTCTTTGTGTCTTCTAATAAATAAATAAGTCTTAGAAAAATAAAATTGGATCTTTGTTTTCCTACTGAGTTGCAAGAGTTCTTTGTATAATTTGGCTATCAGTCCTTTGTCAGATATGTTTTGCAAGCATTTTCTCCTATTCTGTGCCTTAAGTTCACTCTCTTAAAAGTGTCTTTTGCAGAGCAGAAGTTTTTAACTATAAGAAAGTCCAAGTTATCATTTTTCTTTCATAGATTATGCTTTTTGTGTTGTATCTAAGAAGTCATTGCCAAACCCAAGGTCAACTAGGTTTTCTCCTACTTTATCTTATAGAAGTTTTATAGTTTTGTGCTTTAAATTTGTATCTGTAGTATATTTTGAGTCAACTTTTGTGTACGGTGTAATGTCTGAGTCTAGATTCGTTTTCTTTGCATGTGGATGTCTAGCTTTCCAGCACCATTTGTTGAAGAGACTGTCCTTTTTCCCCCATTGAATAACCTTTTCTCCTTTGTCAGAGATCAGTTGATTCTATTTGTGTGGGATTATTTCTGTGCACTCAGTTCTGCTCCAGAATAGACCCTCCAGTGATAGACCATTTGTGTATTACATCACCAGCATCATATTGTGTTAATTTTAAAATTACATTCATTTTTGAATAGGAAATACACTGACACTGTGCAAAATATAAAAGGTTCAGAATATATAGTGAAATATAATCCTGTCCTAATCCCCAAGATACCAGATTACATTCCCAAGGCAAACCCTTTTATCAAGTGTAATTTTTAATTGTTTTTTTTAAGATTTATTTATTTATACAAGCACTGGGTACAGTCAGAAGCATGGGAGGGTGAGAGAATTCACCAGAGCCAGAGCAGGCAACAGAACAGGCAGAATGATGAAATACACTGCTGAGGGGAGCAGCGGGTGGCAGGAGAGGTCCATGTGCCATGTGGGACCCTCGCCTAGCAGCCAGGGATCGAACCGGTGCTGCAAAGGCTGCAGGCAGCTTCGCAGCCCAGCACTCAACCGCTGCGCCACCGGGGAGGCCCAATTTTTTTATTGTTCTAGAGTTATTTTACTTCCTCTTCTCTCCTCCTCCTCCTCCTCCTCCTCCTTCTCTATCACTTTCCTCCTCCTCTTCCCCCCCTCCCCCGCTCCCCTTTCTTCCCTTCCCTTCTCCTCCTTGCCCAAAACAAATATTGAAATACTATGCTCATATTATGCAACTTGATTTCCCCTTATTTAACAATATAAGAAGGAAAATATCCCATATCTGCACATCTAGACCAGTCCTTTAAAAAATTTTATTGTGGTAAAAAATGCGTAACATTAAATTAGCCATTTCAAGTGTCCAATTCAGCAGAGTTAGTATATTCACATTGTTGTGGAACATATCTTAGGACTATTTAATCTTGCAAAACTGAAACTCTATACCCATTAAACACTAATGTCCCTCTCCCATCCCCCCAGAACTTGTTGCCTTTCTACTTTTTGTTTCTATGATTTTGACTATTTTGCACATTTCATATGAATGGGATCATATGTATTTGCTTTTTTGGTGACTCATTTAGCATAATATCCTCAAGGTTTATTCATGTTATAGCATCCATATTGAATGAATTCATTCTTTTTTTTTTTTTATAGAGGCATGTTATTTATTTATTTATTTGTTTGTTTGTTTGTTTGTTTGTTTGTTTTGTTTATACATGCACTGGGTACAGTCAGAAGCACGGGAGGGTGAGAGAATTCACCAGAGCCAGAGCGGGGAGCAGAGCAGGACCGAAGTACACTGCTGAGGGGAGCAGCGGGCGGCAGGAGAGGTCTGCGCGCCATGTGGGACCCTCCTCTGGTGGCCGGGGAGCAGCCGGGGATCGAACTGGCACCGCAGAGGCCGCGGGCAACTTCGCAACCCAGTGCTCAACTGCTGCGCCACCAGGAAGGCCCGAATTCATTCATTCTTAAGGTTGTATAATATTGCATTGTAGTATATATGTGTGTATATATATATATATATATACACCACATTTTCTGTATTCATTCATGTTTTGATGAACACTTAGGTTTCTACCAATTGGCTATTGTAATTAATGCTACAATGAAGATCATTGTGCAAACACATCTTCAAGACCCTGCTTTCCATTCTTTTTGGTACTGACACATGTTGGAGACCCCTAAGGTGTGAAGTGCTGAGACAAGGAAAATATCAGGGTAATGACGGAAGACTGGGCATGGCTAAAGGACTGATCAGCACTATCCAGAAGACTGGCCCGTGTACAGATCAGGATGTTCTTCTGTCAGCAAAACTATGCCTGGGAAGCAAACTAGAATAGAAAATAGAACAGAATAACCTGATAACTCAGAAATTTGGTGGTGAATGTGTGCCAGAAAAATGCTGAATACTAAGGAATAAAGGAATAAGCCACTGTGGGACCTCCCTGATTGTGCAAGGGGTTAAGCGTCAGCACTATGAAGCTGTCCTCAGCCACTGCAGCACAAGTTCCATCCCCAGCAAGAGAGGTGACCCACGTGGTGTAACAGAACTCCCCTGTCTCACCTGCTGCTCCCCTCAGCAGTGTATTTCAGTCAATGTGCCTGTTCTGTTCCCAACTCAGTCTCTGGTGAATCATCTCACCCCCTCATCTCTGGCCTGTATCACAGGCCAGAGGTATGCATAAATAAATATTAAAAAAATCTATTTTATTTATTTATTTTTATAGAGGCATGTTTTTTTTTTAATTTTATTTATTTATTTGTTTGTTTGTTTTTTGTTTTTATACAAGCACTGGGTACAGTCAGAAGCACGGGAGGGTGAGAGAATTCACCAGAGCCAGAGCAGGGAGCAGAGCAGGCAGAAGGACCGAAGTACACTGCTGAGGGGAGCAGCGGGTGGCAGGAGAGGTCTGCGCGCCATGTGGGACCCTCCTCTGGTGGCCGGGGAGCAGCCGGGGATCGAACCGGCGCCGCAGAGGCCGCGGGCAGCTTCGCAACCCAGCGCTCAACCGCTTCGCCACCGGGGAGGCCCAATCTATTTTATTTTTAAATTGATATAATGTTGCATTATAAGATTATATGTTTCAAGTGTACATCATTACACACCAATGTCTGCATTTTTTGAGGGAACTCCATAATGTTTTTCTTTTTTAAAGATTTATTCATGCATACAAAAACTGGGGTACAGGCCAGAGGTGTGGAGGGTGAGAAGATTCACGGAGACAGAGGGAACAGAACAGGCAGATTGACACACTTCTGAGGGGGACAGCGGGCAAGTCAGGAGAGGTCTGCTGTGCCATGTGGGTAGATCCCTGGCCAGAGATCGAACTCATGCTGTAGTGGCTGCAGATAAATTCAAAGGTTGCATTTCGATCCCTTCTGCCACCAGGGAGGCGTTGTTTTACTTTTTTTTTTTTTTAAGATTTATATATTTTTGCATACAAGAGCTGGGGTGTAGGCCATAGGTGTGGAGGGTGAGAGGATTCAGTAGAGACAGAGTGTGGAGCAGAACAGGCAGATTGACTGAAATCCACTGCTGAGGGGAGCAGTTGTCGAGACAGGAGAGTCTGCTGTGCCATGTGGGCCAGCTCCCTGGCTGGGGATCGAACTGCTGCAGTGGCTGCTGATAGCTTCATAGTGCTGAGACTTAGCCCCTTGGGCCACCAGTGATGTCCCTACGTAAAAATCTTTTGAAAATATTTGATATAGTCTCATTTGTTTATTTTGTTTTTGTTTCCTGTGCTTTTGGTGTCATATCTATTTTTTTAAGGTTTATTCATTTATGCATACGAGAACTGGGGTATAGGCCAAAGGTGTGTGTGGGGGGTGTGTGTGTGTGAGAGCATTCACCAGAGACAGAGTGGGGAACAGAACAGGCAGATTGACTGAAATACACTGCTAAGGGGAGCAAAGGGTGAGTCAGGTAAGGTCTGCTGCGCCATGTGGGTCAGCTCCTTGGCAGGGCTCGGAAAGGAGCTGGTGGTGCTGTGGTGGCTGTGGATAGCTTCATAGTGCTGCGTCTTAACCCCTTGCGCCAACAAGGAGCTCCCTGGTGTTATATCTAAATAACCATTTCTAAATCCAATATTGTCAAGATTTCCTCTTATGTTTTATTCTAATTATTTTATGTTTTCAGGTCTTATGCTTAGGTCATTTTATCCATTTTATGTTTTGTTTTTTTTTTCTTTTGTATTTGGTATACATTAAGGACCCAATGTCACTCTTTTGCTAGTGGATATCCAAATTTACCCAACACCATTTATTGATGAAGCTGTCCATTTCCATAATTTATTTAACACAAGGGGTTAAGTCACAGTACTATGAAGCTATCAGCAGCCACTGCAGCACGAATTCAATTCCTGGCCAGGGAGCTAACACACATGGCACAGTAGATCTATCCTATCTCACTTGCTATTACCCTGAGCAGTGTATTTCAATAGATCCACCTGATCTGCTCCCCACTCTGTCTCTGGTGAATCCTCTCTCCCCCCCACCCGCTCCCGCCTCTGCGGCCTGTACCCCAGCTCTTGTATGCATAAATAAATAAATCTTTAAAAAAGAGAATTTATTTGTTGAATACAGTTCTAGAAGTTAAATATCTGGATTAAAGTACATATGTATTAAAATTTTTCATAGATAGTGCCAACACATAATGATTTTGACATGAAAGTCAGAACTTGTGATTTGTTTATAGAAAATAAGAGTACCTATCTTCTTATCCAAGTTACTCTCCTAAAGATAATTTACTTCTTTCCAAGAAAATAAACAAATTCACAAATTACACAAATTACTTGGTCAAGAGTCCAAGAACAGGTTCTTAGTTGATTTCTGAGACAACTTGATGAAAAATTTGAGGCATGACTTCTGAATTTTCCCCTAAAATATAGTCAAAGGAACTCATTGAAAATCATTTGCCAAAAGAGATAGTATATCAGCAAAACTTTGTTAGTCATCCTTTAATAGCAAAGGAATTATTTTTCTTATGATTCACAAATATGGTGAATTATTGTATATTTTAAAAATCTTGTGATTATAGTTTCGTAATTAAGATGTTTCTCTGTTTGCAGAATTTGTCATTTAAAGCTGCTTTGTGTTAAAAATTCTTGTGTCTAAAATTTAGGTTTAAAAGCTGTGTGCTGTATTGTAATGGAATAGATCTCTTCAAATTAACTGCATTTACCAAGGATATAAGACTACTATAAATTTTATGTTTCAATGATAGCATATGGAAGATAAGAAGAAAACCAGTATATAGGTACAGAAGGCTGGTTTTTTTTTTATGGTTGTAATGGTACTTGACTATTTGAACGACGACTTGAAGTGTGTACAAGATTGTCTTGATTAAAAAGTTACCCTACTTGAAAAAAAAGTTACAGGAATCTATCAGAGTGTCAAAGTGTTCCATTCAAAAAATGCTCATAAAAAATCTTGTAAATTTCTTGATTTCTTCTTCTTCAGATTTATTGTTTGTGTATAGGGGGCTACTGATTTTTGTGTGTTGATTTTGTATCCTGCTACTTAACTGATTGATTAGTTAGTTTTTCTGTGTAGTTTTTGGGGTTTTCTATGTATATTACCATGTCATCTGCGAATAGTGATAGTTTAACTTCTTCCTTCCCTATTTGGATTCCTTCTATGTCTTTCTCTTGTCTTATTACTCTGGCTAGGACTTATAGTATTATACTGAAAAGCAGTGGTGAAAGTGGACATCCTGTTCTTGTTCCAGATTTTAATGGAAATACTTTCAGCTTTTCACCATTGAGAATGATATTGGCTGTGGGCTTGTCATATATGGCCTTTATGATGTTGAGGTATGTTCCTTCTATCCCGAGAATACACAATGTAATATTACTGAGCAATCAAAAAAGATAAACTCATGCAATTTGCAGCAACATGGATAGAGCTGGAAGGGATCATGCTGAGCGAAATAAACCAGAAAGAAAAAGAAAAATACTGGATGGTCTCACTCATAGCAGGAATTTAGAAAACCTAAATAAGGGACCAGGAAAAAGACTAATTATAATAAAGCAAAAATCAAAATCAGCAAGCAACTATAAACCAGAGACACACTATGGGTGGATGGAGAGGTGAGAGGAGGGGAGGAAGGATTAGGGTCAAAATAAGGGGGGGTGGGAATTGTATGGGGAATATAACCAAGATGAAAATGCATACATTGTGCAAAAATCAAAAATGATGTAAAAAATATATAAAATAAAATGAAAACAAAAGATGAAACTTAATTATCCAGGGAAAAAGTTGGGGAATACTTTTAAAGCCATTAGAGGAAAACACACATTTACATTATTATAAAAGGTAAAAAATTAGTCATTGTAGATGGGTGTCCCTCAGGTGTTTGGTATTCTTAACTGTCTTGAATTATCCTAAACTGGAAATAATTTGAAAATGAGACTGCTGAGGATGAACATAAACAAAAATTACCCCAACAGTTATTAATGCAAAAATTACAGAAGGAAAAAGAACCTGCATTCATATATTATGGTGCTAGCTTTCAAAATCAGTTTCTAAAGATTAAAGATATAAGAGAATTTTAAAGAAATACAGAGGAAAATAAGAAAGAATAAAATAATGCCAATAAAGGGAAAAAAAACCAACAGACAATAGAAATGACAGCTGAAATTAGAAGCAATGATAGCCACTGTGAAAAATATTAAGATATAAAAAAACTGCCTATATTTGAAACAAGTAAGAAAACAAGTTTTTTTTAAAGATTTATTTATTTATTTATTTATTTATTTATTTATTTATTTATTTATACAAGTATTGGGCACAGTCAGAAGCGCGGGAGGGTCAGAGAATTCACCAGAGCCAGAGTGAGGAACAGAACAGGCAGACTGACAAAATACACTGCTGAGGGGAGCAGCGGGCAAGGCAGGAGAGGTCCGCGTGCCATGTGGGACCCTCGCTCAGCAGCCGGGGATCGAACCAGTGCTGCAGAGGCTGCGGGCAGCTTCGCAGCCCACCGCTCAACCGCTGCGCTACCAGGGGAGGGCCAAGTAAGAAAAATTGATCAAAAAAATATTCAATCTAGGGACCAGAAAAAAATAGAATTGAACACACTTCAATATTTTTGAGCATGTTTCCTTGAAACAATTATATACTGTGTCTCCAATATATGGAGAGATTAAAAAATTCAAAGAAAAGAAAGTCTTGTAAATTTCAAGAAAGCAAATATAATGAACCGAAACATGCCTGGCAGAATACATTTGGAAATGAAATTTGAAACTTAGATTTGAGAACTGATTTTCGAATTGTAGAGATCACAATGGACAACCAAATTATACATGAAATATAATTCAACCAAACTTTCTCTGTAATGATGAAGAACTAGACCTAGACTACTCGGTTTGTGAGTTGAACATCACAACAGACTTGGGAAGTGGTTGGTAAGCCTGTGTCTTCCCAGGGGCAGTTTAGAGTTTACTTTGAAAAACTTATATGCATATCTCAAGTTGGTCTTCATATGCACACGTATGTATGCATGCTGGCATGATGAGTATTATGTATAAAAAACAAAGCATGATCTATAAGACATTCTATGAAAGCAACGAATTTGATGATGGCCTAGAGTACAGGAAAGAAAATATACTAGGATGGTCATACAGTTTAGTGGCTAAGAATGCTATGGCTGGCCTGATTCTTGGCTCTACTACTCTGGGACTTTGTTTTGGTTTCCTAACCCAGAAAATGTAGAAAACAAGCTTCTGTCTGCCTCAAAAGATGTAAAGATTACATGCAATAATCCGAATGAAGGATTAGTACAGTGCTGTGCATACAGTAATCTCTCAATAAATGCAAATTACTGTTATTGTTTTGTCAATATATCAAAGAAAAGAGGACGGATCAAAAAGCATTTTCAGAATCATGTCAAAATACGTTACTAGCACTTTCAGGTCAATGGGACTGAATAGGACCCCCTTTGGAAAGGTGGAGGGGATCAAATGACGTAGACCGCCTTAGCAACAGGCCCCCAAAGAAGGTGAATTTTCGCAGCCAATAAAAAGCCTGCGCTGCGGAGGAGCTAGCCAATGAGTGACGGAAAGAGGAAGAGGGAGGACGCGCCAATTCTCCAGCCTGAGCCTCGGCCCAACAAAATGGCGGCTGCATCGGCGTCGCTTTGTTTCCGCGGCTCTTGCGGCTGTGGCAGTGGTATCGGCCTTTGAGCTGTGCGGAGGATCCAACACCAACTACAGTGAGGGTTACGAGCCCAGTGCATTTCTGTCGTAACCAGGCGCCGGGGAGGGCAGAGCGGCGTCCTACGGTAGCTGAAGCCGACAAGGCGTTGAAGCGAAAACATGACTGCTGAGCCCATGAGGTAAAACACGGGTCTCAACGTCCTGGGCCTTCGCTACTTCAGAGTCGGGCGTTTGGGAAGGCTTGTCGTGTGGGGTAGGTCTGTGCGTTGCTTGGCGGAAAGAGGCATCGTTTTCTCTTTAGGTGAGAAGGGTTTCGGGGTTTCGGCTGTAGGCTTCAAGCCGGGGTGGGGGTGGGGTGGGGGTGGGGGTGGGGGGGCGCGGCCTGGAGGGTTGGGCGCTTTTCCCAACCTCCCGTGACCGGTGAAGCTTGGTTGGCCTCTTCTGTTTATTCTTTGGTGCCTGTGGATTGCGACCCCGAAGTCGGAGGCGGTCTTTGATATCCCGGCCGTTCTTCCTAATCTTTGGGCCTAGAAGCTGCGTGGGGAAGAAGGGGGGCCGAGGGGGGAGGGGGGAGGGGCGGGCGGATGTGAGATCCTGGGACGACTTGGTGGCGTTTAGACTGTTGGAGACAGGGAAGTACCCCGACCTTGCGGAATTTTCCTGCAGCCCCTGGAGATGAGCCTTTCTCTAAGGGGGAGCGGGTGGGTCTTGCCAGGTATTTACATTCCTTCTCTACTCCAGATCTTGAAGGGTATCCTTGGATTTACCTCTAGGCAAGGGGATTTACTTCCAGAGGACTCCGGTACACTACTTTTTGTGAAGTCCAGCTTTAAAGGGTGGTAAGGCAGACCTCAAATATTTCTTCACTTTTGGGCAGATTTCGAGGGAAAGTACCTAGACCCTATTTTATTTTATCATTCCATGAGGGATGGGAGCAGGTTAACGTGGGTTTGTTGGGAAGTAAGATTTATTGTACGGGAAGCGGTACCTGGCAGGTCGCCTCTTATCAGAAGCCCATTTAAGTTGAGTCTGTTTTTCTCTTGTGTTTTTTATTTGCCTCCTGATAGTGTCTAAAACTATGGGCTGTTAATATGAAATCTACGCCACTTTCACCCAGGGGACTGGCATTTCAGGCAGTTTGACATTTGATTTTGCATTCTTTATTGTGAATTAGGTAAATTTTCCTACCCTGAGGTGCATCTTTGGCACCTGGTGGTAAAATAAAGAAAATTATAGAGAGCATGGATCAGAATTGCATTCGAAGTTGGCAAAATGTGCCTTTGAGTAACTATTAGGAACATACACGTTTTTAGAGCACTTTAGCTGGCTTGTAGAATTTCGGAAAAAGCCTATAATACTTACAACTATTTTTCTGCATTAACAAGCGGCAGATAGATGTTTTCCTTCCCTTTAGGAAAAAAGACCACTTTGGTTCTTAGAAAATAGAACCCTAAGAATGTGAAAATTGTGGACTTGGTTTCTGAATTTGTGTTAATTGTCCCAGGTGCAACAAATTTTTATAGGGCATTCACCACCGGAGAGGTAACCAGTGCAGCGAGTTGGCGGGCTATTAGCAGGTGCTCATGTTCCTATACATGAAGAGTGTACCTTACAGTTAAATATCACCTCTAGATTTTGTTAAGTCTCATGAAATCTGCATTTAAAACCATGGGTTGGGGGGAAAAAACCCCAACAAAACCAAGAGTTGAACTTGGGTTCTCTCCTTTCTTTAGGCTGAACAAATTAGTTATGTACAGAATTTTCAATGGAATTACTCATTTTATGCCAGAGCCAATTTTTCTTATGGGTTTTGTACTTTTGTAGATCTTGGTGGTAAGAGTAATGATCATAAAGTTGAGTGCTCCTTATTGTCCTTTACCTGATAATCTGTATTAATTTTTAGAACAACCCTGTGTATGTGGTAGAAACTTGGTGCTCCCCATTTTATAGATGAGGAGGAAACTGAGGCACTGTGATATAAATTAACTTGATCAAAGTTATACAGCTTGCAATTGATGGAACAGGAATTGAACTGTCTTAACTAGAGTTTATATTCTTAACAATAAGTTTGAGCTGCTAGATCTAACGTGACTGACCATTTTAATTAAGCCCAACTATTACAAAGGAAAAAGTTCATGTTAACTACTATCATGGCCATTTGTTGTCTTTTTAAATTTTTTATTTATTTATTTTTTTTATTTTTGTGTAGAAGAACTGGGGTGAAGGCCAGAGGTATGGGGGGCAAGAGGACCCACCAGAGACAGTGGGGAGCAGAACAGGTGGATTCACTGAAATACACTGCTAAAAGGGGCAGTGGCCAAGACAAGAGAGGTCTGCTGCGCCGTATGTGGGTTAGCTCCTTGACTGCAGATCAAACTCAGGCTGTAGGGGTGATAGCACTGAGACTCAACCCCTAGGCCACCAGGGAAGCCTTGTTGTCAGTCTTATAAGTTTGTAGCTCTTTATAATATTTTGCTGTTTTGGTCCAGAGGAGATAGATAACAAACATTTAATTTCAGGAGAGTCTTATGTGGAAAACCCCTTGTACGGAACCACGTATATATAAATGTAGGAAATTAATTAAAAATTAGCATGCTCTCTGATTATTTACTAATAAAGAGCTCCAAGTGGGTGTTCAGTGCTGTCTCAAGCTGAAGTGTCATTCATTTCAAGCCATGATTATAGTTAAAGGATAATCTGGCAGGTAATGCTTGCGTTGAACCCACAATACAGAATCATTCTTGACTCTCTTCTGATGTGAGGAAGGGATATTATGAGCAATTCTAAATATTTATTCTGTTTTGCAAAATAGTTCGAGATTTTTTTTCTTTAATTCTCTAGCACTTAAAAATAGGAACAAATATGAATTTTAATATTTATAATAAATATTTCCTAGGAATCTGTGGTGGGAAAAAATCAATTGGCCAAAAATAATTCATGACCTAACTAATCATACTGTGAAAAATCAGTGGCTCAGTCTTTAATTGTTTTGTTGTTATTAATTTTTTTTAATTTTGTTATAAATAGGATTCGTTGTTTCTTAATATTTTTGGCTTTATGAAAGATCAACCTCTGGTTGACAGATAAAACTTGACAGTTGACCTTTGAACAGCACTGTGTGGTTCCATTTACTCCTAGATATTCTTCTCTAGGTCTTTGGGAATAAAGAGATTCAGCCAGCAGAATATCTGTACAATCCATTGATGTGGAACTTGCAGATACAGAGAGGGGCTTAAGTTATATGCAGATTTTTGACTGTGAGGAGGGATTTGGTTGGTGGGGTTGGCACCCTAACCCCCCATCTTGCTCAAGGGTCAACTGTAATTTATTTTCTTACAAAGAACTTGGAGATTTGATTTGAGGTGGTATTCTAATCCTTAATGAATACTTGAAAAACTGGCAGCAGTAGAACTTGTTATTGGTCTTAAATTTAAAAAGGCAGAAGTTGTCTAAATTGAGAGATGTTGGGAAAATGTCTTGGAAAGTTTACTTAAGGTGGTAGTTGACAATTGCACACTTGGCTGATTTTTGAAAAATATCTGTAAAATGTTTGCATTTCACTACGTGGAAAGCATTAAGCCAGGCCTGTGGAGGGGGAGTAGATGCAAATTTTTAAAATTATTTTGAAAGCATTTCAATACCAGATGTTTGCTTATGTTATGCTTAGGGTGAAAAAAAGACCTTTGTGGCTTTAATTCTGATCAGGTCAGTTCTTATTATTGGCAACTCTTAGTATAGTTGACCAGTTATATATTATATTTCTAGAGATAAGGTAAATGTAATTCTCAAAAGGAACTTTAATATAGATGTAGGTATGTGAAATAAAGTTTTTTTTTCCACAAAGTAACTATATGTATTTATATGCTCTTGTGAAGTCTGGATAAATTTATGAGTTGGGTGACAGGATATGGGCCATCCTTGGATTTGTATGAAGTGTTTTCTCACAGACCTTAAATGTTCTATTAGACACTGGCAGATGCTGTTCAGATTGTTTCAGCCTTTGGGTTTTTCTTTAGGGACAGTAAAGGGCATGTTTGAAGTAGGATTTCTATACCTGTACCCTAATACTTGTCTTGTTGACTGGTTTGATAGCTCACATTCGAGATGTTTAACCTCCATTTCTCCACCGATGAAATGGGGATAATTTTAATGGATATTGATAAAGTCTGCAGTTGTTCTGGAGGAGGTAACATAGTTATAACAGTAGTTCTTTTTCTGTTTTTAAAGGATTTATTTATTTATGCATATAAGAGCCAGGGTGCAGGTCAGAGGTGCAAGGGGTGAGAGAGTTCACCAGAGACAGAGTGGGGAGCAGAACAGGCAGA
The DNA here is from genome assembly GCF_964194135.1 of Talpa europaea. Classification (NCBI taxonomy): domain Eukaryota; kingdom Metazoa; phylum Chordata; class Mammalia; order Eulipotyphla; family Talpidae; genus Talpa; species Talpa europaea. Next base: position 51,086,989 of record NC_140081.1, on the reverse strand, counting down.
TTGACTGAAATACACTGCTGAGAGGAGCAGTGAGTTGAATCAGGAGAGTTCTGCTGTGCCATGTGGGTCACCTCCCTGGCTGGAGATTGAATTCTGCTGCAGTGGTTGCTGATAGCTTCATAATGCTGACACTTAACCCCTTGTGCCACCAAGGAGGCCTGATTGTATGACTTTGGACAAATCATTTTTTCTAGTCCTCTGCTTTGTCATTTGCAAAATAAACTTGTACTAGATGTTCTAGTGATATAAAGCTTTTTAAAGAAAAATACTGCTTATATGAGTTTTAATCATTTAAAATTTTTATTTGCCTTTTGGGGGGTAGGGAGAAGGAAGGGTGGTGATGAAGGTATGAAAATTAATATGCAGAAACCTTAATTAAATGAAGATGAGGCTTGAAGAAGATTATCCATGCACTGCTGGACCCAATGTGCCTTGTCTCTGTTGGCTTCTCTTCCCCAGCTGAAGGAAGGAGGAGGTCCTCCAGAGACTATATAGGGGGTTGCTGGCTTTGGTTCACAAAGTGCATGAGGGTCTCATAAGGAGACATCCACTTTCCAACCTGTCTTTTTTTAATTTCAAAATAAACCCATTTTGTTGGTGAAATAACAGATTTTTAAAAAAAAAGATTTATTTATTTATTTATTTATTTATTTATTTATATAAGCACTGGGTACAGTCAGAACCGTGGGAGGGTGAGAGAATTCACCAGAGCCAGAGCAGGGAGCAGAGTAGGCAGAAGGACCAAAGTACACTGCTGAGGGGAGCAGCGGGCGGTCTGTGCGCCTTGTGGGACCCTCCTGCGGTGCCTGGGGGGCAGCGGGGGATCAAACCGGCTCTGCAGAGGCTGTGGGAAGCTTTGCAACCCAGCACTCAACTGCTGCGCCACCAGGGAGGCCGGAAATAACAGATTTTTGTTTGAAGTCAACAGTAGTTTCTTTATTCAATGTATTCATTTTGTCTTAAAACTTACACTATTAGGATATAGGTATTTTGTTGCTAATATAATCTGTCATAGTATCATGTACACATACCTGTGCAAATACTTAATAGAAAGGAAAGACTTTGCTGGGAAGTTTGTTAATAATATCCAGTGTACTCTGTTTCTGCCGTTCTTTTATTATATAGATGATACTTCTGAAAAGACCTATGTTAGAGCTAGACAATTTTGTTTTTTACCCTGTGAGTTTTGTACCATAGGCATTATTTTAGATCTCATCTGTGAGATTCTGTCTCAGTTTTGGCTTGAAGTAGCCATTCTTGATAGTGTTCTCATTAACTGTTCCATGCAATGTTTGTTTAAGAAATTATTGGGATGGTAGTGGTGTTCATGCATATGTATCCTGTACTCCGTTTTTTGGTGTCATGCTCTATTAACTGACCAAATACTTGAGTATCAACTAAGGGCGTGGCACTTTGCTAGAGCATGCAGAGGGTAATGACAAAATTCCCACTTCATTAATTTAGCAAGGGAGATAAGTAAATAAGCAGGTACAAAGCAGTGCTAACATGGGCATATATTGGTTGTGCTAGAGATCATAAATGAAGAAAAGTTAATTTTGGGGGTGTGTAGGAAAGTTTTGCTGAAGAGATGGTATTTGTCTTGGGTCTTGAAAATGAGTTAGCAGTTAGAGGTTGGCTGTGAAAGAGGAACAGTCCTGGGACAGGGGATTAGTGTGGCTACAGATTAGTCTTAATTTCCACATAGAGGAAATAAGACATGTACACCTAGTTTTGAAGAAGGGTATAAAGTAATAAATACTGTGTTAATAAAAACTAAGTTGCTGTGAAAGTTGAGAGTAGGAAGACATTTCTGATGGGATTCTGGGAGGCTTTATAGAAAGAACGTTTGAATATGATCCGTGGCTAATGAGTACAGTTTTGACCAAGAAGACTGGAGAATTGCAGATGTGAGGAATAGCAACTCGAGCAAAGGAAGATTGTATATTAGTGTTTGCTGCTTGGAAGAAGGTCAACTTAGAATTTTTAACTCCTATACAAATATTGGATAGCCATTTGTGTAACTAGTATGTTTTTTCCAACTTCATTGAGATATAATTGATATAACATTGTGTAAGTTTAAGGTATACTATATGATTTGATACATGTATATATTCTGAAATGATTATCATGATAAGGTTAGTTAATATTCACCTCACATAATTGCCATTTTTTTCTGTTGTGGTGAGAACATTTAAGATTTACTCTATAGCAACTTTCAAGTATATAATACACTGTTGTTAACTGTAGTCACCATGTTATATTTCAGTTCTTCAGAAAACTTATAGTGTAGTTTGTATGTTAATTTTTGTGCCTTGATTACTTGTAAATTTTGAAAGCCGCATGTACCCTTGGAGTGAGCCTGATTAATTTAACTTCACAAGAACTGTCAAAAGTATTACCTGCTTTTCTTAAAGATTGTTTACAATTTAATGCACACATTTTGAGTAACTGTGATTGTTCAAACTCTATCTTAAGTTGTCTTAATTTTGATTTGAAGTGGTCAGTTGCCTTTTAGGTGACATTTGAGTTATAAAATCCAAAATAAATAATTTATTTTCAAATAATATTTGGTTTACTATTTTCCTTATTTGAATCATGTTAGTTATTTTTTTAAATAGCATTCCAAACTTAGTTCTGCTGTAATGCTTGTTTTGAAAATACCAATTTGTTCCAACAAGATTTATAAATCAGGAAACAATTTAAGCTTAAGGCAAAATTTGCATTTGTTTATGCAGGATTTTGTCTGCAAGGTCAGGGGTCAGTTAACTGTGACCTATTTTTGTTGGTAAAGTTCTGTTGGAACACACCCAAGCCCATTTGTTTACATTATCTGTGGTTGCTTTTGTACTATAATGGCTGAGTTGAATTGTTGCAACTGAGACCTAATGGTTCACAAAGCCTAAAATATTTACTACCTGACCCTTTATAGAAAGAGTTTGTCTTAGGTGAATTGCACCCAGCTGAACTGAGCTGCATTAAAATACAGACAATATACATTCACACAACTCAAACAGTCTGCCAGCTACCTCAGTTCACCCCTTGTGTTATGAGCCACACCCATCCACATCTGTTGTTACAATTTTCCATCCGATTTCAGATAACCCTCCTCCCATCACTTCACAATAATTCATGAGCTGCAGTCCTGATGTCCACTTCCACAAGCAAACTTCAGGTCTTTTTCAAGGTAAAGTGCCATATTTATTGTTGTATTTGTGTATTTCTTAATCACTTAACATATGTAAATTGTGTTAAATTGTGCTACCATTAATATTAGGTAGCTAATTCTTTTAAATGTGTCACTGATGAAATTATTTGAGTGTTGTGCTTCTAACCCCATTTTTCAGTAAGTCCTATGGTGTTCATTGCCAATTATGTATAACCTGGTGATTTTCAGAAACTCGGTGTGTTACATGATTGCAGAACTGACTGTAACTGTCATCCTGCAAAAAGTGCTAATTCATTCACTAAATATTTCTTGGACCATGTGAGGATTAAGTGAGTCAATAGACACAAAGCACTTTCATTAATGTCTGGGACATAATCATTACTCGAATATTGAATTATTACTTTGCTATGTGCCAAAAAGTGTTCTAAGTATTGCCTTGGCAAACCAGACAATTAAGGCCCTGTCCCCATGGAGCTTATATTGTCTTATTAAAAAATCTATATTAATATTTATTTTGGCTAGTAACTCAGTGATATTTTGAAAATATGTATCAATAAATATAAAAAAACAAAAGAAGCAAAACTAGGAAAACACAAAAATACTGCTAGACTCTGAAAAATATGGTGGTTAACAGTGGAGGGGGGGAGGCAGGAAAAGGGAAGGTACTGTCATTGTGTATTGGTACTGGAGCTTTGGTGGAGGGCAAATGAAGCGCATACACATGTTGAGGTGTGAAGTTGTACTCCCCAAATTACATAGTTTTGTAAATGACTGGCAAGTAAATAAAATATGATTAAAGTAAAAAAAAAAACAGATCAAAAAATATTTTCTTAAAACATCTTTCTAGTCAATGTCTAATGATCTTGTAATATCTCACTCAATGATTTCTTGAATTTTTTTAAAGATTGATTTATTTATGCATACAAGAACTGGGGTGTAGGCCAGAGGTGCGGAGGAGGGGGTGAGAGGATGCACCAGAGAGAGTGGGGAGCAGAATGGGCAGATGGACTGAAATACACTGCTAAGGGGAGCAGCAGGGGAGACAGAGGTCTACTGGGCCATGTGGGTTAGATCTGTAGTGACTGCCTATATAGCTTGATAGTGCTGACACTTAACCCCTTGCGCCACCAGGGAGGCCCCTCTTGAATTTTTTTATGACTAACTTCAGGTGATCCATTTTCAAGGAGATAAAGAATTATCATCTCCTTTTAACTGTATTTCAAAATAGTAAGTTAAAAATATAATTAGCCTTAGAGAAAATTTGCAAAGTTAGTACAAAGAGTCTCATTTGTCCTTCACCCATATTCAGCAAATGGTAATTTTTTGCCATGTTTGCTTTGTCATTCTTTATTTTTCTGATTCATTTGAGTAAATTGTAGACATGGTACCCCTTTACCCCTTAATATTTTTTTTTTTAAGATTTATTTATTTATTTATTTATTTATTTATGCAAGCACTGGGTACAGTCAGAAGCGCAGGAGGGTGAGAGAATTCACCAGAGCCAGAGCAGGGAGCAGAGTAGGCAGAAGGACCGAAGTACACTGCTGAGGGGAGCAGCGGGCGGCAGGAGAGGTCTGCGCGCCATGTGGGACCCTCGCCCGGTGGCTGGGGAGCAGCCGGGGATCGAACCGGCGTTGCAGAGGCTGCAGGCAGCTTCGCAACCCAGCGCTCAACCGCTGCGCCACCAGGGAGGCCCGTACCCCTTAATATTTTAATATGCGTTTTTTCTCAAATAGGAATTTTCTCTCACATAACCTCAATATAGTTAGCAAAGTTAGAAATTAACATGGATAACAATTTCTGATCTGTAGACCTTACTCACATCTTGCCAATTGCTTCATAATGTCCTTTATAATGAAGGACAGAATTTCTTTTGTTCTGGTCTAGGATCCATTTGTAGAATGCACATTGCATTTCATTGTTATGTTTCTTTAATTTTTTTAAATTTGTGGGGTGGTTCACCTTGCCGTTTTTTTTTCCCTCCCATCTTTTGAAGAACTCAGACTAGTTAATTTGGGTTTGTCTGGTGTTTCCTTCTGATTATGTATTTTACAAGGAACACTGTGAAGTGATAGGTCTTTGTTAGCACATTTTATGAGGAGGCACATGAAAGCTTTCCTCTTACCATATTTTAAAATGTTTTTGCTTTCAATACTAAGATAATTAATTCATTCTTTGCTATTTAATTTAGAGATTTAAAGCTAGACTTGGTTCTTTTCTATGGAGTGGGGAGAATTTTCGTATTTCTTATTTTTCTTGCCTTCCCATTTTCACCCTTTCCCCTCCCCCCATTCAAACCAAAATACCCTCCTTAGGAATTTTCATTGTGTATTGTGAGTGCTGAAAAATAGAGAAGTGAATGTTTCATATTAAAGTGATTGAACCTATTACCTCAGAATATGAACAATACATTTCTTTCAAAAGCTGACTATAATGCAGCCAACATACTTTACTAGATATTTCATTTGAAAGACAGGGGGACTATAGTTAAAGGTGTTAAATGACTTAAGGTTTGTTTTTTTTTTTTAAATGATCAACAAATCACTTTTTTCTTTTAAGGAATCCCTGAGCACGCTTTATTCTCATTTTAATAAACATTTATTATTCTTCTGTATGAGTTAGTTTATTATTTCCCACATGGGAAAAAGAGATGAACCCAGAGAAGTTTCCTGCTTTGAAGTGCTTATACCCTAGTAAGAGTACTCTGAGTTTTAAATTGGGAACTATAAGCAGAAGGTGTTGCTTATTGTAAGAGAAGTCAAAGAAAATTCAGTGGGAGAAGAGGGAAAAGAGAAACTTCTTTTGTGGTAAGAAAAGATTGGAAAGGCATGTGTGCAGTGTCTTCCAGAGAGCTTTGAATGCTATGATTAGGAGTTTGTACTTTTTATTCTTATTTATAAACAAGGGAAGCCTTTGGACATTTTGAACATACACGTGGTAGTTATTTGAGCCTATATTCAATTTACCGTTATTGGAAGTACTGAGATCCTACAACAGTCTTTTAGGCATGTCCTTTACATGTGGATGTAATTAGGAGAATATAGGCATATATTTCTAACTCCCCCCTAAAAAGAAATAGTAGCACATGCTATATACCAACTGAATGCTACAGACAAAAATCATATAATAATAGTTTAGTATTTGAATCAGGAAATAGAATGAACTTGAATAAAATATGGGGTTTCAAGGAAGGTAAAGGTGATTTTTGTAATCATTTTCAGTTGACGTAATCATGAAGAGTCAGAGAGGAATGGTTTCCAAAGTCAGCATGAAAGTGAGGAATGATTTTAACCCAGGTTGTTCTTACCATTAAGTATACTGCCTTTTATGCCATAGTAGAGAAATTGGAGTCCCCATAATGTAGACATTTGTGAATATGTAAAAGAATCACTGAAACTTTCATTTTAATAAATGCTACATAATAAATTTTATTCATTGCAAACTATAAATTATTACTACTCATTTTCTGCCCCACTCACATTTTACAGTGTTTATAATCTACCACAGAAAATGCCTTTGTCAAAATGTCATGTACAATTTTAAGTGTTAAATACTACTGATAATGGCAAATGTCCTAGGGTGAGATGTTCCCATTTCATAAGGTTTTATTTTAGTGGGAGAGAAGGCCATAGAGATAACAGAGGCTCAGATCTTGCAGGGCCTTGCAAGAAAACTTCAAGGGTTTGTCTGACTGTATTTGTGATAAAATTTACACAACATAAAATGAAAAGTTTAAACAATTTTAAAGTGTATAGTTCTGTGGCATCAAATCATTCATTGTTGTGCAATCTACATCTCTGTCATCTCTAAAACTTTTTTATCATCCCAAACTGAAACTCTGTACCTATTAAAAAACTCCCCATTTTCCTCTCCCCCAACCGCCTTCTAATTACCATTCTATTTTCTGTTTTTATGAATTTGACTATTTGAGATACCTTCATGTAAGTGTAATTTGTACAGTATTTGTTCTTTTGTGGTTTATTTCACTTCAGCATAATATCTTGTTTGTCCACCCATTTTGTAGCATGTGTCAGAATTTCATTCTTTTTTTCAGGATTGGATAAATTCCGTTCATTGTAGGTATATACCATAGTAAGTGTCAAATCATCTATTGATAAACATTTGGGTTGTTTCCATCCTCTGGCTCTTGTGCATAGTGCTGCTGTAAATATTGGTGTATAGTAGTTAGACTTCGTAATTTCACTTCTTGTGGGTAGGTACCTTGATGTGGGAATCAGTCTTTTCTCTCTTAAGGAACCACCAAACTGTATTTCACAATGGCTGCGCTATTATATACCACCGCCTGCAGTGTAGAAGGGTTCTAATTTCGGCACATTCTCTATATGAGATTGGCCATTTGTTTGTCTTCGGAGAAATGTCTAATGCAGTTTTTGCCTTTTTTTATTTTTTTTTTTGGTTGTAGGAATCATTTGTAAAATACATTCATCCCTTAATATAGATACATAATTTGTGAATATTTCCCTCCATTTTGTGATTTGTCTTCACTTTTTCCATAGTATTCTCTGATGCACAAAAGTTTTTAATTTTGATGAATATCAAAGTATATACATATTTTTTTTAAGATTTATTTTATTTATACAAGAACTGGGGTCCAGGCCAGATGCGTGGGAGGGTGAGATGATTCACAGAGACAGAGTGGGGAACAGAACAGGCAGATTGACTTAAATACACTGCTGAGGGGAGCAGCGGGTGAGAGACAGGAGGCAGCTCCCTGGCTGTGCGGGAATCCAACTCCTGCTGCAGAGGCTGCTGGATTGCTTCTTAGTGCTGTGCTTAACCCCTTGTGCCACCAGGGAGGCCCTGAGTTCTTTTATTCTAATAGTTAAAAAAAAAAAGATTTCATTTTACTTATGCATACGAGGTCTGGGGTGTAGGCCAGAGGTGCGGGCTGTGAGAGGATTCACCAGAAACAAATGGGGAGCAGAACTGACAGACTGACTGAAATACACAGCTTAGGGGAGCAGTGGGTGAGATGCAGGAGAGGTCTGCTGGGCCATTCAGGTTAGCTCTCTGGCTGGGGATTGAACTCATGCCACAGTGGCTGGTGATAGCTTGATAGTGCTGAGACTTAACTCCTGTGCTTCCAGAGAGGGCCCCTGTTCTTTTTTTTTTTTTTAATATAGTGCCATGTTATACTCTAGTATCCTTTCATTTCATCCTGATGGGCTCCCGTTAGCATTTCTTTAAGCTAGATATACTAGCTATGCTTTTCTTTAGCTCCTTTTTTTTTTGCATGTTTTATCATTTTTCAAGGACACATTTGCTAGATAGAGAATTCTTGGTTGACAGTTTTTCTTTATCATTTTAAATATATCATCTTGTTTCCTGTTCTACCTGGTGTTCAGTTGTTAAAGAGAGTCCTTGTTCTTGTTACTTGTTGATTTTGAGATTCTTTTTGACTTGTCTCTAGCCTTTCCTTCTGCAATTCTTATTACGCATGTGTTGGTGTCTGACAAATTTCTGATGCTGTTGATTTTTTTTTTCCTTTTCCTTTTCTTTCTGCTCTTCATACTTGGTAATCTCAATGGAATTATGTTTTAAGATCATTTTTTTCCCTGTTCTAATGTTCTGTTGAACCTCTATAATGAGTTTTTCATTTTTTTTCAAGATTTATTCATTTATGCATATGAGAGCTGGGGTGCAGGCCAGAGGTGTGGGGGGTGAGAGGATTCACCAGAGACAGAGTGGGGAGCAGAGCAGGTGGATCTATTGAGATACACTGCTGAGGGGAGCAGTGGGCGAGTCATGAGAGTTCTGCTGCACCATGTGGGTCACCTCCCTGGCCGGGGATGAAACTCTTGCGCTGCAGTGGCTGTGGATAGCTTCATAGTGCTGAGTCTTAACCCCCTGTGCCACCACGGAGGCCAGAGTTTTTGATTTTTGTTGTTGCACTCTGCAGCTTCAAAATTATGTTTGGTTTTTTTCTGTAATTTTTTTCCCTGAATATTCTTATCTTGCTCAGAAATCTGGTTTCTTTAGTTTTTTTCATGGTTTTCTTTAGCTCTTGATTTATAGTTTTTGCCTACTAATTCCAGCATCTGGCATTCCTCAGGGATAATTTCTGTTAATTTCCTTTTTCTCTGCAATTGGGCCATTTGATTTTTTTTTTTTTTTTTTTGCAGACTTGGAACTTTTTGTTGAAAATGGGTATTTTCAATATTATAATGTAACTATGGAAAACAGTTTATTTCCCCTCCCCAGGATTTGTTGTAGCTGCTTGTTATGAGTTGTAGTTTTTGTACTTATTTTATTTCTAATTTAGTTTTATAAAAGCTGTACTGATTTTCCCTGCTCTCTAAAAATAGAGCATTTCTATTTGATATGATTTGGCAGATTATTTTCCGGATGTGGGAATGCTGAATATAAATTAATGGTAATAGCTTTCCTACTTTCATGTATCAGTGGAAACCTATATTGTGGGTGAACAGTAAAGATTTTATTCTGGTAGGTTTTTGTCAGTTAGTGGTTTGATAGAAATTTCCTAAGTGCCTGGATACAAAAATGACAAAACAAAATAACCAAAAACAGTGTCTTGGGCTTTGTAGATTGGTTCAGTGATGGGGATACTTCTCAGTGCTTAGACAGTCTTTATAAGTCTTCCTTGGCTGTCATTTCCTGATTGCATGGAGGCTAAAGGTTAGCCAGATGTGAAAGCTTACGACCTTTTCATGTCTTTTGTGAGCTTGTGTTAAGCCCTGGGCATATGTGTGTGGCCTTCTCTATTCCCTGGTATATGGAGGAACTTTTTAGAGCCTTTATTACCTCATCTATTTTTCCAACTTCTTCCTTCCTAGCCTTTTATTTCTGTGTAATACCTGGACCACTTGTTAAAACTTGCCCCAGGTGCTTGTGGATAGTATATTTGCTTTTAAATATTTTGGACAAACTATTCATCTCAGGAACTTGGTCCTCCAGAGGAAATTCTGAGGTGGGTGAAAGAAAGGCAAATTGCTGACCCAGTCCATCAGACAACAACGCAACAAATCAAGACACACAGCCACAGTTCTTTAAGAATATTAATCCTTTGGCATCTGCAGGTTGTACTTGTGGGTCATGAAGACACACATTATTAGGGTAGTCTAACATGGTAGTTTTATAACTGAAAACATCATAGGACTCTCATGCCAAAATTCAGCAGTTTTTTTTCTATTAAGTGTTCCCCTGCTTATTTAAGTTTTTGAATTTTATTGTCGAGTTCCAAAAATGTTGATTTTTGACAATTTGTACCAGCATAGTTATTTCCTTGTTGGAAAGAGGGGAATTTTTTAGTTACCTCCTCCTCCATTGGTTTGTTGTCATTTCTGGGGTGTGTTCTCATCCCTTTGTCAGTTACATTTTTTGTTTTTAGTAACTGTAGCTTTTTATGAAGTCTTGATATCTTTCAGGGCATGAAAACCCACATTGTTCTTCTTTGTGACATTTTGGTTCTTCTTGAGCCTGTACTGTTCCATATTACATATTATCCTTTTTTGGATTTCTGAGATTTTCAATAAACATTTTCGTTCTATTTTGATAAACACTAAGGCCTAATGTCAGCCAAATATTTAGATCAAGTTTGTCAACCTTGCATTACAGACATTTTAGTCTAGATTATTATTTTATTTTTTTTGGGAAGCTGTCCTTTGTATGCTTTGTAACCCTGGACTCTACCCACTAGATGCTAGTAATGCCCAGCTTCCCCTGTTGTGACAGTCAAAAATGTTTCACAACATTGTCAGATGGTTCCTGTGAGAGGTGGGGTGGCACAATTTTACCATTTGAGAACCACTGTTCTAGATGATAGGAATTCACAGTTAATACTGGACTTAAGTGGAGAAGTAAATGCTTGCAATACATAGTGAGTAAGTACAGTTACAGAGATATGAGAAGAAAAGTGGAAGAACAGAAAAAAAAAAAGCCTTGAAGAATTGATGGCAAATATTTTCCAAAGAGAGATATGGCAGGTTTGATTTGGGTCTTGAGGCAACGTGGTGGTGGTAGTAGGTAGGAGGGGAAATATTCTAAATGGTGAAAAGGAGAAGTCTTGAGACTTGGTGGAAGACTGTATGCCTTGAGAACAGCATGACATTGTGATTGGAGAGGATATGAAAGATAGAGATGAAAAAAAGAAATGTAGTTGTGGTTAGACTTTGTATGCTTTTGTATGCTGTGCTAAAATGTAACATTTTGTCTTCATTATAGAAAACCAATAAATACTTTTAAGTTTTTACAGTAACCCAGTCAACATTTAAAAAAGAACAGTAATGATACAGTGAAATGATAAAAAGCATATGGTGAATATTAAACTCAAGAAGATAACTCTAGCTATAAAGTAGGGAAATAGGAAAGGATGGAGATTTATCATGAAACTAAAACTATATGTCAGATGTTGCTCTTAAATCATATCACTGTATCTGTTGACTTTCACCCTATATTTGTCAAAATTCTTATCAACACTGATTCCTGATATTTAAAGTAGGAGTGAAGTGGGCAAATGTAGAGGTGAGTTTTTTTTCAGGCAGTTATATTTTAAACTGTTACCTGCTTTCTTGGATTGGGAATGTAATCACATTAATTGAAACTGGTCTATAATATTTTTATGTCTTAGAAAAAGAAGATACTTGAAGAAGAGTTAAACTGCTACCAGATTTTTGGTAACTTATTTTGATGTCATTCTGAACTTAAGGAAAAGTTAGTAGTACAAAGAATTCCTATTTACCCTTTATCTAGAGTCACAAGTGTTAATATTTTGTTCCAACTACTTTATCACATGCACATTTTCACTTTTATTTATTCTTAATTGTTTGAGAGTAAGTTATCATGCCTCTTCCCCCCTAAATAATTTTGGTATTTCCAAAGGACAAGGGTATCTTACAAAATTAAGGATAATTAGCGAATCAAAAAAAATTAAGGTATATAATACTGCTATCTAATGCAGTCTCTAGTCAAAGTTTCCAATTACAGTAAGAATGACCTTTACTTTGGAAGAGTTCTGCCTTTTATTGCCTTTCCTGACCTTGACATTTCTGAAGAGTACAAATTATGTTTTTAGAGATGTCCCTCAAATTTGGGGTTGTATGATGCTACTTATGATTGGATTAAGGTTGTGCAATGGTAGGGCTAAAACAAGTGATGGTGTGTTTTTTGGATTGCAACTTAATAGATATATGATGTTGATTGGTCTCAATACTGGTAATTTGATTACTTAGTAAACATGGTATCATATTTTTCTATGTAAAGTTAATTTCCTCCTCACCTTTTTAAAGATTTATTTTGTTTATTTATGCATACAGAACTGGGGTGCAGGCCAGAGGTGCAGGGGGCGGGTGTGAGAGGATTCACCAGAGAGAGAGTAGGGAACAGAACAAGCAGATCTACTGAAATACTCTGCTGAGGGGAGCAGCTGGTGAGACAGGAAAGGTCTGTTGTGCCATGTGGGTTAGCCAGGGATCTAACCTCTATGAATAAATAAATAATAAATAAATCTTTAAAAAAATATTTATTTGTATTTATGCATACAGGAACTGCGGTGTAGGCCAGAGGTACCATGGGTGAGAGGATTCAGCAGAGACAGAGTGGGGAGCAGAACAGGCAGACTGACTGAAATACATTGTTGAGAGGATCAGCAAGTGAGACAGGAGAGGTTTGCTGCACCATGTGGGTTAGCTCCCTGGCGAGGGATTGAACTCAGGCCTGCAGTGGCTATTGATAGCTTGATAGCACTGAAACTTTAATCCCTGTGACACCAGGGAGGCCCTCTTTTGGATTAATTTTTTTGTGTCCTTCGGGTTGATTCCTAGGAGTGGAATTGCTGGGTGATATGGTAGCTCCATTTTTAGTAGTTTAAGCTTTCCATAGTGGTTGGGCCAGTTTGCATTCCCACCAGCAGTGTAAGAGGGTTCCTTTTTACCTGCATGCTCACCAGCATTTTTTATTGCCAGTTTTTTTTATAATATGGACCATTCTCTCAGTGGTGTGAGGTGGTATCTCATTGTGGTTTTGGTTTGTATTTCCCTGATTTTAAGTGATGTTGAGGATTTCATATACCTGTTGGCCATTTGCATTTCCTCTTTGGAGAAGTGTCTTTTTATCTCTTCTGCCCACTTTTTTACTTAATTATTTGCTTTGTTTTTATTGAGTCTGTGAGCTCTTTGTAGATCTTTGAAATCAGTCCCTTATCAGTTGTATGGAGTGCAGATATTTTCTCCCAATCAATAGGGTGTCTCTTTGTTTTGGTTATTGTCTCTTTTGATGTACAGAAACTTTTTAGTTTGGTGTAGTCCCAGCTATTTATCTTTTCTTTCACTTTCTTTGCTTCTGGAGATGAGTCCTCAAAGATGTTCCTGAGGTGTATTTCACGGAATCCTTTGCCCATGTTTTCTTCTATATAGATTGTTTTCAAGTCTTATAGTCAAGTCTTCATCTGTTTTGAGTTGGTTTTTGTGTATGGTGTCAGATAGTGGTCTAGTTTCATTTTTCTGCATGTGGTGGTCCTGTTTTTCGGGCATCATGTATTGACCAAACTATCCTTGTTACATTGCGTATTCTTTGGTCCTTTGTCATATGTTAGTTGTGCATATATGTGTCGCTTTATTTCTGGATTTTCAATTCAAGTCTATTGGTCTGTGTGTCTGTTTTTGTTCCAGTACCATAAATATTATGGTCATGATTATGTATTAATTCATTATGACTTTGTAGTATAGTTTGAAGTTTGGGTGTGTGATACCGCTATTCTCCTTTTTAGTCAGGAGAGCTTTGGCTATTTGAGGTTTTTTGTGATTCCATATGAATTTTAGCAATGTTTGTTCTATTTCTTGAAGAATGGCATTGAGATTTTTATCAGACTTGCATTGAATCTGTAAATTGGTTTCGGTAGGATGGACATTTTTGATGTTAATTCTTCCAGTCCATGAGCAGGGGATGTTAAGACCAATCTTTTTTTTTTCCCCAAGATTTATTTATTTATGCATACAAGAGCTGGGGTACAGGCCAGAGATGCGGGGGGTGAGAGGATCCACCAGAGACAGAGCGGGGAACAGAACAGTCAGACTGACTGAAATACACTGCTGAGGGGAGCAGCTGGCGAGACAGGAGAGGTCTGCCTCGCCATGTGGGTTTCTCCCTGGCTGGCCGGGGATAGAACTCATGCTGCAGATTGCTTCATAGTGTGGTGCTTAACCCCTTGTGCCACCAGGAAGGCCTGCTCAAAGTTTTATCTTTTATTGGTGTGGTTAATTACATTGAGATTTTTGGGTGTTGAACCATCTTTGTTTCTGTGGTTTAAATCCCTCTTGGTCATCCTGTAGAATCCTTTTAATGCATTGTTGGAGTTGGTTTACTAAGGTATTGTTAAGGATTTCTGCATCTGTGTTTTTTAGGGAAGTTGGTCCATGCTTTTCTTTTTGTTTTCTTTGGTTTTGGTATTAGAGGAATGTTGGCCTTATAAAATGTATTTGGAAGTATTTCTTCTTTCTCAACTTTTTGAGAGTTTGAGCAGGATAGGTATCAACTTATCTTTGAAGGTTTGATAGAACTAACGTGTGAAGCTGTGTGGTCCTGGACTTTGTTTTTTTAGGAATTTTGTTTACTGTTTCAATTTTCTTGCTGGTAATTGGTCTGTTCAGGTTTTCTATTTCTTCCCTGTTCTGTCTCAGATGGCTGTATAATTCTAAGAATTTGTTCATCTCCTCTAGGTTATTGAACTTAACCCTTTGCACTTCGAACCATTCTGAACATTGGCTACCAATGTCCCCTGAGAGGGGACAGCGGAGTGCAAAGGGTTAATAGCATTTAAGTGTTCACAATAGTCTCTTATTATCCTCTGAATTTCTTTTTCTTTAAAGATTTATTTATACATACAAGATCTGGGGTACAGGCCAGAGGTGCGGGGAGTGAGAGGATTCACCAAAGACGGAGTAGGGAGCAGAACAGGTGGATCTCCTGAAATACACTGCTGTGGGTAGCAGTGGGCGAGGCAGGAGAGGTCTGCAGCGCCATGTGGCTTGCACCCTGGCCACAGGGGATAGAACTGCTGCAGAGGTTGCTGATGGCTTCACAGTGCTGTACTTAACCTCTTGCGCCACCAGGGAGGCACTATTCTCTGAATTTCTGCAGTGTCTGTTTTAACTTATCTTTCATTTCTTACCCTATTTCAGTAATCTTCCTTTTTCTATTTTATTTGTCTATTTTATTTGTCTTTTTTGAAGAGCCAACTTTTAGTTTCATTAAGCTTTTGGACTATTGTTTTGATTTCTGTTTTATTTATTTGTGTTCTAATTTTTATTATTTCCTTCCATCTGCTGACTTGGTTTTGTCTATTCTTTTTCTAACCCTGTAAGGTAAGAGATAAGATTATTTTGACGTTTTATTTCTTGTTGTGGGCCTGTATTGCCATATACTTCTCTCTTAGTACTGCTTTTGCTGTGTTCCATAAGTTTTGGAAGGTTGTGTCCTCAATGTCATTTGTCTCAAGGCAGTTTTTTTTTTTTCTATTTTTATATTCTTGTTAAGCCGGTAGTCTTTCAGTAGTGTGTTGTTTGGTCTCCATGTAGTAGAGATTTTTCCTGCCTTTTTTTAATGGTTGATTTCTAGTTTGCTGCTTTTATAGTCCAAGCAAATGCTTGGTATGATTTCATTCTTCATGAATTTGTTATTCCTTGTGACCCAGAATGTGGTCAGTCCTGGAGAATGTCCAAAGTGCACTTGAGAAAAATGGGTATTCAGCTAATTATTTTGTGTAGATTGTCCTATAAATATGTATTAATCCTGTAAATATGTATTAATCCTGTATTGTCTCGTTCTTGTTTAAGGATATTGTGTCCTTGTTTATTTTCAAACTGTAGAAACATCTTAAATGCCCAAATATACATGATTGGATGAGGAAGATGTGGTATACTACTTAGCTATCAAAAAACCTAAACTCTTAACTGTTTTCCGCAACATGGGTGGACCTGAAGGGAATTATGGCAAGCAAAATAAGTCAGAAGGAGAAAGATAAATAACAGATCATGCCACTTTTATGTGGAATACGGAGAATTCAAACAGGGTCAGATAAAGCAAATAAGAACAAGCTCTAGAAAGCTAACTATAGAACTGAGGCTAATAGAGGGGGAGAGTCAAGAACAAAGTGCAGAGGGAGCACAGTGGATTATGGTGGTCACTCTGGGTGTTTTGGTGGGTGCAGTGTGGTAGTAACATCTGAAGGGGGAAATCCTGTACTTCTAAAACAGAGGCAATGATGTAAGTCAGTATTACAACAGTTAAAAGTAAGTTGAATCTGCAAAGTAACAAACATCCATGTTTATAAATAAGATAAAGACCCTGCTAATTGTTCAACTTAATCAGCAAATACTGGGCCTCCCTGGTGGCACAGCAGTTGAGCGCTGGATTGTGAAGCTGCCCGCAGCCTCTGCAGTGCTGGTTGGATCCCTGGCCGCCGGGCGAGGGTCCGACATGGCGCGCAGACCTCTCCTGCCGCCTGCTGCTCCCCTCAGCAGTGTACTTTGTCAGTCTGCCTGTTCTTCTCTCCGCTCTGGCTCTGGTGAATTCTCTCACCCTCCTGCGCTTCTGACTGTACTCAGTGCTTGTATAAATTAAAAAAAAAAAAACCAGCAAATGCTAAGTGGCTGTTCTTCTGGTTACTGTGGATTCATTGGTATAGCACATACTCTTCTCTGGTCCTAAGAGAACAGTTTCTTTTTAGTAGTATGTATTTGTGGAATTTTTATGCAATCTACTAGAGCATGTTTATTTTTAAAAAAATTATTTATGCAGAAAGAGCTGGGGTGTAGGCAAGAGGTACTGGGTGGGGAGTGGTTTGGTGAGAGACAGATTGGCTAGACAGATTGAGGGAGTGGTGAGAGACAGATTGGGGAGCAGAACAGGTAGATCTACTAAAATACACTGCTGAGGGGAACAATGGGTGAGACAGGAGAGGTCTGTTGCACCGTGTGGGTCACCTCTCTGGACTGGGATGGAACTCTTGTTTCAGTGACAGGCCATAACTTGATAGTACTGAGACTTAATCCCTTGCACCACCAGGGAGGCCCCCAATAGAGTATGTTTATAACCATGGTTGATTTGCTTCAATTCAGGACAATTGAGTTATTTAAAGGGGCCCATCCAGCTGAAATCTTTTTTAAAAAGATTTATTTATGCTTACAAGAACTGGGGTACAGGCCAGAGGTGTGGGGGCTGAGAGGATTTACCAGAGACAGAGTGGGGGAACAGAACAGGCGGAATGACTGAAATACACTGCTGACAGGAGCAGCGGGCAAGTCAGGAAAGATCTGCTGTGCCATGTGGGTAGCTCCCTGGCTGGGGATCGAACTCGTGCTGCAGTGGCTGCGCATAGCTTCATAGGTTATGTCTTAACCCCTTGCGCCACCAGAGAGGCCCAGCTCAAATCTTGCTAAGAATTTTTTTCTTGAGTATTTTAAAAATTTCTCTGGATTCTTTGTTAGCTATTTCAAAAAGCAAACCCTTTAACAGTATTTTGTAATTAAGTCTGGCTAAGGTATGATTTGTGAGTTACCAGCTAGATTTAGATCTGTCTACAGCATTTTTTTTTTTGCATAGTGACTTGGCAAGTTACTTTCTGTACCTCAGTTTTCTCATTTGTAATGTGGAGTTAATAATAGTACCTATGTTAGATTTTGGTTCTGAGGTTTAAACGAAAATGCATATTAAATACTTAGAACATTGGTTGGCATATTATAAATACTCAGTAAATGTTCTGTTTTTTTTTTTAAATCAGTATGTGTGTATATTGCTGGTGGTTGAATCTTCTCTAGGACACCCAGTGAAATGTAAGGACAAGGGACACTTAAATTAATGACGTGGATGTACTTTTGAAATGAATTCATAAATAAGTATTCATCTGTAGTTGAATATAACAAAAATTGTGTGTCTTTAAACTCTAGATTTTCTTACTTATGTAAATGCTTATCTATATCAAATTTAAGTGCCTACTATGTACATACTGGTCCCCTATTCTAGGATATAGGACACCGAACTAGACATTAATATAACATTGTAACTTTTTTTTGTTCTGGAAAATTACAGAAATGTTCAATAGGGAGGAGGTACCTTTCACTTCAGTTATCATCTGGCAGTTAATTGAATTTTATATATACCCACCCAATTACCTCCTTACTGGGTTATTGTGACAAAAATTCCAGATATCACATTATTGCAGTGAAAATTTTTTTCACTGCGTGTATGTGTGTGCGTGCGTGTGTGTATGTGTGTGTGTAGAAGGACTCTAGGCCAGAGCTGTGGGCCAGAGGTGTGGGGGATAAGATTCATCAGAGACAGAGTGGGGAACAGAACAGGTGGATTTACTGAAATACACTGCTGAGGGGACCAGAGGGGTGAGACAGGTGAGGTCTGCTGTGCCATGTGTCGGTTAGCTCCCTGACCAGGGATGGAACTCAGACCATAGCGTCCATAGTGCTGAGACTTAACCCCTAGGCCACGAAGGAGGCCCTGCTGCACTGAAATTTTTTAAAAGATACTATTTGCAAAGAACAAGTTGATTTTCTTTCTTTTGGTGCTGATTAAAGAAACAGGTGCTTTCTACCTTTTTGCCAAAAGAAATGACTTATTTCAACTGCCTTTAAGTTTTTGTATTACAATATATAGGGATATAGGTTCACTCTGAGCAAAGTTCTAGAGGAAAAGTAGATTTTGTTATAATGGGGACAGTAAAATTGCATTTCTGATTCATCAATGGTCTTTTACTTAAATTTATATTCTTTGATCTAAAATTTACTTTATCTTGATAAAAACATTGTAAATATTTTTGGAAAGATTTTAGTGTGATTTTGTTAGAAAATAAAGGCAAATAGAATATATTGAAATTTATATAGATTTAACATGACTGGAACGATGAATCTAAGCTTTTCAAATATTAACTGCATATTTCCCACCCTCTACTGATCTTTATTTTCCCTTGCTTCCGTATAAAACCATTACACTTTTCTGTTTTAATACACGAAACATTTGTGATTCAGTGTTTTCTTTCCCAAGGTAATCTTCAGGATAGTCCTGTCCTTTAATAAACTTTGCTTCTTAAAATGGAGATGAAGCAGATAATGGAAATAAGAGCTTTAATCCTAAAGAAAGCTATATAAAAATTACATGTAGTCAGAGATGTAAAAAGTGTTTTGAAATTCAGTTAAAGATCTGGATTCCCCTTTCTTCCCTAGATCACTCCTAGGCTATTTAACCATCTTTGTTCACTATCAGATTGTGGACTTCCCTTAAGGTCAGATTTTTATGTATTAATTTTTTGTTCTAAAACCAGCTGTTCAGACTATATTCTCTGCTGAACCAAGAAATTGAAACAGTTACAGTTGGATTACTTCCCAGTTACTGCTAATGTTAAATCTTTTCATTAGTCAGCTTTTTTCCCCCCTAATTCTTGTTTTGTGTAGAAATTGTATAAAATGTCAGAAAACCTACAAACTGATCAGTTAATGTCCAAGTTAAAAATTTTATTGCTATAAATCACATAGCTTATCCATGTAAAGACTACAGTTCAGTGGTTTTAGTGTATTTACCGATTTGTGAAATCATCACCTCAGATTCATCACTCTAACAAGAAACCCCATACCGGGCCTCCCTGGTGGTACAACAGGTTAAGCACAGCACTGTGAAGCTATTGCAGCCTCTGCAGCACAAGTTTGATCTCAGGCTGGCCAGGGAGCTACCCACATGGCGCAGCAGACCTTTCCTGTCTTGCCCGCTGCTCCCTTCAGCAGTGTGTTTCAGTCAGTCTGCCTGTTCTGTTCCCCACTGTCTCTGGTGAATCCTCTCACCCCCCCCACACCTCTGACCTGTACCCCAGTTCTTGTATTAATAAAGATCATCTTAAAAGAAAACCCCATACCAATTAGTGACCACTCCTCATTTCCCCTCACATGTCCTACCCCAGAGTCCAACAACCACTGTTTTCCTTTCTTATCTCTGTGAATTTGCCTATGCTGAACATTTCATGTAAAAGGAATCATAAAATAGATCTTTTGTGATTTGCCACTTAAATTTACCGTAATGTTTTCCTTGTACATCCATGTTACAGCATGAGTCAGAATTTCATTCCTTTTTTTTCATTATTGAATACAACTCTCCTCATCATGTGATGGTATTAGGTTTGTCTCTACTTCTTGGTTATTATGAATCATGTTGCTGTGAACATTTGAGTACAAGTTTTTGTGTGAGCATATATTTTTATGTCTTTAGTATTTACCTATCTACCTAGGAATGGAGTTACTGAGTCATATGGTTGCCACTGTGTGTACCACTTAACATTTACATCATCAGTGTATGAGGGTTCCAACTTCTTCATATCCTTGCTTGTACCTCCTGTTTTCCATTTTTTTCTTCATACCCCATTCTGGTAGATAAGAGATAGTACCTAATGTTTATATGTCATTTTTATTTTTATTGTGGTAAAATATGAATATTTGTCATACTAACCATTTATAAATGTGTAATTCAGTGATTTTAAATGTATTCTCAATATGAAATGATGACTATATCCAAAGTTCTGTCATTCCCAATAAAAAAAAAAAAACTTTACCCATTTTGATATTTTTTTTAGTAAGTAGTATTTATTCAGTTGTATATACACATGACAATTGGGCCCTTACCTCATACCATATACAACAACCCAAAATAAATCAAATACTAAATTTCACAGCTAAAACTATAAAACTCTTAGGAGAAAGCAAAGAAGCTATTCTTCTCGATCTTCCATGGTTTCTTACATAAGATATAACAAATGTAGGCAACAAAAGCTAAAAATAGATACTTTGAAAAACTTTACTGCATCAAAGGACACTTTCAACAGAGTGCAAAAGCAACCCACAGAATGTGAGAAAATATTTGCAAATTAGCTGATCCAACCATGAAGGAAAGCTATATGGAGGACCCTCAAATTATTAAAAATGGATCTACCATATGACCCAGCAATTCTGCTCCTAGGAATTTACACAAAAGAAACAAAAACATTAATTTGAAAAGAAACCTGCACTATAAATGTTTATTGCAGTACTATTTACAATTGCTATTATATGGAGACAACATAAATGCCCCAAAACAGATGGCTGACTCAAGAAGATATGGTATATTTACACATGCAATAGTACTCAGCAATAAAAAAAGATAAACTCAGGCCATTTGCAGCAATATGAATGGGACTGGAATGGATTATGCTCAGTGAAATAAGTCAGAAGGAAAAAGCAAAATATCGGATAATCTCTCTTACTGGAGGAATATAGGTAAACCGATCAAAGGGTCAGGAAAAAGACAAAACTTGCAGGCAAACTATAGATCTGAGTCATACAACAGGGGAGGGAGAGTAGCGGAGTCAGAATGGGAAGGAAGAACACAAGGGACTATGGTGACAATTCACAGGTGATGAGGTGTTGGGAGATTTATGGGGACTGCAAAGAAATTAAATGAACACTGATATCAGAAAATAATAAAGTTTAATAAAAATAAAAATAAAATAAAATAATTGTAAATAATATCTGATAAGGATTTTATATCCAGAATGTGTAAAAAACTTACAACTCAGCAGAAAAAAACTCAGTAAAAAAATGGGAAAAGCCCTGGGATAGACATCCATTTACTTAAAGTAACATCACACTTTGAAAGTGTACATTTCAATAGCATAAAATCCATTCACATTGTGATGCAACCAGTTTCGAGAACGTTTTCATTTTGTAAAACAAACACTATATACCCATTAAATAATGACTTCTCATTCTCTTTCCCCCACTCTTTTCTTCATAATCAATGTGGTTATATTAAAGGTGGGTTTAGACAATATTGGGTTTTTATTTTATTTTTTATAATTTATTTTTTAAAGATTTATTTTATGCATGCAAGAACTGGGGTACAGGCCAGAGTTGTGTGGGAGGGGTGAGAGGATTCACCAGAGACAGAGTGGGGAACAGAACAGGCAGACAGACCAAAACACACTGCCCAGGGGAGCAGCGGGCGAGTCAGGAGTGGTCCGCTGCACCATGTGGGTAGCTCCCTGGCCAGGGATTGAACCTGTGTTGCAGTGGCTACCTACAGCTTCACAGGTTTCGTCTCAACCCCATGTGCCACCAGGGAGGCCCTGGGGGCGGGGGGTCTTTATTTTAAATCCATTCTGTTACATTAATATTCTGACACACACTGACATTTGACACATTCTGACTTTTAGTTGGTATGTTTAGACCATTCACATTTAAGTGAATTTTGATATAAAGTAGGCCCCATTCTTATCCATGGTGATTCTGTTCCAGGACCCCCAGTGGATGCATGAAGTGGCACATTGTACCAAACCTTGTGTATACTATGGGGTTTGGTAGACACATTTTTGTTGGAAAATCTTAGAAAAACATACATTATGACTTTTACAACAACCCAATATTTCCTTAGCTATACATACCCATGATAAAGTTTATAAACTAGGCTCAAGAAATTAACAACAATAACTAAAAATAGTGCAGTTGTAATAATATACAGTTATAAAAGTTATGGGAATGTGTCTTCTCAAAATATCTTATTGTATGTTATTTTCTGATTGCTTTAGCAAGTGGATAACTGCAGAAAGAAACTGCAGTATAAGAGGAGGACTCATGTAGTTGGAATGCTATTTAAGATATTTTTAACTTTTTCAGTCATCAAACTTGTTTTATTCATCTTTTTTCTTTTAGCCTGTGGTTTTTTTTTTTTTTTTTAAAGATTTATTTATTTATTTTCATACAAGCACTGGGTACAGTCAGAAGCGCGGGAGGGTGAGAGAATTCACCAGAGCCAGAGCGGGGAGCAGAGTAGGCAGTCTGATGAAACACACTGCTGAGGGGAGCAGCGGGCGTGGCAGGAGAGGCCTGTTGTGCCATGTGGGACCCTCGCCGATTGCCGGGGATTGAACCGGTGCTGCAGAGGCTGCGGGCAACTTCGCAACCCAGCGCTCAATCGCTGCGCCACCGGGGAGGCCCTAGCCTTTGGTTTTAACTGAACATGTTATCTTTAATTTCATTTTCTTTTTTATTGAATAAATTTTGTTTTCTTGCATCGTCAGTCATTTTCTTTACTTTTTAAGAATCATACTTATTTTAAAAAATGTTATTGCTTGTCTTAGAGTTTGCAGTGTACATTTGTTACTAGTCCACTTTAAAATAACACTATACCAATTCATGAGTAGTATAGGTGCCTTATAACAAAGTATTCCTATTGCCTCCCTTTTCCCATGAGCTGTAATCACACAATACATTTTTGCTATTTGAACAATTACCTATTAGGTCAGTTAATAATAAGAGAAATAAAATTTGTTGCTTTACCTTTATTCCTTCTCTCTCTCTCTCTCTCTCTCTCTCTCTCTCTCTCTCTCTCTCTCTCTCTCTCTCTCTTAAAGATTTATTTATTTATTTATACAAGCACTGGGTACAGTCAGAAGCGCGGGAGGGTGAGAGAATTCACCAGAGCCAGAGCGGGGATCAGAACAGGCAGATCGACGAAATACACTGCTGAGGGGAGCAGCGGGCGTGGTAGGAGAGATCTGTTGTGCCATGTGGGACCCTCGCAGGTGGCCAGGGATCAAACCGGCACTGCAGAGGCTGCGGGCAGCTTCGCAGCCCAGTGCTCAACCGCTGCACCACCAGGGGAGGCCAACCTTTATTCCTTCTTGAACACACTTTGTTTTTGTAGATTTGTATTTTTGACCTATGTTAATTTTCTCTCTGATGGAATTTTAAATTTCTTGGAAGGTCTTTGTTTTTGTCTGAGAAACCTTTTCATTTACTTTTTTTTTTTTCTAAAAGAATTATTTATTTATTTATTTATACAAGCACTGGATACAGTCATAAGTGCGGGAGGGTGAGAGAATTCACCAGAGCCAGAATGGGCAGCAGAACAGGCAGAAGGACTGAAGTACACTGCTGAGGGAAGCAGCGGGTGGTAGGGGAGTTCTGCATACCATGTGGGACCCTCCTCCTGTGGCCGGGGAGCAGCCGGGATCGAACTGGCGCTGCAGAGGCTGCAGGCAGCTTCGCAACCCAGCGCTCAACTGCTGCGCCACTGGGGAGGTCCTTCATTTACTTTTATTTATTTATTTATTTATTTTAAACTTGAAATATTTATTTAGAGTGAGTTATGTATTTTAAAAAGTATACAGATACCCAGATTATCATAAAAATCCTGAAAAATAGCACTTTTAAAAATTAACTTCTTGATGAACTTCTATAATTTTTATGCTTTTTGTTGAATTCTCTCTTCTTCAAAAACAATATATATTTAAATATAATTTTTTGTAGAGATTAAGAAGATAATGGTTTTCCCCTCATTTATTTCAGCTCAGCAAGCCTCTATTGCTGATGTTATGAAATGTCAAGAATATTTTTTTTCAAATTGGGAAAAACCTTTTTAATTATTCCTTGATATATAAACTTTCTAACTTTAGACTCTTGAGTTTTTCTTAGGCAGTATCTAGTTTGGAATAGTATTTGATCTGACAACATTCATTAATACAATTCATTCATTGAACAATAAATTGGTTTTTATTTTTTTTTTTTATTTTTTTTTTACTTTTCTCATGTAAATTACAAGGATTTATTTTATTTTATTTTATTTTTTTTATTTCAGGATTTTATTTTATTTTTTTATAAATTTTATTGTTATATTCCCCATACAATTGCAGCCCCCCATTCTGACCCCAATCCCTCCCCTCCCGCCCCCGCCCCCCTAAAAGTGTCTCTGGTTCATAGTTTTTTGTTGATTTTGATTTTCACTTTCTTATAGTTATTCATTTTCCTGGTCCCTTATTTAAGTTTTCTAGATTCGTGCTATGAGTGAGACCATCCGGTATTTTTCTTTTTCTTTTTGGCTTATTTTGCTGAGCATGATCCCTTCCAGCGCCATCCATGTTGCAGCAAATTGCATGTGTTTATCTTTTTTGAATGCTGAGTAATATTCCATGGTATATATGTACCACATCTTCTTGATCCAGTCATCTATTTTTGGGCATTTGGGTTGTTTCCAAAGCTTAGCTATTGTAAACAGTGTTGCTATAAACATAGGGGTGCAGGTGTTCTTTGGAATTGATGTTTCTGTGTCCTTTGGGTAAATACCTAGGAGTGGAATTGCTGGATCATATGGAAGCTCTATGTTTAGTAGGTCCAGAAATCTCCACACAGCTTTCCACAGTGGTTGGACCAGTTTGCACTCCCACCAACAGTGCAGAAGAGTTCCTTTTTCTCCACACCCTCGCCAACATTTGTTGTTGCTAGTTTTTTTAATATGTGCCATTCTCACTGGTGTAAGATGGTATCTCATGGTAGTTTTGATTTGCATTTCCCTGATGACAAGTGATGTTGAACATTTTTTCATATGCCTGTTGGCCATTTGCATTTCCTCTTCAGAGAAGTTTCTTTTAAGCTCTTCTGCCCATTTTTTGACTGGATTATTTTCTTTGTTGTTGTTGAGTCTCATCAGCTCTTTGCAGATTTTTGTGATCAGTCCTTTATCATTAGTGTTGGGTGCAAAAATGTTCTCCCAGTTGGTGGGGTTTCTTTTTGTTTTTGTTATTGTCTCTTTTGCTGTGCAAAAGCTCTTTAATTTGATGTAGTCCCAGCTGTTTATCTTTGCCTTCACTATCACTGCTTTGGGTGATAATGATCATTTTGCTGCATATTTTATTCTAGTTGTTTTTCTTTCAATACTTCAAATATTTTATTCTATGCTCTTGTGTGGTTTCTTACATGTCAGTTAGAATGCTTACCTTTGTTCCTCTATAGATGAGTTGTCCTCTTATATTTTTCCTCTGCCTTTTTTTCTTGTCTTTTTTATACAATTTAAAAATTTTAGATTACAATGGTTTACAACAGCGTATATGATTCAGAAATATAGCATCCTACCTGTTCAGCTGTTTCCATACCATACTCACCATTAAAGGCATCCATAGTACTCTACCGTTGTTCATTCTGTCCCCGCCTTCTTTTTCCACCCTTGCCAGTCCTACTGTGGTAACATCAATTTTATAGTCATTTCTAGGGTTTGTTGTTGATTTGGTATTGAGAGGGTGGACGAAGAATATACACATTGAAGTGTGAAGCTGTACTCACAAAATTATATATTGTTGTAAACCAATGGTAAATCAATAACATTTGATTTTAAAAAGTAATCTTCAAGGTTGAAGATGGAATTTTGTCATCATAATCAGTTCAATTCAAATATGGGAGAGAATCTTCTCTTTGCAGCTCCTGACACTCATGCCAGTGCCTGTATATACCAATTATAAAGAAAACGGGCGGGGGGGGGGTTAGAGTGAAGAAAATCTTGTTAATTTATAATCATTGAATAAAACAAAATATTTCTTTTAACAGAAGCAACATTTATTTAAAACACTGTATGTGATTCAGTCATAAAGCCCTTTCTCCTCAGATGCATGTTACCACACCACACCACACCACACACACCATTAAGGCTCCCTCAGCCCTCTACCATAGTCCATTATACCCTCTCTCCATCTATCAATTAGAAGACAATTAGTATAGAAATAGAATTTTCTAGAAGACAGCATCCCGAAGAAGTAGGACAGAAATGGAATTTTCACAGGTAAGGCTCCTAATGAAACAATACGGAACTGTTAAGTGCCACTGTCAAAGTTTAGGCCAGTAAATTCAGTCCATCGTGACTTTCAAAACAGAAGGGAAAATAGTTTTCATGTTAGGTTTATTATTATTATTAATTTTATTTATTTTTTATTTATTTATACAAGCACTGGGTACAGTAGAAGCGCGGGAGGGTGTGAGAATTCACCAGAGCCAGAACGGGGAGCAGAGCAGACAGAAGGACCAAAGCACACTGCTGAGGGGAACAGCGGGCTGCAGGAGAGGTCTGCGTGCCATGTGGGACCCTCCTCCGGTGGCCAGAGAGCAGCCGGGGATCGAACCGGCGCCGCAGTGCGGGCAGATTCGCAACCCAGTGCTCAACCACTGTGCCACCGGGGAGGCCCATTTAATCAGTCTCTTTTCAGATGTATGGTGTGCAAATATTTTCTACCTTTCAGCAGGTTGTCTCTTTGTTTTGGTTACTGTATCTTTTGCTGTATAGATGCTTCTCATTTTGATGTAGTCCTAGTTGTTATTCTCCTTTTGTTTTCCTTGAGTTAGGGAAGAATCCACTATGATATTTCTGAAGATTATGTCATGCAGTATTTTGCCTAAGTTTTCCTGTAAGTATTTTATGGTTTCAGATTTCAGAGCCATGTCTTTTATACACATGGAGGTGATTTTTTGCATGGTGTGAGATAGTGGCCTAGTTTCATTCTTTTGCATGTGGCACTTCAGTTTTATTTATTGAAGAGGCTTTCCTTGTTCCAGTGTATTCTTTGCTTCTTTGTATTATATTAGCTGTCCGTGTATGTGAGGTTTTATTTGAGCTTACAATTCTAGTACACTGGTCTGTGTGTCTGTTTTGTTCCAGTTCCATGCTATTTTATTTGTTATGGCATTACAGTATAGTTTATAGTTTGGAAGTTTAATACCACTATTTTCCCCCATTTTTGTCAGGAGAGCTTTGACTAATTTGTTGGGTCCTTTGTTGGTTCTATATGAATTCCAGTAAAATCTGCTTCATTTCTTTGATGAATGCCATTGACATTTTTTTTTTTTTACAGAAATATTTTTTTTTTCTTCTGAATTTTTTTTTTTTAAAGATTTATTTATTTATTTATTTATTTATACAAGCACTGGATACAGTCAGAAGCGCGGGAGGGTGAGAGAATTCACCAGAGCCAGAGCGGGGAACAGAACAGGCAGAT
This sequence comes from Talpa europaea, assembly GCF_964194135.1. Classification (NCBI taxonomy): domain Eukaryota; kingdom Metazoa; phylum Chordata; class Mammalia; order Eulipotyphla; family Talpidae; genus Talpa; species Talpa europaea. The sequence continues at coordinate 51,059,006 of NC_140081.1, read as the reverse complement.
GGACCGAAATACACTGCTAGGGGGAGCAGCGGGCACAGCAGGAGAGGTCTGTGCGCCATGTGGGACCCTCCTCTGGTGGCCGGGGAGCAGCCGGGGATCGAACCGGTGCCGCAGAGGCCGCGGGCAGCTTCTCAACCCAGCGCTCAACCGCTGCGCCACTGGGGATGCCTGCCATTGACATTTTTTAATGATTCATTTATTTATACATACAAGAACTGGGGTAAAGGCCTGAGGTGCATGGGGTGCGAGGACTCACCAGAGACAGAGCGGGGAGCAAAATAGGCAGATTGACTGAAATACACTGCTGAGGGGAGCAGTGGGTGAGAGAGGAGAGGTCTGCTGCACCATGTGGGTAGCTCCCTGGCTGGCTAGGGATCCAACTCGTGATGCAGAGGCTGCAGATAGCTTCATAGTGCTTTACCCTTTTGCCACCAGGGAGGCCCAGCATTGACATTTTTATTTGGGATTGTATTGAATGTGTAAATTGCTTTGGGTGGGGTGGCCATTTTGACACTGTTGATTTTTCCAATCCATGAGCAGGGAATATCTTTTCATTTCCTAGTGTCTTCAATTTCTTTAAAGAATTTTTTATATTGGGCCTCCCTGGTGACGCAAGGGGTTAAGATGCAACCTGTGAACTTACCCGCAGCCAATGCAGCATGAGTTTGGCCAGGGAGCTACCCACATGGCACAGCGGACCACTCCTGACTTGCCTGCTGCTCCCTTTAGCAGTGTGTTTCAGTCAAGTTCCCTGCTCTGTCTCTGGTGCATCTTCTCACCCCCTGCATCTCTGGCCTGTACCCCAGTTCTTGTATGCATAAATAAATAAATCTTTTAAAAAAGATTTTTTTTATAGTTTTCCTTGTATAAGTCCTACATCTCTTTTGTTAGATTTACTCCCAGGTAATTATTTTTTATTGTTGAGTTTGTAAATGGAATTTGTTTGGTTACTGTCTCTTTCACTGTACAGAAGCTTTTCATTTTGATAAAGCCCCATCAAATTACTTTCTTAATTAAGAATTACTTTTTGGGGCCTCCCTGGTGGCACAGCAGTTGAGCGCTGGGTTGCGAAGCTACCTGCAGCCTCTGCAGCGCTGGTTCAATCCCCGGCTGCTCCCCGGCCACCGGAGGAGGGTGCCACATGGCGCGCAGACCTCTCCTGCCGCCCGCTGCTCCCCTCTGCCTGCTCTGCTCCCCGCTCTGGCTCTGGTGAATTCTCTCACCCTCCTGCACTTCTGACTGTACCCAGTGCTTGTATAAATAAATAAAAATAAATCTTAAAAAAAAAAAAAGAATTACTTTTTGAATTGCTTTTTTCTAGCTCATTGTTTGCATATAGGGGGCAACTGATTTTTGTGTGTTGATTTTGTATCCTGTCACTGTTGTGAACTGGTTTATTTTTTCAAAGATTTTTTTTTTAATTTATGCATGCATACAAGAACTGGTGTAGGCCAGAGGTGCGGGAGGGGAGAGGTGAGAGGATTCACCAGAGACAGAGTGGGGACCAGAGCAGGTGGATCCACTGAAATGCACTGCTGAGAGAGAGGAGCAGTGGGCAAGACAGGAGAGGTTTGCTTCGCAATGTTGGTTAGCTCCCTGGGCGGGGATCAAACTCAAGCTGCAGTGGCTGGAGATAGCTTTATAATGCTGAGACTTTAACCCCTGCACCACCAGGAAGGCCCCCTGGCTTATTGTTTTAATTAGTTTTTCTGTGTTTTCTTTGGGGTTTTTTAAGTACATTATCATATCATCTGCAAATAATGAGAGCTTTACTTCTTCCCAATTTGGATTCCTTTTATAGCTTTCCCTTGATTAACTGCTTTAGCTAGGACTAGGCTTTCATTTTTTTTGAGAGTTTTGATTACTATTTCAACTTGCTTGCTTGTGATTCATTTGTTCAGATTTTCTATTTCCTATTCAATCTTGGGTGATTGTATAATTCTAAAAATCTGTCTTATCATCTAGATTATTTAACTTGTTTTCCTATAAATGTTCATAGTAATCTCATATTGTCCTCTGAATTTCTGCAGTATTTGTTTTAACATTTCTCCTATTGTTTTTGATTCTACTTAAGTTTTCTCCCTGTTTTTTCTTAGTGAATCTAGCTACAGGTTTGCCTATTTTGCTTATTTTTTCAAGGAACCATCTTTTTGTTTCCTTAGTCTTCTGGACTGTTTTTGATTTCTGCTTCATTTATTTGCAATTTGTTTAGTTCCTTCTGCTGGCTTTTGGATTTTTTGGTTCAAATTTTAATATCTTCTCCCCGCCCCTTCCAATTTTAGTTTCTTGAGATGAGAGACAGGTTGTTTATTTGGTTTCTTTTGTTTCTTGATGTGGGACTGTATTGCTATGTACTTTCCTCTTAATTCTGCTTTTGCTGTGTTCCATAAGTTTTGGAAGATTGTGTCCTTATTGTCATTTTTCCTTCTTAAAAAAGATTTATTTTTTTATTTATGCATACAAGACCTGGGGTCTAGGCCAGAGGGGTAGGGGTAAGAGGATTCATCAGAGACAGAGTGGGGAGCAGAACAGGTGTATCCACTGCAATACACTGCTGAGGGGAGCAGCGGGTGAGACAGGGCAGGTCTGCTGTGCCACGTGGGTCAGCTCCCTGGCTGGGGATCGAACTCATGCTGCAGCGGCTGCTGATAGCTTCATAGTGCTGAGACTTAAGCCCTTGAGCCACCAGGGAGGCCCCATGTTACTTTATTTTTGTTCATATGGTATATTATGTTGAGTGATTTTCAGATGTTATGTTTACTTGATCATGGTGTATGACCCTTAATTTGTTTTAAATATTTATTTATGGATACAAGAACTGGGATGTAGGTCAGAGGTGCGGGGTCTGTGTGAGAGGATTCACCAGAGATAGAGTGGGGAGCAGAATAGGTGGATCTACTGAAATACACTGCTGAGGGCAGGCAAGACAGGCGAAGTCTGCTGCGCCATATGTGGGTTAGCTCCCTGGCTGGGGATTGAACTTGTGCTACAGTGGCTGGTGATAGGTTGATAGTGCTGAGTTTTAACCCCTGAGCTACCAGAGCGGCCCCTGTATGATCCTTTTATTGCATGTTTAATTTAGGTTTGTTAAGATTTTGTTGAGGATTTTTATTTCCAGGGAAATTGGTCTGTAGTATTCTTTCTCTGTGGTGTGTTTGTCTGATTTTGGTATGAAGTTAATGTCCCTCGTAAAGGTTTTCTCCATTTGTTACTTTGTGAATCTGGCTTGATGTTTGTTTAATAATTTTTTCAAGGAACCAGGTTTTGGTTTCATTAATTTTTGGAGTATCTTATCAAATTCTCTTTCAATTAGTTTTGGTCTAGTGTTTATTATTTTCTTCCCTTAATGGGCTTTAAGGTTGTGTTTTCATCTCTTTCTAGTTCCTTCTTGTGAGATATAAAATCATCTGTGCTCTTATTTCTTTTTTTTTTAAAGATATTAGTTTATGTTTTTTTTTATAGATGCATGTTTTTGTTTTTTATTTATTTATTTGTTTGTTTGTTTGTTTTTTGTTTATACATGCACTGGGTTCAGTCAGAAGCACGGGAGGGTGAGAGAATACACCAGAGCCAGAGCGGGGAGCAGAGCAGGCAGAAGGACTGAAGTACACTGCTGAGGGGAGCAGCGGGCGGCAGGAGAGGTCTGCGCGCCATGTGGGCCCCTCCTCTGGTGGCCGGGGAGCAGCCGGGGATCAAACCGGCGCCGCAGAGGCCGCGGGCAGATTCGCAACCCAGCGCTCAACCACTGCGCCACCGGGGAGGCCCTGTGCTCTTATTTCTTGATGTGGGGCAAGTATTGCAATATACTTTGCTCTTGATACTGCTTTTGCTGTCTTCCTTCAGTTCTGGAAGGTTGTGTCCTCAATGCCATTTGTCTCTAGGTGATTTTTTTTCTTTTTTTCAATTTATGTGCTAACCCAGTAGTCTTTATTAGTATGTTGTTACTAAGATTTAGTTTTTTAATTTATTTATGCATGGAAGAACTGAGGTGTAGGGCCTATCCGGTGGCGCAGCTGTTGAGCGCTGGGCTGCAAAGCTGCCTGCAGCCTCTGCAGTGCTGGTTTGATCCCCGGCCGGCCGGCGATGCTGGTGCGCAGACCTCTCCTGCCGTGACCACTACTCCCCTCAGCAGTGTATTTTGTATTCTGCCTGTTCTGTTCTCCACTCTGGCTCTGGTGAATTCTCTCACCCTCCAGTGCATCTGACTGTACCCACCCCAGCTGGGGGTTGAACTCATGATGCAGTGGCTTCTGATAGCTTGATAGTGCTGATACTTAACCCCTTGTGCCACTAGGAAGGTCCTCATGTATAGTTTTAAAGAACATGTATTCATTATTTTTGGAATGCATCACCCAATAAATATCTATTAAGCTCATGTGTTCTAATTCTTTGTTTAAGGTTATTTTTCTGTCCTTATGTTTTGTCTTGGTTGATCTGTCCATTGGTGAAAGTTGAGCTTATGAAGCATTGATGTGGTTTTTCCAATGTCCTTTTTGAGATTTGATAATAATTGGCTTTATATTTTTATGCTCTTTAGTTTGGTGAGTATATACTGAAAAGTTCTATTTCTTCCTGATGTTTTGTTCTCTTTACAATTACATGTTGTCCATCCCTGTCTCTTGTTACCTTCTTTGCCAGAAGTGTATTTTAACTGATAGATGTTTGACTCTCCCTGCCTTCCTTGGTTACCATGTTTGTAAGATTGTACCCCAGCTGGTCACTGTTGAGACTATTTTTATCTTTGGAGGTCAGTTGTGTTTTCTGGAGAAATCAAAAGTATTTCCATTGTTTTCTAATCCAACTGGGCACTCTTTGCCATTGTATTGGTAAGTTCATTGCTTTTGTATTTAGGGTGATTATTGACATATGAGGGTTGCTGCTGCTATTTTTTATTTGTTTTTGACTTTCTGGTTCTATTTTTCACTGGGTATGTAGCACCTTCACATGTATCTCCCCTCATTTAAGGGTTCACCTTGACAGTTTTTAGCTCTCCCCTCCTCTGGATGACCAGCCAAACAGGGAAGCACAGGTTTCTATCACTGGCTTCTCACCCCAGCTGCATTCTTTAGGCACCTCTCTCCAACCAGCCTTTACTGTGTAGAGTTGAATTTCCATGATGGGCAATGAGTGGTCAATGAAATCCATGTGGTACTCTAGTTTGTCTGAAGTCATTTGAACTGCTAGGTTCAGTGCTCTACCTTTTTTTTTTTTTTTACACATTTTGACAAGTTCTATAATGCTTTTATTTTAAACATCATTAACAAAAAGCTACAAGGAACTATATTAAATGTACAAGCAATATATCATGCACATTTTGATTCAGGAGGCCCCATTGAAGAATTGAAATCACACACATGGGAATTCAAAGATCTTAATCTAAGCCATTGAAAGAGCTAATAACAGGGCTAGCCCTAATAGTCAGATGAAAACAGAAGGTAATAATTCTTACCAGCTCTGTAGAAATCTGAAGAGAGAGAGAGAGAGAGAGAGAGAGAGAGAGAGAGAGAGAGAGAGAGAGAGAGAGAGAGAGAATGAGAGAATATGAGAATGAAAGTGTAAAAGAGACAATTTTCTCCAGAAGAGTACCTGGTGTCTTTTCAAATATTCTAGGGGGATTATTGGGAGAAATAGAACTCAGTCTAATCTCTTTTGTGAAGGTGGTACTATGTTGATTTAAACCAGTCTTCCAGATATATCTCATTTCAACTCAGAAATATAACAGGATGATATTATTTTATTGTCAAACCACACTTATTTCCTAAGGATGAAATATCAATGAATGTAGTATTTAAGTTGAAGCAATATGACTCCTTGAGTCACACTCCATTGGGTAGAATGGAATAGCTAAGTATTCCTCAGTTTTTAAGTCACATTTTCATCTGTTTCAACCAGTCTGTGACCAAAAGGCAAGTGTAGTTTCTGCTCCATGTGCCTCCTCCAGGTCTCTTTCTTGCTTTCCATCCTGCTTCCTTCCTTCTCAGTCTCCTCTTCCGTCTCTGCTCTACCTTAAGATTATTCTCCTGTTAGTGAAATGAAACCTCCTTTACACCATCTTCTCTCTCTTCCTATACCAAATTTTCTTAATGAACTTTCATAACTTGACTATTTGAAATAGTGCTTCAGTGAGCATAGGGTAGCATATATCCCTCCAAATCAGTGTTTTTGCATTCAAGTAGATACCTAGGAGTTGCATTACTGGGTCATATAATAGGTCTATATTTAATATTTTGAACAATCTCCATACTGTTTCATAGGCTCTCCTTGCTTTTATTTTTTTAATTTTTAAATTTTTTTTTTAAAGATTTATTAATTTTACACAAGAACCGGGATTCAGGCCAGATGCGTGGGAGGGGTGAGAGGATTCACCAGAGACAGAGTGGGGAACAGAACAGGCAGACTGACGAAATACACTGCTGAGGGGAGGAGCGGACCCGACAGGAGAGGTCTGCTGCACCACGTGAGACCCTCGCTGGCCGGCCACGGACAGCTTCACAGCATGGTGCTCAGCGTCCTGGGCCACCAGGGGAGGCCCACTCCTTGCTTTTATTTTTATGCCATTTGCATGTAGGTTTGATTAATAACCATTTACTTAGAGCCTTTGTTTATCTTTGAAACTCTAATCTCTAGGATATGGCAGAAAGTTGGGTTTTGTTTCTGGTCCAGCCAGCCACTCTGCCTTCTAATTAATGAGTTCAGTGCATTTACATGTTTATGTATTTAATTCTTATTTTTGATATGTGAGGTTTTGCTACTGCAATTTTGTCATTAGTTTTCTGGTTCATTTCCTTGCATTAGAAAGGAGAGCTCCTTTCAGTAGCTCTTGTAGGGGATTTCTTGTGTTTGCACACTCTTTCAGCTTGGTTTTTTGGGGGGAAGGTCTTTGCTGCTTTTTCATATCTGAAGGACAGTCTTGGAGGATATAATATTCTTGGCTGGCAGTTTTGTAATCTTTAAGTATTTCAAATAAGTCATTCCATTCTCTCATTGCCAGTTGGTTTCATCAGAGATATTTGATGTAAGACTTATAGTAGTATTTTTATAGGTTACCTTAGTTTTTGCCTTGCCTCTTTCAATATTCTTTTGTTGTTTTAAAGTTTTGGTATGTTGGGCCTCCCTGGTGGTGCATGGGGTTAAGACTCAACCTATGAAGCTGGCCACAGCCTCTGTAGCACCAGTTCGATTCCTGGCCAGCCAGGGAGCAACCCACATGGCGCAGCAAACCTCCCCTAACTTGCCCGCTGCTCCCGTCAGGAGTGTACTTTGGCCAGTCTGCCTGTTCTGTTCCCCACTTTGTCTCTAGTGAATCCTCTAACCACCCACACCTCTGGCCTGTACCCCAGCTCTTGTATGCATAGATAAGTAAATCTTTAAAAAAATAAAGTTTTGGTAGTTTTACAACTGTGTGTCTTGTTGTAGGTCTTATTATTTTTAGATATTCAGGTGTTCATTTAGCTTCATGGACTTGTATATTTAGTTCTGTCTCCAGGTTTGGGATGTTTTCCTGTGTTACGTCTTTGAATAAATTCTCTGTTCCCTTTTTGTCACTCATCTTTTTGGTATACCCATTATCCTTAAGATTCCTTCCCTAATCAAATCATATCATTCTGCAAATATTCATTTTTTTCTTCATCTTCTTCCTGGTTCTTTGCCCATTGTTATCGTCATTTTCACTGATCCTGTCTTCTATATCTAGTCTGCTTTCATAGTTTTCTGCAGAATTTAGTTTCCTCTACTGATCTTTTTTCATTCTTGTACTCCTTTATCTTATGTAAATCTTAAATTCCCGTTTCCTAGTCATTAATTGCATTTCTCCTGTTATTCATTTGTTTTTGTGACCTTTGTTATGTCACTGGCTTTTCAGCATTTTTCAGTATCATTTTGAGTTGCTTTTCTGCATTTTCTCCCTTTTCTTTAAATTTCTTTATTGTGGCATTGTGAAAGTCTCTCATAGGATGATAAAAGCTTTCATATGTTTGTGATTGGATTCTTGAGAGTTACCATATTTTTGTGGTGACATCTTCTTAAGGTTTCATTTTGCCATTAGTGTGTTCTTTGCCTGTTCTAGATAGTGATTTGAACTTCTTTTACCTCCCCAACAGGTGCTGTTATGGTTCTTATATAATGTTTTGTATTTGGCCTTTCATGGCTTCCATATGTATGAGACCTGATCTTGTACTTGCTGAGTCAACAATTGAGGGAGAGGCTTGGAATCCTCATGTACCCATGTTCAAAAGGTGTAGTTTTGTTTGAAGCCTCTGGACTCTGGGTGCAGTACTGGTTAATCAGGATGGTCCTCTGGCAAGTGAAGCAAGGATATTCTTCACTATTTACTTTTAAGTGTCAACAAGATCATGTGAATAGAGAGACAGTAAGAGTAGATGAACAGTAACAAGTCCATCACTCAGATGTTGTGCAGGCAGTAGGTCCTCATGTCTCAGCTGTGCTTTAGCTCTCTAATGTGTTTTGCCTCCTTTGCTCATGTTGTCTCTAGCAAAACACCCTACTCATTTTCCTCGGTTTCTCTCTGGGCTCTCCAATTCTATCAGCTGGGATAATGTAGTTTAACTGCCACACTACAGCCAGACCAAGAATAGCCTCATTCTTCTCAGTGCAAGCCAGGGTAAATGCTCAAAGCCTGTGATTGATGTAATCAGAGTGATTCCCTTCTCTGTCAGGATGACCCACTGTGCTTGTTCCAATCCTCTTCTCCTTCACTCCCCTCTTACAGGTGTTGATATGGGTGGCATAGTAGAAACTTTTATGGGCTGGTATTACATTTGGGAGTAAAATCAAGACATAGACAAATGGACTTGTTTTTATATGCTTATGTAATAACTGGCAGCTTTTGAAAGGATTTCTTATAATTTTACCTGAATAAGGATATATGTTTGAAGATTTTCAGTACTTTAGTGATGAGTAGTAAACTTGTTAATAAAGATATGGAAAGAATTTATTTGATTAGTGAAATGTTAGAATTGTCAATTATTTTTTTTTACTATTGGTGAAGTCAGGTATACTAATAATTAAATGAATTAGGTATTGTATAATATTGTTAACACAATAATTTTTAAACTGGTAGCACTTGTACATATACATATTTCTTAAATGTAAGTAGATTACTTCGAAAAGTCTTAGGAAAATGATAAAAGAAAAAAAGTCACCTATACCTAGATAATATTCACTTAACATTTTTGGTGTATCTTATTGCAATAGTTTTAATGTATTTTTAAACAACTGTGATCATACTTTCTGTACAACTTATAGCCTGCAATTCATCATTTATATTATAGCTTGAAGTATTTTTTCCAAATTGTGTTTGAACTTTATTGCCTTATTTTTAATCACTGGTACAATATTATGTAATTTTTTTAAATGATTTTTTTTTGTTTTATTAAAGATTTATTTATTTATTTATACAAGCACTGGGTACAGTCAGAAGTGCGGAGGGTGAGAGAATTCACCAGAGCCAGAGTGGAGAACAGAACAGGCAGACTGACGAAATACACTGCTGAGGGGAGCGGCGGGCAGCAGGAGAGGTCTGCGCGCCTTGTGGGACCCTCGCTGGCAGCCGGGGATCGAACCGGCGCTGCAGAGGCTGTGGGCAGCTTCACAGCCCAGCGCTCAACCGCTGCGCCACCAGGGGAGGCCCTATGTAATTTTTGTGTCTACTTGCAGACTCGGCCATTTTGCATTTCAATTTACTGTATTTTAGCTGTAATATATTTCATAGTTTAGTGTCTTTTATGATAAAGTTTATTCATAATTCTTTGTGTAGATAGAAAAGGGCAGAATTAGTCAATATAAGATCAAAGACTTATTGCCAAGATTGTTTTCTAAATGTTTATTTGGTCATCCATGAGATTGTCTTAAACTGATGAATAGTCATTTTCTCCCTTCATTATATTATAGGTGAAGAATGATATCATCTTGAGCACTTGATAGCTTTTAATTAGGTGTAGCCTCATTTATTTCTCATGCATTTCATTATCCTTTTAAATCAAAATGTTTACACTTTTCTCAAAAGTTTCTGTAAGGAATTAAACTAGTGTGTCTTTATTTCTTCACTAGTTTTTGTTAGCACAAACTTTACTAACCAAAGGGACACTCCTAGTTAAGCTAATACTTGAAAATAGTTGCATTTAAAATATGAATATTGATAATTGAACACAGTAATGGGAAAATGGATTGTGGAGATTTGCTAATAACACTGATCTAGTTTAAGTTAATCTCTCTCTAAAGTGATGGTGTGATTATTATACTTTTTCATAAATCCTAGTCCAGGTTATATCGCTCATGAACACATTCATTCTGTTATTAATCTCATATCTTCTACTTTTCTTATGTTGCTTTTCTTGTTATTTTATTCCTGGTAGAAAAAACAATCTTCAGCTTTGTCTTCCAGTTTACAAGAAAATTGTGTTTTCCAACCACTCTTCAGTTTTTATGGTGAGACATTTGTTATCGGAAATGAAGACATAATCTGGTTTGGCCATTGCACCCATTTTTCACCGTGCTGCTTCAACTTCGGTTTTTTCCCATGTATCCATTAAAGTTTGTACTCTGTACCAGATCCTGTCTTCCTACCAGCTGCTGAATTAATTGGCATGGGGAACAGGTTCTGGAGTAAGAAGTAGGGTGGTTGGTCCTGGGAGGTTTGCTTTGCCTGACCATTGTCCCAGGTCCACCACACCCTCTTCCCTCTGATCAGATCCAACTGCCCCACATGCAAGGACTGCCAGGACATCTCCTGCAAGCCAAGTTGATTTGTTATTAAAATGATATGCTAATTAGAAATTAATATTTCTTTCACAGCTCAAAATTAAGTAACTAGAATATTGTAGCTAAAGATATAAATGAAAGGGCAAAATTATTTAGCAGTAAAAATATGTTTTCATCATTTGGCCTCTGTCTGTTCTCAATTTATAAGATAACACAAACATGTTTATGCCTGGAAGGGCTGTCTTTCACAGAACAAAAAGGTTCTAATTTTATTCTCTTATTTTTTTTGCATTTTGCATGTAGTAGTACTATTAATGGACTGCACTGATTTATCCATTCATGTTTTGGGCCAACTACATCATATTCATGTAATAGCTGGATTCATGTTTGGATTGTTGGGAGTTCAAGGAATGAGTGGGATAATTATTCTGGCCTTGGTCAGTATTCCTTTTATTTCCATAGAGAACAACCTTTGCTTATTAATAACTATTGATGGAACAAAATGTAACATGACATAGTCTTATTAAATTTTGGATACAATGAGTTTCATATTCCATAGATTGAAATGTTGTATTTTGTTTTGATATCATCTTCTAATTTAAGATTAAGGACACTGAATAATTTGATGATGAATTTGTTTTTCAACTATACTCCTCAAGGAAGGTTATGGCAAAACAAACAACCCCAAATATTACACTTTAGCACCTTTGCTCTAGAGGCAAGTTTGTTTTAAAATTCTATAAAACAACCCTCTCCATCAAAAACAGAACAACCAAAATCTCACACAAAATCTTTAGTTGCAGTATGTCGTCTTCTTTTTTTTAAAAAAAGATTTATTTATTTTTATGCAAGAACTGGGGTACAGGCCAGAGGCGTGGGAGGGTGAGAGGATTCACCACAGACACAGCTGGGAGCAGAAGAAAAGGCAGAAGACAGAAATACACTGCTGAGGGGAGCAGCAGGCACTACAGGAGAGGTCTGCTGCTCCATGTGGGAATCTCCCTGGCCGGCTGGGAATCGAACCTGCACTGCAGAGGCTGTGGACAGCTACACAGTGCTGCGCTCTATCCCCTGAGCTACCAGGAGGCCCTAGTTGCAGTATGTCTTTTGAATCTCATTTCTTTTTACTTCCATGAATGTATTGGGTTCTTCCTAACTAAACACTGACTTTGAGGACTAGTGCTCTATTTGAATGGGAGGTGGTGCCTAGCCCAGGAAGCCTGACCCATTGTTGCCTTTATTCACATTGTTTTTAGTGTTCATTCTCTTTATTGGCTAGCTTGGAGTACTATTTCTCCCAATTTTGTTAGTTTTTGCTTTCTTTTTCTGACCCCTTTTCATTTATTTACTAGAAATTTATTTTTTCAATATAAGAACTTAAATCTTTCAAGCCAGTTTGCCTTCTAAATTTTGTTTTTTGCAGTGAATGTGCAAGTTTTATAGTTATTTTCTTTAATTTCTTCCTCTTTTTGAATTTTTAAAAAAGATTTATTTATGCATACAAGAGCTGGGGTGTAGGCGAGAGGTGTAGGGGCTTGTGAGGATTCACCAGAGAGGGAATGGGGAGCAGAACAGGCAGATGGACTGAAATACACTGCTGAGGGGAGCAGCGGGTGAAACAGGAGAGGTCTGCTTTGCTATGTGGGTTAGTTCCCTGGCCGGGAATGGAACTAGTGCTGCAGTGGCTGCTGATAGCTTGATAGAGGGGAGACTTAACCCCTTGCACCACCAGGGAGGCCCCTTTTTGAATTATTTTGATAAGAATTTGCATCACATGAAAGTAACCATTCCATTTTAGTGTACATGTTAGTATTTTTTTTTGTAAGTCAGTATTTTGAACTATCATCACTTTCTAATTCTAGAAAATTTTTATTGCCTTTATAAAACAGACCATACTTTACCAATCTTTTCTTCTTCTATCCCCTAGCAAACACTAATCTATTTTCTGTTTAGATGGATTTGCCTATTCTGAATATTTCATTTGTATAAATGGAATCATCGGGTAATGTGACATTTTTGTCTACCTTCTTTACATAATGTTTACAATAGTGGTTCGTGTTTTAGCATGTATCAACATTTCATCTTTCTTTTGGAGCATAATATTCTATTGTTCAGTATCAGTGGACGGACATTTGGTTGCTTTCTACTTTTTTTGGCCATTATGAAAACTGCTGCCATAAACATTGGTGTCCATTGTTTTTGCATTTTCATTCTCCTGTACATACATACACACATACACACACCCACCCACGTGTCTGTATATACGTGTTTGCGTGTTTATATACTTACATATATATATATCTAGGAGAGGAATTGCTGGGTCATCTGGTAATTCTGTATATAGATTTTTGATTAACTACTGTTTTTCTGCAGTGACTAGCGTTTTATATTCCCACCAGCAATGTATATGGATTCCAATTATCTACATCCTTACCAGAATTTATTTTTTTAAGATTTATTTATTTTATTTATACAAGAGCTGGGGTGCAGGCTAGAGGTGCGGGTGGGTGAGAGGATTCACCAGAGACAGAGCAGGGAGCAGAACAGGCAGACGGACCGAAAGCACTGCTGAGGGGAACAGCGGGCAAGACAGAGGTCTGCTGCGCCATGTGGGAATCTCCCTGGCCGGTCTCCCGGCTGAACCCACGCTGCAGGGGCTGTGGACAGCTTCACAGCACTGCACTCAACCTGCTGCAACACCGGGGAGGCCTACCAGAATTTATTTTTTTAAAAAAAATATACCCATCCGAATAAGTGTAAAATAGTATTTTATTATTTTTTTTAAAGATTTATTTATGCACACAAGAACTAGGGTATAGGCCAAAGGTGTGGGGGGGTGAGAGGATTCACCAGAGACAGAGTAGGGAACAGAACAGGCAAATTGACTGAAATATCCTGCTGAGGGGAGCAGCAGGCGAGTCAGTTGAGGTCTGCTGCGCCATATGGGTAGCTCCCCTGGCAGTGGATCGAACTCATGCTGCAGTGGCTGCAGGTAGCTTCATAGGTTGTGTCTTAATCCCTTGTGCTACCGGGGAGGCCCTTCTTATGGTTTTGATTGCATTTTTCTAATAAACAATAAGCTTGAGCATTTTTAATGATTTACTGGCCATTTGTATACGTTCTTTGAAGAAATTTCTGAATTCTTTGCCCATTTTGAAATTGGCTTCCTTGTCTTTCTTTAAAAATTAAAGAATATTAGAGTATTTATTTTGGCTTCCTTCCTTCCTTCCTTCCTTCCTTCCTTCCTTCCTTCCTTCCTTTCCTTCCTTTCCTTCCTTTCCTTCCTTTCCTTCCTTTCCTTCCTTTCCTTCCTTTCCTTCCTTTCCTTCCTTTCCTTCCTTTCCTTCCTTTCCTTCCTTTCCTTCCTTTCCTTCCTTTCCTTCCTTTCCTTCCTTTCCTTCCTTTCCTTCCTTTCCTTCCTTTCCTTCCTTTCCTTCCTTTCCTTCCTTTCCTTCCTTTCCTTCCTTTCCTTCCTTTCCTTCCTTTCCTTCCTTTCCTTCCTTTCCTTCCTTTCCTTCCTTTCCTTCCTTTCCTTCCTTTCCTTCCTTTCCTTCCTTTCCTTCCTTTCCTTCCTTCCTTCATTTTTGTGGGACCCTCGCTGGCTGCCGGGGAATGAACCGGTGCTGCAGAGGCTTCGGGCAGCCTTGCAGCCCAGCGCTCAACCGCTGCGCCACCAGGGAAGGCCCTATTTTGACTTCTTAATTTTAATTTTTAAGTTTTTAAATTAGCTTTTTTGAAAGTAACATTGGTTTATAGGATTATCTAATTTTCAGGTTTATAAGACTATAGTTTATCATTTGTGTGTGCTACTTTATGGTCTTCACCAACATACAATTGACCTCCATTTACTGATTTGCCTGCCCTCCCCCCCTTCTTATTTTATTCTTGTAATCTCTGTTTCTCTTTTGATTTTTTCATTTAGTAACATTGCATTCTACTATTTGTTTTGGTGTACATCAGTGAGAATCAATATGTGTTTTTACTTCATTAAGTTCACCACTAATCTAGTTCTGTATCTTCTCCATGCGATTGTTCCCTTTATTCCAGGTTACCCACTACTTTTCCCCCTTCCCTTCTGATAACTGCCAATTGGTCTTATAGTCTGAAAGTTTGTTTTTGGTTGAATTAGATCCTTGCTTTTCCAATATTCTACATATGAATGAGAATATTCAGTGTTTAATTTTCTCTGGCTTATTTTACGAAGCATAATTCTCACTACATCCATCATGTTGGGAATGGAAGGATTTAATTTTTAGCTGAATAGCATTCCTCTGTGTGTGTGTGTGTTTGTGTGTAGATATATATATACACACACACACACACCACATCTTCTTTATTCATTTGTTAGTTGATGGGCACTTAGGTTGTTTCCAGTTCTTGCCCATTATAAATGATGCTGCCATATATATGGGGCTCCATATATCTCTTTAATTAGTGTTTTTGTATATTTTGGGTAAATACTCTATGAAGTGGGATAACTGCATCATGTAGAATTTCTGTTTTTAATTATTTGAGGAATCTCCACACTATTCCTTGAAGACAGACCAGTTTGCATTCCCAGCAACAGTGTATAAGGGCTTCTTTTTCCCTGCCACCTCTCCAACACTTGTTTTTTTTTTTTTTAAAGTTAAATTATTTTTATTGCAGTAACATTGGTTTACAACACTGTACATGATTCATGGGAATAATAGCTTCATACCACTTCAGATGTATGTTTCTGCATCACACCCACCACCAAGGCATCCATAGTCCTCTGCCATAGATATTGGTCTCCCTCCCTGCTTTGTTCCTGCCACCACTCTCCCCCACCACCCCAACACCAGTATTTGTTTCTTGTGTTTTGGGTAATTGCCAATCTCACAGGTGATAGGTACTATCTCATTTTGTTTTGATTGGCATTTCTCTAGTGATAAGAGATAATATACATTTTTTCATGTATCTATTGGCCATCTCTCTGTCTTTGGAGAAGTGTCTGTTTATATCCTCTGCCCATTTTTTAAATTGAGTTCTTTGTTTTTTTATTGTTGTTTTATGAGTTCCTTTTATATTTTGGATATTAATCCCTTAATGGATGTATGATGTCCATGTATTTTCTCCCATTCAGTAGTAATGTTTTCTTTTTTTTTTCTGATGCAGTTTCTTTCTCTGTAGAAGCTTCCTATTTTGATTTAGTCCTATTTGTTTATTTTTGCTTTTGTATCCTTTGCTGTTGGAGTTGAACCCCCAAACATCTCTAAGACTGATGTCAAGGGGCATATAGCCAGTGTTTTATTTATTTTATGGTTTCAGGTGTTACATCTAAGTTTTTAATACACTTAGAATTTATTTTTTGTATGGTGTTGGGTAGTGATATAGTTTTATTCATTTGCATGTGGCTATCCAGTTATTCCAACATCATTCGTGTATTTAAAATTCTTTACGTTATGAAAAGGATAAATCATACCCTTTTAAAGGCTATATGTTTTATAATAGGATATTAATACTATTTCAAATATATGATTTAAAAGTTGTTTTCTCTACTTGTGTAAATTGTCTTATCACACTTTGATACTATATTTTTGGTAACAGAACTTTTGAAGTTTGATGAAGTCAATTTTATCCTCTTAGGAAATGTTTTATTAGAAACTAGACACCTGTTTTACTTTCTGCATTTTAACTTTTAATTCTTTAAAAACAAGTTTGGAATATAGATACATTATATAACTTAACAGGATATACTGTAATAATGTATTTACATAAGTATTTCCCCAATTATCTGTGATCTCTTCTAAGTCCTATTCTGTTTTATTTATCTGTCAGTCAGTAACATAATTATTCTGTCCCAAACAGAGGATAGAGTAATAAAGAAGAAAACCTCTGCAGCCTACCAGAGAGTAAGTGCTCAGTAAATATATTTGACAAATTACTGATTTTTTATTTTCAATGATGTATATAGCAGAATCAGATGTCAGTATTTTCCTTGAATTATATTTCAATCCTAGGCATGCATGTACAGGTAGGTCGTGTTACTCATATTTTTATATACGCAGTGAAATAAAATTTGTTTAATTTTTATTTTGAATATTCTTTTAGATCACTTACAGTACAGATGTGTTTTCAGTTTATTAGGTTTTAAACTTAATTGTATACTTGATAACCTTATTAAGGAAATTCTGTAAATTTTTGTTTTGATAGTGAAAGCAAGTTGAATACATTGGTGCAGAAGCTTCATGACTTCCTGGCACACTCATCAGAAGAATCTGAAGAAACAAGTTCACCTCCACAACTAGTGATGAACCAAAGCACAGGTAAATTAAGAAAGACTGTGCAATATCTTCTAGTCTTTATGGGGTCACAAGCTATTAAAGGTTTTAACAGCCTTTTGTATATATATTCAATTTTTAAATTTAGGTAAGTAAAAATGTAAAGTGACAGGTGATTAGTGAAGGATACACTTAGGGGTTTTTTTTAAAGTTTTTATTTATTTATGCATACAGGAACTTGGGTATAAGCCAGAGGGATGGGGGGGGTGGTGGTGGTGGTGGTGAGAGGATTCACCAGAGACAGAGTGGGGAGCAGAACAGACAGATCTACTGAAATACACTGCTGAGGGGAGCAGGGGGGGCCAGGCAGGAGAAGTCTGCTGTGCCATGTGAGTTGCTCCCTGGCAGGCGGGGCATCAAACTCGTGCTGCAGTGGCTGGTGATAGCTTGATAGTGGTGTCTTTAACCCCTGTACCACCATGGAGGACCCATACTCAGGGTTTTATGCATAATGGAAATGGCTTATATATAGCAGGGTTAATGAAGGGTTACTTAGAAGAAGTGACAATGGAGTAGAAATGTATTACTCAAGCAGTTATTTATGTATTATGATTTAAAGTTTTATATTTGTGATTTGTTGCTTTTTTTTTAATTGCTAACATTGCATGACAACATTATATAGGTTTCAGGTATGCATCAGTAAGAATCAACATGTGTATATACTATAATAAATTAACCAATAAAAGTCCAAATCTAGACTTTATGTCACTATTGTGTCCTTTCTTCTGACTTACCCACCTTTTTCATCCTTCCCTTTTTGGTAATCTCCAATTGGTTTTAGTCCAAATTTTTGTTTTTATTTAATTCATTTGTTTGTATTGTAAATGTGCCATATATAAGTGAAATCAGTACCATGGTATTTCACTAAACCTAATTTCCTCTAGGTACATCCATGTTGTTAGAAATGGAAAAATTTCATTTGTTTTTATAGCTAAATAGTAGTCCATTAATATATTTATGCCACATATTTTTTCCATTTCTAAATCAGTGGGCAGTTAGGTTTTTTCACATCTTGTTTATTCTAAATAATGCTTCATTCAACATGGTGGTGCATATATCTCTTTAAATTAGTTTTTGCATTTTTTGGTAAATAACCAAAAACTGCATTATATAAATTTTATTTTTTTAAAAGATTTATTGTTAAGCATACCAGAACTGGGGTATAAGTCAGAGGTGTGGGGGTTGAGAGGATTCACTAGAGACAGAGTGGGGAACAGAACAGACAGACTGACTGAAATACACTGCTGAGGGGAACAGTACGCGAGACAGGAGAGGCCTGCTGCGCCATGTGGGTAGCTCCCTGGCCGGTGGGGTTTGAACTTGTGCAGCAGAGGTTGCGGATAACTTCACAGTGCTGTGCTTACGCTTGCGCCACTGGGGGCGAGGCGGGGGCTAGAATTTTATTTTTAATTTTCTGAGAAATCTCCTTACTGCTTTTCATGATGACTATACCACTTTACAATCCAATCAACAGTGTATAAGGTTTCTCTGCTCCCTACATCTCCTCCAACACTTATTTTTTTTGTGTTTTAGATAATAGCCAAATGCATAGGTGATTGGTACTCTCTTAGTGTTTTGATTTGAGTTTCTCTAGTAAGAGATGATAAATATGTTTTCATGTGCCTATTGGCCATCTATGCCCTCAGAGAAGTGTCTGTGCAGATCCTCTGCCCATTTTTTATTTTTACTTGTTTTAAAGATTATTTTATACAAGAACCGGGGTACAGGCCAGATGTGCGGGAGGGTGAGAGGATTCACCAGAGACAGAGTGGGGAACAGAACAGGCAGATCAACCAAATACACTGCTGAGGGGAGCAGTGGGCGTGACAGGAGAGGTCTGCCGCACCATGTGTGACCCTCGTCGGCCGGCCGTGATCGAACCGGCACTGCAAAGGCTGTGGGCAGCCTCACAGCGTGGTGCTCAACTGCCTTTGTCACCAGGGGAGGCCCGTATGCCCATTTTTTAATTGGGTTGTTTGCATTTTAATTGTTTTATGATTTCCTTATATATTTTAAATACTAACACCTTGATGCATGTAGGATGGTACAGATATCTTCTCCCATTTAGTAATGTTTTCTTGTTCTGATGATTTCTTTCTTGTGCAGAAGCTTTTTAGTTTGATTTAGTCTCAATTTGTTTATTTTTGCTTTTGTTTCCCTTGTGTTGGAGTCTAGTTCCCAAACACATCTCTACGGCTGTTATCAGGGAGTTTGTGGTCTGTGTTCTCTTCTAAGTAATTATGGATTCAGGTGTTGCATCTAAACTTTTAATACATCTATTTATTATTATTTTATTTTTTTAAGATTTATTTATTTATCCAAGCACTCTGGGTACAGTCAGAAGTGCAGGAGGGTGAGAGAATTCACCAGAGCGGGAAGCAGAACAGACAGATTGATGAAATACACTGCAGAGGGGAGCAGCGGGCACGGCAAGAGAGGTCTGCGCACCATGTGGGACCCTCGCTGGTACCCTCGCTGGTGGCCGAGGATCGAACCAGCGCTGCAGAGGCTGTGGGTAGCTTCGCAGCTCAGCGCTTAACCATTGCGCCACTGGGGAGGCCCTACACCTAATTTTTTAATACATTTTGAATTAATTTTTTTTGCGTGGTGTTGGGTAGTAGTGCAACTTCCTTCTTTTGTATGTGGCTGTCTAGTTTACCAAATACCATTATCCAAGAGGATTCCATTGTAAACTCTGGCTCTTTTAAATTGTTGTCCATGTGTTTGTGGTTTAATTCACGGCTCTCAGTTCTGTTCCAGTGATCTTTGTGTCTTTGTTTATTGTAATAACAATCTGTTTTGGGGCCTCCCTGGTGGCACAGGGGGTTAAGTCTCAGCTATATGAAGCTATTGGCAGTCACTGCAGCATAAGTTCGATCCCTGGCCAGGGAGCTAACCCACATGGCGCAGCAGACCTCTGCTGCTTTACCCGCTGATCTCAGCAGAACAGATCCGCCTGTTCTGCTCCCCCCTCTGTCTCTGGTGAATCCTCTCACCCCCCACACCTCAGGCCTATACCCCAGTTCTTACGTGCATAAATAAATAAATCTTTAAAAAAACAGTCTGTTTTAATTACTGTTGCTTTGTATTATAATTTGAAGTTGTGTAGCATATAGTACTTCTACTTTTTCCCCCCTTTTTTCTCAGGAGTGTTTTTGTTTCCTAGGCCTTTTGTATTATATAAATACCATGATTTTTTTTTTCCTGTGAAGAATGCTGTTGGGATTTTGAAAAAAAAAAAAATACATTGAATCTATTACTTTTGGTAAATAGCTATTTTAATGATATTAATTCTTCAGTCCATGAACATGGAATATCTTTCTATCTCTTTTATGTGTTTTTCTTTAAACAATGTCTTACAGTGTTTTGGTATAAGGATCTTTCACTTATTTCGTTAAACTTATTCCAAAGTATTTAATTATTTTTGATGTGATTGTAAATGAGATTGTTTTCCTGCTAGTTAATTATTTGTGTATATGAACAGAAGAAATTTTTGTATATTAAGTTTGGTTATCTAATCCACAGCCCTTATTCTTAATGTGTCCATTGTGCCAATGTTGGTTTTGTAGGTAAGTTCCCCTCTCTTCAAGTTCAGGATCCAGTTGCATTTAATTAAATTGTGTATTTTTTTAAAAATCTGAAACTTTCTCTCTAGGAACCATGATGCTTTTGAAATGTGAAATGATGGTATTTTTGTGATTATCTCTTAATGTGCATTTAACTGATTAGTTAAAATTAGGTTCGGGTTATTTATTTTTGTCAGAAATACTAGATAAGTGTTGTTCTTGTTAGTGAATCATAATACAAGGCAGATTATATAATTTTTCCCTTATTGGTGATGTTGACTTGGGTTAACTTGTTATGGTTTTGCTAGATTATTCCATTCTGTCAAAAGATTTATTTGTTTGTCACTAATAAGTAATTCATTGGAGATAACTTTGGTTCTTAGGTATTAACTTACTATTTTCTATCACAGACCTACTACAAACTTGGCAGCATAAAACAACCCAAATTTATGATCTCCAGTTATGTATGTCAGAAGCCTAGTGAGCCTATCTGTGTTGTTCTTTGGGTATCATAAGCCTGGTGTTAAACGTGTCAGTATGACTGATCTTCTCTGTAGGTTCTTTGGGAAAATCTATTCCTATACTAATACATGGTTTGGCTGAATTCAGTTCTTGTGGTTGTAGATCTGAGATACCCATTTTTGGTTCTCTATTGGCCAGAATCCTCTTTCTTGGGTCCTTATCTCTGGATTCTTCTCTCATGGCCTCTTTCATCTTCAGAGTAATAGCACATTGAGTTTTTATCATGTAGTGAATCTTTCTATCTTACACTTTGCTTGCTTTTTATGCCCCTTTGTATTAGGTGGAGACTTACTTCTACTTTTAAAGACTAGTATGATTAGTTTAGTCCCCTTCCTCTCATCTTCCTCTAGCCAACCCGATAACCTCGCTTTTTAATGTCAACTGTGCTATTTTGCCTAGCAAAGTCATGGAATAGTACTTCATATTGACAGGGCCTAGAGCTTAAGGAGTACATAATCTTGGAGGCCATTAGTGGAAATTCTGCCTACCAGTGCATCCATTCATAATTATTGATTGAATGATATATTACTATAATGGCTTTAAAGTGTTGATGTTCTAATCTGTTGTCCCTTCAGTACTTTAGTTGATACAACAATATAAGGGAGAGGTTTACATTCTAACCTCTGTATTCATTTGTTTATGTGTTTACTAAAATTCTTTCTTTTTCCACAAATATTCTGTTGCCATTATTATTTCAGTCCTCAAATTGTATCACTATTGGGAGCTCTTTGTGTTTGACTCCTACTGACATTTTTTCACACATCTTCTTCATCCTTGAGCACTTACTTACTTTCTGCCCCAACAAGATATTCATGTTTACACTGTTCTTTCCCCTGACCTGGAATCAGTTATTTTTCCAAGGGGTGCTTATTCCTTTTAGTGGGATATGGTATTTAGAATCTAAGATCTATATATGTGATATGCACATTGCCACCAGGATGTCCTTCCTTCCAAATCCTATTACAATGAGAATTGATATATGTTATAGTTTTAGGAATTGATATTGATTTTTTTTAAAGATTTATTTATTTATTTGTTTATGCAAGCACTGGGTACAGTCAGAAGTGCGGGAGGGTGAGAGAATTCACCAGAGCCAGAGCGGGGAGCAGAGCAGGCAGAAGGACCGAAGTACACCACTGAGGGGAGCAGCGGGCGGCAGGAGAGGTCTGCGTGCCATACGGACCCTCCTCGGGTGGCCGGGGAACAGCCGGAGATCTAACCGGCGCTTCAGAGGCTACGGGCAGCTTCGCAACCGAGCGCTCAACTGCTGCGCCACTGGGGAGGCCCTGATATTGATATTTTTAATTCTAATTTGGTAGTGTAGACTTTATTCCAGTCTTAATCTTTTCATATTTCAACTTCTTTCTCCAATAGAAAGTAAATTGGCTCCCATTATCTTCAATTCAGAGTCATTTGCTTAGTTTTCATTGTACACGTGTAGTTTCAACTTTGCTAACTATACTATCACAATAAAAAAAAAACCTAACTAGTGTTCAGTACTTGTTAAAAGTTCTTTTCGAGAATGAAGTTATATTGTCAGAGTCCTGTATTCAAATAGGGCAATTCTGCTTCTGGTAGTGACAGTACAGCTCCATTTGGAAAAACAGCTATCTCCCACTGATTGCAATTAGAAATTCTAGCCACAGTACCAGAAAGCAACTATGTGAAGGAACTGGATTATAACAAAAAGCTCATACAAAACGGAAGGGAGTCATCACTTGGAAGCAGGAAAATACCAGTGGTATTTTTAAATCTCTTTTCCTTAAGGAAAGTGCCAGTTAGCTTCATGGTGCCATTTAAAACTGTGATAGAAGCCTGCAGGCTAATTAGATGATATATCAAGAAATTTTGGGGGATAGCTGCAAATTTAGTAAAGTGAAGGCAGAGATCCCACCTGGATGAGTTACCAGATAGGAGCTCCAAAATATGTAAAAACTTTCACCAAATCTTTTGTTGAATTGTCTAAGTGCAGCCTAGATTTCTGGTGTCTCAGTTAGGGCTAAAATAACAAAAGAACGCTTTCAGCTGCTTACACTAGGAGGGGTAGACAGCTTGAAGTTTGATGGCAGCTAATTTAACTGCTATAACAAAAATATCAAATATTTGGAGGCACATAACAGATTCTTCATTGTATCTTCCAAATTATCCAGTATCCGATCTGAAATACAAGATAAGAAGAAATTTGACCCTTGCTCAAAAGAAAATGCAGTCAATAGAGAGCAACGCTTTGGTGACTCAGATGTTGAAATTAACAGACAAGAATACTAAAGAAGCTATTACAGCGGTCTCAGGTACAAAAAAGACAAGAAGACATTTATGAGTGGAGAGATAGGAACTCTCAGCATAAACATATAACTGCAAAATCTCTTTGAAGTACTAGAACTGAAAAATGTGATTTCTGAATAACAAATCATTGTTTCTACTTAAGAGAAGTTTGACAGTAGCAGAAGTATCAGTGAATTTCACAAGAGACTAGTAGAAATTACGTAATCAGAATAGAAAACATAAAAATAGATAGAACACATATCAGATTCTTTTTAAACACATTTATTTTAAATGCAGGCAAGAATTGGGGTGTAGGCCAGAGGTGTGGTGGGTGAGAGGATTCACCAGAAACAGAGTGGGGAGCAGAACAGGCAGATCTACTAAAATACACTTCTGCAGGGAGCAGCGGGCCATAAAGGAAAGGTCTGCTGCGCCATGTGGGTTAGCTCCCTGGCCAGGGATTGAACTCATGCTGCAGTGGCTGGTGATAGCTTGATAGTGCTAAGACTTTCACCCCTGTGCCACCAGGGAGGTCTTTTTTTAAAGATTTATTTATGCATAGAAGAACTGGGGTGTAAGCCAGAAGTGTGGGGGTGAGAGGATTCACCAGAGAGTGGGGAGTGGAACAGGCAGATCCACTGAAATATAAATGCTGAGGGGAGCAGCAGGTAAGACAGGAGAGGTCCGCTGTGCCATGTGGGCTAGCCCTCTGGCCAGCCGGGGATTGAATTTTTTTTGTAGTGGCTGGCGATAGATTGATATCACTGTCTTTAACTGCTGCGCCACCAGGGAGGCCCTCTTAATCCAATAAATTATGTGTAGTTTTGTAAACCAAACACTTGCAAAAAATAGGAATGTTTAAGCCATACTTGTGGGAAAACTAGTTGATAGAAATTGTCAGTGGGCCCAGTGTTTTGTAGTGATCCATCTATTAATCTTATACTTATGTTGTAAGATTTTCACCTAAATGCTTTGGGTTTTTGGGTGCTATTTTAAATCCTGTTGCTTTTTAAAATTTCAGATACCAGTTGTTCACTGTAGATATGTAGGAATTCAGTTGTCTGTTTTATGTTGACCTTGTATCCTTTGAATTTGAAGGATTAATTTATCAGTTGTAGGAAGTTTCCCCTGCCTTGTTACTTCCCCAACTCTTTCTAGATTCCTTTGGGATTTTCTACTGAATCTTATCATCTGTAAATAGGTACAGTTTTATTTCTTACTTTCAATTTGTATTCCTTTAAATGCATTTTCTTGTCCCATGCTGGATTGTACTTTCTCTGTTTTCCATTATTATGTTGAAGAATGGTGATAACAGGTACCCTCTTTGTTTCAGGTCTCAGTGCGGGAGATATTCAGTGTTTTACCATTAGTATGATGGTTCTTGTATATGATTTTTGTAAATGCTCTTTTTCATGTTGAAGAACTCTGTTTTCTAAGCGTTTTAAAGTATTTACATTTTATCAAGATAATTTTAGATTCACATGGAGTTGTAATAGTTAATTCAAAGAGAGCTCTTGTATAGTTTGCCCAGTTTTCCACAATGGTAATGTTTTATAAAACTGTATCTTAGTTGGGTTATTGATATTTACCAATGTAATTCAGATTTCCTGTTTTACCTGTAATTGTGTATTATCATGTTTCTACCACCATAGTCAAGATATATACAGATTCCTCATCTTGCCTTTTTATCAGTCACCTCCATATCCCTACTCCTACCTGAACTTCACATCTGGCAGTCACTGATTTGTTCTGCAGTTCTAAATGTTTGTAGCCTCAAACATGCTCAGTAAATGGAGTCATATAATATAAAATCTTTGCGGATTGAGTTTTTTCACTTGGCATAATACCATAGAAGATTCATCCACATTGTTGCATGTTCCATATTTGGGCTATTACAAATAAAGCTGCTACTGAACATTTGTGTACAGGTTTTTGCATGAATATTGAGTTTTTTATTTCTCTGAGATACATACCAAGCAGTGTATTTGGTGGGCCATATGATGGTTGTATATTCATTCTAAGGCATTCCTAAAGTATGGGGGGCCACACCATTTTTTAAAAATTTCTTAATAATCATTTTCTTTCTTTTTTTTTAAAGATTTATTTGTTTATATAAGAACTGGGGTACAGTCAGAGGTGAGGGAGGGTGAGAGAATTCACCAGAGACAGAGTGGGGAGCAGAACAGGCAGACTGACCGAAGTCACTGATGAGGGGAGCAGCGGGCGAGGCAAGAGAGGTCTGCCATGCCATGTGGGTTTCTCCCTGGCCAGCCGGGAATAGAACCCGCACTACAGAGGCTGCGGACAGCTTCACAGGGCTGCGCTCAACCCGCTGCGCCACTGGGGAGGCCCACCATTTTAAATTTTCACAGCAATATATGAGTGATCAAGTTTCAACACATCCTTTAAAAAAATTAGACATAGTGGTAAATATTTAGTAATATCTCATTGTGGTTTTAATCTACATTTCTCCACTAACTAAAACAATGAACAGTATTGAGGTATAATTTATATAGTGTACAATCCTGTATGTCAGGATTTCATCTATTTTATAGTTGGATAGTATTCTAGTATTCTATTGTACATACATACATACCATGTCTTTATCTACTCACATTCAATTTCATAACATTTTATCATCTTAAAAAAGAACAGCAATACCTTTAAACAGTCCCTCCCACAGCCTTTGCAACCACTAATATACTTTTTTTTTTTTTTTTGGTCTTCAGAGATTTCCTATTTTGCAGATTTTTTTTTTTCAAATACAGATTATTTATGCATACAAGAGCCAGAGATACAGGGGGTGAGTACAGGCCAGAGATACAGGGGGTGAGAGGATTTACCAGAGACAGATTGGGAAACAGAACAGGCAGACTGAAATACACTGCTGAGGGCAGCAGTGGGCGAGACAGGAGAGGTCTGCCTTGCCAGGTGGGTTGTTGCTGTCTGTCTGGCTGGCTGAGGGATCTAACTGGTACTGCAGAGGCTGTGGATTGCTTCATAGTGCGGTACTTAACCCCCTGTGCCACCAGGGAGGCCCTATTTTGGAGTTTCTTATGAAAGTTTTACAATATGTGTTCCTTTGTAACTGGCTTCTTTTACTAAGCATAATGTGTTCAAAGTTTATTTTGTGATGTGTATTAGTACTTCTTTCCTTTTTATGGCCAAATAGCATTCTATTTTGGGGCATACCACATTTATTTGATTCATTAATGCATATTTCTCATTTTCACCTTTAGACTATCTTGAAGAATGCAGCTATAAACATTTGTGAACAAGTTGGTGTGTGGCCATATATTTTCATTTTTCTTGGGGATATATATATATATGTGTGTGTGTGTGTTTCTTGGGGATATATATATGTGTGTGTATACAAATATACACATATATGTTTATATGCACACATATGCACCTTGGATTGGAATTGCTGGGTTTTGTGGTACCTCTTTTAAATCCTTTGAGGAACTGTCAAACTGGTTTCCAAAGTGGCTGCACCATTTTATATGCCCACTGGCAGTGTTTAAGGATTCTGATTTCTCCACATCCACTTTAACAGTTGTTATCTGATTTTTTTAAATTTTAGTCATCTTAGCACATGTGAAATTTTATCTCATTGTAGTTTTGATTTTCATTTGCCTCATAGTTAATGATGTTGAATATCTTTTCATGGTCTTGTTGGTGTTTGTATGTATTACTTAGAGATTATCTATTCAAATATTTTGTCTATCTTTAAATTGGATATTTGCCTTTTTATTGCTGCTTTGTTAGATTTTTTCATATAGAGAGGTTTTGTCATTGGAAAATATACATGACATAAAATTTACCATTTTTTAAGATTTATTTATTTATGCATACAGGAACTAGGGTGTAAGCCAGAGGTGCAAGGCGGTGAGAGGAATCACCAGAGAGAGTGGAGAGCAGAACAGTTTGTTCTACTGAAACACACTGCTGAGGGGAGCAGTGGGCAAGGCAGGAGAGGTCTGCTGTGCCATGCTGGTTGCTTCCTGGCTGGCTGGGAATCAAACTTGTGCTGCAGTGGCTGGCAATAGCTTGATAGCGCTGTCTTTAACCCCTGCACCACCAGGGAGGCCCTAAATTTACCATTTTTTAAGTGTGATGTTAGTGCATTCATACTGTTGTACAACCATCGCCACCATCTGTTCTCCAGAACTTTCCATCTTCCCTGATTGAAACTTTGTACCCATTAGACACCTTAAAGTTACCATTCTACACTGTGTCTATGAATTAGACTTTTCTAGGAACCTCATGTTAGTGGGATCATACAGTATTTGTCCTTTTGTGTCTGGCTTATTTTACTTAGCATATGCCTTTAAGGTTCATCAATGTTGTCACCTTAATCAAAAGTTCTTTCCTTTTAAATACTGAATGTCATTCCAAAGTATATATATATTCTATATTTAGTCATTGATCTATCAAATGGACACTTAGTTCACATATACAACTTGCAAATATTTTCCCTCATTCTATTAGTTGTCTTTAATTTTCTTGATGTTGTCTTTTGAAACACAAAAGTTGCTAATTTTGATGAAGTCTAGTTCACGTAATTTTCCTATTTTGCTTGTGCTTTGGTGTCATAATTTTCAGTTCTTATGTTTATGTCTTTGATGCATTGGGAGTTAATTTTTGAATGTGTATTAAGGCAAGGCTAAAAACTCACTTTTTGCATATACATACACAGTTTTCCCAACATTATTTGTTGAAAAGACTATTTTCTCCCAGTTGAATGTTCTTCGCACCGTTGTTGAAGATCACTTAACAGTAGATATATGGGTTTAGTTCTAGACTTTTAAATTTTTTTCAACTGAGTTGTATATGTATTCTTCTGGTAGTACTACAGTTTCTTGATTTGTTGTTGACAGTAAGTTTTGAAATGGTGAAGTGTGTGTCTTGCTTTGTGTGTGTGTCTTCCTATTTTGCTTTTTCCTTTTGAAGGTTGTTCTGGCTATTCTGGTTTCTTTAGTTCTAAATAAAGGTTAGAATAAGGTGGTCAATTTCTTTTTTATAATTTATTTTTGTTTATGCATAGAAGAACTGCAGTGTAGGCCAGAGGTGCGGGGGTGCGGGAGGGAGAGAGAATTCACCAGAGACACAGTGGGAAGCAGAACAGGCAAAGATCTACTGAAATACACTACTGAGGCGAGAAGCGGGCAAGACAGGAGAGGTCTGCTGCACCATGTGGATTAGCTCCTGGCCGGGATTAAACTCATGTTGCAGTGGCTGGCAATAGCTTGATAGTGCTGAGACTTTAACCCTGACCCACCAGGGAGGCCTTGAGGTGGTCAATTTCTACAAAGAAGTCAGCTGGTATTCTGAAAGAGATTGTATTATATCTGTCCATCAGTGTGTGGAGTATTGCCATCTTAATGTTAGATCTGTCCATCAGTGTGTGGAGTATTGCCATCTTAATGTTAGATCTTCCAGTTCATTAAATGTAGTGTAGTGTTTTCCGTTGGTTTAGATGTTTCATTTCATTTCAGTGATATAATTTTCAGAGTATAGGGTTTTCATTTTTTTTTGTTAAATTTATTCCTAAGCATTTCATTCTTTTTGGTATTGTAAATAGATCGCTTTTTAATTTCATTTTCAAATCTTTTTGTAGGTGTATAGAAATAGAATTGATTTTTTGTGTATGTTTATTATAACCTTCAACCTTTCTAAACTCATTTATTATAATTGCTTTTTAGTGGATTCCTTAGGATTTATATAGAAGTGATGTTATCTCCAATGAGAGGCCTTCTTTTCATTGATGAACCTACATTGACAAGTCAGTAACACCAAAGACCCACAGTTTACAGTTTTTAAATTTTAGTCAACAACCATATTTATTGGTCATTTGACATTTGCTTACCACTTTTCTAGGCACCAAAGATACATCATAGAACAAAATTCAGAAATTCATTCCCTCTTTAAACTTACATTTTAGTGGAGTAAGATAATAAATGAAAAGTACAAACAGGTAATAATAAAATAAATATGCTCTAAGTACAGAACTGTTGACAAACAATTTATATAGATGACCTTGGGGCTGTAGCCAAGGAAGCTCTATGCTTCAGTGAATACTGAAGGTATATTTTTGTGAATCCGGAAGTTGATTGGAGTAGCTTCTCTAGCAGAGGGACACGTTGCATTTCTCTTCCACATGGATCTGAAAGATGATTTCGTGGCTCAAGGACATTTCACACCTGCTGCATGTGAAAGGCTTCTCTTCTTCATGAATCCTCTTATGCAAGTGTAGCTGTGATACCTGAAAGAGCCTTTGTCGCACCAGGCACAAACAAATGTCTTTCCGTAATGCATTTTTTTCTGATGAACATTTAACTAGATGAAATGCATCAAGATGTTAAGATGCTTCTCCTGTTTGTATGATTTGGGGGCTCCTAGAAATATATTTTTGTGTGTCCTCCAGATAAAGAAATTCACTCAATGCTCTGTTGATTAGGGATATGATCAGGGATGCTCTTGTCTGGGCTGGAGAGAAACTCTGGTGCCACCATAAGGACATCTTGTGAAGTGGGTCCTTGCAGGGGCTCTTTGTGGAACCAGACTTGGTCTTTTGTAACTGAGTGGATTATCTAAAGAAATATTTCCCTCTTCAGGCACAGGCTAGGTACTTTCCTGAATATTGAGTAGGGAAGGCATTTTATTGCCTTGGCTAGCAATACAGTTCTTTATGTGACAAGTTGTCAAAGAAATGTTGCCCTTTGCTTTACCTTCATATCCTTGTCCTGTTTCCATTCTAGTATCTTGGGGAGTCCAGGTGGGTACCTTCACATTCTCCCCTGTTGGGGTTCCTACTGACAGTTATTTTGCTGGTTTAACATTGACTTCTCTTAAGGGCATATCCTTACAAAATCCTTTCTTGTGTCTACATGCGAATGTGGAACTCCTCTATTGAACTTAAAAATGATCAGTCTTGGGTTGATGGATGAGCTGCCAAATTGTTGGCTTTTGGACTGGGTTTATTCCCTATAGTTTACTATAGATTTCACTTTGGTGTTGTATATTCTAGGGTTTTTGACAAATGTATAATAACACATATCCATTATTATAGTATCATATAGGTTAGTTTTACTTTTCAAAAATTCTTCTGTTCCATCTTGTATCTGTAACCCCTGGCGACACTCATCTTTCTACTGTTGCCAAGTTTTACCTTTTCAAGAATCTCATGCTGTTGGAATCGGAGTATATAGTCTTTTCACTGGCTTCTTTCACTTTGTAATATGCATTAAGATTCCTCCATACCTTCTCCTGGCTTGATAGCTTATTTCTTTTTTAAAGCTGAATAATATTCCATTGCCTATATATATACCATAGTCAGTGTATTCATTCACCTACTGAAGGACATCTCTGTTGCTTCCGTGTTTTGTCAGTAATGGATAAAACGACTTATAAAGAGGTATATATAAATAAAAAGGTGTTTATATAAAATAAAGATGTTCATAAAAGTATGAGGTTTTTATGTGGTCATAGTTTTCAACTTATTTGTGTAAATATCAAGGGTTGTGATTGCCAGATTATATGGTACAATCATGTTTAATTTTGTAAATAAAGCCAAAATATCTTCTAAAGTAACATTTTTCAGTCATACCGTTGATGAGAGTTCCTGTTGCTGTATATCCTCACCAGTATTTGTCATTCTGTCCATTCGTGTAGTTGTGTAGTGGCTTCTTGTTTTATTTTCTAATTCCCTAATTAATAGGATATGGAGCTTGTCATATGCCTATTTGCCATCTATATATATTTTTTGCTGAGGTGCCTTTTCTGAAATTTCCACACTTTTAATAATGTTAATTTTATATTGTTGATATGTCTTTTACAAATATTTTCTCCTGGTCTCTGAGATTAACATTTTAATTTTTCTGAAGTTTGTTAGTATTTTGTTGAGTACTTTTGTGTCTCTCTAAGTTATGCTGGTATATAGATGTCTCTGTTTGTAGTATCTTTTCTGGTTTTGGTTTGATAACTGATCTCATAAAAATAATTGGGAAGTGTTCACTTCTTTCTCTAATGCTCTTTTTTTTTTTATAGAGGCATGTTTTTTATTTATTTATTTATTTATTTATTTGTTTGTTTCTTTGTTTCTTTGTTTATACATGCACTGGGTACAGTCAGAAGCACGGGAGGGTGAGAGAATTCACCAGAGCCAGAGTGGGGAGCAGAGCAGGCAGAAGGACGGAAGTACACTGCTGAGGGGAGCAGCGGGCGGCAGGAGAGGTCTGCGCGCCATGTGGGACCCTCCTCCGGTGGCCGGGGAGCAGCCGGGGATCGAACCGGCACCGCAGAGGTCGCCGGCAGCTTCGCAACCCAGCGCTCAACTGCTGCGCCACCGGGGAGGCCCCTCTAA
The DNA here is from genome assembly GCF_964194135.1 of Talpa europaea. Taxonomy (NCBI): domain Eukaryota; kingdom Metazoa; phylum Chordata; class Mammalia; order Eulipotyphla; family Talpidae; genus Talpa; species Talpa europaea. The sequence continues at coordinate 51,027,267 of NC_140081.1, read as the reverse complement.
TGCTCTTTTATTAGGCGAGTTTGTGAAGTATTGGTTTGAGTTGTTTTTTTTTAATGTTTACTATAATGCACTTGGGAATTTATCTGGACCGTTGCTTATCTTTGTGGGTAGTTTTTAAATTACCAATTCAATTGTAGTTATGTTACTCCTATTGTTTAATTTTTCTTGAGTCAGTTTCATGTAGGTTATCTAATTTTTGTCATAAAGTTGTTCATGATATTCCTAGAGGTCTTTTTGTTTCCTGAAGGAAATAGTAACATCTTCTTTTTCATTTTAGATTTTAGTATTATGACTTGTTTAGTTTTTTTCTTGACCATTCTAGTGTAAGGTTTGTTAATTTTTTTTCATCTTTTCAAAGAGCTAGCTTTTGGATTCATAAATTTTTCTCTATTTGTTTCTTTAATTTCCACTGTAACATTACCTTTTCCTTCCCCCTGCTTCCTTTAGGTTTAATTTGCTTTTAATTTTTAGTGTCCTATGGTGAATGGTAACACTTTTTATAGTATGATATGATTTTATAAGAGAAAGTACCTTAGAAAATTATAATAGGAAATGTTTTTGTACCAAACTACTCTTTTTAAAAATTTAATTTTTATTAAATTTTTTTGCATTAACATTATTTTGCATCCTTTTTTTATGATACAGGATTTTTCATTTCAGTGTGGTCACTGTAGTTTTCCCAGCACTAAAGCACCCATAATCCTCTACCACAGTCCTTTGTGCTCTCTTCACCCTCCCCTGCCCGTCTCCATACCTGCCCCACTTCCCTTCTAGATGCCACAGGTCTGTAGTCACCTTTCAAGAGTTGGTTTTCAAGTTTGTCTTTCTCTGCATACCACCTGTTAAATGAAATCATCCGATAGATATTTATCTTTCTCCTTCTGGCTCATTTCATTTAGGTTAATCTCTTCTGGTTCCATCTAACAGCATGAGATTGCCCAAACAGCATGAGATTATCTTTTTTGATCGGAAGACAACTGATTTTTGTGTGTTGATTTTGTATCCTTCCACTTTGCTGAACTGTTTTATTGTTTTAATTATTTTTTCCATGGAGTCTTTGGGTTTTCCATGTGTGTTATCATATCATCTGCAAATAATGATAGTTTTACACCTTTATTCCCAATTTGGACTCATTTTATATCTTTTGTCTAATTGCTGTAGCTTGAACTTCTAATATATGCTGAATAGTATTAGAGTGGGCATCCTTGTCTTGTACCAGATCTTAGTGAAAAGACTTTCAGGTTTTCACCACTGAGAATGATCCTAGGTGTGGGTTTGTCATGTATGGCCTATATTATGTTAAGATAAGTTCTATTTATCCCCAGTTTTTCAACTGTTTTTTATCATAAGTTGATACTGAATCTTATCAAATGCCTTCTCAGCATTTGTTGATATGGTCATGTGGTTTTTTTCTTTCCTTTTTGTTGATGTGGTGAATTGCATTAAGATTTATTGATGTTTAACCATCCTTGTGTTTCTGGTATAAATCCGACTTTGGTCATGTGCATTATCTTTATACTGTATTTTTGGATTTGGTTTGCAAAGATTTTATTGAGCATTTTTGCATCTGTGTTCATTAGGGAGATTGCTCTGTAGTTTTCTTTGTGTTGTCTTTGCTTAGTTTTGGCATTAGTGTGATGTTGACCTCACATTTAATGCTTTTAAAGAAGAGATTGATGTGTTAAAATAATGTTTTTACCCCGAAAATTCTTCTTTTGATATTTTTTCTTTCAAATATTATTGATTTGCCATTTGTTTACATAACTATATAATTTTGGGAGAAGAACTTCACGCTTTCATATGTGCACATACTTCAGTCATCCTCCAGCAAAGCTCCAGAGAGTACCTTATCACCTTCCTTCTCCTATCACTTCTCCTCTCCCCCGTTCCCTCTGGTAAACAGTGTATTTTTCACAGAGTCTAACAGTTATTTTTGTTGTGTTTTGCTAGTGTGTTTTCTTTGGTTATTTATATTCCACAAATGTATTAAACCATCCAGTAACTTTCACTTTTTGACTTAATTTACCATAACCTCCTCAAAATACATAAATTTTGTCTCAAAAGGCAATATTTAACTTTAATAGCTGTGTAGTATTCCATTTAGTGTATTTTCCACAATTTCTCTATCCAGTCGTATGTTGATGGGCATTTAGGTTTGTGTCATGATTTGGCTATTGTGAACAATGCTGCCATGAACAAAGGAGTACATATACCTTTTCTTATTAGTGTTTTCCTATTCTTTCAGTAAATACCTAAATATGATATTTCTGGACCATAATATGTTTTTGTTTTGATTTTTTTTGAAGAATTTTTATAATGTTTTCACCAAATTGTATCCCCACCATAGAGTGTTGAGTGTTCCATTTTCTCACAACACTTTTTGTTTACAGTCTTTTTTGATATAGGTCATTTTCAAATAGGGGTCAGGTAATATCTCATTGTGGTTTTGGTTTGTATTTCCCTTATGCTGTGAAGGGTTTTAGAATGTGCATGTAAGCATTGATCTGTATGTCTTTGGAGAATTGTCTAGATCTTTTTTAATTTTTTAAAGATTTATTTAGTTTTTATTTATTTATACAAGCACTCAGAAGTGCAGGAGGGTGAGAGAATTCACCAGAGCCAGAGCGGGGAGCAGAGCAGGCAGAAGGACCAAATCACACTGCTGAGGGGAGCAGTGGGCAGCAAGAGAGGTCAGCGCGCCATGTGGGCCCTCCTCCAGTGGCTGGAGAGCAGCCGGGGATCGAACCAGCGCTGCAGAGGCTGCGGGCAGCTTCGCAACCAAGCACTCAACCGCTGCGCGACAGGGGAGGCCCTGTCTAGATCTTTTGCTTCTATTTTGATTGGGTTGTTTTTTTCTTGTTGAGATTTATGGGTTTCCTATATGTTATGGAAGTTAACCACATGTTGAACATTCTATGTGTGCATATCTTCTCCTAATCAGTAACTTTCCATTTTGTGTGGCTTCTTCTTTTCTTGTACAGAAGCATTTTAGTTTGATGTAGTTCCATTTGTTTATTGTTGCTTCCTTGTTCCTTGCTGTTGTAGTTTTATCCCCAAAAACGTATCTTCAGTTGATGTCAAGGAGAGTATCACCAGTTTTCTTTAATGTATTTTATGGTTTTGGGTCTTATATCCCAGTCTTTAATACATTTTGAATTAAGTTTCATCTCTGGAATATAAATTTAATGGTCTAGTTTCATTTATTTTGCATGAAGCTCTCCAAATTGCTCAAAACCACTTGTTAGAGGCTTTTTCCTCTTTCCATTGTGTGGTCATGACTTATTTGTCAGAGTAACTGTCCATATATCTTTGGAGTTTGTTTTTGGAGTTTGTTTTTGTTTTGTCTTTTATTTCATTGGTCTGTACTTTTGTTGCTGTTTCAGTACATTATGATTTTGAATACTCTTGTAGCTTAGTATAGTTTGAAGTTAGGAAGTGTGATACCTCCATATTTCTCCTTTTCTCGTAGGATTGCTTTAGCTATTAGAGTTTTTTTGTGGTTCCATACAAATTTTATAATTGTTCCATTTGCTTGAGAAAAATGTCATTGGGATTTGATTTGATAAGTATTGTGTTGAATCTGTAGATTGCTTTAGCTAACATGGCCATTTTAACAATGTTTATTCATTCAGTTCATGAACATAGAATATATATTTCTTTGTGTCTTCTTTTATTTTCTGGTGTGTTACAATTTTCAGTGTATAGGTCCTTCACTTTACTTGTCTTTTATCCGTGTTTAGTCTTGGAAGGTAGTATATGAACCTAAGAATTTGCCCATTTCTTCTAGGTTGCCTAATTTGTTTGTATATGGATATTCTTAACAGTCTCTTATAATCCTTTGTATAGCTCTGATACTGTTGTAATGCCACGTTTTTAATTTCTGTTTCTTTTTAGTTGGGTTTATTCTCTTCTTTTTTTTTAAATTGAGATAATATTATTTTTCTACATTGTATGTATGAGATTCAGAGGCATAGGATCACACCTCACATGCCTGTCCTCATGCCGCACCTACCACCAAAGCACACATAATGCTCTATTATAGTCCATTGTGCCTCTTCCTCACTGTGTCCTCTTGCTCCCTTGTAGCCTCTATTCGACAGTCAGTTTTCTAGGGTTTGTTTTTGGTTTGGTTTTACAAGGAACTCAGCAAATGAAAAATGAGCCATTCAAAAAAAAAAATGGGCAGAAGAGCTAAACAGACAATTCTCTAAAAAGGACATACTGATAACTAACAGGCACATGAAATAATGCTCATCCTCACTTATCAGGGAAATGCAAATCAAAACCACAGTGAGATACCATCTCATATTCATAAGAATTGCCCATATCAAAAAGACGAGAAACAAGTGTTGGTGAGAATATAGAGAAAAAGGAACCCTCTTACACTGTTGATTGGAATGTAGACGGGTCCAGCCCCTCTGGGAAAGGATGTGGAGGTTTCTCAAAATATTAAAAATAGGTTTATCATTTAAAATAAATAGCTTTTTGTCTCATTGATCTTTTGTGTCTTCTTTTGGTTCTATTTTATTTCCCCTCTGATTTTTATTATTTCCTTCTTATGCAGAACTTTGGTTTCCTTTGTTCTGGCAGTTTTTGTCTTTTTGAGTTATAAATTCCAGTGTTTAGAATATCTGCAATCTGATGGAATGTGCCTTTGTGTGTTATATTTTCTAGCACCCTTTAATATATTTTCTTTATCTTTGACTTTTGATCTTTTACAGTGATGTGTCTTGGTGAAGCTCATTTGCATTTAGAAACTTGGGTATTCTTTTGCTTTCTTGGACATCTGTGTTTAATTCTTTCCTAATTTTGGAAATGCTCCACTATTTCATTGAATAGTATCTCTGTTCTTTTCTCTATTCATGTTCTGGAATACTCATCATCTGTATGTTTCTTCTTCTAGTGGAGTGTGATATGTCTTGTAATGTTTCTTTATTTTTCCTAAATCTTATTTTTCTCTCTTCCGTTGGGTCATTGTGCATTTATATCTTCAATTTCTAAAATTCTTTTGCCGCTTAAGTCTAATTTTCTTTCCATATTCTAATTTTTTTCAGTTTCTCTTTTTCTCTCTCTCATTTAGTGATTTCAGTCTCGTTAGCAAAGATGTTTTTCTGCCTGGATCTGTTTTGTAAGATCCTAAACCTGCCTTTCTGTTTATGATTGTTATTCTCAATCCTCTGTTCTATACTTGAGTTCTTTGTCCTTTATCTATTCTTCTCTTTTAGTTTTTGCATCTTGTTTTGTTTTGCTCCTTATTTCCCAGGTGTGTGTGTTGCCTTATTGTTTTTTTTTATTTTTCCGTTTGGTGTACTGTATCTTTAGTTTTATCATCTTCCTTTAGTTTGGTGGCAGGTAAGAGAGGTATAAAAAGTTGCATTTCAAAGAGTTGTTCTCAGTCTTGTTGGGGAAGGAGGGCTATTGGAGGTGGATAGTTTTACATTGCTTTTTCTCTCATTGGGTTCACAGCAAACATTGTTCCCTGCTTAACAGTACCCAAATTCTAGGACCATATCTTCTTGCTTCTCTTCTCTGCAGAGTACAACAGGTCTCTCTCAAATCCCAGCAGTCAGGGGAAAAGAGGTTTTGTCACCTCCACAGTTGGTAGCCAGGTTTTCTGTGACAGAACCAATGGTACCAGTGTCTCATGTGCGTGTAGGCTTATACTCCCCTTTCAGTGAAAAGATTCACCAAGCTTGGTCCCTATACCACAGTCTGTTTTTGGTCCCTAGGATGTTTGGCTGACTGGATTGGCTGTCCCCTGTTTGATGGTTGCTTTGCTTCTCCCTATCCTGTCGCCATAGTGAACCACCAGCTGCAGAGCAAAATATCCATGGTTTAGTCCTCTGTTGTCGGTGATAAACTGGTGAAATTTCCTTGGGGCAAAATTTAATTTTTCTTAGATGTACCTTGGGGAGAGATTTATCCAAGCCTCCCTAGTGAACAGTTATGGGTAGAGTGTATCATTTTGGAGTATTTTAATGTGTGTAGTATAGTACTGATATTGCTGTACTTCTTAAGTTGAAAATTGGGTTCATGGAATTGTAGGTATTAGTTTTCTGTTTGATAAATGTGTTAATGAGATAAGAAGTTTTTGTTTCTTCTCTTTTAAGATAAAATCTGTAGTTCTGGAAGTAATTCTGATATGATGGAAAACAGCAAAGAGGAGGTAAGAATAATTTGAAACACTTAAGAGATATTTACTTATAAATAATCATAGTATGTCATCTGATTGCTTCTGTTCAATACATATATAATTTTATATGTATCCACTTTTTTACCCAAGTATTGTGATATTTCAGCTTGATTAGTTTTCCATTTTTAGAAGTTGTTTATTATTTTTATTAGTGTTATGATTTGCCTCAACCATGTACCTACACTACAGAAGACTTGCTAACAGATAGGTATCTGAAGGTTTTTATATTGCAACAGTGTTTCTTAAGGTGGCTGTTGTCAACCTGACCCTGTGGTTCTGAGATCTCTCAAATTTGGATATTCGGAATATTAGCAATTATTATGGGAACCCATTTTGAGGTCCTTTATCTGACTCCAGGCCTACACTGTGCTTTTGCTATTCTGTTTTAGCTAGTGTAGATATTTAATCCAGTATGATATACTTAGGGTACTGGCAAAATGATGGTGAATTTAGTATGTCATAGCAAATTGTAGATGTTACTTTGTGCCATGTACTAGGATAGAGAAAATGACACATTTTTGCATCTAAAAACTCCTTCCTTTTGTTGGAATAGGATTACTTATTATTTTTTTAAAGATTTATTTATACGTACAAGAACTGGGGTACAGGCCAGAGTTGTGGGGGGGATGAGAGGAATTCACAAGAGACAGAGTGGGGAACGGGGAACAGAAGAGGCGTATTGACTGAAATACATTGCTGAGGGGAATAGCAGGCAAGATAGGAGAGGTCTGCTGTGCCATGTGGGTCACCTCCCTGGCCGGGGATTGAACTTATGCTGCAGTGGCTGCAGATAGCTTCATAGTGCTGCCACTTCACCCCTTGTGCCACCAGGGAGGACCCAGGATTACTTTTATACTTTGTTTTGTCATTGTTGATTAGGGCCAAGATCATGATAAATAGTATGTTCTCTCCCACTCCCACAAAATTCAATAGTAAAAATTGAATAAAAACCAAACAAAATTAAATAAAGGATACTTGACAGCAAATCAGAATCAGTTTCTCGTGTTTCTTTTAGAAAGAAATATATTTTACTCATATATATAAAATTTTGATTATATCACGTATCACTACATCAAATATCTTAGTGCAGGGAAAATAGTTAATTTTGTAGGTATTTTGCTTTGAGAGTGCTACTCACCTTTGTATTTATTTCTCAATTTAGGGAGCTAGCTCTTCAGAAAAATCCAAATCATCAGGATCGTCACGATCAAAGAGGTTGGTTGATCCTTAATGGGAAACATTTTCTTTTTCAGGTTGTTTTATTTTTTATATCTAAAAAGAACAATGTTTTTCTAAACTTACTTTAAACACACTTGTTTCAGGTAAACTATTTTATACAAACATACCTATTTACATCTTCACGCATAATGAAACTTCATGTATCTGACACTTGGCTTTAGTAATTAGTCATTTTTGAGAGCTTGTTTGGAGATTCTGGTAGGGAAGCACAGTTACTCATATACCCTTCATGAAATGGTCCATCTCTATTCAGTGAAGGCCATTTTCTTTGATCAAGAATGCAGCTTTGGGAGGGTTGCACATAGAACCCTGAGGGAGGAAAGGAATACCTGCCTAGCCAGCCAGATCAACTGAATCAACCCTGGCAATCACTGGGGTGACAAATGTCACAACCAGATCACCCTCACATCCAATATTTGCTCATTCTGACTGAATTCTAATGGAATCTTCTGGGTTGGATTTATTATGTAGTAATTCTCCTTGTAATATTGTACATCATTTCTTTTAGATCAAATATGTGCTTTTAAAAAAGGAGAAAATGGGAAATGAAACCTTGAATGCCTAATGAGATAGCATGGGTTTTTAAGGATTATATTTGTCTATGATGGGGAGTGATTGCCATAATCATTATGAAAAAATTAGGAGAAGATCAATAAATGATAAAAATACTGTTAAATGTTAAATTTTCAATGTGAATTGTACATAAGAACTGAAACTACTTCTGAGCATAATATAATGTATACCATACTGTTAAGTATAGTTTTATTAGAATTTTGCAGCTTATCCTATTAGGCTTTCATTGTTTCTAACCATCTTGAATAGCTTGCTTTTTAATAAATAAAGTTTAATAAACCACTTGCTTATTATTAAATTATTTTCTAAGTTAGTGATTCTTAAAGAGGAGAACCGTCCCCCTGGTAGCTTTTTCAATACATACGTATCCTGTTCCTACACTAATCCATCTGAAGTATATTCTTCAGTAATAAACTTATAGGCATGTATACTTCTCTAGTTGATTCTCACTTGTCTAATTTGTAAGGAGCTATTGCTAAATCTGAAAACACATTATTTATGTTTTTTGGTTGCTGCTCCGATTGTCAGAATGCCCATAATTGTGTGGACTTAATTCTTTAATAGGAAACCTTCAATTGTAACGAAGTATGTAGAGTCAGATGATGAAAAACCTTTGGATGAATTTGTAAATGAAGATGCTTCTAATGAAAATTCAGAAAATGATATTACTATGCAAAGCTTGCCAAAAGGTAATGTGTATTTTTCATATGAAGTGGAAATGTATTTTATATGTTATTACAGAATTGGAACTTGATTACTATTAGCTGTGTGTAAAGGACCAGTCATTTCATTTTAATTGTGATAGTCTGACAGTATGTTAGCATAAGTGATAATGTGTTTTTGAGGTTAAAATTTATAATATTCAGCTTTTAAATGATCAAAACTTATTTTCTCTTTATTTAGGGTTTTTGAAAAGAGATTTTAGTTCCCAAATCATACCTAAATGTGGAAATTGTTTTAAAAGTCTAATAATTTTTATACAGTAAATACAGTAAATTTTAATGTATTTGATTTATAGAAAAAATGTTCAGAAAACTTACAAAAAATATTTAAAGTCTAGTTTGCCTTACTGAATTCTTAAATTCCCTATTGTTCAAAGGTATGGTAAACTATTAAAGGTAGATTTAGGTATGTTTTTTGCATTTATCTTTCTACAAAGCCTTGTCACCTACCTCTCAATTTTTGCAGATCTAACCTTAAAACTTCACTAATTAGGGACCTCCCCTGGTGGTGCAGGCGGTTGAGCGCCACGCTGTGAAGCTCTCCATAGCCTGTGCAGCACCAGTTTGATCCCAGCCGGCCGGCGAGGGTCCCACATGGCGTGGCAGACCTCTCCTGTCTTGCCCGCTGCTCCCCTCAGCAGTGTATTTCACCAGTCTGCCTGTTCTGCTCCCTGCTCTGTCTCTGGTGAATCCTCTCACCCTCCCACGCATCTGGCCTGTACCCTGGTTCTTCTTGTATAAATAAATAAATAAATCTAAAAAAAATAATTAAAAAAAACCTTCACTAATTAGATTGAGGGGAAGCCAAACGAAAATTGTGGACTTTTCATAGCCCATGTCTGAGAACAGTATGATTACATGATGAACGATTACAGGGGACTTGTAATTTCAGTGTTCCAGAATCAAAAATTTAAATCTCTTTTCTTTATTGAGTTAAATGTTTAAGACTCCTAACAGATTTTTCAAATTTATTCTGACAACCATTTATAGCAGTGTTTATTAAACTTTATTCTATGTGTATACTTATGTTTTTATGACACATTTTTTGATTATGGAAGATTAAAAAATATGGTGGGTAAGAAGATAAAGACATTGCTTTACCAGGATCAATTAGGAGTTCAATGGTGAGAAATGAAATGAAGAAAAAGAATGAAGGAGAGAAAGAAGAGAGATAGAAGAAAAATTGATAGATCTACTATTTTCTTGACTTTGTAAATCATCTATGAAAATTTTATGTAATGGTTTGGTGACCAAGTGCAGAAGCAGCTAACATGGGAGTCTGAGTCCCATAGGGAGTGACTCACTTTGGATTGTTACATTCTCAGCAGTTGTCACTGGGAGTCCTTATGATGGCCACTGAGTGAGCTAAAAACTCGGAATTCAGATCCTTCTTTTAATGATACTGTGAAGAAACTTTGGAATGTTAACCTGAGCTAAGCATAATTCTCTCCAGTCAAACCAAAAATAAGACTTTTTCCATAAGGTTAAATCTGGGTGATTATAATGAATTGTTATAATACTATATTGGACATGTGTAGCTATCAGACTTTTAAAAAATTAGCTCATTTAATCCTCAAAACGATACTGTAAGATAGTTGTTGCTTCTACTTACAGAGCTGAAGGAACAAATTCAGAGCTCCGTTACCTTTTTTAGCTTTAAATTGAGATGCTAAGATTTGATCCCTAGTCTGCCTCAATCCAAAGCTAGTGAGTGCTCTTTTCATTGTGTTTCTTCACTTCCATTTAGAGAAGAATATTCAGAAATAACTAAAAAAAATTAAATCTTTTAAATCTTCAGCTATTTTTCAAATGCCAGGGTTCCTCTGAGAATATTTTCATCAAATGTTTGTCATAAGTAAAACACTTTTTGTGGAGATCATTTAAATTTACCAGTTTGTAAAAGCTCAATCCTCTGTGCCTTCCCCACCTTGATTCCCCCTTTCAGAAACTCGGGAATTCACTTATATAAGTGCTATACCTTGTCAAAATCGGCTTGCTAATAACGTAGGGCTTTGTTGCAGGGCAACAGCCCCTGACATCTACCAGGTTCTTCACTGTTGCCAATAATGCCCAATAACTAAGCCAAGTAATGTGTATATGTGAGACCTGGACCCTTTTTACCGTGTCACTGTTATATTTGCTTTTGAGAAATCATAATCAAAACTTAACAATCTCTCCTCAGTTCACGTTTTATCGATAAGAAAGTAACATTCTTTTAAAATACTTTATAGGAACCAACAGTTGACCTTGTTCTGTAGTTTAGTGTTAGAATGCTTGAACCTAAGTATCTTAATACAGTCTTCTGTTTAAAACTCTTCAAAGACTTGGCAGAGTACTGAAGCTTTGGCATACTAGATGGGCAATGCTGCAGAATGGGTATAGCAGTAGTAGCGGAATGAACTTTTAATCCCCCCCATATTCCCCCACAACAGTAAAAACAACCCTTAAAACTCTTTTCCTGAGTTTGTGATTTGGATTATGAGAATAGGTCATCTTTAAAAATTTTTTTCCTTGTCCTTTTAATTTATGAACTCCTTATGGAGCTTAGCGTGGATATTCATATTCAAAACAGCTTTTGTGATAGGCACTTATAAAAATTCAGAACTGGGCTGAGGCTTTCTACTTTATTCACACATTTCTGTTATCAGTTTATAATACCTCCCCTTTTTTTATGATCTATATTCCAACAAGTAATCTGATTGTTGACACCTGGCCCTTTTATTATTTCCATGATTTATTTACTCTTGGGAGGTCTTTATTACAAGTATTGAAAGCTTGAAAGAAGCAAAACTATGTACCAGCAATGTTGGCTTTATCTGAACTGAAGTCTTGTACTTCACTTGCACATTTAATATGTGTAATGGTTTTTTAAATGAAATCATTCTAGGTACAGTGATTGTACAACCAGAGCCAGTGCTGAATGAAGACAAAGATGATTTTAAAGGGCCTGAATTTAGAAGCAGAAGTAAAATGAAAACTGAAAGTCTCAAAAAACGCGGAGGTAAATACAAGTGAAAATGAAAACATGAGTTTCAATTGCTGTTTATGACCATATTGGAAAATCTGATGTGCTTACTAAAAATACCTCCACTTTTTTGCCCATTGTTTATTAAAAGCACTACTTAAAAATAACTTCTGTTTCTCTCTGAGCTCTGAAGCAGAAAAGGTTAAACACCATTTATCCCAACACCTTTGCCTTCAGTGGCTGTTAATGTTATTTAAAGAAGCTTAGCATTTCTTTCTTGCATATGTAAGTTCTGTAATGCCTATTGCTCGAATACCATGTGTTCCTCTCACCCCCAAAGAATTTCATATTTGGACAAAATCTTGCCTATTGCCTTCAGGTAACTTATATGTAGCTAAAACATAGTTTCACAGAGCGATGAACATCTGAATTAGTGTTACCTGATGTGCTTATTAAAAAAGCAAGTCCCTCGACTCCATTCTTAATTACAATGTTGAGGGATGACATCAAGAAAATGCCCCAGTTCTTACATACATTAAAATTGGAGATCTGTTTATCTAAGGATAGCAATGTAGATATGAGCAGGAAGAGGAAGTTAGAACTAGTAACCCTCCCTTCATCTGTCTGAGCTGCTTCTCCCTTTGTCTGTCCACCCTCACTTACACATACAACCATACTGGCTAACCATCTTAGAAAGTTATCGTAAGGAGGATTCATTTAGAAATTTATGACAATGGAATATGTGTTTGCATGTGATTTTAAAATAGTGCCTATATGTATTTTTTGGCAGATTAATAGAGCCAGAATCCATGACTATAAAAGGAATGGATCTCTAGAAGATAAAACATAACACTGTATTTCTAAGGAGAAGTATATTGGAAGCATGTCTGTTTAATTCATCATGATAATTGTGATTTTTATTTCAGTGCTATATTATTATCTTGATAAAATAAGAAATTATATCTGTATTTGTAAAATGTTATACATCTTTTCAGATTAAATAATTCATTAGGTTGTTGGGAAAAAATCAAGGAAATGTTGTTTAGTCTTAGGTCTACAAGAGTTTGGTCTATCCCTTTCAAACATTAGGAAGGCATGTTGAGAACCTAGTTCATAATAGGGAAACTACCATTGCAGCAGCAAAGCTCATTAAGACTAAGTAATAGTCATAAAACTTAAGAGAGTCATCATGTAAGAGGTAATGGTAAGGACTATTAGCAAGTGTTTCTTTTCCTCTGATCATGTGTTTTCTAGACAACATAGATAACTAAAGTATACTGCATTGTGTCAAAATTAATATTTTAATGGTGTTTTTTGGGGTGGGATTCTGGAGCAGTCAGTGCCTGAAATGTGGATAAAGACTGAAAGAAATGTAAAAATAGAATCACAATAGTTGGGGTGGGTGTTCCTAGTGCCACCTTGCTGTACTGTTTGTATTTGGTGTGAGCTGATGTGTTTCTGAAACATTTTACTGAGTGTTCATTATAAGAATATTTATATCATTTATGTTTATAACCACACATGTTAATTTTTGTCTTAATAATTTGTTATATCTTTTGTTGTTGGAAATCACACAAGAAATTTAATTATGTCTAATTATATACACATGTATGAGTAAACTAGTGATTTGAGATAATGATTTGGTAGTTAATATTAAAGATAGTTATAACATTGAAACCTAATTTAGGAACTGTCAAAAAGGTAAACTTGATGTATATATAAAATAATCTTTTATTAATTTGAAACAATTAAAGCACAAAGATATATCTAATTTAACATTTTAGGAGCCACTGTTTAAAATACCATAAGCTATTTTGTTATTCATTCTCTAGTTTTATCATTGAACACTAAATTTTATACCTAACTTTTCTATATGCCATAACAATTTTGTTCTCCCTTTAAAACTATTAAAATGTATTAATTTCAGAAATGAAAGGCCTCTTTTCTATTTACACATTGTATTACAATCATTAAATTACTTCATAATTAAAAATAAAATTTTAAAACAGACACATATAGAAATAAGCACATAGAATAACATTTCATGATTTTGCAATACTTGCTTCAGATCTCAAAATAAAATTTGTTTCGGTCCTCTCATCCATTTCCTCTTCCTCCCGCCTCTCTGGTAATGGTTACCCTGAAGTTTGTATCATTTTGTATCGTGTGTGTGTGTGTGTATGTGTGTGTGTGGCTTCCATGCATGTTTTTCTATACTTAATTTATTCATAATGCATTTATTTTTCATTTAAAGATATAGAAAATAGTACTGTATGCATACATCCTTTTGCAACATTTCTCATTCAAAATTGTTTTTGAAATAGTTAATGTACATCTATTTTCTAGTTTTTCATTGTTATATGGAATTCTTTTGTAAACCTGTATCCATTCCCCAAATATGAGATTATTTCCATGTTTTTGTTTTCTAATTTTCTAATTTGTGCTGCAGTATCTTCTATACAATCTCTTGTTTACATGAGGGAGAAACTCTCTAAAAGATAACCTAGTTTTGTTTAATTCTTGAGTGATATGTGTGCTAAAGTATGTAGAATGCTTTAATGAATGCTTAATAGATACTACCTAACAGTGGATGAACATTGAAACTCTAGTTTTTAATTCTTGTCAGTTTATTTAAATGCAATCAGTATTTGAATTGAAAAGCATACTTTTTATTTACTTCTGTTAAGACAAATGCAGAATATATGAATACCCAAAATCAAGCACTAATGTAGTACAGTATGATTTAAAATAAAATATTAGTAGCTTATATATAGTCAGCCTTCAAATACTCTATATTTTCTGGAAAAGTGTAATGGTGCTCTTAAACCTTGGTTAAACTTATTTTTATTTTCAGAAGTTAAATATTTGTGATAAAGTTTGGGTTTACAGTACTTTGGACCTTAAAACTAAGAAAAACAAATATAAATTTAAAAGGTGAGAAACATAGGTGATGTTTTGTTTTTTATTTAGGGTTAGAAACTGAGGTTCTCCCTCCCCACCACTCATCCTCTTTTTGAATTATAATCTACCATCTTATTTAGATCAGGGTCTTGTTTGCACATCGGAATCATTTGTAAAATTTAAATGTCTAGGAGATTCCCATTCAGTGATTTAGGGGTAGAAATGTCTGTCTTTGCTTTTGAAAAGATTGTTCAGATGTCTGTAATGTTCAAGATCTGATTGTGATGCATTACCCTAAGCAGAATTAGTGATGAGAGTGAAGTAGGAGAGATTTCCTCTTACTTGTTGAATAGAATAACTTCAGTCTGTTTTCCTGTAGATACTATGGAATGAGGCTTTGCCTTTCTACCTCAGCCATTCTGAGGTTTGCTGCCAAGATCGATACACTGCAAGTCTTATTTGTATTTATTTGGAAGGATTAGATAGTGGTGATATGGATTGGACAATAGAGTATATGTAGAAACATGGCAGCGTCATGGAGATTGTGAACAGTATTGAAGTAAATTTTAGGGATGAAATTGATAATATAAAATTACAGGGTTTTCATATATGATAATTGAAAGTATCGGTGCAAGGCAATTCCATTTTGGGAATTAAAAACTATGATGTATCAAACAACAAATATAAAGTGGCAAAACAATTTGTTCCATATATGTCACTTGCTTCCCCAGTGTTTAAGAACCAGTACTAATTTTGTTTGCAAAGCATTAGGAAAATGAAAAAGAGCTTTTGGCCCTTATTTTTATAACTTCTTTTATGGGGTCTGTTCATGGTTTATCAAGTTGTTTTTAGAGATAAGGCTTGTATCTATAAAAGAAAGCAGAGTTTGTAGCTCTGGTATTTGATATGGTTGTCATATTTTTAATAAGTCCTTTCTACCTGTGTACAAAATGTTATTTTTCCAAGAACTATGAAGTATTTAATTTCCAATACAAAAGTTACAAAATGTTAACTCGAGTATCTTTTTGTGTGTGTATTTATGTGTGAATAATGGTAATTCCTTTCTCCTAGAAGATGGGCTTCATGGGATTGTGAGCTGCACAGCTTGTGGACAACAGGTCAATCATTTTCAAAAAGATTCCATTTATAGACACCCTTCACTGCAAGTACTTATTTGTAAGGTATGTAATTATCCATTGATAATTCATTCTACAAATATTTGAATACTTATTACATGTCAGGGTTTTGGTGAACAGTGATGAAGAAAGTGGAAGTTGTTTCTGTCCTTGGAGGGCTTATGTTGTAGTAGGAAATTTAGGCATATTAAAAAGCCTAGTAAGTGCCATAGAGGAGATACTGTGTACTATTGGAACACACAGAAGCCTATGTAACTTGGAGTTGTGCTGGGGGGGTTTACAATGGAGAATTGGTTCAGCATGTTCTAGGCAAAGGGAATATGGTATTCAAAGTCTGGTAGGTGAGGGAAAGCATGGTGTATTGGAGACTCTGAAGTGTATGTGTGTGTACATTTATAATTTATAACCTTCCCTCTTAGGTACCCTAATTCCCCAAATCAAAATTCTTCAGGTGGAGCAGAGTTTTGACATAACTTGGAGTTAGTAGAATTAAAAATGTTTCATATTTGTTGAAGATAGTCTTAAATCATTATATACTTTTTAATTAATAATAACTTGGAGTGAATTTTAAATATCTCAAAGTTTTGGTTTCCCTAACTCAAATTACTGCTAAGATTAATCTTGTTGTAGTTTGTTTCTAATAAAATGCCTCCTTGAAATGCAGGGACAGGTTAGACTTTACTCAGGTTCCAGTTCACTATCCTGTATAAAGTTTTTTTTTTTTTTAATTTTTTTTTTATAGAGGCATGCTTTATTTATTTATTTGTTTGTTTGTTTTGTTTATACATGCACTGGGTACAGTCAGAAGCGCGGGAGGGTGAGAGAATTCACCAGAGCCAGAGCGGGGAGCAGAGCAGGCAGAAGGACCGAAGTACACTGCTGAGGGGAGCAGTGGGCGGCAGGAGAGGTCTGCGCGCCATGTGGGACCCTCCTCCGGTGGCCGGGGAGCAGCCGGGGATCGAACCGGCGCTGCAGAGGCCGCAGGCAGCTTCGCAACCCAGCGCTCAACCGCTGCGCCACCGGGGAGGCCCTCTTGTATAAAGTTTTGATAGCTCTCTACCTACTTGAATATATTGAAGTTTACTTCCTCCTTTAGATGTATGTCCCTCCTTTCCTTCAGTTTAGTTCAGCCAGGAGTTAAAACTGTTACCAGTTTTTTAATAAAATTTCCCCTTTCTAGGGTATATGTTGTAGCTTCTAGTTTTAAATTTTGACAGCTGAATTTCATATTGCTGCATTTATGATGTATATTCTTTTTCTTTTAAATATATGGTCATTTTTTCCCAAGGTGCAGTCTTTTGAGCCGACCCCTTTTCAGTAATCAGTAGTGTTTATCAGAGGGCGTGGAACTCTCCCTTTCTATAGTTCTAGTGAAAAGGACTTTAAAGTCAGTCAGATTTAGAATTGAATATCAGCTTTGTGTCTTATTGGTTATATGAGCTTAGGAGGTTTTATTTACATGTTAATGAACACCTTAAACTTTCCCCTCAAATTTGGCTTAATCCCTCCTGTCTTGCATAGTACGCATATGAAATTTAAACATAATGTATGTTAATGTAGCATAATGTTGCTTAACTATCTATAGCAGCTATTTATTTTATTTTTTATTTAAATATTTATTTTATATAATTCTTACATCTTTTTTCATCTTTGCACAATGTATGCATTTTCATTTTGGTTATATTCCCCATACAATTGCACCCCCCCCCCTTATTTTGACTCTAGTCCTTCCTTTCCCCGCCTCTCCCTCCCCCATATGGTAGCTATTTATATATGACGACTATTACAGTTAATCTTAGCCAAAAGGCCGAGAAGTCATTATGATGACTATTAAATGTATAAGTAGCAAGAACTTTTTTTTTTTAAAGATTTATTTATTTATTTATACAAGCACTGGGTACAGTCAGAAGCGCGGGAGGGTGAGAGAATTCACCAGAGCCAGAGCGGAGAGCAGAACAGGCAGACTGACGAAATACACTGCTGAGGGGAGCAGTGGGCGGCAGGAGAGGTCTGTGCGCCATGTGGGACCCTCGCTGGTGGCTGGGGATCAAACCAGCACTGCAGAGGCTGCAAACTGGGATACGGGCCAGAGGTGTGGAGGGTGAGAGGATTCACCAGAGACAGAGAGGGGAACAGAACAGGCAGATTGACTGAAAACACTGCTGAGGGGAGCAGCAGGTGAGTCAGGAGAGGTCTGCTGTGCCATGTGGGTAGCTCCCTGGCTGGGGATTGAACTCGTGTTGCAGAGGCTGCACACAGCTTCATAGGTTGTGTCTTAACCCCTTGTGCCACCAGGGAGGCCCAGTAGCAAGAACTTCTAATACATTTTTAGGTAGTCCTTCAATAGTTGTATGCGATTAGAAATTTGCTTTATCAAAATCTTTTATAAACATTATACAAGTACTAGTGAATGGTGTTTGATATGGAAATCTATTTCAAGAAGTTAACTTTTTGAGATAGCCTTATGTACGGAAAGTTCTCATATTAAGTAGGCATTGTTTCTGCTGTGATTCTCTAAAACACACAACCATACATATAAACACACACATTCTCTCACTTTTTTAAATGACATTAAAAATGTCTTTGTCTTTTATGAATGTTAAGTTTTTTAATAAAATTTCCCCTTTCTTTTAACAGAACTGCTTTAAATATTACATGAGTGATGATATTAGCCGTGACTCAGATGGAATGGATGAACAATGTAGGTAGGTAATAAATCAAGATGAACTAAAATTTAGTGTCATCTCCTTTTTTCTGAGGTGAAGGGGATTCTTATGTAGTCTCTCATTAGATTCACTTTTTAGTTAGCATCATCATTTACATCATTAATGAAAAGTTTTTCTTAGTTGCCAAAAATCCTTAAATATATATCTGCTTTAAATTTCCAATGAAGACTAAGCAGATGACTTAAATTACTATTAAAATTAGCAGCAAGAAAACTTAAATTGCTTTAATAATGAAAAGATTTCAGTTAAGTTCCTTTTGGGAATAATATTTTAATCTTTAAATAATTTCAGATGGTGTGCAGAAGGTGGAAACTTGATTTGTTGTGACTTTTGCCACAATGCCTTCTGTAAGAAATGCATTTTGCGCAACCTTGGTCGAAAGGAGCTGTCTACAATAATGGATGAAAACAACCAATGGTATTGCTACATTTGTCACCCGGAGCCTTTGTTGGACTTGGTCACTGCATGTAACAGTGTATTTGAAAATTTAGAACAGTTGTTGCAACAAAATAAGAAGAAGATAAAAATTGATAGTGAAAAGAGTAATAAAGTCTGTGAACATACATCCAGATTTTCTCCTAAGAAAAATAGTTCAAATTGTAATGGAGAAGAAAAGAAACTAGAAGATACATGTTCTGGTTCTGTAACCTACTCTTATGCAGCACTAATTGTGCCTAAGGAGATGATTAAGAAGGCAAAAAAACTGATTGAGACCACAACCAATATGAACTCCAGTTATGTTAAGTTTTTGAAGCAGGCAACAGATAATTCAGAAATCAATTCTGCTACAAAGTTACGTCAGCTTAAAGCTTTTAAATCTGTGTTGGCTGACATAAAGAAAGCTCATCTTGCATTAGAAGAAGATTTAAATTCTGAAATTCGAGCTTTGGATGCTGTAAACAAAGAGAAAAATACCAAAGAGCATAAAGTCATGGATATTAAGTCTGAAACAAAAGTACGAAAAGGAGAAAAATCCTATGCTTTGGAACGGAAGGATATATCAAAGTCAGAAGCTAAGGTGTCAAGAAAGCAGGTAGACAGTGAGCACATGGATCAAAGCGTTGTAGCAGAGGAACAAAGAGCAAATAAAAGCAGTAGTGGTGAACATAAGAAATCTGATAAAAAAGAGGAACCTCAGTATGAACCTGCTAACACTTCTGAAGACTTAGACATGGATATTGTGTCAGTTCCTTCCTCAGTTCCAGAAGACATTTTTGAGAATCTTGAGTCTGCAATGGAGGTTCAGAGTTCAGTTGATTATCAGGGAGATGGCAACAGTGGAACTGAGCAAGAACTGGAGAATTCTGTAAAATTAAATATTTCTTCAAAAGATAACAGGGGAGGTATTAAATCAAAAACTGCAGCTAAAGTAACAAAAGAATTATATGTTAAACTCACCCCTGTTTCCCTTTCTAATTCCCCAATTAAAGGAGTTGATTGTCAGGATGTTCCACAAGATAAAGATAGCTATAAAAGTTCTGGACTGAACCCCAAGCCAGAGAACTGTGGACTTGGGCAGGAAAAGAGTGATAATGAATTTTTGGTTGAAAGCGACATTCCATTACTTTCAGAAGAATCTGATCTTCGTAGATCCCCACGTGTAAAGACTACACCTTTGAGGAGAGC
The DNA here is from genome assembly GCF_964194135.1 of Talpa europaea. Taxonomy (NCBI): domain Eukaryota; kingdom Metazoa; phylum Chordata; class Mammalia; order Eulipotyphla; family Talpidae; genus Talpa; species Talpa europaea. The sequence continues at coordinate 51,007,186 of NC_140081.1, read as the reverse complement.
AACAGAAACCAACCCTGCAACATCTAATTCAGATGAAGAAAGTAATGAAACAGTTAAGGAGAAACAAAAACTATCAGTTCCAATGAGAAAAAAGGATAAGCGGAATTCTTCTGAGAGTGCTATAGATAATCCTAAGCCTAATAAACTGCCTAAATCTAAGCAGTCAGAGATTGTGGATCAAAATTCAGATTTTGATGAAATGCTAGCAATCCTCAAAGAGGTATCAAGGATGAGTCACAGTTCTTCTTCAGATACTGATATTAATGACACTCATACAAATCATGCCAAAACTTTGTATGATTTGAAAACTCAAACAGGAAAAGATGATAAAGGAAAAAGGAAACGAAAAAGTTCTACATCTGGCTCAGATTTTGATATTAAAAAAGGCAAATCAGTTAAAAGGTCTGTAGTTTCTAAAAAGAAACGACAAAACCATTCTGAATCTTCTAATTATGACTCAGAATTAGAAAAAGAGATTAAAAGCATGAGTAAAATTGGGGCTGCCAAAGCATCCAGAAAAAGAGTTCCACATAAAGATGATTATGATTCTTCTGAAGACGAAAAACAGAGCAAAAAAAGAATGGATAACCAAGGGCAGAAAAGTTTGAAGAGTGCTCAAGAAGGATCATCCGATGATGCTGAAAGGAAACAAGAGAGAGAGAATTTCTCTTCCGTAGAAGGCACAGTTGAAAAAGATAAAACCTTCATGGAATTACGAGATAGACTCTGTAAGAAGCAGCAGTCAGGTGTTTCCTCTGATGGTGCTGATAAGCCATCTTCTGGGAAAGAGGAGAGTGTTAATTCTTCAGAAGACAAAGAGGTTTATGGAACTAAGGAAAAGAGTAAGCATCTGAAAACCAAACCAAGTAAGAGAGTACAGGGTGAATTATCTGATTTTGCTGAGAAATTCCCAAAGAAAGAGCAGAGTGATGAATCCTCTGAAGATGAACAAAAGCAGAGTAAAATGGGAAATGAAAAAGAAAAGAAAATCTCAGACTTGAAGAAAAAGGTAACTAAGATGGAACAGCATTATGAATCATCGTCTGATGGCACTGAGAAATCACCTGAGGGAGAAGAAATCTGTCATTTTCCTAAAGGTATAAAACAAAATAAGAATGACCCAACTGATGGGGAAAAGAAAAGTAAAAAAATAAAACATAAAATTTCTAAAAAGAAGGATGAATTATCTGATAATGCTGAGAAGATGCCATGGAAAAGAGATAGTTGCGAGTCTTCAGAAGATAAAAGGAGTAAGAATGGTGCGTCTGGTAGAGAGAAAAAGAGGGGCAACTTGCCTGAAAAGAGTTTAAGGAAGAGACAAGATTGTTCATCATCTGATACTGAGAAATATTCCATGAAAGAAATTGGCTGTGATTCTTCTGACAAGAGACTGAAAAGAATTGAATCGCGGGAAAGAAGAAATTTAAATTCAAAGAGAAATACCACAGAGGCACAATGTGGCTCATCATCTTCTGATGCTGAGGAAAGTTCTGAAGATAATAAAAAGCTGAAGAAACAACGAACTTCAGCTAAAAAAAAGATAGGGAATGTTAAGGAAAAAATGAGAAACTCCCTAAGAAAAAGCACTAAAAGGAAACAAGCTGACATTACTTCCTCATCTTCATCTGATATAGTAGATGATGAGCAGAATTCTGTAGGTGAGGGGAGCAGTGATGAACAGAAAATTAAGCCTGTGACAGAAAATTTAGTGCTGTCTTCACATGCTGGATTTTGCCAATCTTCAGGTATGCAAAAATAAATTAAAAATATCATTTGTACTTTTCCCTCTCTTTAATAACTACATTGCTTCATTTTTCCCTAAGCCAATCAAATGCAAGGTAACTGTTTAGGAAAAGACCATTTGAACATTCTTTAGAGATTTACTTAGAAAGCCTTTCTCCATTTTTGTGCCATCATCATTGGAAGGTATTTGAAACATTGATAGTATTTGAAGTTTGTTGGGAAAATAACAATAAAAGTATCAGTATTTAATACTTTTATTGGGAGTAATGAACAGTAGCTTATAAAGGAAAAGCAGACTGGTGCCAGTAGTTCACTAGGTATTTATTCATGAAACGAAAATGAGTACTTTGGACCAGTATAACATGGTGTGTGTAAGTTTCAACTGCTGATTTGCTATGCATATGATATTTTAAATTGTGCAGATTAGCTTTGTAAACCCTGAAATTTAAATTTAATTCATTGACACACTTTGCTAGTGCTTATCAGTTTTTCCTAATGATGGAAATAGGTATTTCTGTCATTAACACTAACAAAATAAAGGAAGAAATCCAAAAAGTACATGGATTACCTTTCCCTGATGAGATTAGAGCACTACGACAATTAGGATTTTGTTCAACTTGTCAATGAACCCCTCCACCCTCCTTTATCCAATTATGAAAAGTGTTTATTATTGCAATTCTTTAAAGAAATTAGTTGTATAATAAATAAACTTGTCAGTTGTAGTGTCTTTATTTTTAATGGGTTAGTTTAACCAGGGGCACTTGAAATTTACTCCAAAAATTTTATAAAAGTACATTTCACATGTAACTGTGTTCCCAGCCCAGGAAGAATGTTTACAATTTTCCTTTCGTTCCTTATGTTAGGATTTTCCATTTATTCCAGTAGAGTTTTATTCCACTCCAGTAGAGTGGAATTTACTTGAATTTTGGTTTTTAATAAAAGTTTAAATTCCTTTATGGAGTGCTTAAATTGATTTGAAAATCGAGTGTGATTATGTATGGTATATTTTTCATGTGCCTAGAGGGCGGACTTCCTGTATGACTATTATAACTATAATTCTGCATTCTCTTTCCTGAAATTCTTGGGGACTGATGTATTTCAGAAATTTTGACTTCTTGATTTTTTAAAAAATGTGGAGTAGTTTCCCTGTATTTTATAATAGTCCCTGTTGGGCAATACCCACATAATCAAAGACATTAGTATTTCTGCAGTAAAACATGAAGGTTTACACAGTTCAGATTAAGTTTTGTTGCCAAATGAACTTTGCCAACACCTCATGAATACCTTTTAAGTTGTTTTGGATTTCAGAATTGTATAAGATTGTGGACTTTTATTCAAAACACAGAATCTAATAGTTACATGATGCCCAACTGATATTTTTGTTACCACGTTCTATAAAATGTTCACTTTATCAAATTGTAAGTTATTGAACCAATCTTAAACTGTGGAAAATTGGTTTCTATGATTAATTAGCTTCCCCAGTGAAATCAACATGTTTGATTTCAAATACTAATTTTCATTTCCCCAAAATCTCAAATTGACACATGTGAGGGTTTCTATAATGTATCTCCTATGGTTGAAACTTTAAATACCTAGTATCTTAATAAGTAATAGCATTCATTAGATCTTGAGAGATGGCAACATATGACAAATATTCAGAGGCTGAATCTCCCAATAATTCCTTCGCCCAGCATTAGTCTAGATCATTGTGTTTCATTTTGACTTATTTAATGTTCTGAAGGACCAGTGGGCTGATTAGAACATGAACCTTTCTCAGGTATATATTCTGAGAAGTATTGAGAATTCAACTTTTCCGCGGATGCCAGTCTCTCAATTATTTTGTGAAACAAACTTTGTTTGGGTTTTCATTACTCTGAATATTTCTCAGTATTGTTTATTGACATTTTAAAGGGTTTATTAGAAAAAGGAGAAAGAAAAAAGAAGCTCACAGGTGGGCAGGAGAGCTGCTGTTCCTGTTTTGCAAAGGGAGAAGGTTTGTGAAAAGGAGCATCTACATGGTAACAGGCAGGAGAGCTGCAGCACTATCTAAATTTAAAAAATGAAGATAAATTTGGTAGGGGAATTAACACATCTAAAAATTGGACTTTGTCAATAAAAATACTTAAGCAGGAAAGAATATGAAAGGTTTTCAATATAAGCCCTATGTGAAAAGTAGTTTTTTTCGGGATAAGTTTTGATATTAGCCAGTGAGTGATCAGTGGTATTCCTCAAGCATTTGCTTGCTCACAGAGTTTATTTATCTCCTTAATATGTTCAGTTAATTTAGGTGACAGTTTTCATGAACTACTATAAAGCTTCCCCACCTCCCATGAGTTTAGAGAATTCTAATTTATTCAGCAATATTTGGGTATTCTTTTGTGGGCCCCACCATGCTCCTGGAAATTGGGGCTTAGCAAGTGAGCCATTTAATCTAAATATTTTAAGGAAGACTTAGTAGGTAAAATTTGAACTCAGTTTTAAAGATGGGATCAAATTTTTGAAAGGGGTAGTGAAAAATGTCAGTAATATTCTAGAAATATTTCATTTGAAGATTGGTCTGTTTGAATGAGGAACATTTGGCCCTTGAACAACATGGGTTTGAACTGCCTGAGTCCACTTACATGTGGTTTCTTTTTTTTTTTAAGAAGATTTTTTTTATTTATGCATACAAGAACTGGGGTGTAAGCCAGAGGTGTTGGGGAGGTGAGAGGATTTATCAGAGAGAGTGGGGAGCCGAACAGGCAGATCTACTGAAATACACTGCTGAGGGGAGCAGAGGGCGAGGCAGGAGAGGTCTGCTGTGCCATGTGGGTTGCTTCCTGGCTGGCCTGGGATTAAGAACTCATACTGCGGTGGCTGGCAATAGCTTGACAGCACTGTCTTTAACCCTGCACCACCTGGGAGGCCCCATGTGGGTTGTTAAAAAATAAACATTGGAAAAAATTTTTTTAATTTACTATAATGTTCTTTTATCTAGCTTTCTTCATTGGAAGAATGTAGTATGTAATACATATGTACAATATATGTTCATGGATTGTTGGTGTTATTGGTAAGATTGCTGGTTAACAGCAGGCTCTTAGTAGTTAAGTTTTTGGGGAGTCCAAAGTTATACTCGGATTTTCAACTGCAAGAGGGACCAGCTCTCCTAACCCTCAGCGTTGTTCAAGGGTCAACTGTATTTAACTGTTTGCTCCTGGATATCGTGAGATATATTTTTGCCTTTCTACATGTTTAGTATATTTCTAAATTGAACCTGCAGGTATCTGTATTCTTCATGGATTTTTTCTTTTAACATTTCCCCCAATATTTTATTATGAAAAAAATATAAATATGCACAAAAGTTCTTGCAGTTAACATCGTACTGTTTGTTTTATCATATACTTATCTACATATCCTATCCATTAATGTAGGTAGCTTTTTTTTTGCCTTTTTAACTGTTTATTTTGAAATAATTATAGATTCACAGGAAGTTCCAAGGGGGTATAAAAAGTATAGGAAATGCTTGGATATCCTTCATTCAGTTTCCCCTAGTGGTAACGTCTTGAATAACTATAGTACAGTGTCAAAACTAGGAAACCAAAGATTTACTCAGATTTCACCACATTCACACCTATTCATTTGCGTGTATATGTGTATGTGCAAGTATAATTCTGTGTAATTGTTTCATGTGTAGCTTTATATAACAACCACCACAGTCAAGACAAAATGTTCCAGTGCCAGAAGGTTCTTTTGCATTTCCCCTTTATGCATACCTTTTTTTATCCCCATTCTTAACCCATGGCAATGGTTAATCTGTTTTTCATCTCTGTATTTTTGTCATTTTGAGATGTAATCATGAAGTACATAACCTTTTGAGATTGATTTTTTCCCTCTGAAGTCTTAATGGATTTCGAAATAAACATTACCATGCTTCTTTCTAAATACATAAGCATGTATTGTGTTAGATCTCAATGTTTAAGTTTGCTTTTTAGGCAGAATTTACGTGCAATGAAATGCACATGTAATTTCTTTAGATTTTCAACGGAAGGGTAGAAACGTAGCTTTTAAAAAGGAAATAAGTTTTACTGTATAGCAGGTCATTTCATTCATTCATTCATTATGTTGGTAAGAAAAATCCTGGCCCACATGGAATATATCAGTATTTTATTTGAGGATCTGGTTTTGTTGTTTCACTTAAATTCATAGTTAGGAACCTATTGATGATATTAAATAAGACTTAGCTGTATTTGAATATATCTCTGGGTAATTCTAATCATTAATACCATACTAATTTAAATATTTTGAAATTACTTGGTACTACCAAAATATTAATTGCAGTTTTGCTGTTTTCATTGTTGATACAGGATAAATTAGATCTTTGTTAGCTTTTAGCTTAAACTTAATCACTGCAAAACTTAGGAAGAAGCTTATGCTAACATGATGCTAATGATAAAGAATTGTTCTTGGAAAGGATGAATTTTAAAACTGGTGTGCTCTGGGAAGAAGTTGAAATATCTAAGATCCAAGTATTTATTTTACAGCTGGCACTTCGAACCCCCCTTCCCCCTATTGTGCTTTCCTTCTAAATTCTTTTTACTCATATTTTGATTTCCAGAGTACAATTCAGAACCCACTAGTTATTTTAAAGTTTTTGGCTTTCACTTTTATTTTACATGGTTTTACTTATATAGATAATTTAAAGCTAATTTTAAGTACACTTTTTTCCCCCCAAGGAGATGAAGCCTTATCTAAATCAGTACCTGTCACAGTGGATGATGATGAAGACGACAATGATCCTGAGAATAGGTATGATTCCATCTGTAAGGACTTTAAAAAGATTATAACACATCTTAGGTGTGGGCATAAACATAAGCAATGGAAAAGCAAGCAGGTTGTAAAAATCAGGAGTACGTACTTTAGAGAGACTCAATCACTTCTGCAAGTTTTGAAAGAAAGGTCAAAAATGAGCTAAAACTCAGAAATCTTAAAAGAAAGTAAATATAAATAACAACACAACTAGTATAGACTGTTATACAGTACTCACTTATGTGTTTCTGTGTAAACTGATAGTATTTTGAGAATATTTAAATTTTGACTGATTTTTTTTTTTTTACTGATGGAAGTATTTCAATAAATTGGTGACAGCAGATATCTTTCTTCTAAATTGTTTTTAATTGCCATCCAATATGGTGGTCCTATTTATAATGTTCTCTTCAAAGTGAAAAACTGAGATTGGTCAGATGTTTAAGATTAAGAAATCACTTTGAAGATAAGTATCAGTTTACAATTTTGTCCAAACTCATTTAGACTTTAACTTTTAACTCATTTACGTTTTACCTATAAAATAAGAGTAGACAATATGCTAGTATTATCTTTAATAAGAGTTAATAGGTTTAATTGTAAACAGTATAACCTGTTCAGAATTACTTAACTATGGATGGCTAGGAGAAAGAAAAAATAAGGCACACCCATACACAACAATGAAGAATATAGAAAGCATAGATATTAAAGAGTATAATCATCTGTTTATGTACCTTTCAAACTCTTCCTAGACTATGGTATTCCCGCCCCCCCCCCCCCAGTCTTCAACAAGAAGACATTGTGGTGTAGTAGATGAAAATTTTGAATAATGGGAATCATATCGGACTTTCAGTTCTAACTTTTCTGTTTGTGTGATCTTAGGCAAGTGACTTAAGTATTCTTTGCCAAAATTCTCTCATCTCTAAAGTAAGAAGGTCACATAATTTTTTTTCTGATTGATTGTAGTGTCAGAAATGATAGACTTGATGATTTTTGTAAAGAATACTGTTACTCATCTACATAGTCCTAATAATAGGCTCTAATGTTAAGAAAACATGAAAATATACATGTAATATTTGTGTCATGATTTTGTAAGAAACTAATTTTGAGTTAGTAAGTGCAGTGGGGCCAGCTGTTACTCTAGCTCTGTTTTGCATCTTGCTGAGGTTGATAGGCTTTTCTGTTTTAAAGATCGGCATTCTCCTAATTAATGGGTGAAAGTTTTTATTAAGTTCAACAAACAATTTTATGTTTTTGAATAGAGCTTAATCATGGACACAAAGATGCTGCTTAAATCAACTCATTTTTTGATGAAATATTCAGTTATTTTTATGGGCCAGAATGGAATGGTACAGGCATACATTTATCAACTATTTAGTATAGTACGTGATCACAGTGAGATTCTGAAATCATTTAAAAACTATTTTTATGCTTCCTTGTCATTTTATGCTATCTTTTTGTTTTCATCTAAATCATGAGGCCTCAAATGCTTATAGATTTTGTATTTGTGTTTAAAAACTACAACTTTTGGGCCTTTCCTGGTGGCTCAGCGGTTGAGCGCTGGGCTGCGAGGTTGCCCGCAGCCTCTGCAGCACCGGTTCGTTCCCCGGCCGCCAGCGAGGGTCCCACAAAAAAAACAAACAAAAAAAACCTACAACTTTTGAGTACTTTAGAGAAGAATTTAATTTTACCTTTAACATGTTTTTCTTTATACTTGGTTTAAAATACTTTTTAAAAATAAACTATAACTTGTTTTTTATCCAACATACCAAAGAGATATCTAATACGTGTGGGTGATCCAATGATGGGGATACAAATACTTTTTTGAAGTATTTTAGTATGCATAATGGTAATGAATAATACAGACGATGTGTTTGATCATATTGAACGTGCACTAGGCAACTAAGATTTATTTGTACATCATGATGAAATCTTGGAATTATTTTTACCAATTTCACATTTTAGAGTAGGATTTATTTTGGTGTAGATAGCATATTGTGCTTGTATGTAAATTTGTACACAATTGTGTGATTATGTTTAGGTGTCATATACTTAGCCTTTTCAGCAGTATTGTAATGTTTATGGGAGTTAAATAATGTATTAATGTGAATGCTTAATGATTATTTAGACACAATAAATTTCTTTAAAACATTTCTCAGGCATTTAGTTTTAATTTCAATGCATCTTTTCATGAGAGTTGGAAGAATTTGTTAGACTCAAGATGGATGTTTGTAGCCAAAGAAGTTTTGATGTTTCTGAATTGAAGTAAAGATTTTAATCTCCAAAGCATACATTTATATATGGCATATATATTTACATGTATTTGTGGGAAAGCTTTGAAACATTTTATACTAGTTTTATTTTCTATATAAAAAAGATATGATAGTTTTTGAGATCATCTTTAATACTGTCATACCCTGAATATTTTAATAGGTGTGAATAGGTAAGTTTGTGTTATTTTAGCATATTATTAAGTAGTATCATTTATGAATTTAAAGTAGATGTGTGCTATTTTGAGATAAAGGTGTCAACTTGTAAATTATACTTAATTGTATTAATAAACTGATGAAATATTACACGATGATAAGTGGTTTAACTTTTATTTGTGGTTGAGCTTTTTAGTAGAAAGTATAACTTTCTATTTTGAATTTTGTATAAATGAGAATTTACTTTAAATTTTATAGCTTATGGGTTTCCCCTGGTGGCGCAGGCGGTTGAGCGCCATGCTGTGAAGCTGTCCACAACCTCTGCAGCGCTGGTTCGATCCCCGCTGGCCAGCTAGGGTCCCACATGGCACAGCAGACCTCGGCCTGTCGCGCCTGCTGCTTCTCTCAGCAGTGTATTTCGTCAGTCTGCCTGTTCTGCTCCCTGCTCTGTCTCTGGTGAATCCTCTCACCCTCAAGCACATCAGTCCTATACCCCGGTTCTTGTATAAATAAATCAATAAATCTTTTTTAAAAATTATAGCTTATGCCTTATGTACCTTTTGAAAGGGAGAATAAGAAGTTTTTCATGTTGTTTTAATTGTACATGTGATTTTTTAAAAAGTTTTCTTTATACAAGAACTGGGGTACAGGCTAGAGGTGCAGGAGGGTGAGAGGATTCACCAGGGACAGAGTGGGGAACAGAACAGGCACTGAAATACACTGCTGAGGGGAGCAGCAGGCGAGACAGGAGAGGTCTGTAGCACCAGGTGGGTATCTCCCTGACTGGCCTGGAATCGAACCCGCGCTGCAGAGGCTGTGGACGGCTTCACAGCCCTGGGCTCAATCCCCTGCGCCACCCGGGAGGCCCTGAACATGTAATCTTAAAGTTAGCTGTTAGAATGTTGTTATGTTAATGTTACTTTTTGAATACCTGTTAGTTATATTTCAAATTGATTGTTTTATTGAAAAGATATTACTGATGCATGTTTTGTTATGGTTGCAATTCTATAATTATGCTGCCATTAAAAAATCACTATGATTTCTTAATGTTTTCAATATAGTGTTATTTCGGCTATGTTCTAATGTCTTACAATTTAATACCTGCACTGTGAATTAGTCTCAGTGATAAGGTGGAAGAAGTATGTTGAAATTTGACATTGTTAAGTGTTAAGAATCATTAACTTGTTTGTTTTGAGAAGTTGTATACTAAATAATCACTAGAGTCCATTCCCCCTGAAAAATTATTATCAGAATATTCCATTTGCATTTTTTGCAGGATGTGAAAAATATTTAAAATGGAACTTTTAAGAGAATAAGACAGATTGCTACATTTTTTTCTAAATAAGCGTTCTATTTTTTTACCCAAATTTTGGCTAAGCTGAGATTTTAAAAATGGATATTCTCTTCTGCCACATAAGGCATGCATTTTATAGTTGAAGAATTTGGTCTAATTATAATCCATTGTTTTTCTCGTTTCTTTCTGAGTGGGACTAGTTCTTTTTCATAGAAAGAAATTTGAAGTGGAGAGTGAAAAAATTTCCCATTGTTAATAGAAGTTCTAAACCATACCCTTAAAAGTTTAAAATTATTTCATCATTTGGAACTCCTTTGTTTTTAAAATTGGAAAGTATGCAAATAATGTTTCCCCCTACTATCTGTTGATGAAGGCTCTGTACTGTTACACTGTGCTTTTATTCAGTATATTTTTGGAACAGATTAAGGATTCCTGGATGTTGTTCATTAAATGTAAAGATATTTAATGATAGTTTACCTAGTTTCAGCAAAGATAAATGCCTTGAGTATATCTCATGTCCCTTCCTTGTATGACTTTCACTTGGTTTCCATTTTAGACACCTTTTCAAATGTCATCTGTATGTGTCTTTATGTCCCATACAGATTTTCTAAATCTGGAATAACTTTCTTTGAAAAAAAATTTTGGTGGTCCTGTTTGTTTAGTAAAATTGCTTTGATTCTCCTTTATTGTACTTGAAAACAAAAGTAGCTTTTAAATGAAGTCTTTTACTTGTTTTTATGTTTGAGTAAGGGTTTTATTTTTTATTTTTTTTTTTTTTAAATAAATTTTATTGTTATATTCCCCATACAATTGCAGCCCCCCCATTCTGACCCCAATCCCTCCCCTCCCGCCCCCCTAAAAGTGTCTCTGGTTCATAGTTTTTTGTTGATTTTGATTTTCACTATCTTATAGTTATTCATTTTCCTGGTCCCTTATTTAAGTTTTCTAGATTCGTGCTATGAGTGAGACCATCCGGTATTTTTCTTTTTCTTTTTGGCTTATTTCGCTGAGCATGATCCCTTCCAGCGCCATCCATGTTGCTGCAAATTGCATGTGTTTTGAGTAAGGGTTTTAAACGTCTAAAAACATTAAGGTTTCTTTTTCAACGTACTTTGTCTTTATAGTAAAGGTAAGTATTGTAAACACTTAAATAAAACACAGGTATTCAGCTAGTAAGTAGGATCTACTTTGTAGATATCTAAATAGGTTGTACTTGTCACTGTTTTTCTTTTTTATGCTATAATTCCCAGCACCAGAGAAATATGGTCAGTACTGGTGGTCTCTCTGCTTAAAATGTAAACATATCCCATAGGGGCCTCCCTGGTGGCGCAAGGGGTTAAAATACAACCTATGAAGCTCGCTGAAGCTCGCTGCAGCCACTGCAGCGTGAGTTCGATCCCTGGCAAGGGAGCTACCCACATAGCGCAGCAGACCTCTCCTGACTTGCCCACTGTTCCCCTCAGCAGTGTATTTCAGTCAGTCTGCCTGTTCTGTTCCCCACACTGTCTCTGGTGAATCCTCTCACCCCCCACACCTCTGACCTGTACCCCAGATCTTGTATGTATAAATAAATAAATCTTAATAAAATAAAATAAAATAAAATGTAAACATATCCAGATTTCCTTTTTCTGTTCTGTATTGGAACTTCTGTGAAATGATAACTTACCTTTCAGCTTTTTTCCCCCCACCAAGAGAGTTTGGATTTCTAGTGTTAGCAAAAATGACTCATTTTTCTGACTTCATTAATGCCTCTTTTGTATTGAACTTTGAAATTTTAAAATAAAACAGAGACAAGTAAATTAATGGTTTTGCTTTTCAGATATAAAAATACATTAAACTAATTCTTTAATATGATCAAATTTCCTAAATTTATATCAATATTAACTTTTTGTGTTAAAATTTCTTCTAAAATTGGCTTATTTTTTTTTTTCTTGAAACAGGGAATTATACAGTTTGCAATTTGTGTGTATTCAAACATTAGAGCTTATATATAAATTGTTAACAAACTGGGTTCTTAATCTCCTACAACTGTCATTTTTCTACTCCTAATTTTATTTTTTTAAGATTTATTTATTTATGCATAAAGGAGCAGGGGTACAGGCCAGAGATGCAGGTGGTGAGAGAATTCACCAGAGACAGAGTGGGGCGGAGCAGAACAGGCGGACAGACTGAAATACACTGCTGAGGGGAGCAGCAGGCAAGACAGGAGAGGTCTTCCTTGCCATGTGGGTTTCTCCCTGGCTGGCCTGGGCTCGAACTGGTAATGCAAAGGCTATGGATTGCTTCATAGTGCGGTGCTTAACCCCTTTTGCCACCAGGGAGGCCCTCTACTCCTAATTTTAAATAAAAAGTTATATGATATTAATTTTTCTGGTACTCTCACCAATAAAGAAAGTAGTGCTGTTTTTCATTAACTGAAGGCATTGTAGAACATGTGACTAAAATAATGTTTCTAATCATTGTTTATATTTTCAAGTAGTAACTTCATCATTATCTTGTAAATTCTATTATTTTTGGGTATAGATTATGCTTTAGTCATTTTTTTAGACAGATTTGCATCAAGATACTAGTTTTGAACCTGTTTAAAGCCTCATATCAACTAGAAGGGTATGTGTTCACACCCATTTTCACACACAAAAATATTCAACATTTTTTGTAGTAATTTGAATTGTCTTACATATCAACCTTTTAGATATGCTGTGATGTTTTAGCACTGCATACACTTTGACAGTTTTGTGTCTCTAAGGGGCATGTACTTAAACCTGTAATCTTATTCTGAAATCTCTGTTTTAGCTAACTATTCTTTTGTGCTGCTGTGCATATACTGGACTACAGATGTTTAGAACTCTTTTTAATCATTAAAAATCAAAATTTGAATTCTTTCTAAGTATTTTATTGGAAATCAATGAAAACAGATGTCTTTAATAATGCAACTACTGTGTATTTATCCAAATATTCATTAGCATAGAAGTAGTGAATGAGTAGAGAGTAAAATTCGTAGCAGATTGTGATTCAGGGTATTAAATTCTACTCCTGGGTTTGCCACTAATTAGCTTTATTTATTTGACCAACTCATTTCCCTTATCTAAGCCTGTTTCTTTATCTGTAAAATGTTAGAATTGAATTCTCAGGTCCTTTCTTCAGGCATTCTAACATTTTGTGTTGGCTTTTTTTTTTTTTGGTAACAACATTTTCTAAAGATCCCTGGTTGCAAGAGATCCTTCTTTTGATTTCTCCCCCTTTCTTTTTAAAAAAGAAACTTGGCATTTTGATTCATCAGTTTACCTAACAGCAAGAATTGGTTACTTTTCCTCTCTGAGTGCTTAAACAAGAGACATTACTCATTTCTTCTCTAGATAGGCTCAGAATAACTAAAGGTTTATTTTGACTTTCTCTCACATTCTTTTTCCTGATTGCTTATTCAGCTTTACATTGTTGGCCTCAAGGTTTATTTTACTTTTGCCTTTTTTTTTTTAGTCAATGGTGTAAGGTTTCCCAAGGGTTGTTGTCTTAGTATTCTTTATGTGATTGAGAAGGCTTAGCTTGTTTGGGCTTTGGGGTCCTATTATTTATTCTCTCATTCACCAGTTTCTATCATTGTTTTTAGGTACTCCACCACCGCTCCCCCTGCTCCCTTCTGTATTGTTTTGCTTTCTCCCCCTCTCCCTTCCCTCCAGTAAAATGGAGGAGTGACTCCTTTACTTGCAGCTATGCCAGGTTTTGTGTCACAGCCTGGACTTCTAATACTTCTGATGGAGTTGTGACTGCTTTTGGATACTACTCCTGCCCCAATATGTAATATTGAGCATTGAGATACCAGAGGCAGCACCTTGTGATCTGGATGATATTCTCAGAGGCTTCTTGGAAAGTTTCAAGAAAGGAAACAGACTCAACTAGGGATCATGATTATACATCTGTCACATGCATACCAGTGTGGATTCAGCCAAGACCTCCAAAATGATGCTTTAGCCAGCCCTAGCTTGTTCTCAAGTGATGATATCCTTGAAGTCTCCATGGCCCGAGACTCAAAAAGAGTTAAAGTAGTGGAGTTTCCCTTAAAAGCATCTCAAAGCAGGCTTTGTTGATGGGACACATTTTACAAACATGTTTGCTGAGTGCTCAGGTTGAAGATCTGTCTTGGGCCCTTCAAATTAAGTTCTGATTTTAAAGTGTAGATTATGTAATAGACTGTGTTTATGATACAGTGTGTGTTTAGAATATTGTGCCTGAGCCATCAGTCATAATTTATGCAAAATGATTTAACCTTATTCTCTTTTGGACTTAATGTACTTGACTATACATTGGATTTTCCTTGGGTGAAAAAGTATTCGTGGGCAAATCTAAAACATCTTAGTAAGGTAAATATCAGGGAGTCTTCCTTCACTCTGTGTATAACTTTCAAGCTGGAGAAAAAAGATAATTTTCTGAAGTTTTGTATTTTTTCCACTTCTAAAGTAACTGATTATTCTATAGTTTATGGTCTTAATTGAAGGTTGTTGATAAATTATATAGTTCTGCCTTTCATTTTCCATGATTTATTACAGTAGTCTCCCCTTATTTGTACTTTAGCTTTCTGTGGTTTCAGTTACCCATGGCCAGCCATAGTCCATGTATAAGGTATTTTGAGGGAGAGAGACCACATTCACATAACTTACTACAATATACAATTACTGTATATTGTATACAATTACTGTATATTGTTAATTCAATTTTATTAGTTATTGTTGTTAATCTCTTACTGTGCCTAATTTATAAATTTAACTATTATGTGTATGTACAATAAAAAACATGGTATATATAGGGTTTAGTGATTTATCTGTGATTATCTGTGATTATCTTATCTGTGATTACATGCATCAGCTGGGTGTCTTGGAATTATCCCCCTCAGATTAGGAGAGGCTACTGTATATGATTTATTGGTTGATATAGAATTGTATCTTACTATCTTTTGTGTATCATGTCTCTGTTTCTACATGACAATTTAGATCTTGGGTATGAATTAGGTAGGTTTTCATAGTTGACCTCTTGTGTAGTAGACATATTCTGAGAAGTCTTTTTTTAAAGAAAAAAAGTTAGGTGGTTTACTGCAATTAACCACCAAGTCTTAACAGGTAATAGGAAATTTAACACTGTTTTGAACATGTAAATACAAAACTTAAATGAGATGGTTGAACTAACTGTTAGAGTAACTAAATCAATAATTGTATTTTTCTTGGCTATTATTGCACCACCCATGTGGTGATAAAAGATATCCTGTGACTCCAACTGAACTGATTTTCTATTTCTAAACCGGTATCTCATGCTTCACATTTCTCTCTCTCTCTCTCTCTCTCTCTCTCTCTCTCTCTCTCTCTCTCTCTCTCTCTCTCTCTCTCTCTCTCTCCCCCCTCCGTTCATTCATTGCAAAAAACTGATTTCACCCAGGTGGTTTGAGAAAGTTTTCCTTGTCCATTGCAAATGACAATGTAGTGTGTATTAGGTTCATTTTAGAGATTTTTCCCAGAAAGAGGCTTTTTTTCCTTTTTAAAGATTTATTTATTCATACAAGCACTGGGCACAGTCAGAAGCGCAGGAGGGTGAGAGAATTCACCAGAGACAGAGCGGAGAGCAGAACAGGCAGACTGACTGATGAAGTACACTGCTGAGGGGTGCAGCGGGCAGCAAGAGAGGTCTGCGCGCCATGTGGGGTCCTCGCCCAGTGGCCGGGGATGGAACCGATGCTGCGGAGGCTGTGGGCAGCTTCACAACCCAGTGCTCGACCGCTGCGCCACCGGGAAGGCCTCAGAAAGACACTTTTATTCAATTTCAAGAACTACCCTTTTTTTTTTTTTAAAACTGTTTCTTGATTGTAGAGGGTATGTTGAAATATTCTTTGTTTTATAAAAATGTGAAAGTAAATGATATTTAGGTTTGAATTTCTTTCTTGGCAAAATGAAAAGTTAACATCTCTATGAAAGTCACCATTTTAAAGTTCACTCTCGGCAATCCAAAACAACAAACTGCTAATTTAGAAATATAAGTACAGTGCTTTATAGCTCAACTCCAGTAGTATTTAAATTGGAGTGACCTAATCTCTATTGAATACTAATCAGGACAGAAGCCCTCAGAAAAGCAAGCTAATTTGTTTGTTTATTTATTTTTATTTATCATTGTACAATTTTGTACAATGTTTGATTTCTCCTCTCAGGTGTTGTTCCAATAAAATTATCACCACCAAGACACCCATGAGCAATCGCCATAGACTCTTGTGCTCTCCCCTCCGTTTTGATCCCTTTCCCTCCAGCTCCCCTGATGAATGTCTCCAATTTATAGTTTTGACTGCTAGTTTTGTCCTCCCCCCCGCCATACCTTGCATGGTTTCCCTATGTTCTCCTATAAGTGAAACCATCTGTTATTTTTCTTTTTCCTTCTGATTTATTTCACTAAGCATAATCCCTTCCAGCTCCATTCATGTTGCTGTGAATGGCATAAGTTTATCCTTTTTGATCCACAAGCAGTATTCCATTGTGTGTATATACCACATCTTCTTGATCTAGTCATCTGTTTTTGGGCATTTAGGTTGTTTCCATATTTCAGCTATTGTAAATAGTGCTGAAGTGAACACACGAGTGCAAGTATCCTTTTGAATTAATGTTTTTGTGTCCTTTGGGTAGATTCCTAGGAGTGGAATTGCTGGGTCATATGATCGATCCATTTTTAGCAATTTGAGGGTCCTCCATAAAGCTTTCCATAGTGGTTGGAGCAGTTTGCATTCCCACCAGCAGTGTAAGAGGATTCCTTTTTCTCCACATCCTCGCTAGCATTTGTTGTTGTTTGCTTTTTTTTTTAATGTGGGCCATTCTTACTGGTGTGTTGTGATACCTCATTGTGATTTTTCACTTGTATTTCCCTGATTATAAGTGATGTTGAACATTTTTTCATGTGCCTGTTGGCCATCTGCATTTCCTCTTTAGAGAAGTGTCATTTTAGCTCTTCTGCCTACTTTTTGACTGAATTCTTTATTTTGTTTCTGTTGAGTTATATAAGCTCTTTGTAGACCTTTGATATCAATCCTTTATCAGTTTTGTGGTGTACAAATATTTTCTGCCAATCTGTGGGGTGTCTCTTCATAAAGCAAGTTTATTTGTGTTTTCCCTAGCAGTTGGTAATTCTTGTGTTTTCTTAAATATTTCTGGTATTTCTGCTTAGAGGAAAAAGAACCAAAAGACACATAATAAACATTTGTGGAAGTTATTACCTATTTTGTTCTAGTCTGTTCAAAAATCTTTGTTATATATCATTGAAAATATTTAATAAGTAGCAATTAACAATCTACTTTTCAAATAAAATAGAGACTGCTTTTGCATGCATTAACATCTCTTACCATTCAATGAATTTTGGGTAGAAATGTGAATACATGACAAGAAAGACAAAGAGGGGTTTCAATTTCCAAAATGACAAAAGTCCCCTAATTTCAAGTTTTTGAATGAGCTAGAGATTCTATCTTTAATGCAGAGTAGATATTTATTCTGTAGGTGGTAATTCATGGAAAACTTAAACTCATGCCACCTTTTGAACTTCTCTATAAGGTAATCATTTGTTACTGTGATTTTTGAATTTATAGCTATAAGACACCCAGACATGTAAAAAACACCTCATCTTGCACAATTGCTGTTTTATTGCTTTTATCTTTGATTTTCAGATATAAGTGCAAACATGGAAATTAATTAGAAATAAATTTCATTTCAACATATCGTCTTAGTTAAAGAAGTTCTTTTTCATGTTTTTTATTAGTAGTCGATTCTTTCATTAGCAAATTGCTATTTGAGGAGCATGTTGAGAAATTTTGTTTTGAATGAATGGGCACTATCTGCTTTTTTAAACAGTTGAAGACATTTGTGTTCTTTTGCCATGTGTCCAATTAATAACACTCATATCCCTTGTCTTCACTGCCCTAGCTTGAATATTATTGGAGTTTTTCATTGCTTCAATACATAATATTTGATGTATGCTTTTATCTGGCTAACAGAACTTATGAAGTAAATGGAAACCTTCAGGGCTAAAAATATCCACTGGTTTGAAGCACTTTTTTTCCCCCTTAGAAAAATTGATGTGTAGGCCAAAGGTGTGGGAGAGTTAAGAGTATTCACCAGAGACAGAGTGGGGAGCAGAACAGGCATATTTTAGTGAAATACACTGCTAAAGGGAGCGATGGGTGAGACAGGAGAGGTTTGCTGCACCATATGTGGGTTAGATCCCTGGCCAGGGATCAAACTCAGGTGACAGTGGTGATTGCACTGAGACTTAACTCCTAGAACACCGGGGAGGCCAAGGCATTGTTTCATAATAAAGTGGTTTATTACATACTGATTTTCTAACAGTATGTTTGCTGTTGAATAAATTTTTTTAAGAAGTGTTTTTTCTTAGGATGCCATTTGTCTGAATAAATTGATTTGCTTTTGTGAGTCTTTCTGACATTGTAGTTGTTTGTTGATGGCAGCAGAGCAAGTATAGGATTGGAGCATCACCCAGCATGAAATTATAGTTGGCCAAAATAGTAGAAATGTCCTGTGATTTTTCAATACATAGTATAGGGAAAAATTAGTGCTATAAATATTTCTAAAAGTTTTAGTTGTAGCTTTCATTAAAACATGGTTTTGACAGTCTTTTATTAACAATATAAAATCTATTGACATCTGTTTTGATACAGATAATTGTTTTTTGTTTCTAATTTGTTATACTTGACAATTTTTATTGTCTTTTTATGTCAAAGAATTGCCAAGAAGATGCTCTTAGAAGAAATTAAAGCCAATCTTTCCTCTGATGAAGATGGATCTTCAGATGATGAACCAGAAGAAGGGAAAAAAAGAACTGAAAAACACAATGAAGAAAACCTGAGAGATGAGGGTGAGATTCCCAAAGAGAAGTATAAGAAATCATAATTTTTCTTTGACCAGTTGAGTCTTTTAAGACTGACCATAAAATCTATTAGTGTATACATTTGAAGCTGTTTAATACTTTGCTACCTTTACTCTCTTTGAGTATCTGGTAATAATTGTTTGTTTTGTCAATCACTGCCATAAAAAAGAGGATGTTGGGACAGAATGTTATTTATATTTTTAGAAGTCTACATATGTATATTGGTGATTTTAATCTGTTTAATAATAGTAATGGATCATGTCTGATGTATATTGCCTTATGTCACCAATGTTACCTAGTAAATACTCAGTTCTGATCTGTTCCATAAGTCATAACAATTGTCAACAAACAAAATAGGTTTACAAAACTTTTTGAAGAAAAGTAACTTAAGGTTTTATAGATATATTTTCTCCATTTAGATGCAAAAAATCAAGTCAATTCTGAATCAGATTCTGATTCTGAAGAATCTAAGAAGCCAAGATACAGACATAGGCTTTTGAGGCACAAATTAACTGTGAGTGATGGAGAATCTGGAGAAGAAAAAAAGACAAAGTCTAAAGAGCACAAAGAAGCCAAAGGTAGAAACAGAAGGAAGGGTAAGACATTTTAAGTGTGAATATAAGGAACATGCTAGTTATATAAACTAGTTTTAAGTAATAAAGCTTAAGTGTATCTGCTCCAATAGTTGACCTCTGATAGTGAATATAAACATAATGGCAATAACTGTTCTCTTACACAAGGGTGAGAGAATTTGGAATGGAAAGATAATCCAGAAATTTGGTGATGACACAGTGAATATTTTTATACTGTAATAGTCATATATCTTTAGATTGAAAATAAATAAATAATGGTAATAAATAAAATATACTTACTCACTATGTAGAAAATATAAGATTGCCCATAACTACAGGAAGAAATAATGCTTGCCTAAGGAAGATGTAGTTTAAATTATGCAGTTAATTCAGGTAGATTAATGCAAATGTGTGTGTAAAACTTATGTAGTCAGATTACGTTTTCATTACATTAAAAATCTGAATTCTTCCACATTGAGTGGTTACATATTTCTAGCATTTTTGTAAACACTGAGGGAATAAAAAATGAATAAGCAGATCACTTTTTGAATGGTGGTTTTCAGCCTGGGTGCACATATGGATCACTTGAAGGATTTTAAAATATACCTATGACAGGGACCAGTCAGTCACAAGCCATTTAAAGCATAATTGATGGGGGTCAAACCTAAGTATGTTTGAACAGTGTCTCAGTGATTCTGATATGTAGGTAGGCTTGGCAGTCACTGCCTTAATAATATCTTGTTATTAATATTGTTAGAAACTATAATGCCATAAAGGATGTCTTATATTGCAGAGGTATTGCTATACTGTAGCAGAAAAGAGGATTTTTTTAGCTTCCTGGTGGATGGGAGTTATTCACAGAGAAGATTTCATAGAGATTAGGAGTTTAACCAAGCAGACTAGGTTGTAAGTGGGGAATAGGTGGGTATGGAGATTTATAATACACATAGGGGAAAAAAATTAAAACCTCTGCCAAATGTTTGCACATGGTAATGGAGGGAGTACAGTTATTGTGGTAGGGATGTAATCAATGTGATATATAGCTGGACTATAGAGGGAGGGAAAGGAATAATAGAAAATGACACTATGCTTATAAGACAGAGACTAGAGGCTCTTGTCAACCTGTTTTTCAAATTGGAGTACTTGACAGTGAACACTTGGGTACATGAGGGTATAAACACGGTACATCTCTTTTGTGTGTTTATTTTACTTGGGAGTTGGGAGAGACATATTAACTAATCACATATACTTTGACCAGTTAAATATGAAATTTGCCTGAGAATTTTGGCTAGCAAAAAGTTCAAAGATATTTTGCTTGTTAGGGGTAGATTCTGAACACTTTACTACCTAACTCCAGGAGGGCAGATGAACTCTTCTTTCCCATTAGGAGTAGAAAAGCATTTTTTTGAACTATCTGAGAAGTATAGTGGGCTCTATAGATTGGAGAACCATTGAAAAGTTCATTTTTTGGTTCAAATTTTTCCAGCTTTCACTATTGGGAGTTTCTTTAACTTGCATTATGTCCTGTGACATGATCATTTTTTTGAGCACTCTTCGCTTACTGGCATTATAAGATAGTCCAAGCCCATGTTGTATTTTCCTTGCCCGACTTCCTCTGGCCAGAATGATGGGTATTCTGAGATTTTAGTTGCCTGCCTTGTAGTGGCAATTTTGGTATAGAGAAATAAAATTTTGGACAGAAAAATAAAATTAGAGTCACCTAAGATTCTTGTAATATGCTGGGACTTGGCCCATTTTTCCTAGGATTGCAGTTAGAAATAGGGTTCTTTAATTTCAAAACCAGGAAAGGGGGGAAAAAAAAGGGCCACGACTCTTAAGGCTTTTTCCCCAAACTCTCCAGTTTAATAGGGTCATTATTCAAGTTTTGATTTCGTCTCCAGTCTGCCTGTTACTGTTTCCTTTTGAGAGTCCTTAAGTCATTTCTTTATTGGTTCTTAGTTTTTACTTGTCCTACATAGCAGAGAGAGTCTGTAATTGCCATTATTCCATCTTGGCCAGCCTACTTTGCTTGTTTTGAATAAACAGAATTCATTTCAGTATGTTTACTTTAGATAATTACTAATGGTTTTATTGACAATTAAATTCTCATTTTGATAATTCATACAGTTAACTTATATTTTATTGTAGAACTTTAGTTTCATAATAATGCAAATACAGTTGAATTATATTGAGCACCATATGAATCATTAAATGTTCTAATCTGATCTGTACATTTAAGTGTATAATGTTCATTAATGTGCATTTAACAGATATTCATCTCACAGTGTTCTAAGTTTTAATATGAAGTTATTGACTAGTTAAGTACTTTGCATTTCTTTTGGAACTTATTTAATTATTTTTTTTATTCAAGTGAGCAGTGAAGATTCTGAAGATTCTGATTTTCAGGAATCAGGAGTTAGTGAAGAAGTTAGTGAATCTGAAGATGAACAGCGGCCCAGAACAAGGTAAATATATTGTTTTTTCAAAAATTTTAGGAATTAGCCTGAATAACCCAATTTCATTTGTAGAATCGTCTGTGCACTAATAATGTTAAATTTAATATTTTGATTTGAAATGAGTAGTTTCAGATCAAAAATCAGTAATTAAAAATGATATATAAACATTTCAGTAAATTATGTGTCTTAAATAGATGGAATTTCAGTGTGCAAAAACTATCATTTTTGGTTTGTGTTGGGTTAAGTTTTAGTGTAAGTAGATAAGAGTCCTTGTAGACAGACTACCTCATCTAACTTCTGGCATTATTGCTTTCTACTTGTATGAATACTTTGTCTTCACTCACCTATGAAATTGGGGGTTACAGTAGCACTCATTTTACTGATTATTATGAGCATGAAAGGAGATGGTGCATGTAAAGGGCTTCTCACAATGCCTACTTGGCAAATAGAAAGTGCTCCATGAATGTGAATTATTGTTCTTAGTAGTACTGTTATTATATTAAGATGAGTTTATTTTCTCAATATGCATAGCTACGATGAAGATTACTATTTAAAATTTTATTTCCTTGTTAGCATATCTTAGCTAATACAGACCATTTTAGAATTTTTTTTATTTTCTCCTGTATATTGTGATACTTCTAAGTTTATAGTTTATCAAATGTCAATCTTTTGGTATTTGTGTGTGTATGTTTGTCTCTACTTACAAATTTTAAAACAGTTGAGATTTTTCTTTTAGATTAGTACTTAGCAGGTTGTCCTGAGAGTATAGCAACATATTGTACTTTAGGGGAAATAGAAAATAATGATAGGGTATAATGAAAATTGAAAGACTGATACATATCTCATATAACACAAATTTTACCATTTAAGTGTAAAAATACAGAGGTTTCAAAAATATTTACAGAGGGCCTCCCCTGGTGGTGCAGCAGTTGAGCGCTGGGCTGCGAAGCTGCCCACAGCCTCTGAGGTGCTGGATCGATCCCCGGCCGCCGGCGAGGGTTCCACATGGCGCGCAGATCTCTCCTGCCATGCCCACTGCTCCCCTCAGCTCTGTATTTAGTCAAGCTACCTGTTCTGTTCCCCGCTGTGGTGAATTCTCTCACCCTCCTGCGCTTCTGACTGAACCCAGTGCTTGTATAAATAAATAAATCTTTAAAATACAGAGCTTTGAAGTATTGCCACGATCTTAATTTTAGAATATTTCCATCATCTCAAAAAGAAGCCCTATACTCTGATTCTCCATTCTTCCTGCTTCCATCCCCTAGTAAAACTAGTCTACTTTCTTTGTGTATGGATTTGCTTGTTCTGCATATTTCATATGAATGGATCCATACAATACATGTTTTTTTTTTAATGAATGGATTCTTAGTATAATATTTTCAAGGTTAATCCATGCTGTAGTTTGTATCACTACTTTATTCATCTTTTAAATTACTAATTTTTTAAAGATTTATTTATGTATACAAGAACTGGGGTATCGGCCAAAGGTGTGGAGGGTGAGAGGATCCACCAGAGACCTTTGGGAACAGAACATGCAGATTGTCTGAAACACACTGCTGAGTGGAGCAGCAGGCAAGTCAGGAGAGGTCTGCTGCACCATGTGGGTAGCTCCCTGGCTGGGGATCGAACTCGTGCTGCAATGGCTGCAGATAACTTCATACGTTGAGTCTTAACCCCTTGCACCACCAGGGAGACCCTTAAATTATTTTTTAAATAATGGTAAATTGCATGTAATACAAAATTTATCATTGTAACCATTAACTGTACAATTCAGTAGTGTTAAGTATATTCATGTTGTTCTATAACCAATCTCTGTAACTATCTTTATATTACAAAGTTGAAACTCTACACATTAAACAGTAACTCCCCATTCCCCCTTCTCCCAACCCCTAGCAATGACTGTTCTATTTTCTGTCTCTATGAGTTGACCCCTATAGGTACCTTATAAATGGAGTTATATAGTATTTGTCTTTATGTGACTGGTTTATTTCAGTTAGTATAATGTCTTCAAGTTTTATCCATGTTGCAGCATGGTTTTCCTTTGTAAGGGTGAATAATGTTACATTGTTATGTATATACCACACATATTGCTTAATGGGTGAACTCTTGGGGTGCTTTCACTTTTGGTTATTGTGAATAATACTGCTATGAACATGGGTGTACAAATATCTTTTCAATTTCTTGTTTTAAAATCTTAGGTGGCATTGCTGGGTCATATGGTAATTCTGTGTTTAATGCTTTGAGGAACTGCTACAGTAGTTTCCATAGTTGTGGTTGTACCATTTTACAGTCTCACCAACAGTACATAAGGATTTTACTTTCTCCACATTATCACCAACCCATTTTCTGTTTTTTTTTTTTTTCTTTTTTTAAGGCTATTAACTGAAACAGGGCAATGCCAGTGGAATAGAGGGTCAAAGGATAGTGCCATGGTAGAGGACAAGTAACTGTGAGTTCTCACCTGCATATACAATTGCAGGACCATTCAGGCTCAAGGAATAGCAACAAAAGGGTTTATTTAACAAAGATAAACAAAGAGTTTCTAAGGCAACAAGTGACTGGCTATGTCACCATGGATAGTTCATAGTGTTTGGAAGTTCCAAACAAAAGGCTGCTTGTTGAAGATGGTGCTGTCCCATCAATGAGTGCCTGGAGCTCATGGCATACCAGCAAGCAGTGGGCCAGGATCCAACTCACAGTAGTAGCTGGAGATTCTCATAGGTGGGGCCTGCTGAGATAACACCATTGCAGCCCACAGCAACAGTCTGAAGCACTGACTGGACAGCATTGGCTGCTGGACCAGACAGCAATGGAAGCAACAGCACCAGAGGCAGTGCCAGGCAATCAAAAGTGCTGGACTTCTCCTAGATGTGATCAGGATACAGTGTGCTGGTCACCTATCATTACTGCCAGACAGTACTGGCCAGTAATACTGACTATCACTGGTTACCAGGAGTCAGTGTTAGAGATACCAGTATTAACAGCTCTTTGTGAGTTGTTGGCCTACACCACCAACAACAGCTCTTTGAGATACCAGGCTGAGGCCTATGGTTCTCCTTTCAGGTGATGTTAGTGGTAGGGCTGGAGACAGGGGAGCATCCAGGTCTCTGCAAAGGTCTTTGGCTTGTTGTCTTTGTTTGGAGATTGGCTGCTGGATGGTTCTTATTCTTTCTTCAGAGGTGAGAAACAGAATTCCTAAGCTGGCTTTCTGCCCTGATTTATATCCTCTTTCAGAATTCCCCACCTTACAAGCCTGATTCTTCTGTATCAGCTCGTTCTTATTTTTTGATCCAAATAATGAACCGGGCTTCAACCTGATTGGTTCATTTAGCTTGATCTACAATCAAGTTCTGTGATCTACATTCTGTGATCCAGGCATCAAATATAAAAGGCCCCTGCACAGATCAGACGTACCCCAACCTCAGGGCAGGCCCATGGGCTGGTGAACCAGAGCTGCCTTTAGTGATATCACGGTATCACTCTGCACCTGATACCCTTTCAATGTGGCTGGATGTAACAAAGAAAGGGGTGTGGAGGATGGTGTAGCAGCCCTGGGACATGGGTCTCAGTTTGCTAGGAGCCTGCCATGTTGGTCTGGGACTCTGTGGGCCTCTCTACTGCCTGGAGTTTCCCTAGTGAGGCCCCATGATCCTACCTGCATCCATGAACCAGTTGCTGAGGGGCTTGAAGTGGCCTACTCTGCAAGTTTGCTCCAGCAAGGGCAACCTTGCCACTTCTGCTCCAGTGAGTCTGCATGTCCTGGGGTGGCATGACAGGGGAACCACTGCCAGCCAATGCCTCTGCCAGCAGCCTGAGTCCCAGTGGGCCTGCTGGTGGCAGGCGTAAAATGCTCACCACCTGTTAACTGCCTGCTGCTGGTTGGACCGCCTGCAAGTATCTTGCTTCTGATGGCGGGTTTTGGGTCCCTGAGGAGGAGCGGGGTGGGGGAGGATGAAGGTACAGTTGGACTCAAGCCTGGCCTACTGCGGTGGGCATCTGAGTAGCTGTCCTGCAGCTTTCTGTGCAGCTGGCGAGAAACTACCCCTGCTGCCACCATTTCACAAGTAGCTAATAATGTTGAGCATTTTTTCATGTGTCTGTTGGATATCTTATTTGGAGAAATGTCTGTCATAATTTTTCTAGTTTTTAATTGGGCTATCTTTTTATTGTTAATTTGTCATAATATATTTTGGGTGGATGTAAGACCTGTTTCAGATGTATAATTTGCAAACATGTTCTCCTTGGTTGTGCTTTCAGTCAGCATATTTAAGAATCTATTGCCTAATTCAACATTACAAAGATTTATGGCTATGTTTTCTCTTTAAATTTTCTTGACAGTATCCATTCATGCACCAAAGGTTTTAATTTTGATGAACTCCAGTCTGTCTATTTCTTTGGTTGGTTGTGCTTTCAGTTAGCATATTTAAGAATCTATTGCCTAATTCAACATTACAAAGATTTATGGCTATGTTTTCTTCAGTAAGTTTTATAATTTTAGCTCTAAATCTAGGACTGATCTTTCTCTGACCCCTACCCTCTGAACCTTTATGAAATGTTATTTAGGTAAATTTCTAGTTTTGTATTTTTAGATTTTTCTTAGTATTTTCTACTGTAGATACTATTGTCATAAAATATTTGCATATTGACACAATAAATTTTTATTGCAACACTTTTTAATATGCACATATATCTGCACGTATGTGTGTATTCATATACTTGTGTGATTATTTGTTCAAACTAACTTTTTTTTTAATTTAAAGATTTATTTATTTATTTATCTATCTATCTATTTATTTATTTATTTATATAAGCACTTGGTATAGTCAGAAGCGTGGGAGGGTGAGAGAATTCACCAGAGCCAGAGCAGGGAGCAGAGCAGGCAGAAATACAGAGCTGAGGGGAGCAGCAGGCGGCAGGAGAGGTCTGCGTGCCATGTGTGCCTCTTGTCTGGCTGCCGGGGATTGAACTGGCGCTGCTGAGGCTGTGGGAAGCTTTGCAACCCAGCGCTCCACCGCTGTGCCACTGGGGAGGCCCCAAAGTAACTTTTTAGAAGTGACATCTTAGGGTTTAAATTTTACAATTTCAAGACTTGTCATACACGTTTTTCCAGCTGTCCTAACTCATTTTTTTCTCTCCCTAGCAGAATATAGCAAAATAACCATATTCTCACATTTTACTATAAGACAGTGAGCAATCTGTTAGCTATAACATTTATCTTAAGGACCCTTTAATCCATTTACAGTTAGGATTTCTGTATAGTGCAAGATAGGGGTCCAGCCAGCTTTGTTTTTTTGGCAGGTAGAGATCCAGTTGTATTGGCACCATTTCCTGAGATGCTCTTGATTAATGTAACTTTGTGTACCAACTTCTGATTATAGAAATATTCTTCTCCCCCAAAATTATTATCAAAAATTATGTGACATGATAAGAGGAAAATAGTATCCAACTTTTATAATCTACTTTTTCAAAAATAATGGGTGCATAATTTTATGTATATTATTCATTTATGTAAAGGGCCTCCATCCTTCTTACTACACACTTGCCAATAACGTAAATGTTGATCACTAGATTAATTAATACTTAACCATTTTGTGGCCAAAAAGCATATGAAAAAATGTTCAACACTTTTATAATCAGGGAAATGCAAATCAAAACCACAATGAAATACCACCTTATACCAGTAAGAATGACACATATCAAAAAAAACTAGCAACTACAAATGTTGGCGAGGATGTGGTGAAAAAGGAACTCTCCTACACTGCTGCCATGGGAGTCTGAAGGAGGGAGGGAGGTGCACAGGGGACTGTGGTGATGGTGTACAGGTGAAATGATGGAAATTCTATGGGACTACACCTGAGAAAAGAAAGCAAACGTTTAAAAATGAACAATGATGTAAAATATATATAAATAAAAATTAAAAAAAGAAATTGACATCCTAGGACTCCACCATTTACAACATGTAGAAACTCAATAAATTCTTTTCAGCCTCACCACCCCCCCCCCAAAAAAAAAATGACCTAAACATTTTGACCCTAGGGAGTTTTTATCTTTTTGTTTTCCTGTATCTTTTTAAAGAAATGTATACAAAGGTAAAACACTTCTAAAATAGTATGTAATTAGTTTAAGGAAATTCATTATGAAATATTTTATTTTGCATTTTAAATGTTCTTTAGGTCTGCAAAGAAGGCAGAATTAGAAGAAAATCAGCGGAGTTATAAACAGAAAAAGAAAAGGCGACGCATTAAGGTTCAAGAAGATTCATCCAGTGAAAACAAGGTAATAATGACATTTACTGTTTGCTTGATCTTCACAGTAGACTAATAAATATGCTATTACCTCTTCTGCATTTTAATAGTTGAATTCTACTCATTTAGTTACCCCTCCCATATATATGAAGGGTGACTTATTCAATGTATAAATATGTAGAAGCATTAACATGCTGTCATGTTTTTCCTGTTCCTTAACTAAATGTAATAGAAATTTTAAGCTGTTCAAATTCATTATTTTATATTGTTGGGGCTACAGAATTGATGTTAAGTATTCTATTTTCCTAAGACATAAAACATTATTTTGAATAACTCATGTGAATAAATTTCCTCTAGCAATCTGAATTATTTTTGTATATATAAGCAGGATTATATAAATTATAAGTTCTGTTACCTGCTTTATTTTGTCACCACTATTCTCTTTGGGGAGTCATTACATCTACAATTGGAAAGTGTGTACCCTTTAAACAGTAACTCTCCTTCCCTCTCATCCCCTCCTTAACCCAGCTCCTTGTAAGCTTTATTCTAATTTCTGTGGTTAATTTTTGGCTCCTTATATAAATGGAGTAATTAAATATTTGTCCTTTTGTTTCTGACTTATTTGGCATAATGTGCTGAAAGTTCATCCATGTTGTGCATGTGTCAGAATTTCTCTTTTTGTTCCCTTTATTTTCAAATTTGTCCAGCTTTTTGATCATAGTATTTAGTCTTTGAATCACTCTTTTTACTGACCATCAGTTGATTTTTCTTTTTAATTTGAACAGATGATTTTCTTGGCTTGTTAGGCATCCTTACCCTACGGATTAATTCCACAACCCTTTTCAGTTAAATCTACTTATTTTAAAATCATGTCTTTCATCACACCAATTAAAAAATATTTCTGATGTTCTTGAAAGATTAAGTCATAGGTGGTTAAGTTGCTGTAAACTTTTGATTGACTGTCTTTATTTAGTGTTGGTAGTTGGTTTATATTTTGCCTAGGTTTAAAATTGCAAGTTTTATTAGTAATGTATTTAGCCAAAAAAAAAAAAAGCATGGTCAGAAAATGCTTATTTTCTCCAGATATCAAAGTGCCTTTCTCTTTTAAACCTGGATAATATTCTGTTAATATGTATGCATCACACTGTTTATCCATTCAACAACTAATGCACATTAGGGTTCTTTCCACCTTTGTCTATTTTGAATAATGCTACTGTGAAAATAGGTATACAAAAGTTTGTTTGACTTATTGCTTTGAATTCTTTGAGTTATAATCCGTGAAGTTGAATTACTGGATCATGGTAATTCTGTGTTTAGGAACTATTTTTTTTTTTCTTGAACTGTCATCCTGTTTTCCCAAAGCATGAGACCTCCAATTTTTCTGTATCCTTATCAACACTGGTGAAGTAACATTGGTTTGTAACATTACTTAGTTTTCAAGTATACAACATTATAAGCCAACATTTGTGTATGCTACATTATGTTCACTAAAAGTCTAGTTTCCATTCTTTATCATAAAAATGACCCCTTTCACCCTTGAACCTTTTTACCCCTTCCCTCCCAGTAGCCACTGTTTTGTTCGTGTAGTCTAAAATTTTATTTTGTTTTTGTTTGTTCATGAGTTTTGTTTCTTTATCTTTCACATATGAGTGAAAATATTGGACATTTTTATAGCTTCTTCGGAGAAATGTTTGTCAATTCTTTGCTTCATTTTTGTGTTTTTTTTTAAATACTCTCCTTTTTTTAAAGATTTATTTATTTATGCATACAAGAGCTGGGGTGCAGGCCAGAGGTGTGGCGGCTGAGAGGATTCACCAGAGACAGAGTGGGAAACAGAATAGGCAGATCTACTGAAATACACTGCTGAGGGGAGCAGCGGTCGAGGCAGTAGAGGTCTGCTGTGCCATGTGGGTCACCTCCCTGGCTGGCTGGGGATCAAACTCATGCTGCAGTGGCTGCAGATAGCTTCATAGTGCTGAGACCTAACCCCTTGTGCCACCAGGGAGGCCCAGTACTCGTCTTTATTACAAAATACAATTCAAAAAAAAGCGTCAGTGTTTTTCTTCTACCTCTTTTTTGTGTACTAATTATTAGAGTATGAAATGGATGAATCAGACAATGTTGTATTTACTTCTGATTGTTTTAATTTCATAGAGTAATTCTGATGAAGATAAAGAAGATGAGGAGGAGGAAGAGGAGGAAGAAGATGAAAATGATGATTCCAAGTCTCCCGGAAAAGGCAGAAAGAAAATTCGAAAGATACTTAAGGATGATAAACTACGAACAGAAACACAAAATGCTCTTAAGGAAGAGGAAGAAAGGCGAAAACGTATTGCTGAAAGGGAGCGGGAGCGAGAGAAATTGAGAGAGGTAAACCGATTTTTATAATTTTTAAATATATGACTTTTTTATATTCATAGTGGATTTCTATTTACAGGTGCTTTTCCTTACTAGCAATATTTTATGCAGCCTAAACATTGTCTTTGGATTTCCCTTGCTTCAGTAGCACATATACTAAAATTGGAACGATACAGAAAAGGTTAGCATGTTCACTGTGCAAGGATAACATGCAAATTTATGAAGCATTTCATATGAAGAAATCTTGAAAGATTACCAGTGATTGTGTTTTATCTAGGGTAGAAAAAAATGTTTAAAAGTTTTACTTAAATCCATAAGTACTTCAATAATTTTTTTTAAAGATTTATTTTATTTATACAAGCACTGGGTACAGTCAGAAGCGCAGGAGGGTGAGAGAATTCATGAGAGCCAGAGTGGGGAGCAGAACAGGCAGACTGAAGAAATACACTGCTGAGGGGAGCAGTGGGCGCTGCAGGAGAGGTCTGCGCGCCATGTGGGACCCTCGCCGGCGGCTGGGGATCAAACTGGCGCTGCTCAGCTGTGGGCAGCTTCGCAGCACAGCGCTCAACCACTGCACCACCTGGGGAGGCCCAGTACTTCAATATTTTAATAAACTTTTTTTTGGTGTAAGTTTTTAAGAACAAATATAGGTGGTGGGAATATTATTACTCTCTTTGTACCCATTATCTAGCTTAAGCATTTACCAACATGTCCTTTGTTATTTGATCTATTCTTTTACCTTTATATTATTTTTGAGGAGTCTGAAATCATATTATTCCATCTGTATGTAGTTAAGCATATATTGTGGAAAGAGGAGACCCTATTAAAAACATTACTGTGGTGCCATTACTAACAATAATTCCATAATACCATCCAATGTCTAGTTAATATTAAAAATTTCTTGTTTTTCCTCACATACTTGTGGTTTTAAAAAATCATTGGTCAATCAGGATCCCAAGAAGGCCTGTGTATATGTTATATGTGGCATTTGGATGCTGTGTCTCTTAAGTCTGTTTAAATCTATAGTTTTCCTTTTTGTCTTTCCTTTTTTATATAGAATATTTGCTGAAGAAACCAGATTATTTGTGTAGAATTTACTATATTCTGAACTTTGCTGGTTGCATCCTTGTGATGTATTTACATTGACTCCAGTATGTCCTATAAATGACATTGGATATAGAAGCTTGACTCAGTTCTTATTTTGGCAAAAATACTCATGAGTTGTAATATATACTTCCTCTTCATCTACTTAGAGATACTTTAGGTATAGTTTTATCTTTTTGTGATGTTAATTAGGTTTACTTAAAAATTAAAACAAATAGCATTACATAAATAGATATTAAATTCTTATTTTCTTACTTTGATCCGTGGTAGCATACTTGCATGTACCTCACATAGTTGTAATCACTGTATATAATAATGCTGTATTTTTCTCTCATATTTAAATGTGTATTAACATATTCCATGTCCTTTTATTTGAGTCATCATATTTCCTAAATAATTTTTTAATTTATGAAATTTAATATATGTGCTTTGGTTGACTAAAATAATTACCTTAAGACTATTTTGAAGTTATCACCATCTTCTGTTCTATTCAGACTCTACTCAGGGGTAATGGCTTTTACTTCTTTTAGCTTTTCTTTGCTTTTAATGGTATGTTTGTGTTGAATATCCTTATAAAATATTTCTTTTCTCACTTTTAGACATTACCATTATTATATCAAACTTGTAAATGTAATGCTCTTAAGCTACCCACTAAAGCCAGTTACTTCTTCATATTCTCTCAATATCAATTTATTATATTTATGATTAAATCATAAATCAGTATTCACATGACTATACCTATGTAAATATTCACAGCAGAGCTGTGTGGTGTATATTGCTTCTGCCCCCTCTTTCACTCGCTCACTCTCTCTCACATACACATGGCTCTTTCTCTCTCTCTCTCTGGTGAGTATATAGACATAGTATATAATGATTACATTTCTTTGTTATATATGTCTTGTTTATTTTTTTATGGTTAATAATGTTTTGGGATTTTTCTTTTATTTTCTACATACCTTTGTCATTCATTTCCCCTCTTTCCATGAAATCCTAAAATTCCTCAATAAATAAAATAAGTAATTGATCAGTACCAATTTATTATTTGAACTGTCACTGCTTGAACCTTGTTTTGCTGCTCCAGTCTGACCTATTTTATCTAATTTTACTATTTTGGAAATCCCTTTGTCTATCAATTTTTGGATCACTTATTCCCTAGATCCTTATTTTTCCATGCATCTTGTTTCCAAGAATTTTTGAAGAGCAGTGTTAATTATTGACATAATGGATGAATTTGTCAGTCTGATAGAGCTGACTGTACCTTAAATAAACTTTTAACCAATTCTGGTTTTATTCCACACTTCTCCTGTTTTTATTAATTGATGCCTCTTTGTCCTGAATCTTCTGAAAAAAAAATAAAATGTGGTACTGCTTATAGGTTGTCTTTTCTATTGGTGCTTAAGTTTTACTATTTTCTTTTGTGTTTGTCATTTGACATTTGTCTTTGTGCCATTAGCTTCATAATTTTGTTGATATGTCATTACTGGTAGGGTCTTCTTCCTAGTTTTGTACTAGTGGAATTGTAACTATTTTGTTCTCTCATGTTATTGTAGTAAAGAAGTATGTTCAATTCACTATTTTTAGCTACTGGCAATGGTTTAGCTTAAGTAAACTCTCCCTGAGAAATTAAAATAGTTTTATATAGCTACCAGTTATGTATGATATATTTCCCATGTGAAGTTTTTGATCAGAGAAATTTGTTAAAAGTGTATTTCTGTGTAGCCATGGCTGCAGTTAGTATGTATAAAACTTGCATCAGCATTTCCTGGTCAGATCTCAACACTGTGTCCCTAGCTGCAGGAAATCACTGATCTAGTTTTTATCACTATAGATTTTGTCTTTTTCAAATTTTAATGTGAATGAAATCATACACTACGTTGTTTTTATATAAGCCTTTTTTCTCAAGATGATAATTTTGAGATTCATCCAGGTTTGTGTGTAGTAGGTAGTTTGTTGTCTTTATGATTAAGTACTATTCTGTTATATGCATAGACCATAATTTATTCACATGTTGATGGACATTTGGGTTATTTTTGGCTATGAATCATGTTAAAAACATTTGTATATAGGTCTCTGCATTTTCATTTCTTTTGGAAACGTGTTATTGGGTCCTGTGATATTTGTTCATTGCTGCTATATAGATGAGCTATTCCTTTTTGTATACTTTGTCTATCCTGCAACCTTGTGATAGTCCCTTACTGATTTCAGGAGGTTTTGTTTTAGTGAATATTTTGTCTGTACCAGATACTTTGCATGCATTACCTTATTTAACCTCCATAACAAGCCTGTGAGTGCTATTTATAATCTTCCCTAATTGGCAAATGGAGATGTTAAGTGTCTTGTTCAAATGGAGTTTATATCTAAATGGCCTGTGCTGTTTCTGTTCTACACATTGTTTCCTGGTATTTGTATATTATTTATAATTTTATGTAAGTGCAGTATAATAGGTAATTTATTATGACTTTTGACTTATTTTTACGTATGATAATTATACTGTAGTTATGGCTTTAGAAAGTGTCATTTTAAAGAGACATTCTAAAAACATTTACAGATAAAATTACATGGTCTTCTGGGTTTGCTTCAGAATCATTTGTGGAATCTGAAAAGTTGGAGAATGGGTTAGAAGCCATCAGTGAAACAAAACTTGCCATATGTTGATAATTTTTGAAGCTGAATAATGGGTAACAGTGCTCATACTAACAAAAGCTCATGCTTTTGTTTATGTTTGAAAATATCTATAGTGATTGCTAAAGAATCCATTTATTCCTAAAGTTCTAAACAAGAAAAATAGTAACTATAATTTTATTCTTTAAGTATAATGTCTATTTTTCAAGCCATGAGTCTTAATTGATTGTCATAGAGCCATAAGCTGTTAATACAAGTGTTTCCTTTATTTAAGTAGTATTGTATAGTGTTTAAGACAGTGGACTCTAGAGTCCAGCCTTCTGGGTATAAACCTTAGTGTTGTGATACCTCATAGTTGTATGTTCTAATGTAAGTTATAAAACTTCTTTGTCCCTCAGTTTAGTTCATTTGTAAAATGGTATACTTGTACCTACCATATACAGTACAGAGTTCTTAAATATACTATGTAATGGATAAACATAGGGATAAGATAGCAAGAAATACATGCACACATACTTGTGCATGCCAATTTATGGTTGTTATCTTTGAAATAAGGAATGTGAAATAATTATTTCCCCTTCACAATTAGAAGATACATGTTTTTGTAATGCTTTTGAGCTTGCGGTTCTCAAATCAGTGTTTTCTAAAAGTTTTTTTTTTTTCTTTCATAACATATTTACAGTGTTTCTCAGTGGGAATTTTTTGGCATCTTGGATGGGACAGTTCTTGTTTGGGACTGTTTTTCACATTGCAATACATTTATTTCTATTTAACTTCTCTTCTACCTACATTAAATATCAGTCTTGACCAGTCATTGTGACAACCACATTTTGAAGTATCCTTTAGACGAATAAGAAGAATGTAACCATCCCTGTTTGGGAGCCAAGTGTCTATTCAAATTTTAATGGTGTGCTATAAAGTAATTTGAAACACTTCTTTTTTCACATTTCTGCCTATCGCGTGTGTTGAAATATCCAGGATGAAAACCAATGAGCTAAATGAAATTACTGACATTTCCACAATGATTAAAAAATATCTTGTGGAGGTTTTTGATTTTGGAAAATGTAAATCTATGCTATGTCCTTCTCTTTTTTGAACCAAATTATTAGATGTGTGGTGTGGAAGTAGTCATGTCTATAGTCTGGAAAATTTCCCTTGGTAAGACTAATATGCTATCATTTCTTGAAAGAGTTCTGTGAGCTTAGCTATCTCTAATTTCTTCCTTTGTAGGTGATAGAAATTGAAGATGCCTCACCCACCAAGTGTCCCATAACAACCAAGTTGGTTTTAGATGAAGATGAAGAAACCAAAGAACCTTTAGTACAGGTTCATAGAAATATGGTTATCAAATTGAAACCCCATCAAGTAGATGGTAAGAAACTGTTAGATGAATAAAACATTTTTAGTAAAATTTTACTTATGTTTGGTTTCTCCTTGGTGCTTCATGTTCTGCTAAGCACTAGAGATACATTGGTGAGTAAAATAAATCTGATACCTGCCCTTATGGGATTGCATAAGGAAATGAGGAAGAACAACACATAGAATAATTGCAAATAAAATTAATGTTATAAAAGAAGTAAGTGATATTCACAAATTGGTATGTATGGCAAATGGATATCACTTAGTTTATAGTCATTGACTAAAGCCAGCTGTGTATTGGGCATAGGTAGACTGGGCTAAAAGTTTTCTTCAGAAAATGCTATTTCAACATTTTTAGGTATGCTTGTTAATAATACCCCTACATTGCTATTAGAAAGATACCAAATTATGACTATCCTGTGCTTTCTTACAGTGGAATCAGTAAGTTAGTTTTGAGTGTGTGTATGAATTAAATTAAATTAAATTCTACAATTCCTATTCCTAAGGTAGTTTGAGTCCCTTTTGTTGTTTAGTCTTAATTGCTGAATAAAGGGAGAAGTAATAAATTATCTCCTGGGCTGTTTTTCTGGCTGATTTAATAAACCTGAAGTATATTTTATAGGAATCAGTTCCCTCTTTGGACCATTTCAGGGTATGAAGAAGGTCTGCAGAGATAGCTGAGATAAGACGAATGAAGGGAAATCACCCTATTGGGTGCTTATGTTAACTTTTTTTCCCTAGTTAACTCTATGATTGGGGAAGTGGGGGAGATCTCATTTATTTTTTTAATTAATTATTTTAAAGATTATTTATACAAGAACTGGGGTACAGGTCAGAGGAGCGTGGGAGGGTGAGAGAATTCACCAGAGACAGAGTGGGTGGCAGAACAGGCAGACGGACCGAAGACACTGCTGAGGGTAGCAGCAGGTGAGACAGGAGAGGTCTGCCACACCATGTGGGTTTCTCCCTGCCTGGCTGGGAATCAAACCCGCACTGCAGAGGCTGTGGACAGCTTCACAGCTCAGTGCTCAACCCGCTGCGCCACCGGGGAGCCCCAGATCTCATTTATTTTTAAGAGATTTTGTAGATCTGTAATTTAAAAAAATTCTATTATGTGGAAATTTTGGCTATGTTTTTGATATATTTATGAGGAAAGTTTTTTTTTTTTTTTTAAACTTGGGCCTGTAATTTGAACTTCATGAAGCTCTCATTTCTAGGTGTTCAGTTTATGTGGGATTGCTGCTGTGAGTCTGTAAAAAAAACAAAGAAATCTCCAGGTTCAGGATGCATTCTTGCACACTGCATGGGCCTTGGTAAAACTTTACAGGTAAGAACTAAAAAACATGAAGATTTTCTGCTCATATTAATTCAAGCATATTTATTGTATTATTTATGTCACAGGCACAGTTGTACAGGCTGGCAACGAAGCAGTATACAAGAATTTAAAGATTCTTTCCTCCAGAAGATTATATTCTAGTGAGGGAGCGAGAATTTAAATAAAGTATTTTCAGATAACAAGTGTTAGCAGAATAGAGACAGAAAACATTTATTTTATTATTATTATTTTTTTTTAAAGATTCATCCATTTATGCATATAAGAACTGGGGTATAGGCCAGAGGTGCGCGGGTGGGGTGAAATGACCCATCAGAGACAGAGTGGGGAGCAAAACAGGCAGACTGACTGAAATACACTACAGAGGGGAGCAGCAGGTAAGACAGGAGAGGTCTGCTGCGCCATGTGGGTCAGCACCCTGGCCGGCCAGGAATCGAACTCGTGCTGCAGAGGCTGTGGACAGCTTCACAGTGCTTTGCCCAACCCCTTGTGCCACCAGGAAGGCCCGGAAAGCATTTTTGTAGTGAGGTGATGTTTGAGGAGAAATCCTAATGAAATGAAAGAAAATGGTTATGGCATAGCCAGTAAAAACTGCAAGGATTGTGAGGTGGAAATGAACTTTCTTTACAAATAATTAGCTGTCTATGACCCTATAGTAATGAGAATGTAAATTTTTTTTCATTATTAAAATTACTGCATTTCTGAATGGCAGAAGTTTTAGCAGAGATGTGAAATTAGTGTACGTATTTGTAATTTTAAGCCATAAGGTAATTATTATAGTTATGTGAGTAAGGACATGTTAAAATGGAAAAAATACAATTCTCTGTACGTGGGTAATGGTATCTTCTAGGGGGATTTAGGGACATTCTCTGGAGACCAGGGACTTAGTAGCTGTTGTATTTATTTCTTAAATTGATATTTTTAATATTTATGGTAAAATCATGGTGCTTGAGAGTTGGAAGGAGCATTTACATCATCTAATTAATTCCCCAGTTTTACTTAAATGTATGTTTTTTTCTGTATTTTGTCTACCTTGGAGATGATGACTTGTTTGGTTGCTTTATTATTTATAGCAAAAAACCAAAACAAAAAACATCCAATCTTTAAATTATAAAATAACTTAATTTGTTATTGTTTTAGCAGATACTTAAATGAAGATGACAACTTAATTTGTTTTCTTGTAGGTGGTAAGCTTTCTTCATACAGTTCTTTTGTGTGACAAATTGGATTTCAGCACAGCTTTAGTGGTTTGTCCTCTTAATACTGCCTTGAATTGGATGAATGAATTTGAGAAGTGGCAAGAGGGATTAAAAGATGATGAGAAGCTTGAGGTATTGTTTTAAGTGTTTTCTGTTAACTAAAATAGCTGCATGAGATTCATATAGTAAAAGAAAAAGATTTTTAATTACCAGTGATGCATATTTCCATGGAAATGTTTAGTAGTCACTCATTCCCAATAGATACTTTAAAAAAATCTATATTTCTCCGTAAAAGGTCTCTGAATTGGCAACGGTGAAACGTCCTCAGGAAAGGAGCTACATGCTACAGAGGTGGCAAGAAGATGGTGGTGTTATGATCATAGGCTATGAGATGTACAGAAATCTTGCTCAAGGAAGGAATGTGAAGAGTAGGAAACTTAAAGAAATATTTAATAAAGCTTTGGTTGATCCAGGTAAGATATTAACAGGCATTGAGATAAAGAAGGAACTTGAATTTAAAAACTGTATTTATATTTTATTTAACAAATGTATTTATCCTTCAGGTTTTGCCTTTTGGTTTCTTAGTATAATTTCATTAAGGTAAAATCTCCATTGTTGTTGATGGTTGCTCAGAATTCATTTGCCAAGTTTGGAAGCATTTGAGGCTGGCAGGGGAGACCTTGTAAAGAAAAATATATCATGTGCCTGTGTGACAATTGCGGATTTTTCCAACTGTCTGAATATTTGTTGATTATAGTAGCGCTCTCCATATTCTCAAAATGCTCTGTATGTATCTTTCCCAAGTTTTTGTCACTGGAAGAATTGCTGCATGTTTTTTTCCTTCTGTCTTTTTTTTTCTTTTCTTTTCTTTTTAAAAGTTGATTTATTTAACCGTACAAGAACTGGGGAATAGGCCAGAAGTGGGGGGCGGGCTGAGAAGATTCATCAGAGACAGAGTGGGGAACACGACAGGTGTATCCACTGCAATACGCTGTTGAGGGGAGCAGCAGGCTAGACAGGAGAGGTCTCCTGTACCATGTGGGTCAGCTCCCTGGCCAGGGATCGAACTCATGCCACAGTGGGTGGGATAGCTTCATAGTGCTGAGACTTTAACCCCTGCGCACCAGGGAGGCCCCTTTTTCTTCTGTTTTTTAAAGGAACATCACTATGGAAGGTTAATATTTGTAATAGTGTTGGTCCTTATGACAGTTATCCTCATGAGGTAAATTCATATATTCGAAATCTTTTTTTTTACTTTTTTAAACTATTATTTTATTTTATATAATTCTTACATCATTTTTCATTTTTGCACAATGTGTGCATTTTGATTTTAGTTATATTCCCCATACAATTCCCACCCCTCTTATTTTGACCCTAATCCCTCACTCCTATCTCCCTCCACCCCCCCAGTAGTGTGTCTCTGGTCTACAGTTGCTTGTTGATTTTGATTTTTTCTTTATTATAATTAGTCTTTTTCCTGGTCCCTTATTTAGTTTTTATAAATTCCTGCTATGCGTGAGACCATCCGGTATTTTTCTTTTTCTTTCTGGCTTATTTCGCTGAGCATGATCCCTTCCAGCTCCATCCATGTTGCTGCAAATTGCATGAGTTTATCTTTTTTGATTGCTGAGTGATACTCCATTGTGTATATGTACGACATCTTCTTGATCTAGTCATCTGTTTTTGGGCATTTGGGTTGTTTCCATAGCTTAGCTATTGTAAATAGTGCCGCTATAAACATAGGGGTGCAGGTGTCCTTTTGAATTAATGTTTCTGTGTCCTTTGGATAAATACCTATCAGTGGAATTGCTGGGTCATATGGAAACTATCTTTAGTAGGTTGAGGAATCTCCACACAGCTTTCCATAGTGGTTGGACCAGTTATCACTCCCACCAGCAGCGCAGGAGAGTTCCTTTTTCTCCATATCCTCGCCAATATTTGTTGTTGCTAGTTTAATTAATATGTGCCATTCTCACTGGTGTAAGATGGTATCTCATGGTAGTTTTGATTTGCATTTCCTTGATTACAAGTGATGTTGAACATTTTTTCATATGCCTGTTGGTCATTTGAATTTCCTCTTTGGAGAAGTTTCTTTTTAGCTCTTCTGTCCATTTTTTGTCTGGATTATTTACTTTGTTTTTGTTGAGTCTCTGTAAATTTTTGTGGTCAGTCTTTTATCATTAGTGTTGTGTGCAAAAATTTTCTCCCAGTCGTTGGGGTTTCTCTTTGTTTTGGTTATTTTCTCTTTTGCTGTGCAGAAGCTCTTTAATTTGATGTAGTCCCAGTTGTTTATCTTTGCCTTCACTATCACTGCTTTGGGTGATGTGTCTGTAGAGATGTTTTTGTGGTGCATGTCATGTAGTGTTTCCCCTATATTTCCTTCTATATATTTTATGGTTTCAGGTCTTATGTCTAGTTCTTTAATCCATTTTGAGTTGGTTTTTGTGCATGGTGTGAGGTAGTAGTCAAGCTTCATTCTTTTGCATGTAGCGACCCAGTTTTCCTAGCACCATTTATTGAACAAACTTTATTTGCTCCACTGCCTTTTCTTTGCCCCTTTGTCAAAGATTAGTTTACTGTAAATCTATGGGTTTATTTCTGGATATTCTATTCGGTTCCATTGGTCCATGTGTCTGTTTTTGTTCCAATACCATGCAAT
The DNA here is from genome assembly GCF_964194135.1 of Talpa europaea. Lineage (NCBI taxonomy): Eukaryota > Metazoa > Chordata > Mammalia > Eulipotyphla > Talpidae > Talpa > Talpa europaea. The sequence continues at coordinate 50,966,139 of NC_140081.1, read as the reverse complement.
TTTGATTATTATGGCTTTGTAGTATAGTTTGAAATCTGGGAGTGTGATTCCTCCATTCCCTTCTTTTTTTTTTTTTTTTTTCAGGAGAGCTTTGGTTATTCGGGGGTTTTTGCTGGTTCCATATGAATTTCATCAGTATTTGTTCTATTTTGAAGAATGTCATTGAAATTTTTATTGAAATAGCATTGAATCTGTAAATTGCTTTTGGTAGGATGGCCATTTTGATGTTAATTCTTCCAATCCATGAGAAGGGGATGTCTTTCCATTTCTTTGTTCTTCTATTTCTTTTTTTTTTTTTTTAAATAGAGGCATGTTATTTATTTATTTATTTATTTATTTATTTATTTTGTTTGTTTGTTTGTTTGTTTTGTTTATACATGCACTGGGTACAGTCAGAAGTGCGAGAGGGTGAGAGAATTCACCAGAGCCAGAGCGGGGAGCAGAGCAGGCAGAAGGACCGAAGTACACTGCTGAGGGGAGCAGCGGGCGGCAGGAGAGGTCTGGGCGCCATGTGGGACCCTCCTCTGGTGGCCGGGGAGCAGCCGGGTATCGAACCGGCTCTGCAGGCCGCGGGCAGCTTCGCAACCCAGCGCTCAACCGCTGTGCCACCGGGGAGGCCCAAGTGCAGAACTTTTTGAGTTTGATGTAGTCTCAATTGTTTATATTTTCTTTTGTTTTCCTTGGTGTTGGGGAAGCATACACAGACATCTCTGAAATTGATGTTACACAGTGTTTTTGCCTATGTTTTTTATGGTTTCAGGTCTTCCATACATTTTGAGTGGATTTTTGTGTATGGTGTGAGATAGTGGTCTCATCTCATTCTTTTGCATACAACTGTCCAGTTTTGCCAACAGCATATATTGAAGAGACTTTTCTTGATTCAGTGTATATTCATAACTTCTTTGTTGTAGATTAACTATTCATGTAGGTATGGTTTTATTTCTAGCTCTAAATTGTTTCATTTGTGTATGTGTGTTTTTTCCAGTACCTTACTGTTTTGATTATTTTAACTAAGTAATAAAGTTTGAAGTCTGGGAGTGTGATCTCACCACCCCTTCTCTTTTTGTTAGGATTGCTTTGGCATCTCTGGGTCTTTTGTGGTTCCATGTGCATTTTGGTAATATTGTTTGATATTGAAGAATATGCCAATATTCAGGAATGCCATTGAGACTTCAATAGGGATTGTATTGCATCTATGTATTGCTTTGGATAGGATGACCATTTTGACAACTTTAATTTGTCCAATCTATGAGCTGGGATAGTTTTCTTTGTATATTTCCTTCATCTCCTTTGGTAACTTTACTTACAGGTGCTTAATTTGTTTTAATGCCATTACAAATGGGATTAAAAAATTATATTCTAGCTCATTGTTTGCATATATGAAGGGAACTGATTTTTGTGTATTGCTTTTGTAGCGTGCCACTTTGCTGAACTATTTTGTTGTTTCAGTCAGTTTTTTAGTGGACTCTTTAGGGTTCTTTATGCACATTATCATGTTGTATGCAAATAATGATAACTTTACTTCTTCTTTCCAAGTTTGGATTCCTTTTATAGCCACTTCTGGCATAATTACCCTTGACTAGGACTTCCAGTACTATGTTGAATGGTAGGGGTGAGAGTGAACTTCCTTGTCTTGTACCAAATCTTAGTGGGAAAACTTTCAGACTTTCACCATTGGGATTCATACTAGAATTTGTTATTATTGATGTATGTCCTGTCCCCAATTTTTTGAGAGTTCTTATAAATACATGTTGAATCTTATCAAATGATTTTCTAGTATCAATTGATACATATTTTTTACCTTTCCTTTTATAGATGTGGTGAATTACACTGATTGATTTTCTGATGTTGAAGCATTCTTATGTCCCACTTGGTCATGGTGTATGATTTTTTAAATGCATTGTTGAATTTGGATTGTTAAGATTTTTTTCGATTTATTTATTTATGCATACAAGAGCTGGGGTACAGGCCAGAGATGCAGGGGGGAATGAGGGGATTCACCAGAGACAAAGCAGGGAGCAGAACAGGCAGACGGACTGAAATACACTGCTGAGGGGAGCAGCAGGCGAGACAGGAGAGGTCTGCTTTGCTATGTGGGTTTCTCTCTGGCCAGTCGGGAGCGAACTCGTGCTGAAGAGGCTGCGGACACTCTCATAGGCTGCATAGCACTCATTATGAAACAATCTGTTCCTAGACTTTTAGGTTTTTTGAAGGGAGACATTTTATCACTATTTCAGTTTTCTTCCTCATAACTGGCATGATCAGGTTTTTTATTTTTTCCATATTCAGTCTTAGGTGTTTGTGTATTTTCCAAAAATTTGTTTGTATCTTCTATGCTATTCAACTTACTGGCATATAATAATCTTCTATAATCTGCTGAATATCTGATTGTAACTTCTGTTTCATTTTTGATGCTGTTTATTTGAGTTTTCACCTTTTTTTTGTTCGTCTAGCTAGAGGTTTGTCTTTTTTTTGTTGAAGAATCATCTTTTCTTTCATTAACCTTTTGAATTTCTATTTAAACCTTTTTGATTTTATTTTATTTACTTCTTTTCTAGTGTTTATTATTTCTTTCCTTCTACTGACTTTTGGTTTTGTTCATTTTTCTTTTTCTAGTTCCTTAACGTGAGAGGTAATATTATTTCTTTGAGCTCCTTTTTTGTTTCGTGATGTGGGCCTATGTCGCTATGTACTGCCCTCTTAGTTCTGATTTTGCTGTGTCTCTTAAGTTCTGGAGTGTGGTGACCTCATCATCATTTGTCTTGAGATTTTTTTTTAATTTCTTCTTTGATTTCATCATTAACCCAATCAATTTAGTAGTGTGTTGATTGGTTTCCAGGTGTTAGAGATTTTTCCTGCTTTATTTTTTGTGGTGGAATTCTAGTCTGATACCATTGTGGTTAGAGAAGATACTTAGTATGAGTTTGGTATTCATTAATTTGTTTATACTTGTCTTGTGCCCTATGGTCAATCCTGGAGAATGTCTCATGTGTACTTTTGCAGATTGTATATTCAGCTTTATTGGGGTACCATGCTCTGTAAGTGTCTATTAGGCCCACATGTCTAATTCTTTGTTTAAGACTATTGGGTCCTTATTTATTTTCTGTCTGGTTCATCTGTCCATTGATGAAAATGGGCTTCATGAAGTTACCCGCAACAAACATGTTTTTCCCAATGTCCTTTTTCAGATATATTAGTAAACACCTTATATATTTTGCTCCTTCACTTGGCGTGTATATATTGGTATTATGTCTTTCTGATGTATTGTTCCCTTAATCATTGTATATTATCTGTCCCTGTCTTGTTGCCTTTTTTAGCTGGAAATGTATTTTAACTGATACAAGCATGGATGTCTCTGCCTTTCTTTGGGTCACTTTGTGTGTAAGATTATTCTCCAACTTTACTTTGAGACTATTTTTATCTTTGGTGGTCAGTTGCACCTCCTGGAAAAATTAGACATTTTGCCATTGTTTTCTCATCTAACCGATCACTCTATGTCTTTTGATAGGTTAGTTTGGTCCATTTATATCCAGGGTGATTACTAAGATATGAAGGTCTGATTCTGCCATTGTGTTCTTAAGTTTGTGGATCTGTTCATTTCATTTAAGTTTTTTTGTCAATTCAGATATGAGAGCTCCTTTCAGCATTTCTTGGTGGGAAGGTCTATTGTTCGCAATCTTCCTCAGCTTCTTTTTGTTTGAGAAGGCCTTTATTGTCCTACCTATCTGAAAGAGAATCTTATAAAATAGAGTATTGTTTTTTGGCAGTTTTTATCTTTATGTATATTGTTCATATTGGTCCATTCTCACTTTGACTGTAGTGTTTCTTCAGAGAGGTCAAATGTAAGCCCAATCAAGATTTCTTTATAGGTTATCTGCATGCATCTTCACCCTCTCTAACTTCAATATTCTTTTTTTTTAATGCATACAAGAACTGGGATGTAGGCCAGAGGTGTGGGGGGTGAGGAGATTCACCAGAGACAGAGTGGGGAACAGAACAGGTGCATCTACTGACATATACTGCTGAGGGAAGCATCAGGTGAGTCAGGAGAGGTCTGCTGCACCATGCCATGTGGGTTAGCTCCCTGGCCGGGAGGGATTAAACTCAAGCTGCAGTGGCTGGATAACTTGTTAGTGCTGACTTTAACCCCTTGTTTTTAACCCCTAGGGTCTCCACCAGGGAGACCCTAAATATTTTTTTTGTCTTGCAATCACTATTTTTTTTTCATGTAGGTCTCATTTTGTTTATGTAACCTTGTGTTCTTTTGGCTTTATAGACATGTATGTTTAGTTCCTTCTCCATGTTTGGGAAGTTTTCCTGCTATTATTTCTTTAAATAAGTCCTTTGTTCTCTTCTGTCTCTTTTGCCCTTCTGGGATATCCATTGTTCTTATATTACCTTTCAATCAATACTTAATTCTTGAAGTATTACTTTGTTTTTTCCCTTCATTTCTCTCTTCTTCCACCTGAATTCTTTGTTCATTATCATCTTCAAAGTCACTGATTTGATATTCCCTTTGATCTATTCTACTTCCATAGTTTTTTTCCAGAATTTTTACTGTACTTTTGATATTTTTTTACATCCTGCATCTCCAAGAGTTCCTTATTTAAAGTTTTCATTTGCATATTCTTTTCATTAATTTCTCAGGACATTCATTTGTTTTTCTGAATTTTCTTATATCTTTGATCAGCTTTACTGTAATTTCTTCAATTTCTTTGAATTCATTTATCATGGCAAATTTGAATTCTTTATGTGATAGTAGAAAGAAATCTTCCATGTCTTAGTGTTTGTGTTCTGTTAATTTGTTCTGTGTGCTGTAGTATTGCCCTGAGGAGTCAGGTAGCCATTTTTTGGTTTCCTTATTACTTTTTGAATATTAAGTTTGCGGAGTTTCCACTTTCCAGTAGATGGTGCTATATGTTAGGGAGAGCTGATTTGTAGCTGGATCTTCAGTGAATTAGGGAGGGTCCTGGAGGAGTCTATGTCTGTTGTGACTCTGCCATACATGGACTTTGGTATTGCCTATGTCAGTCCTACTAGCCCTTCTTCTCTGCAGTCTATAGGCCATACCTTCAGTGCAGCCTGGCTTGCTCCCATCTGCCCTCACTGTATCTGCTAGGTCTTGTATTTGCCCCTTCCTAGGGAGAAATGGTTCTCTTGGGTTGACCCTCTCTGAGCTTTGCCTTCCTCCCTGCCCCCGTGCCCCCCCACCAACCTGGTCTGCTTGGCTCATCACGGTACTCACACCTGTCTCTTCCATGGCTAGATCCTTGGTGCTCAGATTTGCTCTCTTTGTGCTTAGGTGCAGACACCATGGTTTCTACCCATGCTGCTCCCCCTCCTGTTTTGCCCTGAGTTAAATTTCCTCCACTTCTCTTCTATCCCACTTGGTCGTTGTTGCTCCCCAGTGACTGATAGCCACTCTGGTTTTGCCCCACTTTGCAGGAGCCTCTGAATGTAGTGATTACCTGAACATCTCAGTTTATTCTACCTGTAGTAAATCAGGTAACTTCCTCTGATGCCATCTTCCTGGTTGTATCTCCAGGTTTGAATTTTTGAACGGGACAACTTTTTTTCAGGCTTCTCTAAATCTCTTTAACTCTCCAGAGCCTCATTACTGCCATTCTTCTTGTAATATGTCAAGTGTTTTCAAGTAGATTTACTTTCAAATCCTTCCACTTCATTTTTGTCACTGTTTGAAATTGAAGTTTTAAAAAAACTTATTTCCAATGTAGTTAAAACGTATTTGTTATAAACCACTAAAGGTTTGTACAATTTTTTTATGTTTGAAAATCTTAAATACATCTCTATCTTAGTAAACAGTATATGAATAGCATTTAACTTTTTTAGTGGCTCAGGATTATAATGAGTATGTTACCTTGATTTCTTTCTGCTTCTGTTATCTCAGGTATCCTTATCCAAGATAAGGTTCTTTCTCTTTCCATTGCCATTCTAATAAATAGTTCTTTTTAATTTTAAAGAAATTATAAAGGCAATATGTATTCTTAAGCAAAATACAAACAGAAATAAAGGTATAGGGCCTACCTGGTGGTGCAAGGGGTTAGACACAACCTATGAAGCTAACCGCAGCCAATGCAGCAGGAGTTTGATCCCCGGCCAGGGAGCTACCCACATGGCACAGCAGACCTCTCCTGACTCGCCCGCTGCTCCCCTTAGCAGTGTATTTCAGTCAGTCTGCCTGTTCTGCTCTCTACTCTGTCTCTGATGAATTCTCTCACCCCGGCACCTCTGGCCTGTACCCCAGTTCTTGTGTGCATAAATAAATCAATCTTTTAGAAAAAAGAAATAAAGGTATATATTGAAAAGTAGAAGTTACCTTCCTCCCTGTCCCATTATTGCTTATTGTAAATTCTTTCAGAAATTTTTTGTGCTTATTCTAGCATGTATCTTTGAAAACTTTTAATTTGATATATTGATTTGATATATTGATATATATATTGATATGTATATATTGTTATGTTCCTGACAATGAATTTAGTTAACAATCATCAGTACATAGGGTGAATTGGTGGTGGAAATTCTATGGGGACTACACCTGAGAAAAGAAAGCAACCATTGTAAAAAATAAATTTAAAAAATAGTAAAAAAAGAAATATTCTTGCTTTTGATGAGAATTTTTTTAAGGTCCAGTCTCAGCAGCTTTCAAATATACAATGCAGTATTGTTAACCCTAGTTGCCCTGCTGTACACTACATCCCAAGACTGACTGCTCCTATAGCTGGAAGTTTGTGGTTTTGACCATATTCACCATGTTTCAACACCCCTTCTTCCCCTACCAATCTGTTCTCTATGAGATTTTTAAAAAAATATTGCACAGAAATGAGATCATACAGTGTTCATCTTTCTCTGTCTGACTTACTGTCTTGGCATAATAATGCCCTCTGTGGCTGTCCATGTTATCACAGGTGGCAGAATTTTCTTCGTTCATGACTGAAGAAATCTTCCATTATGTATCTATCACAGTTTCTTTATCTGTTCATCTGTTGATGGACACTTGAGTTACTTCCATGTTTTGGCTGTTGTAAATAACACTGCAATGATCATGGGAGTTACAGATAAATCTTTAAGATAATGATTTTATTTTATTTTTTTTGGATAGATAACCAGAAGTGGGATTGCTGGATCATATGGTGGTTCTATTTTTAAATTTTAGAGGACCCTCCTTATAGTTTATCAAAGTGGCTACATTGATTTATATTTGTGTCAGAGCACAAGGGTTCCCTTTTCTCCATGTCCTCATCCAGCATTTATTTCCTGTAGGCTTTTTTTTTAATAGTAACCATTATAAAAGTGTGAAGTGATTCCTCATTGTGGTTTTGATTGCATTTCCATGATGATGAGTGATACTGATTACCTTTTTGTGTATCTGTTGACTATATTTTCCTTTGGGCCTTCCTGGTGGTGCAGCGGGTTGAGCTCTGCGCGGTGAGGCTGTCCACAGCCTCTGCAGCGTGAGCTGTTTGGGGAGCAACCCACATGGCGCGGCAGACCTCTCCTGCCTCATCCACTGCTCCCCTCAGCAGTGTTCTGCACCCCGCTGTCTCTCTGGTGAATCCTCTCACCCTCCCGTGCCTCTGGCTTGTACCCCAGTTCTTGTATAAATAAATTAAAAAAAAATAAGATTGTTTTCTTTTAGAGTTTGTATTTTCTATTGTAATGTTTGGAGGTTCCCAAGGCCACTCTATGTTTTAGTAATTGACCTTGACTTACAGAACTTAGAAAAGCTGTTATAGTTATTTCTTATTACACTGGAAGTATATAAATTAAATGAAAACTGAAAAACATACATAGTACAGGACCCAGATTTATGTCTCCTAGCAATGATGTTTGATAACACACGATGCAGTATTGCTTTTAGAGTGTGAGCTTGGTCTTGCAGACATGATTCATCACTCATATGGGTGATCTTAGTCTTGAGTGGTCCAGAAGATGTCATGTACCTCAAAATTACACCATATATAACATTCTTAGCATACTGTTTGGTGTGTCACAACCATCAAGGGAAACAACGATTTCCTTAACAGTCAGGAAATTCTGGGGGTTTAGATCTTTTCTTCTAGGAACTAGAGGCAAAGGCCAAACCTTTATTTCACTACCTATCTACATACACAGATAAAATCACCCTACTTGAGGTGGTTATTTAAATACAAATGAAGGCCTCCCCTGGTGGCGCAGCGGTTGAGCCCTGGGCTGGGAAGCTAACCATGGCCTGTGCAGCACTGGTTCAATCTCCGGCTGCTGGCAAGGGTCCCACAAGGTGTGCAGACCTCTCCTGCCGCCTGCTGCTCGCCTCAGCAGTGTTTTTCGTCAGTCTGCCTGTTCTGTTCCCTGCTCTGGCTCTGATGAATTCTCTCACCCTCCTGCGCTTCTGACTATACCCAGTGCTTGTATAAATAAATAAATAAAACTTTAAAAAATAAATAAATACAAATGAGATGATACTATCGACTACAACTTTTTAAAATTTAATATGTTTTGTATATCTTTCAAAGTTATGTAGAGATACACATCACTAATTCCATCATGAATTTCATTATGCCATACTTTTATTAAGTCCCTCTTACAAGGTTTTAGGTACTTACCAGTTTTCCAGCATAACAAACTACACTGCAGAGAATATTGTTTTATGTATCTTTGAGTACTTGTAAAAGTATATGTTTAGGATGAATTCCTTGAAATTGAAATATGGGTCAGAAGATGCATACATTATACATTTTAACTGGTATTTTAAAATTTTCCCAGAAGTCTGATGTAAATTTAACTCCCTAAGGAGTATGTGTGAGTACCAATTTTACCACACACTCATGAACACCGAATATTAGGTGTAGAAATCACCTAAATCACTTGTAAAATGTTAGAGTCACTCTTAGCTATGAGATTTTTATACTTTGGAAAGTGTTCTCCACATTTCATATATTCCTGTAACAATTAGTTTATCTGTCCTTTACCAGTTAAAATTTCCCCTATCATTTGGAATAAGTTAAAATGAGAATATACAGCCTATTATGGTTTGTGTATTGTTTTTTTAATGTAAGTTTGAAATTTCTCTTCATATTTTATATATATATATATAAATTGTTTTTACTTTTATGTGTTAGTTTTAACTTGGTATACTAATGCTGAATTGAATATTGTTTTTTACTAATAAAAAACATTTTTTCAGAGATCACAAATTTGTTAGGGGTAGGGGTAATCTTTCACCTTTGTGATTATTTTTATTCTTGTCTATTTTTTAACATTTGGAGACTCTTTAGTGCTTTCTATAGTAGCATTAAATACTGCACTGTAAGGATATAATTATTGCTACTTAGTGGCACATTAACCAAATACAGCAGAAGGTAACATTAAAGCATGATTATTCTTTTAAGGGTGCTGTCTTATCTACCCACAGAAGAGCCCTGTAAAATGATTAACTTGACATAAATAGATAACATTTTTAGTTTCATTATGTATTAATTAAATGTTGGTTTTCTAAACATTTTTCTAGGTCCTGATTTTGTTGTTTGTGATGAAGGTCATATTCTAAAAAATGAAGCATCTGCTGTTTCAAAAGCTATGAATTCTATACGCTCAAGAAGGAGGATTATTTTAACAGGGACACCCCTTCAGAATAACCTAATTGAATGTGAGTTAATAGCTGCAATTTTACTGTAGACTATTTGTATGCCTCAGAGATATGTTATTGCCACTTTGCCATTTACCTTTCTTCTGTTTAATATAGTCTTTGACATGATCTACATGATAAACTAAAGTCCATTATAGTATGTTGTGAAAGAATATCATGCTTTTCAAGTAGAATGATTAAAAATATGAATAGGAAACCAAATAAGTAAGTATGCCATTGTGAGTGTTGTAATGTAAAATAGAGCATTTGAAATATAAAAACTTTCAGAAATCTTAATGACTACTTTAAAAATATAAATGTATTTGTGATGACCCAGAAGATATGGTAACAAAATATATACAGTTTTGGGAGTGGTACTGATAGGAAATCAAAAATTAATACCAAACATGAACATTTTAGGGAGGTTGAGGGAGAGCTATGTTGAATCCATGTCATGATTGAGCTTGCTGAGGAGGAGGACAGATGATGTGAACCCAGGGAAGTGACTTGTGAATTTCCCTCATCTTCATATGTGTGTGGTGACACTAAAGAGGAAACATGTCATTCAACATAACAAATTAAAATATAATTGCTTTTTATTTGTTATTTACATGGTTTTATTGTATTTGTAGTAACTTTTTTTATGTATAATTCTGGCTGTTATTTCACTATGTAGCCAACGTTTTATTTTTGTTTGTTCCAGTTTCCATCTTTTCTGTTACCCATTTATAGAAATGCTAGTTCACATTGTGATCCTGTATTGTATAGTGTAAATAATAGCTGTTAAGAACTTCTGGATTTAAATTGTTAATATAAAATTTGATAAAATAGCTTATTACCTGAATTTATTATTTTGATTCACTATCTTATTTCTTCACAAGATGGCCTTATGACTATAAAATCATGGTTTCAATTGTAGAACATTTGTTTTATACTTTATATGTATTGTAAAGAATAGTGAATAGATGAAGCTATGGGGAGGAGCAATCAAAAGTTGGAGGGGATCCAGTGCACTGTGATAGAGGGTTATCGTATTTTGTTTGTAGGTGTGGTAAGACAACATTCATTTGACGAAGTATGAATCTGAACACCTAAAACATATACAGTGTTATATAAACTAACATTAATTACCTCAATTAAAAAAATGCTGAGTTAAAAAATATTTAAGTGTTTTTTAAAACATTCGTGTTTACTATTTAGGGATGTTTATATTTGAATATCTTGTTGCATTTTAGATAATGTAGTTCTAGATTAGGTTCATAACCAATGTTTGGTCTATAGTCAGCTTGCTATTTTTTGTAGTTTAATTTTAATGCTCCCATGGCATGCATTTTTTTTTCTTTTTTCTTTTTTTTATTTAAATATTTATTTTTTATTTATTTATACAAGCACTGGGTACAGTCAGAAGCATGGGAGGGTGAGAGAATTCACCAGAGCGGGGAACAGAACAGGCAGACTGATGAAATACACTACTGAGGGGAGCAGTGGGCGCGGCAGGAGAAGTCTGTGCGCCATGTGGGACCCTCGCCGGCAGCCGGGGATCGAACCTGCGCTGCAGAGGCTGCGGGCGGCTTCGCAACCCAGCGCTCAACCATTGCGCCACGGGGAGGCCCAGCATGCATTTTTGATATGTGCATTTCATTAGAGAATTTTGAGTCTTTTTAACTAGTGTTGCTAATTAATGTATTTTCTTGTAGATCATTGCATGGTTAACTTTATCAAGGAAAATTTGCTTGGATCTATTAAGGAGTTCAGAAATCGATTTATAAATCCAATCCAAAATGGTCAATGTGCAGATTCTACCATGGTAGATGTCAGAGTGATGAAAAAACGTGCACACATTCTTTATGAGATGTTAGCTGGATGTGTTCAGGTACAAATACATTCCATAGTAATAATTATTGTTACTTTGTTATTTTGCAATCCCAAAATGTTTTCTGAATTTAAATTTTAATTGTTTTGTGTTTTCTTTCTCCTTTTTTCAGTATGTAGTTTTACATAAAACCTATTTGTCCTTAAACATTGATATGGCATTTAATTTTTCAACAATATTCCATTAAGAAGTTTGGAGTATAATTGATTACTTTATTTGCCTAGTGTGTGGTTTCATGTTTGCATATGTTAATGTTTGTATTATTCATGGTTAAGATAGAAGGAGTACATTAAAGGAGCACAGCTATTATGATTAACAAATTCCTGTGCTCATCCTAGTTCTATAGCTTGGCATTCTAAGCCTCACTTAATTGAAATGGTTGTAAAATAGGCAATTATGAATTATGAGAGGAACCACTTTCAGTATAATTTAGAAGAAAGGTATATTACTTTCAACTACATATAATAACCTGAATGCTCTAGTAAGTGTTACTTACATGTGGATCTTCAGTGAACCTACATTATTAAGTATGTAAAGATTAAGCCAGCAGTTAGATCCAAAGAATCATACTTTTCTTCAGACTCTAAGATCCTAATAGGGTAACTCCAAAGACATAATATATGAGATAGGCTATCTTTCTGGCATCATATAAAGCATTGGCATTCTGTTTGGTCTGATTGATCACCAGATACTAGAAAGTACTGTGTTTCTGTCTTGCTGCTCCGCTACCTAGCCAGCATTTTTCTGGGTTAGGTAATCATTTGTATCTAGCAAAATAGTGTTTCTTTATTTCTTATTTTTTTTAATAGAGTGGCTTATAGAGCCTTTCTATGAGACTTACTTTCTCAGTTGGGCAAGCATTCTCCCTGAAGTATTATGTGCCATCCTCTGGCATTCTGGTACATCTTACCACAAGGACAGCCAGATTGCATCAGACTCACTGGGTTTACTCTGTGTTTAAAGCAAGTCTTTTTGCTACTACCATCAACCCATCCCCTGCCCATTTTGTCTTTTATTCTTTAAAGGATTTGTGCAGTAAAGAGGAGAGCCAGGCTGTTTCTCACAGGCAGGAACTTTATTGCACTCCCAGGCGAGGTTCACCGACCCTCATGGGGATCAGAGAAGTCGTGCCCGTTGTGGGGGAAGATGTCCTTTTATAGGGTGAGGAAAGGTTAGGTGGGAAACTGGGTATGCGGAGCCGAAGTTGTGTTTTTATTTGTTTGCAGTTTTTGGTTGATCACTATCAGGTCCTGTTTGAGTCAGGTGGAGGCCTCTGGTTCCAGGAGCTGAGGCAAAGGTGGAAGTCCTTTCAAGGCCCCTCCTTGTGCCCGCAGCCTGGGGCCCTCACCAGGCTCCCTGCACAGACCTTACAATTCTATATAAGGGAAACCTAATTTTCTCACTGGGTGGTATGACCATTTCAATTTAAGATTTGTCTCATGTGTTGCAGTCTTTTTACCACCACATCATATTGTGTAGTCATATGTAATATAGTAAATACAATCATATGTGGATCATTATGATTAAGAAGGGTAAATGTGTAAGAAGATGTTTTCCTAAGAAGATGTGTATGTTTTGGTTAAATACAATGTTAATGAGAATCCTTGGAGAGCAGTTAATTTCTGTCATGTATTAAAGTTAGTTTTCATTCTTTGTTGTTAATTACAGAGAAAAGATTATACAGCATTAACAAAGTTCTTGCCTCCAAAGCATGAATATGTGTTAGCTGTGAGAATGACTCCAATTCAGTGCAAGCTCTATCAGTACTACTTAGATCACTTAACAGGTAAGAAACGCACTTGTTATTTTTTATCTATTTTTTGAAAATACTTTTTTTGAAAAATGTCTTGGTAATTTTATCATTTCAGTTTTTCTTTTACAGTTTTGCATTTGAATAAAATCGGTGTGTTTATTCTGTAAAGGCACAAAGATAGCTTTAATTTAAAAATCACTAATATTGTCAAAATAAATTGAGGCACTACTAGGTAGAAAAACATAGCATAGGTGAATGATGCCTTTAATTCGTGAAGAACTTTTATTTTTAGTAAAAAGCATGTAAATCAAACCATGTAATCACTTCTCAATTATCAAATTGACAAGGTTGAAAGGAATAAAGAAGGTGGCCTCTACAAGGTAGGGCAATTATTATGTTCTTGGTGTTATGATAAAAATACACATACATATTTAAAATACATCAAAATGTTAACATTGATAGTTTTTTTTTCCTTTTTCCCCCCAGAGTCAAAATTTCATTATTCAGTTTTTTAAAAGATTTATTTATTTATGCATACAAGAGCTGGGGTGTTGGCCAGAGGTGTAGGGGTGGGAGGTGAGAGGATTCATTCACCAGAGACAGAGTGAGGAGCAGAACAGACAAATCTACTGAAATACACTGCTGAGGGGAGCAGCGGGCACGACAGGAGAGGTCTGCTGTGCCATGTGGGTTACCTCCCTAGCAGGCCTGGAAATAGAACTCGTGCTGCAGTGGCTGGTGATAGCTTGATAGCTCTGTCTTTAACCCTTGTGCCACGAGGGAGGCTCCTCATTATTCATTTTTTATTGTATTGTAATATTACACAAGATTTCAGGTGTGAATCATTAAAAATCAATACCTGTATATACTATATTAGGTTCACACTAAAAAAAAAAATAGTTCACCTCTGAACGTCTTAATACTATCCTTCACCATACCACTGAGTTTGCCCGATTTACTTATTTCCTCCCTTCTCCTTCTGGTTACCACTAATTCATCTTTTAGCCCAAAAGTTTAATTTTTGTTTGTTAGCTCATCCTTCTGTTTATTTTCTCTGTTTATCTCATATGAGAGAAATCATATGGTATTTGTTTTCTATCTCACTTATTTCATTGACCATAATTACCTTTAGGTCTATCCATGTTGTTTGTTGTTGTAGATGGTACAACTTCATCTATTTTTTTATAATTGAGCAGTATTCTATTATGTTATATATATCATATCTTTATCTGTGTTTTGATGGACACTTAGTTTTTTTCAAGCTTTTGTAAATAATGCTGTAATAAACATGAGGGGGCCTGCATCTGCTTGAATTAGTGTTTTTTGGGGTAAATACCCAGAAGTGGGATAATTGGGTTGTACAGAATTTTTATTTTTAATTTTTGATGATTTTTCTATACTGCTATCCATAATGACTGCACCAATTTATATGCCCACAGACAGTGTACAAGGGTTCTCTTTATATGCTCTCTAACACTTACTGATTTTTGTCTTTTGCAAAACAACCATTCTGACAAGTGTGGTGTGACATTTCATTGTTGTTTTGATTTACATTTCTCTAATAATAAAAGATGATGAACATCTTTTCATATGCCTATTAACCAGCTATAGTTTTCTTTGGAGAAGTGTCTATTCATATCCTTTGTCCATTTTTCAATTGGGTTATTTGTGTTTTATGAATACTCTGTATATTTTGGGTATTAACTGCTTGTTGGATTGGTGATGTAAAAATGACTTCTCCCATTCACTGGAATTTCATTTTCTTTTGATAATATTTCTTTTACTGTGCAGAAGCTTTTTAGTTTGCTGTGTAGTTCCATGTATTTATTTTTGCTTTTGTTTCCCTTGCTGTTGGAGTCAAGTTTGCAAACACATCTTTAAGGCCAGTGTCCAGCATATAGCACGTATTTGAATTAATTTTTGTGTGTGGTGTGTAAATGTGACCTATTTTTACTCTTTTGCATGTGTCTGTCCAGTTTTCCTAGCACCACTGAAGACTTTCCTTGCTCCATTGTATGCGCCTGGCTACTTTCTGCTAAGTTAGTTGTTCATTAGTGTGTGGTTTTATTTCAGGGCTCACAATTCTGGTTCATTGATCTGTGTGTCTGTTTTTATTCTAGTGCCATAGTATTTAACTATTATTGCTTTATAGTATAGTTTGAAGTCAGGAAGTGTGATACCTCCAATTTTTTCTCCCCTCTGGATTATTTTTTGCCATTTGGGGTCTTTTACATTTTCAAGTAAGTTTCATGATTTTTTAATTTGTTATGTAAAGAATGTCATTGGGTTTTTGATAGGGATTACATTGACTCTACGTAATGGTTAAGGCAATCTAGCCAGTTTGGTGATGTTATTTCTTTGAACCTGTGAGTACAGGATAGCTTTACATCTCTGTGTATTCTGTTTCTTTCAACAGTGGTTATAGTTTTCCATGTATAGGTCTTTCACTTTGGTTAAGTTCATTCCAGTGCATTTAATTCTTTTTTATGAATTGTAAATGACATTGTTTTCCTGATTTTTCTATCTGCTTGTTGATTATTTGCATATAGAAATGCAACAGTTTTTGTATATAAATTTTGTAACCTGCGCTTTTCTGTATTTATTCATTATTTCTAATAGCTTTTTAGTCAAGTCTTTGAAATTTTCTATGTATATTATGTCATCTGCAAATAGTTATAGTTTTACTTCTACCTTTTCATTTTGGATACTTTTTACACCCTTTTATTCTCTAATTGCTCCTGCTAGGACTTCCAGCACTATATTGAATAGTAGTGGTGAGGGTGGACATCCTTGTCTTGTTTCTGATATTAGATGAAGAGCTTTCACTTTTTCACCATTGAGTATGAGGTTGGCTGTGGCTTTTGTCATACATGGCCTGTTAGTATGTTGAGGTATGTTCCTTCCATACTCATTTTGTTGAGGGCTTTATTTTTTCTGTCATTTGCCTTTTGCACTGATTTGCAGCACATTTATCTGAGAAGCTTCTTAGAAAGTTTATATTTTGTGTGTCTTACCACAATTGTAGGGAATCAAATTTTTAGAAATGAGTTCAGGAATATGTATCTTTAACAAACTTCCAGGGTAATTCTGATGTGTACCTCGCTTGATAAACTTTTTAGTAGGATGCTGTTTTGGTTTATTTGTGCTATAAAAAATTGCCATAAATTTGATAGCTTAGGACAACAAAATTTTATCCTTTTACAGTTCTAGGAGTTTGAGGTTAGTTACACCGGGGTAACTAACACTAAGGTTAGTTACACTGGGGTAAAGTCACCAAGGCTGTTTCCTTCAGAGAGATCCTCTAGTGAGGAAAATGTTTACTTGCTCTTCAGGGTTCTGGTGGCTGTCTATATTCTTCATCTTCTAAGTGTATTATTACACTCTCTTCTTATGTCATCATATCAGCATCTCTGAATATTACTTCTGGTTCTCTTGTGTAGGGACCATTGTGCTTGCATTGGACCCATCTGGATGATATTATTCATCTTAGTGTCTTTATCTTGATTAGTATGTGCAAAGTCCCTTTTGCCATATAAGTGTCCTGGAATTAAGATGTGGATGTATTTGAGGGAGACCATACACTTTACAGTAGCTCTAATGATAACATCTCATGTAGAAACTAGATGATTGTGAGGTTTAATGACAGATTGTCATACTGAATTCTTTCTTGTGCTTATTTTTCCAAGTAAAATCACTTGGAGTCAAAATATTGAAAAAATGGAATGTTGGTAATTATTATTAATGTTCTTTTGAGGAGAGAACCTTTTTCTACAGATGTTTATTTGGCCAACTTATTAACATATCCTTTTTTATGTGGCTTCCTTTCCTCATAGAGAATGTTAACTTGAAAACTTGAAAAAAATGAAACAACTAGACTTAACAGATATTTATAGAAGAACACTCCATCTAAAAGCAGCAGAATATATATTTCTCTAAAATGCACATGGAATATTCTCCAAGGTAGACCATATTTTAGACTGTAAAACAATCTTAGTTAATATAAAAGGATAAAAATCTACCAAAGTATTTCTTTTTAAATACATTGGAATGAAATTGCAAACCAATAACTGAAGAAAAGTTAGAACATTCAAAATACACATAAAAAACAAGCTCCTAAGTGATGGGTCAGAGAAGAAATCACAAGGGAAATTAGAAAATATTTAGAGATGAATGAAAACAAAAACAAAAGTAGTAAAATGGTATGCAGGTAAAGTAATGCCTAAAGGGAACTTGGTAGTGGTAAATGCCTATATTAAATAAATAAAGGTCTTAATTTTAAAATCTAACCTTTACATTAAGAAACTAAATTAAGAGCAGACAGCCCAAAGGAGATATATGGAAGGGAATAATAAAGATTACAGCATAAATAAACATAAAAAGGAAAAAACAGTAGAGAAAATTATTTGAAACCAAGAATTGGTTCATTGAAATGATCAACAAAATTGATAACTCCAGTTATATGTTTGACACTTGAACAGTGAGGGGATTAAGGGTTTTGGCCCACCGTGAAATAAAAAATCTAACCTATATTTGGCCATCTGTATAATCAGGTGACATGGATAGACAAAGACCACATACTAGTGGATCTAAACAGTTTAAACCTGACTTGCTCAAGGGTGAGCTGTAATAACAAAGTAATACAGAGAGGAGACTCAAATAATTAAAATCAGGAGTGAAATAGCATTTCTGCTGACTTTTTAGAAATAAAAAGAGTATAAGGGAATGCTATGAATGATTGTATTTCAAGAAATTTGATACCTCATTTTCACAGCAATGATTTTTGTTCAACACAGTAGGCATAGCAGTAATCAGACAAAATAATCCGTGCCAGATTTTAATGCATTTTTGTTAGTGTTTTCATGTCATTGTTAAATTTCCTCTAGTCACTCATGGAGGCAAGACTTAATAATAGTTGGTAAATTTATATCTTTTAAAAAAATAATGTTACTGCTTAAATACTGTTTTTTCCCTTTAATTTTGTTCTTTTGCATTTTTCCCTTGATGATTTTGTCATATTAGTGAAATATGCATTCATTTCATTTTAATTTATATTCATACAAAACATAATTTTGTTAAAATTATTCTGGGCAGAAGAAATCTAACATTTTTAGCATAAAAAGCAATTTTTAGAAATACATTTAAAAATTGTCCTTTTTAGTGTTAAAAATAGTTTATTTGTCCTTAACAGTTCTTTTTTGAATTTTTTAAAAATTACATTGTTGTTCATTTTTGTACAGTATTTGACTTTTCCTCCCATGTGTAATCCCCATAAAACTCCCACTACCACATCATCCCACTACCACCCACTACCACATCACCCCATCACTACCACATCACATCATAGTCCCTTGTGCTTTGCCCTCTCCCCCTCCTCTGCTATATGTCTTGTATCTATAATTTATCTGCTAATTTTGCCTTTTTCTGTTCCTTTTTTCAGTTCCCCTATATTCCTCCTATAAGTGAAACCATCCAATATTTTTTCTTTTTCCTTCTGACTCATTTCTCTGAGCATAATCCCTTCCAGCTCCATCCGTGTTGCTGCAAATGACATGAGTTCATGTTTTGTGATTGCTGAATTGTATTCCACTTTGTATACATATCACATCTTCTTGATCCAGTCATCTTTTTGGGGCATTTAGGTCGTTTCCATATCTTAGCTGTTGTAAATAGTGCTGCAATAAACACAGGAGTGCAGGTTTCCTTTAAAATTAATGTTTTTGTGTCCTTTGGGTAGATTCCTAGGAGTGGAATTGCTGGGTCATATGGTAGCTCCATTTTTAGTAATTTGAGGAACCTCCACACAGCTTTCCATAGTGATTGGACCAGTTTGCACTCCCACCAGCAGTGTAAGAGAGGTCCTTTTTCTCCACATCCATACCAGCATTTGTTTTTGCCAGTTTTTTAAAAATGTGCCATTCTCACTGGTGTGAGGTAGTATCTCATTGTGGTTTTGATTTGCATTTCCCTGATGATAAGTGATGTTGAACAATTTTCATGTTGGCCATTGCATTTCCTCTAAGAGAGAAATGTCTGTTTAGCTCTTTTGCCCATTTTTTGATTGGATTGTTTGCTTTGTTTTTGTTGAGTTGTGAGCTCTTTGTAGATCTTTGTGATCAGACCCTTATCAGTTGTATGGAGTGCAAATATTTTCTCCAAATCAGTGCGGTGTCTCTTTGTTTTGGTTATTGTCTCTTTTGCTGTATAGAAGCTTTTTAGTTTGATGTAGTCCCAGCTGTTTATCTTTTCCTTTACTTTCTTTGCTTTGGGGGATGAGTCTTTCAATATGTTACTGAGATAGATGTATGTCATGTAATGTTTTGCCAATATTTTCTTCAACATATTTTATGGTTCAAGTCTTATGTTCAAGTCTTATCCATTTTGAGTTGGTTTTGGGCATGGTGTGAGGTATTAGTCTTGTTTCATTCTTTTGCATGTGGTGGTCCAGTTTCCCCAGCACCATTTATTTAACTGATGATTCTTGTTCCATTCCATATTCTTTGCTCCTTTGTCTTAGATTAACTGTCCATATATGTGTGGGTTTATTTCTGGGCTCAATTCTATTCCAGTGATCTGGGTGTTTGTTTTTATTCCAGTACCATACTGTTTTAATTATTATGGCTTTGTAGTATAGTTTGATGTCTGAGATGCCTTGAGGTATTTTTTAATTTCTTCTTTGATTTTTCTCATTAATCCAGTGGTTTTCCAGTAATGTGTGGTTCACTCTCCATGAAATGGGTTTCTTGCTTTCTTTTCATGGTTGATTTCTAGTTTGATGCCATTATGGTAGAAGATAGTTGGCATGATTTTGATCTTCATGTATCCTTTGATGTTTGTCTTTTGGCCCGGTATGTGGTTGATCCTGGAGAATGAGCTGTGTGTGCTTCAGAAAAATGTGTATTCATTTTATATGTTCTGTAGATGTCTATGAGGCCCATGTGGTTTAGGTTTTTATTTAGGGCTATTGTGTCCTTGTTTATTTTTTGTATTGTTGATCTGTCCCTTGTTGAGAGTGGGGTGTTAAAGTGTTCTACTACGTATGTATTTTCTCTTATGTCTGTTTTCAGGGATGAATAGTAATTGTCTAATGTATTTTGATGCTCCTTCATTTGGTGAGTATATGTTGATGAGTGTTTGTCTTCTTGTGTATTGTCCCCTTGAGCACTATGTAGTGATCATCTATGCCTGTTGTCATGTTTTTTAGTTTGAAGTCTGTTTTATTTGCCTTAATTATGGTTGTTCCTGCCTTCTTTTGGCTACCGTTTGCTTGTGTAATAGTTTTCCAGCCCCTTACTTTCAATCTTTTTTTATCTTTAGAGCTTAGCTATATTTCCTGGAGACAGCAGAAGGTCGGGTTCTGTTTTCTAGCATGGTACTCTTTGTCTTTTGATTGGTGAGTTTAGTCCATTTATGTTTAGGGTTATTAGTGATACATCGACATCTATTGTTGCCATTTTGTTCATTTTAGGGTTGTATTCAGTACCTTGTTCAGTTCTTCCCATTCATTCCTTTGTTGGTTGGATTTTAAGGCTTCTTGTAATAATTCTTGTACTGGGGGTGTAGTAGTAGCACATTTCTGAAGATTTTGTTTATCTGGGAAGGTCGTTATTTTGCCCTCATAAAGGAAGGTGAGCTTTGCCTGATAAAGTATTTTTGGTTGACAATTTTTGTCTTGGAGTTTTTGAATATGTTATTCCATTCTGTTCTTGCCCTTAGTGTGTGTTTAGAGAAATCTGATAATTGCCTAATTGGTTTTCCCTTATAGGTTATGTGTTTAATGCCCCCAGTCAGTTTCATTATTTTTTTTGTCTTGTACTTTTGGAAGCTTTATATATATATATATATATATATATATATATATATACACACACACACACACACATGTCTTTCTGTAGTTTTATTTTCTTTATGGTAGTTTGGTGTCCTTCTAGCTTCCTGTATGTCTATTTTTATTTATCTCTTCAAGTTTTCTTATTTCCTTGAATAGTTTTTCAGTTTCCTTGTTTCTCTCTTCTCCTGGGATTCCTATACCTCTTACATTTCCTTTCCTTGTGGTATCAGATAATTCTCATAGTGTTTCTTCATTCTTTTTCATTTGTATTTCTCTTTTCTTTTTTTATTCTTTTTTGTATCCGTCTTTTCAGGAGTACTGATTCATTCTTCTTTATCATCTGTTCTGTTTTCATAGCTTTTCCCAGAATATTTTAGCTCCTCTACTGATCATTTAACATTCCATAGTTCCTTTAAGTTTCAGTCTTATTCATCTGTTTGTGGATTATATTTCTCATTGCTTTCTTTTCCTTTTGTGCATCTTCTCTTATGTCTTAGAGTTTTTGGGTTATGGCAATTTTGAATTATTCATTTGCCATGCAGAGAAATTCTTCCTTGTCTGAGTTGTTGGGTTTTGGAGATTTTCTTTCTATGGTGTTTTGTTCCCTGAAGGGCTTGCTTCACAACTTGTAATTTCATTTTCCCCCAATTTTTGTTTTTGGGTTTCTTTGCTGACCTGGCTTATCCACGGGGGTCTCTGGGCTACTGGGGTGGTCGGCATGTGTCTGAGTGAGTCTTGGGAGTGTGTCTCGAGTGGTCATGTGGCCTTTGGCTATGTTGGATTACTTCCTTACTTGATACCTGAAGGGGCTTTGTCCAGCTGAGTCCTGACAATGTTTGTGAGAACTCTTGATCTGGTGGGGCTCACTCGTGCTTGCCCTGGAGGTTGTGAGTTCTTTGTGTGCTCTTTGTCACTCACCAGAGGCCTCCATTTCTCACCAGCTGGGGCTGTTAGGGTTAAAATAGGATGTTTTTATCCACATTCCATGGTTAGAAATTAGGGAGGTATATGAACCTGAATTAAGAAAAAAATTACATTTTTATTTTATTAACCTCTAACAAAACTTCAGCATTTTGTCCAATCATGAATGTAGGTGACAAACCATACTATTACTAATGAGAATTGTTACTTTTTAACTAATAGAGACAGAAATATTCCTATAGATTGTTTTTGTAATCTCAGTGTTATTTACCTTTATCAAAATTTAAAATTTCATGTAATTGTTGGGCTTGCTGCTATACTTTGTTGTTTAATGAATTAAGAAAGCATGCATTTAATCACATTTAAAATATTTTGGTAATTTCTATTTAATCGAATTCTTTTATAATCCTTTATGTTTTTCAAAATACTATTCTAAGTGAAAGGATGGATAAGCTGCTTACATTGCTAAAGGAATTCATTTCAGAGATAAAATTTAAACCCCTAACTTTGTAAAATACTGGTTCTAAAAAATAATTCTGTACATTAAATATGTTTTTTTTCCCCATCTGATCAGGTGTAGGTAACAGCAGCGAAGGTGGAAGAGGAAAGGCAGGTGCAAAACTTTTCCAGGATTTTCAGATGTTAAGTAGGATCTGGACTCATCCTTGGTGTTTGCAACTGGACTACATTAGCAAGGAAAATAAGGTAAGCTAAATCAAGTAGCCTGAATTGATTTATAGGTATCTTTTGAGGCATATTTTGAAATGTGTGTGTGTATAAGCATATATAGTATGTGTATGAATATAAGCATATGCATATGCTTATATATACACACATGCATATGTACATATATACACTACTTGAAATTTCCTTGGCTTTGTGGTATGCTAATTCAGATGATTTTATTGATAATTTTTATATGTTTAAATCTATTATGATTGTGTATGGAAGGGTTTTAAATCTTAATCTTAGATCTTGCACAACCATAGTAAAATCATCAAAACTAAGAAATTAACATAGGATCAATATTACTAACTAAATAACAGACTTTAATTGGATTTCATCAGTTTTTGTATTGATGTCCTTTTTTCTAGGATTTATTTATTTTTATTTATTTATGCATACAAGAACTGGGGTCTAGGCCAGAGGTGGGTGTGGGTGGGTGAGAGGACTCACCAGAGACAGAGTGGGGAGCAGAACAAGCAGATCTACTGTTAGCTCCCTGTCGGGGGATGGAACTCATGCCACAGTGGCTGGTGATAGTTTGATAGCACTGAGACTTTAACCCATGTGCTACCAGGGAGGCCCCTGATGTCCTTTTTTCAATGTAAAACCTTAACATCTATTGCGTTTATTAGTCACATCTGTCATGTCTCCCTTACATTTTCTAATTTATAGTTCCTCAATTCTTATCTCACCACAATTAATTTATCCTTAAATGAAATAAACAAGCATTATGATTTCCAATATAAGTTAAAATGAACTATTCAAATATTTGTTTTTTCTCTAGGGATATTTTGATGAAGACAGTATGGATGAATTTATAGCTTCAGATTCCGATGAAACCTCCATGAGTTTAAGCTCTGATGATTACACAAAGTAAATTGAATACTTTTTGTGTTCTGTGTTGACATATTCACAATCTTGGTGATTTTCCTCTGATCATTTGCATTTGTATCTTTGTTTTATTAATAGTTTGGATTTGTTCTTTTTTTAGAAAGAAGAAAACAAAAGGGAAAAGGGGGAAAAAAGATAGTAGCTCAAGTGGAAGTGGCAGTGACAATGATGTTGAAGTGATTAAAGTCTGGAATTCAAGATCTCGTGGTGGTGGTGAAGGAAATGTAGATGAAACAGGAAACAATCCTTCAGTTTCTTTAAAACTAGAAGAATGTGAGTAATGAATGTTGCCTTTATTATGGAATATTAAGGCAGTATCATGTCAGTTCTTTTTTCAGTTATCATCCTCATTAATTGGATCATAGGAATCTTTCCTTAATATGTAAGCATTTCGTATAACCGAGTGTAGAGACAGGATGGCACGGGGCAGGTTCTCTGTGACCCGAGCAGACAGGTGAAGGAGAAGGCCTGGAGCCCTCAGTAGCTTTTGCAGCCTTTTATTGGGATTTACCGGGTACACGGCAGGCAGTGGGGTCAGGGGTCAGGCTGGCAGGTCTCCCAGCCCCCAGCATGTCTTTACTCTCTTTGGGCTCTTCGACGTTCTCTCGTGGCCTTTCTTCTCTCTTATTCTCTTCTTCTCTCTCTTTTACTGTGCTGTTCCACTCTGCTCTCTTCTGCTGGTGTCCCCGGGACGCTGCCCTTATAAGCCCAGTCTCTCAGCCCAGGTGTATCCAGCTACGCATGCCCACACCCCACTCCAGGTGCCTGCCTTCAGGCATGCATTCAGGACCACTGAGATCCATCATCAATCCTAATGGCGGGAGGGCAGAAAAGCCTGATAATTATTTAGCCTACACCAAGGTACTCAATAAAAAATGTAATTTTAATTATAAGCAAACCAGTGTATTCTCTTAGGTAGTTAGGGGCAAAGGAAGAAAGTAAAACTATTGTTTCTTTATATGTATGTACCTGTACTATTATTTTCACTGCCATGTTTTAGATAACAGTTCTTGAGCAACTTTGCAGTGTTGTTGGTATCTTTATTTTTTTTTAAGATTTATTTATTTATACAAGCACTGGGTACAGTCAGAAGTGCGGGAGGATGAGAGAATTCACCAGAGCCAGAGCGGGGAACAGAACAGGTAGACTGACGAAATACACTGCTGAGGGGAGCAGCGGGCATGGCAGCAGAGGTCTGTTGTGTCATGTGGGACCCTCGCCGGCGGATGGGGAACGAACCGGCACTGCAGAGGCTGCGGGCAGCTTCACAGCCCAGTGCTCAACCGCTGCGCCACCAGGGGAGGACCTGGTATCTTTATTTTTATAAATTATTGATAGAAGTGGGCTTCAGACCTAGATATATCCAGTTGCAAGACCACCATTGTGTTTTAACTTAACTAGTGTAAGTAACTGAAGCATTTCAGATAATTAAACATGATTGTAATTCATTTGGTAGAGTGATACTACTTCCAATGGTTTAGTTTTTCATGTTCTATAATTATTGTCTAATTTAGGTTTTCCTGTATCATGCACAGTTTGTGTCACCTCTTTCACTTTGTTTTGCTTTCGAGCATGATCATACACTTATTGACAGTTTGTTCTTTCCCCCCCCCCTTTTTTTTTACATTTTAAAAGGACAGATTTATTAGGAAAAGGACAAGGAAAAAGAGAGGCACCTGCTTTGTCATAGGCAGGCAGGGGTGCTGCCTTTTTAGTGAAAGTTTTTGATTGAACTTCCTAATGGTTGAATTTGTCTTTATCCATATTTATATTTATAGTATAAATGTTGTGGCTACAAGTCCTCCTAGGGAAGTTTGAGTGGGAGAAACAGGAACTGAAATCTGAATATCAAATTTCTGAAGACAGAACTTTTAAAAAATATTTGGCACTTGTGAAGTCACTGAGCAATATAGTTCACCACATGTGAGAAGAGACATGGTGGTGCCAGCTAAGTGAATAATACTTTGCTCAAACAGGGTTAACTGCTCTCAAGTCTGCAGCTGAACTAATTTTGCAATTCCTTGTTAAACATTTCTCTCTAAAGTACCTTCTTGGAATAGACAGATGGTAGCCTAAGTAAGCATAGACTCTGACTTCTTTAAGAATCAAGCAAATAATAAAAACGAAACTTCAAAATTTCCTCTCCTCTTTCTTCTCCCCTGTTACCCATATGACCGTTGATTATTGGTGTTCATCTTCCAATTAGATTTAAAGAATGTTTTTCTAAGAATAGTAAAGGAGTGGTTATAGTTTAATTTAACTTAATGGGGGAGCATCTGTTATCACCTGTCCTGCTCTTCCTGCCCTGTGTTTTTAATTACGATTCACTTTAGTCTCTCATCTCCTAATTAGAAATAAGTAGCTTAAAGTTTGTGTTCCTGATAAATTTCTTCAGATATTCTTGCTGAAATTTTTTCTCCCAATTTGTGGTTAAGAGGGTAGAGAGAGTAGACAGCCAGTATTCTTGACCTGTGATGTAAATGAGTTACATTATGTTGAGATATTGATCCCTTCAACACTTAGATGTACAAGTGGAGTCTGAAGTAATTGAGTCACCTCCAGAAATGAGTTACCTGTTCCATTTTTCCTGGTGTACTATTTGAGTGTCATTGTTTCCTATATATTCCATAATATGAAAAGGATGGAAAGAACTGGGGTAGAGAATAGGCGACTACATGTGAACTTGGAAGTAATCAAGGAAAGCTATAGGTTCCAAGTGAGAAACTTTGACTACTTGTCTAAGTTCTTCTATTTTAGCTGTGTGCAGTTAAATAGAAGTCATTCATATGTGCATATATTGTATTTTTTTTTTTTGCAGCTGTGAACATGTAATTTTTTATCAGAAACATTTTTCCAGAACAAATAGATGATAAAAATCTATTTTTGTTTTTCGGATCCACACTAATAGCATGTAAGGCTAGAGTAGATCATAGTATATGAACATATACAATGGTACTGTGTAGCAGTAGGGGCAGGAATGGGCACTGAGCAGGTTTTTGAATCCAGCAGACCAGGTAAGGAGAAGAGTCCTGAAGCCCTCAGTGGCTTTTGCAGGCTTTTATTAGGATTTACCAGGCACACGGCAGGCAGCGGTGCTGTGGGGCTGGGAGGCCTGCCAGCCTCCTAGTCCCCCAGCAAGTCCTCACTCTATCTGGGGGCTTTCCAGCGTTCTCTCTCTCTCGGCTTCTGTTCTGCTTCTGCTGGCATCCCAATTGACGCCACCCTTAAAAGCCCAGTCTTAGCCCAGGTGAATCTCATCTACATTGTCCACACCCTACTTCAGGTGCCCCCCATCAGGCATGCATTCAGGGCCGCAAATTTCCGTCATCTATCCTAGTGGCAGGAGGGCAGGAAAGCCTGATACTGTTTACCTTACCTTATAGTAGCTTTAAAAAATACACTTTCTGGGCCTCCCTGGTGGCCTAGGGGTAAGTATCTTGCTGTCACTGTTATCGCCTGAGTTCAATCCCTGGCCAGGGAGCTAACCCATATATGGCACAGCAGACCTCTCCTGTCTCGCCCGCTGCTCCCCTTAGCAGTGTATTTAGTAAATCCTCTTCTGCTGCCCACTCTGTCTGGTGAATCTTCTCACATTCCCCTTCACCCAGCACTGCACCTCTGACCTACACCCCAGCTCTATGTAAAAATGAATGAAAAGAAAAAATTGTCACTTTCTTATAGTAAATTTAAGAAAATCTGATTAGAAAGTATTAAAGGGTCAAAATGTTACACTTTGAATTTGAAATGACTATTAAGTAAATTACTGTAATTAACTTTCTTATTTTTCTGTAAAACAGCATCTTGATTAGACATTTAAGTGTACCTTGTAGCACTCCCATTTCTGTGTTTTAGTATTAGGATAGGTTTGTGACAAGGAAATGTGTATTAACTACTTCAAAATATTTTATTATTACTTTAAGTACTTTTAGAGTAAGCTTTACTTGTGAGCATGTACATTTTAAAATGTGTGTAATTCATTGTATGGATATGTGACAAAATTCTTGTATTTAATGTAAGGCCATATATTAGCACCAAACACATTTATTCATTTGAGAAATATTTGTTTACTATGTGCCAGGTGTACTATTCTAGAAGCTTATATCAGTGAACGAGATATACTCATGGAACTTAACATTCTACTATTTTTACTACTACTATTATGACTACTATTATCCATACAAATACTATTCTGATGTTATTTTTCCTTTAAAAATAACATGCAGTTAATTATATATATATAGAATATGATAGTTAAATATATATTTAGAATGCATCAAGATATTGGGAGTTAATGTGTAGGTTTTCTGGGTTTTTTTTCCCCTCAAGTTTTATTGATTTTCCACTAGTTTATATAACTGTATAATTTGGGGACTACAGCTTCACACCTCCATATGTGTATATGTCTCACTCTCCATCATGTCACCAGTGTCACAACTCTTACCAACTTCCCACTCCTATCCCTTCCCCCATCCCTCAAATAACTAGTGTATTTTTTTAGGGTCTAAGAATTACTCTGTTTGTTTGGTATTGCCTTTGTGCCTTTCCTTGTAATTGTCTTTGTGATGTCCAGAGTGAATATTAAGCTGTGACTTTAATTCACTGTTATATGTCATGTGTATATACAGAACACGTTATATATAAGTAATGATTAACCCATGTGGATGACAAAATAGTAATATTTAGCATGAAATATCTATTTGTAAGTTTTACATATTCAGGGTATTAACTTGAGTAGCCCATATTTTTATCAATTACTTTTTTTAGACATCAGTGTAAAGTATTGTTAATTATATACAATAGAATTAAACTTAGAATGGAATTTAGTGTATTAACATAGAAACTTGTCCTAAGCTTTGAGACTTATCTAGCCACATCCATCATTTTAATTAATTCTCTGTCAGCATTTTTATTTCTGACATTTTCACCTTAAATTACCTTTAGTAAATTTGATTAACTGTTGCTAAATTTGTGTGCAATCTATGAAACTGCAGACTTTCCCGAAAGGTACTGGTTACTTGCCTGTTGACTAATTGTAGAAGACAGTTTAGTCAACTTGCTTGATAAGTTATGTTTGGGGGTCCCCAAGACTACCTGCAGGTTCAGTTTTGTACTAAAATGACTTGCAGAACTCAGCATATAGTCTTATTCAGGATTATGATTTATTACAATGAAGAGTTACCCCCCCTTTATGTACAAATTTCTCCAGCAATGAATTATGGGAACTTACGAGAAGTGTCTTCTACCATATAAGGTCATTTAGAGACTAAATGGCCAAGGCTTTTTATTGAGGACTGAGCACATAGGCGCCGTCTGCCTGACACCAATTCTAGATTCCCAGAAGGAAAAAAAAGAAAAAACAGATGTTTAGAATAAACCACAGTATACAAATAGTCTAGGTGCAGTGAGCCACTGTTAACCAGGGCAAATTTTATATTTGGTATAGGAAACTAAGTTCCCAGACATCAGTCAAGACCAACCTTGCAAGCAGACTTTGCTGAGATGAAATATTACCTGATTATTGAAGGAGAGTAAAGTATTAATAGAAGTTTGTTAGGCAAAGATGGGGAGAAAATAATATGACATTCAAGAAAAAGTATGGAATCTTGAAAATTGTGACATGTTTGGGCAATAAATTCATTGTGGTTTGGAAATAAATGTATAATGAACTCCCTATAAGTAATTGAAATCACAACGACCCAGACACAAATAAACTCACTGATAAACAGTAAGTTTGAGAAGGTGCATAATATGAAAACCCTGGGGATATGCTAATCTTGAGTCTAGTGACTTTGGTTTTCACTTCCCCAAGGATAACATACAAAACCTTGAGCTGTCTAGAAGGTGGAGAGTTCTTAGGACCCTTCTTAAAGTTGGATCTTTTTAAATAGTATATACTCCATGAAAGAATAGAATAGGAAAAAATATTGCCTGTCAATCCAGGAAGATGATAAAAGAAGGTTATCTGTTTCACTCTGTTTTCTGGGTTGGGAAAAATAGTTTTCTTAGATCCATAATCATGTACTTGCCCTCACATAGTTTATGATTTGAATTTATATTACGTACACAGTTTAAAAATCTCAAGATGAGATACTGGCTTCAAAAGAAATTCTGGGTTGGTGTTTCCCTAGAACACCTGAAAGAAGCAAATGCAGAACACCATGGAGATACATGGCCTCAACCCAGGGTACGCAGGATCCCCACATTTTGCAGCTATACTGCAAATGAAATGAAATTCAGAATGATAGGGTTCTTGAGGAAACAACCTTAGGAAAAGTTAGCAACAAAATAAGGTAGTAATCAACCTGAGTAAAGTTAGCATGCAAAACAAGTCAGAAAATGTAAAATTTAGATGAAATAGAAAACATTCTTGAAAAATATATGTTAACAGTATTGATTGTTGACTGTAGTTTTTTCATTGTAGCCAAAAATTAGAAGTAATCTAAATGTTTATGAACAGGAAAACTAAAAAGTGGTGATATATTCATGCAGTGCCATACTAGATGGCAGTTAGAATGGCTGAATAAGTTTCATTTTGAGTGAAAACTGAAAAACTACATTAAAAAAAAAGTAAGTTATGGAATGATACAGTTTGATACCACTTTAGTTAAAAACATGAATAGTAATGTACATTTAGGGATATGCATTCAGTGAAAACAGAAAAACAAACACAGAAATGATACAGAATTTGGGTTTTTAGTGAACCTTCAGTAAGGAGGACGGGAAAGAAGAGAATGGGATTGGGTAGGGTTACATACTAGATTTCAGCTATATCAGAAGCAGATTGAACAAGTGTTAAAACTTGTGGGAATAGCTGTTCATTATATTTTATATAATTTTCTGAATACTTAAGTATTTTCTGATAAGTATATATAAAAATTTTAAATTATTTGTATTAAAGAGCAATTGAAACAAGACAAAAGCAGGTCAAACTTGGATAGCTCTTAGTTTGAATTAAACTGTTTATGCTTAGAACTTCAATAGATTGTTTTGGACTACTTTTTTCTTATACCTTTTGTAGACAAAATAGAGAGAAAATAAATGGAGAAAACAAAACAAAATGACAACATATTACATGATTCTAGGATTAATCCTTGTTTGAGTTTTCTAGAATTCTAAGTAGCATAGTGAAACGTTTCCTGCATGCAAGATATTTCCTCTCTTGATCTCTGAGTCTAGAATTCCCTTTCTCTCCCCCCAACACTGCTTCCTCTCTTTGGGTATCTGGATTTCTTTTTCTCTGGTCCCCATCTCTTTTGGTACATTTTGGGGGTTACGTTCTCTCAGGGCCTACAGATTTCCATATTAGGGTTTCAGTCTTTCATAGCCCCTGCACCTACTTGGCTTCTATTTTTCATATTTGTATTCTTTCAGGTTCTGTCTCTTGTTTACTGTTTCACTTGGCACATCACACGTGCGTGTGTGTGTGTGCGCGTGCGCACATATGTGCACACGCCTGCATCTGCCTGTCTCTCTTTTCCTTCTCTCAGACTCCCAAATCCCCATCAGTCTCTCTCACTCTCTCCCTGGGTTGGTCTATATCTCTTTCTCTTGGTCTCTTTCTCAGTCTCTCTCTTGGGGTCTTAATGTTTCTTTCTTTTATTTATTTTTTTTAAAGTTTTATTTATTTATGCATACAAGAGCTGGGGTATAGGCGAGAGGTGTGGGGGTGGAGGCTGAGAAGATTCACCAGAGCCAGAGTGGGGAGCAGAACAGGCAGATCTACTGAAATACACTATTGAGGGGAGCAGTGGGCGAGACAGGAGAGGTCTGCTGTGCCATGTGGGTCACCTCCCCAGCCAGGTATCGAACTCGTGCTGCAGTGGCTGCTGATAGCTTCATAGTGCTGAGAGGTAACCCCTTGGCACCATCAGGAAGGCCCTTAAAGTTTTTTGTGTTTTTTTTTTTTTAATAGAGGCATGTTTAATTTATTTGTTTGTTTGTTTATACATGCACTGGGTACAGTCAGAAGCGTGGGAGGGTGAGAGAATTCACCAGAGCCAGAGCAGGGAGCAGAGCAGGCAGAAGGACCGAAGTACACTGCTGAGGGGAGCAGCGGGTGGCAGGAGAGGTCTGCGCGCCATGTGGGACCCTCCTCTGGTGGCTGGGGAGCAGCCGGGGATCGAACCGGCGCCGCAGAGGCCGTGGGCAGCTTCGCAACCCAGCGCTCAACTGCTGCGCCACCGGGGAGGCCCGGCCTTTAAAGTTTTTTAATTGCCTTTAATTTTTTTAATTGCCTACTTATTTGTTTCCATTATTTAGGTAAAGCTACTTCCTCTTCTAATCCAAGCAGCCCTGCTCCAGACTGGTACAAAGATTTTGTTACAGATGCCGATGCTGAGATTTTGGAGCATTCTGGGAAAATGGTACTTCTTTTTGAAATTCTTCGAATGGCAGAGGAAATTGGGGACAAAGTGTAAGTTCTTTCCTACTTTTATTATATAAATAAACTTTTTGGTAACTTTTCTGTTGTTTAAACATTTCATTTGAAGAAATCTGTTTTGTTTCCTCTCTAAATATGTAATTTCTCTACTTTATATAGTGATAGACAACTATATTCTTTGCAAGTCAGTACTAAGTGCATATTCTGGTTATTTCCTAAGTGCTGTTTTCACCTTAGGGCTATTGCACCGTGAACTTACTTCCTTGAGCCAAGCCTCCAGTTGATGTCTGTATTTGACCATCTTCAAAATCACATTTCAGTTCATGCAGTGTAACTACTGCCCTTTCAGTTTACTGAATACCCCCCCCACCCCCAAGTTACTTAGTGACCTTCATATTCCCAAATCTAAGGAACACTTCTCAAATTTTACTTCACTCTTTGATTATTCTGTCATTAACATTTCTCATTTTTTTTTATTCCTGTTTGTTATGCTTCTAGCATTTGTACCTCCATTTCCTTCCCTGCATCCATATTGCCCAATCTCATCCTTTACATTACCATTCAAAAGCCATATTTTTAAAGTTTTGGACCAGATTTATTGTTTAGGCTGTTATGAGGTTCCAGCATCTGATCATAAAATATTTTTAAAATATTACCTGTGATGTACATTGTAATAGCAGTTTAAGATAGGGCTAAAATAAACTTTTATCTTAAAAAAATTTTCAGACTTTTTCTTTTAACTTTTCTGAAAGAGGCAGACCTTCTGTATATTTCCATACTCCCTTTTGATATACCTCTACTCCCCTCAGTATATTTCCATACTCCCTTTTGATATACCTCTACTCCCCTCAGTATATTTCAATGTACCTGCATATGTCTTTTCACTGAATAGTGAGTTGTATGAAAATAGAAACTTTTATTCATTTTTATTAACCCCAGTGACTGGCTACCTAATAAGTATTCACTAAAAGTTATTTTTGTTGTATATTGCCACTTTATACAGAAATGAATAGAGTAGTAGTAACAGAGATAAAGGTATGTTTTGGAATAGAAACAGGACTTGGTAGATGAAATTCAGGGCAGAAAGGAGAGAATAGTCAAAGGTGATTTACAGATTTCTTGCCTAAGTTACTGGTGGAATATGGTATTACATCCTAAGGTGGAGATGCTTAGGGCAGTGTTAATTTTATTAGAGCTTACAAAGAGACCTGCTCTATGTTAAGTTTGAAAGACCTATTAGATATCCATGAGAGTTGTTATGTAGAAAGTGAGTATTTGACTCCCGAGTTCTCAGGAGAGATTATTGCTCTAGGCATGCTTTTTTTCTGCAGAAGCATCTTTAGTTTAACATTAATTTTTATTTGGGTACCATACAAGAATTTGAAAAGTATACTAGGGATTTTAGTGGTATTTTTTTATTTTTTTAAATATTATGTATACAAGAGCTGGGATACAGGCCAGAGATGTGGGGGGTGAGCGGACCCACCAGAGACAGAGTGAGGAACAGAACAGGCAGATTGATTGAAATACAACACCGAGGGGAGCAACGGGCGAGACAGGAGAGGTCTGCTTCGCCTTTAGTGGTATTTCATTTCCCAGTGTATGAATCTTTTCCACAATGTTCATCATAATCATAGTCTTTCCTGTGGGAGAATATATACCATCTCAGAAGACTACCTATAGTTGAATATTTCAAATTGTTAAAACAATATATTATTTTTTATTATATTTTAAATATTTTTTACATTGGTCTTCATTTTTGTACAATGTATGCTTTCTCATCTCAGTTATAGTCCCTGTGAAATTCCCACCACCAATTCACCCATGTACCATCATCATAGTCCCCTGTGCTCCTTCCACCCCTGTAAAACAATATATCGTTATCTTTACTTGGTACTTTATCCCTATAGCTGTTTCCCCTTTGATCTAAAATAGAATGTATCTACTGTATTTTTTACATAGTTCTAGTGATTTCTAGTTGTAAACCAACTGATATATATGCAATTTTAGAAACATACTTTATTATGGAAAAAAATTTTTTTTAAAGATTTATTTATTTATTTATACAAGTACTGGGTAAAGTCAGAAGTGCGGGAGGGTGAGAGAATTCACCAGAGCCAGCGCAGGGAGCAGAGCAGGCAGACTGACGAAGTAGACTGCTTAGGGGAGCAGCAGGCGGCAGGAGAGATCTGCGTGCCATGTGGGACCCTCACTGGCGGCTGGGGATTGAACTGGTGCTGCAGAGGCTGCGAGCAGCTTCGCAGCCCAGCGCTCAACTGCTGCACCACCGGGGAGGCCCTATTATGGAAAATCTTAAAACAAAAAGTGGAAAGAATATTATAGTTATTTCTCATATACCTCCCACCTAGATTCTATACTATATTTTATTGTACTTTGTTACTTATCCATCCATCACTCCACACATTTTATTTTTCTGATACCTTTCAAAGTAGGTTGCAATGTAACTACCACTATTTCAGTTGTTTTTTAAATAGTGGTAGGTTAATCTCGGTTGCCCCTTTTAGCTTTTTCCCTCAGTTCATTCATCTATTTTGTGCATAATTTCAGTCTTGACCACATGGTCTTGATAGTTTTTTTTTAAACAACTATCTCAAAATATGTTTTTAGTAAACAAAACAACTTCAGTTGAGTTATAATGAAGTTGGTTTTTGTTTATTCTTGACCATGTACATTCATCTGATAGAAAGGTTTTTCAACATTAAATATTACTATTTGTTCAGAACTTGTTATCTAAGGCTCTCTCTCTCACACACACAAATACCCCTCCTCTCCCTGCTCCCTCTGTCTCCCTCTCTCTGTCTCCCTCTCTCCCTCTCTCCCCTTCTCTCCCTCTCCTTTTCTTCCTCTCTCCCCCTCTCTCCTTCCCTCCTCTTCTCTCTCTCTCTCACTGTCAAGTCAGATTCCGCTATTGTCTATTTGCGCCGTTCATCTTTTGCACCAGATGAAAACTTGATCTTTCACAGAGAGAGAAATAAATGAATTTTAGTCATCTTAGCCAGTGATAATGCTGGTTAAGTTTTAACAACTGAGTCTCCCAAAAATAATAATGACAAAAATACATAAAGCAAAAAAGCAAGAATGAAAAGCCCTCATTTGTATCATTTGTTGATTTCCATGGTATAAATAATCCCACTATGTCCAATTTTAGGCTACTTATATATCAGAATTATTCACTAAAGATATTGTACTGTGAGTTCAAGGCACAGTCCTGGGTAATTTACACTGTGCACCAGGAATCAATTTCCTTACCAATATTGTAGGGTTAGAGTACTAGGAGACAGTATGCTTCCACAGTGCAGAGCTCAGAAGCCATATAGTAGCCAATGTGTACATGGTTAACTCCAAAAGTTATTTCATAATTTGAGTCGTTCTTTTTAGTTCTAATTTGAAAATATCTCATAGCAAGTGTTCAATTATGTCTGCTTCTCATCAATGGGATAGAGCCTTGGTTTTCAAAAGGTTTCTCAGAGCCTTTGCAGGTTGCAGAGCCTTAGAGGAGAGAGTTCAAGTGCCAGTGAAAACTTTTCCTATCACCTGATGCTTAAAACACCACCTTGCTTTTTATTTTTTTTAAATTTTTTGTAAAGATTTTTATTTATGCATACAAGTACTGGGGTACAGGCCAGAGATGTGGGGGTTGAGAGGATTCACCAGAGACAGAATGGGGAACAGAACAGGCGGATTGACTGAAGTACACTGCTGAGGGGAGCGAGTGAGTCAAGGAGAGGTCTGCTGTGCCATGTGAATAGCTCCCTGGCCGAACTCATGCTGCAGTGGCTGCAGATAGCTTCATAGGTTGCATCTTAAACCCTTGTGCCACCAGGGAGGCCCACTTTTTATTATTTTTTTGAATAGCACATAAGACTTTATATGAACAAGTAGTTTTCATGCCTAAAAAGGAGTTAGAAACCACTGGGATAGTGAATCAGGAATTTGCAGACACATTTGAAATGAAATAACAAAATGTTGTAGCATATATACAATTTTAAATTACTCAGATACGTTTTATATGAAGACTTTTTCTCCAATTTATCAACTTTTTTTCCATAGATCATATTTTTAGTGTCATGTCTCAAGATTGTTTGCCTAGCTCCAGGGTACAATTTTTTTTTCTTTGTATTCTGCTAAATATGCTATAGTTTTACATTGGGCATTTAGATTTATGCTCCATTTTAAGTTAATTTTTACATAAGGTATGCAGTTCCTTTTTTCTGTTTGGCATGTGGATGTCCAGTTTTGCCAAGACAGTTTGTGACTCTTCCTTTTTCATTGATGCCTTTGTTTCTTGGTCAAAATTAAATTAACCATATTGCGTGGCTCTTTATCTGGCTGCTGATTCTGTTCCATTGATTTGCCCTTGTCCCTTTGTCAGTACTACAGTATTTTGATTGCTCTAGCTTTGTAAGTGTTGAAGTCATGTACATTAGACCTCCAACTTTTTGCCTTTCAAAATTGTTTTCCCAATTCTGTGTGCTTGACATTAACATATATAAGTTAGAATCTACTTGTTAATTTCTACAAAAGATCCTGCTGGGGTTTTGATTGGAGTCATTTTGAATTTGTAGATCAATTTTGAATTTGTAGATCAACTTGGAAATAAGTTATATCTTTACTATTTGAATCTTCTAATCAGTGAACACTATTTCTTTTTCAGCCTTGTTTTTAGCCAGTCTCTCATATCTCTGGACTTGATTGAAGATTTTCTTGAATTGGCTAGTAGGGAGAAGACAGAAGATAAAGATAAACCTCTTATTTATAAAGGTGAGTTAAAAATATTTCTATATCATTAATTTGAAACAATTGAAGTAAAAATAATTCCCAGACCCACAACCCTAGTGTATGCATTTTTCTACACTTCTTATCTTTATCCACATAAATATGGTCTATGTTATTGACATGGTAGCATCAATTAAGATTTTTTCAACAGCTTTAGTGAACTATAATTCACATACAATACAATTCATCCATTTGAAGTGTACAATTAAATGGTTTTTAGTATGTTCACAGTTATGCAACTATCACCACAGTCAATTTTCGAATGTTTAATAACCACCTATCACTCTTCTACCCCCTTTCCCACCCCTGAGCAATCACTGAATCTGCTTTGGGTTTCTATGGATTGACTTATTCTCAACTTTTTACACAAATGGAATCATAGAACATTTGGTATTTTGTGAATGGTTTCTTTCACACAGCATGTCTTCAGGGTTTGTTCATATGTTAGTACTTCATTCCATTTCATGGCCTAGCCACTGTATGGATAAAGCCCACATTTTGATTATTCATTCATTTAAAGATATTTGGATTGTTTTCACCTTTGGCTGTTGTAAATAGTGCTACTATGAATGTTTATTTAGAAGTTTTTATTTATTTAAAACATCTCTTTTCAATTATTTGGATATATATCCAAAAATGGACTTGTTGAACTATATGGTAAGTCTATGTTTAACTCATTGAGAAACCACCAAACTCTTTTCCATACTGCCTATTACGTGGTTTTACATTACCACTAACAGTGTACAAGTGTTCCAATTTCTCTCCAACTTTGCCAGTACTTGCTGTTTTTCAAATGGTTGTGAAGCAGTATCTCATTGTGATTTTCATTTCTATTCCTCTTATTACTAATAATGTTGAGTATCTTCATGTGCTTGTTGGCCATTGGTAGATCTTCTTTTGAAAAATGTCTATTTGGATCCTTTGCCCAGTTTGAATTTTCATTTTTACATTTTCTGTATACTGGATCCTTATCAGATAAAGGATTTGCAAATACTTTCTTTCTGTGGGTTATCTTTTCACTATCTTGATAGTATCCTTTAATGTACAAAAGGTTCTCATTTTGATAAAATTCAATTTCTCTTTTTGTTGTTGTTACGTGTGCTTTTAATGTCATATCTAAAAAAACCACTGCCAGGGCTTCCCTGGTGGTGCAAGGGGTTAAGTCTCAGTACTATCAAGCTATCGCCAGCCACTGGAGCATGAGTTGGATCCCAGGCCAGGGACCTTACCCACATGGCGCACCGGACCTCTCCTGTGTTGCCTGCTGCTCCCCTCAGCAGTGTATTTCAGTCAATCTGCCTTTTCTGCTCCCCACTATGTCTCTGGTGAATCCTCTCACCCCCTGTACCTCTGTCCTACACCCCAGTTCTTATAGGATAAATAACAAAGTCTTTAAAAAAAAAAAAACTACCAAATCCAAGTTAAGGAAGACTTACCCCTATGTTTGCTTCAAAGAATTAGTTATAGCTCTTACATTAAGGTCTTTGATCTATTTTGATTGTTTTAATAAATCGTGTGAGGTAAAGGTTCAACTTTAGCCTTTTGCTGTGGCTATCTAGTTATCCTAGTTGTATTTCTTGAAAAATAGTCTTCCCTCCATTGACTGTTCTTGGCACCTTTGTTGAAAATCAGTTGACTCTAGAGATAGAGATTTATTTCTTGACTCTGAGTTCTATTCCTTTGATCTGTGTGGCAGTCCTGAAGTCTGTAACACGCTGTCCTGATTAACATTGTTGTGAAAGTAAGTTTGGAATTCGGAAAGTATGAGTCTTCCTACTTTGTTTTTCTTCAAGATCATTTTGGCTATTCTGAGTCTCTTGCAATTTTTTGTGAATTTTAGAATCAGTTTGTAACTTTCTATAGAGAAGTCAGTTTGGATTCTTTTAGGGATTGCCTTGAATCTGTAGCTCATTTTGGGAGGTCTTCCCATCCATGAACACAGGATGCTTTACCATTTATTTAGATCTTTAATTTTTTTCACCAGTGTTTTATAGTTTTTAGTGTATTTGTTCTGCATTTCTTGGGTTAATCTGTTTGTTCCTGATTTTAATCTTCTTGATGGAATTATAAATGGAATTGTGGTCTTCATTTCTGAATTTTTTATTACAAATGTTGAGTTTTTGTTATTCAGTTTCATTTTTAGTTTTTATTTTTTTTTTAGCTTTTTAAAACATCCTTGTTTATTTTCCCATAATACAGGATTTCTCCCCTCAGGAGTGGTTCCCATCACCAAAGCACCTCCACATAGTAAACAAACAATCCAACAATCCAATCAAAAAATGTGCAGAAGAGCCAAATAGGCACTTCTAAAAGAAGATATGCAGTAGCCACCAGACATATAAAAATGTTCATCATCACTTATCGTCAGGGAACTGTACATCAAAACCACAGTGAGATAACCACCTCATACCTGTGAGAATGGCCCATATCAAAAAGCCACAAACAAGTGCTGGTGAAGGTGTGGAGCAAAAGGAATCCTATTACACTCTTGGTGGGAATGTTTACTGATCCAGGCCCTATAGAAAAAAGCGTGCAGGTTCCTCAAAAGACTAAATTGAGTTTTATATGTTAACTCATTTATTAGTTCTAATAGTGTTTTAGTGAAATTGTTTTTAGGACTTTCCATATAAAAGATCATGTCATTTGCAAAGAGAGATAATTTACTTCTTCTTTTCCAGTATGAATTACTTTAATTTCTTTTTGTTATCCAATTTCTCTGGCTAGAACCAAGTACAGCGTGAAAGTGACAAGAGCAAACATCCTTGTATGTTTATTAATCCTAGGGGGAAAGATCTGATCTTTCATCATTATGTATGTGTAGCTGTAGTTTTTTCATAAATGGTGTTTATAGAGTTGAGAAAGTTCCCTTTTGTTTCTAGTTTCTTGAGTTTTTTTTTAAATCCTGAATGTGTATTGAATATTGCCAAATGATTTCTCTGTGTCTACTGAAATAACATGTAATTTTTTGTATTCTCTTAATAATATGGTACATAACTTTGACTATCAAATGTTAAATCAACATTGCACACCTAGGATAAATCCTACTTGTCATGGTATATAACTCTCTTTATATTTTGCTGGTATTGGTTTGCTAGCATTTTGTTCAGGATTTGTGTGTCCTTATTCATAAGAGATACTAGTTTTCATTTTTGTTTTCTCCTGATGCCTTACATATCACATCAAAAGATGATATATAAATGACCAACAAGCATATGAAATGATGCTTATCATCACAAATCATTAGAGAATTGCAAATCAAAACCTCAGTGAGATATAGTTTCACACTCATTAGGATGGGTAACAGCAAAACAAAACAAAAACCTCAGTAAACAACAAGGTTTGGCAAGGATATGGAGAAATAAGAAAGAACTCTTTTACTCTGACTGGAAACATATTCATGCCACCACTATGGAAAACTATATGGCAGTTCCTCAGAAAATTAAAATTAGAGTTACCATTTTTCATATTTCATATTTTTCTAGCTGTTTTTTGTGGATGTGTGCAGTAAATCTTCACAATCTGTGTTCTAGTAGCAAGTCTTTATTCTGTTTTCAATAAAGTAAAATGTCATAGTGACTAAAACACCATGTCTACATATCCGATTAGATCCTGAAAGAACCTGCCAGAAAAAGGCTTTGAAATAATGATAAAAGAGAAGCAAACCCCTGGCTAGTGAACCGTGTATCCTAAAGGGAGAGTCTTTTTGTGAATAAATTTATCTTATTTTTATTGAGGCAACATTAGGATGTCCCCCATCAGGTTTCACCACCTTAGTGCACCCATCCCCAAATCACCAATAGTCCACCACCATAGACCTTTGTGCTTCTTTTCCTTTTTGTTTTTACCCCTCCCCCCCAAAGTCAACTTATAAAAGGAGTAGAAATCTTGATAAATGTTGTGAAATAGATGAACCTTGTGGATAATATGCTAAGTAAGATAGCACAAAAAAGACACTGTTACTCTATTTATGAGCTATCTAAAGTACTCAAATTCACAGACAGAGAAAGTAGAATGGCATTTACTGTGGGGAAAAGAAATGGGGAGTTATTTTGCAACATGAAGAAATTCTGGAGATTTGTTGTACAGCAATATGAATATTTTTAGCACTACTGAACTGTACACTTAGAATAGTTAAGATGATAAATTCTATTGTATTTTTTACCACAATTAAAAATTCACACAGCTGCTAGTGGAAGTTGATTAAAATAAAGGGTTTTTGGTTTGTCTTGCACCAAATCTTTCAGATTCATCTGTTTGTTTTTGTTAAAACTACATTTTTTAAAAAAACTAGAGATATAGATGAAAAATTAGGAACTCTAATTTTTTTAGTCTGTAAGACAAAAATTTGTATTGAAAACAAATAGACATTAAGAAAAAGGTATTTGATAAGTACCTACTAGGTACTCCACCAAAGACTATACTGTAAAACACAGTTTTCTTTCTTTTAATGAGCTAATGTCTAATGATCAATACAGATACTAAATAAATATAGAAAATTAAATGTCAGGGAAATTAAGGGTAAAGTGTTTCTATGATTTAGGAAGGAGTTGGTATAATCTTTCTACTTCATGATATCTCAAATAGTTCCTTGGTATGTTTTAAACATACTTTCCTCTTATCCATCAATTTTTAGTGCATAAAAAATTCCAAATTGGGGCAAAGGGAACAGGAGAAAGGAAGGGGAAAAGTCTTTATCATATTGACCATTTTTAAATGTACAGTTCTGTGGTATTAAGTATATTCACAATCCCTGCAACAATCTCCGCCATTAAAAAAAAAAAAATTCAGTTTTTCTGGGAAGCAAATCCCTGGAGCTTTTCATGATGTCATAATGGAAGTTCTCTCCACAGAAATTAAGTTTTGTTCACTTATTATCATTTCATAAACATTTTTTAACGATTTATTTATTCATACAAGAGCTGGGGTGCAGGCCAGAGGTGCGTGGGGTGATTCACCAGAGACAGGGTGGGGAGCAGAACAGGCAGATCTACTGAAACACACTGCTGAGGGGAGCAGTGGGTGAAACGGGAGAGATCATCTGTGTCATTTGGGTCACCTCCCTGGCAGGGGATCGAACTAGTGCTGCAGAAGCTGTGGATAGCTTCGTAGTGCTGCAACTTAACGCTTGCACCACCAGGGAGGCCCCTCATAAACATTTTGATGTTACTACATAATCTGTCACTTTCAGTTCTATAAAATCATAATTTACTTAACTATTTTTCTATTTTACAGTTAGATTATTATTTTCAGTTTTCCACTCTTACAGGTAATCTACAATGGGTATCTTGATGGCAGATGATGCTTTAAATTTTCTTTGGGTTAAATTCCCGTGAAAAATAAATTATTTTTATGGGTATAACTCTTTTGCTATTTGAGAATATAATTTTGTAGTATATTTCTTTGTTTTCTAAGTAATGATAATTGTTTATTTAGTGAATGTATTTCTAATAAAAAGGGAATCACTTTTCTGCAGATAATCATGTAGTTATTTGCATGATCAGTATCAAACATTTTTAAAAAAATATTTATGCACACAAGAACTTGGGTGTAAGCCAAAAGGGTGTGGGAGGGGTGAAAGGATTCATCAGAGACAGAATGGGGAGCAGAACAGGTGGATCTACTGAAATAAACTGCTGAGTGGAGCAGTGGGCGAGACAGGAGAGGTCTGGCTGGGGATCGAACTCATGTCAAAGTGGCTGGCGATAGCTTGATAGCACTGTGTCTTTAACCCCTGCACCAGGGAGGCCCAGCATCACACTTTTAATAGCTATTGAGATATAGGCCTTTTCTTATTGATACTTTTTTTTCAAAAGGAGGCTATACTGTGGCCTTTTTCTTTTTTTTTTTTGCCTATGGTACCCTGAGTACTTTTAAGTGTACAGTGCTATAATTTTACATTTCTGAGCATTTATATTGCTAACAATTTTTATTACTATACTTACTGTAAATAAAATGAAATCTCTTTTATGTTTGGGGGGGCTAGTAATATCCTGTACCAAGTCATAGGCAAATTTTTTTTAAAAAATAGGGACATTGCTTTCTTAGATCACTACAGTACTTGAAAAGTAATATTAGCTCTTTGTTCAATATAATGCCTCATATATATTAGTGGCATACAAATACACCTTTTTTCCCCCCAGTAAAACCCTTACACAGAAATTGCTTTCTTAGATCACTACAGTACTTGAAAAGTAATATTAGCTCTTTGTTCAATATAATGCCTCATATATATTAGTGGCATACAAATACACCTACTTTTTTTCCCCCCAGTAAAACCCTTACACAGAATATTAGTTTCTTGGATGTGGATTACTAAAGGAATGAAGGGTTCTCTCACTCTTCCCCAAATAAGACTAAGATCTCCATTTCATTTTGTAAAGATAGGTTACCTAACATGTATAAAGACACAATCTAGGATAAAGTACTTAACAAAAGAGGAAATGCCCCTAAACTCTTAAATGTTACATTCTTGTCAGGGAAGAACAATAAGAAGCAAACAAGTAAGTGCATTGTTAAAAACCAAAAAACCTAGTGGAGAAATAATGAAATAGTATAAAGACAATAGAATATTTTAGAACAGTATGTAGAATGGTCAGGCTTCACTGATGAGGTAACATTTAAGAGACACTTGAAAGGGCATGGGCCATGCAGCTATCTGGAGGAAGAACATTACCAAGCAGAGAAAACAGCAAGTGAAAATGCAGTGAGATTACAACATAATTAACATATACAAAGAACATTAAGAATTCATATATGGCTGAAGCATGTAAGTGAAGGGGGAGGGGGAATGTGGAAAGGCGACATGAGTTAAGATAGATTTATAGGGCCTTGCAGGCCGTCATTTGACTGAGATGAGTTTTACTCCAAGGTTTGTGAAAGAGGAGTGATGTTATCTGACTTAAAGAAATCACTCAGGAGACTGTGTTAAACCAGAGTAGAGGGAGCAAGGGAGGGATGTGGGGGATAGCAATTTGGATGCTATTTCAATAACTCAGGCAACGGTTGATAGTGTTTGGACCAGAGTGGTAGCAAGGGAGATGCTGCAAAGTAATTAAATGCTTCATATATTTTGAAAATTGAACCAATGTGATTTGATTATAGATTAGATAATGTGTATAAAAAAAATGGGAATCTGTGGACGCCATAGCTTTTGCTCCCAGAGTGTGCTTCATGTTACATGGTAATTGCTTCTGTCTCTGTTAAAATCTGTATTCATTGAAGGCAAACTCACTATTATCCATTTTTTGCACATTGTGTGTCTAGCACAGAGCTGGCCCTACAGCATATCTATAGTAAATACTTGCTGAACTGGCAGATTAATAATTGCCAATTCTGAATCTTCCCTCGTTCTTTTCCATAGAGAGTGATATTCTAGTAATGTATTTTCTCATGTGC
The DNA here is from genome assembly GCF_964194135.1 of Talpa europaea. Classification (NCBI taxonomy): domain Eukaryota; kingdom Metazoa; phylum Chordata; class Mammalia; order Eulipotyphla; family Talpidae; genus Talpa; species Talpa europaea. The sequence continues at coordinate 50,921,950 of NC_140081.1, read as the reverse complement.
CTATAATGTATCAGTGCTAGGTACATACTGACACTTTTTATCTTTCTCATCCCTCCATCCCATTTCCTTGTTTCTAGGATCCTTTCTTATTGACATATATTTAACGTAGATCTGCGTAGTTTGTATATGTTACCATGTTTAAGTATAATCTTGGCTTAAATATGTTTTTCTATTATCACTATATTTTACTGTTATTAGTCACATTCTATGTTCTGCTACTGCTTCCATTAATAAATGGAAAATGCTCATTTTACTTTATATCTGTAGTGCTGTGTTAACATTTCCCCATCTTTAATGGGTAAAAGAAATTGTCATTTTTTTCTAATTTGTATTTTTCTGGCTGCTAGTAAGATTGAGTATTTTTTCATATGCTTTGTTTCTAATTTTATACTTTTTTAACTAGCAGTCAGTGTGCTTTATTTTTGGATATCTACTACTATGATCATTATTACCATTATATGTTGAGGCTATTACAAGAAATTATGTTATAGAAAAGGATCAAACGCATAAAATATGCCCCTAGTTGAGATAGATATAATTTGCTATAAGATTTTGGGTGGTAATATTAGGGACTCAGTAGGCTTAATTACTGTGTGGCAGGCACTGTTCTAAGTGTTGTTTTTCTTATATTAACTCATTTACTAAACAACCCTATGCAATAGATTACTCTAGTTATTCCTATTTTTAAAGATAAAGAAACTGGGGCACAGGAGTTTAATTACTTGCCCTAAGTGAATAGTCTAGTAAATAGTAAAATTTAATATTCTAGTAAATGATAAGTGGTTAAACTCAGTATGTCTGACTAGAAAGGCTGTATATTTAACTACTAACCTATTAGTTTGAAGTTCTGGATTCACAGAAGTAGTAGTAAAGTTTGTTCCTTTGATTATCCAAGAAATGTGACTATGTTGAAATGCTTTTCAAAATATTCTTACCATTTTCTATTCATTTATAATTAGTATGTTAGCTTTTAACACTTCTATTCAAGTGAACACAATGCAAAGGTGACTTCAGCCTTTTTTTCATCCAGTCGTCTATCTCAAAGTTCTTTTTTTGTCAGACATATATGCCATTTTTCCCACTGGAAAGAAATAAAAACCATAAATAAATACATTGACTTTTGTAGCCAGGACCAAATTTTCAGCTAGGAAATTCTAGGTTTTCAAAATAAGGAAAGATATGGGTAAGTAACAAGCATGTCAAAAGCATCTTTTAAACTAATGTATTCAATTTAAAAGTTTGCTAAAAGGCAGAAATGTTTTGTCAACTTGTCTTTTTGTTATGACTCTAAGCTGTCATGATATGAATTTTGCGTAGAAGGGATATAAAATAGTCTTATGTTAAAGAATTGGAATGGAAATTACATATAAAATATAAAAATGTCCATAAGCACATAATCCATTGGTATTTTAGTATCATTGTAAGTCTTGGGTAAAATTTTTTATCTCACTGTCCAAAAGTTGACAGGTCTGATCACTGTTTCACTCATAAAGTCACAATCTTTTATTTACATATACATATACAGACACACCATACACATAACACATGTATGTAATTGTTGTGAAATAGGAACACATGTTTATAATTGTGGTTAGACCATAGGATACTTTTTGGCATAGTAGGTACTTAGTAAATACTTTTTTGGGGCAAATGGAAAATTGCATTCTTTGTCTTTGGTTTTTACCCAATAGGGTTTAACTTATTAATAAAATGGGAAACCTGATTATTTACAGGTTTTAATTAAAAACAAGGTTCATGAGCAAAATGAATCTTAATTATATTTTCTTGACAGTGTTAAAGGATACTAGTCAAGGGATCCTTTTAAGAAATGTAGAGGAAATACCTTTTGAAAGTACCTTTGCTATTCAGTATCTGTTGGATGGAAATCTATGGTGAATTTATCTGTAGGACATAAAATTACTGCATGGTTAAAATAAGCACATTTTGCTATGCAAATAGAATATATATGTATACACACACACACACACACAAAACCAGCTTTTAAATGTTGAATGAGGAAGAAAGTCTATTATAACTGACAGCGATATATGTGAAATCTTTTTAAAAAATTACATCATTGTTCATTTTTATACAATGTTTGCTTTCTTTTCTCAGGTGTAGAACCATAGAATTTACACCACCAATTCACCCATGCACCATCACCATAGTCCCTTGTGCTCTTCCCGCTCTCATCTTGATCCCTCTCCCTCCCCCTCCTCTGCGGATCGTCTCTGATTTATAGTTGTCTGTTTATTTTGTTTTGTTGTGTTTTTTATTGTTATTATTTTTCCCCCATCCCTTATTAGGTTCCCCTATATTCCTCCTATAAGTGAAACCATCCGATATTTTTCTTTTTCCTTTTGACTTATTTCATTGCACTTAATCTCTACTAGCTCCGTCCATGTTGCTGTGAATGGCGTGAGTTTATCTTTTTTTGATTGCTGATTAGTATTCCATTGTGTGTATATATAACACATCTTCTTGATCTAGTCATCTATTTTTGGGCATTTGAGTTGTATCCATAGCTTACCTATTGTAAATAGTGCTGCAATAAACATAGGGGTGGAGATATCCTTTTTTTTTTTAAATAATAAATTTTATTTTTATATTCCCCATACAATTGCAGCCCCCCATTCTGACCCCAATCCCTCCCTTCCCGCCCCCGCCCCCGCCCCCCTAAAAGTGTCTCTGGTTCATAGTTTTTTGTTGATTTTGATTTTCACTTTCTTATAGTTATTCATTTTCCTGGTCCCTTATTTAAGTTTTCTAGATTCCTGCTATGAGTGAGACCATCCGGTATTTTTCTTTTTCTTTTTGGCTTATTTCGCTGAGCATGATCCCTTCCAGCGTCATCCATGTTGCTGCAAATTGCATGTGTTTATCTTTTTTGAATGCTGAGTAATATTCCATGGTATATATGGACCACATCTTCTTGATCCAGTCATCTATTTTTGGGCATTTGGGTTGTTTCCAAAGCTTAGCTATTGTAAACAGTGCTGCTATAAACATAGGGGTGCAGGTGTTCTTTGGAATTGATGTTTCTGTGTCCTTTGGGTAAATACCTAGGAGTGGAATTGCTGGATCATATGGAAGCTCTATGTTTAGTAGGTCCAGAAATCTCCACACAGCTCTCCACAGTGGTTGGACCAGTTTGCACTCCCACCAACAGTGCAGAAGAGTTCCTTTTTCTCCACACCCTCGCCAACATTTGTTGTTGCTAGTTTTTTTAATATGTGCCATTCTCACTGGTGTGAGATGGTATCTCATGGTAGTTTTGATTTGCATTTCCCTGATGACAAGTGATGTTGAACATTTTTTCATATGCCTGTTGGCCATTTGCATTTCTTTTCAGAGAAGTTTCTTTTTAGCTCTTCTGCCCATTTTTTGACTGGATTATTTTCTTTGTTGTTGTTGAGTCTCATCAGCTCTTTGCAGATTTTTGTGATCAGTCCTTTATCATTAGTGTTGGGTGCAAAAATGTTCTCCCAGTTGGTGGGGTTTCTCTTTGTTTTTGTTATTGACTCTTTTGCTGTGCAGAAGCTCTTTAATTTGATGTAGTCCCAGCTGTTTATCTTTGCCTTCACTATCACTGCTTTGGGTGATGTGTCTGTAAAGATGTCTTTGATGTGCAAATCACGTAGTATTTCGCCTATGTTTCCTTCTATATATTTTATGGTTTCAGGTCTTATGTCTAGTTCTTTAATCCATTTTGAGTTGATTTTTGTGTATGGTGTGAGGTAGTGGTCAAGCTTCATTCTTTTGCATGTAGCGACCCAGTTTTCCCAGCACCATTTAACCTTTTGAATTAATGTTTTTGTGTCCTTTAGGTAGATTCCTAGGCGTGGACTTGCTGGGTCATATAATAGTTCCATTTATAGTAGTTCCATAGCGGATGGATCATTTTGCATTCCCAAAAGCAGTGTAGGAGAGTTCTTTTATTCACCATATCCTTGCCAACATTTGTTATTGCTGGTTTTTTTTTTTCTTTTTATATGTGCCATTCTTACTGGTGTAAGGTGGTATCTCATTGTGATTTTGATCTGCATTTCCCTGATTATGAAGGATGTTGAACATTTTTTCATATGCCTTTGGTCATTTGCATTTCCTCTTTGGAGAAGTGTCTGTTAAGTTCTTCTGCCCATTTTTTGACTGGATTGTTTACTTTGTTTTTGTTGAGTCATGTGAGTTCTTTGTATATCTTTGTGATCAGTCCCTTATTGGCTGTATGGAGTGCAAAAATTTTCTCCCAATCAATAGGGTGTCTCTTTGTTTTGGTTAATGTCTGTTTTGCTTTTTAGTTTGATGTAATTCTAGCTGTTTATCTTTTCCTTTACTTTCTTTGCTTTGAGAGATGAATCTTTAACGATGTTACTGAGATGTATGTCATGTAGTGTTTTACCTATATTTTCTTCTATGTATTTTATGGTTTCAGGTCATATGTTCAATTCTTTTATCCATTTTGAGTTGATTTTTGTGCATGGTGTCATTTGTTGCTTGGAAATATGCCAGCATGTTCCTGGGATAGGCTGAGGAATGAGTCATTGAAAAGGTTTGCAAGGCAAGACTCTGCTACTCAGCGAGCTGTTTATTAGCAGTAATGAACATACATGGTTGATTATGTGACAATGTCAGGAAGAGCAGTGTTCAGGGGAGACAAAGGGTAATCAACTTATGGGGAACAGGAAGGGACATGCCGGACACATATACAGGGAGGACATCCCATGCAGGTACTTAGTGTAATTTTGGAGCTACTCCCAAACTATCTCAGACCATGGCCACGCAATCAGTCAAACAGCTACCTAGGCATCCCCAGCTGCCTTGTGATGTGGGCCATTGTCATAAGGCAGTCATGCAGAGTGCCTTATCCAATTCTTTCACACACACAGGTGCATAGAGAGACCATACACACACAGGTGCAGAGGCTTCAAGTAGTAGAAAGGCCACAGTGTGAGGTAGTGGTCTAGTTTCATTCTTTTGCTAAATGGTGGTCCAGTTTTCCCAGCATCATTTATTGGGCAAACTGTCATTGTTCCATTGTATATTCTTTGCTCCTTTGTGAAAGATTAGTTGTCCGTATATATGACTTTATTTCTGGGCTTTCTATTTGGTTCCATTGGTCTGTGTGTTTGTTTTTGTTCCAGCACCGTACTGTTTTAATTATTATGGCTTTGTAGTATATTTTGACGTCTGGGAGTGTGATACTTCCATTTTCCTTTGTTTTAGTCAGGAGAGCTTGGCTATTTGAGGATTTGTGTGGCTTCATATGAATTTCATCAATATTTGTTCTATTTCTTTGAGGAATGTCATTGAGATTTTTATTGGAATAATATTGAATCTGTAAATTGCTTTTGGTAGGATGGCCATTTTGATTATGTTAATGCTACCAATCCATGAGCAGGGGGTGTCTTTCCATTTCTTTGTGTCTTCTATTTCTTTTAACAATGTTTTATAGTTTTCTTTGTATAGGTCCTTTACCTCTTTAGTTTGGTTTATTCCCAAGTATTTGATTCTTTTGTTTCAATTATAAAAGGGATGGTATTCTTGATTTCTTCCTCTTCAGATTGATTGTATAGAGGAAGGCTACTGATTTTGTGTGTCGATTTTGTATCCTGCTACTTTACTAAACTGGTTGATTGTTTTGATTAGTTTTTCTGTGGAGTTTTTAGGGTTCTCTATGTATATTATTCTGTCATCTGCGAATAGTGATAGTGTTCCTTCTTCTTTCCCTATTTGGATTCCTTGTATATCTTTCTCTTGTCTTATTGCTCTGGCTAGGAATTCCAGTATTATATTGAAAAGCAGTGGCGAGAGTGGACATCCTTGTCTTGTTCCTGATCATAAAGGAAAGGCTTTCAACTTTTCACCATTGAGAATAATATTGCTGTGGGTTTGTCATATATGGCTTTGTCATCATTTTAAGGTATGTTCCTTCTATCCCGAGAATTTCAAGGGCCTTCATCATTATGGATGTTGAACTTTGTCAAATGTTTTCTCAGCATCTATTGATATGATCATAAAATTTTTCTTTTTGTTGATGTGTTGGATTACATTAATTGGTTTTCAGATGTGGAACCATCCTGGAATAAATCCCACTTGATTGGGGTATATTATCTTTTTGATGCATTGTTGGATTCTGTTGGTGAGGATTTTTGCATCATTGTTCATTTGGGACATTGGCCTATAATTTTCTTTTTTTGTGTTGTCTTTGTTTGGTTTTGGTGTTAGTGTAATGTTGGCTTCATGAAACATTTTTGGTAGTATTCCTTCCTTCTCAATTTTTTGAAAGAGTTTGTGTAGGATAGGCACTAGTCCATTTTTGAATGTTTGGTAGAATTCATTTGTGAAGTCATCTGGTCCTTGGCTTTTGTTTCGGGGGAGTGTTTTGAATACTTTTTTCAATTTCACTGCTTGTAATTGGTCTGTTTAGGTGTTCTATTTCTTTATCTAGGCTTAGATGATTATGTTCTAGGAATTTGTCCATCTCTTCTAGATTGTTGAACTTGTTTGCATATAAATGTTCATAATCTGATTACGCTTTTGATTTCTAATGAATCTGTTGTAGTTTCTCCTCTTTTGTTTATGATCCTATTTGTGTTTCATCCTGTTTTTTTTTTTTTTTTTTGTGAGTCTGGCTAGAGATTTGTGTATTTTGTTTACTTTTTCAAAGAACCATCTTTTATCTTCATTTATCTTTTGGATTTTTTTTTAATTTCATTTTGTTTATTTGTTTGATTTTTATTATTTCTTTCTACTGGTTCTGGGTTGGGTTTTGTTTTTGTTTTTGTTTTTGTTTTGTTATTTTTCTAATTCTTTGCGATGGGAGATTAGGTTGTTTCTTTGAGTTCTTTCTTGTTTCTTGATGTGAGCGTGTATTGCTATATACTTTCTTCTTATTGCTTTTACTGTGTCCCTAAATTCTGGAAAGTGGTGTCCTCATTGTCCTTCAACTCAAAGTATCTTTTAATTTCTTCTTTGATCTCCTCTTTAATACAACAGTCTTCCTTTAGTGTGGATTTCAATCTTGATGAAGTGAGAGGGTTCCTTGCTTTCTTTTCATGTTTGATTTCTAGTTTGATGCCCTTATGAGCCGAGAAGATAGTTGGAATGATTTTGATGTTAATGTGTTTGTTGATTTTTGTCTTGTGGCTCTATATGTGATTGATTCTGGAGAATGATCCATGTGCAGTTGAGAAAAATGTGTACTCGGATTATTTTGGGTACAGTGTCCTATAGATGTCTGTTCAGCCCGTGAAGTATAGGTCTTTATTTAGGGCTCTATTGTCTGTTTATTTTTTGTCTCATTGATCTGTCCATTGGTGAGAGTGGGATGTTGAGGTCTCCTATTATATATGTATTTTCTCTGTTTTCAGAGGTGGTAATAATTTTTGATATATTTTGGTGCTACTTCATTTGGTGAGTATATGTTGATGAGTGTTATCTCTTGCCGATGTATTGTCCCCTTAAACATAATGTAGTGTCCATGTATGTTTCTTTTTATCTTTTTTAGTTTGAAATATATTTCATCTGATATAAGTATAGTTGTTCCTGCCTTCTTTTTTGGTCCATTTGCTTGTAGGATTGTTTTCCAACCTTTTACTTTCAGTCTGTGTTTATCTTTTGTATTTAAATGTGTTTCCTGGATACAGCAGAAGTTTGGATTTTGTTTTTTAATCCAGCCTGCTACTCTGTTTTTTTAATGATGAACTTAATCCATTTACATTAAGAGTTTATATTGATATGTTGGTATCTGTATTTGCCATTTTATTTTTCTTTTTGTGGTTTTATTCCTTGCCTTATTCTGGTCTTATTCATTCCTCTGTTGGTTTTGGCTTTAGGACTTCTTCTAGTATTTTTTGGAGTGGGGGTTTAATTGTAATGATTTTCTGGAGTTTCTGTAAGTCTGAGAAGGTCCTTTTTTTTCTTCATAGAGGAAGGAGAGCTTTGCAGGGTAAAGTATTCTTGGTTGACATTTGTTGTCTTATAATTTGTTGAATATGTCTCTCCATTCTCTTCTTGCCCATAGTGTTTATTCAGAGAAGTCTGATGTCAGCCTGATTGGTTTTCCTTTGTAGGTTATCTGTTCTTCCCCCTTGTTAGCTTTATAATTTTTTTCCTTGTCTTGGACTCTTGAAAACATTGCTTTATGTGTCTTGCTGAGTTTTCCTTTCATTGTGGTTATTTGGTGTTCTTGTCGCTTCTTGTATGTCTATTTTCATCTCCTTCATGCTTGGAAGTTCTCTTCAATTATCTCTTTGAATATTTTCTCTATTCCTATGTCTCTCTCCTCTCCTTCTGGGATTGCTATTACTCTTATATTTCCTTTCCTCGGGAAGTCAGATAGTTGTCAAAGTGTTTCTTCATTCTTTTTCCTTTGTACTTCTCTTCTCTTTCCTTTTCTTTTTTTGGTTCTTTTTATTTCAGTATCTCTGAGAGTACTGATTTGTTCCTTTCCATCAATTATGTTTTCATTGCTTTTTTCAGAGTTCTTTAGCTCCTCTGTTAATCTTCTAATCTCCTGCATTTCTTTTATTTCCTTCTTTAGGAACTCAATTTCATTCTTCAGTTCATTAATTATTTTCTCATATCATTCTTTGAATTTTTGTCTTCTTTATTTTTTGGGTCATGATGATTTACAGTTCTCTATCTGGCAGGCAGAGAAGTTCTTCCATGTCATTGTTGTTGAGTTCTGGGGACTGATTTTCTTTTTGTGATGTCTCCTTCCCCTGAGAGCTTACTTGGCTATTTGTATTTTACCTTCTCCTTGTTGTTTGTTTTCCACTTTGTTCTATGATTTGGGACACTGTCACTGCTACTGGTGGGCATGTCTTCGGGTTGCTCTTCCTGGGATGTCGGGAACTGGTGGTCAGACCAAGTTCAGCACTGTTGTACATAAACTCCACAAGGGTATTGATGCTGTGGATATGTTGATGGTTGCTGTCCCTGAAGATCCACTCCCTCTGTATTAACCCAGTTCCAGAAGGGGATTTGGGTCTCTGTCTTCCAACGATGGCACAGGGGCTGTGGTCTCCCAGTGCCCGCAGTTCCCCTTGATAGCAGATCCTACCCCTGCTCTCCATATGTCAAATTTTTTAACTTTTATTATTGTTGCCTAATTTTAATCCCTCATATTTTTATTAATTGTTTATATATCTGTACAACCTTGGGGGGGATACATTTTAACATCTCCATGTGTTTACATAATTCATTCACCCTCCACCACAACTTCCACGCCAATATTCGTATCCGTTTATTTCCCCTATTCCCTCCTTTCTCTCCCCTGTACCCTCTAGTAATGTGATTCTAAAATTCTAAAATTTATTTTTGCTGTCATTTGCCAGTTTGTGCTATTTGGTCATTCATATTTCACATAACACAATCACCTGAAGATCTATCCATTATGTTGCAAATGGCATTAGTTTGTCTTTCTTTAATACCTGAGTAGTAGTCCATTCTGTAATTTCTTTATCCAGTTGTCTTTCATCTGGTACTAAGGTTGGTTCCTTGACTTGGCTGTTGTGGATAGTGCTATGAACATAGGAATGCATACATCTTTTTGTATTAGCTGGTAAAATACCTACCAGTGGTATTGCTGGATCACACAGTATGTCCATTTTAACTTTTTTGAGGAACCTCCATACCATTTTCTATAGATACTGTACCAAATTATAGCAAAAATTTGGTGAGCATTCCTTTTTCTCTACATCGTTGCCAACATTTGTTGTTTCCTTTCTTTTTATTGTAGACTGTTCTCTTTGGGGTAAAGTGATATCTCATTGTGGTTTCTATGTGCATTTTCCTTTATAATAAGTAATGTTGAATGATTTTGCATGTTACTGTAGTCCATCTGAATGTCTTCTTTGGAGAAGGCCTTTTGCCCATTTTGTTGTGTTTTATTTTAATGAGGTGACATTGGTTTACAATGTTTGTGATTGAGAGGTATGGGAACCTCCCTTCAGGTGTTGTTACCATGCCATACCAACCACCAAAGTACCCACAGTCCTCCACTATAGTCCATTTTGTTCCCTCATCACTCTTAATCCCATTGTTTGATTAAATTGTTTTTATGTTGTAGAGTTTATATATTTTGGAAAATTACCCCTTGTCAGATGTGTGATATGCAGATATCTTCTCCCAGTGCATAGCTTGCCTTTTTGTTTTTATGATGGTTTCTTTTGAGGTGCAAATGCTTTTTAGTTCGGTGTAGTCCCATTTGGTGTTTTTTTTTAAAGATTATTTATGCATACAAGAACTGGGGTACAGGCCAGAGTTGTGGAGGGTGAGAGGATTCTCCAGAGACAGTGTGGGGAGCAGAACAGTCAGACTGACTGAAATACACTGCTGAGGGGAGAAGCAGGTGAGTCAGGAAAGGTCTGCTGCGTCATGTGGGTAGTTCCCTGGCTGGCTGGTGATCGAACTCATGCTGCAGAAGCTGCAGATAGCTTCACAGTGCTGTGCTTAACCCCTTGTGCCACCCTTGTTTAATCTTTTGTTTGTTTCCCTTGCCAATGGAGTTGTGTCCCCAAATACATCTCTATGGTTTATGTCTGGTAGTGTATCCCCTACGTTTTGTCTTAAGTATTTTTATGGTTTCAGGTGTTGTATCCAAATTTTTAATCAATTTTGAGTTAATTTTTGTCTATTTTTGTCTAAAGATCTAGTTTGATATTTTTTGCATGTGACTCCATGTTTGCTGACACTATTAAAAAGGAAACTGTCCATGTTTGTATGGGTGTATTTCTAGGCTTTCTATTCTATTCCATTCATTAATCTGCATTTCTATTTTTGTTCCAATACCATACTTGATTACTATTGTGTGGTACAGTTTGAAGACAGGGAGTGTGATATCTCCATTTTTCTTTTTTTCCTTTCAGAATTTGCCTATTCAGGGCCTTTTGTGATTCTATATAAATTTTATAATTGTTTATTCTATTTCCTTGAAAAAAAGTCATTGGTATTTTGATAGGTATTGCATTGGATTTGTCAATTTCTTTAGGTTAATATGACCATTTTAACAATGTCTATTCTACCAATCCATCCATGAGCATGGGATATTGTTCAGTTTCTTTGTGTCTTATTTCCTTTAACATAGTCTTACAGTTTTCAGTGTGTAGGTCCTTAACCTCCTTCATTAACTTTGTTCCCAGATATTTCATTCTTTTGGTATGATTATAAATGGAATCGTTTTAAAAATTTCCTCTTCTGATATTTATGATTAGTAATGCAGTTAGCTTTTTTGTATTGATTTTTGTATCCTGTTACTTTACCATTTCATTTATTCTATCTGGTAATTTTTTGGTGGAGTCTTTGATTTTCTGTGTATATTATGTCATTAGTGAATAGTATTAGTTTCACTTCCCCTTTTTCATTTTGTATTTCTTTTATGTCATCTTCTTTCCTAATTGGTCCAGCTTTGACTTCAATATTATGTTGACTAGTAGTGATGAAGGTAGTCATTCTTGTCTTGTTCATGATCTTTGAGGAAAGGCTTTTAATTTATCACCATTGAGTGTGATGTTGGCTGTGGGCTTATCATATACGGCCTTTGTTATTGTTGAGAATAAGTTTTGTTTATTCCCATTTTATTGAATTTTAATAATCAGTGAGTGTTGAATCTTGGATTCTTTTTCTGTGTATTTTGAGATGATCATGTGATTTTTACCTTTTTTTTGATCTGCATATGTTAATGATTTGCATATGTTGAACCAATCTTTCATACCTGGAGTGAAACCTACAGTTTCTTGTTAAATTTTCAGGTGAGGGGAAATGGCTCCGAAACATTGACTATTACCGTTTAGATGGTTCTACAACTGCACAATCAAGGAAAAAATGGGCTGAAGAGTTTAATGATGAAACTAATGTGAGGTAAGAAGCATTTGAAAATCATTTTTAAGTCTGTATACTGTAAAATTCACTCTTCTTAGTGCACTGTAATACATTTTTGACATATTTAAGATATAGTCAAAATATAAAATAGCTTTCTTTCTGCTTTAAGAAATTGAGTTAAGGAATTCAGTCAAGATGTCATACAGTTTGTAATCTTTTGAGGCTGACTTCCTTAGCAAAATGCATCTGGTATATTTTTTTCAAATATCTGTAGATTGTTCCTTTTTTATTGAGTAGTATTCCATTGTATGTATGTATCATAGTTTGTGTATCCATTTTCCCTTGAGAGATATTGGAGTTCTTTCCAGGTTTTGGAATTAAAATTGAGGTTGCTCTAAACATTCATACATATGATTTTGCATGATCAATAGAAATTTATTTAAGTGAAATGATAATCCAGGAATTGGTTGCTAGATTGTGTGGTAAGTTTTTATTTAGCTTTGTAAGAAACTGCTGAACAGTTTTCTAGGTGTTTGTATAATTTTGCATTCCCACCAACAATGTATGAGATTTACAGTTGCTTTTTATGTTCCTTTAAAAATTAATTGTATTGGTTTATAAGGATATTTTATGTGGTTTTAATTTTCATTTTCATAGTAACATTGATACTGACCATCTTTTCTTGTTCTTATTGACCACATTTATATCATCTTTGATATAAATACATATATGAAATACTAATATATAAGATATATATATAATATCTTAGAGGGTTTTAAAGTGAACAAAGTATTCCTGCTCTCTTGTAGAAATTTGAATTGTATTCTTTAAACTACTGTAGATAATAGGGTGTATTGCTGATGTTGCTTTTAACTGTTTGAACCATTAGCAATTAATGGGCTGGAACTGCTTTTGGAAGAGAGAAAAAAAAAAAATATATATATATATATATATATACTCAGACGTATATACATGCACATAGATGTGTGAAAGCCTGGCCTTTGAGAAAAGGATGAAGAAATAGGATTTAGTTTAATGAAAATGGCTGAGGTATAAATATTTGGCCTTAATAAATTTTAAAGCATGAAAGATAATATATTGTGTGTGTAAACATATATTTCAATTCTAGAAGTCATAAAATGGACCTAGGATTAAGGCTAATAAAGTTCTAGTTAGACCATAGGGAAGAGTATTATTCTATTAGATATTTAATGTCTATAGAGCCTGGAGAGTTTGACCACAGGGATGGTTTCTACAGTAAATTTGCAAAAGCACATGAGTAAGTGTTTAAATAATAAATGCATTTTATAGTTTGTAATTTTTAAAAATACTATACGTGTCAAGAAATAATTTTATTAATTAACTCTAGTCTAATTTTTCAGTTACTCTAGACCTTATATTTGCTCAGTTTCTCAAAATTTTAAATTTCACAATGGCACATGTTTTGTCCCATAATGCTTTAAGAGTGCTTGTCTGTCTATATTGATATGATGCAAATAAGTTAGAGAGAGACCCAGTCAAGGATTTAAGCAAGGGATGTTTATTATGGATCACACAGTAGGATAGGGGAGGCAAATGCCTTGAGCCATACTGTCAACAGAAAGCTGCTGGGGTCTTGGCTTTATGGGGTTGATCACCAGGGTGGGGCTAGTGAGGAAGCAGGATATTAGCTGGCCAGGGTTTTAGCAGGTTAACTTAATGATAAGGACAATGACCATGTTAACTCAGTAAACAAGGACCATGTACCAGGGGCTCTGTAACTAACCCCTTTGTTGCATTCCATTCCTTATTCTTAAGGGGGTTTAATGGTGATAGTCTTTTTCTACTGTTACTTCCTGCTGAAGAGGGGGCAGTGTCATCATGGGGACCCTTAGAGGAATGGAATTTCAATTGAGCGAGGCAGAGATAGGTTTGGGCATTCCCTGGCTGGGTTCACATTTGTTCATACTCTTAGACGAGGGCCATTTGGAGTTTCCCAAGGGCCAGGGGTGGGGGACTCATTTACTGCAGGGCAAAAACAGTAATATTCAGAAGGCAAGAAGAAAGCAAGCTGCCAACCATCCATTTATTCCTAGGATAGAATTACTTGACCTTCTAGTATCTTATTTTAAACAGCAATTTTAGGTCAAAGATTGGCTCACACAAATACCCAGGGTACACAGGCTCTTGGATTTCCTCTGGGGAACAGCAGGCTGTACTTGGGTATGGTTGCTCCAGGGTTCATTCCACCTACCTGAAATATATCTATGTATGCCCCTCTAATTCATTCAGTCCTGTTTAGAAAATCTCAGATTTCTTGTAAGCAATTATTATGAGTACAGCTTTTTCCATAAGCTCTACAATTTCTTTTCTCCTCACTTCTGTGACAAACCTGTATTTTCAGAGTATTTGTCAGTTGTTTTCCTGTGAATTTCTCTGAATACAAAGCACTAAAATAAGGAATTTCTGTAAATGGCAAGACTTAGTCTTATTATAAAGCAATTTGACAAGGAATTTTACTCAATTTTGTGACATACAGTATTTTAGAATAACCAGAATTGATACAAGTAATATTATACCACAGTAAAGTTTCACATAATTTTATAACACTCATCAGTATTCACATATATTCAGTGTTCCTCATAAAAGCTTCAAAATAACCAAACTGGCCCAGCTTAACATTTTTTTCCACAAGGAGAACAGGGTTTTTAATGTGTCTTAGATGTCCTTAAGACCTCTGATTTTTCTTTTTATTTTTTTAAAAAATTATTTATGCATACAAGAACTGGGGTGTAGACCAGAGGTGCAGGGGGTGAGAGGATTCACCAGAGACGGAGTGGGGAGCAGAACATGCAGACTGACTGAGATACACTGCTGAGGGAGTAGCGGGTGAGATAGGAGAGGTCTGCTGCGCCATATGTGGCTTAGCTCCCTAGCTGGGGATAGAACTCATGCTGCCCGGGTTGATGATAGCTTGATACTGCTGAGACTTTAACTCCTGTGCCACCAGGGAGGCCCCAAGATTTTTCCTTTTTATTCATCAAAAGCTTTATTATTTTAGAATTTTGATTATAGGGAAGTTTTTTTCCAACAGGCATAACACAGATTTTTCTAAAATACTTAATTACCCAGAGTGACAAAGATTTTAAGAGCAATTATTCTCAGACAGGGCCTCAGCAATCTGTCAAGACTAGATTAATCTCTAGTCAATAAACCCTGAAGGTAATAGAGAACCAGCACTAGATCTTCAGGTTACTTAAACCTGGTCAATTACTTTTCAATACCTGAGGGAAGGTTTCAGTTCTGTCCACCTGCACCTTAGTAATTCTGTCATTGGAACCAGGGCCCTCAGTGTGATCCCAATCTCCCCACAAAAACGGGTGAATAAGCTTGTAGCATGCCAGCTGCTGTCCATTGCTCCACCTGCCAGTAGTCAAAGAGATGGACCAAAGGGTCCTGCTCCCACGCCCAGGAAAAGGCTCTTGGAAGCCTCTGGTCAAGATTGAAAAGAGTACTCTACAAACACTGGTGATTAGCAAAAGAGACTCCAGAAAGTGCAGGGGCTAGGGGCCTATTAAGGTTTTAGGAATAGAGTTTGAGAACAAAGAAGTTAAGCTCTATTGGCTGAGAAAGCAGGAGAGTGGACTTGTCTGAAGTCCATTTGTTGATGCTAGTTGTGTGCACCAGTCAGCTGTAGCTCGAGGGTCGTGCAGGGCTTGTGACCATCTCCACGGTGAACATCTCTTGGATGCTGTGTTATCTGCAGCTCCAGGTTGAACTGGTATCGTCACAAGGACTCTAACTCCTTTTCTCTTCTGGGTCTTTTAACTCACTCTTTTCCCATAGCAGCCAACTAGATAAACTGTGGAAAGACTCAGAAATGCCCAGGCTGGGGAATATTAGTGGGAAAAAAATGGCCCAAGGAAATTTTGCCAACAGGTGTCTGGGCCTAAAGTTATCAGTTGTTTTTTGTTTTTTTTGTTTTTTTGTTTTTTTTCACCTCTTGCATACCAGCCCATGGGAACAGTACAATTCTTTTTTTTTAAGATTTATTTTTATTTATACAAGAGCTGGGGTACAGGCCAGATGTGCAGGAGGGTGAGAGGATTCACCAAAGACAGAGCGGGGAACAGAACAGGCAGACTGACAAAATACACTGCTGAGGGGGAATAGCGGGCGAGACAAGAGAGGTCTGCCCTGCCATGTAGGCTTCTCCCCGGCCGTGTGGGATCGAACCTGTGCTACAGAGGCTGTAGACAGCTTCACAGCGTGGGGCTCAACTGCCTGCACCACCAGGGAGGCCCAACAGTACAATTCTTGCAAAATTTTTGTCCTTGATCCCTGTCTTGTCCCAGTCACTATCCCAGGACCCTTCCTATCTCAGTATTAGTTAGATTGATGCAGAAATCAGAAATTTGGGTGTTAATTTCTGGTCTCAAATACTGCTAAAACACATCTTTTTTCCCCTTAAGTTACAGGTATTCACTAAAACAGGAAATTCAATTATTTCATGTATCAACTAAGATGAGTTACCCTTTCTTAAGTCTTGTTAAACACAGTAAAACAAATGAAGTCTTGGTAACTTTAGCACAGTTGCCCTCTTTCAACATCAGCTTCTCACTGAAATCTGACCACAGTTTAAGAATACCTTTTTCCTTTTAGCAGATGGAAGAAAATTGAGATTTGGTTTTACGTATGTTGACTATTTATTAAGGCTTAATTTTTAGAAACCCTCATTACAAGTCATTCAATCTTATTTAGTTTGACCATGTAAAATTCATTTCTAAGATTTCTCATTTAAACCCTCTATAAGTTCTTTTGCTTTTATCATGTATTATATTATTCCATTCCAAAAACAACCAGCTTAATCTTCAGGCAAAATCTTTTAGATTCTGAACAAACTATCTCCATTTTCTGTGCCTTCAAACAAAGACATCCTGCCTTTTCCCATAGGGTCTTTTCATTATCTTCATTAGTTTCAATTTCACACGTCAATAAAAATTCTCAACTCCTAAAACCTTACCTTCTGAATTTCTTGATTATAAGCACCTATAAAAACTGTTACCCGGTTATCCCTTTAAATTAGAAGACTCACAAGTAACTTGTCATATTTTCTAGAACATATGATTCAATTGTTATTTCTATTACATGAAATAAGACACATTTCACTCATATACCCAGATCCTTAGTTCCCTTGCAATAAGGAGATAAAAGTAAGCCTAAATTCTATCACAGTTTTAATCCCAGAGGAGGGTATCCCTACCTTGACCTTGCAGGGCCTGAACAGTGGTTTAGCTATTAGACTGAAGTTGGGAATCCAAAGTTAACAGAACCCTGTCATTCCCAAGAATTCCTACAGCTCTTTGTGAGTTTTTGGAATGGGGACCTAGCAGATGGGCTTCCTTTCTATCTGTAGGCAGCCTCTTTTTCACTTCTTCAGTTATAAAACCTAGGTGGGTATCTCTCAGGTAATTTGAGCTTTTTTCCTAGAAACCTTATATCCTTTCTCCGTGAAGTGATTCAAAATCTTGGTGGTTGAGGTCAGATTCATGTTGGGAGGTGCTGGCCATCAAAGGGTCATCCAGCAGGCAGGACCAAGTACTTCAGGACCCGTGGGCTAGCGCCTCCACAGAGTTTTTAAACTCCTGTGAGAGCATGGTGCAATAATACTGCGTTTTATGGGGAGTTTTGTTTGCCATTCAAAGGCAAACAATTCCTGGGACTAGGGAGTGTAGGGAAATCATCCTCAAGTCCTATACTAACCTTTACTCTCCATTGGGTTTTCTTGCTAGGAAGATTGGGGTATTGTATGAAGAATGGCGCAGTTACCAGTTGAATCCCCTCTGAGACCTCTTTTCTTTGGGGATTCTGCTGTAGGCAGGGCTTCAGTGCTAGGCACTTGAATTTATTGTGGATGATTAAACCATATCTGGCACTCTCCTACCTGTTCCTGGGCCCAAACCTTAGTGTTGACCCCAGGCAAGTCGCCCAGAGAAAGCCCACCCCCCTTTGTTTATGGCTAGCAAGGCCACCAATGCCTCCCGGGATTGCACTAGTACCTTTAGAGTGCAGTTATTGCCTTCCAAATAAACAGCTCTGAACTTAGCTAACAGGACTCTCCTTAGGAGGGGGACTTGGCATTCTGGTATGAACAGGAAGGAAGGAAACTCTTAGTTTGTTCTTTTCCTGATACCTCAGTTACTGAGCAAATTTGGGGGATGATAATGGTCCTTTCTGATGTGGGACAAGTCAGGGTTCCTTGGATCCCATTAAGAATGAATTGAACAAAATCACCTTAACTGGCACATAGCGAGTTTATTAAGAAAGAGAGACATTTGTGGGCCTTCTCTGGTGGCACAGGCAGTTGAGTGCTGTGCTGTGAAGCTGTCCCACAGCCTCTGCAGCACCAGTTCAATCCCGGCCGCCGGCAAGGGTCCCACATGGCGGGGCAGACCTCTCCTGTCTCACCCGCTGCTCCTCTCGGCAGTGTATTTCATCAGTCTGCCTGTTCTGTTCCCCACTCTGTCTCTGGTGAATCCTCTCACCCTCCCGCACGTCTGGTCTGTACCCCGGTTCTTGTATAAAATAAATAAATAAATCTTTAAAAAAAAAAAAAGAGACATTTGCATAGACACAAGGGGGTGAAAGCTGCATTCTTAGGGCAGGGTCTGCCTGGTATTTTATTCTTAGTGGAATTTTTACTTTGGAGTTGGGTAGGTTATCTGCAAGGATTATTAATCATTTCGGGATAGGGGAAAAGAAGATTAACTATTTCTACCCCCACATCTGGTTCCTGGCCATGTGAAGTTTCCATAGCCTATTTAATGACAATGTTAATCATTCCTGCCCCCACCTCCAGCCCTTCAAAGGAGGGTCCAAGAGGCTGCATTTCTAGGCAACAGGAGTCAAGGTGTTTAGCTTTCCCAGCAGTAATCAGCAGAGATTTGTTTCTGATCCACCTCAGGAGGACAGAGAATTCTATTAGGGATTCAATACAATCAGTTTTTCAAGCTCCCAGGAATGCAGTAGGAGCCAGTTAATGGTTAATCACGAGGAGGAGGTATAGGGAGTGCAATTCATTCGGTGGTTAGTTTCTTATTCCTATTTTTGTCTAGGTGATTTTTTTTTTGTTACAAGATGGAGGAGATCCTACTACACTTTCTGTATGTTGAAAACCAAGTAGATGGCTTCGGTGTCAACTAAAAAGTAGACCATTTCACCCCTAAGTTCAAGATCAGCCAGGGTTTCTCTGGGGCAGTGGAAATCTGACTACTGTGAGACAGATGAAACCCCTGAGCCTTGTAGTTCTGTTGACTGTCAGGCCTCTGGGGACTTGGGCTTGCCTTTTCCCTCCTTCTTTGGGGGATGGAAGGGACACTCGCCCTCCTAGTTTCCCTTCTTTTTGCATATGGCAAACTGATTTGGTCCCAACTTTTAGGGTCTGTGTCCTCCTGATTGGAGGCCAGGGGAACTCACCTGAAATTGTCCTTGGGGATTATCCTTTCCTGGTCTTGTCCCCGACTGATCTTGAAGGGCATCCACCAGTAGGAGACTTGCCATTTCAAGTCCATCTCTGTCAAATCTGGGTTATTAAATACTCGGAAGGCCACCTCCACCAATTGGGAGAATGGTGGATGTCCTGTAACTTGCACGTAATGGCAGGGGCTCTCTGAGTTATAAGATAGGTATTTAAGACTCTAGCTCTTGCTGGGACGCCCATATGCAAGGAGCAATACCATTGGAATGTTTCAGTCTCCATGAAAACTGAGGGCAAGTCTCCTGAGGCTCCTGGATAATAACATCATTAGCTTTTGACCACTGACAAGCCTCTGGCTAGCCAACCTCATTTCCCTTAGGAGGAGGTTACAATAATACTCAAGCAGGACCAGGTGACTATGGTTATTGGGGTCCCACTGAGGATTGTTACACAAGCCTGTACCCAATTGTCTAAATGGTGTTTTCACACAATTTGTATCTCTGGAAGAGTAATTTAAATTCTGAAGGAAGTCATTGATTTCTGCCCCCTAGTCCATTTCTATAGTTAAGGCCCAGGCATCTTTGGACATGGAAATAGGTAAAGACAATCTGTTTTCCACACCTAACGCATGTGACAGTGCATCTAGGGTGTTTTGTCCGGACTTCCTTCACGCCTGTTTTCTTTGGTGAGCTGAACAAATACTACTCAATTAACCCAGGAGCTCACAAGCCTGTCTTGCTTGAAACCAAAAGTAAACTTAAACCCAGTTGTGGACACTGCCCATATACCTCCCCAGAGGATCCGAGAACAAAAGGGTTCTTGCTGCTGCATGGGTCATCCAGAGAGCTTGCAGCCCCACCCAGCATCACAGACACCAAAGGAGGGGGTCTCAAGGAAAGGGAGGGAGCACCCTATCCTTTTATGTTTGCCAATTTTTTTTTACAGATCTTTGAGAGTTCTTGTCTGGCTTTCTTGGTCTGACAAGGAATTTGGAGAGAGGCTTAACCAAAGATTCAAACAAGGAACATTTGCTGTGGATCATATATACTAGGAGAGAATCAGCAACTGTTCAGAGCCACTCTCTCAACCTGAGAGTGCTGGGGTCCTGGTTTTATGGGTTGATTGCCAGTGTGGAGTAGTAGGGAAGCAGGGTATTAGCTGACTAGGGTTTTACCAGGTTAACTCAATAACAGGAAGGTACGGTGGTAAACAAGAACTAGGTTAATTCAACAAACAACCAGGTTCTAGAAGCCCTGTTGACAGTAACACTCATATTTTATGTCTAATTGGAAACAACATAGAAATGCAGTTATTTCAGTCAATCCACCTGTTCTGTTCCCCACTCTGTCTCTGGTGAATCCTCTCACATACACCCCCCCCCCCACACACACACACACCTCTCACCTGTACCCCAGTTTTGTATGTATAAATAAATCTTAAAAAAAAAGATAATCCTTGTTTATGTAAAGTCGTTGGGAAAACACATTAAGAAAAACTTTAAGGACACAGAAACATTAATTCAAAAGGGCACCTGCACCCCTATGTTTATAGCAGCACTATTTACAATAGCTAAGATATGGAAACAACGCAAATGCCCAAAAATAGATGACTGGATCAGGAAGATGTGGTATATATACACAATGGAATATTACTCAGCAATCAAAAGAAATAAACTTGGGCCTCCCCTGGTGGCGCAGTGGTTGAGCGCTGTACTGTGAAGCTGCCCGCAGCCTCTGCAGCACCGGTTTGATCCCCAGCTACCTGCGAGGGTCCCACATGGCACGGCAGACCTCTCCTGCTGCGCCCTCTGCACCCCTCAGCATTGTATTTCGTCAGTCTGCCTGTTCTGTTCCCCACTCTAGCTCTGGTGAATTCTCTCACCCTCCCATGTTTCTGACTGTACCCAGTGCTTGTATAAATAAATAAATAGATCTTTAAAAAAGAGAGAGAGAGAGATAAACTCATGCAATTTGTGGCAACATGGATGGAGCTGGAAGGGATCATGCTCAGTGAAATAAGCCAGAAAGAAAAAGAAAAATACTGGATGGTCTCACTCATAGCAGGAATTTAGAAAACTAAATAAGGGACCAGGAAAAAGACTAATTATAATAAAGAAAAAAATCAACAAGCAACTATAAACCAGTGACACACTACAGGGGTGGGGGGAGAGGAGGGATTAAGGTCAAAATAAGGGGGTTGGGAATTGCATGGGGAATATAACCAAAATGAAAATGCGTACATTGTGTAAAAATAAAAAATGATGTAAGAATTATATAAAATAAAAAAATAAAGTCTTATCCATGGCTCAAAAAAGAAAAAAAGAAAAAAACTTTAAGGTGATAACCCTAATACTGTCTTGTGTGACCATTACATAGTTTTCAGTAGTCTTAAGGTATTGGTTAGCTTGATACTTTTTTTCTTTAGAACATTTTACTTACAGAGATATAATATAGCAAGGTCATGTGAATCCTTCACCTAAATTTTCCTAATGGTTACATTTTACACAACTTATAAATATCAAAGCTAAGAAATATACAGTTTCACTGTATATACATATCTGTGTCTTTTTAAAACGTGTAGAGATTCTGTAACCAGCACTACAATCAAGGTGAAGAATATTCCATCACCATGGAGATTGCAACTATCCTGAACTCCTAGCAATAGCTAATGTGCTCTCCATCTTTATAATTTCATCATCATGAAACTGTTATACAATGATATATGTGATATTTTTATATAAACATTTTCCTTCAGCATAATTCCCTTTAGTTCCAAGCAAGTCTCAATGTGTATCAATAGTTTATTTTTATTACACAGTAGGTAGTATACCACAGCATAGATGTACTAGATTTTTAAAAATACAAACTGTATACCTAGTGCAGGCCAGTTTGGCTATTACAGATAAAGTTATGGACATTGTGGAAAGGTTTTGTGTAGACCTAAGTTTTCATTTCTCTAAGGTAAATGCTCAGAGTGTGATTACTAGGTCACATGGTAATTGAATATTAAGTGTTTTTTTTTTTTTTTTGAAACTACCAAAGTGTATTCCATAGTGGCTGCACCATTTTGTATTCCCACAAGTAAAGTGTAAGAGATCAAGTTTTTCTGTATTCTTACCAGCAATGGTGTTATCACATTTTATTTTGAACTATTCTAATAGGTATATAATGGTAGTATTTCCTTGTTGTGGTCTTAATTTGCATTTCCCTGCTTACTAATTATGTTGAATTATCTTTCATGTGTTAATTTGCCATATGTATATCTTATTTGGTAAAATGTTTTTTCAGTTCTTTTGCCCGTTTTTTATTTGGATTGAGTGTTCATTATTGGGTATTTGAAAATAATAATTTAGATACAAATCACTTGTCACATATGTGATTTGAAAATATATATATTTTTGCGAGTCTATGGCATGTCTTCTATCACCTTCACAAAGTTTTTCACAGAATGTTTAAATTTTATGGTCTAGTTTGTCATTTTTAAATCTTGTTTTAGGTTTCAAGTATAAGACTCTCCCTCAAGCCCTCTGTCCTGAAAATTTTCTCCTGTGTTATAAAAATTTTAGTATTTTATATTTAAGTGTATTTTGAGTTAATTTTTGTATGAGATTATTTAGGTCAAATTTCAATATCCTTTTTCTGTTGCAGAATCCAAACCAGGATACCAAGTTCTGTTTAGAGTTACTACTGCTCTTTTCCCTTAGTACTTGTTTTTAAATAATTAGACTCATTATAAGTTTCAAAGATAGAGCTCCCATGTCCGCTTCGCCTAGTTTTTCTCATCGATGACATCTTACTTAGTGGTAATACTGTATCAAGACCAGGAATCTGACACTGCTGCACTGTGGCATGTAGTTGATGTCGTCTCAGCAGGTGGATTTGTGTAGCTGCCCCTGCAGTGCAAATCCAGAGCTGACCCCTCACCACATATCCCCTGTGCCCCTTAGAGTCACAACACCCCCTCTGCCACCAGCCCTAATCCCTGGCAACCACTGATTTGCTCATCATCTTTACAATTTGTCTTTTCTAGGATGTTGTATAAGTGGGATCGTACGGTATGTAGCCATTTGGGATTGGCTTTGTCCACTCAGCACAATATTCTGGAGACACGTCCAGCTTTCTGCATGTGTCAGTGGTTGGTTCTGTGATATTCCATGGCATACTCACTGTCTCATTTAAGGACGTCTGGGTGTTTGCCAGTTTTGGCTCTTCCAAATAAAGCTGCTATGAACATTCCTTTTCTTTCTTTAACTACGGATGTCCAATTACACCAACACCATTTGTTGTAAAGCTGTCCTTCCACCAAATTGCTTTTGCACTTTTGTGAAAAGTCAGTTGGCTGTATTTGTGTGTGACTATTTCTTGATTCACAATTCAATTCTTCTGATCCATTAGTTTATCCCTCTGCCATTACCTCATAGTTGTGATTAGTATAGCTGTATAGCTAAGCCTTAATGTCAGGCTGAGAGATATATCCCGATTTATTCTATTTTTTATCTATAAAATCTTTGTGAGAACTTGATAGAAATTCCATTAAATCTCTTATAAATTTGGGGAGACTTGATCCTGTTACTATGAGTCTTCCCATGAACATTGATCTCTGCGCACATCTCTGATTTCTTCCATCATCACCCTTGTTTTGTACTTTTCAGCACAAATGTCCTGCATATGTTTTATTAGATTTACACTTATTTCATTTTTTGAGTGATTGTAAATGATACTATATTCTTATCCATGTGTTCATTGCTAGAATATAGAAATGCAGTTGATTTTTGTGTTGGTCTTTTATCTGTGACCTTGCAAAACTCACCTATTTGTTCTAGGAGTTTTGTAGCTTCCTTGAGATTTTCTGCTAACCACTGTGTTATCTGCAAATAAGGGTGGTTTTATTTATTCCTCTCTGCTTCATATACTGTTAATTTCCCTTTCTTGCCTTATCACACTGGCTAGAACTTCAGTCACGTGTAATGACTCATGAGCGTGAACACCCTTGTCTTTTTCTTGATCTTGGGAAGAGTGTTCAGTATTACTTATGATATTAGCTATAGATATTGTATAAGTACTATATCATGTTGAGGAATTTCCCCTCTACGTAGTTTGCCAATACTTTTTATTATCAAAGGGTGTTAAATTTCGTTAGATGCTTTTTCTGTTTTATTTAATATCTACATCTTTCTTTAGCCTGTTAACATGGTATACTACACAGATTATTTTTTTAAATACTGATTTTCTGTCTAGTTATTGATTTTTGAGAGATGAGAGTTGAAGCCTGCAACTATAATTATAGGTTTGTTTCTCCTTTCAGTATTTTTTTCTTGTAATTCCACATTTGTTACTTGCTGTATTCACAGTTAAGATTGCTGTGTCCTTCTCTAACCTTCATAATTTATTTTTTTCTGAAACCTGTTTTATCTACTATCATTCTAGCCACTTCTGTATTTCGATTGATGTTTACATGGTATATCTTCATCCCTTTCTTTTCAGTCTACTTTGCTATATATATTTGAAGTGAGTTTCTTGTAGACAACATATACTTGGGTCAAGTTTCTTTTTTAACCCACATTGTTAAACTCTTTCTTTTAAATAGTGTATATACAAATGGCCAATAGCCACTGAAAAATGTTCATCACTTATTACCATGAAAATGTTAATCAAAACCACAATGAGAAACCATCTCACACCTGTGAAAGGGGCCTATATAAAAAAGACCAGAAACTGCAAGTATTGGTGAGGCTGTGGGGAAAAAGGAACCCTCGTACACTATTGGAAAATAGTATGGAGGTTTCTCAAAATATTAAAAGTATATCTACCATATGATCCAGCAAATCCATGCCAATATAGCTGCCCCAGGAATGCAAACACACTAATTCAAAGGGATATATACACACCTGTATTCATTGCAGCACTATTTAAAATAGCCAGGTTAAGGGCCTCCCCTGGTGGCACAGCAGTTGAGCGTTGGTTGTGAGGCTGCCCGCAGCCTCTGCAGTGTCAGTTCGATCCCCGGCCACTGGCGAGGGTCCCACAAAAAAAAAAAAATAATAAAATAGGCATCACCTTTATCAAAAAAAATAAAATAAAATGGCCAGGTTATGTAAGCAACCTAAGTGTCTTAAGGACACATGAGTCGATTAATATGTAGTGGGGTGGTATGGGTATGTGTATGTATGTATATAAACCATATATACATAATGGAATACCACTCAGCCATAAAAAGATGAACTCTTGCTATTTACAACAGTGTGGATGGAATTAGAGGGGATTATGCTAAATCAGAAGGGAAATACAGATAATGGATGATATTTTATATGTGGAATATAGAGAAACAAAACTAAGGTCAGACAACACCAAACCAAAAACAAACTAGAAATCTGTGTAAAACAGAGACTACTAGAGTGGGGAATGAGAAGAGAAGGATAGCAGAGTAGGGAAGGATTATAGATTATGGTGAGAGACTATGTGATTGGTGTTTGGTATGGTGTGGTAACATACATCTGAAGAGGTAGGATTCTGTATTTCTGAATCATATACAGTGATGCAAACCAATGTTGCCTTAATAAAAATAAATAAATATATAAAAATATATAGTATATATAATCTGAATCATATACAGTGATGCAGTGTTCAGGAGTGTATCATTTATATATATAGAGAGAGAGAAAGAGAAAAAATGAGAATGATGGGTTCTGGTCTTATATCCTATTCTTTAATCCATTTTGAATTATATAATTTCTGTATATGAAGTTAAGTAATGAACTAGTTAAAATTTTGTACTTGTGCCTATCCAAGTTTCCAAACACTCTTTGTTAAACAGGTTTTCCTTTCTCCGTTGTATGGTCATGGCTCTATTCCTTTGGTCTGTGTTTCTGTTACAATACTATAATGTTTTATTTACTGTTGCTATTTAGTATAGTTTGAAATCAAGGATCATACCTCCGTTTTTCTTCCTTCTCTCAGGATTGCTTTGGCTATTTGGTTTTTTATGGTTCATGCAAATATTAAAAATTGTTATATTTCCTTGAAAACCATCATTGGGATTTTTTTAATTTGAATTCTATTTTTATATTCCCCATACGATTACAACCCCCTTATTTTGACCCCAATCTCTCCTTTCCCCTCCCCCCACCTCCCATACAGTGTCTCTGGTTCATAGTTGTTTGTTGATTTTGATTTTTTCTTTCTTATAGTTATTCTTTTTCCTGGTCCCTTATTTCAGTTTTCTAGATTCCTGCTAATAGTGAGACCATCTGGTATTTTCCTTTTTCTTTCTGGCTTATTTCGCTGAGCATGATCCCTTCCGGCTCCATCCATGTTGCTGCAAATTGCATGTGTTTATCTTTTTTGAATGCTGAGTTATATTCCATTGTGTATATGTACCACATCTTCTTGATCCAGTCATCTATTTTTGGGCATTTGGGTTGTTTCCAAAGCTTAGCTATAGTGCTGCTAAATAGTGCTGCTATAAACATAGGAGTGCAGGTGCTCTTTGGAATTGATGTTTCTGTGTCCTTTGGGTAAATACCTAGGAGTGGAATTTTTGATAGGTGTGGTGTTGAACCTGTAAATTGCTTTAGGTAATGTGACCTTTTTTTTTTTTTTTTATACAAGCCCTGGGTACAGTCAGAAGTGCGGGAGGGTGAGAGAATTCACCAGAGCCAGAGCGGGGAAACAGAACAGGCAGACT
Source organism: Talpa europaea (assembly GCF_964194135.1). Lineage (NCBI taxonomy): Eukaryota > Metazoa > Chordata > Mammalia > Eulipotyphla > Talpidae > Talpa > Talpa europaea. Next base: position 50,894,988 of record NC_140081.1, on the reverse strand, counting down.
GATGAAATACACTGCTGAGGGGAACAGCGGGCATGGCAGGAGAGGTCTGCGTGCCATGTGGGACCCTCGCCGGCGGCCAGGGATCCAACCGGCACTGCAGAGGCTGCGGGCAGCTCCACAGCCCAGCGCTCAACCGCTGCGTAATGTGGCCATTTTAATGATGCTTATTTTTTTCTATGCATGTCTTTGTGTCTTACTTCATTTGACAGTGTCTTATAATTTTCCACATAGGTCCTACATCTCCCTCATTAAGTTTATTTTCAGGTATTTCATCCTTTATTGGGCAGATTGTGAGATTTTTTTTTGTCAATTTCTCGTAATTATTTGCATATAGAAATGCAACTGAGTTTTATGTATCGATTATGTATCCTGCCACTTTGCTCTATTATTTCTAGTAGTTTTTTGATAGTCTTTTGAATTTTCTATTTATATTATCACGTCTTCCTTTCCTATTTGGATTACTTTTTTGAAAGATTTATTTATGCATATAAGAGCTGGGGTGTAGGCCAAAGGTGCAGGAGGGTGAGAGGACTCACCAGAGACAGAGTAGGGAGCAGAACAGGCAGCACCACTGAAATACATTGCTGAGAGGAGCAGCAGGTGAGACAGGAGAGGTTTATTGTGCCATGTGTGTTGGCTCTCTGGCCTGGCATCAAATTTGTGCTGCAGTGGCTGCAGATTGCTTCATAGTGCTGAGACTTAACCCTTTGTGCCACAAGGGAGGCCCCTGGATTTATTTTATATCATTTTTTGACCTAATTCCTCTGACTAGGATGTCCAGTATTATATTGAACAGTCAAATACTATAATGAATACTATCCTCTGACTAGGATATCCAGTACTATATTAGGTGTCTTTGACATCTGTTTTGTTCTAACCTTAGGGGAAATACTTTCAGTTTTTCACCATTGAGCATGATGTTGGCTATGGGTTTATCATATATAGCTTTTGTTATGTTGCAATATGTTCCTTCTAGTCCCATTTTATCGAGTTTTTATCATAAATGAATGTTGCATCTTAGCAAATGTTTTTACAGTGTTTATTGAAGTGATAATGTGTTTTTTTTTGTTTGTTCACATGGTGAATGAAATTGATTCATTTGCATTGTTGAATCAACCTTGCATCCCTGGAATGATTCCTATTTGGTCATAATATCAGTAAATGGTTCTCTTAATATATTGCTGGATTTGATTTGTCAAGACTTTGTTGATGATTCTTGCATCTATGGCCATCAGATACTGGTTTATAGTTTTCTTTTTTGCTTGTTTCTTTTTTGTTCTTGTTTGTTTTTAGAATCAAGTTAATGTTGGCCACATAAAATTTGGTTGGTCACTTTCCCCCACCGTCTTTAATTTTTGATGAGTTCAGAAGGCTAGATTTTTTTCTTTATTTTTCTTTATATTGATTTTTTATATTTTTTACATACTGTTCATTTTTAAACAATATTTGGTTCCCCCCACCCCCTCAGGTTTAGTCCCCATAGAGTTTCCTTCACCAGTGCACCGGTGCACCATCACCTCAGTCCCCTGTGCTTCTCCTTCCACCCTCTGATCCCTCTCCCTCCTCCTCCCCTACAGGATGTCCCTTGTTTATAATTGTACATTTTTGCTTTGTTGTGTTTGTATTGTTATTATTTTTTTACCCTGATGTCTTATTTGGTCCCCCTGTGTTCCTGCTATAAGTGAAATCATCTGATATTTTTCTTTTTCCTTTTGGCTTATTTCACTGAGCATAATTCCTTCTAGTTCCACCCATGTTGCTTTGAATGGCATGAGTTTATCTTTTTTGATTGCTGAGTAATACTCCATTGTGTACATGTACCACATCTTTCTTGATTCAGTCTTCTATTTTTGGGCATTTGGGTTGTTTCCAGGTTTTACCTATTGTAAATAGTGCTGCAATAAACATAGGGGTACAGGTGTTCTTTTGAATCAATGTTTTTGTGTCCTTTGGTTAGATCCCTAGTAGTGGAAGTACTGGGTTGTATGGTAGGTTGAGGAACCTCCAGACAGCTTTGCATAGTGGTTGGACCAGTTTGCACTCCCACCAGCAATGTAGGAGAGTTCCTTTTTCACCACATCTTTGCTAACATTTATTGTTGCTTATTTTTTTGATATGTGCAATTCTAACTGGTGTAAGGTGGTTTCTCAATGTGGTTTTAATTTGCATTTCCCTGATGATAAGGGATGTTGAACATTTTTTCATATGCCTGTTAGCCATTTGCATTTCCTCTTTGGAGAAATATCTTTTAAGTTCTGCCCATTTCTTGACTGGATTGTTTATTTTGTTTTTGTTGAGTCCTGTGATTTCTTTCTGTATCTTTGTGATCAGTCCCTTATCAGTTGAATGGAGTGCAAAGATTTTTTTCCCAATCAGTGGGGTATCTCTCTGTTTTGGTTAATGTCTCTTTTGCTGTGCAGAAGCTTTTCAGTTTGATGTAATCCCAAGTTTTTATCTTTTCCTTGACTTTCTTTGCTTTGGATGATGTCTTTAAAGATGTTATTGCGATGTATGTCTTGTAGTGTTTTACCTATATTTTCTTCTGTATATTTTATGGTTTCAGGTCTTCTGTCCAGTTCGTTTATCCATTTTGAGTTGATTTTTGTGCACAGTGAAAGGTAGTGGTCTAGTTTCTTTTTTTTTTTTTTTTTTTTTTTGCATATGGTGGTCCAGTTTTCCCAGCACCATTTATTGAACAAACCGTCCTTGCTCCGTTGTCAAAGATCAGTTGTCCATATAAGTGTGGTTTTATGTCTGGGCTTTCTATTCAGTTCCATTGATCTGTGTTGTTTTTGTTCCAATATCAAACTGTTCTAATTATTGTGGCTTTGTAGTATAGCTTGAAGTATGGAAGTGTGATACCTCCTTTCTCCTTTGTTTTCATCAGTAGGGCTTTGGCTATTTGTGTTTTTTTTTTTGTTTTTTTTTTTTTTGTGGTTCCATAGGGATTTCATCAGTATTTGTTCTATTTCCTTGAAGAATGTCATTGAGATTTTTATTGGAATAGCATTGAATCTGTATATTGCTTTTGGTAAGATGAACATTTTAATAATGTTAATTCTTCTGATCCACGAGCAGGGAATGTCTTTCCATTTCTTTGTGTCTTCTATTTCTTTTAACAGTGTTTTATAATTTTCTTTGTATAGGTCTTTCATCTCTTGTGTTAGGTTTATTCCCAAGTATTTGATTTTTTTTTGTTTCAATTATAAAAGGGATGGTTTTCTTGATTTCTTCTTCTTCAGACTGATTGATTGTATATAGGAAGCTACTTTACTGAACTGGTTGATTATTTTGAGTAATTTTTGTGGAGTTTTTAGGGTTCTCTATGTATATTATCATATTGTCTGCAAATAGTGATAGTTTCACTTTTTCTTTCCCTATCTGGATTCCTTGTATATCTTTCTCTTGTCTTATTGCCCTGGCTAGGACCTCCAGTATTATATTGAAAAGCAATGGTCAGAGAGGACATCCTTGTCTTGTTCCTGATCTTAAAGGAAAGGCCTTCAGCTTTTCGCCATTGAGAATAATACTGGTGGTCAGTTTGTGGTATATGGCTTTTATCATGTTAAGGTATGTTCAGAAGGCTAGATATTTTCTCTTTGAAGTGGAATTAACTAGTGAAGGTATCGGTCCTGGGCTTTTGTCCTTAGTGAGAATTTTGATTGCTCTTTTGATTTTTGTGCAGCTCGTCAGTTCAAGTTTTGTATTTCATTCTGGTTTAGTCTCAAATGGTTGTATGATTCTAAAAAAATTTTCCAATTTTCTACGTTGTCCATTTTGTTTGCATAGAGATTTTCATGGTAATTTATTGTGATCCTTTGTGTAGCTGCACTATCTTATGTAATTTTGATCCTTTCATTTCTGGTAATTTTTATTTGTGTTTTTTTTTTTTTCTCTTAGTGAGCATAGGTAAGGGTTATCAATTGGTTGTGTTGATCATTTTTATTTCATTTCTCTAATTTTTAATATTTTCTTTTACTGATTTTGGTTTTATTTGTTCTTTTTCTAGTTCCTTTAGTTATGAAGTTAGATCATTTGAGACTTTTCTTGTTAATTTCTGTGAGCCTGTATTGCTATATCCTTCCCTCTTAATACTGCTTTTAGTATATCCTTGAGGATTTGGTAGCTTCTTTCTTCATTTTTATATATCTCCAGATACTTTTTTATTTCTACTTTGATTTCTTCATTGACCCAGTAGCTGTTCAAAAACATTTTGTTTAATCTCCACATGTTTGGGCTTTTTCCAGGTTTCTTGTTGTGGTTCATTTGTAGCTTTACACAATTGTGATTTGAGAAGATGCTTGATATAATTTCAGTTTCCTTTATTTTTTGAGACGTGTTTTGCATCCCAGCATATGCTCTGTCCTTGAGAATGTTCCATGTATACTTGAGAAGAAAGTGTATTCATTTCTTTTGCCATAGCAGCTCTGTAAATATCTGTGATTTGCATCTCATCCATTACTTCATGTAAGGCCAATATTTCCTTGCTTACTTTCTTCTGGATAATATATCCTCTGATGGAAGTGGTGTGTTTGAATCTCCTACTGCTATTGTGTTGTTGTCAGTGGGTTGCATTAGGTCTGTTAATAGTGGCTTTATATATTTGGGTGCACTTCTGTTGGTTGTGTAAATATTAATGTCAAAATATCTTCATGATAAATTATTCTTTTGAGCATTATATAGTGCCCATCTTTTTCACTAATTGCCTTTTTTTTAAGATTTATTTATTTTTTATTTATACAAGCACTGGGTACAGTCAGAAGCGCGGGAGGGTGAGAGAATCCACCAGAGCCAGAGCAGGGAGCAGAACAGGCAGAAGGACCAAAGTACACTGCTGAGGGGAGCAGCAGGTGGCAGGTCTGCGCGCCATGTGGGACCCTCCTCAGTGGCCGGGGAGCAGCCGGGGATCGAACCGGTGCCGCAGAGGCTGCAGGCAGCTTCGCAACCCAGTGCTCAACCGCTGCGCCACCAGGGAGGCCCTTCACTAATTGCCTTTTGGCTAAATGTTCTAATTCTGTCAGATGAGGATAGCAGTTCCTCCTTTTTTTGGTCTGTGCTATTGGCTTGAAATACCTTTCACTTTGTTTCTTTTTGTCTTTAGATCTAATGTGAGACTCTTGTATGCATGATATAGATGGGTCATGCTCTTTATCCAACCTATTGTTCTTTGTCTTTTAATTGGGTAGTTCAGACATTCATGTTTACAGTGATTTTTGATATGTGGTATTTATTAACTCCCATTCTGTTGTTTTTGGATCTTTTAATTTTTTCTTGTTTTTCTTACCTTGTGTTTCTGTCCCCTTTTTCATTTGGAATGTTCTCCATGGTGGTTCTGTTAGTTTTTTCATTTCTTCTAAATATTTTTAGTCTAGGTTTTTGTTAGAAACTTTCTAAAATCATTCTTTTTGTGCTACTATTGATTATTTTCATTTGACTATACAGATTATGTCCTTTTCTTCCCCCCCTTTAAAGTTTTGTTGTTGTCTCACATTTTTCTTGTTTATACATCTAATTCAGTAGTACTGTTTATCACCTTGCTGAAGGTGTGTTCTTTTGTATTCTCACTTTTATGTAGAATAACTCCTTTCAGTATTTCTTGTAGGCAAAGTCTGTTGGTGGTAAACTCCATTAACTTTTGTTTGCCTGGGAGACCCATTATTTCTCCATCATATTTGAATGGTAATTTTGCTAAACAGAGGACTCTCGGCTTGCAGTTTTTTATTTTAGAGTTGTAACTATATCATCCCACTCTTTCTCTAGCACTGAGAGTATCTGCTGAGAAATGTGGTGAAAATCTGATCAAGGTGTCTTTGTTGTATTTCTTTTCTCTAACAGCTTTTAATATTTTTTCTTTGTATTTCACTTTTGATAACTTAATGATATGTCTTGGTATAGGTCATTTTTACATTTAGAAATTGGGTGTTCTTTTGCTTTCCTGGATATCCAAGTTTAATTATTTTCTTAGGCTTGGAAAGTTCTTAGCTATTACTGCTTTGAGTAGTGTCTCTGCTTCCTTCTCCCCCTCTTCACCTCTGGAATACCCATTGTCCTTATGTTTCCTCTTCTAATGCAGTCTGATATTTCTCATAGTTTCTTCATTGTTTCTAAATCTTCTGTCCTTTACCAGCTTAAGTGTACTTAATATGCTTTCTATGTTCTCATTTTATTTAGTGTCTCATTGTGCTGTTTAAAAAAAAATTCTTTAATCTCTTTAATGAAGAACTGTTTTATTTGTGCATCTCGTTTTCTAACACCCAGAACCTTATTTTCTGTGTTAGATTGCACTTCTGTTGATTTCATTGAGTTTCCTTGGGATTGATATTCTAAATTTTATCTGTTAATTTTATCTGCCCCTAAGTTCTTTGTCCTTTATGTAGGTGTCAAGACTTGTATTTTCTTTTAACTTTTCTGCGTTATATTTAGAAGTTCCTTGATTCCTAGGCATGTGTGTTGCCTAATTTTCTTTTTACTAGTTAGGATGCTGTGTCTTTATTGGTTTTTTTTTTTTTGTTTTTTTTTAATCTTCATTTAACTTGGCAGCAGGTGAAGGAACTATGAGAAATTGGATTCAAGGAAATTGATGTTAGTCTTGGTAGGGAGGGTGGGCTATTCAGGTAGAGAGGTTTTTTTAACCATCTCTTCTCCCCTTGGGTACAGATTAAACACTTTTTACTGCTTCATGAAACTCAAATTCTAGTGCCTAGCTTTTTTGCCATTCCTTTCATTGGAGCACAACAGGTCTCTTTCTCCAGTTTCCCACCACGGAGAGGGAAGGGGTTCTGCCATCCATGCTGCTGGTAGCCTGATTTTTTGTGAATTAACCAAAGATCCCAGTGCCCGTGTGCTAAAAGGTCTGCACTCCCTGCTCACTGCTCACTGAGAAGATTCTACTGTCTGATTCTGTGCTGCACTGTCTCTGTTTGTTGCCCAGCTTGACTGACATAAATGGCCATTTTCTGTTCCTTCTCCCACAGTGACCCACCATCCTTTGAGGAAAACACCTGTAGGTTAGTTTCCTACTGCTTGGTGAAATGGTGAAATTTACTGTGAGCAAAATTTAGTTTCTCCTAGTTGTAATTAGGGAAGTTTTATCAAAACCACCTATTCCGCAATGTTGTGGGTTGAGCTGCCCTTAATATTCAATAAGTTTATATGTTGCTTTTTTGTCCATGTAACATAGTATTGCAGTTTTTTTAAGGGCTAATTTTTTTAAAGATGTATTTATTTATACAAGAACTGGGGTACAGTAAGAGGTATGGGAGGGTGAGAGAATTCACCAGAGACAGAGGGGGAGCAGAACAGGCAGATGGACCAAAGACACTGTTGAGGGGAGCAGCGGGAGAGGTCTGCCGTGCCATGTGGGTTTCTCCATGGTGGCGCTCAACCCGCTGTGCCACTGGGGAGGCCCAGTATTGCAATTTTTATGGTTATGTAACCCTTTGAGTCACCAGAGTGTAATTTAGTCCTCTGTGTATGTATTTTTTTTGTTTTTAACCTTGCTATTAAAAATAATATTGTGATGACTTTTTTTTTTTTTTTTTTGCTTTTCTGATAATTTCTATAGTCTGTACTTCAAACCATGTGGTAACTCTACATTGATATGAAGTATTAATTTAATACTTCTGTTCATTATCAGGATTTTTCTTAATTGTAAATTCTTTCCTATTAAATTTTGAGTTTCCTTGCATCCTACTTTATAAAACTATACTTGTATGACATTAGTTATTAATTTTCTGTGATGAAATTAGAGAAAGTAAGACTTGGTATTAGGGCATTTTATGCAGATTGTGGAGTTGATTATGTTCCAGGATTTTCTCACTGAACCTTGCCAACAATAAATAAAGTATATGGTCATACAGTGGAATGTTATGCTACCAGGCATGTTGTTTACCAAGATATTTCAGAAAAATCTTCTAACATAAACTGAATATACAAATGTAGTCTGTAAAAAACCAAACGTGTCTATGATTAGAAAAAACAAACTTCTAGGAATATACCATGGTTTGAATGAAGGTTTTTTTCCTGGGAAGTGTAGCTGAGTAATTTTTTTCTTTGAAATTACTTAAGTTTCAAAAATGTTATATATATTATCTTTTTAAGGGAAACTTCTGTTTCTATCAAAATAATGTTTACATATTTTAAAAAATGTTAGAAGACTTAAAATAAAAATTGACCCCTCAACCAATCTCTTCCTACCTATGACTTCAACTCTGCAGATAACCAATTTCACCTCTTGGTGGTTATTCTGGTATTAATGTACATATATCCTTTCAGTTGTCAAGTGGGAATTTACCTACTACACATACACACACACACTTTTCCTCATTCATTTTCCCAATTTTTCCACAATATTTTCCTAAATCAGTTGTGTTTTGTATTATTGTGACCATGTAAATATTCACACTGAAGCCATTTAAAATACTATGATTATCTTTTCTTTTTTGTATGCCTGTTAATTTTTATTGAACTAATGATTTGTTTTTACCATTTTCTTATTTTTTAAATGAACTTATCACCAAATCATTCCCAAATTATCCTACAAAAATATAAGTTCTTGTGTTCCTACAAAGCAGGTCATCCCTCAATTTCATGATTTTTGTTTTTCTTGGACACATCCTTCCTGGAGCCCTGTATTCTTAACCTATTTTGCTACCTCAGTACCTTTTATCTATCTAACATTTCTCCTTACATTGATTGAATTATATTATAATTACATATCAGTTACATCTAGTACACTGCTGCTTGGGCATTGTCCTTCATTTTAATGTACTTAGTCTTCATACTAGTACTAGACACAATTTGAATTTTGAATTGTAAGTGTTTTTACATTTACCCAGAAATATCTGTAAATACCTTGAATATATTACAAATGCATAGTTTCCATATTTTTTATTCCTAAATCATAATGTTTCAGTTTTCAGTAATAAGATTCTTTTTGGTTATATATAAATCATGAATCTGTTTCTTTAAGTATGTCTTATTTTCTTCAGTAGGTGGATAATGAATCTTAACTCCTTAGAAATTTGAGAAATATTGTGAAACTGTCATTACTAAAGCTTTTATTCTATATTTTCATTTTTAGAGGACGGTTGTTTATCATTTCCACCAAAGCAGGATCTCTTGGAATAAATCTGGTAGCTGCTAATCGAGTGATTATATTTGATGCTTCTTGGAATCCATCTTATGACATCCAGAGTATATTCAGAGTTTATCGCTTTGGGCAAACTAAACCTGTATATGTATATAGGTTCTTAGCTCAGGTAGGTTTATAATTTATATTCTTTTCTTATTGAATCTGATAATATTTTTGGAGTGTGGAACATATAATATGCATTTTAGAGAAGCCACAAAGTCGAAAACATTATTCCTATATATAAAAAAGCAGCATAAGTCATTATGGCTCCTCATGATTTTATATTTTGTAACTCCTCCATGTCAGTAATAACAGCTTTCTAGACTCAAGTTGTTCTTTTACCTGAAATATGTGCTTTGAGCACAGATTTTATTCTTTCCATCTTCCTATACAATCTGGGCTTCTCTATCAGAGACTGGGTTTTATTGGTAGATCCTTGCTTGTTTGATCTTCTTTCGTACATAATATAATCGATAAACTACAAATGTGAACTCTTTCCTGTTATTTACATTGTGTTCCTTTATAATTACTTTAGAATGCTATATATATAATAGATATGACATTTTAATTAATAATTTTCTATCCTGAAATTATAGAAAGACTTGATACAGGCAGCCTATAGTGATTATTGAGAGCTTATTATATTCTATTGGAATAGAAATGGCTCTTTTGTATTAAAACTTCACTACACCCTGAAATCTTAGTTCATGTGTTATTTCTGTTTAGTTTAATATCTAAATGTTCTCCTACTTTACCAATTGCTGAAATATATAAAGAAACATATTACTGCATATTAGTCAGATAATATGAAATGATTATCATTAATGTAGTTCTTTTTTCTCGGGATAAACTATAATGAACTGATGAAATCTCTCAGGATTAAGCAGCATTGCTAAGTTTGCTTTATAGCAGTATATTAGTATGAAAGTTTGCCATATTAAGTTAAAAACTATATTTCTTTTTGATGGGGTTTTATGCTGACAAAATTTTATTTGTATATTGATCCTTATTTTTACAAAGGGAACCATGGAAGATAAGATTTATGACCGGCAAGTAACTAAGCAGTCACTGTCTTTTCGAGTTGTTGATCAGCAGCAGGTTGAACGACACTTTACCATGAATGAGCTTACTGAACTTTATACCTTTGAGCCAGACTTATTAGATGACCCTAATTCTGAAAAGAAGAAGAAAAGGGATACTCCCATGCTGCCAAAGGTAAACGTCTTTAGATTATTAGCTTAAAAATATACTCTGTGAACCAAAGAAATTTTACTACTACTATGAAAGTCACGACTAACACCATATTTCAGAATTTTTCAGAAGAGAATGAAAGTGCATTTAAGTGAGAGGGTGTTTGGTCAGTTCTCCACATAATACCACAAAAAGATACTGTAATGTGAAATGAATATTTTAAGCTAATTAAGAAATTCACTTCTGCAGAAAAAGGTCTGTGTGTAGAAACCTTAAAGGCAATAGTATGGTTCTCTTTCAATAACCTCCAGTAGAGGGCATACATAATTTTAATAATTCTATGTGAAATTTAACTGTCTCTCCCTTGACAGTCTTTGCTGTCATGTAGAAATTAAGAATCAGCAAATAAACAGTGTTTCTTACTTGATGTTTTTCCTTTTCATAAAACAAGTTAGACTTTTGTACTTGGAAAACGTCCTTAGAGGTAATCCATTTAGGGGAAATTTAGGGTCTTGCCCTAAATTTAGTGACTTGCCCACAGTTTTCAGCTAACAAATGGCAGAACCTGTCCTAGTATCTGCTTCTGTCCTTTGGTCCATTATTCTTGGATAATAAAATACCATGTTAATATAGCAGGAAAATAGTCTGAGAAAAGGTGGTTATGTGTCTATTTTACAAGATTTAATGTGATGTTAGGTATCTTTTGATCTTTTTTAACGAAAGAGAAGAGTGTATGTTCCCGGATCTAAATAAAGAGTTTGTGTATTTAAACCTATTCTACTTATCTACAAAGCCATTTTGGAGGGAATATTGAGGAGGATTTTTTCCCTATTGTCTTGGTTTCACATTCAAGCACTTAATGTTTCATATAATTGTCAAGAGAATTGGAACAGCAACTACCTACATTGTCACTCTACCAAAGTTACTTTATCATTTCGTAGTAAAGCTCAAAGTTATCTTAGTTATTCATATGGTTGGGCTCATTAATTAAAGCAAAAGGAAATAGGAATAAATCTTTTTGTAAATTTTTTCTTATGCAAATGTAAATCAGAGTTTTTTTCTCTAGTTAATTTTTTAGTGTACATGTCAATTAAAGCAACATGAACATTAAGCATTTGGATTTTTTAAACATCCTTTAAGCAAGTATTTTGTTTTTTTAATCAATCACCTTTTCTTCCATTTAAAGTTCACTGATAGTGACAACCCCACTATCAAATCCCTTGGATAATGACTTAGGACCTCATGGGTTTTTAAATCTACCATTTTTGTATATATTTAAACCATTCTTTTTAAAAAGTTCATTTCAGTTTCCATATTATCAAATACCAAATTGATAGCAATTTGGATTTTTTAATTATCATAGAATGTGATTATGATTCTTGAATAATCTTTGAAAAAATTTTGGTATGCAAGCAAATTTGTATATACCTTGAAAACATAAAAATGCAAATGTAATCATACCATACACACTCTTCTACAACTTGCTCTTTTCACCAAGATGTTTCTTGACTATCTTTACAGGTACCTATTACCTTTTAAAAAATAACTACATGATCTTCACTTCCCTTATTTTGTTTAATTCTTGTATCCCTAACACCTTTCCTGTAAGTTATTTAATTTTGTTTGGCATGAAGTACACTTTTATGGATTTACACATATGTTTATGCTTATAATTTTAAAAATTGGGAAATTTTCCTTTTCAATTTGAAAATGATTTTAAATATCTAGCCCAGTATCTCTTCTAAAGTTATTCTTTAAGCTTCAACTTTAATGAGAAATAGCCCATGATTAATAACATTTCTGATAGGAAACAAAAATTCCAATTTGAAATGGGGTAATGTTTTGAAGTCTCTCATTATATGGTAAGTTTCTGTTTGTAGGAAATCTGTTTAATTTGACAAACATTATTTGCTGACTTTGAGGTATATTGTGAGGGTATACTACTAAGAACAAGACATTGTACTTTAAAAAACGGTTAAAAATCTAGTAGGAAAGAAATACTAGTTATAAAATGTTTGGAATGCAACCATTATTTTATAATTTGGTACTCTGAGTCATCAAAGATGTCATGATTTTACATTTATGGGCTTACTGTTTTTTTCTTTAGTGTTATGACAGTATGTCCAAAGGCAAAAGCAAATTGAGTATTAAAAGTGTTCTTAACACAAAATGCTTCAACTCTTCCACAGCTCTTCCTAAAAGGAAAATAATGGTTATTTGTGGCTATACAAATAAGACACACTGATTTCTACTGGGTGTCATACTCTGTGCTAAACAATTTGCTCAGACTATCTTCCTTAATTCAGTGCTGTTTTCATTTTTGAGAGGTAATGTATCTACTTCAGTTTACACACGTTGTCACTAAACTGGCCTTCAGAATGTTCTCACTGTCAATACTATTGTGTGATACAGCTGTTGAAATTGTATAATGTGATAGTTCAGCTCATGGCCTATAAAGTTTTAAATTCCTCAAATTTATAGAAAGTTTTAGAATTTGGGGCCTCCCTGGTGGTGCAAGGGGATATAGGGGTTAAGCACCGCACTATGAAGCAATCCGAAGCCTCTGCAGCACAAGTTCGATCCCCGGACGGCCAGGAAGCAACCCACATGGCGCAGCAGACCTCTCCTGTCTCCCCTGCTGCTCCCCTCAGCAGTGTATTTCACTCAGTCTGCCTGTTCTGTTCCCCATTCTGTCTCTGGTGAATCCTCTCACCCCCTGCACAGGGCTTGTATGCATAAATAAATAAATCTTTTTTTTAAAAAAAAGAAGCTTTAGAATTTACCAAGGTCTTGCTCATATATGTTCATTAATGAAGTTCAGCATTTGTGATTACCTAAGGATACTTAGCCAGTAAGTATTAGAGGTAGAACTTGAACCCAATATTCAACAAATTGTTTTCTAAGGAGCACCAGATTTACACATGTGCTTTGTGGCTACCTTGTGGCTAAACAAATAGACAACACTCTCCTTTTATCTCTTTTATGTATTTGGGCTTTAACAGAAGGTTTAATTTTTTTAATTTTTTTCAGCAGGTGAGATAGGAGAGGTCTGCTATGCCATGTGGGTAGCTCCCTGGGCAGGGAGTGAATTCGTGCTATAGAGGCTGTTGACAGCTTCACAGCCCTGGCACTCCCCCCTTGGGCCACCAGAGCACGTGCCCACCCCCCCCCCATTCGATCTTGAGTAGGGCCCAAAGACCTCCATGTACCTGAAAGACTGGTTTTATATACACACACAAACACACACACACACACGTATATTTATATTATGTGTATATATATATATATACACACACATCATTTTTCATTTTTGCACAATGCATGTATTTCATCTTGGTTATAGTAGTCCCCATACAATTTCCACCCCCCTTGTTTTGATCCTACTCCCTCCTGCCTCCCCTGTAGTATGTCTCTGGTTTATAGTTGCTTGTTGATTTTGATTTTTACTTTATTATAATTAGTCTTTTTCCTGGTCCCTTATTTAGGTTTTCTAAATTCCTGCTATGAGTGAGACCATCTGGTATTATTCTTTTTCTTTCTGGCTTATTTCACTGAGCATGATCCCTTCCAGCTCCATCCATGTTGCTGAAAATTGCATAAGTTTATCTTTTTTTGAGTGCTGAGTAATATTGCACTGTGTATATGTACCACATCTTGGTACATATACTTGATCCAGTCATCTATTTTTGGGCATTTAGGTTGTTTCCATAGCTTAGCTATTGTAAACAGACCTGCTATAAACATAGGGGTGCAGGTGCCCTTTTGAATTAATGTTTGTGTCCTTTGGGTAAATACCTATACGTGGAATTGCTGGATCATATGGAAGCTCCATCTTTAGCAGGTTGAGGAATCTCCACACAGCTTTCCGTAGTTGTTGGACCAGTTTGTACTCCCACCAGCAGTGCAGGAGAGTTCCTTTTTCTCCACATCCTCACCAACATTTGTTATTGCTAGATTTTTTAATATGTGCCATTCTCATTGGTGTAAGATGGTATCTCATTGATTTGTATTTCCCTGATTACAGGTGATGTTGAACATTTTTTCATATGCCTGTTGGCCATTTGCATTTCCTCTTTGGAGAAGTTTCTTTTTAGCTCTTCTGCCCATTTTTTGACTGGATTATTTACTTTGTTGAATCTCATCAGCTCTTGGTTGATTTTTGTGATCAGTCCTTTATCATTAGTGTTGTGTGCAAAAATTTTCTCTAAATCGGTGGGGAATCTCTTTGTTTTGGTTACTGTGTCTTTTGCTGTACAGAAGCTCTTTAATTTGATGTAGTCCCAGCTGTTTATCTTTGCCTTCACTATCACTGCTGTGGGCGATGTGTCTTTAAAGATGTTACTGAGGTGTATGTCATGTAGTGTTTCGCCTATATTTCCTTCTATATATTTTATGGTTTCAGGTCTTATGTCTAGTTCTTTAATCCATTTTGAGTTGGTTTTTGTGCATGATGCAAGGTAGTGGTCAAGCTTCACTCTTTTGCATGTAGCGACCCAGTTTTCCCAGCTCCATTTATTGAACAAACTTTCTTTGCTCCATTGCATATTCTTTGCTCCTTTGTCAAAAATTAGTTGACTTTAAATCTGGGTTAATTTCTGGATTTTCTATTCAGTTCCGTTGGTCCGTATATCTGTTCTGGTTCCAATACCATGTAGTTTTGATTATTGTGGCTTTGTGGTATAGTTTGAAGTAGCCAAATCCTTTTTTAAAATTAACTTCTTACCACATTTCTACCATTTTTTTTAAGTTCTCCTGCCTTGATCTTTTTAAGACTACATTCTTTATTTTTCTCTCTCTCTCTCCCTCCCCCTCTCTTCCTCCCTCTCACTCCCTCTCCCTCCCTCTTTCTTCCTCTGTTTATCTCTCTTCTTTTTTTCCTAAGGTTTAATTTAATAAGAGGATGTTTCTGCTTTAAAAACAAGTTTTAAAAACATGGTATTGTACCATGCTGCCTTTCCAGCTATTACAGTAACTGAGAACTGTCAAGGATTAAAAGGAAATGCAATAGGATATAGATGACATTACCCAAAAGAGGTGGTGTAGTCCACTTGGGAAGAGGAAAGTAACATTCTTAAAAACAGAAGAATGAAGTGCTGATGTGACTAGTACTGAATGAGTTTGATACACTACATGGTTAAAAACAGAACATGGAGCTTTCAGGTGTAGTTTTGACAAAAAAAAAAAAATCGGACTGCCCTATAAAGGATGGTTAGTATTTAATTGGAATAGGAAAGACGGAGGTGTGGATATAGCATGAAATGATTTAGACAAAAGAGAAGTTAAGAATTTATTTATGTACCAGACTTGAGGTATGGTGAACAAATTGGCCAGATGAAGAGTTGATAATGGATGGGTATGTTGCAGCCAGCTTATGGAGAACCATGAAAAGGTAAATGGAGGCATTTGGTTTTTAAATAGTATTTTTTAAGTTTGTGAATGGGGCTGCTGTTTGAATATGGGATTCAGTAAAATTCAGGATAAGACATAAAATAGGGTGAGGATTGTGGAGTGAATCAGATATTTAAAAAAATAAATGGTGGAACTCAACCATAGATACACTGTAGCTTTTAATTGCTAGGCTGTGCAAAAATATAACCAAAAAATGAAGCTTATTTTATCATTCATTGGTTAAAAACTTCTCAGTTGCCTACAATGTGTCAATAATTACTCTAGTTACTAAAGATACATTAATAAATAAGACTATGTTCCTGTTCCCAAGGATCATAAAGTTTAATAATAATCATACCTTAAGCAAGTAAATATAGTAAAAGTTATGGATCCTATAAAGTTATCAAGGAAGTGCTTGGAAAAGTTGGGTATGGGGTGTTGACATTAGATGGACTTGAACTGATGTTGAAAATCGAGTGTGTAGCTTTTGTATTGCTCAGAGGTCAGAAGGTGAAGGTCTTTTAAGAGGAGCAGCAGAAGGAAAAAAAATGGACATAGAACGGCATGGTGGTGGGTTTTATGAGCCACAAATAGTTAAAAATAAGAGTGTAAAGATATACTGGTAGAGTAAGGATAGGTGTGAAAGAGGTGAGAGAAAAGATGGGAAAAGTTAGAACGGAATCAAGTCATAGAAGTTAAAGAGTTTGGACATTATGTTGTAGGCTGTGTGATCTATTTAATGATTTTAAGCTAAAGACCAAAATGAAATTTTCATTTTAGAAAAATAACTTTGTTATCAGTGTGGAGGATGGATTGGAGAAAAGAAAATTGGATTAGATGCTATTAAAAATGATCCAGATGAGAAAGGCAGTGGAGACCTGAACTAAGGTGCTAGCAGTAGAAATGGAGAATTACCAGGCACAATGTAGGTACTCAGTAAATGTTAACTTTGTTCTCTAGGCTTAAACTGAAATTAGCCCACTACCTTTTGAATTTGATTTCCGTTAATGAGACTACAAAAATTGGTCTTCTTTGAAATGGGTACAAGTAGGTGTTTTTGATGTGATTTAGTGAGTGTTTTAGTGAGTGATTTCTTGGTATTTGAACCTACTCTTATTAAAGGCATTTTGGTGTTGTTTCTATTATTGTACAACTTGCTAGTGCTAAAGATTTGTTGACTGGTTCTTAACTTTGTACTTTAAATATTAAAGCAGTATCTGATTTCTGTTGATATTTATATAAATTATGATAGGAAAAGTACCTTTGCTGATGACAAACTTAGGAACTACACAAAAATATAGCTGATCATGGTCAAGGTCATGTTGCTTAATATGTTTCAGGAGGTATACAACCTAAGCTATATATCCTTTATTAAGGAAACAAAAGTCAGTAAAGAGGCATAGAAATTTTTTCTCAACACTACTGTGTCTTTTTTTAAAATGTGCACTGTATGCTGGTAATTATAGGGAGAGCAATTTGGGATTTAAACTAAAGTCCCCAAAGTGAGGCTTTATGTTTGCCTGATGTTGTGTACAATTTTCTTCCTTTGTCTTTAGTTCTTTATTCAAGTTTTAATACCTCAAAACATAGTTTACTGAACAGAGATGTTATTGTGCAGTTTTATTAACCAACAGATGATAATAAAAGGTTTTGCCATTGTCACTCTTAACATTAGAGAACAGTATACTCCACTGAAGTAATTTGATGTGAACTATGAAATAGCTAATCAGCCTGCATCAGGAGCTTACACAAAGGTTCAAAAGGACCATTTAATTGTAGAGCAAGTGTTAGCAATCTATAGAGTATTAACCACATAGTGGCATATGAACCCAGTTTTTTTGTTGCATGTACATCTAATCAGCCATGCTCATAATTGAAACATATTTGGAGTTTGATGTTGTCTTCTGCCTCTTTTATTACAGGTTCAGTATGTTTATAATTTATAAAGCAAATTATGGTATTGTATTTGTATCCCTGGCATAAAAATGATCATTTCTCATCTGAATAAGAATAGACCACCAGAAATCATAATAAACTCTAGAGGAATCGTTTTAATTCTATCATTTTCTTGTAGGTTATAAAAGTCTACTATTCAGTGTTTCTGGGATGGTTGATGCCAAGTAAAAAGAGGAAATGTTTAAACCCTTTCCCTCTCCCAGGTAACCTGCCAACCACCCTTTTTGAGGTATAGTCTTAGGCAAGCCACATAAGTTTTCCAAGTCTCACTTCCCTCAAGAAGATAAGAAAATTATAGTACCTACCTCACAGTGGAGATCAACCATGTCTAAATCACACTGCCTAGCACATAGTAAGTTGTCAAATGTTAGCTGTTATTTTTGTTTCCATAATTGTTAATATTGCCATTGTACTTGGTTCATTTCTCTGAAACCAGTATGGACTTAAATTTTTAGAATTTCCTAAGAATCATATGAGGTCATAATCCTTAGGACATTTAGTTTGACAAACATCAGATCAATAGAAGACTAAAAACATTTGGAGGTCAGAGTCAAAAATCTCAGCTAGGCTTGAATTCCCCAAGAGATCAAATATAGTTAAGAGAGAATATATTATTTAATTATTAGATAATCACTTCTAATAATGTTAGTATGCATTTGACTACTGTTGTTACCCTTGCTGACATTGATGGAATTTCCCCTTTAAATCATAGAATTTTAGAACAGTGGTCTACCTTATAGCTAGCTGATACTTTTGTCATAGTTTTTTAAAAAGTGTCGGGTATTTCTGTTATCTCTTCACAAACTACAAAACAAATACTTGTTAATATATTGGACATGCTTTATTTAATGTGCTGCTCTGTTATCTTGTTTTGATTGTATCACCTTATAACAAGAAAAACTTGTAAGGAGTTAAAGTTACCAAGTATTAAGAGACCATGGTGCCAATGATGCCTCTAGATGGCAGCCTCCTTAATGCTGGGAAGTTACCTCACAAATCACCGCTAATGGAAACATCAGCTATATGAAGCTGCCTTGCTGGGGAATGGAATGCAATATTTCATTGGGTAGGATTTGGAGTAGACTTCAGCAAGCGTCTCCTTTTGAAGCACTAGAAAAATCTACTACTCAAGATCATGAATATTTTAAAGCTTTAAATGCTAGGTTTATATTTAATAAGTGTTCATTGAATATATGAATTTAGTGGTGGGAACTTTATTGTTTTTATAGACAAATTAAAAAGATCTATTTTTCCTAGAGTGTAAACTTCCAAGCCTATGAGGGCAGAAACTGTGTTAATGTATCTTCATCACTGTATCCCTACCACCTGGCTTACTAAATTAGCACATAGCAGGTATTCAATAAAAATGTGACAACAGAACAAATGAATCTTGATCTTAAAATTGCAAGCTGACCCTTATAAGGCAATGATTGACATGACTTTAAAATAGCATTTTTCCCCTTGGGCCAATCTATGTGAAAATTACCTGCATCTTGATAAAAATGTAGATTAATGGCATCATCTAAAACCCTGAATCAATTTCTGAGGATGGGCCTTGGGAATCTGTATTTTTAACAAGGTCTACAACTATTGTGGGTACAATATATGTACTTTGCTTTTATAGCTTTTCTCAAGTAAACCTTTGAATTAATAATGCATAGTAGCTAACATTTATTGAGTACATTTTATGCCTGCATTATTTGCTTTGCTAACATTATTTAATCATCATAGCTACTTTACAAAGCTGATGGTTTATTTACATTTTATAGATGATGAGATTTTGACATTAGGATGTGATGGCACCTACATTTGAACTCTGTGCCATGACTTCAGACCTTATATTATTCTGATTTTAATGTTATGTGATTAAATTTGTAGAAGTAAACTAAGATACTCTCTTTTGATTTGTGACTTCTCATTTTCCCCAACTTTTAAAAATTGAGATATAATTGACATATAACATTATTTTCATGATTTATTATTGTATTATTTCAACAATAACACTGTATTATTTCAGTGATTTAATATGTATATATATATATTGCAAAATGATCACCTCAATAAGTCTAGTTAACATCCATCATCACCACACATTGTTAGAAATTTCTTTGCTTGTGATGAGAACTTTTAAGATCTACTTTCTCAGCAACTTTCAGATATGTGGTACAGTATTGTTAACTGTAATAACCATGCTGTACATTACACCCCCAGGACTTAGAAGTTTGTATCATTTGACCACCCTCTCACGTTTTACCCACCCCTGCTCCCTCATCTAGCAACCACTATTTTGTGTGAGCCTATGGTTGTGTGTGTGGGTGTGTGTCTGTGTGTTTTTAAGATTACACATATAAGTGAGATCATATGGTGATTGTCTTTCTCTGTATGACTTGGTGTAATGCCCTGAAGGTCTATCCATGTTGTCTAGAATGGCAGGATTTGCTTCATTTTTATGGTTGAATAATATTCCATTGTATGTATACACCACATTTTCTTTATTTATTTGGCCATTAGTGGATACTTAGGTTGTTTCCATGTCTTGGTTATTGTGAAGTGAACATGGTGGTGCAATAGTCCTCTCACCAGTTACATTCCCATCAACAATTCTCTTTTCTCCACATCCTCACACTTTTTTTCCGTAGTCATTTCTGTGTTCGTGGAAAGGCATTTTCACTGTTATCAAGGTTTGTAAATTGGAGAGTAAGGATTTCATCCTTAAGGTACTGTGAAACCCTAGGGTAGTAAACCTGGTCCTAGTCCTCCTTAGTAATCTTTGATCCTGAACTTACTGATTTTCAGCCCTGAGTCAGTATGACATAGTGGTTTTAAGACCAGGAACCCTTGCGCAAGACCAACAAGGGCTTTTGAATCTTAACCTTAGTCAAGTTCTTTATCATTCAGTTTCTTCATTTATAATTCTGAGAAAATTATTCCCATTCACAAATCTCATCCTCTTCATTTTAGATTTTTGTTTCTTTCACTGTTACATTAGATATTATTACTAAATTCTTTGGCTTCCATTACTTTTAGGCTTTCTTTTGCATTTTCTATTTCTTTAGCTTTTCTTACTATCTTATGTAAGAGTACTTCTGTCTTATAACTCACTCGGTTATTCTTCAGTTGTATGTTTGCTTGAGTTATTTTAATGATTATTTATAGTTCTAATATTTTGACTCTTTTTAGATAGTTTTTGCCTGTGCTTCATATCGGTAATATATTCCCTTATTACTTTAAGTATACTTACCATGCTTATTTTGAAGTATGGATACATCTTTTTCGGTAAATGCTTCAGTTGACATATACTGCCAGTTTGTTGTCGCCCTAGGGATGCCATCTGAGTGTGTCTATAAGTTTCTAAAATTTATTTCCTTTTCCTTCTGTTGGTGAAGGAACCAGCAGCTTATGCTGATTCACAATCTTAGAAACCTCATCAGTAATATAGGGACAGTAATGTTACCTACTTCATAAATTTATTAGAAAAACTAGTCTGTGTGAAGTTGTTATAGAACAGTGTTGGCATGCCATTAAACATTCAATTTAGTTTGTAAAATCTACAAAGAGGTGACTTAGATTCTGATCCCAGCTCTAGAAAATGGTGTTTGGTTTTATTTTTCTTAAAGTTTTTTTGAAAAAAATATAGCCAACAGAGAAATGGGTATGTAGAATATATATAGAATTCTCCCAAATCAGTTAAGTCCACAATACAATCCAAAGAAAATGAGTAATAGATATGAATTGACAATTTATAATCAAAATACTCATACAAACACTTAACCTAAGTAATAAAATTAAAACCACAGTGGGTGGGCCTCCCCAGTGGTGCAGCAGGGTGAGCACAGTGCTATGAAGCTGTCCACAGCCCCTGCAGTGCGGGTTTGATTCCCTGACAGCCAGGGAGCTACCCACATGGCATGGCAGACCTCTCCTGCCTCACCCGCTGCTCCCCTCAGCAGTGTTTTTGGTCCATCTGCCTGTTCTGCTTCCCAGTCTGTCTCTGGTGAATTCCCTCACCCTCCCGCACCTCTGGCTTGTACCCCAGCTCTTGTATAAATAAATTTTAAATCTTTTAAAAAATTTAAAAAACCACAGTGGGTTTTATACATGTATACCTTGACTAACATGTTAATATCCAAGATAGACAAAAAACTCAGTGGTACACTTAATGTAGTATATACACATTGATTTTTTTTTTTAAATTTTGTAGAAGAACTAAGGTGTAGGCCAGAGGTATGGCGGGTGAGAAGATTTACTAGACAGAGACAGAGTGGGGAGCAGAACAGGTAGATTTACTGTAATACATTGCTAAGGGGAGCAGCGGGCAAGACCAGAGAGGTCTGCTGCGCCATATGTGGGTTAGCTTCCTGGCCAGGGATTGAGCTCAAGTCATAGCCTGATAGTGTTAATAGCACTGGATTTAACCCCTAGGCCCCCAGGCAGGCCCCATCTGTTGATTTTGATTTTTTTAAGATTTATTTATTTATACATACAAGAACTGGGATAAAGGCCAGAGGTGTTGGGGGTGAGAGGATTCACCAGACACAGAGTGGGGAGCAGAACAGGCAGACTGACTAAAATACACTGCTGAGGGGAACAGCGGGTGAGACAGGAGAGGTCTGCTGTGCCATGTGGGTAGCACCCTGGCTGGGAATCAAACTTGTGCTGCAATGGCTGTGGATAGCTTCATAGGTTGTGTCTTAACCCCTTGCACCACCAGGGAGGCCCCCTACATGTTGATTTTTAATGATGCACCTATAATGTAGTATTACTACAATAAAACATTTTAACAAAGTCTTGATTAGGTTCTGGCAATTTCTGGTAAAAATGTTGCAGAAATGAGGTTTTGAAAGACAGGATAAGGCAGATGTTAAGAGGAAGCAGTAATATATATCGAGTGCTTGTGCTATGTTCCTTTAAATACATTATCTTATTTAATCCTTACTGTAACCCTATGAGTTACAGATAGTGTTTTATCTTTATGGTAAAGGAATTGAGACATCACCCAAGTATTAAGGAACAAAGTTTTAATTCAAAGAAAGAAAGAGGGCCTCCCTGGTGGCCTACGGGTTAAGTCTCAGTGCTATCGCTACTACGGCCTGAGTTCAATCCATGACCAGGGAGCTAACCCATATGGCACAGTAGACCTATCCTGTCTCCCCTGCTGCTCCCCTTAGCAGTGTATTTCAGTCAGTCCACCTGTTCTGTTCCCCATTCTATCTCTGGTGAATCCTCTCACCCCCCTCAGCACCTCTGGTCTACACCCCAGTTCTTCTAAGCAAAAAATAAATAAAATATTTTTAATAAATAAATACAAACAAAAAGAGCGAACAGGCTATTTATCTTTACATAAACATAATTTTTTTCCTAAAAATACCACCTGCTTGGGCCTCCCTGGTGGCTCCAGAGGTTGTCTCAGCACTATGAAGCTATCGGCAGTCACTGCAGCACGAGTTCTATCCCCGACCAGGGAGCTACCTACATGGCCCAGCAGACCTCTCCTGTCTCTCCTGCTGCTCCCCTCAGCAGTGTATGTCAGTCAGTCTGCCTGTTCTGCTCCCCACTCTGTCTCTGGTGAATCCTCTCACCCTCCTCTTCCCCCCGCACCTCTGGCCTACACCCCAGCTCTTGTATGCATAAATAAATAAAATAAATCTTTTTTTTTTTTAATGTGTAAAACTCCTCTCTGTTAGAGTACATTGTTTCTTTCTTTCCAGGTATAATATTTTATTTCCACAGTAATCCTGTGAAGGTAGAATCTTATTAGTAGATACTTTTACAGACCAGGTTAATGAGATTCAGGAGAAAAGAACTTGCTTAAGGACATACAGCTTACAATTATAACTAGCATTTAAACCCAGTAAGACTCTAGATCTGCACTAATACAAGAGCCACTAGCTATGTGTGATTATTTCCTTTTACATCTAAATGAATTAAAATTAAAGATTTAGTTTCTCACACTAGTCACATTTCAGGTGCTCAGTAGCCATGTGTGACTAGTAACTACCATATTGAACAGCACAAATACAACATTTGCATCATCGCTTAGAATAATGTTGGCTAGTAGTACTCTAAAGCCTGTTGTAAAGCAACCAACCCATTCCGGGCAGGTTTATGAACGGTTCTAGCAGCCACATGCTCTTCGTCGTCTTTTGTAGTTGCTGTACTCCTCCATACCCTCCACTCTTCCACCCTCCACACTGCATACTGCACAACCACGATACCATACTACCACCACACCGCACTCTGCTGCACCACCCTTATAAACCAGTCTCTTAGCTCAGGTGTACCCACCTACGCATGCCCACACCCTACTCCAGGTGTCCGCCATCAAGCATGCACTCAGGACCGCAGGGTTCCATCATCTATCCTAATGGCGGGAGGGCAGAAAAGCCTGATACCTTTTACCTACCCTACACCTGTGATCTTAAAGTCTCTCAAATTACAAAGTGAGAGAGAGAGTTTGACTGATTGATCTAAACTATATGCTGCCATTACATTTCCTGTGAAGTTCAAAGGACTGATGCAGTTGAGTGCCATAGTATTTCTGTATTAATATCCTGAAGTGTGTTACTGGGGTAGTTTGGTTGGATGTTTCAAATATGTCTTTTAACACTTCCAGGAGTAGGAACAGTCAAAATTGAAGCTGTGACACTTTTAGGGAAATTAAATGGGCAAATGCCTCGCTTCTGTTACAGATATTTTCTATTTATTTATTTACTTGGTTACTCCACCAAACCACATATGCCCATACCCATCTGCTTCCGTGCCCCATCCCCTCTACCCTTTGGTAACGGTTATCTTTTGCTGAGTTCAAATTTTTATTTCTTCTGTAGTTTGCATGTATTTTTTTTTTTTTGGCGGGGGGGGGATGTATGATGGGGTCCATCTGTCTTACTTTTTTGGCTGATTTCACTCAACAATCACCTCGAGGTCCATCCCTTTTGTGCCAAATGCCATCACTTTATCAGCCACATAATATTCCATTGAATAGGTGCTCCAGTGTTTCTCTGTTCATTTATCTATTGAAGGGCACTAAGGTGGATTCCATGGTTTGGTAATTGTTAACAGTGTTGCTATATAAATAGCTCTAGTAGATCTTTTTGTGTTAATTTTTTCGTGTTACTTGAATACACACCTAATGCAGTATTGCTGGGTCAAGTGGGGTTTCCATTTTTACTTTCATGAGACATCTCCATACTGTTTTCCAAAGGGGCTGTAACAGCTTAATTTCTCACCAACAGTGCATGAGAGTTCCTTATTCATCACACCCTTACCAACACTTGTCAATTCTGTTTTTGATGTTGAACATTTTTTGATATGTCTGTAGGCCATCTGAATGTCTTCTAGAGAAGTGTTTATTGAGATCCTTTGCCCATTTTTCAGTTGGGTCATTTGTTTCTTTGTTGTTAGATCATGTAAAGTACCTTGTAAATTTTGGAGATTAACCCCTTATCTGATGTATGGAATGCAAATATTTTTCCCATTCTGTAGGTTGCCTTTTTGCTTTTGTGATGGTTTCTTTTGAGGTGCAAAAGCTTTTGATTCCCACTTGTTTTTCTTTTTGTTTTGTTTTTGCTTTTGTTTCCCTTGCTGCTGGGGTTGTATTCCCAAATCCATCTTTGTGGTAGATTTCCGGTAGTGTGTGCCCTATATTTTCTTTCAAGTACGGTATGGTTTCCTCTTCTAATTAAATATGATATTTCTCATAGAATTTGTTCTTTTTCTTTCATCTTGATGCTCTCTCTTCTAAATGTGTAATTTGTTTGATTCTTCTACAGCTGAAATTCTTCTGCCATTTTGATCCTATTTAAAGCACTGTTTGTCTGCATTTCATTTAGAAGCTCTTTATGTGATCTTTTTATATTCAGTCTCTTTAATGAAGAACTCTCTTTATTCCTGGGTCTCCTTTCTGAGATCTTGCATCTGCCTGCTTGCCTTTGGCCTCCCAAAAGCGCATTTAACATTTTTAATATTGTTTTGAAGTCGTTGTCAGGTAGTTTTTCTATTTTTGTCTCCTTTATACTTGTCCTGGGACTTCTGTCCTTCTCATTTTGCTTTTCCATCTTGTGTTGAAATGTTCCTTGCTCCCTAGGCATGTATATTGTCTTATTTATTTGTGTTTATGTGTGTATGTGGTTGGGTTGCCTGGGATTTATCTTTGTTTTCTTCTTAGGTGGTGCAGGCTTTAATACTTGCTCTTGATTTGAGGAGTGATGTTAGTCAACTCTACCTCTTGTTTTGCTCTGCAGTAAGCTGTATTCTGTGCTTAGGTTGCTTCACTTCTCTTCCAACCTCCCTGTTGTTCCTTTCTTCCAGTATGGTGATCTATGAAACTTGGGCCTCCTAGTGGGAAGGGCAATATCCAAATCTCCAGGCTCACACTCTGGAAATAATTTGTACTTGGTTCAAAGGTGGCTGTGTGTGTGTAATGGCCACATGTGTGCCCACTTAACACTATGGCTGCCCACGGTGTCCATTGCTATTCAACCCTTGCCTCAGCTACTGCTTCTGTAGGGCTGAGAAATATACCTGCCATATGTTTGCCTTATGGAGGATTTGTGAGTTCTAAAGTTCTTCTTTCGTGTGTAGAGCTTCTTATGGAGTCTCGTCTGGCTCTACCTGGATTTTCTTTTTTCTTCAGTGGGGGGAGATAGAGGAGGATGCTTTCAGTCTACATGCCACACCAACTGCAAGGTTCCCTATTTCCTGTGTTGGAGTCTGCGGAGCTCCCACTGTGCTGGGTTGAGCCCAGGCCCACTTTCAAATCGGGAAAATTCCTCCAAGGAATTTCTTAATGTGCTAGGTTTCCCTTGGCATGACTTGGGAAGTTGACCAGTACCCTTGACCTGCTCCCCCTCGCCATCTCTTATTCTTTCTCCTCAGAGGCCACCAACCTGAGTTCTTGAACTGCCTAGGGAAGTCCTGGGGCTGTATAGCTGTGTTGAAGAGTCTGGGTTTTTCTAGGAGCACATGTCATTTTTATTTCCTAGTTGTTTTCAAGGAAAGGGTGATTCCATTCTCTGTATTCTGCCATGTTGTGGGTGGCGTCTCACAGATAATTTCATGATCAAAATTTTTATATCAAATTGATTGCTTTGGATCTTTACAGGAATATTAATTGTGGAAGAGATTTGCTTAATGTAAGAATTAATAGATGACTTATTTGTATATGTTTTTTTACCTTTTATCATTTAAAGTTTGCTTTTCTTAGGATGCAGTTTGAACTGTTAAATTACTTTCTTTCCTATTTTTTACATCTTACATTTTCTTTTTATAGCATATCTATAGTTGAGTTAGAGGATATAGCAGAGTTTGTGAAATAAAGAGACAATATTAACTCCACATTGTATAGTATGATAATTGAGTTTCAATTCAGTTTCTTTTTGGAAAACTACAACCTCTAACAGTCACTATAGTCATATAGAATCTAGAATGACATTCTTTACCTCACAATTTGTGGCATGTGTAATGATTATAATAGATAAGCAAATTTTAAGGTTAAATGCTAAATATAGTATCTAATCATTTAAATATAAAGATAAGTAGAAAACATTCAGATATAAGGGAGACTCTGACTTTTACCCTCCAACGGTTTGGCTTTTTTCCCCTTGAAAGTGACAACTTCTGTCTTTGTCATTATCTTATTCGTATCTGTAGTTCGGGAATCTGGATATATTTATTAGTGCTCCTTGTCAAAAGTTATGTGATCTTGACCTAAAAATCTGACGTGAGGTAGTATGTGAATGAACTTCATTCAATAGCTTTATAGCTTTCTGTTACTTATTAAATGTGTTGCAGGCTTTTTTTTTTTCCAGTGTAGTTTGGGAAGAACTGGCTTTGAATTTGAAATTAGGGAATTTTTCACCAGGAATATGAAGATTTTTTTTACTAGAATCTAGCCTTATTTAAGTAATAAAAATGATTTTTTTCATAGCTTTTTGAGTAGGTCATGTATCATTTAAATATTTGAGTGACATTTTGTTTCCAGATATTATAAAACTCAAATTCAAAGTGATGACAAGCAAAATATTTCAAAATATGGCACACACCTCTACCTCCCTTCCCCCACCACCTCTAGGCAAACTCTTCAATGCTTTTTAAAATTTTTATTTTCAAGGTTGAATTTCAGAATTAATTAGATGGGAATTTTTGTCCATTTGCCAAATACTTTAAACTTCTAAATAAATTAACTTAAACTTTTAATTTATCACTAATTTTGTTTTGTTAATTGAACTAGTCATTTTTAAAGCTTAAACTAATTTAGGTTGTTAGCTAGACTATAGACCATGCTTTTCTCAGCTTGTAACATTTTCACTTATTTAAGGAAAAATAAAAGTTTAGAGAAAAGGTACACATTTGGATGTAATTTAAACCTCATTTCGATGACTGTTGACCTAGTGATTATAGATTCTGTTCCAGTATTGTTTTCAATAATAGTGTTGCTGTGGAAACTAATATAAATGCATGCTTCAAGGGGAAAAAACACAACTCTCCACCATTTGTGTTGTATATTAGGATGAAATTTTGCTTTATTAACTTTTATAACTTACTCTGGACTTTGCAAAATTGTTTTTCCCCAAGAAATATTCTGAGGATCCTATTACACATACTTCTTTGCCTTCTTATCTCATCTTCTATTTCTTGTATTGATTATATGCTGTAATTAATTTGAAAGGGAAACCTATAAAAAATTATCAGAAAATCTTTGATCTTCTTCTTTATCTTATTTTTGCCTTACATAGCATGCTACAGGAAAGTTTTCTGCCTCCTGCTTCTGAACTGTAGAAATGAATCTTGTTTCTATAAAAGTCAGTAAATATATATGCAGTCTTCTCTTCATTAAAATGAATATTGTGGTAAACATGTTTGTCTACATCCTTGAATGTTATTGGCATAATTATGTGAACAAGTGGTTGAAATACATTGAAATTTATCCATTAACCTATTTCATTACAGATTTTGTAATAATAAAACCTGTAAGTGGCCTGAATGTCTTAATAAAGTCTTAAGAGATAATTAAATAGATGATAAAGTATATCCATATAATGTAAGCATTGCAGCCAGTAGAAGAGATGAAAATTTGTGTTCGATGTAAAATGATGTCCATACATAGATATTGATAGTAAAGTAGGTTTCAAAACTGTGGATAATATAATCCCATTTTTATGCAAAAGTATGAATGTACGTAAGTATAAATGTATGGAGGATTATACAACAACGATCAGTATTTATCCCTAGGTTTTATAATAAGATATTAGTATTGTTTCTGTGAAAACATTTTTTAGAAAACATTCTTTGAAAAGAGACGATTTAAAAGTCAGTACATTATGAATGGTTTTTTGGCTTGATGTTAGGAGGGCGGTAATGTTGCAAGGAGAAGTGTCCAAAATTTTAAATGATGCAAAATAAAATCATATGCTCTTTTCTGCTTATTTATTGGTATTTTAGTCAACTGTGGGTCAATAGAAAAGTTAACTGCATGGGCACATGCTGAACCTCTGCTACAATCTAAGCTTCATTGGAGAGATCTTAAATCTGGAATTGCTGAGAAGACATAAGGTTTTAGAAGTGGTATTTGCTAAAATGAGTATCTCCTGAAGATGAAAATGGAAAGACAGTTCATGTCAGGTTTAAGTTAAGCATAAACTGGCCTTTCAGAAGTTTGTGTCTGAGCATTTTCAGTTTCTGTTTTTTCTTCTATTAAAAAATTCACATGCTTATTAAAACAACTTGCATGTTCACACACATGCACATTGCATACATGCATTTATGGAAAATTTTTTTCTCTCTAACCATAAAAAAGTAATATATGAATCATTGTCTTCATAATTGAGAAATAAACACTATAGATGATTGATTTACTTCTGCTATCTTTATAGCATCCTGTTACATGTGTAGGCAGAGAATATTTCATCCATGGTTAACTTACAGTCATTACTAGACTAAGTTATTATCCATTGTTACAGAGAGTATCAGTGGCATAGCTGGAAATGAACTCAATTCCTAATACACAGTTTTCTTGGTCTTTCTCTTAGGTTGCTTTCTTAGAGAAATGATTTTTTAATATAGTTAAGAAGTAAAATAAGACAAGTAAATTAGGGGCTATCCATAAAAATATTTTATCTTGTAATTTATTTGGTATATTGGAGAATAGCTGGCTTTTCCAAATGTATTTGACATGGTCACTTGCTAATAATACTAGTTAATGTTTTCTTTTATTGAGTTGTATGAGTTTTTTGTAGATCTTGTATACTAGCCCCATGTTGGATGTATGATGTGCAATATTTTCTCCCAGTTGTAGGGTTAGTTACTTCTGTGTTCATTTCAGCACTATTTATAATAGCTAAGTTATTGGAAACATGGAAACAAGCTAAGTGCCCAGGGACAGATGAGTAGATTAGGAAGATATGGTACATATACATGGTGGAATACTATTCAGGTATTAAAAAAAAAGATAAAATCTTGCCATTCTTGACAAGATTGGATATAACTGGAGGGAATTATGCTAAGTGAAATGTCAGAAGGAGAAAGATGATTTCACTCATGTGGAATATAGACACACACAGTGAAGGAACCAACAAAACAAAAGCAATACAAACCCTAGAGTTTTGACTGTAATATGTGAAGCTATCAGAGAGGGGAGGGTGGAAGGCCCCAATGGTCTATGATAAAAGGTTATGTATGGGTGCTTCTCTGGTGGGTGTGGTATGGCAATACGCATTTAAGGAGGTGTGAGCCTATTCCCCCAAATCTTAAACAGTATTGTATACCAATTACTTCAATGATAAAATTTTTTTAATTCAGAAATTAAAAGTAAGAGTTGATCTTAAAACCAAAGAGCAAACAATATTGTAATCAGTATAGCTTATTATAAGAATGTTTTGCTATAATTAAAAAATAAATAGTAGCAATAAATGCTTAGTAAATTTTCAAAAAAAACTAATAGTTATCTGTTAGTAAATGAGCAAGATTTTGTGAAAGATATTAAAATGACACATATGCCAATTGAAACTCTAAAAAATATTAGTCATTGTTACCAAATATTATTGTATACTCTTGAATAATGCTTGAGGGGTAAGCATGGGAATCAGACATCTTAAATTTTACTAAAATTTAATTCATATGTCCTGTCTCCCTGCCTACCTGGTCATTAACTTTGTGGATCTATCTAGTGGTGATAAACCTATATGGCATAGACCAGAGAAGTCATCTTTGATGGCAGATTTTTTTACACTGGTATAGGTGAGAAATGTTTAATTTATATTTCAAAAGTGCCAAACCCATTAGCATCTGTGCATTTCACCAATAGACTTTCTTGAGCCCTCTCATTTTGTATAGTGTGTTAATATTTTCTGTTTTTAACAACAAAAAATAGCACATCTATATCAAAATAAATTATAAAATCTCTATTAGAGCTACATCTATTAGGAAAATCAGTAGAAAATATGAATTATTTCAAGTATTCATTGGGTTAGCAAGATAAAAGCATGATACTATGCTGTTGTATAGTAAAAAGCTTAGGGCCTCGTGATTTGAATTTTTAATCTTGAGTTATTAAACCAGATTGTGGTTTAATCAGCATTTGAGTTCCTACTATATGTTGCATCCTATGTGCTAGGTATGGTTGTAGAAGAAAAACATTTTTTTCAAGTATGGCCATTGTTTATGATAAAACTTATAATATCTATTATATGCAGATTAAATTTAAATTTAAAAAAATGACTTAATTTTCCTTTTATTTATGCAGGTTTTCATCTGTGATTTCTTAAATGACTTGTGAATATTAATTTTTGTATTATCAAGTAGCATTTCTATGGTTTGTTTTTAACCCCTTCTTCCCAGTCTCTGTGTCTGTCTCATCATAATTATACAGGAATTTGGTGTTTTTACTGAGTATGTAAGCTTTTATTTTTTAACCTTAAAACTGTCTTAATACACCATGACTTTTTAAAAAAGACACTTAATTTATTAATAAATTAATAAACAGTGTATATCAGCTTAAATTTGACCTACAGTCCTTAAAGTGTAATTTTTATTTGACTTTCCTACAGTTGGAATATAAGGGCTGTATGTTCTATACTGCTGTTAAGCTGTCCTATATTGCTTACATTTATTTATATTTGGCTTTCATATAGTGTTTGGTACCTAATGTGATTGTGAAAATAAAGTTGTATAAACAGGAGTAGGCATGAATTTTAGCACAAAGCATCCAACATAATTGCTGATTTGAGCAGACTTGTGCTAGGAATTATCAACTCAAAGCTAAGCATAAAACAAAATGCATATGAAAAAATTAGATAAAAGTTGGAGGAAAAAACCTTAAAAGATGAAAAATAGTCATTTAAAAATTGAACCTAAAACATGCTATTTAGGGCCTCCCCGGTGGCACAGTGGTTGAACGCTGGGTTGGAAGCTGCCCGTGGCCTCTGCAGCGCTGGTTCGATCCCCGGCTGCTCCCCAGCCACCGGAGGAAGGTCCCACATGGCGCGCAGACCTCTCCTGCCGCCCGCTGCTCCCCTCAGCAGTGTACTTCGGTCCTTCTGCCTGCTCTGCTCCCCGCGCTGGCTCTGGTGAATTCTCTCACCCTCCCACGCTTCTGACTGTACCCAGTGCTTGTATAAATAAATAAATAAATCTTTTTAAAAAATAAAAATAAAACATGCTATTTAAATGTGATTTTCATACATAGCAAGCTGGTGTTGCAGGTATTGTGATTGTTTTCTCGGAAATTTATCGAAAATGTCAGAAATATGTATACAGCCAGGTTCTGGTTTCTAGTCTTAACAGACCAAAGACTGTGAAGATGTGACCCAGAGGGAGAAAATAATTCTTTTGTTATTTCAACCTCTCTAAACAGGACACCATATTGGCCGAACTTCTTCAGATACATAAAGAACACATTGTAGGATATCATGAACACGATTCTCTTTTGGACCACAAAGAAGAAGAAGAATTGACTGAAGAAGAAAGAAAAGCCGCTTGGGCTGAGTATGAAGCAGAGAAGAGGGTAGTCCATTCAAAATGATTTTTTGTTTTTATGTTACTCATGAGAGAGTGAGGAAGGAAATGGTCACATTTGGGACACGCAATAATATGTAGGAGCAGAATCCCCAAAAATGAGAATGTGTTTACAGAATCTAGCTATCTTTGGTAGTAGAGTGGAAAGAGGAAAAAATAAAATATTTTTCACTTTAAGTAAACTCCATTTCTACTTAGCACTTGCCAAATTATGACATGAGTGGGAAGCTACTTATTTAGTATCAACTCCCATAAATACCCTCACTGTATGTAACAGACATCTAGAGCTTAGAGTTTGGAGGTAGGAATAAATGTTGCTTTAGCATGCATACCATGAAATTAAATTTTAACTGAATATTAGGACAAAAAATAATTCCAGGGCTTCCCTGGTGGTGCAGGGGGTTAAGACACAACCTATGAATCTGTCCACAGCCACTGCAGCACGAGTTCGATCCCAGGCC
Source organism: Talpa europaea (assembly GCF_964194135.1). NCBI lineage: Eukaryota > Metazoa > Chordata > Mammalia > Eulipotyphla > Talpidae > Talpa > Talpa europaea. Next base: position 50,861,847 of record NC_140081.1, on the reverse strand, counting down.
AGGGAGCAACCCACATGGCACAGCAGACCTCTCCTGTCTCACCCACTGCTCCCCTCAACAGTGTATTTCACTTAGTCTGCCTGTTCTGCTCCCCGCTCTGTCTCTAGTGAATCCTCTCACCCCCCACACCCCCCCCCACACCTCTGGCCTGTACCTCAGTTCTTTATGAATAAATAAATCTTTAAAAAGAAAATTCCATTGTTGGACAATAATGTCAATCTAAGGAGCAACTTTATTTCAGATATTTCCATGTCTGTTTTTAAACACCAACTCACTTGAGCAGAGTTGTGCCTGAGCATGGGAAACCTTACCCTAATACTTGAATCCTTTTAAGACTGCTAACTCATTGTACCAAACTTCTTAACATTAATGTGTTAGGAATCTCATCAGAATTCTGAGTTGCCCCATTCTGTGGGAATTTATCAGAAAAAGAGTACACCTTTAGGGGTTAAAGCTTTCCATGTAATAAGATCTCAGTTTTAGGTGAAAAGGGTGTTTTGTTTGTGTGTGGAAGAGTGTTAATAATTTCCTAGATCTGAGAATGTGGGTTCTTTTCTAAACCAGTAGGTGATGTAGAATTTCAAGTTTTAAATCACAGTGTGCAAAGTGCATAATTTTTTGTTTTTAGGGACTGACCATGCGTTTCAACATACCAACTGGGACCAATTTACCCCCTGTCAGTTTCAACTCTCAAACTCCTTATATTCCTTTCAATTTGGGAGCCCTGTCAGCAATGAGTAATCAACAGCTGGAGGTAAGTTGTGAAGTACAAAAGTAGTTTAACTTGAATTAGAGGCAATTTCAAGTGCCCTGTTGTTGAGAGTTCCCTATGCAGGAATATCACATTCTCCAAAAGATTACCTCTGAATAGATCAAGAAATTTTTCTTTTATTTGTTGACCTTTTTGAACCAGCATAGTATAGTAAAATGTGGTTTGTTCAGAGCACAAGGGAATCAGGCCTTGAATTAATGTAGTTTGAATTATTCTAATTAAGGAAGAATAGGGCAGCTGACTGACTAGAGAAATAGCACTTTCTTCATTTATAAAATATTTTGAATAAATATTACTTGCTTAATGTTTGAAAATAGGAGAAATATACACATTTATTCATATTCCCGTGCAGTATAGATGCAGCGTTAAATGTATGATAATGTACAGTATTTTGAAATAAGTGTTAATGTAAAACAAGAGTCAATCATGAAATAAAGATTAAGTTTTGTTATACCAATAATTAAATAATTTGAGTCTGTGGTTTCCTTTTTAAAATGTGCTTGAGGAATCCATAAAACTATTAAATTATTGGTGCAATTAAACCCAAACTTTTCCTAAAAGGATCTTCATTGATGGGTTTTACTTTTTTATTTGACGAGTTTTAAACCAATGCTTTAAATTGGCAGGAGGAAAGATCCCTATGCTTTAAAACTTCTGTCTTTTATATACTCTATGAAATTTATTTCTTGTATTTTTCTAGGACCTCATTAACCAAGGAAGAGAAAAAGTTGTGGAAGCAACAAATAGTGTGACAGCAGTGAGGATCCAGCCTCTTGAAGATATAATATCAGCTGTAGTAAGTTCATTGGCAGTTGTCGCATTCCAAGTTGGTTTTCTGTTCTTTCCCCCATCATTTGCTTTAGTTTTTAAATGATACTTGTTTTACTGCTTTTGTGGGGAAAAGGGCATAAATCTTATAACTTTATTTGCAATAGTAAAATACTAGTGCACTGGGTAATAGTGCCAAGATTCAACAGTTTCATGTAGATGTTGGCATAAAAGAGAAATGGGAAAAATCTAAGAACTAGGAAATCAACCATGAAAATGTAAGAATTGTTTACATAAACACATTTTAATTACTGTTTGCACAAATTAAATCCAAATAGTTTCATTCCAGAGATAGCTAACACTTGTCCGTCAATGGACAGCTTAGTACCCTGCTTTTATATCCCTGTTTTCTTTGGAAAATAAAGGAAAAGGAGAGAAAAGCTTTTAAAATTCTAAATATCTTTAAGTACCTTAATTATTTTCCCTCTATTATGCTGCCATACAAAGTAAATAGAAACTTTTCTTTTAGTGGAAGGAAAACATGAATCTCACAGAAGCCCAAGTACAGGCATTAGCATTAAGTAGACAAGCCAGCCAGGAGCTTGATGTTAAAAGAAGAGAAGCAATCTACAATGATGTATTGACAAAACAACAGATGGTAAGTATTCTGTCTCTAGATTATGCTTAATTTTCTTGAATTTATAATTGTTTGTGTGATGTCTGTCAATAACCATCCCTGTGTGGATGAATGGACTGCCATTGGTTATTGCTAGAAGAAATTTTGTTCAAAAACCTAGTAATGTCAAGGAAGGTAATAATCTCTTTTGTTGCAGTGGAGCAACAATTTCCCAAATGGATATCTTTGAAGAACTCTTCCTGTAATTTATTTTGTTTATTCTGGATATCTCAGGAATTTTACCAGTCTTTTTAAAAAACACATTTATTGTTTTTAAATAACTTCCCAAAATAAGTATATTTTTTAATATTTTTAATTTGAGAATAAGAAATGGAGCTGTTGATGCTAAGACGCAAGTAACTACTAAATTATGTAATTCTTGAGAAGGCTAGCATATTCCAGCATCCTTGATCGTTTTTTCTCAGCATAGTCTTTTGCCAGCTATCTGCCTTGTGCTGGGCAATTTCAACGCCTGACACCAGGAAATCAATTTCTGTGGCATGAATTTTACTTAGAAAGCATTGTAGAATTTTGTGGTTTTAAATTAGCTTTGGAAATTCAAGACATTCCAGGTAAGAATTATTCCGACATCAATTGCTTTTTTCCTTTGGTGTTTGTCACTAAAAATGTTTATTTGTCTGTTCTCCTGAGAAATATTCAGAAGAATGACAAAGAAAGGAGACTTGACAAAAAGTGCTGTAACTAATACTTGAGACTAATCACAGTGCTGGACAGGTTACTATGGCAACTAACCTAAATGCTGCTTGCAATACAATAGTCAAGTCATTAAGAGAATTTAGCCCTAAATGGTGTTACTAACTGGTTTCTACAGTAATGGTCCTGTGAATGCCATCAAATTAGTAATGGTGATAACAATAATGTGTTTTCCTTTTGGTATGGTACCCCCTTAACAAATTGATTTTAACTCAAAACTTGATACTTGCCTCTTGGAGACAGGTCATATACTTGTTAACAGCTCCCTTTCCTCTCTTTAGCTAATCAGCTGTGTTCAGCGAATACTTATGAACAGAAGGCTTCAGCAGCAGTACAATCAGCAGCAACAGCAACAAATGACTTATCAGCAAGCAACACTGGGTCACCTCATGATGCCAAAGCCTCCAAATTTGATCATGAATCCTTCTAACTACCAACAGATTGATATGAGAGGAATGTATCAGTCAGTAGCTGGCGGTATGCAACCACCACCATTACAGCGTGCACCACCCCCAATGAGAAGCAAAAATCCAGGACCTTCCCAAGGGAAATCAATGTGATTTTGCACTAAAAGCTTAAAGGATTGTTAAAATCATAGAAAGATCTTTTATTTTTTTAGGAATCAATGACTTAACAGAACTCAACTGTATAAATAGTTTGGTCCCCTTAAATGCCAATCTTCCATATTAGTTTTAATTTTTTTTTAAATAGGGCATACCATTTCCTCCTGACATTTGTCAGTGACGTTGCCTAGAATCTTCTTACAAACATTGAGTACAGAAGATATTTCAAATTGTTTTCAGTGAAAACAAATCCTTCCACAACAGAAACAACTCCACAGGTTTCCTCTAAATTTTTATGCCTGCTTTTAGCGACCATAAAATTGTCATAAAATTAATGAATTTAGGAAAGAATGCAGATTTATATATTCGTTCTTTAGATACGAAAATAAACAGCTGAGTTCTTAAAGTTGATTCCTCAAGTTACGAAATGTTTTTGTACTTAATCAATTTCTTGATTAAAGTGATTGAAATGGTTTTAATGTTCATTTGACTAATGTCTGAAACTGGGCTCCTGCTATATCATCTCTGTGGCTGAAAGTTAGAAACTAAGGGTTATCTTTGACACAAAGTGTGTGCAATATTCTTAAATACTACTGCTCTGAAATTTGGAGGAGTCTTGCAGTTATCTTAGCATTGTATAAACAGCCTTAAGTACAGCCTAAGAAGAGAATTCCTTTTTCTTCTTTAGTCTTTCTGCCATTTTTTATTTTCAGTTACATGTGCTGAAACAATTACTGGTAAAATTTCAGGGTTGTGAATTATCTTCTACACATGAATTTTCTCTCTCCTGGCACTAATATAAAGCACATCTCTTAATGCTTGGTGCCAGTGCTAGTGCTTCATCCTGTTGCTGGCAGTGGGATGTGGATAACAAAATCAAGTTCTAGCATTTTAGGAGGTTAAGGCTAATGTTGTGGTTGTTACGTTCACACCCTGTAAACAACATCAAAATGGCAGAACCATTGCTGACTTTAAGTTCACATGAGGAATGTGCTTTAACAATTCCAGTACTGTCAGTATTGTGAAATAATTCCTCTTAAAGATAAGGATCACTGGCTTCTATGCTCTTCTTTTCTCTCATCATGTTTCCCCCCCCCCCAATTTCCCTGTTTTCTGAAGTAAATTATATTTCAAAGTTCATTTTTTTTTTTTAGTTTAGATCTGTGAGACAATTTTCTGATCAAAATTATTTCATATAATACCCTTCTATGAACTTTTACTAGAAAATCATTACAATGCTTTTTTTTTTTAGTCCAGGCCTGTAAAAATGACTTACAAGTCTGTTCATGTACAGTTTGGTTGCTTGAATTTATTAAAGAAAAAGATTGTTAAACTATGTGAGTCAACTGAACATGGCAAAACCGTTTTTAAGATGGTGATGTAACAGGTAGTGGAAATAGCTAAGGAATTCCAGAAAAAATAAAGCTGGGTGGAGGATTTGTTCTCTAGGTATCACTGGATTAGAATGAATTTAACATTAAAACTGTTTTGAGTTGTTTAGATGATTAAGAGATTTCCATTTTTATCTTGCGAGAACTAGTGATAAAACATCTAAGAACACTAGGTTCGTGATATAGAATTTGTAGGTTTGGTGGTTCTACCTCCCACCTTCCCATGGTGAGTTATCACTAACAAATTCCATATATTTGGATATTATGCCAGCCATAGAATAAAATTTATTTAATTGGGGGGGTTATATGTGTTTACTCTTCGATGAAATGAAATGAAAAAGACATGATTTATGAGGTAAATTTTTGGAGGCAGTATACTCTGGCCAACTGTTATCAGTTGGTATTTCTCCAAGTCCAGAACACTTTAAATCTGATTTATTAGACCTGGGAACTTTCAAGATGGTCTAATTATTTGCTCAAAGACATAGATGTGAAAATTTTAGGCAACCTTCTAAACTTTTTTCACCATGGATGAAACTGACTTAAGGAATAATACATAGAAGGATCAATTGGAAACAAGAGATTTGAAGAAATACTTGGACCACTTTGCATACACTCTTCTCACTTGACATTTTAGCTACATAATATGTACTTTGAGTATAACATCAAGCTTTAACAAATATTTAAAGACAGAATCACATCAGTAAGATACTAAAAGGCTCATTTTTATATTTGTTTTAGATGTTTTAAATAGTTGCGATGGTTTAAAAAAATGAAGATTTAAAATGTTGCTTGTAATACAGTTTTTGCCTGCTACATTCTCCACATTTTGTAATGTTTTATTTCTTTGGGTGTAAAGCGTTTTTGCTTAGTATTGTGATATTGTATATGTTTTGTCCCAGTTGTATAGTAATGTTTCAGTCCATCATCCAGCTTTGGCTGCTGAAATCATACAGCTGTGAAGACTTGCCTTTGTTTCTGTTAGACTGCTTTTCAGTTCTGTATTGAGTATCTTAAGTACTGTAGAAAAATGTCACTTCTTCCTTTAAGGCTGTTTTGTAATATATATAAGGACTGGAATTGTGTTTTTAAAGAAAAACATTCAAGTATGACAATAATTCTATCTGTGTTTTCACCATTCAAAGTGCTGTTTAGTAGTTGAAACTTAAACTATTTAATGTCATTTAATAAAGTGACCAAAATGTGTTGTGCTCTTTATTGCATTTTCACAGCTTTGAAAATCTGTGCACATATTGTTTCATAGAAAATGTATAACTTTTGATGTCCTATTTAATGGTGGTTCTTTTGCACATTTAGTTATTTTAATACTGGGAGGTCAAGAAGTTTGGTTTTTGATTCTGTTATATACTAAATTCTGTAAAAGGAGATCTCTAACCTCAAAAAGAGGTTACATACCGGGAAACCTATGTGTATATGTGTTAGTTTTGGTCTGTGTGTAACTCTAGCACCATTTCTAAAATGGTTTCCCAGCAGCTGTATCACCCATTTAAGTTGAGCTGGGCTGCCAGACCACACTTGATACAAAAGCTGCTTACCATCCCCAAACTATAGCAGGTTGATGGAAGCCTTATTGTCTGGCCTCCAAAGAAGGTGAATACTTTGTAGTCTTCCCTTAACTTTGCCCATTCTCCCCCTAGTATCTTAAAATCAGGTACATGTTTCTGTGCTCCAAATAAAACTTTAAAAACAATTAATCTATCCCAGTAACCATTGTTTCCTCGGAGGATGGCATGCTGTGAGGGTATAGATACTTTAAATTGTAAAATAGGTCATCCTTTTACATGCTCTTTCTCTAAAAATTAAGTTCAGGTCACCTTATTTCACCACTTAGTCTCAAGTGACATTTGGATAGCTCCCAATCAAATCTACCCTTAGAGATGAAAATTCTTCCACCATTTATTTTTTTCAGGGGTCTGTAATCTGTGCCAGTCCCAAAGGAGTGACCATTTCAGAAAATGTTTTTTGTTTGTGCAACATTTAAAATATGCTGTTATATGGAGGTGAATAAAAATTTAAAATCCAAAATATATACTGTTTCTAAGCTCAATATCTGCCAGGTATCCAAGTTCTGCCCATGTCACTCATGTTGGTCTAATAATGGAATGACCCTCTCTTGCCCCTGCCTAAGTGTTTTACTCCCTGAAGTACTGCCATAAAATTCCTTTACAATTCTGTACTGCCATCCTTTCATTGGAATAACCTTCCTGACATTGTACTTACTGGGCCAACTAAGGGAGTCACCCTTCCCCCCCTCAGTCTAGGGATCTTTTTGATAGTGGCCACTACACACCTTCACCAAGGAAGAGAGTGTATAAACTGAGGCCTTTATTAAAGATAAACATTCCATTTTAATTGAAGGAATAAAGAAGACATCCTAAAATTCTGCAAGCCTGGCCCTCTTTAATTACTCAAGACTACTGTGTATCCCAAGCAACATCTCTACCCATCAGCTCCCCACATTCTGTCCTCACTGCCCCTTTCTGATAGAGACATGTAAGAGAAGGAGAGCTTGGCTGTACTCTCCTTTAGCTCATATCAGATTACTAAGAGACTTTACCTATTAGATAGATGTGGCCCCCCTCCCTTAGTCCTCACATCAAATACATGTTGGTTTTCAAGAAAGGTGAAGAGAGATGGCTTATCAGATGCAAGGATGG